>NC_091287.1:376344994-377632494 GCF_032444005.1 Ranitomeya imitator | reverse complement strand
AGCCTGCGCTACAGCGGAGCACCACACCGGCAGGCCAGGATGGAAGGATGGAGAGGGCGGAGCTTCAGTGTCGTCACGTGCGCTGATTGGTGGAGGGCGGCATGTGTCCACAGTCCCTGCCCTGTGACAGCAGGATGTATCAGTGGCATTGGCACTTCGCTCAGCGCGGGCGGCGGTGCGGGACGTGCCCGGTGTGTGCTCTGTGCTTCACCTCAGGCGGAGCGGCCTTCTTCCAGCTCACAGCGGCCCATGCACTGGTCACACGGAGCTGCTGGAGGAGCTCTGTTGAGTCCTCACGTTACAGCGGACCGCTCTCTGCCATACATGTGTCCTAATGCTGCTGTGCTCCTGACTGGTGCTGCGCTTCTCCGTTCCTGGGATAGGGTCCTCTCTTCATTGTGTGTAAATCTAGGCTTGTTATACAAGTGGGCGTGCCATGGTCGCCTATAATGTAGTGTGGGCCACGCCTAGTTGATAAAATACTATGGGGTGCAATTCATGAACGTGCGTGCGCAAGAACTGTGAGGTAGAACACTTTGAAAAGTTGCAACATTTTTGCACAGTGCGGAGATGACGAGGCTGAAGTTGGTTTCTCATTCGGCAATTTTTTCTTTTCTGTTTTTTATAGGTTTTACAACAAAAAATGATCATCACAACAATAAAAGACAATGCAGCGAGGAGCCCTGATGTGAATACACTTAAAAACGGCTACAAAAACAATAAAACTGGCACAAAAATGGGCATCAAATTGGGCACCAAAGAGCGCTGAAGAAAGGGTTAAATGCCTTTGGGCCACTGATCTCACACTGCAGACATATAGAACAGGGGGCCCCACATCAAAACCAGTTTTTTCCAGCCTGGCCCAAATGGGTACTGGGCATCAGAACTGGCATCAAAGTGGGCAGACAGTCAATTTTGGCCAATTGAATAAGTAGCTGATGTTTTTAAGGGGTTAAATGCCTTTGGGCCACTGATATGACACATAAAATTCACAGACAGTGATGCCCTGCATCAAACCCAGGTCCCTTCAGCCTGGCCCAAATGGGTTCTGGGCACCAGAACTGGCATCAAAGTGGACAAACAGCCCATTTTCACAGATTTGAATAAGTAACTGATGTTTTTAAGGGGTTAAATGCCTTTGGGCCACTGATATGACACATAAAATTCACAGACAGTGATGCCCTACATCAAACCCAGGTCCCTTCAGCCTGGCCCAAATGGGTTCTGGGCACCAGAACTGGCATCAAAGTGGGCAAACAGCCCATTTTCACAGATTTGAATAAGTAACTGATGTTTTTAAGGGGTTAAATGCCTTTGGGCCACTGATATGACACATAAAATTCACAGACAGTGAGGCCCTGCATCAAACCCAGGTCCCTCCAGCCTGGCCCAAATGGGTTCTGGGCACCAGAACTGGCATCAAAGTGGGCAAACAGCCCATTTTCACAGATTTGAATAAGTAACTGATGTTTTTAAGGGGTTAAATGCCTTTGGGCCACTTCTATGACACTTACAATACACAGAAAGTGATGCCCTGCATCAAACCCAGGTACCTTCAGCCTGGCCCAAATGGGTTCTGGGCACCAGAATTGGCATCAAAGTGGGAAAACGGCCCATTTTCACAGATTTGCATAAGTAACTGATGTTTTTAAGGGGTTAAATGCCTTTGGGCCACTGATATGACACTTACAATACACAGAAAGTGATGCCCTGCATCAAACCCAGGTCCCTTCAGCCTGGCCCAAATGGGTTCTGGGCACCAGAATTGGCATCAAAGTGGGCAAACAGCCCATTTTCACAGATTTGAATAAGTAACTGATGTTTTTAAGGGGTTAAATGCCTTTGGGCCACTGATATGACACAATACACAGAAAGTGATGCCTTGCATCAAACCCAGTTCCTTTCAGCCTGGCCCAAATGGGTTCTGGGCACCAGAACTGGCATCAAAGTGGGCAAACAGCCCATTTTCACAGATTTGAATAAGTAACTGATGTTTTTAAGGGGTTAAATGCCTTTGGGCCACTGATACGACACTTAAAATACACAGACAGTGATGCCCTGCATCAAACCCAGGTCCCTCCAGCCTGGCCCAAATGGGTTCTGGGCACCAGAATTGGCATCAAAGTGGGCAAACAGCCCATTTTCACAGATTTGAATAAGTAACTGATGTTTTTAAGGGGTTAAATGCCTTTGGGTTCACTGATATGACACTTACAATACACAGAAAGTGATGCCCTGCATCAAACCCAGGTCCCTTCAGCCTAGCCCAAATGGGTTCTGGGCACCAGAACTGTCATCAAATTGGGCAAACAGCCCATTTTCACAGATTTGAAGAAGTAACTGATGTTTTTAAGGGGTTAAATGCCTTTGGGCCACTGATATGACACTTACAATACACAGAAAGTGATGCCCTTCATCAAACCCAGGTCCCTTCAGCCTGGCTCAAATGGGTTCTGGGCACCAGGGACCTGGGTTTGATGCAGGGTGTAGGGATTCGGACAGAAATCCGAGAGTGGACCCTCTGGGTCGTGACTCTAGAGCCCCCGGGGTCGAGCGGACCAGATGGAATCACCCCCTATACAGGGAGCGTTAGGAGCAGGACCTCGGGGGAATGGAGACACAACAGCTAGAGCCAAAGGGACGACCCAAGATAGATGGAGACTACAGAGCTATTAGAGTGGCGGGGCATAAAAGGAAAACAGGACTTAACTGAAGATGACAGGAACACAGACGATGTAGAACACGGCAGGACCACAGGACTTGGCAGGAGACGGCAGGAACACGGAACTAGGTAGGACACACAGCAGGAAGACGGAACTTGGCGGGAGACAGCAGGAACACGAAACTTGGCAGGACACAGCAGGTACACGGAACTTGGCAGGACACAGCAGGAACACGGAACTTGGTAGGACACAGCAGGTACACGGAACTTGGCAGGACACAGCAGGAACACGGAACTTGGCAGGACACAGCAGGAACACGGAACTTGGCAGGACACAGCAGGTACACGGAACTTGGCAGGACACAGCAGGAACACGGAACTTGGTAGGACACAGCACTGAAACAAAGCGAACACTAAGCAGGGAAAAGATATCAGAATAGGGGAGCCTAGGACATAGGGACACTGACGGCAGACAGTGCACCTACAAAGCAAAGGCGTCTTACCTAGGAAGACGCCGGGAAGAAATACCCGATGGGCGCCGCCATGTTGGGGCGGAGCCACCGGGTCGCGACCTCCCAGAAGGCTCTGCGATGGAGGAGACGCGACCGCGCATGCGCAGAGAGACCGGACGCCGTGAGCCGGCGAAGGAGGAAGCAGAGCGGCGCGGGACAGGATCGCTAGTGCGCCGAGGGATGAGAGAAGCCGGGTAAGTATGTGCAGCGGTCGTAACACAGGGCATAACTTTCTGTGTATTGTAAGTGCCATATCAGTGGCCCAAAGGCATTTAACCCCTTAAAAACATCAGTTACTTATTCAAATCTGTGAAAATGGGCTGTTTGCTGTTGTGAATTCCGCCCTTGGGCTCCCTCCGGTGGTTGTAAGTAGCATTTTTGTGAGTTCTGCTCCTGGGCTCCCTCCTGTGGTTTTGAGTGGTATGGCTGCTTCTTGGATTTAGCTTCAGCAGCTGTTTTCACTGATCGTCTTTCTGGCTCGGCTATATTAGTCTGGCCTTATCCCTCATTCAATTCCAGTTGTCAATTGTTCCTGCCTGGAGTCATTGCTCTTAGGACTTTCCTGACTCTCTGACCAGTTCATCAAAGCTAAGTCCTTGCTTGTCCTTTTGCGGTTCACTTGTTGTGGACTTTTTTGTTCAGCACTTTCTTTGTTTTTGTTCATTTGTCCAGCTTTTCAGTATGGATCTTTTCAGCTAAGCTGGAAGCTCTGGGCAGCAGAGTTTGCCCTCCACACCTTTAGTCAGGTGTGGAGATTTTTGCATTTCTCTGCGGTGGACTTTTTCTAGTTTTTATTACTGACCGCACAGCGTTCTGTCCTGTACTATTTCTATCTAGCTAGAAGTGGCCTCCTGTGCTAAATCTTGTTTCATACTACGTATGTCATTTCCTTCTCCTCTCACAGTCATTATTTGTGGGGGGCTAATCTATCCTTTGGGGATTTTCTCTGAGGCAAGATAGTTTTCCTGCTTCTATCTTTAGGGGTAGTTAGCTCTTAGGCTGTGACGAGATGCCTAGGCAGAGTTAGGAGCATTCCACGGCTACTTCTAGTGTTGTGTTGAGCTTAGGGACTGCGGTCAGTATAGTTGCCACCTGCTCAGAGCTAGACACATGTCGCTCCTTAATCACCAGATCATAACAGTTTGCCCACTTTGATGCCAGTTCTGGTGCCCAGAACCCATTTGGACCAGGCTGAAAGGACCTGGGTTTGATGTAGGGCATCACTATCTGTGTATTGTAAGTGTCGTATCAGTGGCCCAAAGGCATTTAACCCCTTAAAAACATCAGTTACTTATTCAAATCTGTGAAAATGGGCTGTTTGCCCACTTTGATGACAGTTCTGGTGCCCAGAACCCATTTGGGCCAGGCTGAAGGGACCTGGGTTTGATGCAGGGCATCACTTTCTGTGTATTGTAAGTGTCATATGAGTGGCCCAAAGGCATTTAACCCCTTAAAAACATCAGTTACTTATTTAAATCTGTGAAAATGGGCTGTTTGCCCACTTTGATGCCAGTTCTGGTGCCCAGAACCCATTTGGGCCAGTCTGAAGAGACCTGGGTTTGATGCAGGGCATCACTATCTGTGTATTTTACATGTCGTATCAGTGGCCCAAAGGCATTTAACCCCTTAAAAACATCAGTTACTTATTCAAATCTGTGAAAATGGGCTGCTTGCCCACTTTGATGCCAGTTCTGGTGCCCAGAACCCATTTGGGCCAGGCTGAAGGGACCTGGGTTTGATGCAGGGCATCACTTTCTGTGTATTGTGTCATATCAGTGGCCCAAAGGCATTTAACCCCTTAAAAACATCAGTTACTTATTCAAATCTGTGAAAATGGGCTGTTTGCCCACTTTGATGCCAGTTCTGGTGCCCAGAACCCATTTGGGCCAGGCTGGAGGGACCTGGGTTTGATGCAGGGCATCACTTTCTGTGTATTGTAAGTGTCATATCAGTGGCCCAAAGGCATTTAACCCCTTAAAAACATCAGCTACTTATTCAAATGGCCAAAATTGACTGTCTGCCCACTTTGATGCCAGTTCTGATGCCCAGAACCCATTTGGGCCAGGCTGGAAAAAACTGGTTTTGATGTGGGGCTCCCTGTTCTATATGTCTGCAGTGTGAGATCAGTGGCCCAAAGGCATTTAACCCTTTCTTCAGCGCTCTTTGGTGCCCACTTTGATGCCCATTTTTGTGCCAGTTTTATTGTTTTTGTAGCCGTTTTTAAGTGTATTCACATTAGGGCTCCTCGCTGCATTGTCTTTTATTATTGTGATGATCATTTTTTATTGTTAAACCTATAAAAAACAGAAAAGAAAAAATTGCCGAATAAGAAACCGACGAATAAGAAACCAACTTCAGCTCCGAATAAGAAACTGAACGAATAAGAAACCAACTTCAGCTTCGTGCGGAGATGTTCAAATATTTTGCCGCTTGCACTTTTCTGCTCCAATCAGAGCCTTATAGCCGGCGAGGGAGCGCACTGGTTCTGTCACTTTTCTATTCAGCGCCTGTTCTGTCCTCACTAGCTGAGGCAGGCTCATACGTAGCTATACAGTCAGCTAAACCGCTATACCGGGGTCCAATAAGGAGACTGTGGTTGAGTCTGTGCTTTATTAAACGTAGTGGTATATTGATGCGGTGAAACTGTGAACAATGATATACATAGAATCAGTGCATGGTATAGAACAGATACATACTACACGTTATGTACATTATGCATAACATTTAGAAGCTAATAACTGAACTAGGAGTACAACTGGCTAAGCTAGGCTAATATAGAGCAGGGATTATCTAGAGAAGGCATAAAGACATACCGGCAATGCAATCGCAAGGGGGATGAAGTGAAGCGTCTTTCCTTGAAGGCAAACTGAAGAAAGTGAAAGGAAAAATGGAGGGAAATGGAGGCTGAGCTACCATAATGCATTGCAAAAGAGGAGGAGAATCATACATGGATAATACAAAACAGAAAATTGAACTGTGAACATGACTCTGACCACTAGAGGGAGCCAAAACACCACAGATGAATAAAGGCATGAATATATCAATACTGTATACTGAGGAAACTGTAATTATGCAAGCAAATAATCGGGGGGTAGCAAATTGGATGGCGGAGACAGAACACTCCCCGTCTGGCATCAACGGATGTCACTACTCCTTTCTTCCGAAGGCAACAATATGACCAGTTCAGATATCGGTCTGGAAAATGTCTTAGGTTCATTCCCTTTGGTCATCCTTAGCTCAACTTTGCGGACGTTGCCATCCTTGCTCGGGAACGTTGCGTTAACTAGGCCAAGTGGCCACTGGTTCCGATGAATTTGACAGTCTTTCACAAGAACGAGGTCACCTATGTTCAGATTAGGTTTAGTAGATTGCCACTTCGTCCGTGGCTGCAGGGTAGACAAATATTGTTTGCGCCACCTGTCCCAGAAAGTATTTGCAAGACTTTGTACCTGTCTCCATTGGCGCTTGTAGAGGTCCTTCGCGTCAAATCCTCCTGGAGGGGCACTGGACAGTCCTGTTTTCTGGGTAAGTAGAGTAGCTGGAGTCAATAACAAGGGCTCCTCAGGGTCGTTAGGAACTGGAACCAGGGGTCTTGCATTGATTATAGCTGCAGCTTCAGCCATGAAGGTGATTAGGCTTTCGTGGGTAAGCCTCGCTGCTCCTTCTGTAAATAGTCTTCCTTGGTGCTTGACCAGATTGTGGTAATGTTGTACGATTCGGTAGGCAACGTGACATTTTCCGGGAAATATAAGAGGGAATTTCTCCACAAACTCCATCTCAGCTTCTTTGACTCGGCCTCCTACTCTCAGTAGGCCGCTGTTGTCGATGAATGGGTCGACTTTTCTCAATATGCTGCTCGCTGGTATTGGAGCTTTGTTAATAAGACATTGGATTTCTGCAAAGTAGGTTTCTCTTTGAACAGTGAGGATGATGTGATTTCTAGAGAACTCTAAGTCGGAGGTAACGTAAGTATTTTTAGAAAGATGCCAACCTTTACATTTTTCTGTGCCACAAGTTCTGGTGGTCCTGAATGAGCGAGCTATATGAGTCAGGCAGGTAATGGCTCGAGTAAGTGACTTCCAACTTGAGAATCTGTCGAACCTGCAAGATCCGAGCTGGATAACAGAGGTCATTGTATGTAGTGTAGACACCTGAGGGCGGATTTCAGCATCTGAGTCCTCTCCTACTAGTTCGAAGGTGTCTGGAAAACATTCCTCAATGTACAATAGTTTTGGTCCAGAGAGCCGCGTTGTGCTTCCTAGTCGACTTGCGTCAACTGCTCTAGTTGCATGATCCGCGGGGTTCTGATCTGTGGGTATGTAATGCCACTGCTTTGGATGAACTGATCTCCTGATTCGTAGCACTCTGTTATTGACATAAACTGTTGTGAGTTCTGTTTTTGGGCTCCCTCTGGTGGTTACTGATGGTACTGGGTGATTTGTGTTCTGCTGTCTCTGGTGTCCACCTGTTCTATTAGGATTTGGGAGTTTCCTATTTAACCGGGCTTTCTTGTCATTTCCCCGCCGGCTATCAAGGTTATCAGAGTGTTTTGTTACCTCAGCTTCTGGCTTCAGTAATCTTCAGGACAAGCTAAGTTTTTGATTTTCTTGTTCCACGTTTTGCTTTATTTTTGTCTTGTCCAGCTTGCATGTAATTGTTTCTTTGCTGCTGGTTGCTCTAGTGGGCTGTAATTGCTCCTCATGTTCCATGAGTTGGAACATGAGTTCAAGTAATTACAGGATGGTTTTTTGAAGGGTTTTTTGCTGACCGCGCAGTTTACTTTTGTATCCTCTGCTATCTAGTTTTAGCGGGCCTCATTTTGCTGAATCTGTTTTCATACTGTGTATGTGCCTTCCTCTCATTTCACCGTCATTATATGTGGGGGGCTGCTATTTCTGTGGGGTATTTCTCTGGAGGCAAGAGAGGTCTGTGTTTCTTCTAATAGGGGAAGTTAGATCTTCGGCTGGTGCGAGACGTCTAGGATCAACGTAGGCACGTTCCCCGGCTATTGTTATTTGTGTGTTCAGGTTTAGGGTCGCGGTCAGCTCAGGTTCCATCACCCTAGAGCTCGTTGGTGCTTGTCCTTTTGTGATTCTCTGCCATTGGAATCATGACAATAAACGTAGAATCACCTGGTTTCGTTGTGGATATATCCCAGGACTACTTTGCTGTCTGAGTAGAACTTGGCCTGTGTCAGGTCGATATCCATTTCGGATGCAATGAACTCCGCTAACTCAACATGCTAAGACTGCGGCACAAAGCTCTAACCTGGGTATAGTGTGCTCTGGTTGTGGTGCGAGTTTAGCCTTTCCCATGATGAAACCAATGTGGCACTGACATTTAGAGTCTACAGTTCTGAGGTAGGCAACAGTGGCAATTGCTTTGACAGAAGCATCTGCAAATACGTACAGTCTTTGGCTTTGTATTTCAGTAGATGGCACAGGGGTGTATGGTTTCGGCACATGCAGGTTGGAGAGTGCCGCTAACGAGTTCTTCCACTCTTCCCACTGGATCCTCTTATCAGGTGGCAGAGGTGCATCCCAGTCAGATGTTTCCCTAGTTAAGTCTCTTAGTAGGGCCTTGCCTTGTATAGTAACAGGAGCTGCGAAACCCAAGGGATCGTACAGATTGTTGATGGTAGACAGGACGCCTCTACGTGTGAAAGGCCTTTCTTCCTGGCTGACCTGAAAGGTGAAAGTGTCTGACTGTAGATTCCAGAAAAGCCCGAGGCTGCGTTGCATTGGTGCGGGGTCTGACCCCAGGTCCAGGTCTCTGAGACCATTACATAGGTCCTGAGAAGGGAACGCTTCCATGAGTTCTTGGCTGTTTGAGGCTATTTTATGAAGCCTAAGGTTCGAGCAGGCAAGCATGTCCTGGGCTTTCCTGAGAAGACTGATGGCAGTATCATTTGAAGGCATGGCTTTTAGACAGTCGTCGACATAAAAGTCCTTTTCTATGAATTGTCTGACATCTGCTCCGTATTCTGCTTCTCCTTCCTGAGCCGATCTTTTGAGTCCGTAAATGGCGACTGCAGGTGAAGGACTGTTGCCAAAGATGTGCACTCTCATGCGATACTCTGTGACTTCTTTAGTAGGATCATTGTCTCTGTACCAGAAGAATCTTAGGAAGTTCCTGTCTCTCTCTCTCACAAGGAAACAATGGAACATTTGCTGGATGTCAGCGATGAAGGCAATGGAATCCTTACGGAAGCGCATAAGTACACCCAGTAGTTTGTTATTGAGGTCTGGTCCTGTCAGCAGAACGTCATTCAGGGAGACATCATTAAATTTAGCACTGGAATCAAACACGACTCTGATCTGGCCTGGTTTTTTAGGGTGGTAAACTCCGAAAATGGGTAGGAACCAGCATTCTTCAGAGTCTTTGAGAGTGGGAGCTAGTTCTGCGTGACGGTTTTCAAAAATCTTTGACATGAAGGAGAAAAAGTGATCTTTCATCTCTGGTTTCTTTTGCAGATTACGAATGAGAGAGGAGAAACGTTGTAATGCCTGATTTCTCTTGTTCGGTAGACGTGGTCTGTGGGTTTTGAAGGAAAGAGGTGCGACCCAGCTGTTGGTCTCATCTTTAACGAGTCCCTTGTCCATTACCTCTAAGAACAACTTGTCCTCTACCGACATTGCCACTTGGTTGTCCTGCTTAGTTCTCTGGAAGACTGTGCACCCTAACTGCTCCTCATAGCTTCCCGACACTATATTGCTGTCGTGAGTAAAGTCTATTAGATGGTTGGGCAGTTGGATGCTGTGTGGCAGTTCCCTGACATGGAACTCATTGTTACAAGGTTGAAACAGAGATGGACGTCCTTTCTCCAATGTATTTGTCAGCATGCTTCTCACAGAAGATGGGGCGTGCATGCGTCCCAAGCATACATTGCCAATTATGACCCATCCTAGGTCTAGTCTTTGGGCATAGGGAGCATTGTGGAGTCCATTGATATGACGTCTCACTTTATGAACCTGCAGGATATCTCTCCCCAACAGCAGAATTATCTGGGCCTGATGGTCGAGTTCTGGTATAAGGTGTGCTATTCGTTTTAAGTGAGCGTGAAGGATTGCTACATCTGGTGTAGGGATTTCCGATCTGTTGTCTGGGATCTGGTTACATTCGATGATCGTAGGTAGCGGTAGGCAGAACTGTCCGTCTAAAGACTCGATCTGGTAGTCAGTAGCTTTCCTGCCTGCTGTTGTCACAGTACCTGCACACGTCTTTAAGGAGTAGGGAGTGCTTGGCCCTTTGATGTTGAATAGGTCAAAGAACGTTGATCTAGCCAAGGATCGATTACTTTGATCATCCAAGATAGCATACAGTCTTACAGCTTGGTCTCTATGGCCCTTCGGGTATACTCTGACGAGGCATATTTTTGAACAGGACCTACTGTCTATTGTCCCTTTGCAGACCTCGGTACATTGTGAAGTGATCTCTGGCGTAGCTGTATCAGTGCTCCTTTTGCTCCCCGCCATGCTCACTGTCAGCTGGCGTGTTTTGTGTACTCCATGGAGCTGGGCCAGGGTGTAGAGCGGTGTTATGATCTGTGGTGCCACATTCTGTGCATTTTACACTGACCTTGCAATCCTTGGCGAGATGAGTTGTGGACGAGCAGCACTTGTAGCAGATACCGTTTTCTTTCAGGAAGCTTCTGCGATCTGGCATAGATTTTCCTCTGAAGGCTCTGCATTTCAGGAGAGGATGAGGCTTCTGATGAAGTGGGCACTGCTTGTCAGGGTCCTGCACCTTTGTCTCTGATTGGGAGCAGCCAGCAGACCTGTAATTAGAACCTGGAGAAGAAACATAAGTCTTGTGTACTTCCACAGATGTTCTGCGTGGATTTGCAGGTGGTGATGGTGTGGCATATGGTATTGCAAAGTCAAAGCTGGGATCGTTTCTAATTCTCGCTTGTTGGTGTATGAAGTCTACAAAAACGGAGAAGGGAGGGAATGGAACGGTGTGTTTGTATTTGTACGTGGAACCATGTGTGAGCCACCTCTCCTGTAGATTGTAGGGCAACTTCTGGACTATAGGGTTAACACCTCTGGCTGTGTCGAGGAATGCAAGTCCCTGTAGGTCGTCCTCGTATTTGGCAACTTGGACTTCCTTTAGCAAGTCGCTTAGCTCTCTAAGTTTCTGGAGACCTTTGTTAGATATTTTAGGAAAGTCATTGATTCTTTTGAACAAGGCTCTTTCTATTACTTCTGCTGAGCCGTAACACTCATCCAGCCTCTTCCAGATCTCTTTGAGGCCAGTCTCAGGGCGGTTTATATTAATGTCTCTGATCCTTACTGCATGTTTGACTGACTCTTCTCCCAGGTATTTGACTAACAGGTCTATCTCTTCCCTGTGTTGTAGTCCCAAGTCTCTAATGACATTTTGGAAGGAAGCTTTCCAAGCTCTGTAACCTTCAGCTCGGTCAGTGAATTTCATGAGTCCCTTGGCAACCAGTTCACGTCGTGTGAAGAACTTGGCAAATTCTGTCGTGAACCGGTTGTCAGCAGAGTATACTGGTGATGGGTCGCCCTGATAGTGATGTGAGGTGCGTTCGTACCTGTTAGTGTCCTCAGGGTGGTGCCAGCCGGTGTCGTATTGCTTCGGCCTGATGTACGGTGTGTCAGCAGGGTGATCCACGTTGGTTACCTGGTGAGGGGTAAGGTAGTCATTGGCAGAGTTGTTTTGCCTCATATTTTCGAGTTTGTTTCTGTCCTGAGCCTCGTGACGACTCTCGCTCACTTCGCTGGAGGTGTCGTATTCTGGTTTTGGTACAGGGTTATAGTTTGGATCAGGAAGTTCATTAACATACTGAGATGTGCGTTGTGATGAGTCTTGCAGTGGAAACTCCAGACTCGACGTACTGCTTTGGCTATGCAGCTTGGGATTTTGCGCGGCTTCTAGCGATTCTGCTTCGGCGAGGGCTGCGGCAGCTTCCCTTTTTGCTGCTAGGCTTTCTAAGGCGGCATCTGTTGTGAATTCTGTGGCAGAGTTCACTCCTGTGGTCACAAGTGGTACTTCGGCTGATTCTCTCTGGGATCTTCCGTTTGTGGAGGAAAGTGGTACTGCAGCTTCTGAGTTTCCTCCCTCAGGTGATCTGGTGAGGTCGTTAGCTGCTTCTCTACTTAACTCCACCTGATGCTTTGATCCATGCTTGCTGTCAATGTTCCAGTGTTGGACTTGTGTTTCTCTGGATCATTCCTGTGGCCTGCTGCTCTGCATAGCTAAGTGCTTCTTTGCTATTTGTTGCTATTTTTTTTCTGTCCAGCCTATTTGTTTTGCTGGAAGCTCTGGGACGCAAAGGGTGTACCTCCGTGCCGTTAGTTCGGTACGGAGGGTCTTTTTGCCCCTTTGCGTGGTTTTCTTTAGGGTTTTGTGTAGACCGCAAAGTTATCTTTCCTATCCTCGTTCTGTCTAGAATATCGGGCCTCACTTTGCTGAATCTATTTCATCCCTACGTTTGTCTTTTCATCTTACTCACAGTCATTATATGTGGGGGGCTGCCTTTTCCTTTGGGGTATTTCTCTGAGGCAAGGTAGGCTTATTTTTCTATCTTCAGGCTAGTTAGTTTCTCAGGCTGTGCCGAGTTGCATAGGGAGCGTTAGGCGCAATCCACAGCTGCCTCTAGTTGTGTTTGGAGAGGATCAGGAATTGCGGTCTACAGAGTTTCCACGTCTCAGAGCTCGTTCTATAATTTTGGGTTATTGTCAGATCACTGTATGTGCTCTGATCGCTATGTACATTGTGTTACTGAATTGCCTTTCATAACAGTACAGGAAGCCAAAAGTACTAATGATTCTCAATAGAGGGAAAAAAGAAGTTCTGAGACCATTTTTTTTCCTTTGCACTGTGATTTGTCTTTTTTTTCCCCTAGACATTTGGGTGGTTCAGCACACACGTGTTACAATGGACATTAAAGGTATGTCTTCATGTGTAGATCAGCTCACGGCAAGAGTTCAAGATATTCAAAATTTTGTGGTTCAGAATTCTTTGTTAGAACCGAGAATTCCTATTCCAGATTTCTTTTTTGGAGATAGAACTAAATTTCTGAGTTTCAAGAATAATTGTAAACTGTTTCTGGCTTTGAAACCTCGCTCCTCTGGTGACTCAGCGCAACTGGTTAGGATCGTCATTTCTTTTTTGCGTGGCGACCCTCAGGACTAGGCATTTTCTCTCTTTTTCTCTTTTTCTCTTTGCTGGCTCCTTGTCAGGCTCAGGATGAGATAGAGCTATATTGCCAGAAATTTAGAAAATGGTCCGTGCTCACTCAATGGAATGAATCTGCGCTTGCAGCCATTTTCAGAAAGGGTCTCTCTGAAGCCATTAAGAATGTCATGGTGGGATTTCCTATGCCCGCTGGTTTGAATGAGTCTATGTCTTTGGCCATTCAGATCGGTCGACGCTTGCGTGAGCGTAAATCTGTGTACCATTTGGCGGTAATACCTGAGATTAAACCTGAGCCTATGCAGTGCGATAGGACTATGACCAGAGTTGAACGGCAAGAACACAGACGTCTGAATGGGCTGTGTTTCTACTGTGGTGATTCCACTCATGCTATCTCTGATTGTCCTAAGCGCACTAAGCGGTTCGCTAGGTCTGCCGCCATTGGTACTGTACAGTCTAAATTTCTTCTGTCCGTTACCTTGATATGCTCCTTGTCGTCGTATTCTGTCATGGCGTTTGTGGATTCAGGCGCTGCCCTGAATTTGATGGACTTGGATTATGCTAAACGTTGTGGGTTTTTATTGGAGCCCTTGCAGTGTCCTATTCCATTGAGAGGAATTGATGCTACACCTTTGGCCAAGAATAAGCCTCAATACTGGACCCAGCTGACCATGTGCATGGCTCCTGCACATCAGGAGGTTATTCGCTTTCTGGTGTTGCATAATCTGCATGATGTGGTCGTGTTGGGGTTGCCATGGCTACAAGCCCATAATCCAGTATTGGATTGGAATTCCATGTTGGTGTCCAGCTGGGGTTGTCAGGGGGTACATGGTGATGTTCCATTTCTGTCAATTTCGTCATCCACCCCTTCTGAGGTTCCAGAGTTCTTGTCTGATTACCGGGATGTATTTGATGAGCCCAAGTCCGATGCCCTGCCTCCGCATAGGGATTGTGATTGTGCTATCAATTTGATTCCTGGTAGTAAATTCCCAAAAGGTCGACTGTTTAATTTATCCGTGCCTGAGCACACCGCTATGCGCAGTTATGTGAAGGAATCCCTGGAGAAGGGGCATATTCGCCCGTCATCATCGCCATTGGGAGCAGGGTTTTTTTTTGTAGCCAAGAAGGATGGTTCGCTGAGACCGTGTATAGATTACCGCCTTCTTAATAAGATCACTGTTAAATTTCAGTACCCCTTGCCATTGTTATCTGATTTGTTTGCTCGGATTAAGGGGGCTAGTTGGTTCACTAAGATAGATCTTCGTGGTGCGTATAATCTGGTGAGAATCAGGCAAGGCGATGAATGGAAAACTGCATTTAATACGCGCGAGGGTCATTTTGAGTATCTAGTGATGCCGTTCGGACTTGCCAATGCTCCATCAGTGTTTCAATCCTTTATGCATGACATCTTCCGTGAGTACCTGGATAAATTCCTGATTGTGTACTTGGATGACATTTTGATCTTCTCGGATGATTGGGAGTCTCATGTGAAACAGGTCAGAACGGTTTTTCAGGTCCTGCGTGCTAATTCTTTGTTTGTGAAGGGATCAAAGTGTCTCTTTGGTGTGCAGAAGGTTTCATTTTTGGGGTTCATCTTTTCCCCTTCTACTATCGAGATGGATCCGGTTAAGGTCCAAGCCATCCATGATTGGACTCAGCCGACATCTCTGAAAAGTCTGCAAAAGTTCCTGGGCTTTGCTAATTTTTATCGTCGCTTCATCTGCAATTTTTCTAGTGTTGCCAAACCATTGACCGATTTGACCAAGAAGGGTGCTGATTTGGTCAATTGGTCTTCTGCTGCTGTGGAAGCTTTTCAAGAGTTGAAGCGTCGTTTTTCTTCTGCCCCTGTGTTGTGTCAACCAGATGTTTCTCTTCCGTTCCAGGTCGAGGTTGATGCTTCTGAGATTGGAGCAGGGGCTGTTTTGTCACAGAGAGGTTCTGGTTGCTCAGTGATGAAACCATGCGCTTTCTTTTCCAGGAAGTTTTCGCCTGCTGAGCGAAATTATGATGTGGGCAACCGAGAGTTGCTGGCCATGAAGTGGGCATTCGAGGAGTGGCGTCATTGGCTTGAAGGAGCTAAGCATCGCGTGGTGGTATTGACTGATCATAAGAACTTGACTTATCTCGAGTCTGCCAAGCGCTTGAATCCTAGACAAGCTCATTGGTCGTTGTTTTTTGCCCGTTTTGACTTTGTGATTTCGTACCTTCCGGGCTCTAAAAATGTGAAGGCGGATGCTCTGTCTAGGAGTTTTGTGCCCGACTCTCCGGGTTTATCTGAGCCGGCGGGTATCCTCAAGGAAGGAGTAATTGTGTCTGCCATCTCCCCTGATTTGCGGCGGGTGCTGCAAAAATTTCAGGCTAATAAACCTGATCGTTGCCCAGCGGAGAAACTGTTTGTCCCTGATAGGTGGACGAATAGAGTTATCTCTGAACTTCATTGTTCGGTGTTGGCTGGTCATCCTGGAATCTTTGGTACCAGAGAGTTAGTGGCTAGATCCTTTTGGTGGCCCTCTCTGTCGCGGGATGTGCGTACTTTTGTGCAGTCCTGTGGGATTTGTGCTCGGGCTAAGCCCTGCTGTTCTCGTGCCAGTGGGTTGCTTTTGCCCTTGCCGGTCCCGAAGAGGCCTTGGACACATATCTCTATGGATTTTATTTCTGACCTTCCCGTTTCTCAAAAGATGTCAGTCATTTGGGTGGTCTGTGATCGCTTTTCTAAGATGGTCCATCTGGTACCCTTGTCTAAATTGCCTTCCTCCTCTGATTTGGTGCCTTTGTTCTTCCAGCATGTGGTTCGTTTGCATGGCATTCCAGAGAATATTGTTTCTGACAGAGGTTCCCAGTTTGTTTCGAGGTTTTGGCGAGCCTTTTGTGGTAGGATGGGCATTGACTTGTCTTTTTCCTCGGCTTTCCATCCTCAGACTAATGGCCAGACCGAGCGAACCAATCAGACCTTGGAAACATATCTGAGGTGCTTTGTTTCTGCTGATCAGGATGACTGGGTGTCCTTTTTGCCTTTGGCTGAGTTCGCCCTTAATAATCGGGCCAGCTCGGCTACCTTGGTTTCGCCGTTTTTCTGCAATTCTGGGTTCCATCCTCGTTTCTCTTCAGGACAGGTTGAGTCTTCGGACTGTCCTGGTGTGGATACTGTGGTGGACAGGTTGCAGCAGATTTGGACTCAGGTAGTGGACAATTTGACCTTGTCCCAGGAGAAGGCTCAACTTTTCGCTAATCGCAGACGCCGTGTGGGTCCCCGACTTCGTGTTGGGGATCTGGTTTGGTTATCTTCTCGTCATATTCCTATGAAGGTTTCCTCTCCTAAGTTTAAACCTCGTTTTATTGGTCCGTATAGGATTTCTGAGGTTCTTAATCCTGTGTCTTTTCGTCTGACCCTTCCAGATTCTTTTTCCATACATAACGTATTCCATAGGTCATTGTTGCGGAGATACGTGGCACCTATGGTTCCATCTGTTGAGCCTCCTGCCCCGGTTTTGGTGGAGGGGGAATTGGAGTATATTGTGGAGAAGATTTTGGATTCTCGTGTTTCAAGACGGAAACTCCAGTATCTGGTTAAATGGAAGGGTTATGCTCAGGAAGATAATTCCTGGGTTTTTGCCTCTGATGTCCATGCTCCCGATCTTGTTCGTGCCTTTCATGTGGCTCATCCTGGTCGGCCTGGGGGCTCTGGTGAGGGTTCGGTGACCCCTCCTCAAGGGGGGGGTACTGTTGTGAATTCTGTGGCAGAGTTCACTCCTGTGGTCACAAGTGGTACTTCGGCTGATTCTCTCTGGGATCTTCCGTTTGTGGAGGAAAGTGGTACTGCAGCTTCTGAGTTTCCTCCCTCAGGTGATCTGGTGAGGTCGTTAGCTGCTTCTCTACTTAACTCCACCTGATGCTTTGATCCATGCTTCCTGTCAATGTTCCAGTGTTGGACTGGTGTTTCTCTGGATCATTCCTGTGGCCTGCTGCTCTGCATAGCTAAGTGCTTCTTTGCTATTTGTTGCTATTTTTTTCTGTCCAGCCTGTCTATTTGTTTTGCTGGAAGCTCTGGGACGCAAAGGGTGTACCTCCGTGCCGTTAGTTCGGTACGGAGGGTCTTTTTGCCCCTTTGCGTGGTTTTCTTTAGGGTTTTGTGTAGACCGCAAAGTTATCTTTCCTATCCTCGTTCTGTCTAGAATATCGGGCCTCACTTTGCTGAATCTGTTTCATCCCTACGTTTGTCTCTTCATCTTACTCTCAGTCATTATATGTGGGGGCTGCCTTTTCCTTTGGGGTATTTCTCTGAGGCAAGGTAGGCTTATTTTTCTATCTTCAGGCTAGTTAGTTTCTCAGGCTGTGCCGAGTTGCATAGGGAGCGTTAGGCGCAATCCACAGCTGCCTATAGTTGTGTTTGGAGAGGATCAGGAATTGCGGTCTACAGAGTTTCCACGTCTCAGAGCTCGTTCTATTATTTTGGGTTATTGTCAGATCACTGTATGTGCTCTGATCGCTATGTACATTGTGTTACTGAATTGCCTTTCATAACAGGCATCCACGTGCGCCTTCTCTAATTTAAGTTGCATCTCTTGGTCAGCAAAGCTCACTCGCATTTTGGCGGCTTCAGCATTTGCGCGGGCAATGGCGACCGCGCTGCTGATAGATGTTGTCTTTGAGGAGACGGAAGTAACAGATCTTGTCCTATGTGATTTGTGAGACATGGTGTCTTGGGAAAGTGCTTGGCTGTGCAGAGATTGCTGTAGATGTATTTAGACTCTGAGTAGCCGGTGACTTGAATCCCACTAGTTGGATGGCTGCCGTTTCACTGTTCTGTCCTCACTAGCTGAGGCAGGCTCATACGTAGCTATACAGTCAGCTAAACCGCTATACCGGGGTCCAATAAGGAGACTGTGGTTGAGTCTGTGCTTTATTAAACGTAGTGGTATATTGATGCAGTGAAACTGTGAACAATGATATACATAGAATCAGTGCATGGTATAGAACAGATACATACTACACGTGATGTACATTATACATAACATTTAGAAGCTAATAACTGAACTAGGAGTACAACTGGCTAAGCTAGGCTAATATAGAGCAGGGATTATCTAGAGAAGGTATAAGACATATCGGCAATGCAATAGCAAGGGGGATGAAGTGAAGCGTCTTTCCTTGAAGGCAAACTGAAGAAAGTGAAAGGAAAAATGGAGGGAAATGGAGGCTGAGCTACCATAATGCATTGCAAAAGAGGAGGAGAATCATACATGGATAATACAAAACAGAAAATTGAACTGTGAACATGACTCTGACCGCTAGAGGGAGCCAAAACACCACAGATGAATAAAGGCATGAATATATCAATACTGTATACTGAGGAAACTGCAATTATGCAAGCAAATAATCGGGGGTAGCAAATTGGATGGCGGAGACAGAACAGCGCCTCTTAGCGCTGGCGACGGAGCACATTGTCGGTGCGTAATGAAGGTAACGAGTGGCAACAGGGACCGTATACTGGCCTTGACAGGTTCATCCCTGGCAAGGACAGAAGCTGTGGCAGTGACCCCACATGCCTTAGGGATTCTCAAAACAAGACGTCATCTGGGGTCACTGTCGCAATTACTGTCCTCAGCCTGAAACTTTTCAGCCGGAATGAACCGTTCAGGGCCTGGGCCATTCTCTGCTTTATTGAGCACAAGCCAGTTTCCAGTACAAGCTCCGCAGTAATACGCAAGCGTTCTTGAGTGCTAACGGTGTCTTCGGCATGTTCGAAATATATATTCTTGTGCCGCACACACGGGCTGGCTGGCACTTTTCAGCCTGGGGGGCAATCACAAGGCAGTGGCCCTTCAGTTGCGGTGGCCCTCCTTTTTCCTGCTTACCTCTGGCCATTGCATTAAAGCAGCAGACATAACAGGCTTTAAAAACATGCTGGTACAGAGATATGGAAACAGAACTGAGCTTGCTGCATAGATATGGGAGCAGAACTGAGCTTTCTCCAGAGATAAGGGAGCAGAACAGAGCTTACTACAGAGATATGGGAGCAGAACGGAGCTTACTACAGAGATATGGGAGCAGAACGGAGCTTACTACAGACATATGGGAGCACAACAGAGCTTACTACAGACATATGGGAGCAGAACAGAGCTTACAACAGAGATATGGGAGCAGAACGGAGCTTACTACAGAGATATGGGAGCAGAACGGAGCTTACTATGAGATATGGGAGCAGAACTGATCTTTCTCCAGAGATAAGGGAGCAGAACAGAGCTTACTACAGAGATATGGGAGCAGAATGGAGCTTACTACAGAGATATGGGAGCAGAACAGAGCTTACTATGAGATATGGGAGCAGAACAGAGCTTACTATGAGATATGGGAGCAGAACAGAGCTTACTACAGAGATATGGGAGCAGAACCGAGCTTACTACAGACATATGGGAGCAGAACAGAGCTTACTACAGAGATATGGGAGCAGAACGGAGCTTACTACAGAGATATGGGAGCAGAACGGAGCTTACTATGAGATATGGGAGCAGAACTGATCTTACTCCAGAGATAAGTGAGCAGAACAGAGCTTACTTCAGAGATATGGGAGCAGAATGGAGCTTACTACAGAGATATGGGAGCAGAACAGAGGTTACTAGAGATATGGGAGCAGAACAGAGCTTACTATGAGATATGGGAGCAGAACAGAGCTTACTACAGAGATATGGGAGCAGAACAGAGCTTACTATGAGATATGGGAGCAGAACTGATCTTACTCCAGAGATAAGGGAGCAGAACAGAGCTTACTACAGAGATATGGGAGCAGAACGGAGCTTACTACAGACATATGGGAGCAGAACGGAGCTTACTATGAGATATGGGAGCAGAACTGATCTTACTCCAGAGATAAGTGAGCAGAATAGAGCTTACTACAGAGATATGGGAGCAGAATGGAGCTTACTACAGAGATATGGGAGCAGAACAGAGCTTACTACAGAGATATGGGAGCAGAACAGAGCTTACTATGAGATATGGGAGCAGAACTGATCTTAATCCAGAGATAAGGGAGCAGAACAGAGCTTACTACAGAGATATGGGAGCAGAACGGAGTTTACTACAGACATATGGGAGCAGAACGGAGCTTACTACAGAGATATGGGAGCAGAACGGAGCTTACTACAGACATATGGGAGCAGAACGGAGCTTACTAGACATATGGGAGCAGAACAGAGCTTACTACAGACATATGGGAGCAGAACAGAGCTTACTACAGAGATATGGGAGCAGAACAGAGCTTACTACAGACATATGGGAGCAGAATAGAGCTTACTACAGAGATATGGGAGCAGAACGGAGCTTACTACAGACATATGGGAGCAGAACGGAGCTTACTACAGACATATGGGAGCAGAACAGAGCTTACTACAGAGATATGGGAGCAGAACAGAGCTTATTACAGAGATATGGGAGCAAAACAGAGCTTACTACAAAGATGTGGGAGCAGAACAGAGCTTACTACAGACATATGGGAGCAGAACAGAGCTTACTACAGAGATATGGGAGCAGAACCGAGTTTACTCCAGAGATAAGGGAGCAGAGCAGAGCTTACTACAGAGATATTGGAGCAGAACGGAGCTTACTACAGACATATGGGAGCAGAACAGAGGTTACTACAGAGATATGGGAGCAGAACAGAGCTTACTATGAGATATGGGAGCAGAACAGAGCTTACTACAGAGATATGGGAGCAGAACAGAGCTTACTATGAGATATGGAAGCAGAACTGATCTTACTACAGACATATGGGAGCAGAACAGAGCTTACTACAGAGATATGGGAGCAGAACAGAGCTTACTATGAGATATGGGAGCAGAACTGATCTTACTCAGATCTGTATCATACAATTATTAGGTTCTGTAGAAGGACGTAGATCTGGGTATTTATTATGATGGAATATAGGCTGAACTGGATGGACAAATGTCTTTTTTCGGCCTTACTAACTATGTTACTATGTTACTATGTTACTCCAGAGATATGGGAGCAGAACAGAGCTTACTACAGACATATGGGAACAGAACGGAGCTTACTACAGAGCAGTGGCGTAACTACAAAAGTTATGGGCCCCGCTGCGAACTGTCAAATGGGGTCCCCCCATGCCAAAATATATAGATGAATTAGAAATGGCGACACACGCAAACGTCATCTGCATTAGTAATACATGCACCATTACATAATTAGTTGTAGGCTGGGTTCACAAGAGTGAAGTTTACATTCTGTATACACACCACAACCTCCAGCCTAGCGGAGGGTATCCCTCCTGTAAACCCAGCCTGACGGGGTCAACCCCTTATAAATGGAAGTGTGCTCCTCTAAACCATGTAATCACTGCCAATCCTCCAACCGTAAGTGGTGAATTTCCAGAGCTGGGAAATGGGAGCTCAATATTAGAACACGTCAACTTTAGTTCCCATCCCGCCTCAAGGAAGTATGGCAGACAGGTGTGATAAGACTATTAGAAAAACTACTGCCACACACACAGCAGTACATACTGGCAGAAGTGTGAGGGCATTAGTGCCCGTGTATGGACATGTTAGTGCCTCTTAGCTTCTGGCAATGTTTTACCTCAGCTCACATTTGGGCCATACCATTGTAAAACAGGTAGACACATTTACCCACTGACCCTACTATTCATAAGGAACTGCTGTCTACCCCTTAGTTGCCACTGTATATAGTCAGGGTGGGAATGTGGGCTACAGAACAACACAGGGCGATGACACTGCTACCTGAACCCTTCAGCTGCCCTACTAAGTGCAGGGAATAAAACCAGTACAAAGTAAGGCAGCCTCCCTGCAGAGCTGTCGAGGGCCGTACTGGAACAAAAAAGGAGCAATGCCACACAAACCCCACCAGCCCACAGACTATAACACTCCCCGACACCCGATCAGTGGATTTTCCTATACTGTGTTGTGTTCTTCAACGCTCCTCTTAAAGGCGTTATTGGAAGAGCTATGTTTGAATGCCGTCGCAGTGCGCACGATTGATCGCTTCTTTAGAGCGCCGGTTCTCGAGATCATGGGGGTCCCAGCGTTCGGACCCCAGCAACTACAAAGTTCTCGGGAAAGGGAATTACTTGGTATAATCCATTTAAATGTGTTTTCCAATATATATATATTTTTTATTTTCCCATAGTATTCCTGAAAATAATAAACCAATATTAACCCTCCCAAAGACCAATGTCGCCTATCCGAGAACAGGACAGGAGAAGTGGTACTGTGCATTGTATATATACAGGACAGGAGGAGTGGTACTGTGCATTGTATATATACAGGACAGGAGAAGTGGTACTGTGCAGTGTATATATACAGGACAGGAGGAGTGGTACTGTGCAGTGTATATATACAGGACAGGAGGAGTGGTACTGTGCAGTGTATATATACAGGACAGGAGGAGTGGTACTGTGCAGTGTATATATACAGGACAGGAGGAGTGGTACTGTGCAGTGTATATATACAGGACAGGAGGAGTGGTACTGTGCATTGTATATATACAGGACAGGAGGAGTGGTACTGTGCAGTGTATATATACAGGACAAGAGGAGTGGTACTGTGCAGTGTATATATACAGGACAGGAGGAGTGGTACTGTGCATTGTATATATACAGGACAGGAGAAGTGATACTGTGCATTGTATATATACAGGACAGGAGGAGTGGTACTGTGCAGTGTATATATACAGGACAGGAGGAGTGGTACTGTGCAGTGTATACATACAGGACAGGAGGAGCGGTACTGTGCAGTGTATATATACAGGACAGGAGGAGTGGTACTGTGCAGTGTATACATACAGGACAGGAGGAGCGGTACTGTGCAGTGTATATATACAGAAGTGGTACTGTGCAGTGTATATATACAGCAGGAGTGGTACTGTGCAGTGTATATATACAGGACAGGAGGAGTGGCACTGTGCGGTGTATATATACAGGACAGGAGGAGTGGCACTGTGCGGTGTATATATACAATACAGGAGGAGTGGTACTGTGCAGTGTATATATACAGGACAGGAGGAGTGGCACTGTGCGGTGTATATATACAGGACAGGAGGAGTGGCACTGTGTGGTGTATATATACAGGACAGGAGGAGCGGTACTGTGTAGTGTATATATACAGGACAGGAGGAGTGGTACTGTGCAGTGTATATATACAGGACAGGAGGAGTGGCACTGTGCAGTGTATATATACAGGACAGGAGGAGTGGCACTGTGCGGTGTATATATACAGGACAGGAGGAGTGGCACTGTGCGGTGTATATATACAGGACAGGAGGAGCGGCACTGTGCGGTGTATATATACAGGACAGGAGGAGCGGTACTGTGCAGTGTATATATACAGGACAGCAGGAGTGGTACTGTGCAGTGTATATATACAGGACAGGAGGAGTGGCACTGTGCGGTGTATATATACAGGACAGGAGGAGTGGCACTGTGCGGTGTATATATATACAGGACAGGAGGAGTGGTACTGTGCAGTGTATATATACAGGAGGAGCGGTACTGTGCAGTGTATATATACAGGACAGCAGGAGTGGTACTGTGCAGTGTATATATACAGGACAGGAGGAGTGGCACTGTGCGGTGTATATATACAGGACAGGAGGAGTGGCACTGTGCGGTGTATATATACAGGACAGGAGGAGTGGCACTGTGCGGTGTACATACACAGATACTTAGATTTACACCACGCAGGCTATATACAGTATATAAAACTGAGCAGCACCAAATATTTAAGGGCTTGTCCACTACTAGGACAACCCCTAAATGTTCGGCCCCGATAAATTAATAAAGCCTATACTCACCTCCTGTGCCAGCGCCGTTCCCACAGAGGCTGTGATGTGGTGTTGTGACACGTGATGCCCGGCACCAATCAGTGCTGGTGTCACTGTCTCAATCTTCACACAATCTGAACATGAAGAGGACGTCCGGGATCAAGCAGCTCACCCTGCACGTCCTCTTCATGTTCAGTTTGTCTGAAGGCGAAGACAGTGACACCAGCACTGATTGGTTCCGGGCATCACGTGTCATAACACCACATCACAGCCTCTGTGGGAACGGCGCTGGCACGGCAGGTGAGTATAGGTTTTATTAATTTATCGCGGCCGAACATTTAGTTTAAGACGAGGTTGTCCTAGTGGGAGACAATCCCTTTAAGCAGTGGACTCTTTATTAGCCCATATTCTCGGCCATATTCTCGGAGTCCACCGCACACACACAGGGAACCGTGGAATTACTGGGGCTCTGGCCTGTCGCAAAATGGCAGCCCCGGACACCCACGCAGCACTGCTGGGCACCGGAGACACCCGCAGCACCGGCCAGCAACCGCCAGGCACCCAGAGACACCCGGCAGCAGCACCAGACATGCACCAGCACAAGACCCCCCACACCATCACGCCGCACATCAGTGCCCCCCTCATCCTGGCCTGCAGCATCACCCCACTCCTGCCTCCTCCAGCAACGACCCTGAGGCCCCCCTTCACTGCACCCAGTAAGCAATAAGACCCATGGATTATAAGAAGCACCACCATTTTATTACAAAATATTTTTTTCTTATTTTTCTCCTCAAAATTTGGGGTGTGTCTTATAATCCGGAGCGTCTTATAATCCAACAATTACGTGTATATATATATGTATCCAAAAACGAGGCAGCACTCCATAGTTCAATATAAAAACGTGCAGGGTTTAATTTACCCACATATTCTGGCAACGTTTCAGCTCACAATGAGCTTTTCTCAATAAGTATTTCTGTGCTGTTCCCTTTTTCTACTCGCTATATATATATATATATATATATATATATATATATATATATATATATATATATATATATATACACACACACACATACATGCACGCACACACGTAGACACACACACACACACACATACACACACATACAGACACTCACACACATATCTATATATACACATACATAGACACACATACATACATGCATGCACACACACAGAAACACACATATACACACACATACCCATACATACATGCACGCGCGCACACACACACATACATAGACACACACACTCACTCACACATACATTATATAGGTGAAACCGCGACTGCGGTATGTACATTATATAGCTGATACCACTGTGTGTAATATACTGCGATCGCTATGTATAGCCCATAAAGGCCAGACGCTGTGTGTGTACAAATGTGTGTGTGTGTGTGTATGTATATATATATATACACACACACACGTACATAAACACTGCGGCTGACCTATATGGCCTATACACAGCGGTCGCAGTATATTACACACAGTGGTATCACCTATATAATGTACGTACCGCAGTTTCACCTATATAATGGATATACAACAGTATACAATATACATTAGACAGGTCAAACTGCAAATGCTGCATATACTTACAAAAGGTTTCATCTTGGTTCTCACCTGAGATAGTGGAGGATGAGGAGGGTCCACTGTCCAGCCGGCATTGGAGGTGCTAAGGGCGTGGGGCAGATGCCGGCTGGGGATTGGTGAGGAGAGCACTGTTCTCTGATGCTGGTTCTGGCCAGGGTCAGACACGGTGAGGCTCAGGTGTCTCTGCGTGCGGTGGCGGCCTTTTCAAACCTTTGCACAGGCCCTGGTGCGTGCGCTCTCCTGTTTGCATTCACTGACAAAAGCTGCAGCCGTGTACGCAAGCACGAATGAGGGCTGTGCTCATGTGGGCCGCCACGGCCTTGGTCAGCGCGTTCAGCAAAAGAGCACGCACCAGGGCCTGTGCAGAGGATTTAGAGGGCCGGTGGCCCATTTTGTAGCTCTGCGTGCTTAGGGGTCCCTTAACACTCCGGGCCCCGCTGCAACCTCTGTAGTTACGTCCCTGATAGTGGTATAGCATAGGCACAGATATACAATGTTATATACACTGGATGGATCAATCCTGCACCTGGCCCTGGACATACATGCACTGTATATATACAGGGCCATGTATATAGCATGTGATGTCTGGTCACCAGGTTCAGGCTTGATCACTCCAGTGCTGGATTCTGTAGACAGTCTCTGCTCACTCTCGGTATAGGGAGATTTATTGCAGGAGGCTGAACTTTCCTGCAGTCTGGTGACCCTGGAGCCGATGACCTGGCACTGACAGGGTGAAAGTTCAGACTCCTGCAATAAATCTGTGAGCATCAGCAGAGCGGCCACTGATACTATAGAGACCGGCCCTGGACTTATCGGGAGGTGAGCAGCAGCGTTCACCTCCTCACTGCACACAGAGCTGAAGGTACTCACTGATGTCTGGGCCATCCACATGCAGATCTCCAGCAGTTACATGCAGCAGTGTTCCTGTACCTCTGCAGCCGGCGCACACAGGGAGCAGGGGGCGTGTCTGCAGCTCCACTGTGAGGCAGCTGCCAGGACATAGAGAACACAGCGCCCAGCAGCCCGAATCAGCTGCTTGGTGACCGGCCCGGGGGGCACATGCCCCTTTTCCACCCGGCCCAGCCCGCGCCTGGCCGCACAAGAGGTTGGTACACAAAATGAGAATGCTTGGTCTGGGGGAAAATGTGTGTAAATGGGTTAGTAACTGGCTTAGTGATAGAAAGCAGAGGGTGGTTATAAATGGTATAGTCTCTAACTGGGTCGCTGTGACCAGTGGGGTACCGCAGGGGTCAGTATTGGGACCTGTTCTCTTCAACATATTCATTAATGATCTGGTAGAAGGTTTACACAGTAAAATATCGATATTTGCAGATGATACAAAACTATGTAAAGCAGTTAATACAAGAGAAGATAGTATTCTGCTACAGATGGATCTGGATAAGTTGGAAACTTGGGCTGAAAGGTGGCAGATGAGGTTTAACAATGATAAATGTAAGGTTATACACATGGGAAGAGGGAATCAATATCACCATTACACACTGAACGGGAAACCACTGGGTAAATCTGACAGGGAGAAGGACTTGGGGATCCTAGTTAATGATAAACTTACCTGGAGCAGCCAGTGCCAGGCAGCAGCTGCCAAGGCAAACAGGATCATGGGGTGCATTAAAAGAGGTCTGGATACACATGATGAGAGCATTATACTGCCTCTGTACAAATCCCTAGTTAGACCGCACATGGAGTACTGTGTCCAGTTTTGGGCACCGGTGCTCAGGAAGGATATAATGGAACTAGAGAGAGTACAAAGGAGGGCAACAAAATTAATAAAGGGGATGGGAGAACTACAATACCCAGATAGATTAGCGAAATTAGGATTATTTAGTCTAGAAAAAAGACGACTGAGGGGCGATCTAATAACCATGTATAAGTATATAAGGGGACAATACAAATATCTCGCTGAGGATCTGTTTATACCAAGGAAGGTGACGGGCACAAGGGGGCATTCTTTGCGTCTGGAGGAGAGAAGGTTTTTCCACCAACATAGAAGAGGATTCTTTACTGTTAGGGCAGTGAGAATCTGGAATTGCTTGCCTGAGGAGGTGGTGATGGCGAACTCAGTCGAGGGGTTCAAGAGAGGCCTGGATGTCTTCCTGGAGCAGAACAATATTGTATCATACAATTATTAGGTTCTGTAGAAGGACGTAGATCTGGGTATTTATTATGATGGAATATAGGCTGAACTGGATGGACAAATGTCTTTTTTCGGCCTTACTAACTATGTTACTATGTTACTATGTATTCAAGTCGCCGTACTGCATGTCTCGCGGCTGTTAGGCAATACCTGGTGTGTTGCGACTGTCTTGCAGCCGCAGCATCTTGAACATATTTTTTGAGCACACCGAAGACACTTGGTTAGCGCAGGAGCATGCTCACTCATCACCAGTGCTCAGTATACTGCCCCTGCTCGCCACTTGTTACTTTCATTACTCATTGACAGTGTATTTTTTCGCCAAGTCTAAAAAGAGCTGTATAGAAAAGCGACAAGCAGGAAAGACGGTGCTCCCTCACTGGCCATGAAGGAAAATGGCGAGCTGGTAAAACAACACTCCACTTCTCTTTAGGCTGTGTGCACACGTTCAGGATTTTTCACGGTTTTTTGCTATAAAAAAACACCAATAAAACTACGAAAAAAACGCATGCATTAAGCATTCTATTATTAGAATGCAATTTTTGTGCACATATTGCATTATTTTTTTCCGCGGCAGAATAGCATTCCGGAACAAAACACAGCATGTTCATTCTTTGTGTGGAATCACAGGGATTCCGCGCACATAGGAATGCATTGATCCGCTTACTTTCCGCATGGGGATATGCCCACCATGCGGGAAGTAAGCGGATCATGTACGGTTGGTACCCAGCGTGGAGGAGAAGAGACTCTCCTCTAGGCCCTGGGTACCATATACCTGTAAAAAAAATTATTAAAATAAAATATCGTGATATTCTCACCTTTCAGCGTCCCCGGCAGCCTTTCCGCTCCTCGTGATGCTCTCGTTCCCAGTGATGCTTTGTGGCAATGACCTGTGATGACGTAGCGATCTCGCGTGATGCTACGTCATCTGGGGTCATTGCCACGAGGCATTACTGGGAACGGGAGCATCACGAGGATCGGGAAGGCTGCTGGGGCCGCCGGAAGGTGAGAATTTCACAAATTTTTTTATTGTTATTTTTAACAGATCTTCAGCATCAATAGTAAAAAGTTGGTCACAATTGTCAAACACTATGTTTGACAAGTGTGACCAACCTGTCAATCAGTTTTCCAAGCGATGCTACAGATCGCTTCGAAAACGCTAGCATTCTGCAAGCTAATTACGCTTGTAAAACGCTAGTGTTTAGCGAGAAAACGCATGCTAATTCCGCATGCGTTTTACCCGTGGCACAGTTGTGGAATTGCCGCCGAAATTTCGGCGGCAATGCTGGACGTGTGCACATAGCCTTAGGCCGGGGTCACACTAGCGTGTTGCATCCGATGCAAGAGCATGGGATGCGATATGCTAATGACCCTGGGCTCCTGCTCTGCTGTCAGCAGGAGCCGAGTGTCACGTGTCTGTGCTCTGAGCCTCTCGCACAGAGCGGATCGGAGCACAGCTGCGGGGGAGGCGGAGAAATTAATTTCTCCATCTCCTCCATTGCCGGGGTCAGCGTATATCGCACATCACTCGGATGATATCTGAGTGATGTGCGTTGTCTCACTCGCACCCATAGGCTTATATGGGTGCGAGTGAGACGAGTCTCGGCAGAGTGTCGGTGACAATCGCATTTCACTCGCACACTGAAAACGACCGAGGAAAAAAACGGTTATGTGAGCTGCCCCATAGAAGAATACTGGTCCGAGTGCTATGTGATTTTTTTATCGCATAGCACTCGTCCATATTACGCTCTAGTGTGACTCCGGCCTTAGAGTCAGCGATTGAGTGCACAATGAAAGTAACACAACAGCAAACAGGGTCAGCATTGACAACCAGCGTGTGCTTAGTGTAGCAGAGAATACCGCAGCCTCTGAAAGGTCACCCCTGATGACAATCTGTTTCAGGGTGGGGGACAGCAGCTAACAGGCCCTGTTGTGGATTCTGTTTTTGGGCTCCCTCTGGTGGTTACAGATGGTACTGGGTGACTTGTGTTTTCTGCGGTCTCTGGTGTCCACCTGTTCTATCAGGATATGGGAGTTTCCTATTTAACCTGGCTTTCTTGTCATTTCCTCGCCGGCTATCAATGTAATCAGTATGTCTTGTTACCTCTGCTTCCCGCTTCTGTAATCTTCAGGACAAGCTAAGTTTTTGATTTTCCTGTTCCACGTTTTGCTTAATTTTTGTCTTAGTCCAGCTTGCAGATATGTGATTCCTTTTTGCTGGTTGCTCTAGTGGGCTGATATTACTCCTCATGTTCCATGAGTTGGCACATGAGTTCAAGTAATTTCAGGATGGTTTTTTGTAGGGTTTTTCGCTGACCGCGCAGTTCTCTTTTGTATCCTCTGCTATCTAGCTTTAGCGGGCCTCATTTTGCTGAATCTGTTTTCATAACTACGTATGTGCTTTCCTCTCATTTCACCGTCATTACATGTGGGGGGCTGCTATTTCTGTGGGGTGTTTCTCTGGAGGCAAGAGAGGTCTGTGTTTCTTCTAATAGGGGAAGTTAGTCCTTTGGCTGGTGCGAGACGTCTAGGAATCATCGTAGGCACGTTCCCCGGCTACAGCTAGTTGTGTGTTTAGGTTCAGGATCGCGGTCAGCTCAGTTTCCATCACCCTAGAGCTTGTTTTGTTTTTTGTGCTTGTCCTTTTGTGATCCCCTGCCATTGGGATCATGACAGTATAGCCGGCCGAAAGTGGTAATCGTATTGGCTGAAGTAGGAGGAAAAGTAGTCTGAGGAAGTTTTTTTTTTTTTTTTTTTCGCCCCTCAGAGTTTGCTGCCTAGCCTTAATTGCAGCCTGGCTGCGTCTTACCTCCTCTTAATCCTTGAATGGCTCTGACCTCAGCTGTTTATCATGGACGTCCAGAGTTTGGCTTCCAGCCTGAATAATCTTGCTGCTAAGGTTCAAAATATACAAGATTTTGTTGTACATGCTCCTGTGTCTGAACCTAGAATTCCTATCCCAGAGTTTTTTTTCTGGAGATAGATCTAGTTTTCTGAATTTTAGGAACAATTGCAAGTTGTTTCTTTCTTTGAAATCTCGCTCCTCTGGAGACCCTGCTCAGCAAGTCAAAATTGTTATATCTTTCCTGCGGGGTGACCCTCAGAATTGGGCATTTGCATTGGCACCAGGGGATCCTGCGTTGCTCAATGTGGATGCGTTTTTTCTGGCATTGGGTTTGCTCTATGAGGAACCTAACCTAGAGATTCAGGCTGAAAAAGCTTTATTGGTTCTCTCTCAGGGGCAAGATGAAGCAGAAATATATTGTCAGAAATTTCGGAAATGGTCGGTGCTTACTCAGTGGAATGAGTGCGCCCTGGCTGCAAGATTCAGAGATGGCCTTTCTGAGGCCATTAAAGATGTTATGGTGGGGTTCCCTGCGCCTACAGGTCTGAATGAGTCTATGACTATGGCTATTCAGATTGATCGGCGTTTACGGGAGCGCAAACCTGTGCACCATTTGGCGGTGTCTTCTGAACAGGCACCTGAGACAATGCAATGTGATAGAATTCAGTCCAGAAGTGAACGGCAAAACTATAGGCGGAAAAATGGGTTGTGTTTTTATTGTGGTGATTCAGCTCATGTTATATCAGCATGCTCTAAACGCACAAAAAAGGTTGATAAGTCTGTTGCCATTAGTACTTTACAGTCTAAGTTCATTCTGTCTGTGACTCTGATTTGTTCATTATCAGCCATTTCCGTCGATGCCTATGTGGATTCAGGCGCTGCCCTGAGTCTTATGGATTGGTCATTTGCCAACCGCTGTGGGTTTAGTCTGGAGCCTCTGGAAGTTCCTATTCCTTTGAAAGGAATTGACTCTACACCTTTGGCTATGAACAAACCTCAGTACTGGACACAAGTGACCATGCGTATGACTCCCGTTCATCAGGAGGTGATTCGCTTCCTGGTACTGTATAATTTACATGATGTCTTAGTGCTTGGTCTGCCGTGGTTACAAACTCATAACCCAGTCTTGGACTGGAAAACGATGTCTGTGTTAAGCTGGGGATGTCAGGGGGTTCATGATGATGCACCTCCGATTTCTATCGCTTCATCTACTCCTTCTGAGGTTCCTGTATTTTTGTCTGATTATCGGGATGTTTTTGAGGAGCCTAAGCTCAATTCGCTTCTGTTATGGCTGGCAATCAGGCAACACAGCGTGCAGTAATCAGCGCACATACAGAGATCTGGCAATAACCAAAAACAATAGGACGAGCTCTGAGACGTGGAATCTCTGTAGACTGCAGTACCTGATCTATTCTCACACAACTATAAGCAGCAGTGGATTGCGCCTATCACTACCTATGCAACTCGGCACTGCCTGAGGAGCTGACTAGCCTGAAGATAGAAATACAAGCCTGACTTACCTCAGAGAAATACCCCAAAGGAATAGGCAGCCCCCCACATATAATGACTGTTAGCAAGATGAAAAGACAAACGTAGGAATGAAATAGATTCAGCAAAGTGAGGCCCGATATTCTAGACAGAGCGAGGATAGCAAAGAGAACTATGCAGTCTACAAAAAACCCTAAAACGAAAACCACGCAAAGGGGCAAAAAGACCCACCGTGCCGAACTAACAGCACGGCGGTGCACCCCTTTGCTTCTCAGAGCTTCCAGCAAAAGTTAATAGCAAGCTGGACAGAAAAAACAGAAAACAAACTAGAAGCACTTATCTAGCAGAGCAGCAGGCCCAAGGAAAGATGCAGTAGCTCAGATCCAACACTGGAACATTGACAAGGAGCAAGGAAGACAGACTCAGGTGGAGCTAAATAGCAAGGCAGCCAACGAGCTCACCAAAACACCTGAGGGAGGAAGCCCAGAGACTGCAATACCACTTGTGACCACAGAAGTGAACTCAGCCACAGAATTCACAACAGTACCCCCCCCTTGAGGAGGGGTCACCGAACCCTCACCAGAACCCCCAGGCCGACCAGGATGAGCCATATGAAAGGCACGAACAAGATCTGGGGCATGGACATCAGAGGCAAAAACCCAGGAATTATCTTCCTGAGCATAACCCTTCCATTTGACCAGATACTGGAGTTTCCGTCTAGAGACACGAGAATCCAAAATCTTCTCCACAATATACTCCAATTCCCCCTCCACCAAAACAGGGGCAGGAGGCTCCACAGATGGAACCATAGGTGCCACGTATCTCCTCAACAACGACCTATGGAATACATTATGTATGGAAAAGGAGTCTGGGAGGGTCAGACGAAAAGACACCGGATTGAGAATCTCAGAAATCCTATACGGACCAATAAAACGAGGTTTAAATTTAGGAGAGGAAACCTTCATAGGAATATGACGAGAAGATAACCAAACCAGATCCCCAACACGAAGTCGGGGTCCCACACGGCGTCTGCGATTAGCGAAAAGCTGAGCCTTCTCCTGGGACAAGGTCAAATTGTCCACTACCTGAGTCCAGATCTGCTGCAACCTGTCCAGCACAGAATCCACACCAGGACAGTCCGAAGACTCAACCTGTCCTGAAGAGAAACGAGGATGGAACCCAGAATTGCAGAAAAATGGAGAGACCAAGGTAGCCGAGCTGGCCCGATTATTAAGGGCGAACTCAGCCAACGGCAAAAATGACACCCAATCATCCTGGTCAGCGGAAACAAAACATCTCAGATATGTTTCCAAGGTCTGATTGGTTCGTTCGGTCTGGCCATTAGTCTGAGGATGGAAGGCCGAGGAGAAAGATAGGTCAATGCCCATCCTACCACAAAAGGCTCGCCAGAACCTCGAGACAAACTGGGAACCTCTGTCAGAAACAATATTCTCAGGAATGCCATGCAAACGAACCACATGCTGGAAGAACAAAGGCACCAAATCAGAGGAGGAAGGCAATTTAACCAAGGGCACCAGATGGACCATTTTAGAAAAGCGATCACAGACCACCCAAATGACCGACATTTTTTGAGAAACGGGAAGGTCAGAAATGAAATCCATCGAAATATGTGTCCAAGGCCTCTTCGGGACCGGCAAGGGCAAAAGCAACCCACTGGCACGTGAACAGCAGGGCTTAGCCCTAGCACAAATTCCACAGGACTGCACAAAAGCACGCACATCCCGTGACAGAGACGGCCACCAGAAGGATCTAGCAACCAACTCCCTGGTACCAAAGATTCCTGGATGACCGGCCAGCACCGAACAATGAAGTTCAGAGATAACTTTACTAGTCCACCTATCAGGGACGAACAGTTTCTCGGCCGGACAACGATCAGGTTTATTAGCCTGAAATTTCTGCAACACTCTCCGCAAATCAGGGGAGATGGCAGACACAATGACTCCTTCCTTGAGGATACTCGCCGGCTCAGATAACCCCGGAGAGTCGGGCACAAAACTCCTAGACAGAGCATCCGCCTTCACATTTTTAGAGCCCGGAAGGTATGAAATCACAAAATCAAAACGAGCAAAAAACAACGACCAACGGGCCTGTCTAGGATTCAAGCGCTTGGCAGACTCAAGATAAGTAAGGTTCTTATGATCAGTCAAAACCACCACGCGATGCTTAGCACCCTCAAGCCAATGACGCCACTCCTCGAATGCCCACTTCATGGCCAGCAACTCTCGGTTGCCCACATCATAATTACGCTCAGCAGCAGAAAATTTCCTGGAAAAGAAAGCACATGGTTTGAATACTGAGCAACCAGAACCTCTCTGTGACAAAACCGCCCCTGCACCAATCTCAGAAGCATCAACCTCGACCTGGAACGGAAGAGAAACATCAGGTTGACACAACACAGGGGCACAGCAAAAACGACGCTTCAACTCCTGAAAAGCTTCCACGGCAGCAGAAGACCAATTAACCAAATCAGCACCCTTCTTGGTCAAATCGGTCAATGGTCTGGCAATGCTAGAAAAATTACAGATGAAGCGACGATAAAAATTAGCAAAGCCCAGGAATTTCTGCAGACTTTTTAGAGATGTCGGCTGAGTCCAATCCTGGATGGCCTGAACCTTAACCGGATCCATCTCGATAGTAGAAGGGGAAAAGATGAACCCCAAAAATGAAACTTTCTGCACACCGAAGAGACACTTTGATCCCTTCACGAACAAGGAATTAGCACGCAGTACCTGGAAAACCATTCTGACTTGCTTCACATGAGACTCCCAATCATCCGAGAAGATCAAAATGTCATCCAAGTAAACAATCAAGAATTTATCCAGATACTCACGGAAAATGTCATGCATAAAAGACTGAAAAACAGATGAAGCATTGGCAAGTCCGAACGGCATCACCAGATACTCAAAATGACCCTCGGGCGTATTAAATGCCGTTTTCCATTCATCTCCCTGCCTGATTCTCACCAGATTATACGCACCACGAAGATCAATCTTAGTAAACCAACTAGCCCCCTTAATCCGAGCAAACAAGTCAGAAATCAATGGCAAGGGATACTGAAACTTAACAGTGATCTTATTAAGAAGGCGGTAATCAATACACGGTCTTAGCGAACCATCCTTCTTGGCTACAAAAAAGAACCCTGCTCCCAATGGTGACGACGATGGGCGAATATGTCCCTTCTCCAGGGACTCCTTCACATAACTGCGCATAGCGGTGTGTTCAGGTACGGACAAATTAAATAAACGACCCTTAGGGAATTTACTACCAGGAATCAAATCGATAGCACAATCACAATTCCTATGCGGAGGTAGGGCATCAGACTTGGACTCTTCAAATACATCCTGAAAGTCCGACAAGAACTCTGGGATGTCAGAAGGAATGGATGACGAAATAGACAAAAATGGAACATCACCATGTACTCCCTGACAACCCCAGCTGGTTACCGACATAGAGTTCCAATCCAATACTGGATTATGGGTTTGCAGCCATGGCAACCCCAACACGACCACATCATGCAAATTATGCAGTACCAGAAAGCGAATAACTTCCTGATGTGCAGGAGCCATGCACATGGTCAGCTGGGCCCAGTACTGAGGCTTATTCTTGGCCAAAGGTGTAGCATCAATTCCTCTCAACGGAATAGGACACCGCAAAGGCTCCAAGAAAAATCCACAACGTTTAGCATAATCCAAATCCATCAGATTCAGGGCAGCGCCTGAATCCACAAACGCCATGACAGAATACGATGACAAAGAGCACATTAAGGTAATGGACAAAAGGAATTTGGACTGTACAGTACCAATAACGGCAGAGCTATCGAACCGCCTAGTGCGTTTAGGACAATTAGAAATAGCATGAGTAGAATCACCACAATAGAAACACAGTCTGTTCAGACGTCTGTGTTCTTGCCGTTCTACTTTAGTCATAGTCCTGTCGCACTGCATAGGCTCAAATTTACTCTCAGACAATACCGCCAGATGGTGCACAGATTTACGCTCGCGCAAGCGACGACCGATCTGAATGGCCAAGGACATAGACTCATTCAAACCAGCAGGCATAGGAAATCCCACCATTACATCCTTAAGAGCTTCAGAGAGACCCTTTCTGAACAAAGCCGCTAGTGCAGATTCATTCCACAGAGTGAGTACTGACCACTTCCTAAATTTCTGACAATATACTTCTACATCATCCTGACCCTGGCATAAAGCCAGCAGATTTTTCTCAGCCTGATCCACTGAATTAGGCTCATCGTAAAGCAATCCCAGCGCCTGGAAAAATGCATCAACATTACTCAATGCAGAATCTCCTGGTGCAAGAGAAAACGCCCAGTCCTGTGGGTCGCCGCGCAAAAAAGAAATAATAATCAAAACCTGTTGAATAGGATTACCAGAAGAATGAGGTTTCAAGGCCAAACATAGCTTACAATTATTTCTGAAGCTCAGGAACTTAGTTCTGTCACCAAAAAACAAATCAGGAATCGGAATTCTTGGTTCTAGCATCGATTTCTGATCAATAGTATCTTGAATCTTTTGTACATTTACAACGAGATTATCCATTGAGGAGCACAGAGCCTGAATATCCATGTCCACAGCTGTGTCCTGAAGCACTCTAATGTCTAGGGGAAAAAAAAGACTGAAGACAGAGCTAAGAAAAAAAAATGATGTCAGGATTTCTTTTTTCCCTCTATTGGGAATCATTGGTGTGGCTCCTTGTACTGTTATGGCTGGCAATCAGGCAACACAGCGTGCAGTAATCAGCGCACATACAGAGATCTGGCAATAACCAAAAACAATAGGACGAGCTCTGAGACGTGGAATCTCTGTAGACTGCAGTACCTGATCTATCCTCACACAACTATAAGCAGCAGTGGATTGCGCCTATCACTACCTATGCAACTCGGCACTGCCTGAGGAGCTGACTAGCCTGAAGATAGAAATACAAGCCTGACTTACCTCAGAGAAATACCCCAAAGGAATAGGCAGCCCCCCACATATAATGACTGTTAGCAAGATGAAAAGACAAACGTAGGAATGAAATAGATTCAGCAAAGTGAGGCCCGATATTCTAGACAGAGCGAGGATAGCAAAGAGAACTATGCAGTCTACAAAAAACCCTAAAACGAAAACCACGCAAAGGGGCAAAAAGACCCACCGTGCCGAACTAACAGCACGGCGGTGCACCCCTTTGCTTCTCAGAGCTTCCAGCAAAAGTTAATAGCAAGCTGGACAGAAAAAACAGAAAACAAACTAGAAGCACTTATCTAGCAGAGCAGCAGGCCCAAGGAAAGATGCAGTAGCTCAGATCCAACACTGGAACATTGACAAGGAGCAAGGAAGACAGACTCAGGTGGAGCTAAATAGCAAGGCAGCCAACGAGCTCACCAAAACACCTGAGGGAGGAAGCCCAGAGACTGCAATACCACTTGTGACAACAGAAGTGAACTCAGCCACAGAATTCACAACACGCTTCCTCCTCACAGGGATTGCGATTGTGCTATAGATTTGATTCCTGGCAGTAAATTTCCTAAAGGACATTTGTTCAATCTGTCAGTGCCAGAGCTATGCGGGAGTCCTTGGAAAAGGGACATATCCGTTCATCTCCGTCCCCTTTGGGAGCAGGTTTTTTTTTCGTGGCCAAAAAAGATGGTTCCTTGAGGCCTTGTATAGATTACCGTCTTTTGAATAAGATTACAGTCAAATATCAGTATCCTTTGCCATTGTTGACTGATTTGTTCGCTCGCATTAAGGGGGCTAAATGGTTCACTAAGATTGATCTTCGGGGTGCGTATAATCTTGTGCGGATAAAGCAGGGTGATGAGTGGAAAACCGCATTTAATACGCCTGAGGGCCATTTTGAGTATTTGGTGATGCCTTTTGGACTTTCTAATGCTCCTTCTGTCTTCCAGTCCTTTATGCACGATATTTTCCGTGAATATCTGGATAAATTTATGATTGTGTATTTGGATGATGTTTTGGTTTTTTCTGATGACTGGGAGTCCCATGTTCAGCAGGTCAGGAAGGGGTTTCAGGTCCTGCGGGCCAATTCTTTGTTTGTAAAAGGTTCAAAGTGTCTCTTTGGAGTCCAGAAGATTTCTTTTTTGGGGTATATTTTTTCCCCTTCTACTATTGAGATGGATCCCGTCAAGGTTCAGGCTATTTGTGACTGGACGCAGCCTACATCTCTTAAGAGTCTACAGAAGTTCTTGGGCTTTGCTAATTTTTATCGTCGTTTCATATATAATTTTTCTAGTGTTGTTAAGCCTTTGACGGATTTGACTAAGAAGGGTGCTGATGTTGCTGATTGGTCTCCTGCGGCTGTGGAGGCCTTTCAGGAACTTAAGCGCCGGTTTTCTTCTGCTCCTGTGTTGCGTCAGCCAGATGTTTCGCTTCCTTTTCAGGTTGATGTTGATGCTTCCGAGATTGGAGTGGGGGCGGTTTTGTCGCAGAGAAGCTCCGATTGCTCAGTGATGAAGCCATGTGCGTTCTTTTCTAGAAAGTTTTCGCCCACTGAGCGGAATTATGATGTTGGTAATCGGGAGCTTTTGGCCATGAAGTGGGCATTTGAGGAGTGGCGTCATTGGCTTGAGGGTGCTAGACATCGTGTGGTGGTCTTGACTGATCACAAAAATCTGATTTACCTTGAGTCTGCCAAGCGTCTGAATCCTAGACAGGCTCGTTGGTCACTGTTTTTCTCCCGTTTCGATTTTGTGGTTTCATACCTGCCAGGTTCAAAGAATGTGAAAGCGGATGCTCTTTCTAGGAGTTTTGTGCCTGACTCCCCTGGAAATTCTGAGCCCACTGGTATCCTTAGGGATGGGGTGATTTTGTCGGCTGTCTCCCCAGACTTGCGACGTGCTTTGCAGGAGTTTCAGGCGGATAAACCTGATCGTTGTCCGCCTGAAAGACTGTTTGTTCCGGATAGTTGGACCAGTAGAGTCATCTCCGAGGTCCATTCTTCTGCGTTGGCAGGTCATCCTGGAATATTTGGTACTAGAGACTTGGTGGCCAGGTCTTTTTGGTGGCCTTCCTTGTCGAGGGATGTGCGTTCTTTTGTGCAGTCTTGTGAGGTTTGTGCTCGGGCTAAGCCTTGCTGTTCTCGAGCCAGTGGATTGTTGTCACCTTTGCCATCCTCAGACGAATGGCCAGACGGAGCGAACTAATCAGACCTTGGAAACTTATTTGAGGTGTTTTGTTTCTGCTGATCAAGATGACTGGGTTACCTTTTTACCGCTTGCCGAATTTGCCCTTCATAATCGGGCTAGTTCTGCTACCTTGGTTTCTCCTTTCTTTTGTAATTCGGGGTTTCATCCTCGTTTTTCCTCTGGTCAGGTGGAGCCTTCTGATTGTCCTGGAGTGGACATGGTGGTGGATAGGTTGCATCAGATTTGGAGTCATGTGGTGGACAATTTGAAGTTGTCCCAGGAGAGGGCTCAGCAGTTTGCTAATCGCCGTCGCCGCGTGGGTCCTCGACTTCGTGTTGGGGACTTGGTGTGGTTGTCTTCTCGTTTTGTTCCTATGAAGGTCTCTTCTCCTAAGTTCAAGCCTCGGTTCATCGGTCCCTATAGGATCTTGGAAATTCTTAACCCTGTGTCGTTTCGTTTGGATCTCCCGGCATCGTTTGCTATTCACAATGTGTTCCATCGGTCGTTGTTGCAGAAGTATGAGGTACCTGTTGTTCCTTCGCTTGAACCTCCTGCTCCGGTGCTGGTGGAGGGAGAATTGGAGTATGTTGTGGAGAAGCTCTTGGATTCTCGTGTTTCCAGACGGAAACTCCAATATTTGGTCAAGTGGAAGGGTTATGGTCAGGAGGATAATTCTTGGGTGGTTGCCTCTGATGTTCATGCTGATGATTTGGTCCGTGCATTTCATAGGGCTCATCCTGGTCGCCCTGGTGGTTCTCGTGAGGGTTCGGTGACCCCTCCTCAAGGGGGGGGTACTGTTGTGAGTTCTGTTTTTGGGCTCCCTCTGGTGGTTACTGATGGTACTGGGTGATTTGTGTTCTGCTGTCTCTGGTGTCCACCTGTTCTATTAGAATTTGGGAGTTTCCTATTTAACCGGGCTTTCTTGTCATTTCCCCGCCGGCTATCAAGGTTATCAGAGTGTTTTGTTACCTCAGCTTCTGGCTTCAGTAATCTTCAGGACAAGCTAAGTTTTGATTTTCTTGTTCCACGTTTTGCTTTATTTTTGTCTTGTCCAGCTTGCATATAATTGTCTCTTTGCTGCTGGTTGCTTTAGTGGGCTGTAATTGCTCCTCATGTTCCATGAGTTGGAACATGAGTTCAAGTAATTACAGGATGGTTTTTTGAAGGGTTTTTTGCTGACCGCGCAGTTTACTTTTGTATCCTCTGCTATCTAGTTTTAGCGGGCCTCATTTTGCTGAATCTGTTTTCATACTGTGTATGTGCCTTCCTCTCATTTCACCGTCATTATATGTGGGGGGCTGCTATTTCTGTGGGGTATTTCTCTGGAGGCAAGAGAGGTCTGTGTTTCTTCTAATAGGGGAAGTTAGATCTTCGGCTGGTGCGAGACGTCTAGGATCAACGTAGGCACGTTCCCCGGCTATTGTTATTTGTGTGTTCAGGTTTAGGGTCGCGGTCAGCTCAGGTTCCATCACCCTAGAGCTCGTTGGTGCTTGTCCTTTTGTGATTCCCTGCCATTGGAATCATGACAGCTGCCTGAAACATCCTTCAGCATGACCGGTTTGGCAATGGGTTAGTATGGTGTGGGGTGGCATTTCTTTGGAGGGCCACACAGCCCTCCATGTGCTCGCCAGAGGTAGCCTGACTGCCATTAGGTACCGAGATGAGATCCTCAGACCCCCTGTGAGACCATATGCTGGTGCGGTTGGCCCTGGGTTCCTCCTAATGCAGGACAATGCCAGACTTCATGTGGCTGGAGTGTGTCAGCAGTTCCTGCAATATGAAGGCATTGAAGTTATGGACTAGCCCGCCCATTCCACAGACCTGAATTCGATTGAACACATCTGGGACATCATGTCTAGCACCATCCACCAACGTCACGTTGCACCACAGACTGTCCAGGAGTTGGAGGATGCTTTAGTCCAGGTTTGGGAAGAAATCCCTCAGGAGACCATCCGCCGCCTCATCAGGAGCATGCCCAGGCATTGTAGGGAGGTCACACAGGCACGTGGAGGCCACACATACTACTTAGCATCATTTCCTTGTCTTGAGGCATTTCCACTGAATTTGGATCAGCCTGTAACTTCATTTTCTACTTTGATTTTGAGCATCATTCCAACTCCAGACCTCCGTGGGATATTAGTTGTGATTTACGTTATTTTTAGGTTTAATTGTTCTCAACACATTCCACTATGTAATGAATAAAGATTTTCAACTGGAATATTTCATTCAGTGATATCTAGGAGGTGGGATTTTAGTGTTCCCTTTACGCTTTTGAGCTGTGTACACACCCTGGTCGTCTCCCTCCACACAACCAGGGTAACACGGCTTTTGTGATGGAGTACATACTTTGGCGTGAGATGGGCAGACATTAATGTAATGACTCATAAGATCACAGTAGAAACATGCCCCCATCCCACAGGAACCACAGGCAACCCAGTTTGAGAAGAGTCTCCTCCCACTTGCATAGGTTCGTCCATCTGTACCAGTGTGTCCTCCTCACTAGAAAGAACAGGGGGTAGATTTGGTGTATGTCTCCCTGAGGCGTCTATCCACCCAGATAGCAAGGGCCATGGCGGCTACCAATGACCCAGGAGTAGCATACTGCACCAGGCTATCCTGAAGCCTAACTGACAGACCCTGACAAAAATGGCTCCTAAGAGCAGGGTCGTTCCACTGCTTGTCAGTAGCCTATTTCCTAAACTCTGAGCAGTACTCCTCAGCCAGGCTGGCCACCCTGCTTGATTTTACGGAGTCGAGACTCAGCCAGGGAAATGCCATGAGGATCCCCATACACAAGCGCCAATGCGGCAAAAAACTCGTCCACAGACCGCAAAGATGGTGATTCGGTCAGCAGGGAGAAGGCCAAGGATTTGGGATCACCCATGAGAAGGGAGACTATAATCCCCACACGCTGTTCCTCACTACCTGAAAAACGAGGGCAGAGCCTGAAATATGGCTTATAGGCCTCCTTGAAAAAAAAAAAAATCTCTACCTCCAGAGAACCTGTCAGGGATAGATATCTTGGGTTCCGGTTGAGCCAAAACATGGACCGAGACCATGAACTGGTATCTAAGGATACCAGTGGGTTCAGAATTTCCAGGGGAGTCAGGCACAAAACTCCTAGAAAGAGCATCCGCCTTCACATTCTTTGAACCTGGCAGGTATGAAACCACAAAATTGAAACGAGAGAAAAACAGTGACCAACGAGCCTGTCTAGGATTCAGACGCCTGGCAGACTCAAGGTAAATCAGATTTTTGTGATCAGTCAAGACCACCACACGATGTCTAGCACCCTCCAGCCAATGACGCCACTCCTCAAATGCCCACTTCATGGCCAAAAGTTCCCGATTACCCACATCATAATTCCGCTCAGCGGGCGAAAATTTTCTAGAAAAGAACGCACATGGCTTCATCACCGAGCAATCGGAGCTTCTCTGTGACAAAACCGCCCCAGCTCCAATCTCGGAAGCATCAACCTCAACTTGGAAAGGAAGCGAAACATCAGGCTGACGCAACACAGGAGCAGAAGAAAACCGGCGTTTAAGTTCCCGAAAGGCCTCCACAGCCGCAGGAGACCAATCAGCAACATCAGCACCCTTCTTAGTCAAATCCGTCAAAGGCTTAACAACACTAGAAAAATTAGTTATAAAACGACGATAGAAATTAGCAAAGCCTAAGAACTTCTGCAGACTCTTAAGAGATGCAGGCTGCGTCCAGTCACAAATAGCCTGAACCTTGACGGGATCCATCTCAATAGTAGAAGGGGAAAAAATATACCCCAAGAAAGAAATCTTCTGGACTCCAAAGAGACACTTTGAGCCCTTTACAAACAAGGAATTAGCCCGCAGGACCTGAAACACCTTCCTGACCTGCTGAACATGAGACTCCCAGTCATCAGAAAAAACCAAAATATCATCCAAATACACAATCATAAATTTATCCAGATATTCACGGAAAATATCGTGCATAAAGGACTGGAAGACTGAAGGAGCATTAGAAAGTCCGAAAGGCATTACCAAATACTCAAAATGGCCCTCAGGCGTATTAAATGCGGTTTTCCACTCATCACCTTGCTTTATTCGTATAAGATTATACGCACCCCGAAGATCAATCTTAGTGAACCATTTAGCCCCCTTAATGCAAGCAAACAAATCAGTCAACAAAGGCAAAGGATACTGATATTTTACGGTAATCTTATTCAAAAGACGATAATCTATACAAGGCCTCAAGGACCCATCTTTTTTGGCCACGAAAAAAAAACCTGCTCCCAAAGGGGACGAAGATGGACGGATATGTCCCTTTTCCAAGGACTCCTTAACATAATCCCGCATAGCAGTATGCTCTGGCACTGACAGATTGAACAAACGACCTTTAGGAAATTTACTACCAGGAATTAAATCTATAGCACAATCGCAATCCCTGTGAGGAGGAAGCGAACTGAGCTTAGGCTCCTCAAAAACATCCCGATAATCAGACAAAAATACAGGAACCTCAGAAGGAGTAGATGAAGCGATAGAAATCGGAGGTGCATCATCATGAACCCCCTGACATCCCCAGCTTAACACAGACATTGTTTTCCAGTCAAGGACTGGATTATGAGTTTGTAACCATGGCAGACCAAGTACTAGAACATCATGTAAATTATACAATACCAGGAAGCGAATCACCTCCTGATGAACGGGAGTCATACGCATGGCCACTTGTGTCCAGTACTGAGGTTTATTCATAGCCAAAGGTGTAGAGTCAATTCCTTTCAAAGGAATAGGGACTTCCAGAGGCTCAAGACTAAACCCACATCGCTTGGCAAATGACCAATCCATAAGACTCAGGGCAGCGCCTGAATCTACATAGGCATCGACGGAAATGGATGATAATGAGCAAATCAGAGTCACAGACAGAATGAACTTAGACTGTAACGTACTAATGGCAACAGACTTATCAACCTTTTTTGTGCGTTTAGAGCATGCTGATATAACATGAGCTGAATCACCACAATAAAAGCACAACCCATTTTTCCGCCTATAGTTTTGCCGTTCACTTCTAGACTGAACTCTATCACATTGCATTGTCTCAAGTGCCTGTTCAGAAGACACCGCCAAATGGTGCACAGGTTTGCGCTCCCGTAAACGCCGATCAATCTGAATAGCCATAGTCATAGACTCATTCAGACCCGTAGGCGCAGGGAACCCCACCATAACATCTTTAATGGCCTCAGAAAGGCCATCTCTGAACTTTGCAGCCAGGGCGCACTCATTCCACTGAGTAAGCACTGACCATTTCCGAAATTTTTGACAATATATTTCTGCTTCATCTTGCCCCTGAGAGAGAGCTAATAAAGCTTTTTCAGCCTGAATCTCCTGGTTAGGTTCCTCATAGAGCAAACCCAATGCCAGAAAAAACGCATCCACATTAAGCAACGCAGGATCCCCTGGTGCCAATGCAAATGCCCAATTTTGAGGGTCACCCCGCAGGAAAGATATAATAATCTTAACCTGCTGAGCAGGGTCTCCAGAAGAGCGAGATTTCAAAGAAAGGAACAGCTTGCAATTGTTCCTAAAATTCAGAAAACTAGATCTATCTCCAGTAAAGAACTCTGGAATAGGAATTCTAGGTTCAGACATAGGAGCATGTACAACAAAATCTTGTATATTTTGAACCTTAGCAGCAAGATTATTCAAGCTGGAAGCTAAACTCTGGACGTCCATGATAAACAGCTAAGGTCAGAGCCATTCAAGGATTAAGAGGAGAGAAAAAAAAAAAAAAACTTCCTCAGACTACTTTTCCTCCTACTTCAGCCCAAACATTTTGGCCGGCTATACTGTCATGATTCCAATGGCAGGGAATCACAAAAGGACAAGCACCAACGAGCTCTAGGGTGATGGAACCTGAGCTGACCGCAACCCTAAACCTGAACACACAAATAACAATAGCCGGGGAACGTGCCTACGTTGATCCTAGACGTCTCGCACCAGCCGAAGATCTAACTTCCCCTATTAGAAGAAACACAGACCTCTCTTGCCTCCAGAGAAATACCCCACAGAAATAGCAGCCCCCCACATATAATGACGGTGAAATGAGAGGAAGGCACATACACAGTATGAAAACAGATTCAGCAAAATGAGGCCCGCTAAAACTAGATAGCAGAGGATACAAAAGTAAACTGCGCGGTCAGCAAAAAACCCTTCAAAAAACCATCCTGTAATTACTTGAACTCATGTTCCAACTCATGGAACATGAGGAGCAATTACAGCCCACTAAAGCAACCAGCAGCAAAGAGACAATTATATGCAAGCTGGACAAGACAAAAATAAAGCAAAACGTGGAACAAGAAAATCAAAACTTAGCTTGTCCTGAAGATTACTGAAGCCAGAAGCTGAGGTAACAAAACACTCTGATAACCTTGATAGCCGGCGGGGAAATGACAAGAAAGCCCGGTTAAATAGGAAACTCCCAAATCCTAATAGAACAGGTGGACACCAGAGACAGCAGAACACAAATCACCCAGTACCATCAGTAACCACCAGAGGGAGCCCAAAAACAGAACTCACAACAGGCAGCAGATCACTCTCCACAGCATCTCCAGACTCTGTCACGTGCTCAGTGTGAACCTGCTTTCATCTGAGAAGAGCACAGGGCGCCAGTGGCAAATTTGCCAATCCTAGTGTTCTGTGGCAAATGCCAAGCGTCCTGTGCGGTGTTGGGATGTGAGCACAACCCCCATCTGTGGACGTCGGGCACTCAGACCATCCTCATAGAGTCGGTTTCTGTTATGACCTGGTGGTCAGGACAATAATGGACCTGGTGGTTAAGAGCACACGGAATGGCCTGATAGTTACTGATAATAAAGGACGAGCTCTGGGACGTGGGAACTCTGCTGACCGCAATCCCTAATCCTATCAAACACACTAGAAATAGCCGTGGATTGCGCCTAACGCTCCCTATGCAACTCGGCACAGCCTAAGGAACTAGCTAGCCCTGAAGATAGAAAAATAAAGCCTACCTTGCCTCAGAGACATTCCCCAAAGGAAAAGGCAGCCCCCCACATATAATGACTGTGAGTAAAGATGAAAATACAAACACAGAGATGAAATAGATTTAGCAAAGTGAGGCCCGACTTACTGAACAGACCGAGGCTAGGAAAGGTTACTTTGTGGTCAGCACAAAAACCTACAAAAAGACCACGCAGAGGGCGCAAAAAGACCCTCCGCACCGACTCACGGTGTGGAGGCGCTCCCTCTGCATCCCAGAGCTTCCAGCAAGCAAGACAACAATAAAAATATCAAGCTGGACAGAAAAATAGCAAACCAAAGAAATACAAGCTGGAACTTAGTTCTGCTGGGAAGACAGGTCACTAGAACGATCCAGGAGTGAACTAGACCAATACTGGAACATTGACAGGTGGCATGGAGCAAAGATCTAAGTGGAGTTAAATAGAGCAGCCAGCTAACGAATTAACCTCGTCACCTGTGGAAGGAAACTCAGAAACACCCACCAGAGGAAGTCCATGCACAGAACCAGCCGAAGTACCATTCATGACCACAGGAGGGAGCCCGACAACAGAACTCACAACAGTACCCCCCTGTTGTGAATTCTGTGGTCAAGCTCCCTCCTGTGGTCATGAGTGGTACTTCGGCTGGTTCTGTCTATGAGCTTCCTCTGGTGGATGTGAGTGGGGCTGCGGCTTCTGAGTTTCCTTCCTCAGGTGATGAGGTTAAGTCGTTAGGTGCTGCTCTATTTAACTCCACCTAGTTCTTTGTTCCTGGCCTCCAGTCAATGTTCCAGTATTGGTCTTGCTCTCTCCTGGATCGTTCTTGTGGCCTGTCTGCCCTGCATAAGCTAAGTTTTGCTTGTGTTACTTTTGTTTGCTATATTTTCTGTCCAGCTTGCTATATTGGTTTTTCTTGCTTGCTGGAAGCTCTGAGACGCAGAGGGAGCACCTCCGTACCGTTAGTCGGTGCAGAGGGTCTTTTTGCCCCCTCTGCGTGGTTGTTTGTAGGTTTTTGTGCTGACCGCAAAGCTATCTTTCCTATCCTCGGTCTATTCAGTAAGTCGGGCCTCACTTTGCTAAAATCTATTTAATCTCTATGTTTGTATTTTCATCTTAACTCACAGTCATTATATGTGGGGGGCTGCCTTTTCCTTTGGGAAATTTCTCTGAGGCAAGGTAGCTTATTTTTCTATCTTCAGGGCTAGCTAGTTTCTCAGGCTGTGCCGAGTTGCATAGGGAGTGTTAGGCGCAATCCACGGCTACCTCTAGTGTGGTATGATAGGATTAGGGATTGCGGTCAGCAGAGTTCCCACGTCTCAGAGCTCGTCCTATGTTAGTAACTATCTGTCATACCGGCCTCCTCTGACGCTGCGGCCGCTTTTCCTATCAGTCCCGCTCTCTCCATTTCTCCTCGCCGCTCTCAGTGTCGCGCCGGTTCCCCGCGTCCTCTTCCTGCTGCTCGGGGATTTCGGCGTGGGGTGCGCGCTCCTCTTCCCTCCCGTCCTGTACCTGCTCCACACATGCGCCTTAGGACGCGGGCGTGCACTTCTTCCTCCAGTTAACCATTTCGGGCCCTCCCTGCTCCTGTCTCCTCCAATCAGGTACTTCTTTGGGCTATATCAGGCCTCGCCTCCATAATGGAGGTGCCTGATTGTTGTGTGCAGTTTGTACCTTCGTTTGGCCCTGTCTGGTTCAGATCCTTTTCTGCTCCGGTCTGGTCCGTTTTCTCAGGCTCATTCTCCTCCTGTCTTCCCTCCGTTTTCCCAGCCTGTCTCCCTTGGTTCGTCCCTTCCTCCCCTCTCCCTTTTACTTTCATTCCCAGGATTTCTCCTCCACTTCCGTCCTTCCCTTCTGTCCTTTCCAGAGCCGTCCCTCTTGGTGCCAGCTGTTGCGGTATTGTTCCCCTCGGGCCTGCTCCCCAACTATCCCTGTATAGGGGTTGTCATCTCGGGTTCGCTCGCCCCTGGGTGTATCAGTATCGTGAACCAGAGGGTCCACTCTCTGTCCGGTTCTTCCGTCCTCACGGTCACTATCGGACTGCGCTCAGATTTCATCAGAGTGCAGTCAGATTGTCACAGTCTTCCGTCCTCACGGTCACTATAGGACTGCGCTCAGATTTCATCAGAGTGCAGTCAGATTGTCTCAGTCTTCCGTCCTCACGGTCACTATAGGACTGCGCTCAGATTACATCAGAGTGCAGTCAGATTGTCACAGTACAATCAGGCCATGGACCCCGCTGGTGCCTTCGCAGCAACCCAGAAGGAGTTGTTGTTCTTACGGGAAAATCAGACCCGTATTATGTCTGTTATGAAGTCTATGGACTCTCGTTTAACCGCCCTACAGACTTCGGATCCTGGTAACGCCCCTCTGCTGGTGGGACTCCAGCAGGAGCTCGCACAGCAGCGAGATACCCAGTCCCATATTCTTACTTACATGGCATCGGTCGACGACCGCCTTCACTCTCTTCAGTCTGCCGCCGCTGCTTCTGCCTCTCATCGAGATCCTGTACCCCTTCCTCCTCCTCGTTTGGGAAAGCCCCCTCGATACAGCGGCGATCCCAAATTGTGTCGGGGTTTTTTGAACCAGTGCCGTCTACACTTCGAGCTCCTACCCCAGCAATATCCCTCTGATCGTGCTAAGGTGGCCTTTATTGTGTCCCATCTCGAGGGAGAAGCTCTGTCCTGGGTTAACCCCTTATGGGAGCGGGATGACCCGGTAGTTGCCAGTATACAGATTTTTCTGGACACATTTCGTAAGGTCTTTGATGAGCCAGGTCGGGCGGCATCTACCACTGAATCCCTCTTTAATCTTCAACAGGGGAACCTTACTGTTGGACAATACGCCATCCGCTTCCGGACACTTTCTTCTGAGCTTGGGTGGAATAACGAGGCACTGGTAGGGGCTTTTTGGAGAGGGCTCTCGTCCAAGATTAAGGATGAGCTCGCAGGTCGGGATACCCCTACTATCCTGGAGGACCTTATATCCCTGGCCACACGTATTGATTTACGTTTCCAGGAGCGCTCTCGAGAATTAGTCAGGGAGAGGAGATCCTTTAGGACTAATTGGGTGCCTGGTTCCTCCTCGGTCAAGTCCTCTGCTTCTTCCGCTCCTGAACCTATGCAGGTGGATCGAGTTAGGTTGTCGGAGCAGCGTCGCAGGGAGAGGTTGGTGCAGGGCTTGTGTCTTTATTGCGGAGGGGTAAATCACTTCCTGCGTTCCTGTCCAGAGAGGCCGAGAAACTCCTCCACCTAGGCCAGGTAAGAGAGGCCTTCCTAGGTGATTCAAATTCCTCTCTACCCCTAACTATTTCAGCTTTGATTTCTGTAGGTCTTGAGCGTAGGTCTGTGGAGGCGTATGTGGACTCGGGTGCCGCTGGTAATTTCATTCGGCAGGAGGAGGTGAACAAATTTCGGATACCTGTGGTAACTCTTGAGACTCCGCGTTTTATTTCTGCAGTGGATGGCAGACCCCTACCTGTTTCCATCAAGATGGTCACTCTCGAGTTGGACATGCAGATTGGAGCTCTACACCAGGAAAGGATAGCATTTTATGTTCTGCCTAATCTTTCTCACGCTCTGCTCTTGGGTCTACCCTGGCTCAGGTCGCACGAGCCAGTTCTTGATTGGCGCTCTGGAGAGATACTCCGCTGGGGTCATGGTTGTCATGAACGTTGTCTGCTGTCCGTCTCCCGTCCAGGTTTTCCCCAAGCACCCGTCAATCTTCCTAGTCTTCCCTCTGCCTATCTCTCGTTTGCCGATGTCTTTGATAAAAAGGAGGCGGAGTCTCTTCCTCCACACCGAGCCTATGACTGCCCTATCAAGTTAATTCCTGGATCTACCCTTCCCAAGGGAAGAACCTATCCGTTATCTCCGGCAGAGACCTTAGCCATGTTAGAATACATCCGAGAGAATTTAGCCAAGGGTTTCATCCGGAAGTCCTCTTCTCCAGCTGGAGCCGGTTTTTTCTTCGTGCGGAAGAAAGATGGATCCCTTCGGCCATGTATAGACTACCGAGGTCTGAATGCCATCACAGTCAAGAATAGGTATCCCCTACCGCTGATTCCTGAACTCTTCGACCGACTGAGAGGAGCCCGAATTTTCTCCAAACTAGATTTACGCGGAGCCTATAATTTGATCCGAATTCGCGCTGGAGACGAGTGGAAGACTGCCTTCAACACCCGGGATGGCCACTATGAATACCTGGTCATGCCCTTTGGTCTCTGTAACGCTCCAGCGGTCTTCCAGGAATTTGTGAATGAGATCTTCCGTGATCTACTGTATTCTTGTGTGGTGGTGTATCTTGACGACATCCTTATTTTTTCACCCGACTTGTCCTCTCACAGAAGAAGTGTTCGTCTGGTTCTACAGCGTCTTCGGGAGAATCGCCTCTACGCAAAGATCGAGAAGTGTTTGTTTGAACAGACTTCTTTGCCTTTCTTGGGATATATTATTTCTGACATGGGGTTGCAGATGGATCCTGAGAAACTATCTGCTGTACTTAAGTGGCCTCGTCCTATTGGAGTGAAGGCCATCCAACGATTTTTGGGCTTCGCTAACTACTATAGACAATTCATTCCGCATTTCTCTTCTATGACCAAGCCTCTCGCCGCTCTTACCCGGAAAGGAGCGGTTCACAATGTTTGGCCTCCGGAGGCAGAAGACGCCTTTCTCTCCCTAAAAAGGGCCTTCACATCTGCTCCTGTTCTTCATCGGCCTGTGGCCAGCAGGCCTTTCATCCTTGAAGTGGATGCCTCCTCTTCGGGTGCTGGGGCAACTCTCTCCCAAAGATCTCTCTCCGGTCGTCTGGTTCCTTGTGGGTTCTTCTCGAAGTCATTTTCGCCCGCGGAATGCAATTATTCAATTGGAGATCGAGAATTACTAGCTATAAAGATGGCTCTACAGGAGTGGCGTTATCTCTTGGAAGGAGCCATTCATCCCTTTAAAATTTTCACAGACCACAAAAACTTGGCTTACATTCAATCCGCCCAAAGACTTAATTCCAGACAGGCCAGATGGTCTTTGTTCTTTTCTCGTTTTGATTTTAAGCTTCATTTTCGACCCGGAGATAAGAATTCTAAAGCGGATGCACTTTCCCGATCCTTGCAATCTCCCGAGACAGAAGAAGGTCCTTCACATATTATTGATCCTGCCAAAATCATCATGGTGGCTCCCTCTAACCTCCTCTCTGTTCCCCCTGGCAGAACGTTTGTCCCGTGTGACAAGAGAACAGAGGTATTGCATTGGGGACATTCTTCCAAAGTTGCTGGACATGTCGGCACCAAGAAGACTCTCGCTCTTCTCTCCCGGTACTATTGGTGGCCGTCTCTCCGACAAGATACTTCGGATTTTGTGGCCTCCTGCACGACTTGTGCTAAAAACAAAGTACCTAGAGAGCTACCTTCTGGTCTCCTGCATCCGTTACCCGTTCCCGAGGCCCCTTGGCAACAAATAGCTATGGATTTCGTTACAGATTTGCCTCGTTCCTCTGGATGCACAACCATCCTGGTAGTGGTGGATCGGTTCTCCAAGATGGCCCATTTCGTTCCATTGCCTGGATTACCCTCGGCTCCAGAATTGGCAAGAATTTTCATCCATCAGATCTTCAGATTACATGGACTTCCTCAGCGAATTGTGTCGGATCAAGGGGTCCAATTTACCTCCAAGTTCTGGAGAGCACTTTGTAAGCTCTTGGGCATTTCGCTGGATTTCTCCTCCGCCTATCATCCTCAGACCAACGGGCAAGTGGAACGGATAAATCAAATCTTGACCTCCTACCTCCGCAATTTTACCAACGCTCATCATGATGACTGGGTAACTCTTCTTCCTTGGGCTGAGTTTGCCCATAATAATCATCCTAGTGGGGCAACTTCTAAATCTCCATTCTTTGTGGTTTCTGGTCTGAACCCAGGAATACCTCTTCCCATGTCTTCCCCTTCTGGAGTGCCTGCAGCAGATGCTTTTTCTTCTGAATTTTCCCAAATTTGGAGAGAGACCAAGGAGGCTCTCGTTCGGACTGCAGCCCAGATGAAGAGACACGCCGACAAAAGGAAGAGGGATCTTCCACCGTATCATCCTGGTGACAAGGTCTGGCTTTCGACTAAACACATTCGCTTGAAGATTCCTTCCTACAAGTTGGGTCCTCGATACATCGGTCCCTTCGAGATTTTGGGACGTATTAACAACGTGGCCTATAGATTGAGATTGACGGCTTCTCTCCGAGTCCCTAACGTCTTCCATGTCTCGCTCTTGAAACCTCTCATTCTTAATCGATTCTCTCCTGCACCCATGGACTCCCCTCAGCCTTATAGCATTGACAATGATTTTGAAGTAAAGGATATTCTGGCCATGAAGAGGGTTAGAGGAAGGGTCTTCTATCTTTTTGATTGGAAGGGGTTTGGTCCTGAGGAGAGGTCGTGGGAGCCTAGGGAGAACGTTAATGCTCCACGGATTCTGAGAAGATTCACAGCCAGTCTCGGAGGGGGGAGTCTTAGGAGGGGGGGTACTGTCATACCGGCCTCCTCTGACGCTGCGGCCGCTTCTCCTATCAGTCCCGCTCTCTCCATTTCTCCTCGCCGCTCTCAGTGTCGCGCCGGTTCCCCGCGTCCTCTTCCTGCTGCTCGGGGATTTCGGCGTGGGGTGCGCGCTCCTCTTCCCTCCCGTCCTGTACCTGCTCCACACATGCGCCTTAGGACCAGGGGCTGACTGGCAAATTTTAGCCTGGGGGGCAAGCACAAGCAGTGGCCCATGAGTAGCGGCCCATCCTTAAAGGGGTTGTCGGATCTTAAGCTACATGTCTACAGTCACTATGTGTGAATCCTCATATCGTGCGCACTGTGCGCTGTGAGGATTCTCTGGTGCCATCGCCGGGAACAGGTGGTCTGGTGACCGCAAGCATGTGATAGATAGAGATATTATATATACAGTGGGGCAAAAAAGTATTTAGTCAGTCAGCAATAGTGCAAGTTCCACCACTTAAAAAGATGAGAGGCGTCTGTAATTTACATCATAGGTAGACCTCAACTATGGGAGACAAACTGAGAAAAAAAAATCCAGAAAATCACATTGTCTGTTTTTTTAACATTTTATTTGCATATTATGGTGGAAAATAAGTATTTGGTCAGAAACAAAATATCATCTCAATACTTTGTAATATATCCTTTGTTGGCAATGACAGAGGTCAAACGTTTTCTGTAAGTCTTCACAAGGTTGCCACACACTGTTGTTGGTATGTTGGCCCATTCCTCCATGCAGATCTCCTCTAGAGCAGTGATTTTTTTGGCTTTTCGCTTGGCAACACGGACTTTCAACTCCCTCCAAAGGTTTTCTATAGGGTTGAGATCTGGAGACTGGCTAGGCCACTCCAGGACCTTGAAATGCTTCTTACGAAGCCACTCCTTCGTTGCCCTGGCGGTGTGCTTTGGATCATTGTCATGTTGAAAGACCCAGCCACGTTTCATCTTCAATGCCCTTGCTGATGGAAGGAGGTTTGCACTCAAAATCTCACGATACATGGCCCCATTCATTCTTTTATGTACCCGGATCAGTCGTCCTGGCCCCTTTGCAGAGAAACAGCCCCAAAGCATGATGTTTCCACCACCATGCTTTACAGTAGGTATGGTGTTTGATGGATGCAACTCAGTATTCTTTTTCCTCCAAACACGACAAGTTGTGTTTCTACCAAACAGTTTCAGTTTGGTTTCATCAGACCATAGGACATTCTCCCAAAACTCCTCTGGATCATCCAAATGCTCTCTAGCAAACTTCAGACGGGCCCGGACATGTACTGGCTTAAGCAGTGGGACACATCTGGCACTGCAGGATCTGAGTCCATGGTGGCGTAGTGTGTTACTTATGGTAGGCCTTGTTACATTGGTCCCAGCTCTCTGCAGTTCATTCACTAGGTCCCCCTGCGTGGTTCTGGGATTTTTGCTCACCGTTCTTGTGATCATTCTGGCCCCACGGGGTGGGATTTTGCGTGGAGCCCCAGATCGAGGGAGATTATCAGTGGTCTTGTATGTCTTCCATTTTCTAATTATTGCTCCCACTGTTGATTTCTTCACTCCAAGCTGGATGGCTATTGCAGATTCAGTCTTCCCAGCCTGGTGCAGGGCTACAATTTTGTTTCTGATGTCCTTTGACAGCTCTTTGGTCTTCACCATAGTGGAGTTTGGAGTCAAACTGTTTGAGGGTGTGCACAGGTGTCTTTTTATACTGATAACAAGTTTAAACAGGTGCCATTACTACAGGTAATGAGTGGAGGAAAGAGGAGACTCTTAAAGAAGAAGTTACAGGTCTGTGAGAGCCAGAAATCTTGATTGTTTGTTTCTGACCAAATACTTATTTTCCACCATAATATGCAAATAAAATGATAAAAAAACAGACAATGTGATTTTCTGGATTTTTTTTTCTCAGTTTGTCTCCCATAGTTGAGGTCTACCTATGATGTAAATTACAGACGCCTCTCATCTTTTTAAGTGGTGGAACTTGCACTATTGCTGACTGACTAAATACTTTTTTGCCCCACTGTATATATATATATATATTTAGACACACACGTTCCCACTGTATAATGACAGGCACAGCCCCACTGTATAATGACACGCACAACGCTACTGTATCATGACATCATGACACACACACACACACAGCCCCACTGTATAATTAATGACACACACAGCCCCACTGTATAGTGACAGACACACAGCCCCACTCTATAATGAGGAGTGGTACTGTGCAGTGTATAGATACAGAATAAGGCCACATTCAGTATTTGACCTCAGTATTTGTAGCCCAAACCAGGAGTGGGTGATAAATACAGAAGTGGCGCATATGTTTCTACTGTACATTTCCTCTGGATTGTCCCACTCCTGGTTTTGGCTTACAAATACTGATGAAAACACTGAACAAATACTGACCGTGTGAACGTGGGCTTAATACAGGTGCTCATTAGGGTGGAATAACACTAGCATATGGCATCAGATGTGATATGCCAATGATACTCGGCTCTTGCTCTGCTGTGAGCGTGATCAGAGTGTCCGTGCTCCAATGCTCTCGCAGCACAGGTGTGGAGGAGACGGAGAAATTAATTTCTCCATCTCCTCAATGGTCTGACTCGCCGTGTATCAGACTGCAACATCTGCTGAGAAAAAAAAAAACACGACTGCACACGGACAGCAAGAGAGAAGAAGATTGTACCACTTTTGTGGAAGAAAATGGAACCGATTTTTTTTTTAATACTCTTTATTAGTCAATGTGGCAACATTTCACTTCCATATCAGAGAAATGTTCAGTTATGGATCCAAAACGTTGCTACATGGGCCAATAAAGAGTCCGCTACTTTTCTCATAATTAATCGTTGTGCTAGATAGACAGATACACACATACAATTGAAAAGATACTGAGAATTACACCATTTATGCAGGACATTAGAAGTATACACAGCTCCACAATATACTGTATATACTTGAGTATAAGTCGACCCAAGTATATGCCGAGGCACCTAATTTTGCCACAAAAAACTGTGAAAACGTATTGAGTCGAGTATAAGCCGGGTATGCATTGTCCCCACATCCCCGTCCTAGTATGCATGGCTCCCCTGTCCCTGTATGCATGGCTCCTCATCCCCGTCCTTGTCTGCATGGCTCCTTATCCCCGTGTTTGTGTGCATGGCTTCTTATCCCTGTTCATGTATGCATGGTTCCCAAAAAAAAAAGAAAAAAAAAAAAAACATCCTACTTACCTTCACTGCATGCCCTCGCAGCATCTCGTTCCGGTGCCAGCAGCTCCTGTGGCCGGGCGATCACGTGTCCCCCGCTCATTAAGGTAATGAATATTTACCCACACCTATGGGAGTGGAGAGGGGTGAATACTCATTACCTTAATGAGCAGAAGACACGTGATCGGTCGCCCTGAAGAGCTGCTAGCGCCAGAACGAGATGCAGCGAGGGTGCGCAGGGAAGGTAAGTATGATGTGTGCTGGAAGCCGGCGGCTGTGGCTGTCAACACTCTAAGAGAAATGAATATTCACTGCCATTGCAGTGAATATTCATTTCTCTTTAGCAGCTGCACAGGCTTTAGCCACAGCCGCTGGTTCCTGCCTCTGTCACCCGCTGCTCCTTCTCCATCTTTCTGGGACAATGATTTGTGAATAAAGGTACCGTTACACTAAACGATTTACCAATGATCATGACCAGCGATACGACCTGGCCGTGATTGTTGGTAAGTCGTTGTGTGGGGGGAGCTGTCACATAGACCAACGATCAGAGGAAAGACTTCGGCATCGTTGAAACTGTCTTCAACGATGCCGAAGTCCCCGGGTAACCAGGGTAAACATCGGGTTACTAAGTGCAAGGCCGCTCTTAGTAACACGATATTTACCCTGGTTACCATTGTAAAAGTAAAAAAAACAGTACATACTCACCTTCCTGTCACGTCCCCCAGCATCAGCTTCCCTGCACTGTGTAAGCACCGCTGTGCTCTGCTTTACGGCCGGCGCTGACACAGTCAGTGAGGAAAGCTGACGCTGAGGGACGTGACAGGAATGTGAGTATGTAATGTTTTGTTTTTTTAACTTTTACAATGGTAACCAGGGTAAATATCGGGTTACTAAGCGCGGCCCTGCGCTTAGTAACCCGATATTTACCCTGGTTACCAGTGAACACATCGCTGGATCAGCGTCACACACGCAGATTCAGCAATGACAGCAGGTGATCAGCGACCAAAAAAAAAGGTCCTGATCATTCCCAGCGACCAATGATCTCCCAGCAGGGGCCTGATCGTTGGTCGCTGTCACGCATAACAATTTCATTAACGATATCGTTGCTACGTCACAAAAAGCAACGATATTGTTAACGAAATCGTTATGTGTGAAGTTACCTTAAGCCGAGGGGAGTGTTTTCAGCACAAAAAAATATGCTGAAAAACTCGGCTTATACACGAGTATATATGGTATACTACAATCTATTATATACAGAGAGGCATATTATATACCGTGTTAAGGAATATAGAGCGGTGCATATATTATATAGTGTAGAGATGTGGCAGCAGTGTATATAGTGTGAATTCCACACTATATGCATAGCGCCATACTATATAAACATCTCTACACTATATAAACATCTCTACAATATACGGTAATTAAGACAGCATTATACTATATTATGATGCATACATCACATAGGAGACACTGCGACTGCTGAACATACATCACATTGAAACTACTGTATATACAATACATATTAGATGGTGGCCCGATTCTAACGCATCGGGTATTCTAGAATATGCATGTCCACATAGTATATTGCCCAGTCACGTAGTATGTTGCCCAGCCACGTAGTATGTTGCCCAGCCACGTAGTATATTGCCCAGTCACGTAGTATATTGCCCAGTCACATAGTATATTGCCCAGCCACGTAGTATATTGCCCAGTCACGTAGTATATTGCCCAGCCACGTAGTATATTGCCCAGTCACGTAGTATATTGCCCAGCCACGTAGTATATTGCCCAGCCACGTAGTATATTGCCCAGCCACGTAGTATATTACCCAGTCACGTAGTATATTGCACAGCCACGTAGTATATTGCCCAGTCACGTAGTATATTGCCCAGTCACGTAGTATATTGCCCAGCCACGTAGTATATTGCCCAGCTACGTAATATATTGCCCAGTCACGTAGTATATTGCCCAGTCACGTAATATATTGCCCAGCCACGTAGTATATTGCCCAGCCATGTAGTACATTGCCCAGCCACGTAGTATTCAGCACACAGCCACGTAGTATATTGCCCAGCCACGTAGTATATTGCCCAGTCACGTAGTATATTGCCCAGCCATGTAGTACATTGCCCAGCCATGTAGTACATTGCCCAGCCACGTAGTATTCAGCACACAGCCACGTAGTATATTGCCCAGTCACGTAGTATATTGCCCAGTCACGTAGTATATTGCCCAGTCACGTAGTATATTGCCCAGCCACGTAGTATATTGCCCAGCTACGTAATATATTGCCCAGTCACGTAGTATATTGCCCAGTCACGTAGTATATTGCCCAGCCACGTAGTATATTGCCCAGCCATGTAGTACATTGCCCAGCCATGTAGTACATTGCCCAGCCACGTAGTATTCAGCACACAGCTACGTAGTATATTGCCCAGCCACGTAGTATATTACCCAGTCACGTAGTATATTGCACAGCCGCGTAGTATATTGCCCAGTCACGTAGTATATTGCCCAGTCACGTAGTATATTGCCCAGCCACGTAGTATATTGCCCAGCTACGTAATATATTGCCCAGTCACGTAGTATATTGCCCAGTCACGTAGTATATTGCCCAGCCACGTAGTATATTGCCCAGCCATGTAGTACATTGCCCAGCCATGTAGTACATTGCCCAGCCACGTAGTATTCAGCACACAGCCACGTAGTATATTGCCCAGCCACGTAGTATATTGCCCAGTCACGTAGTATATTGCCCAGCCATGTAGTACATTGCCCAGCCATGTAGTACATTGCCCAGCCACGTAGTATTCAGCACACAGCCACGTAGTATATTGCCCAGTCACGTAGTATATTGCCCAGTCACGTAGTATATTGCCCAGTTACGTAGTATATTGCCCAGCCACGTAGTATATTGCCCAGCTACGTAATATATTGCCCAGTCACGTAGTATATTGCCCAGTCACGTAGTATATTGCCCAGCCACGTAGTATATTGCCCAGCCATGTAGTACATTGCCCAGCCATGTAGTACATTGCCCAGCCACGTAGTATTCAGCACACAGCCACGTAGTATATTGCCCAGCCACGTAGTATATTGCCCAGTCACGTAGTATATTGCCCAGCCATGTAGTACATTGCCCAGCCATGTAGTACATTGCCCAGCCACGTAGTATTCAGCACACAGCCACGTAGTATATTGCCCAGTCACGTAGTATATTGCCCAGCCACGTAGTATATTGCCCAGCCACGTAGTATATTGCCCAGCCACGTAGTATATTACCCAGTCACGTAGTATATTGCACAGCCACGTAGTATATTGCCCAGTCACGTAGTATATTGCCCAGTCACGTAGTATATTGCCCAGCCACGTAGTATATTGCCCAGCCATGTAGTACATTGCCCAGCCATGTAGTACATTGCCCAGCCACGTAGTATTCAGCACACAGCCACGTAGTATATTGCCCAGCCACGTAGTATATTGCCCAGTCACGTAGTATATTGCCCAGCCATGTAGTACATTGCCCAGCCATGTAGTACATTGCCCAGCCACGTAGTATTCAGCACACAGCCACGTAGTATATTGCCCAGTCACGTAGTATATTGCCCAGCCACGTAGTATATTGCCCAGCCACGTAGTATATTGCCCAGCCACGTAGTATATTACCCAGTCACGTAGTATATTGCACAGCCACGTAGTATATTGCCCAGTCACGTAGTATATTGCCCAGTCACGTAGTATATTGCCCAGCCACGTAGTATATTGCCCAGCTACGTAATATATTTCCCAGTCACGTAGTATATTGCCCAGTCACGTAGTATATTGCCCAGCCACGTAGTATATTGCCCAGCCATGTAGTACATTGCCCAGCCATGTAGTACATTGCCCAGCCACGTAGTATTCAGCACACAGCCACGTAGTATATTGCCCAGCCACGTAGTATATTGCCCAGTCACGTAGTATATTGCCCAGCCATGTAGTACATTGCCCAGCCATGTAGTACATTGCCCAGCCACGTAGTATTCAGCACACAGCCACGTAGTATATTGCCCAGTCACGTAGTATATTGCCCAGTCACGTAGTATATTGCCCAGACAGGTAGGTATATAACACTGCCCACGCAGTATTTAGCAGTGTGTGCACCATATCCCTGTTAAAAAAAAATTAATTAAAATAAAAAAGTTATATACTCACCCCTGGGATCCAGCGAAGCTGTGTGATGCGGCCGCCATCTTCCGTTCCCAGGATGCATTGCAAAATTACCCAGATGACTTAGCGGTCTCGTGAGACCGCTAAGTCTTATGGGTGAGTACGCAATGCATCTTTGGGAACGGAAGATGGCGGCCGGCTGGAGCGCATCGTACGACGACGGAAGGTGAGAATAGTAGGTTTTTGTTTTTTTAACATTACATCTTTTTACTATTGATGCTGCATAGGCAGAATCAATAGTAAAAACTTGGTCACAAAGGGTTAATAGCGGCGGTAACGGAGTGCGCTAACTGCGCCATAACGCGGTCTGTTACCGCTGGCATTAACCCTGTGTGAGCGATGACTGGAGGGGATTATGGAGCGGTCACTGACTGCGGGGAGTATGGAGCGGGCGCCGGGCACACGGACTGCGGGGAGTATGGAGCGGGCGCCGGGGACACTGACTGCGGCGAGTATGGAGCGGGCGGTGGGCACTGTGACTGCAGGGGTGTAGGGGAGGGACTAATCGGACTGTGCCCATCGTTGATTGGTCACGGCAGCCATGACAGGCAGCTGGCGAGACCAATCAGCGACGCGGGATTTCCGTTACGGAAATTGCCGACAGAAAGACGGAAGTACCCCTTAGGCAATTATATATATATATATAGATTAGACACAGTAGTAGAAAAAACGGAACAGCACAACGCTTTACCTATCTTCTGGGTGCAAAGCCTCCAGGCAGCCCGTCCACCGGCTCTCCTTAGTCCATAGATTCAAGCAAAAAACAGGCAGCACTCCATTATATCTCAAGGCTTGAGAAAGGCTCATTTGGAGCCGAAACGTCATGGTAAAGACATGTGGGTCTAATTAAACTCTGCACAGTTGACAAAGATATAATGGAGTGCTGCCTGTTTTTTGCTTGAATCTATAGATTAGACACAGATAGATAGTGCGACTATACACAGCAGTGTCGCCTATATAACGCATATACATTAGTCGGTACATTATACAGGTGATACTGCAAATGTTGGATACACGTTATATAGGCGATAGTGCTGTATATAATGATAGTATCACCTATATATCATATATACAGCAGTCTATATTCATTATATAGGCAATACTGCTTCTGATGTGTATATACGTTATATATAGGTGTTACTGCTGTGTATATATGTACGTGTGTGTGTGTGTGTGTGTATATACATACACACACACACACACCAGTATCACCTACATAATGACATATATACACAGAAGTATCACCTATATGCACATCAGTAGCAGTATTGCCTATATAATGTGTATAGACTGCTATATATATATACATTATATAGGCGATACTGCTGTATATAATCACTATACCACCAATATAATGTATGTATAGCAGTCTATATCCTATATAGGTGACACTGCTACTGATGTGTATATACCTTATATAGGTGATACTGCTGTGTATACATGTACATATATGTGTGTGTATATATATATACATACATACACACACCGCAGTGTCACCTATATAAGGTATATACGCATCAGTAGCAGTGTCACCTATTAAGATATAGACTGCTATACATGCATCATAGTGGTATAGTGATTATATACAGCAGTATCACCTATATAATGTATATATAGCAGTCTATATACATTATATAGGCAATACTGCTGTATATACATTAAAAAAATCATCTTGGGACTCACCCAGGTCCCTGAGATGGGGGGAGGTCGGGAGGATGAAGAGCTGAGGTGGGTCGGGTGACGGGTCCTGGCCAGCGTTGGCAGTGAAGTGGAGAGGAAGGATGGATCATCCCAGGCATTGGTGAGCAGTCTGTCTGACGCTGGTGCAGGCCGGCCAGCGTCAGACACAGTCAGGCTATGCGCGCCGGCTTTTTCAAATATGTGCGCGCACCCGCGCATGGTCTCCTCTCTCCTGCTTGCCCGCTCTGACATGGCCAGCGAGCACGCGCAGGAACTAGGACCGCGGCCGTGCTCGCACACTAGTGCGGGCCGCCGCGGCACTTCAGAGCAGGCAACGCGCGCGCACAGGACCTGACTAAAGGGCCGGCTGGAGGGACGCGGCGCGCTATGTATTAAAATCGCTGCCGATCCTCCAGCGGCCCTGTGCACCTGCTCAGGCACCGGCCCGGGGGGCAGATGCATTCCTGCCACCCGGCCCAGTCCGCCCCTGCTTAGGACGCGGGCGTGCACTTCTTCCTCCAGTTAACCATTTCGGACCCTCCCTGCTCCTGTCTCCTCCAATCAGGTACTTCTTTGGGCTATATCAGGCCTCGCCTCCATAATGGAGGTGCCTGATTGTTGTGTGCAGTTTGTACCTTCGTTTGGCCCTGTCTGGTTCAGATCTTTTTCTGCTCCGGTCTGGTCCGTTTTCTCAGGCTCATTCTCCTCCTGTCTTCCCTCCGTTTTCCCAGCCTGTCTCCCTTGGTTCGTCCCTTCCTCCCCTCTCCCTTTTACTTTCATTCCCAGGATTTCTCCTCCACTTCCGTCCTTCCCTTCTGTCCTTTCCAGAGCCGTCCCTCTTGGTGCCAGCTGTTGCGGTATTGTTCCCCTTGGGCCTGCTCCCCAACTATCCCTGTATAGGGGTTGTCATCTCGGGTTCGCTCGCCCCTGGGTGTATCAGTATCGTGACCCAGAGGGTCCACTCTCTGTCCGGTTCTTCCGTCCTCACGGTCACTATAGGACTGCGCTCAGATTTCATCAGAGTGCAGTCAGATTGTCACAGTCTTCCGTCCTCACGGTCACTATAGGACTGCGCTCAGATTTCATCAGAGTGCAGTCAGATTGTCTCAGTCTTCCGTCCTCACGGTCACTATAGGACTGCACTCAGATTACATCAGAGTGCAGTCAGATTGTCACACTATCAGGTCACTTTGTGTGCTCTTAACCACTAGGTCCATTGTGGTTCTGAATCACCTGTTCATAACAGTACTGGAGGACCAAAGTACTAATGCTTCTCAATAGAGGGAAAAGAGAAGTTCTGAGACCATTTTTTTTTTTCTCTGTACTGTGTTTTGTCTTTCTTTTCCCCTAGACATTTGGGTGGTTCAGGACACAGGTGTAGTGATGGACATTAAGGATCTGTCTTCTTGTGTGGATCATCTCACTGCATGAGTACAAAATATTCAAGACTTTGTGGTTCAGAATTCTATGTTAGAACCAATAATTCCTATTCCTGATTTGTTTTCTGGAGATAGAGCTAAGTTTCTGAGCTTTAAGAATAATTGTAAACTGTTTCTGGCTTTGAAATCCCGCTCCTCTGGTGACCCAGTTCAACAAGTTAAGATCATTATTTCTTTATTACGTGGCGACCCTCAAGACTGGGCATTTTTCCTTGCGCCAGGAGATCCTGCATTATGTAATATTGATGCGTTTTTCCTGGCGCTCGGATTGCTGTATGATGAACCTAATTCAGTGGATCAGGCAGAGAAAAATTTGCTGGCTCTGTGTCAGGGTCAGGATGAGGTAGAGATATATTGTCAGAAGTTTAGGAAGTGGTCTGTGCTCACTCAATGGAATGAATGTGCGCTGGCAGCAATTTTCAGAAAAGGTCTCTCTGAAGCCCTTAAGGATGTCATGGTGGGATTTCCTATGCCTGCTGGTCTGAATGAGTCTATGTCTTTGGCCATTCAGATCGGTCGACGCTTGCGTGAGCGTAAAACTGTGCACCATTTGGCGGTATTATCTGAGCATGGACCTGAGCCTATGCAGTGCGATAGGACTTTGACCAGAGCTGAACGGCAAGAACACAGACGTCAGAATGGGCTGTGTTTTTACTGTGGTGATTCGACTCATGCTATCTCCGATTGTCCTAAGCACACTAAGCGGTTCACTAGGTCTGCCACCATTGGTACGGTACAGTCGAAATTTCTTTTGTCCGTTACTTTGATCTGCTCTTTGTCATCCTATTCTGTCATGGCATTTGTGGATTCAGGCGCTGCCCTGAATTTGATGGACTTGGAGTATGCTAGGCGCTGTGGGTTTTTCTTGGAGCCCTTGCAGTATCCTATTCCATTGAGAGGAATTGATGCTACGCCTTTGGCCAAGAATAAGCCTCAGTACTGGACCCAACTGACCATGTGCATGGTTCCTGCGCATCAGGAGGATATTCGCTTTTTGGTGTTGCATAATCTGCATGATGTGGTCGTGTTGGGGTTGCCATGGCTACAAATCCATAACCCAGTATTGGATTGGAAATCAATGTCTGTGTCCAGCTGGAGTTGTCAGGGTGTACATGGTGATGTTCCATTTCTGTCTATTTCATCATCCACCCATTCTGAGGTCCCAGAGTTCTTGTCGGATTACCGGGATGTATTTGATGAGCCCAAGTCCAGTGCCCTACCTCCGCATAGGGATTGTGATTGTGCTATCGATTTGATTCCTGGTAGTAAGTTTCCTAAAGGTCGACTGTTTAATTTGTCTGTGCCTGAGCACACCGCTATGCGGAGTTACGTAAAGGAATCCTTGGAGAAGGGTCATATTCGCCCGTCGTGGTCGCCATTGGGAGCAGGGTTCTTTTTTGTGGCCAAGAAGGATGGTTCGCTGAAACCTTGTATTGATTACCGCCTTCTAAATAAAATCACGGTCAAATTTCAGTACCCCTTGCCGCTGCTTTGTTTGCTCGGATTAAGGGGGCTAGTTGGTTCACCAAGATAGATCTTCGTGGTGCGTATAATCTTGTGCGTATTAAACAGGGCGATGAATGGAAAACTGCATTTAATACACCCGAGGGCCATTTTGAGTACCTGGTTATGCCATTCGGGCTTTCTAATGCTCCATCAGTGTGCGAATTCTTTGTTTGTGAAGGGGTCAAAGTGTCTCTTTGGTGTTCAGAAGGTTTCGTTTTTGGGTTTCATTTTTTCCCCTTCTACTATCGAGATGGACCCTGTTAAAGTTCAGGCCATTTATGATTGGACTCAGCCGACCTCTCTGAAGAGTCTGCAAAAGTTCCTGGGCTTTGCTAATTTTTATCGTCGCTTCATCAATAATTTTTCTAGTATTGCTAAACCGTTGACTGATTTAACCAAGAAGGGTGCTGATGTGGTCAATTGGTCTTCTGCTGCTGTGGAAGCTTTTCAAGAGTTGAAGCGTCGTTTTTCTTCTGCCCCTGTGTTGTGCCAACCAGATGTTTCGCTCCCGTTCCAGGTCGAGGTTGATGCTTCTGAGATTGGAGCAGGGGCTGTTTTGTCGCAAAGAAGTTCTGATGGCTCGGTGATGAAACCATGCACCTTCTTTTCCAGGAAGTTTTCGCCTGCTGAGCGTAATTATGATGTTGGCAATCGAGAGTTGCTGGCCATGAAGTGGGCATTCGAGGAGTGGCGTCATTGGCTTGAGGGAGCTAAGCATCGCGTGGTGGTCTTGACTGATCACAAGAACTTAACTTATCTCGAGTCTGCCAAACGGTTGAATCCTAGACAGGCTCGTTGGTCGCTGTTTTTCTCCCGTTTTGACTTTGTGGTTTCGTACCTTCCGGGCTCTAAAAATGTGAAGGCGGATGCCCTGTCTAGGAGTTTTGTGCCCGACTCTCCGGGTTTGTCTGAGCCGGCGGGTAGTCTCAAAGAGGGGGTAATTTTGTCTGCCATCTCCCCTGATTTGCGGCGGGTGCTGCAAAAATTTCAGGCTAATAGACCTGACCGTTGCCCAGCGGAGAAACTGTTTGTCCCTGATAAATGGACGAGTAGAGTTATCTCTGAGGTTCATTGTTCGGTGTTGGCTGGTCATCCTGGAATCTTTGGTACCAGAGATTTGGTGGCTAGATCCTTTTGGTGGCCGTCTCTGTCACGGGATGTGCGTTCGTTTGTGCAGTCCTGTGGGATTTGTGCTCGGGCTAAGCCCTGCTGTTCTCGTGCCAGTGGGTTGCTTTTGCCCTTGCCAGTCCCGAAGAGGCCATGGACACATATCTCTATGGATTTTATTTCGGATCTCCCCGTCTCTCAAAAAATGTCGGTCATTTGGGTTGTTTGTGATCGCTTCTCTAAGATGGTCCATTTGGTACCCTTGTCTAAATTGCCTTCCTCCTCTGATTTGGTGCCATTGTTCTTCCAGCATGTGGTTCGTTTACATGGCATTCCGGAGAACATCGTTTCTGACAGAGGTTCCCAGTTTGTTTCGAGGTTTTGGCGAGCCTTTTGTGCTAGGATGGGCATTGATTTGTCTTTTTCCTCGGCTTTCCATCCTCAGACAAATGGCCAGACTGAACTGAACGAACCAATCAGACCTTGGAAACATATCTGAGATGTTTTGTTTCTGCCGATCAGGATGATTGGGTGTCCTTCACATTCTTAGAGCCCGGAAGGTACGAAACCACAAAATCAAAACGGGAGAAAAATAACGACCATTGAGCCTGTCTCGGATTCAACCGTTTGGCAGACTCAAGTTAAGTCAAATTCTTGTGATCTGTCAAGACCACCACGCGATGCTTGGCTCCTTCAAGCCAATGACGCCACTCCTCGAATGCCCACTTCATGGCAAACAACTCACGATTACCAACATCATAATTATGCTCAGCAGGCGAAAACTTTCTAGAAAATAAAACACATGGCTTCATCACCGAGCCATCAGAACTTCTTTGCGACAAAACAGCCCCTGCTCCAATCTCAGAAGCATCAACCTCAACCTGAAATGGGAGTGAAACATATGGCTGGCACAACACAGGGGCAGAAGAAAAACGACGCTTCAACTCCTGAAAAGCCTCCACAGCTGCAGAAGACCAATTGACCACATCAGCACCCTTCTTGGTCAAATCAGTCAACGGTTTAGCAACAGTAGAAAAATTAGCGATGAAGCGCCGATAAAAATTAGCAAAGCCCAGGAACTTTTGCAGGCTCTTCACAGATGTCGGCTGAGTCCAATCGTAAATGGCCTGGACTTTAACAGGGTCCATCTCAATAGTAGAAGGGGAAAAAATGAACCCCAAAAATTAAACCTTCTGAACTCCAAAGAGACACTTTGACCCCTTCACAAACAAGGAATTCGCACGAAGGACCTGGAACACCATTCTGACCTGCTTCACATGAGACTCCCAATCATCCGAAAAGACCAAAATATCATCCAAATACACAATCAGGAATTTATCCAGGTACTCTCGGAAGATGTCATGCATAAAGGACTGAAATACTGATGGAGCATTGGAAAGCCCAAATGGCATAACCAGGTACTCAAAATGGCCCTCGGGCGTATTAAATGCTGTTTTCCATTCATCGCCTTGTTTAATACGCACAAGATTATACGCCCCTCGAAGATCTATCTTGGTGAACCAACTAGCCCCTTTAATATGAGCAAACAAATCAGACAGCAACGGCAAAGGATACTGAAATTTGACTGTAATTTTATTAAGAAGGCGGTAATCAATACAAGGTCTCAAAAAACCATCCTTCTTGGCCACAAAAAAGAACCCTGCTCCTAATGGTGATGACGACGGGCACATATGGCCTTTCTCCAAGGATTCCTTTATATAACTCCGCATAGCGGCGTGTTCTGGCACAGATAAATTGAACAATCGGCCCTTAGGAAACTTACTACCAGGAATCAAATTAATTGCACAATCGCAATCCCTATGAGGAGGTAGGGCACTGGCTTTGGGCTCATCAAATACATCCCGATAATCCGACAAAAACTCTGGAACTTCAGAAGGAGTGGAAGACGAAATAGACAAAAATGGAACATCACCATGTACCCCCTGGCAACCCCAAAACGACCACATCATGCAGATTATGCAACACCAGAAAGCGGATATCCTCCTGATGTGCAGGAGCCATGCACATGGTCAATTGGGTCCAGTACTGAGGCTTATTCTTGGCCAAAGGCGTAGCATCAATTCCTCTCAATGGAATAGGATACTGCAAGGGCTCCAAGAAAAACCCACAGCGCCTAGCATACTCCAAGTCCATCAAATTCAGGGCAGCGCCTGAATCCACAAATGCCATAACAGAATAGGATGACAAAGAGCAAATCAGAGTAACGGACAATAGAAATTTAGACTGTACCGTACCAATGGTGGCAGACCTAGTGAACCGCTTAGTGCGCTTAGGACAATCGGAGATAGCATGAGTGGAATCACCACAGTAAAAAAGAAATAATGATCTTTACTTGTTGAACAGGGTCACCTGAGGAGCGAGGTTTCAAGGCAAGAAACAATTTACAATTATTTTTGAAATTCAAGAACTTAGATCTATCACCAAAAAACAAATCAGGAATTGGAATCCTAGGCTCTGACATCGGATTCTGAACCACAAAATCTTGAATGTTTTGTACCCTTGTAGTGAGATTATCCATCTAAGAGGACAGACCTTGAATGTCCATGTTTACACCTGTGTCCTGAACCACCCAGAGGTAAAGGGGAAAAGAGAGACAAAACACACTGCAAAGAAAAAAAAATGGTCTCAGAACTTCTCTTATCCCTCTATTGAGATACATTAGTACTTTGGGCCACCTGTACTGTTATGACCTGGTGGTCAGGACAATCATGGACCTGGTGGTTAAGAGCACACGGAATGACCTGATAGTTACTGATAATAAAGGACGAGCTCTGGGACGTGGGAACTCTGCTGACCGCAATCCCTAATCCTATTGTAACACCTGCACTGGGAACTGTTAGGGCAGCTACTGGTATGCTGGGATTTACAGACACTAAGAAGAGCTTTGCAGCTGCTGTTATACCAGGACCTACAGACATTAGCAGATTTTCCTCTGAGCTGCAGTGGACTACAATTCCCAAGGACCCCTGGACTACAATTCCCAGGGATCCTTGTTTGAGTCAGATGACACAGCTTGGATTGGAGGAGGAGGGACTTGGAGGCAGGAGCTGGGGAGAAAGTGAAACTAAGAATTCAGAGGAAGAAAAGAGCGTGGTATCTTGTTGGGAGAGACGGAGCACGGGGGACTTGCCTGGCCCCATGCTGCAGGGTTGCTGTTCTCCCGGATATACTCGTGTTGCTGGAGAGAGTGCGACTTTGTTTTACCCTCTGGAGCAAGTTGCATCAAGAACTTGGAGAGTTCTGCCTGCACTCCCACCGTATAAAGGACTGAATCCGGCCGCCCCCAGCTGGTGTCCAGAGAACCATCCGACCGTTAGAGACGTGCCGTGAGTGACTTTCTGAGACTTGTGGTCCTACCAGCGTTATTTACAGTGAGTACATTACAGCCCAGACTATTGCCAGTTATATTCGTCTAAGTGCACCAACTGTTTTAATTTGCGCGCCTGCATCCGCGGCAACTGGGCCCCAACGTTTGGACTGAGTTAAACTAGAAGAAACAAACAAAAAACCCTACTACGTTACACTTGCAGGGTTGAAGTAGAATTAGAGTGAGATGTGTATATGACCTTGACAGAGCACAGTTATTTGTATTTCATGTTATTCTTTTAAATCCATCTAATTTATGCTGCATAGCAATAAACCTGTTAAACTGTTTTACTCCTGATCCCTGTGAGTGTGTATTGAGAGTGGCAGGGGCTTCCCGAATCAGCCCCTGGCAGAAGATAATAGCCCTTCTGCAGTCCCAGAGAGAGAACTCCAATCAAGATTCGGGTGGAGGCACTGCGCCCTGGAGAGGTGAGACCCCCCATAACACCCAGTGTACCGTGGTAGCCCTAAAGGGGTGTTACAGTGGAGGCACTGCTGAGATCTAGAACTAACACAGGAGTATTTACTGTGGAGACTTTAACAGAACAAGAAGTGTATTTATGGTTTGAAGAGATGGATGTTCCCGCCAAACAAAGCTTTGCAGTGAGTGGTGAGCTCTGTGATGCGTCTGATGAACAGATACTGAAAATAGTTAACCGACTCACTGAACTTGCCCACCCTAAAGTGGTTGATCGCCGGAAGGAAAAGGGGGGACAGTTACCCACAGCCCTGATTTCAACCGGGCAGATCTTGAGGAAAGAATACTTCCCCTCTATGGTAGTTGTGTCTTCAGAGTATGGTCGACAATGGCAGATCACTTGGCCTACTGAGTCCGAAGTTGAGACCCGGCAACAGGAATCAACCACTCAGCCTAGAAAGACTAGTATATCTCTACCTTCTACTCCACCTAGATTCCGTCCTGAAGAGACAGCGGCCCCTGCTGATGTGCTTATGACAGCTATGGAAAAGTTAGTCAGTCAGTTTGCCAAAATGCAGCCAAAAGGGAACTACCGTCGTCTAAGAATTTTCTCGGGTGCCCTCCCCACCCCTACTGGAGAAGAAGGATATGATACTTGGAGGGATGTAACTTTACAGTGCCTAGAAGAGTGGCAGTGCACTGATGCTGTAAAGAGGCAGAGAATAGTAGAGAGCTTGAAGGGTACTGCTATGGAGGTGGTGCAGGCTGCTTGGCGGAGCAAGCCTCTGGCAACTTATCAAGATTATATGAGTGCTTTAGAAGATGCTTTTGGATCCCCTGAAGATGCTACTGATCTACTCTTTAAACTCCGTACCACCTACCAACAGCCAGATGAGAAGATGTCCGACTATTTATACCGACTAGATAAGCTGGTTCATAGAATAGTAGCTAAAGGTGGCATCAGCCCTCAAGAAGTTGATCAGTGTCGCCTGGAACAAGTACTCAGAGGAGCTCTCACTCATGATCCAATTGCCCAGCGGATGAGGTCTTGTGATAGAGAGAAGATTCCTGGATCTTTGCATGAGTTGCTTAAGGAAGTTCGGAAGGAGGAGGTTATTTTGGCCGCAAGAGAGAAGGCATCCCCTCGGGTGACTACTGTTGCCTTGAAGCCAGAAGCCGACTGCCGACACATAGAACTGTTGAAAGTCATCGAGAAACAGGGGGAGCAGATTACACAACTGTTAAGTGCTCAGGCCAAGACAATACAGCGACTTCAAAGTGTTGCGGAGGTAGCCGAGCAGAAAACACTGGTTTCAGGAAGAGAGAAAGAAGATCTCGGTAGAGTGGAGAGTAGGAAACCAGAAGGGTGCTTCGTCTGTGGGAGTCCCGGCCATATAGCTCGTCCGTGTTCAAAGAAGTGGAGCTCAAAGAACTCTTCACAGCTTCCCCATCACCCACAGAGGCAGTCGGGAAACGGAAAAGGGGGCCAGTAGAACCCCATACTGAGCCCCCATCAGCAACTAGGACCTACTCTACCGCCCCATCTAATAGTGCATCATCGAAAACCCTGCCTGAAGGTTTAGTGGGACCATCCCCACATGTCCCCGCATATATCAATGGTCAACCTTGCACAGTATTACTGGATAGCGGGTCTCAAGTATCTATCATCTTTGAAGGATGGCATAAGAGATATTTATCCAAAGTGCCTCTGAAACCGTTGTCTGGACTCGTGGTGTGGGGACTGAGTGAGCACAGCTACCCCTACAGAGGATACGTGTCCGTGACGCTACGATTCTCAGAGACTGTTGTTGGAGTGGATAAAGAGATACCCATCATAGCGCTAATCTGCCCAGAGGCCGAGGCAGATGAGAGACAAACACCTGTCATAGTGGGAACAAATGCCAACATCTTCCGTACGTTAGCTCAGTGGTGTCGGGAAGTTGGGGGAGAAAATTACTCGCAGACCCTATCCATCCACCCAGTCTGCCTGGAGACCTATGTGAGAACGGAGGAGGAGAAGAGGGAACTACGGCCTGAAAGCTTTGACCCTTGTTTTGAAGGAAGCGAGCTAAAAGGAGAAGAGAGGGGGTTGGTCATTGATGGCCTGATGATGCGAGGTGCAGTTTTTTCTCTAGGTGAATGGGACATGGGCCTCGCTCATGGAGTGGAGCATCGCATTCGGTTGAAGGATCAAAAGCCTTTTCGAGAGAGGTCCCGAAGATTGGCCCCAGCAGATATCGAAGATGTCAGGCAGCATCTACGCGGTATGTTAGACACAGGAGTCATCATAGAATCTAGTAGCCCTTATGCTTCCCCCATTGTGATAGCTCGAAAGAAAAATGGAGCTATTCGGATGTGTGTGGATTATCGAACCTTGAATAAGCGTACGATCCCCGACCAGTACACTGTGCCCAGAATCGATGAAGCTTTGGATTGCTTGCAAGGGAGCCAATGGTTTTCTGTGTTAGATCTCCGGAGTGGCTACTATCAGATACCCATGTCAAAAGAAGATCAAGAGAAGACTGCTTTTATCTGCCCCATTGGGTTCTTCGAGTTTCAGAGACTGCCTCAAGGACTGACAGGTGCTCCGGCCACTTTTCAGAGATGTATGGACAAAGTAGTGGGGGACATGCACTTACGTGAGGTCCTGGTTTATCTCGATGATCTAATTGTTTTTGGGAAGACTCTGGAAGAACACAACCAGCGGTTGTTCAAGGTGCTGGATCGGTTGAAGGAGGCTGGGTTGAAGTTGTCCCTTAATAAGTGCCGGATTTGCGAGACGACTGTGAAATATGTGGGGCACATAGTCAGCAGAGAAGGAATTTCCACCGACCCCGCCAATGTGGAGGCTGTTGTAAACTGGCCAAAACCCACCAAACTGAAGGCGCTTAGGTCCTTTTTAGGATTTTTCGGATACTACCGAAGATTTGTACCCCAGTACTCTCGGATTGCGAAGCCGTTAACTGCCCTTACTCAGGGGTATCCCCCTTCCGGGAGGACAGCCCATTCCTCAAGGTCAGGAAAGAAGGTCTACTTCAAAGTTAACGAACTTTTTGGGGATAGATGGACACCGGCATGCGATGAGGCATTCGAGAAATTGAAGTCATGCTTGACCCAAACCCCAGTGTTGGCCTATGCAGACCCCAGCAAACCATATGTGTTACATGTAGATGCTTCTCTTGACGGGCTAGGATGGATTCTTTATCAAGACCATGAAGGCTGTCTGCGTCCCGTCTACTACATTAGTCGAGGATTGACTCCCAGTGAACGCAACTACCCAGCCCACAAACTGGAGTTTCTGGCCTTGAAATGGGCTGTAGTGGACACGCTGCATGACTACCTCTATGGGGTACCCTTTGTGGTTCATACCGACAACAATCCATTAACCTACGTGAGAACCACGGCAAAACTGGATGCCACGGGGTACCGGTGGCTTGCCGCACTCTCTTTGTACGATTTTAGCTTAAAATATCGACCGGGGATCAGTAACATCGATGCAGACACACTCTCTCGCCTGCCTAGGGAACCCTTAAATAAAGAAGAAGGAGGATGGATAGAGGTCCCTGCCCTGAGGTGAAGACTCTGTGCCATAGACATCAAACTAATGCTCTCCCTATGCAGGGTTGTGCTGAATTCCTAGGAGTATCCAGTGAAGCGCTCCCGTTGTTGTACTGCCAAGTGACAAATGTAACATCCAGACTTTCTCCCTCAACTGACTCGTAATCAAGTCCAAAAGGCGCAGCAGGAGGATCGATCAGTGGGGGTGGTCCGATGGTGGGTTAAGAGGGGCTGGAGGCCCGAAAAGAATGCATTACGAACAGAGGAATCTGTCCTGCTGACGCGGCAGCTAGAGTCTCTGGTAGTAAGAAATGGACTACTATACCGGGAGGCAAAGCGCCAGAAGGAAGGAGTCCACGGACAGCTGGTGTTACCCACCCGATTCCGGAGGATGGTCATGAAGTCCCTGCATGATGACCATGGACATCTTGGCATCGAAAAGATCACGAGTCTTGTGGCTGACCGATTTTACTGGCCTCGGATGGAAGCGGATATTGAAGACTACTGCAAATCATGCTCCCGATGTGTGTTGAGAAAAACCTTGCCTTTGAGAACAGCCCCCCTTGTGAACATTACCAGTGATGGCCCACTTGAGCTAGTGTGCATTGATTTCCTCTCCATCGAGCCTGATGAAAGCAATGTCAGTAATGTGTTAGTGGTCACTGACCATTTCACCCGATATGCCCAAGCCTACCCCACCAAAGATCAAAGGGCAACTACTGTAGCAAAAACACTATGGGTGAAGTTCTTCGTGCATTATGGGCTGCCTGCCCGCATCCATACCGATCAAGGAAAAGATTTCGAAAGTAGACTAATCAAGGAGCTATGCGCTATCTGTGGGATCAAGAAATCCAGAACCACCCCGTATCACCCCCAAGGGGACCCTCAACCTGAGAGGTTCAACCGTACCCTTCTGAACATGTTAGGCACTTTGGATCCCAGGAAGAAGGGACAATGGAGCAGGCATGTGAGTCAGTTGGTTCATGCCTACAATTGCACCACAAATGAGTCAACGGGATACTCGCCCTATTTTCTCATATTTGGAAGAAAAGCTCGGCTACCAGTGGATATTAGTTTTGGGACATCCTTTGAAAATTCTAATGGGAAGACCTATTTAAAATATGTGTCCCAGCTAAAAGAAGATTTGGAAAAAGCGTACAGATTGGCAGAGCAGGCCTCTGGTCGGTCAGGGAAGCGCAATAAGACTCGCTACGACTGTAGAGTTCGGAAACAAGTTTTACTGCCTGGAGATAGAGTTCTTATCCAACTTCTAGGTCTTCCTGGGAAGCATAAGCTTGCTGATCGGTGGTGTACTGACCCTTATGTGGTGATGGAGAAGCTGCCTGGTGTCCCGGCCTACAGAGTGAAGCCCGAGAAAGGGAGTGGAGCTGTCAAAACCTATCATCGACACCATTTGTTGCCTGTGGGAAAAAACATCCTGTTACCGCCATTGCCAACCCAAGGAGGTCATACAAACCTTCCATGCAATAGGAGAAGTCGTAGGTGTCAACAACCACCCCAGCCTGGAGTTGCTTCAGGAGGAAGTGACAGCGAGTCTGGGGATGAATGGGGATCTGAAGGTCAATGGAGCTACAGGTGGACTGAGGACACATGCCCCATAGGGGGGGGGGGGGGCCCTGAAAACCAGACTTCTGAAGTGGAAGCACAAAAAAAGGACATTCGTCAGGAGGCGAGTGCGCTCTTCCCACCATTGGGGGAGAGTTCAGAAGAGGGACATTTATTAAATGAAGAGATCCACCTGGAGGAGCCCGTTCTTGACCGACAAGAGTCGGGAGCTGAGGAGGGGGCCCCCTCAGTACACACTCATCCCAAACGGGACACTAGGCCACCCATGATGCTGACCTATGATAGAATGGACATACCACTGAGGTCCCCCGGCTGATACACTTTAATTCAAAATCTGTTTGGCCTTATTTCCCAGTATCTCCTATGTGTCCAGGAGGTGGTTTGCGTGCATGTAAATTTGGTGTTAGTCAGGATGCTTTAACCCCCATTCATGTTTCAGGTGGTGAGTCCTCATGTCGTGATGGGACACTTTCAATGACTCACCAGGGGGAGAGTGTAACACCTGCACTGGGAACTGTTAGGGCAGCTACTGGTATACTGGGATTTACAGACACTAAGAAGAGCTTTGCAGCTGCTGTTATACCAGGACCTACAGACATTAGCAGATTTTCCTCTGAGCTGCAGTGGACTACAATTCCCAAGGACCCCTGGACTACAATTCCCAGGGATCCTTGTTTGAGTCAGATGACACAGCTTGGATTGGAGGAGGAGGGACTTGGAGGCAGGAGCTGGGGAGAAAGTGAAACTAAGAATTCAGAGGAAGAAAAGAGCGTGGTATCTTGTTGGGAGAGACGGAGCACGGGGGACTTGCCTGGCCCCATGCTGCAGGGTTGCTGTCCTCCCGGATATACTCGTGTTGCTGGAGAGAGTGCGACTTTGTTTTACCCTCTGGAGCAAGTTGCATCAAGAACTTGGAGAGTTCTGCCTGCACTCCCACCGTACAAAGGACTGAATCCGGCCGCCCCCAGCCGGTGTCCAGAGAACCATCCGACCGTTAGAGACGTGCCGTGAGTGACTTTCTGAGACTTGTGGTCCTACCAGCGTTATTTACAGTGAGTACATTACAGCCCAGACTATTGCCAGTTATATTCGTCTAAGTGCACCAACTGTTTTAATTTGCGCGCCTGCATCCGCGGCAACTGGGCCCCAACGTTTGGACTGAGTTAAACTAGAAGAAACAAACAAAAAACCCTACTACATTATACTTGCAGGGTTGAAGTAGAATTAGAGTGAGATGTGTATATGACCTTGACAGAGCACAGTTATTTGTATTTCATGTTATTCTTTTAAATCCATCTAATTTATGCTGCATAGCAATAAACCTGTTAAACTGTTTTACTCCTGATCCCTGTGAGTGTGTACTGAGAGTGGCAGGGGCTTCCCAAATCAGCCCCTGGCAGAAGATAATAGCCCTTCTGCAGTCCCAGAGAGAGAACTCCAATCAAGATTCGGGTGGAGGCACTGCGCCCTGGAGAGGTGAGACCCCCCCATAACACCCAGTGTACCGTGGTAGCCCTAAAGGGGTGTTACACTATCAAACACACTAGAAATAGCCGTGGATTGCGCCTAACGCTCCCTATGCAACTCGGCACAGCCTAAGGAACTAGCTAGCCCTGAAGATAGAAAAAGAAAGCCTACCTTGCCTCAGAGAAATTCCCCAAAGGAAAAGGCAGCCCCCCACATATAATGACTGTGAGTAAAGATGAAAATACAAACACAGAGATGAAATAGATTTAGCAAAGTGAGGCCCGACTTACTGAACAGACCGAGGATAGGAAAGGTTACTTTGCGGTCAGCACAAAAACCTACAAAAAGACCACGCAGAGGGCGCAAAAAGACCCTCCGCACCGACTCACGGTGCAGAGGTGCTCCCTCTGCATCCCAGAGCTTCCAGCAAGCAAGACAACAATAAAAATAGCAAGCTGGACAGAAAAATAGCAAACCAAAGAAATACAAGCTGGAACTTAGCTTCTGCTGGGAAGACAGGTCACTAGAACGATCCAGGAGTGAACTAGACCAATACCGGAACATTGACAGGTGGCATGGAGCAAAGATCTAAGTGGAGTTAAATAGAGCAGCCAGCTAACGAATTAACCTCGTCACCTGTGGAAGGAAACTCAGAAACACCCACCAGAGGAAGTCCATGGACAGAACCAGCCGAAGTACCATTCATGACCACAGGAGGGAGCCCGACAACAGAACTCACAACAGGTTTCTAACTGTTTGTGCAGACACATGCACATTTGTGGTCTGCTGGAGGTCATTTTGCAGGGCTCTGGCAGTGCTGCTCCTGTTCCTCCTTGCACAAAGGCTGAGATAGCAGTCCTGCTGCTGGGTTATTGCCCTCCTATAGCCCCTTCCACATCTCCTGGTGTATTGGCATGTCTCCTGGTAGCACCTCCAGCCTCTGGACACTACGCTGACAGACACATCAAACCTTCTTGCCACAGCTTGCATTAATGTGCCATCCTGGATGAGCTGCACCACCTGAATCATGCTACCACGAGTGTAAAAGCACAACCAACATTCAAAAGTGACCAAAACATCAGCCAGAAAGCATTGGTACTGAGATGTGGTCTGTGGTCCCCACCTGCAGAACCACTCCTTTATTGAGGGTGTCTTGATAATTGCCAATAATTTCCATCTGTTGTCTATTCCATTTGCTCAACAGCATGTGAAATTGATTGTCAAACAGTGTTGCTTCCTAAGTGGACAGTTTGATTTCACAGAAGTTTGATTTACTTGGAGTTATATTCTGTTGTTTAAGTGTTCCCTTTATTTTTTTGAGCAGTGTATATTTCCTCCACCTTTACGTCTCAGTTTTCCATTTCTGCTGAAGTGGAGGTTGGTGGGGAGTCTGAGACGGTACTGATTCTTGTGGATAGTGAAGCTGGGGTCAATCTTGTGTATTCTCGCTTTGTTCACACCCACGGTCTGATTGGTAGGTACACTGGAGAGATCCATTTCCATCCAATCAATTGACTCTGTTCCTCTCAGCCAGTGGAGTGTGACCCAAGTCGTAGATAATATTACCTTGCATATAGGAACTCTTCACAAAAAGACCCTGTTGTGCTACGTCTTGGAGGATTTGCCAACTCCCATCGTCTTTGGCCTTCCCTGGCTGAAGAGACAGAATCCGGTCATAGATTGGCAATCTAGGGAAGTGGTGAATTGGGACCAATCTTGTAAGGACTGTTGCCTGAGAGCTACTGTCTCTGCCGTCCTTCTTAAACCTACCCATTCTTCTCCATTTGAGGCAGCTAAGGTGCTACCGGGTAATAGGGGCAGGAGTCAACCCTCACCACTAGTAAACCCTGAGTCTCAGTGTCTTCTCAGGAGGAGGGATCAGGGGAGGGTGGTGGTTCCCTCTGTATGTAGTGAGGGTATGAGTTTGGTGACACAGGGGGAACGCCTCTGTTGTCGGTTCATCAAAGATTTCACCATCCTTTGGCAAACACATGCTTCTGATACAGGGATGTCTCTATTATATTGTTCTGCAGCCTAATGATGGTGTCCAAAAAGGTAATTTCAGTGCAGGAGTAGTTGAGTGTCAAGTTGATGGTAGGATGAAATTGATTAAACTGTTCATGGAACGTCTTTAGCTGTGGCTCAGACTCCGTCCAGATGATTAAAATGTCATCAATGTAGCGGTAGTATGCCAGAGGCCTGATGGGACATGAGGACAAAAAGTTGCTTTCAAGCTTGGCCATGAAAAGATTTGCGTACTGTGGGGCCATTTTACTTCCCATTGCTGTGCCAGTCTCCTGTAGATAGATCTTGTGAAATTCAAAGTACCGTACTTGTGGGTGAGGATGAATTTTATAAGTTTCACTACAGAATTTGCATCAGTCCCTGTGTTTTCCAGGGACACCATGGATGTGGAATCTTTGTACTCCAATATCCCACACCAGGATGGAATAAATGCCTGCAAATTCTTCCTGGAAAACACATGGACTGATGCAAATTCTGTGGTGAGATTTATAAAATTCATCCTCACCCACAATTACTTTGAATTTGACAAGAAGATCTATCTACAGGAGACTGGCATAGCAATTGGAAGTAAAATGGCCCCACAGTACGCAAATCTTTTCATGGCCAAGCTTGAAAGCGACTTTTTGTCCTCATGTCCCATCAGGCCTCTGGCATACTACCGCTACATTGATGACATTTTAATCATCTGGACGGAGTCTGAGCCACAGCTAAAGACGTTCCATGAATAGTTTAATCAATTTCATCCTACCATCAACTTGACACTCAACTACTCCTGCACTGAAATCACCTTTTTGGACACCATCATTAGGCTGCAGAACAATATAATAGAGACATCCCTGTATCAGAAGCCAATCGACCGTCCAACATACCTTAAATGGGACAGTTTCCATTCAAAACACATAAAAAACTCTATTGTCTACAGCCAAGCCATCAGATACAATCGTAAATGTTCCAACCCAATGGATAGGGATGAACACCTTGGTCACCTCAGAAAGACCTTTTTGAACCAGGGCTACCATCCAAGAACAATTGAAAACCAGATCACAAGAGCCACCAGAATATCAAGGAATCACCTGCTACATTACAAAGCTAAAGAAGAAAATAACCGGGTACCTCTAGTAGTTACCTACAATCCAAATCTGGAGGTGCTAAGGGGAGCTGCATGGAAATTACAACCTTTACTGCAAAAAGATGCCCGCTTACAATACATTTTTCCAGACCCCCCACTACTGTGTTTTAGTCAGCCCCCAAATCTAAGAAGCATCATTGTCAAGAGCTCCCTGTCCTCTCCAACAGCTGCAGGTACCTTTCCTTGCAACCAGAAAAAATGATAAGATGACAAGATAAAGATCCCCAATTCACATCAGGACTACAAGATACCAGGTACTGGAACCACAGGTTCATGGGAAGCATACCCATTAAATAAATCAGAACAAATCATGTAAGGTCAAAAAATATTACAAATGGGTTATACTGGATATAACTACGGGATAATCGCTACCATAGAACATAATACCAAAGAAAAAAATATACGATCAAAAAACCCAACAATGAAATTAGAAAAATAACAAAATCTTTATTGGTTGGTTATAAAACAGGACATTTGGCAAAGCCAGGAGGAGAGGAAAAAAGTACTCAAGCCACAATGTGCACATGGAAACGGCAGGGGTACAAGCATGAGGACCATCACATTAGTAACAAAGTAACAAAATCCACTTTATGAGATATAAATAGAATCAATTTGTATTAAATCAATCAGGGAAAGAAAACCAAAAATATAATGTTATACCAGGCCATGCCAGGAAACATATATGTAGACCATAAACATAGTATCTCCAGTACTGGCCGCACAGAGGCTGACCCAAAGTAGCTACAAAGGCTCATCACGCCGAAACGCTCGTTGGGGTGGGTACACGCTGCGGACCATCGCTTTCCAGTGCCTGCTCAGGTAATTATGTAGCTACTTTGGGTCACACTTGCGTGTGTGATGCAGGAAGCTTGGGTGAGTCTCTCACATCAATATCTGGCACTGCCGCCGGCACTCAGACCGGAGTGTGCGGTTGCATAGAAATGTGCCCTAGTTCTCCCATATATAAAGAATGATGGCCCAAGTTCCCCCCTTGTATATAGTAGGATGGCTCCAGTTCCCTCCATGTATATAGTAGGATGTCTCCAGCTCCCCCATGTATATAGTATGATGGCCCCAGTTCCCCCATATATATAGAACTAGATTGTGGCCCGATTCTAACGCATCGGGTATTCTAGAATATGCTTGTCCCCGTAGTATATGGACAACGATGATTCCAGAATTCGCGGCAGATTGTGCCCGTCGCTGATTGGTCGAGGCAACCTTTATGACATCATCGTCGCCATGGCAACCATTATGACATCTACGTCGATACTGTGCCCGTCGCTGAATCAGAAATGTGGGATTTCTACGTCCTTTATGACATCATCATCGCTGTGCCCGTTGCTGATTGGTCGAGGCCTGGTGGCCTCGACCAATCAGAGATGCGGGATGTCTACGTCCTTTATGACCTCATCGTTGCTGTGCCCGTCCCTGATTGGTCGAGGCCTGCCGGCCTCGACCAATCAGACGCGGGATTTCCAGGACAGACAGACAGACAGAAAGACAGACAGACAGACAGACGGAAAAACCCTTAGACAATTATATATATAGATGATGTCCCCAGTTCATCCATATAAAAAGTATGATGGCCCCAGCCCCCATATATACAGTATGATGGCCCCAGCTCCTCCATATATACAGTATGATGGCCCCAGCCCCTATATATACAGTATGATGGCTCCAGTTCCTGAATGTATAAAGTATGATGGCCCCAGCCCCCATATATACAGTATTACAGTATGATAGCCCCTGTACCCCCCATATAAAGTATGATGGCCCCAGCCTCCATATATACAATATGATGGTCCCAGTTCCTCCATATATAAAGTACGATAGCCCCAGCCCCATATATACAGTATGATGGCCCCAGCCCCCATATACAGGGTGGTCCAAAAGTAGGTGGACCAAAAGTAAGTGGACAGAAAATAATATTTATTTTGATTTATATATAAAATTATATTTACTAACACAAACATAACATCGACAATTACATTTTATTCTGAACAATAATACAAAAGCCCTTAAATTTTATCAACGCAGGTGCTCAAACTGTTTTCCATCACAATTTGCACAGCTTTGAAGTCTGCCTCTTATGCTTCGACAAACATTTCTGCATAAGTCTCTTTGGGTATTAATTTCTTGAAATGCATCTCTTATGTAATTTTTCAAATCACTGACACTTTTTGGTTTTCGACTATAAACTTTGTCCTTGAGTACTCCCCAAAAGAAAAAATCCATTGGGGTCAAGTCTGGTGAACATGCTGGCCAATCAAGTGGGCCTCTTCGGCCAATCCATTTATTAGGAAATGTTTCATAAAGATACTCGCGGACTACTCTTGAATAATGTGGAGGGGCCCCATCTTGTTGGAAATATAGGTCATTTGAATTAGGCTGTTGCTCTAACTGGGGAACAACTTGATTCATTATAATTTCGAGATACTTATCTCCTGGGACTGTTCCATAAAAAAAAGAAAAAAGGTCCAAAAACACCAAACATTGAAATACCACCCCAAACATTGACACCAGGCTCATTTAGATGTTGCTCTAATGTTAAATGCATGTTCTCATTATACCAGTAAATACAATTATGTATGTTAATATAGCCAGATAATTTGAAAGAAGCTTCATCACTCCACATAATGTTATCTAAAATTACTGGATTTACTTCAATTTCGTTAAGCATAAGGGTACCGTCACACTATACGATTTACCAACGATCACGACCAGCGATACGACCTGGCCGTGATCGTTGGTAAGTCATAGTGTGGTCGCTGGAGAGCTGTCACACAGACAGCTCTCCAGCGACCAACGATGCCGAGGTCCTCGGGTAACCAGGGTAAACATCGGGTTACTAAGCGCAGGACCGCGCTTAGTAACCCGATGTTTACCCTGGTTACCAGCGTAAAAAAAAACAAACAGTACATACTTACATTCCGGTGTCTGTCCCTTGCCGTCTGCTTCTCGCACTCACTGACTGCCGGCCGTAAAGTGAAAGCACTTTCACTTTACGGCCGGCAGTCAGTGTGTGCGGGAAGCAGACGGCAAGGGACAGACACCGGAATGTAAGTATGTACTGTTTTTTTTTTTTTACATTTACGCTGGTAACCAGGGTAAACATCGGGTTACTAAGCGCGGCCCTGCGCTTAGTAACCCGATGTTTACCCTGGTTACAAGCGAACGCATCGCTAGATCGGTGTCACACACACCGATCCAGCGATGACAGCGGGAGATCCAGCGACGAAAGAATGTTCCAAACGATCTGCTACGACTTACGATTCTCAGCAGGATCCCTGATCGCTGCTGCGTGTCAGACACAGCGATATCTTATGGATATCGCTGGAACGTCACGAATCGTACCGTCGTAGCGACAAAAGTGCCACGGTGTGACGGTACCCTAATTCTCACTAAATTGCAGCCGCCTGTCTGGATCATCCTCCAATAAACCATGAATTAGACGTGGACGATAAGCTTTCTACCCAATATATTTCAGGATTCGCATGATGGAAGCTCGGAAAATTCCCAATTCTAAAGAGACTCTTCTGGTGGACTTTTTTGAACTCTGAACAAATGTTTCAGCAACAAGTTGTTTATTATTTTCTGTACAGGCTGTTTTGGGTCGACCAGTTTTTGGAGCATTCACCCCGAAGCCTGTTTTCAACTTCCTGACCAGGTCATTTTTTTCAATTCTGACCACTGTCACTTTATGAGGTCATAACTCTGAAAGGCTTCAACGGATCCCGGTGATTCTGAGACTGTTTTCTCATGACATATTGTACTTTATGATATGGTAACATTTCTTCTATATGACTTGCGTTTATTTGTGCAAAAAAAAAAACGGAAATTTGGCGAAAATTTTGAAAATGTAAATGCCCTTAACCCCTTCATGACCTTGGGATTTTTTGTTTTTCCGTGTTCGTTTTTCACTCCCCTCCTTCCCAGAGCCATAACTTTTTTATTTTTCCGTCAATTTGGCCATGTGAGGGCTTATTTTTTGCGGGATGAGTTGTACTTTTGAACGACATCATTGGTTTTAGCATGTCGTGTACTAGAAAACGGGAAAAAAATTCCAAGTGCGGTGAAATTGCAAAAAAAGTGCAATCCCACACTTGTTTTTTGTTTGGCTTTTTTGCTAGGTTCACTAAATGCTAAAACTAACCTGCCACTATGATTCTCCAAGTCGGTACGAGTTCATAGACACCTAACATGACTAGGTTATTTTTTATCTAAGTGGTGAAAAAAAATTCCAAACTTTGCTAAAAAAAAAAAAAAAAAAAATTTGCGCCATTTTCCGATACTCGTAGCGTCTCTATTTTTCGTGATCTGGGGTCGGTTGAGGGCTTATTTTTTGCGTGCCGAGATGACGTTTTTAATTATAGCATTTTGGTGCAGATACGTTTTTTTGATCGCCCGTTATTGCATTTTAATGCAATGTCGTGGCGACCTAAAAAACGTAATTCTAGCGTTTCGAATTTTTTTCTCGCTACGCCGTTTAGCGATCAGATTAATGCTTTTTTTAATTGATAGATCGGGCGATTCTGAGCGTAGCGATACCAAATATGTGTAGATTTGATTTTTTTTTTATTGATTTATTTTGATTGGGGCGAAAGGGGGGTGATTTAAACTTTTATATTTTTTTTATTTTTTTCACATTTTTTTTTAACTTTTTTTTTTTTACTTTTGCCATGCTTCAATAGCCTCCATGGGAGGCTAGAAGCAGGCACAACTCGATCGCCTCTGCTACATAGCAGCGATCTGCTGATCGCTGCTATGTAGCAGAAATGGAGGTGTGCTGTGAGCGCCGACAACAGGGTGGCGCTCACAGCCACCGGTGATCAGTAACCATAGAGGTCTCTAGGACCTCTATGGTTACTATCCTGATGCATCGCCGACCCCCGATCATGTGACGGGGGTCGGCGATGACGTCATTTCCAGCCGCCCGGCCGGAAGCGGTAGTTAAATGCCGCTGTCTGCGTTTGACAGCGCCATTTAACTAGTTAATAGGTGCGGGCAGATCGCGATTCTTCCCGCGCCTATTACGGGCACATGTCAGCTGTTCAAAACAGCTGACATGTCCCGGCTTTGATGCCGGCTCACCGCGGAGCCCTGCATCAAAGCAGGGGATCTGACCTCGGACGTACTATCCCGTCCGAGGTCAGAGAGGGGTTAAATTAGAGCAGTGTTCCCCAACTCCGGTCCTCAAGAGCCACCAACGGGTCATGTTTTGAGGATTTCCTTAGTATTACACAGGTCAGTGAATGCTTGCCTGTGCAGGTGATGCAATTATCACCTGTGCAATCCTAAGGAAATCCTGAAAACATGACCTGTTGGTGGCTTTTGAGGACCAGACTTGGGGAACACTGAAATAGAGAGTCATATCATACAAAATAGTTAATAAATAACATTACCCATATGTCTGCTTTACATTAGCACAATTTTGGAAACATAATTTTTTTTAGGAAGTTATAAGGGTTAAAAGATGACCAGCGATTTCTAATTTTTACAACAAAATTTGAAAAACCATTTTTTTTTAGGGACCACCTCATACTTGAAGTGACTTTGAAGGGCCTATATGACAAAAAATGCCCAAAAGTGACACTATTCTAAAAACTGCACCCCTCAAGGTGCTCAAAACCACATTCAAGAAGTTTATTAACCCTTCAGGTGCTTCACAGGAATTTCACACATTTTTTACTTTAGATCCAATTTGTTTTATTTTACCAAGGGTAACAGGAGAAATTGGACCACAAAAGTCGTTGTACAATTTGTCTGGAGTACGCTGATACCCCATATGTGGGGGTAAGGAAGGGAAGGAGCGCCATTTGACTTTTCAATGCAAAATTTGCTGGAGTTGAGATCGGATACCATGTCGCGTTTGGAGAGCCTCTGATATGCCTAAACAGTGGAAACTCCACACAAGTGACACCATTTTGGAAAGTAGACCCCCTAAGGAACTAATCTAGATGTGTGGTGAGCACTTTGAAACCCCAAGTGCTTCACTGAAGTTTATAATGTAGAGCCGTAAAAAAAAATCATTTTTTTCACAAAAATTATCTTTTCGACCCAAATTTGTTATTTTCCCAAGGGTAACAGGAGAAATTAGGCCCCAAATGTTGTTGTGCAATTTGTCCTGAGTACGCTGATACCGCATATGTGAGGGTAAACCACTGTTTGGGCGCATGGCAGAGCTCGGAAGGGAAGGAGCGCCGTTTGACTTTTCAATGCAAAATTGGCTGGAATTGAGATCGGACACCATGTCGCGTTTGGAGAGCCCCTGATGTGCCTAAATAGTGGAAACCCCCAACAAGTGACTCCATTTTGGAAAGTAGACCCCCTAAGGAACTTATTTAGATGTGTGGTGAGCACTTTGAACCCCCAATTGTTTCACTAAAGTTTAGAATATAGAGCCGTGAAAATTAAAAAATCATTTTTTTTTGCCACAAAATGATCTTTTTAGCCCACAATTTTTTATTTTCCCAAGGGTAACAGGAGAAATTGGACTACAAAAGTTGTTGTCCAATTTGTCCTGAGTACGCTAATACCCCATATGTGGGGGGAACCACCATTTGGGCACATGGCAGAGCTTGGAAGGGAAGGAGTGCTGTTTTGCAATGCAGACTTTGATGGAATGGTCTGTGGGTGTCACGTTGCATTTGCAGAGCCCCTGATGTACCGAAACATTGAAATCCCCCACAAGTGACACCATTTTGGAAAGTAGACCCCCTAAGGAACTTATCTAGATGTGTGGTGAGCACTTTGACCCACCAAGTGCTTCACAGAAGTTTATAATGCAGAGCCGTAAAAATAAAAAATCATATTTTTTCACAAAAATTATCTTTTCGCCCCCAATTTTTTATTTTCCCAAGGGTAAGAGAAGAAATTGGATGCCAAAAGTTGTTGTACAATTTGTCCTGAGTACGCTGATACCCCATGTGTGGGGGTAAACCACTGTTCGGGCGCACGGCAGAGCTCTGAAGGTAAGGAGCACCATTTTACATTTTCAACGCAGAATTGGCTGGAATTGAGATCGGACGCCATGTCGCGTTTGGAGAGCCCCTGATGTGCCTAAACAGAGAAAATCCCCCAATTCTAACTCCAACCCTAACCCCAACGCACCCCTAAGCCTAATCCTAACCACACCCCTAACCCTAATATCAGCCATAACCATAACCCTGACCACACCCCTAACTCCAACACACCCTAATTCTAAAACCAACCCTAATCTCAACCCTAACCATAACTCTAACCACACCCCTAACCCTGTCACACCCCTAATCCCAACCCTAACCCCAACCATATACATAATCCAAACCCAAACTTTAGCCCCAAACCTAACCCTAACTTTAGCCCCAACCCTAACCCTAACGTTAGTCCCAACCCTAACCCTAATGGAAAAATGGAGATAAATACATTTTTTAAATTTTATTATTTTTCCCTAACTAAGGGGGTGATAAAGGGGGGTTTGATTTACTATTTATAGTGGGTTTTTATAGCGGGTTTTTATGTTTGGCAGCTGTCACACGTTAAGAGACGTTTTTTATTGCAAAAAATAGTTTTTACATCACCACATTTGGAGAGCTATAATTTATCCATATTTTGGCCTACAGAGTCATGTGAGGTCTTGTTTATTTGTGGAGCGAGTTGACGTTTTTATTGGTATCATTTTCAGGCACATGACATTTTTTGATCGCTTTTTATTCCGATTTTTGGGAGGCAGAATGAACAAAAATCAGCAATTCCTGAATTTCTTTTAGGGGGGGGGATGCGTTTATACCGTTCCGTGTGTGGTAAAATTGATCAAGCAACTCTATTCTTTGGGTCAGTACGATTACAGCGATACCTCATTTATATCATTTTTTTATGTTTTGGCGCTTTTACACAATAAAAGCTATTTTATAAAAAAATAATTGTTTTTGCATCACTTTATTCTGAGAGCTATAACTCTTTTTATTTTTCTGCTAATGATGCTGTATTGTGGCTTTTTTTTGCGGGACAAGGTGACGTTTTCAGCGGTACCATGTTTATTTATATCCGTCTTTTTGATCACATTTTATTGCACTTTTTGTTCAGCAGTATAAGGCTGTGTGCACACGATGCAGATTTGGTGCAGAATTTTCTGCACAAAATCTGCACAAAATCTGCGTCTTCTGGCAGAAAACGCAGCTGACAATTCATGCGTTTTTTATGCGTTTTTTATGCGTTTTTTTAGTGCAGTTTTGGTGCAGTTTTGGTGCAGTTTTGAAGTGCGTTTTTTGTGCGTTTGTAATGCGTTTTTTATGCATTTTTTCATGCAGTTTTGTAAGCTTTTTTTTATTAAAGCTAAAATAATAAAATTAAAAAAAAAAAAATATGTCCATGATGTCATTTCCTAGTCCAACCTCCATTTTGTAAAGCCATAACCACTTTCTGACAAGCTTCACCATGAGTGCTGGTAATGAGGAACGTAGCACATCGCATACAGAACAGCATGTTGAAACTTCTGTCCGGATACGCAGGCCACAGCGCCTCCAGATGCTTGGGGTTTTACTGGAGTATCTGAATCAGCAAAGATTGCAGGTAAGGCTTCTTTCACACTTCAGTTGTTTGGCGTCAGTCAGCTCCGACATAGTGACGGATCGACGGATCCGTCACAATTGTTGAGAAAACGGTTCTAACTGATCCGTTTTTTAGACGGATCAGATACTTGGGGGTTGTCTGGGAAAAGTATCTACTTTTTGGAGCATGCGCAATTGAAAATGCGGATTGGGGCGACGGATCTGCCGAAATGACGGTCGTGATGGATCCGTCGCCCATAGGCGGCCATTCTATTGAATGGCGGACGCGACGGATCCGTCGTGAACCGCCATTTCGGCGCAGACAAAAAACGTTGTAATGTCCGTCAATGTCTAGATGACGTACGCCAAATCTCGACGGATCCGTCACATGACGGATGGAACGGACGACCATCCGCCACAATCCGTCGCTAATGTATGTCTATGGCAAAATAGTGGATCCGTTAAAAAAAAATGGCGGATCCTATTTGAGGAAAATGGCGGTTTCAGACTGATGCCAAAAGACTGAAGTGTGAAAGAAGCCTAAGGCTACTTTCACATTTCCGGCTTTTGGCAAGCGTTGCAATGCTTCGTTCTGTGGAAAAAACGCATCCTGCAATGTTGCCCACAGGATGCGTTTTTTTCACCATAGACTTGTATTACCGACGCATTGCAATGTATGGACACATGTTCCACACGTCGTGCACTGGATGCATTGGTATTTGGTAGGCCGTCGTAGCAAAAAAATGTTCAAGGGAACACTTTTTCGTACGTCGGGTCCTGCAATAAAGTGCGCAGACACTACCGGAACTACAGCCCCTCCTCCCTCGGACTTAACTATGGGCTGCAGACGTGTTGAAATACTGCGTCTGCTGCCCACGTTGCACAGATTTTGCACAACATGCGTCGGTACGTTGCGCTGATGCTTAGCGACAGCTGCGTACTGACGGATGTGTGAAAGAAGCCTTGGCTACTTGCACATTTCCTTTTTTTTACCCCTCACAATGCGTCCTTTTGGGAAGAAAATGCATCCTGCAAATGTGCCCGCAGGATGCGTTTCTTTACCATAGACTTGTATTGCCGATAGATCGTGATGTATGGCCACACGTTGCGTCCGTCGTGCACTGGATGCGTCGGGTTTTGGCAGACCGTTTTCTTTGAAAAATGTTCAAGGGAACTATTTTCTGTCCGTTGCATCCACTGTTTCAGACTGCGCATGCCTAGCAGGAAATATCGCTCTCACACTAAGCGCAAACTTTCGTCCGTACATTGTGCCGATGATTTGTGACGGGCATCTACCGACAGAAGTGTGAAAGAAGCCTAAGCTACACCATGTGTACAATAATATTGCAGCTCTCTTTTTTTGACTGTGTTGTGCAGTAACGCATATTTTTCCTACAGTCGCAGACCAGAAGAAGAAGAAAAATGTGGGTACACCCAATAGTGGAAGAAAGAACTATGAAGGGACATTTTCATGTTCTATATCAAGATTTGAGGAGGTAAGTTTTTCTTATGTGAAATGACTTCCTGTAAATTTATCCATGTCTGACCGAACCTTTTTACTCCTTTTTTCCAGATATCCAGATAAATTCACAGCGTTTTGTCGGCTCAGCATACCAGCTTTTGATCAACTTCTTTCGGTAGTCCGTGCTGAGCTGACATACGAGGACACTGTGATGCGGAAGTCCATCTCTGCTGAGAAAAGGCTGCTCATCACCTTGCGGTAAGTATTTTTGAATTTTTTGTTTTGTCTGTCATAAGTCATCTTTGACACGTCAATGTCTCCGGTATGTGTGGTGAAAGTTTTCCCATGTCCTGGAGACACTGACAGATGACCATTTAAAGGGAACCTGTCCCCCCAAAATCAACGCCGAGCTAAGGCCACCGGCATCAGGGGCTTATCTACATCATTCTTGAATGCTGTAGGTAAGCCCCTGATGCTGGTGGTCTTACCTCACCCTCGATTTTGGTGGGGACAAGTTCCCTTTGAAGGCTGGGATCACACATACGTGATATACGTCCGAGTCTCGCCGGTGAAATCCCACCTCTGGCACCGGCACTCATGAGCGGAGCGTGCAGCTCCATGTGTTGCTGTGCGGGTGCACGCTCCGCTCTGGAGTCCAGACGCAAGAGGAGTAATTTCACCTGTGAGACTCGGCCGTATCTCGCTGTGTGTGTGATCCCGGTCCAATGTTTGGGTGTACGCACAGGTCAGCTAGGTGTTATGTACATTTTTGGTTTTGTTTTGTTTTTAGATTTTCCGGGCCCATGGTACACAAACACATACACACATGGATGGCCACTACAAAAGAAAAGTGATGTTCAACAGCGGAAGGTGATGAAGAGGATCGCGTTATTCTCCCCGGCTCAGCACTCTTCATCACCTGCTGCTGGTGACCAGCGCTTTTCTTCGTCCATGGTGGCCATCCATGTGTTACTAATGTCTGACACATTTACACACCTGTACACAGATATCACTGGTCAATTAGTACTTACCGTTAGTATTGTGACATGTGAAACAAACCTGTCAGTAGTTTTTGCTGCTATTGAACATGTTGAACACCGACCAATCTACTGCATTGTTACATAGACTGGGGAAGTGTGACTGGGGAGGCAGCATTGGAAGATATTCTTGAAAAAACAGAAAGGCGGTGATATAGCGGCCATAACTGCTGGCAGGTTTCCTTTAACAAGAGGGTGACATTACTAATAATCTTTTCTTTTCCCTTCAGATTTTTGGCCACAGGAGAGAGCTATACATCCCTGCACCTCCAATTTAGGGTTGGTAAATCTACCATCTCTCAAATTGTGAGGTGCACATGTACCGTCATCTGGCAGAAGTTGCAGCCCATGGTGATGCCTTCCCCAACCGAGGAGACTTGGCTGCAGGTTGCAGCAGGCTTTCAGTCTGTGGCCAATTTCCCAAACTGCATGGGTGCAGTCGATGGTAAACATGTAAGGGTTCAGCAGCCCCCACGATCAGGATCACGCTTCTTTAATTATAAGAAGTATTTTTCAGTGGTCCTGATGGCAGTGGCTGATGCCCATTACAAATTTGTTGCCATTGACGTTGGTGCCTATGGTAGTACTGGGGATTCTCGGGTGTTGCGAACGTCACAGATTGGGATGCAAATTCTTCAAGATGGCGGAACGCTCCCAGCCCCAAGACCTTTGCCGGGTTCCACACATCCAGTACCCTTTGTGATGGTATCGGATGAGGCCTTTGCTTTAACGACTAACCTGCTGCGCCCATACCCACGAAGGGGACTGGATGCCCGACGGAGGATTTTTAATTATCGGCTGAGTCGTGCACGAAGATATGTGGAATGCACCTTTGGAATCATGAGTAGTCAGTGGAGGATCTTTCACACACCCATCCAGCTTGATACTGACACCGTTGACACTGTGATTAAGACTTGCTGTGTGCTCCACAACTATGCTCGTGACTACAGCATTGACATAGATGTGGAGCACCAGCAGCCTGTATTTAATCCAGTGGTCAACGTGGGTCTAGGAAGACCATCCAGCTCCGGTGTGTGTGTGAGAGAAACCTTCACTGACTACTTTATGAGTCCAGAAGGTGCCGTGCACTGGCAATACTCCTGTGTCGCTGATGTGCAGCCGGACCAGCAGAGGATGGATGAAAACTAACCCGAACACTGAAAATTAAATTGAAGACAAAGAAACATTTTACACTTTTTATGGGAAAAAAATTTGTATTTTCTTTTAAATTATTAAAAAACTTAATAATATTACTATTTTTTGCTTTATTTCGAATTATACGTTATTTTTTTCATTTCAGTCTAATTATGAGTAATGGGGAAAAGAGATAATGTAATACTGAGGGCCAATTGCTGTGTGTGTGTGGTCCCGTGAACAGATTGCTACCATAGTGGCTTCATCAGGGCCCAGTCATTAATTGTAGGCCTAGAAAGATATGTTTTTCGTCGTATATTCTATAGGTCAAAGAAATGTTATTGTAGAATAAAGAAAAGGCAAATTGTAGGGAGTTTAGTAAATACAGTTTTAAAAATACGCTATGGGATGGTGAAAATCCTTAAATAAATCATAAAAAAAGGTATGAAAAAAGTAGTCATTGCTTTGTTAAACTTCATTCTTTTATTAATTATTTTTTAACTAAATCACAATTTTATAGCACGAGTTGATTTTCAGAACAAACTTGTCGGGTATGGGTATTAAAACAAAAAAATAGTGTGACAGAATATAATGGAACATCATTATTGTAACATAGTATACTCTGGGCCAAATACAAAGTGGTCAGAGTTGGTATCAGCGTAGTACTGGCTGGTAGGCCGGTGATACCGTTGGTCATGCTGCAGTGGCGGTGGTGGTGGTGGTGGAGGTGGAGGTCACACACTCCATGTGATACCTGTTACAATGTCTGCTAGGGGGGCAATTGGTGCAGGTTCCTCGAACGCGTCCAAAAGGGCATGGACAGAGCTCATAAATTTGCTCAGTCTTTCCGGTGCCAATAACCGTGCCTTGTTGGCTATAGTAAACCCAAAAAGATCAAGATAATCCTCTTTGGCCGATTTGTTCAGAAGATCAATGGTCTCATTGACCCTTTTTGTGGTTTTATCTTCTTTTTTTTTGTTTAATTTTTTTTTGGGGGGTGGGACGGTTATTGGCACCGGAACGACAGAGGTTCCTTGGGTTCTTGGCACATCACTTTGGTCAGCCGAAGATGCTGAACTGGAACATATTCCCGAAGTGCCTGCGACAACAGGGATAGAGTCTGTTGAGCCCAAAGCAGATGCGTCATCTGCTGACTCTGATGTATCTTGTGCTGAGTCCTCTACGGGGTCAGGAGCTTGAATGTTCCCTTCAGTGCTGTGAAAAAAAAGGAATTTTTAAGATTGATACATTACATTATATTCATCATTACTGCATTCACGTTATTTTTAACAAATCACCTCCTCAAAGTCTTGCTGGTGAGCAAGAAAGTTAGCTCCTCATACAAGCTAAAGTTCCCTTTGACCGGGGAAGACCCGCTTTTGGACTGGCTGGTCAGAATTTTTTGGAAGCGGTCTCGCACTGAGCGCCATCGCTGTCTGACCTCTTTACCTAAAAGAATAAAATAATATGATCATTACATTCCCTTGAAAAAAAATTTTTATGCAAGGTGTAAAAATAATACTTACTAATTTGCAGCTGCAGGGTACAGTTGTAGCCGTCATAATGCGGATAGAGGTCACGTACAATCCTCGTCCAGCAATTTTCACGTGCATATTTATCTTTGTATGCCTCATCGGCCGGGTCCCATATGGCGGGCATGTCCCTTATCTATAATGGATAACAAAATGTAATTAAAAACCTTCCTCAGATTAAAAAAAGGACTAATCAAAAAAAATTTTTTTAGACATTGTAGACACACCGACATGTGATTATATATATATATATATATATATATATATATATATATATATATATATATATATATATATATATATACAGTGGGGCAAAAAAGTATTTAGTCAGTCAGTAATAGTGCAAGTTCCACCACTTAAAAAGATGAGAGGCGTCTGTAATTTACATCATAGGTAGACCTCAACTATGGGAGACAAACTGAGAAAAAAAAATCCAGAAAATCACATTGTCTGTTTTTTTTAATCATTTTATTTGCATATTATGGTAAAAAATAAGTATTTGGTCAGAAACAAACAATCAAGATTTCTGGCTCTCACAGACCTGTAACTTCCTCTTTAAGAGTCTCCTTTCCTCCACTCATTACCTGTAGTAATGGCACCTGTTTAAACTTGTTATCAGTATAAAAAGACACCTGTGCACACCCTCAAACAGTCTGACTCCAAACTCCACTATGGTGAAGACCAAAGAGCTGTCAAAGGACACCAGAAACAAAATTGTAGCCCTGCACCAGGCTGGGAAGACTGAATCTGCAATAGCCAACCAGCTTGGAGTGAAGAAATCAACAGTGGGAGCAATAGTTAGAAAATGGAAGACATACAAGACCACTGATAATCTCCCTCGATCTGGGGCTCCACGCAAAATCCCACCCCGTGGGGTCAGAATGATCACAAGAACGGTGAGCAAAAATCCCAGAACCACGCAGGGGGACCTAGTGAATGAACTGCAGAGAGCTGGGACCAATATAACAAGGCCTACCATAAGTAACACACTACGCCACCATGGACTCCGATCCTGCAGTGCCAGACGTGTCCCACTGCTTAAGCCAGTACGTGTCCGGGCCTGTCTGAAGTTTGCTAGAGAGCATTTGGATGATCCAGAGGAGTTTTGGGAGAATGTCCTATGGTCTGATGAAACCAAACTGGAACTGTTTGGTAGAAACACAACTTGTCGTGTTTGGAGGAAAAAGAATACTGAGTTGCATCCATCAAACACCATACCTACTGTAAAGCATGGTGGTGGAAACATCATGCTTTGGGGCTGTTTCTCTGCAAAGGGGTCAGGACGACTGATCCGGGTACATAAAAGAATGAATGGGGCCATGTATCGTGAGATTTTGAGTGCAAACCTCCTTCCATCAGCAAGGGCATTGAAGATGAAACGTGGCTGGGTCTTTCAACATGACAATGATCCAAAGCACACTGCCAGGGCAACGAAGGAGTGGCTTCGTAAGAAGCATTTCAAGGTCCTGGAGTGGCCTAGCCAGTCTCCAGATCTCAACCCTATAGAAAACCTTTGGAGGGAGTTGAAAGTCCGTGTTGCCAAGCGAAAAGCCAAAAACATCACTGCTCTAGAGGAGATCTGCATGGAGGAATGGGCCAACATACCAACAACAGTGTGTGGCAACCTTGTGAAGACTTACAGAAAACGTTTGACCTCTGTCATTGCCAACAAAGGATATATTACAAAGTATTGAGATGAAATTTTGTTTCTGACCAAATACTTATTTTTCACCATAATATGCAAATAAAATGTTAAAAAAACAGACAATGTGATTTTCTGGATTTTTTTTTCTCAGTTTGTCTCCCATAGTTGAGGTCTACCTATGATGAAAATTACAGACGCCTCTCATCTTTTTAAGTGGTGGAACTTGCACTATTGCTGACTGACTAAATACTTTTTTGCCCCACTGTATATATATATATATATATATATATATATATATATATATATATTTATTAGGAAACCCCCCGGAATTATAACCAAAAAAAAGATCCGGTGGAAAAAGACGGATCCGGTGAAAAAAACGGATCCTGCAAATGTGCTCGCAGGATTTGTTTTTTTACCCATAAACTTGTAGGCTACTTTCACACTAGCGTTTTTTTCAATACATCGCAATGCGTCGTTTAGGGGAAAAAACGCATCCTGCAAAGTTGTCTGCAGGATGCTTTTTTGCCCCATAGACTAACATTGGCGACGCATTGCGACGCATTGACACACGTCGCAACCGTCGTGCGACGGTTGCGCCGTGTTGTGGCGGTCCGCCGGGAGCAAAAAACGTTACATATAACATTTTTTGCTGCCGACGGAGCACTTATTCCCACCACGCTGGCGCAGCCAGAACTCCTTTCCCACCTCCCCGCACCTCACAATGGGGCAGCGAATGCGCTGGAAAACTGCATCCGCTGCCCCCGTTGTGCGGCGCATTCACTGCTAGCGCCGGAATCCGACGCTAGTGTGAAAATAGCCTTATCGACGGATGGCCACATGTAGTGTCCGTTGTGCAACGGATCCGTCGTGTTTTTGCGGACTGTCGGCACGAAAAAACGTTCAAGTGAACTTTTTTTGTCCGTCGTGTCTGCCATTTTCTACCGCGCATGCGCTGCCAAAACTCCGCCCCCTTCTCCCCGGACTTCAGAATGGGCAGCGAATGCGTTGAAAAACTGCATCCGCTGCCCACGTCGTGCACAAATTTCACAATGTGCGTCGATATGTCGGCCCGACGCATAGCGACGGACCCGTACCGAAGCAAGTGTGAAAGAGGCCTTAATGAGCATTTAATTTTAAAAAAAAGAAAACGGCGTGGGCTCCCGCGCAATTTTCTGCACCAGAGGGGGAAAGCTGACGGCCGGGGGCCAATATTTGTAGCCTGCTATGAATATCAGCCCGCAGCTGTCTGCGTAGCCTTTACTGGCTATTAAAATAGGGGGACCCCAGAAAAAAATGACGTGGGGTCCCCCTATATTTTATAACCAGAAAAGGCTACGTAGACAGCTGCGGGCTGATATTCATAGCCTAGAGAGGGGCCATGGATATTGGCCCCTCCTGGCTACGAATACCAGCCTGCAGCCGCCCCAGAAATGGCGCATCACTAAGATGCGCCAAATCTGGCACTTAGCCTCTCTCTTCCCACTCCCGTGTAGTGGTGGGATATGGGGTAATAAGGGGTTAACGTCACCTTGACATTGTAAAGTGACGTTAACCCCGGTTAATAATGGAGAGGCGTCTGTAAGACGCCTCTCCATTATTAACCCCAAATTACTGAACACAAAAAAAAGACACAGTAAAAAGTATTTTAATATTCTAAATTTTCTCCATACTTACAAATCCCTGGATGATCTGTTCTTGTCTTTTTCGACGCAGTCCATTAATATCGATTGTCCCACGATGATCTGCCATGGAGAACAGCCACACCAGGAGATGTGACTGCTCTCCATGGCTGCCAAAACACACTGACAGGAGCAAAAGCTCCTGCAGTGTGCCTGCGCATGCGCGAGAGTTTACCGTAGCTCAATGAACTCTGGGACTCTCGCTTTACGACACTGCTGCGTGAGAAAATTTCATGGCAGTTCATTTGCCGTAAAGTGAGCTCCCGGAGTTCATTTAACTCCAGGAAGCGACCGGGCAGCTCCGATACACTGCAGGAGCGATTAACTCCTGCAGTGTATCACCGGAGGACGTCGTGGGACAACCTATTAATGGATTACGACGGAAAAGATTTTTTTTTTTTTTTGGGGACAAGGATGATCGGGAATGGTGGCCTTCGGGGACGTGTGTGGTGAGTATGTACTACATGTTACATGTTGTATGTAATGTATGTTTTATGTGTGTTTGTGTTTTTAACCCATTGTAGTCAGTCGCCTGACGATGGGACAACTCTCCCATCATCACATTTCGATGGGAGAAGTAGTCCCACCCGACGAATGACTACAATGAGTCACTACTGGCAGACGGACACACACAGAATGACAGACACACAGACCGACACACACACACAGACACTACATACCATTTCCACCATGCGCTTCACATCGATCCCCATCCGACGGTACGATTCCATTTTCACTACACTCCGCCCACACACTTCCTCCACATCACTGACGTCACTTCCGTCTGCTGCGGTTTTGACACCCAAATCCGCATAAAATCTGCAGATGGTTTTTACATCTGCAGTTTTTATGTGGATTTGACCCACAAAATGGTAGTCTATGGGTGCAGAAACGTTGCAGAACTGCACAAAAGAAGTGACATGCACTTCTTTGAAATCTGCAGCGTTTCTGCACGGATTTTTCTGCACCATGTGCACAGCTTTTTTTTTTCCTATTGATTTTCATTGTATTGTAACTCACAGTGCAGTTCTGCAGCGTTTCTGCTGCAGAAAAAAACGCTGCAGAACTGCGCTAAATCTGCATCGTGTGCACATACCCTAATGATAAAGCATTGTTTTTTGCCTCATTTTTTATTTTTTTGCGGTGTTCACTGAAGGAGTTAACTAGTGGGATAGTTTTATAGAGCGGGCCGTTACGGACGCGGCGATACCAAATATGTGTACTTTTATTTATTTAATTTTTTTACATAAATAAATAGATTTATTGGAAAATATTTATTTATTTTTTTTTTCTTTATTTGGGGATTTATTTATTTTTTCATACATTCTATTTCTTTTTTTTTTTTACTTTATAACATTGTCCCAGGGTGGGACATCACTATATTACATCAGATCGCTGATCTGACACTTTGCATAGCACTGTGTCAGATCAGCGAACTGACAGGCAGTGCAGGAGGTTTTCCGGCGCCTATTCTCAGCAGGCGTCGGGAAGCCACCTCACTTCAGGACCCGGAAGGAGCCCTGCGGCCTTTTTGGATCCGGGGACTCCATGGAGAACACGGAACAACGCGATTGCATCGCGTTGTTCCGGTGGGAGAGCTCAGGGAGCCCCTATCTCTGCGCGATGCTCCTCTATGTCGCTGTCACTACTGACAGCGGCATCAGAGTGGTTAAATGCCCACGATCGGTGCTGTCGCCGATCGTTGGCATTGCTACGGGGTGTCAGCTGTCACATACAGCTGATACCAGCACCCTATCGCCGTGGTGCTCACTGTGAGACCGCGCGATCGTGCGCCATACTAGTACTGCGGTTTGCAGGAACTCAGTTCCCTCAGAGCAGTACGAGTACGGCGCATGTCAGGAAGGGGTTAAGGATTGAGCCAGTGGCATCGAATTTGTCATGAATGCGGTAAATGGTTTGTCTCTTTGGGGTTTGAGTACCAAATGTTTCAACCCAATTTGCTCTAACTGTTTCAGCCTTTTGAGATTTCCAATACTCTTTTAAAATCCATTTTCTTTGATCTGTATTTAAATTATTTGCCATTATGGGTTATCTGAATTATCTGAAAACAAAACAGATTTGGGTGACATTTATCTGTGAAAACTGGATCTGTGAAAGTGACTCAGTTGCCCTTAGCAACCAATCAGCTTCGACCTTTCATTTTCCAAAGAGTCTGTGAAGAATGAAAAGTGGAATCTTATTGGTTGCTAAGGGCAACTGAGTCAGTTCACTTTACACCATGTTTGATAAATCTCCCCCTTCATAACCCTATTACACATACTGTCCACCTACTTTTGGACCACCCTGTATATAGTAGGACTAGATGGTAGCCCAATTCTAACGCATCGGGTATTCTAGAATATGTAAGTAGTTTATTTATGAAGATTTTAGAATAATACATTGAATACACAGGATTCGGCCGGCCGCGACCAATTAGCGAAGCGTGGTTCAAATCCCGCGCCAATTCGCGGCTGGACTGCACCTGTCGCTGATTGTTCGCGGCTGGGCACGTAGTATGTAGCACAGCCACGTAGTATATAATAGCCCACGTAGTAAATAGCACAGCCACGTACTATATTGCACAGCCACGAAGTATATAGCACAGCCACGCAGTATATAGCACAGCCACGCAGTATATCGCACAGCCCACGGAGTATATAGCACAGCCACGTAGTATATAGCACAGCCCACGGACTGTATAACAGCCCACATAGCATATAACACAACTCATGTAGTAAATAACAGCCCACGCACGCAGTATATAACACAGGCCACGTAGTGTATAACACTGGCCACGTAGTGTATAACACAGGCCACGTAGTGTATAGCACAGCCCACGAAGTATATAGCACAGCCACGTAGTATATTGCACAGTCCACGCATTATATTGCACAGCCCGCGTAGTATATTGCACAGCCCACGTAGTATATAGCACAGCCCATGCAGTATATAGCACAGCCCACGCAGTATATAGCACAGCCCACGTAGTATATTGCACAGCCCACGTAGTATATAGCAATGTGGGCACCACCATATCCCTGTTAAAAAAAGAATTAAAATAAAAAATAGTTATATACTCACCTTCCGTCGGCCCCCGGATCAAAACGAAGTGTTTACCGATGCTCCTCGCGCGCTCCGATCTCAAGTGTGCATTGTGGTCTCGCGAGATGATGACGTGGCGGTCTCGCGAGATGAAAGGCCTGGGCTGCATCCGGAAGGTGAGTATATAATGATTTTTTATTATTTTTAACATTAAATCCCGTGCCAATGGCGCTGATTGGTCGCGCCGGCTGGGCGCAAGCAATCAGCGAAGCGGGATTTAAAACCCACGCCAATGGTGCTGATTAGTTGCGCCGGCTGGGCGTGAACAATCAGCAAAGCAGGATTTAAATCCCACGCCAATGTCTGGGGAGTAGTATAGAGGGGGCACTGACTGTGCCCGTCGCTCCGAAGCGTGCATTGCGGTCTCGCGAGATGTTGACTTGCGGTCTCGCGAGGCCGCTACGTCATCATCTCACGAGACCGCAATGCATGGACCGGTCACCGTAGCGTCGCGAGGAGCGGGAAAGGCCTGGGCTGGATCAGGAAGGTAAGTATATAATGATTTTTTTATTTTTTTTTATTATTTTTAACATTATATCTTTTTACTATGGATGCCGCATAGGCAGCATCAATAGTAAAAAGTTGGTCACACAGGGTTAATAGCAGCGTTAATGAAGTGTGTTACACCGCGGCATAATGCGGTCCGATAACGCTGCCATTAACCCTGTGTGAGTTCTGACTGGAGAGGAGTATGGAGCGAGCACTGACTGCGGGGAGGAAGGAGCGGCCATTTTTCCGCCGGACTGTGCCCGTCGCTGTTTGGTCGTGGCTGTTTTGCCGCGACCAATCAGCGACTTGGGATTTCCGTTACAGACAGACAGAAAGACAGAAAGACGGAAGTGACCCTTAGACAATTATATAGTAGACTAGATGGTGGCCCGATTCTAACGCATCAGGTATTCTAGAATATGTATGTCCACGTAGTATATTGCCCAACCACGTAGTATATTGCCCAGTCACATAGTATATTGCCCAGTCATGTAGTATATTGCCCAGTTACGTAGTATATTGCCCAGTTACGTAGTATATTGCCCAGTCACGTAGTATATTGCCCAGTCACGTAGTATATTGCCCAGTTACGTAGTATATTGCCCAGCCACATAGTATGTTGCCCAGCCACGTAGTATATTGCCCAGCCACGTAGTATTCAGCACAAAGCCACGTAGTATATTGCCCAGTCACGTAGTATATTGCCCAGCAACGTAGTATATTGCCCAGCGACGTAGTATTCAGCACAGAGCCACGTAATATATTGCCCAGTCACATAGTATATTGCCCAGCCGCGTAAAATATTGCCCAGCCACGTAGTATATTGCCCAGTCACGTAGTATATTGCCCAGTCACGTAGTATATTGCCCAGCGACGTAGTATATTGCCAGCCACGTAGTATATTGCCCAGTCACGTAGTATATTGCCCAGTCACATAGTATATTAGCCAGCCACGTAGTATATTGCCCAGTTATGTAGTATATTGCCCAGCGACGTAGTATTCAGCACAGAGCCACGTAGTATATTGCCCAGTCACGTAGTATATTGCCCAGTCACGTAGTATATTGCCCAGCGACGTAGTATATTGCCCAGCGACGTAGTATTCAGCACAGAGCCACGTAGTATATTGCCCAGTCCCATAGTATATTGCCCAGCCACATAGTATATTGCCCAGTCATGTAGTATATTGCCTAGTCACGTAGTATATTGCCCAGCGACGTAGCATATTGCACAGCCACGTAGTATATTGGCCAGCCACATAGTATATTGCCCAGTTACGTAGTATATTGCCCAGTCACGTAGTATATTGCCCAGCGACAGAGCATATTGCACAGCCACGTAGTATATTGCCCAGTCACGTAGTATATTGCCCAGTCACGTAGTATATTGCCCAGCGATATAGCATATTGCCCAGTCACGTAGAATATTGCCCAGTCACGTAGAATATTGCCCAGTCACGTAGTATATTGCCCAGTCACATAGTATATTGGCCAGCCACGTAGTATATTGCCCAATCACATAGTATATCGGCCAGTCACGTAGTATATTGCCCAGACACGTAGGTATATAACACTGCCCACGCAGTATTTAGCAGTGTGTGCACCATATCCCTGTAAAAAATAAATAATTAAAATAAAAACTAGTTATATACTTACCCCTGGGACCCAGCGAAGCTGTGCGATCCGGCCGCCATCTTCCGTTCCCAGGATGCATTGCGAAATTTCCCAGATGACTTAGCGGTCTCGCGAGACCGCTAAGTCTTCTGGGTAAGTTTGCAATGCATCTCTGGGAACGGAAGATGGCGGCCGGCGTGAGCGCATCGTCTGATGACGGAAGGTGAGTATAGCAGGTTTTTTGTTTTTTTATTATTTTTAACATTACATCTTTTTACTATTGATGCTGCATACGCAGCATCAAAAGTAAAAACTTGGTCACACAGGGTTAATAGCAGCGGTTACGGAGTTCGTTACCCGCGGCATAACGCGGTCCATTACCGTTGGCATTAACCCTGTGTGAGCGGTGACCGGAGGGGAGTATGGAGCGGGCGCTGACTGCGGTGAGTATGGAGCGGGGAGTATGGAGTGGGCGCCGGGGACACTGACTGCGCCACGGGGAGTATGGAGCGGGGAGTATGGAGCGGGTTGCCGGGGACACTGACCGCGCCGCGGGGAGTATGGAGCAGGTTGTATGGAGCGGGCGCCAGAGACACTGACTGCGCCGTGGGGAGTATGGAGCGGCGCCGGGGACAGTGACTGCGCCGCGGGGATTATGGAGCGGCGCCGGGGACACTGACTGCACCGCGGGGAGTATGGAGCGGACGCCGGGGACACTGACAGCGCCGCGGGGAGTATGGAGCGGGGAGTATGGAGCTGCGCCAGGGACACTGACTGCGGGGAGTATGGAGCAGCCCTTTTCTTCCGGTCTATGCCCGTCGCTGATTGGTCGTGGCTGTTTTGCCGCGACCAATCAGCGACTTGGATTTCCAGGACAGACAGAGGCCGTGACCAATGAATATCCGTGACAGACAGACAGAAGGACAGACGGAAGTGACCCTTAGACAATTATATAGTAGATGGCCCCACAGCCCGTTCATATAACAAATAATGAAGTTTATATTCTCCTCATTCTGATTCCTGGCATCGCAGCCTCCGTCTTCTCTGGCCTGGAGAACGGCACAAGACAATGATGTCATCACACCCCCTGCATGAGCACACTGAGGTCTCACAATTTGCGGTTTGCAGCTTATGAGACAGACAGGCAGCACGGTGGCTCAATGGCTAGCACTGCAGCATTGCAGCGCTGGAGTCTTGGGTTCAAATCCCATCAAGGAGTGCAATGAGTTTGTATGTCATCCCCGTGTTTGCGTGGGTTTCCTCCGGGTTCTCCAGTTTCCTCCCACACTCCAAAGACATACTGATAGGGAATTTAGATTGTGAGCCCCATCGGGGACAGCGATGAAAATGTGTGCAAACTGTATAGCGCTGCGGAATATGTTAGCGCTATATGAAAATAAAGATCATTATTATTAGAGTGACCATGCCGCATCACAGCATAGCAGACACGGCCGCGTGCAGTTTGCTGTGCACGGCCATCAGACAGGCGGCCTTGCACAGCTGCTGGGGTAGCGGCCCGGGGGGCATTTGCCTCCATGCCACCTGGGTCAGCCAGCCCCTGACTACAAGATACCAGGTACTTTCAGTCGCATCACATCTAATGTGGTATACCTAATTATTTTTACCAAATGTCCAACTGGGGGTCTGTATGTAGGGGTGACAGTGCAAAAACTAAGAACAAGGATGAACTCTCACCGCCACACAATAAGAGAAAATATAATGAATCTACCTGTGGCAAAACATTTTTGTGTCCCAGATCACAGCACCATGGATATAAGATTACTTGTATTAAAGGGTAATTTCAAATCTCAGAGAGACAGAAGAGTCTGGGAGTATAAGCTTTTGACAACCTTTGACACTCTCAGTGAAGGAATGAATGTGTCGCATGGATTTATGTCTTTTTATATCAATTAAGGAATTTGCTCCTCAGACCTTGTGGGGGTATCACAACACAGAACCAGACCTCAATCAGAGGACAATATAACATTCACACTCCTTGTCTATGAACTGTTCCAATATTTATGGACATAACTGTTTTATCACTCTCCCATAATGGTAGTTTTGCTTCACGTCACCTGTCTTATCTATGACATTATTTCTGTGCTGTGTTGTGCATAAATATGTGATTCTTCACAATTTGTTTTAGTCTATGCCTGATGAAGAGACCCGAGCAGTCTTGAAAGCTTGCAATTTGTTACCATCTTTTCAGTTAGGCTAGTTTCACACTAGCGTTCGACAGGGCTACGGATGGCAGCCTTCTTACTTTGTTAAGCCCCGCACACTGCAGCACCTCTTCCCTCAGCTCCTCCTACATCTGCATGCGTCCCGTGTACCCTATCTTTAACATTGGGTACGCAGGCCATGCGGATGTCTGCGCCGACAGCAACAAAATGCAACATGTTGCGTTCGACGCAGTTCAGAGCAGCATCAAAATGACGCATACAGAGGCATCCGCATACATCCGCATGGCCTGCATACCCAATGTTAAATATAGGGTATGCAGGACGCATGCAGACGTAGGCGGAGCTGAAGGAAGAGGTGCGGCAGTGGGCAGGGCTTAACGGAGGAAGAAGGATGCCATCCGCAGCCCTGCCGAATGCTAGTGTGAAACCAGCCTTAGCCTTTACAAGGTATCAACCACTGAGAACTCAATTCTAAATATTTTTCTACCCTAGGTCTATACACTATTTTGGGGTAAAAAATACAGGCCACATATTGAACAGTCTGGTATTGCTGTCAGACGCCTGATCTATTTGTGGCCTACAAATTGTGGCAATTCAGGCCTACATTCCACTGTCTTTGCTGTCTGTTACCCTAGTTATGTACACTATTTTGGGTTACAAAATAAAAAAATACAGGCCACATATTGAAAAGTGCTATATCTCCGTCAGACTCCTGGTCTATCTATGCTCTACAAATAGTTGATTTTCAGGCCTACATTACACTTTTATGGCTTTCTGCTACCCTAGGTCTATACACTATTTTGGGGTAAAAAATAAAAAAATACAGGCCACGTATTGAACAGTCTGGTATCTCCATCAGACTCCTGGTCTATCTGTGCTCTACAAATAGTTGTTTTTCAGGCCTACATTCCACTTTTTTGGCTGTCTGCTACCAGGGCCGTATTTGGCCTTCATGCTGTCCTAGGCACTTTTTGTGGTCGCGCCACTTACTGACATCACACTTTATTTTACTATTTAAGGTAGATCTACTCTGTAAAACACTTTTAAAATTAAACACTAAAAGAATGAACGTCTGCATTTGCTGCTCACAGGTTCAGTCTTTAGAGCGTTTTTTAACACCTTCCGCTTTTCAAAGTCATCAAGAGATTAAAATAGGTGACATAACCATTGCTTCAGTGAGGAGAGGCCTAGTGATATAGAAAAATGCTGCCTCCTCATTCACCCCTCCTCTTTACTGAAGGTGTTTAAAGGGAAGCCAAGAGCAGACAGGCAGCAGGCGTCAGAGCGAGCCTATAGCCACATTGTGTGCACCCACATGACATTTGGAGTGTGCTTGCTGCACTCATCGAGTGTCGCTGGTTTCACACTAGAATCCAGTTAGTTCAGGTTGCTTCTTGACACCATTAAAGTGAATGGACAAAAAACTGGATCATGACGGATTAGGATTTGGCTGAAAAACCTGATTTTGCCTGACTTGAAAAAACACAAGTGTGAAGCCAGCCTCAGTGTGTAAGCGCAGACCTGAGAAACACCCTCATTTGCATGTTAAATAAAGTAGATTTAACTTTATAGCACCAATAAAAACTATTCTATAGGAATATGCCCCAAATCCCCATTCTAAAGCGTCAGCCTCCCCAAATCCCCAGTCTGCATAGCACCAGACTCCCCTGTTCACCAGTATATAGCAGCAACAGCCTCCCCTGTCACCAGTATACAGCAGCACTAGCCTCCCCTGTTCACCAGTATATAGCAGCACCAGCCTCCCGTCACCAGTATATAGCAGCATCAGCCTCCCCTGTTCACCAGTATATACCAGCACCAGCCTCCCCTGTTTGCCAGTATACGGCACAGCCTTCCCTGTCACCAAGATATAGCACCAGCCTCCCTTGTCACCAGTATATAGCACCAGCCTCCCTTGTCACCAGTATATAGCAGCACCAGACTCCCCTGATCGCCAATATATAGCAGCACCAGCCTCCCCTGTTCACAAGTATATAGCAGAATTAGCCTCCCCTGTTCACCAGTATATAGCAGCACCAGCCTCCCCTGTCACCAGTATATAGCAGCACCAATCTCCCCTGTTTCCCAGTATACAGCAGCACCAGCTTCCCCTGTTCACCAGTATATAGCAGCAGCCTTCCCTGTTCACCAGTATATAGCAGCACCAGCCTCCCCTCTTCACCAGTATATAGCAGCACCAGCCTCTCCTGTCACCAGTATATAGCAGCACCAGCCTCCCCTGTCACCATCCTCCCCTGTTCACCAGTATACAGCACAGCCTCCCATGTCACCAGTATATAGCAGCACCAGACTCCCCTGATCGCCAGTATATAGCAGCACCAGCCTCCCCTGTTCACAAGTATATAGTAGAATTAGCCACCCCTGTTCACCAGTATATAGCAGCACCAGCCTCCCCTGTCACCAGTATATAGCAGCACCAATCTCCCCTGTTTCCCAGTATACAGCAGCACCAGCTTCCCCTGTTCACCAGTATATAGCAGCAGCCTTCCCTGTTCACCAGTATATAGCAGCACCAGCCTCCCCTCTTCACCAGTATATAGCAGCACCAGCCTCTCCTGTCACCAGTATATAGCAGCACCAGCCTCCCCTGTCACCATCCTCCCCTGTTCACCAGTATACAGCACAGCCTCCCATGTCACCAGCCTCCCCTGTTCACCAGTATACAGCAACACCAGCCTCCCCTGTTCACCAGTATACAGCAGCACCAGCCTTCCCTGTTCACCAGTATATAGCAGCACCTGCCTCCCCTGTCACCAGTATGAAGCAGCACCAGCCTCCCCTGTTCACAAGTATATAGCAGAATTAGCCTCCCCTGTTCACAGTATATAGCAGCACCAGCCTCCCCTGTCATCAGTATATAGCAGCATCAGCCTCCCTTGTTCACCAGTATACAGCACAGCCTCCCTTGTCACCATCCTCCCCTGTTCAGCAGTATACAGCAGCACCAGCCTCCCCTGTTCAGCACTATACAGCAGCACCAGCCTCCCCAGTACACCTGTATATAGCAGCACCAGCCTCCCCTGTCACCAGTATATAGCAGCATCAGCCTCCCCTGTTCACAAGTATATAGCAGTACCAGCCTCCCCTGTTCACCAGTATATAGCAGCACCAGCCTTCCCTGTTCACCAGTATATAGCAGCACCAGCCTCCCCTCTTCACCAGTATATAGCAGTACCAGTCTCCCCTGTTCCCCAGTATACAGCAGCACCAGCCTCCCCTGTCACCAGTATATATCAGCAGCCTCCCCTGTTCACCAGTATATAGCAGCACCAGCCTCCCCTGATCACCAGTATATAGCAGCACCAGCCTCCCCTGTCACCAGTATATAGCAACACCAGCCTCCCCTGTCACCATCCTCCCCTGTTCACCTGTATACAGCACAGCCTGCCCAATTACCATCCTCCACTGTTCACCAGTATACACTACAGCCTGCCCTGTCACCATCCTCCCCTGTTCACCAGTATACAGCACAGCCTGCCCCATCACCATCCTTCCCTGTTCACCGATATACAGCACAGCCTGCCCTGTCACCATCCTCCCCTGTTCACCAGTATACAGCACAGCCTGCCCTGTCACCATCCTCCCCTATTCACCAGTATACAGCACAGCCTGCCCTGTCACCATCCTCCCCTGTTCACCAAATTCTTCAGAATTTGTTTTAGTCTTTGCCTGATGAAGAGACGTATGTAGTCTCGAAAGCTTGCAATTTGTTACCATCTTTTCAGTTAGCCATTAAAAGGTATCAACCACTGAGGACTCTCAATTCTAAATATTTTTCTATCTACTGGCTAACACGGTACCAAGATATATTTCTTTCCTGTATCAGGAAGGTACTGTCATGTTACACAAATCAGTTGCCACAGAAGGTTTCCCTCGCCCAACGGGCCCCGTTTCGCTATTGTAGCTTCTTCCAGGGGCGTGAGGTATTTAGGTGTGATGCATATTGATATACTAAGTTGCAACATGTTGCATTTTGTTGCGGTCGGAGCAGCGTCAAAACAATGCATGCGGAGGCATCCGCATACATTCGCATGGCCTGCGTACCCAATGTTAAAGGCAACCTGTCACCCCCAAAATCGAAGGTGAGCTAAGCCCACCAGCATCAGGGGCTTATCTACAGCATTCTGGAATGCTGTAGATAAGCCCCCGATGTATCCTGAAAGATGAGAAGAAGAGGTTATATTATACTCACCTGGGCGGGCGGTCCAGTCCGATGGGTGTCACAGTCCTCAGCCTCCCATCTTCTTACGATGACGTCCTCTTCTTGTCTTCATGCTGTGGCTCCGGCGTACTTTGCCCTGTTGAGGGCAGAGCAAAGTACTGTAGTGCGCAGGTGCCGGGCTCTACCCTCAAAAGAGCAGACAAAGTACGCCTGCGCCGGAGCTGCAGCGTGAAGACAAGAAGAGGACATCATCGTAAGAAGATGGGAGGCCCCGGACCGCGACACCCATCGTACCAGACCGCAGCGGGACCGCCCCTGGGTGAGTATAATCTAACCTCTTTTTCTCATCTTTCAGGATACATCGGGGGCTTATCTACAGCATTTCAGAATCCTGTAGATAAGCCCCTGATGCCGGTGGCCTTAGCTCACCTTCGATTTTGGGGGTGACAGGTTCCCTTTAAAGATAGGTACGCAGGACACATGCCGATGTAGGCGGAGCTGAATGTAAGAGGTTCGGCAGTGGACGGGGCTTAGCTGAGGAACTACGCAGCCCTCCGCAGCTCGGTCCAACGCAAATGTGAAACCAGCCTTAAATCAATGGATCACTAAAAAACAGTACGCTGATACCTTCAAAGTTTAATTTGTGGTCTGTCCGAATCCTCTCGCCGCTGTGCGAGTTTGACTAGCTGCTACTTATATTATGAGTAGTGTTGAGCCACCTTCCTAGTGTTCGGGTTCGGTTCGTCGAACAGAGAGGTGTTCGACCAAAATGTTCGTCGAACGTTCGACGAACACCGTCGAACCCCATTGAAACAAATGGCAGGCAAACACAAACACATACAAACACATGGAAAACACATAGAAAACACCTTAAAAGGTGTCCAAAAGCTGACAAACTGCTCAGAAGACTCAACAAACACATGGAAAAGTCACAACTACATATAGTCATGCTAAAAGAAAAGAGGTGGAGGAGTAAAAGGAGGAGGAGACACAGATATAGGCATGTCATGCCCTTCTAAAATCAAGAAAGGCTGGAGTAAAAATCTAAACTCACTCTACCAAAACCCAGACGTCTTGACAAAAAAAAGAAAAAAAAGAAATATCTCTAGGTAGAATGGCGGCGGGTCCATTCAGAACACTTTCCTTACCCCTGTTGGGAGTTGTGCCAAAAAATGAACCCAACACATTCAGACTAATCCACCATTTGTCCTATCCAAGGGGCAGGTCAGTAAACGACAACATCGACGCGGAACCAATTACAGTACTATGTACTGTACCTCCTTTGATGAGGCAATCAGGCGAGTCAGGAAGTTGGTAAGGGGCACCCTAATGGCCAAAACAGACATTGAGGGGGCGTTCCGGTTACCACCTGTGCCTCCGAATAGTGTCCTCCCATTGGGCTGCTTCTGTGAAGGAGCACACTACATAGATCGCTGTTTGCCCATGGGATGCTCCATATCCTGCTCACTATTTGAGGCATTTAGTTGCTTCCTCGAATGTGTCGTCATGGACGTTTGTAAGGTGGCACATATAATCCATTACCTCGACGACTTCTTATGCCTGGGCCCAAAGATCCGCCACAATGTGAAAACACGCGGTAGTTCACCTGTGAGAAGGAGAGAGCTGGAGGGAGAGTGGACACCCCAGAGCCGAGGGGTTAGATTGAGAAAGGAAGAAGGCGGTGTAGCTTGCTTCATGGGTGGGGTACGCTGCTGAGTAGCACCAAATTCTACTAGGCCCAAAAGGATTTCCTGGGCTAGATGCCGTTACAAAATAGTAGTTAGGTAAACAGGCGGTGTAGCTTGCTTCATGGGTGGGGTACGCTGCTGAGTAGCACCAAATTCTACTAGGCCCAAAAGGATTTCCTGGGCTAGATGCCGTTACAAAATAGTAGTTAGGTAAACAGGCGGTGTAGCCTGCTTCATGGGTGGGGTACGCTGCTGAGTATCACTAAATTATACTATGCCCAAAAGGATTTCCTGGGATAGATGCCGTTACAAAATAGTAGTTAGGTAAACAGGCTGTGTAGCTTGCTTCATGGGTGGGATACGCTGCTGAGTATCACTAAATTCTACTAGGCCCAAACGGATTTCCTGGGCTAGATGCCGTTACAAAATAGTAGTTAGGTAAACAGGCGGTGTAGCTTGCTTCATGGGTGGGGTACTCTGCTGAGTAGCACAAAATGCTATTAGGTACAAAACGATTTCCTGGGCTAGATGCCGTTAAAAATAGTACTTAGGTAAACAGGCGGTGTAGCTTGCTTCATGGGTGAAGTACGCTGCTGAGTAGAACCAAATTCTATTAGGCCCAAAAGGATTTCCTGGGCTACATGCCGTTAAAAATAGTACTTAGGTAAACAGGCGGTGGGTGGCTGGGCTACTCTGCTGACTAGCAGACACTGAAGCTTTGGAACAGACCTCTGAATCCCAGGCCATAGTATGAGGAAACAACTCTGCAGACGACCCCACCCACCTAGAATTGACGATGGCAACGTCATGTAAAACTCAGCAAGGGGACTAAATAAAAGAGTCTCCATTTTTTCCAAAAATTCGGCCACAGATACCACTTAAGTGGCTTCAATTTCGCCAGAGTTTTTTTTAAATGGTTGGTGAGGTGATTTTCAAAAATCATCAAGCTTTTAGTCTCCCCAAGATGACACAGGGGTAGAAAAGTCCTTGCGGATCCAGGATTTGTTCATCTTGATGAACGTTAGTCTGTCTACATTGTCACTGGACAGCCGCGTGTGCTTATCTGTCAGCACACCACCAGCAGCGCTGAACACACGTTCAGAGAGAACACTGGCTGCGGGGCACGACAAGATCTCCAAGGTGTGAGTGGCGAGCTCAAACAATTTTTCATGATTGGAAGCCCAAAATGAGCAAGGGTCCAGTTCCACAGTCATGGCATCGATGCTAACTTGGAGATACTCTTGTATCATCCTCTCTAGGTGTTGGCTGTGCGTCAGACTTCTTGTCTCCTGTGGCCTTGAAAAGGATGGTCTAAAAAAAAAAATCTTGAAACGATTGGAAAAAATTGCTGTTACCACCAGATATGATGTTACTGTTATGGTTTGAGTGATGACTCGATAGTCCCACGGTTGGCAAGTTAGAACTCAGAGATTGACTACGTCCACCACTGGTGTTTTGTGGAAAAGCAGATGTTAGATTCTGTAACAGTCTCTGCTGATATTCCTGCATGCGTGAATCCCTTTCTATGGCAGGAATTATTTCGCCAAATTTGCTTTTGTACCAGGGATCTAAGAGTGTGGCAACCCAGTAGTCAGCATTACTTCGGATTCTGACAATCCGAGGGTCATGTTGCAGGTAGTGCAGCAAAAGGCACTCATGTGTCTTGCGCATCCAGGAGGACCAAGTCCTTGTTGTCTTGGTGGTGGCGAGGTGAGAATCATGCTTCCTTCGTCTGCCCTCTCCCCCCAACCTCGCACAACAGAAATTTGATCAAGGTCTCCCTCATCTGATGAGTCTTCCATGCCCAGCGCCAGTTCGTCCTCCACTTCTTTCTCGCCTCCTGCACCTTCCTCAACAGTTTGGCTGCTACCATGCGCCCTCGGTAATCCCTCTCCCCCAGCCTCCAATGCCAGCCGCCTTGGTGCTGCCAACCTTCTTGACCTTGGAGATATGATCCCTTCTGCATATGACTCCTCCTGTTTCCTCCTCCTCCTCCTCTTGTTCCACCACCTGACTCCGAACACTGTGTAAGGTGTGCTCCAGCATGTAAATCACCGGAATGGTCATGCTGATAATGGCATCGTCAGCAATAAACATCTTCGTTGCTATTTCAAAACTGTGCAGAAGGGTGCATAGGTCCCTGATCTGAGACCACTCCTGCAGCGTGATTTGCCTCACCTCTTGATCTCGTTGGCCCAGGCTATACATCATAACGTATTGAACCAGGGCTCGTCGGTGCTGCCACAGTCGCCGCAACATGTGCAGAGTTGAATTGCACCGTGTGGGCACATCGCATTTCAGCCGGTGAACTGGCAGGCCCAACGACTTCTGTAGAGATGCAAGTCGTCGAGCTGCGGGATGCGAACGGTGGAAGTGAGCACACAGTGACCGTGCCCTCTGCAGAAGCCCATCCAGCCCGGGATAGTGGGATAAAAATTGCTGGACAACCAGGTTCAAAACGTGAGCCATACAAGGCACGTGTGTGACATTGCCCCGGCAAAGGGCCGCACCCAGGTTTGCAGCATTGTCGCACACAGCCTTCCCTGGCTGCAGGTTGAGTGGAGACAACCATTGATGGAACTCGGTCTCCAGAGCTTACCACAACTCCTCTGCTGTGTGACTCACATTTCTCAGACATTTCAATGTAAACACTGCCTGATGCCGTTGAGCCCTGGTGACAGCATAGTGATGAGGTGTACAGGATTCCTTCTGCGCAGTTACAACACGGGTGGCATTACCAGACAGGCTTTGGGTGCAGGTGGAGGACCGAGAGGAGGTTGAGGAGGCAGAAGCAGTGGAGGAACTTCTAGATACAGAGGATCGTTGAGCAACTCGTGGCGACGGCAAGACTTGGACAGCAGCCCCTTCTCCTGATGTCGCTGTAGTTACCCAGTGCCCAGTCACTGACATGTAACGCCCCTGTCCATGTCTACTCATCCAAGTGTCTGTGGTGAAATGCACCCTGTCACACACAGAGTTTCTCAAGGAAGCGGTGATGTTGTATGCGACATGCTGGTGTAGCGCAGGCACAGCTTTCTTTGAGAAGTAGTGGCGACTGGGCATCTGGTACTGGGGCACTGCGACAGACATAAGGTCTCGAAAATCCTCTGTGTCCACCAGGCGGAAAGGCAGCATTTCTGTAGCCAACAGCTTGCTGATGGAGAAATTCAACTTCTTAGCTTTGTCATGGCTAGGAGGAAATGGTCTTTTACTTGTCCACATCTGAGGGACTGAGGGCTGGCTGCCGTGCTTAGACGGAGTTGAGTAGGGTGTCCCCGGCAAAAAGCTGGTCTGTGAGGAAGGTGCACCCGGACATGTTATATTGCCTTGATCAAAATGTGGTGTCGATGTCGGAGAGCGTTCAACACCAGCAGGTGTTTCCACATGCAAATGTCCTGACGATCTGCCAATCACACTGGCTGTTACAGGTAAAGGGGTGGAAGGTCTGCATCCAAAACCATGTGTGACTGCTGTCCCCACAGTCACAGAGGATGAAGAGGACGCGGATGCACTTGATGGGGCAGAGGTAGACGGTGGTTGACCCGGCCAACTAGGCCACATTGTAGCACAGTGAGCTTCCCACTGCAACTTATGCCTCATATCCATGTGACGGTTCATGCATGAAGTACTCAAGCTAGTGATTTTTTTGGCCTCTACTGAGATTTTGTTGACAAATCTTACAGACAACATGAGTTGGGTCATCCTTTGCAATGTCAAAAAATGCCCAGGCTATGCAAGGCTTAGAGCCCGTGTGACCTGAAGAGCCACCACGACTTCTGGTCTGAGGCATAGTTGGGATTGAGGATGCAGTTGTTGACGTGCTTCCAGTACTCCGTCTCTGTCCAGGAAGGTGCACCGTTACCTCGTCATCAGACTCGTCACTAGCATCCTCCTCCTCCTCCTCTGCTGACCTCATGGACTGGCGGACTGGGGGTTGACAGTAAGTGGGGTCTACAACCTCGTCATCATCATCCTGTGTGTTCTCACACCCGTCATCCTCAGAGCCAACCTCTTCCTGCCCCGACCGAAAAGTCAAGTTTTCGTCCCAATCAAGTATCTCAGTCTCATCATCATCTTCCTCATTGTCTCCACCAACAGGAGTTACAGTTTGGGAACGAGGGTCTACATTATGCTCAGAACCTTCTTCATCTGGGCCTGGATCCGACTCACAAAGATTCTGGGCATCAGTGCAGATCATTTCCTCGTCTGGATTCACAGAAGCTCTGGAGCAGACCTCTGATTCCCAGGCTATAGTATGCGTAAACAGCTCTACAGACTCAACCATGTGTATTACCCCATGCTCAGACGAGCAGCTGGAGACTTGGAAGCTGTGAGGAAGCAAGTGCGATTGGGGTGACAACTCTGAGGACTGGAGTAGTTGTGATGTTGAAATTGACATGGAGGAGAGCCCACTTGAATGAGCACTTGATATCCATTCAAGCACCTGCTGTTTTTGTGCCTCATCTGGAATTTTTTGGCGATGCTTGTAGCGATGGTCGTAAGACAGGGATCATATCAGATTGTCCACGAAAAGAAATAGACATCTTACTTTGGCTGGAAGATGGTCTTTATTCTGCAGATGTTACTGTTGCTTTACCACTTACCCCACGGACACAACCTTTTTTTTTTTTTTTTTTTTTCCTTTCCAACACACCTATTCCCCTTACCACTATCAGCAGGCCTTTTGCCACTCATTTTAGTGCTTAACTAATTGGCAACTCTGTATCTGTTGTTGTTGGCACAACAACCGATGGATGAAAGCCAAGCAGAACTGAGTGGCCAAACTGTGCTACTGGCCCAAAACTAATAACTAGATTAGATGCAGTAAAAATTGAAATACACAGGCGGTGTAGTTAGTTTCACAGGCAGGCTACTCTGCTGACGTGCAATGTTATGATCTGGTGGTTTAGGAGCAACATGGAACGAGCTCTGAAGGAAGTGGTATCTGTACTGACCACAGTCCCTAAGCTCAACACAACACTAGAAGTAGCCGTGGGATGCTCCTAACTCTCCCTAGGCATCTCGTCACAGCCTAAGAGCTAACTACCCCTAAAGATAGAAGCAGGAAAACTATCTTGCCTCAGAGAAAATCCCCAAAGGATAGATTAGCCCCCCACAAATAATGACTGTGAGTGGAGAGGGAAAGGACATACACAGAATGAAACCAGGATGAGCACAGGAGGCCAGTCTAGCTAGATAGATAGGACAGGATGGAATACTGTGCGGTCAGTATAAAACACTACAAAAATCCACGCAGAGATTACAAAAATCTCCACACCTGACTAAAGGTGTGGAGGGTAAATCTGCTTCCCAGAGCTTCCAGCAACACAGAGTTAATTCATACTGATAAGCTGGACAAACATAAAAAGCACAGAACGGATAAGTCCACAATCTGTGGACAGAAAAGAGCAAGCAAGAACTTAGCTTTGCTGAACTGGTCAGGAAAACAGGGAAACCCAAAGAGATGTGAATCCAACCAGGAACCATTTACAAGTGGCACTGGCTGAAGGAAAAAGCCAGGCATAAATAGCCGAGCAGAAAAGACAATCAGTAGAAGCAGCTGCGACAGCTAAATCCAAGGAGCAGCCATACCACTTGAAACCACAAGAGGGGGGCGTGGCCTGACCGCTAATGGAGCAGGTCGCATAGCGCGGGAGCTCCGCTGCCAGATAGAACCAAGCGGCACATAACGACTCACCCACGGCCCTTCCGGGCCTGCTGCTGCCCGCTCCAGTCCCTCACCCGCCGGTGAGTACATGGGGAAAACAAAGGCTGACTCCCGGGACCCCGCCAGGCGCATTGTGGATTTTTTCACTGCCTCTCCCCAGCAGCGCCAGAAATCCAAGATGGCGCCGCTGTCACCCAGATCTTCCCGCTCAGCGCGGCGGGGCTCACAATCGTCCTCCTCAAGCGCGGCTGCAGCTGACTCCGCCGATGCCCCGATCACAGCGTCCCTGATGAGGGACATGCTGGGAGACCTCCGCACTTCCTTGCAGGAGGATATGCGCGCCATGCTGGCAGACCTTAAAGGGGAGGTGGAGGAGCTGGGAGGTCGCACAGATCATTTAGAGCAAAAAATGACAGAGCTTGTGGCCTCACACAATGAGCTATGGGATGCTCATGAAGAATTATCTTCTCTTGCCACTAAAATGTACTCTAAAACTTTGGATTTGGAGGACAGATCCAGAAGAAACAATGTTAAGCTCAGAGGCATTGATGAAACAGTGTCCTCAGAAGACCTTAGATCCTTCTTACAAGATTTTATACTTGCAGCCCTCCCTAATGCAACTAAAGAGGGAATTATTATTGATCGCATCCACCGGATCCCCAAGCCCTCAGGACTAGGACCCTCCGTTCCCAGAGATGTGCTGGCTCGTATACATTTCTTCATCATGAAGGAGGAATTTTTACAAGCACTAAGGGGCAAACCAACACTCCCGGAACGTTTTGCCAACATCTCCGTCTTCCCAGACCTGTCCCCCGGAACTCTGGCTCAACGTAAAGCCTTCTTGCTTTATACCACAGCCCTGAGAGAAAACGGCATTTTATATCATTGGGGCTTTCCCACCAAACTCTGCATCCGCAGAAATGGCTCAGTCACCACGTGCTCAAGCCCTGCTCAAGCTGCGAAGACCCTAACCCAGTGGGGACTGAATCTCCCCATCCCTCCGCCTTCTTCCTCGGCTACTCCTGGGGCCGGAGGCGCCAAACCGGGAAGACGCCGGATCATCCCTGACTGGAAGGTTGCCTGACTCCACAACCATTGGTTCCTGGCTGGAATTCTTTTTTCCTTTTCCCGCATAACTTTTGTTTTTCTTTTTTCCTCCCAATTTCTTATCTTTTTTTTTTCTCTTTTTGCCTCCCATCCCCCTTTTAAACTTTTTTCACTACCGAGAGTAGTTTTCTGCTGGGACTGCCTCAGCGTTTTGCCCCACAGGTGGATTGTTTGCAGATTTTCACCTTTAGATTCAGGTTTTGCCTGAATGGACTTTCATGTTCTGATGTTTACCCTGTTATTCCTCCCTTCCCTCTTTTCCTCCCTACCCACCCTCACCCCACCATTTTATTTGCTGGTAAACCTGATTGGTCCGCTTTGCTGTCATAAGATCACACCTCTCGCCAGAGTACAAGACATAATCAGTACCCCCTTTGATATTGATAATGAGTATCTCACTCCATTCTATTAATGTCAACGGCCTTAACTCTCCTGGGAAGAGGTCGCTGGTTTGGCGCCAACTTTCTAAAACCCGCCACGACATCATATGCATTCAAGAAACCCACCTGCTTGAGTGCGACAACTTTAGAATGCACTCAGGCCTATTTCCACATCAATTCTTTGCTAACAATCACTCTAAAAAAGCTGGAGTTGCTATCTTTTTCAGCAAAGCGAACTCTTTCCAATTGATCAAATCTGTAGCTGACCCTATGGGCAGATTCCTTATAGTATTATGTCTAATTAACAACTCCCCCTACACTATTGCCTCAGTCTATGCCCCCAATTTCGGTCAAATCAAATTTCTAACGGCATTCTTTCAGACACTGAATGGCTTTAATCACGGTTATAAGTTGATCGCAGGTGACTTTAACATCCCTGTATCTAAAAACCTGGACTGCTCGTCTGCCTCAATATCCAGGGGCGAAGCCGCTCAACTCATTAGCACCTCTAATCTACATGATGTATGGAGATACTTCCACTGCAACGAACGCGACTATACATTTTGGTCTCCCAGGCATAGTTCTTATAGCAGAATTGATTACATTTTGGTAGACGATGTAGCCCTTCCCCAATGTATCTCTGCGGAAATAGGCAATATCACTTGGTCCGACCACGCGCCTGTCTCGATCTCCCTGAGTGACTCCATGGCAATTAGAGCACCCTCACAGTGGCGGCTCAATGAGCTTCTCCTAAACGATCAATCGAATTCACAAGTAATAGAGGCATCCTTAAAGGAGTTTTTCTCCTTAAATGACTCTGCGGAAATACGCGATGACTCTCTCTGGTTTGCTCATAAGGCGGTGATCCGTGGCCACTTTATTAAAATGGCTGCTCTTGCTAAACGGAAATATAATGCGAGTCTACATGCGGCCCTGAATAAGATAGGCCTCCTAGAGGCCCAGCATAAGCTACTTCCATCTCCACAATTGTTCTCAGACCTCTCTACGGCCCGTCTTCACCTCCGCCAACTGCTTCTCAGTAAAACGGAACATGCACTCAGGAAATCTAAAGCCAAATTCTACTCAATGGGTGATTGGGCGGGTGCGTTGCTGGCCAGGCGTGTTAAAAAGAAGGAGGTTCAGTCTAAGATACATTACATACAGAGAACAGATGGTTCCCGTATCTATAATCCTATCCATATAGCAGAGGAATTCGCAACATACTACTCCTCCCTGTATAATCTTAAATCAGATCCCAATATTCCTCAACCTTCCCAGTCCTCCATAGCTTCTTTTTTGGACCAAGCAAACCTTCCCTCAGTTACTTCAGATCAACTATCCTTTCTTAATGCCCCGATTGTGCCCTCTGAAATAGCTCAAATCATTAAGGAGGCAAAGAAACGTTCGGCCCCTGGTCCGGATGGTTTCTCCCTTCCCTATTACGCTCAATTCCTCCCAACTCTGTCCCCTTACCTCCTACGCCTTTTTAATCATTGGCTTTCTACGGGCGACATCAAAAGCGAAGGCCTAGAAGCCTCTATTGCTACCCTTCCTAAACCGGGGAAACCTTTGACCTCTCCAGGGAATTTCCGCCCTATAGCTCTTTTAAATTGCGACGTCAAAGTCTACGCCAAGATATGGGCTAATAGGCTAATGTCGATCCTTCCCTCCCTGGTCCACCCAGACCAGGTTGGGTTTGTTCCGGGAAGACAGACTAGAGACGGCACGAGGCGCTTGATTGATCTGCTGGATGTGGTGGAGAGGGGGAGTCTTCCTTGTGTGTTCCTATCCCTTGACGCAGAAAAAGCGTTCGACAGAGTGCACTGGGGGTATATTGAACTTACCCTTCAAAAATTCGGCCTATCGGGCCAAATTATTAGAGCCATTATGGCCCTTTATTCTAATCCTTGTGCCTCTGTTCGTTCAGCTGGTTTTAAATCTAGAACCTTTCCTATCTCTAATGGCACTCGTCAGGGCTGTCCTCTCTCCCCCATCATCTTTGCTCTCATCATGGAACCTCTCGCCGCTATTGTGAGACAATTTCCGGAAGTGCGGGGAATAAGGGTGGGAGACCATGAACATAAAATCGGTCTATATGCAGACGACGTGGTCCTGACCTGCTCTGCCCCCCTTGACTCCCTTAACGCGATCTCCAATATCCTTACCCAATTTGCTGCGGCCTTATATTATAAGCTAAATTTATCTAAGTCCACAATTTTCCCTCTGTTCCTCCCACTTTCTCTCCAACGGCACATCCAATCTAAATTTCCTTTTATTTGGTCTCCCCTCGGGTTTACCTATTTAGGTATTCAAATAACGCACACCAACAACATCGTACGTGTTACTTGTGACACGTCCCTCTCAGAGGTTAAAAAAGAGATAGACCAACTTTCTAACTCTCATTTGTCTTGGATGGCCAGAATTCAAACCTGTAAAATGATAATCCTTCCTAAACTCATTTACCTTTTCAGATGTCTCCCCCTCATTATCCCATCTAAATATATCTCAACATTCCAATCACTGATTGATCGATTCATTTGGAACGGTAAACCCCATAGAATTAAGCGTTCACTAATGTCACTCCCATACTCGCTAGGGGGTCTTGGAGCCCCCCCAAATTCAATCGTACCATAAAGCCGCACTCCTAGAACCCCTCAAAATTTGGTGGGAGGGAAGCTCTTCGCTCAGGTGGTTTAGCATCGAATCAAATTTTGCTCCTGGTCGGTCCCTTAAAAATTTGCTGGAACTCGGTTTGCTCCGTTCTATTCCTCGTGGCTCCTTCCTTAAATCAATGCACTCCTCTACAAAAATTTGGTTGGAATCTTGTCCCACTCACCTCTCAATTCTGTCCCATTATCTATCCCTCGATGCCCTTGAATCTGCTATTGATGGTCTGTCTTTATCTGCCTGGAGGGAATGTGGGATTCTCTGGATCCGGGAGCTATACGATTCCAATGGCTTGATCCCATTTCCGGAGCTAGCTACCCGATACTCTCTATCTAGTAGGTGCTTCTTCCAATATTTTCAACTGCGCAGCTTCTTGAAAAGTTCCAGTCCATTCGGGGCGCTCACCTCCATCCCGGCAGAAGAAACTCCAATCCAAAGATTTTTCAGGCCAAATACCCTGGTGCCCCATGGTATCTCAATTATTTACAAAGCTCTTCTGTCTCACGACATAGCGGATAAACTCCCTTTTATGTCCTCTTGGGAGACTGCTCTTTCATTTTCAGCTTCCCCGGATGACTGGCATTTTGCTATGATACACACATCCAAATTCTCCTCTTGTATTGGACACCTAGAACAAATAAAAAAAATACACCTCCAGTGGTACCTTACTCCTATCAAATTGGCTAAATTTTACCTCTCTTCCTCCCCCCAGTGTTGGAAAGGTTGTAACTCCAATGGTTCCCTAGCTCACGTCTGGTGGGATTGTCCGCGTCTTCAAGTGTTTTGGCGTCAGGTCGAATCCACTTTAGCAGAGGTCACCCATCTTCCTCTCGACTTAACTGGCCCATTAGCTATTTTGGGAATTTCGCTTTTGTCCTTCCCCAAACCCCTCCAACCTATAATCTCTAACATCCTTATTGCAGCGAGATACTGTATCACAAAATATTGGAAATCCCTTATAGTTCCCTCCAAAACTGAACTAATTGCGAGAGTTAACCTACACTTAAGCTATGAACTGATCACTGCTGGCTCCCTTTCCAAAAAGAATAAGGTCCTCACCTGGTGGGATCCTTGGATTACCTCTCCTCTGATGTCATTACCCAGCGCTCTCCTGCCTAGGCCTTCAAGTTAGAAGTATTGCCTTTTGTTTAATGCTGTTTATAATAATGTACTCATGCGTATCTCAGGTATTACTATTGTTACCACACTTCTGTAAATTATCAATGGTGGTATTCCCCTCGTATTTCCCCCTTCCCCTGTTTTTCTCTATGTTATAATTGTAAAGCTTTTCTACAATAAAAATTTGATTGGTTAAAAAAAAGAAACCACAAGAGGGAGCCCAAGAGCAGAACTCACAAAAGTGCCACTTACAACCACCGGAGGGAGCCCAAGAGCGGAATTCACAACAGTGCAAACACTGCTCCTAGGCCCTAAACTATTAACTGGATTAGATGCAGTGAAAATTGAGATACACAGGCGGTGTAGTTAGTTTCACAGGCGTGCTACTCTGCTGACGTGCAGACACTGCTCCTAGGCCCTAAACTATTAACTGGATTAGATGCAGTAAAAATTGAGATACACAGGTGGTGTAGCTAGCTTCACAGGCGGGCTACTCAGATGACTGTTATGATGCGGTGGTCTAGGAGCAACATGGAACGAGCTCTGAGGGAAGTGGTAACTGTACTGACCGCAGTCCCTAAGCTCAACACAACACTAGAAGTAGCCGTGGAATGCTCCTAACTCTCCCTAGGCATCTCGTCACAGCCTAAGAGCTAACTACCCCTAAAGACAGAAGCAAGAAAACTATCTTGCCTCAGAGAAAATCCCCAAAGGATAGATTAGCCCCCACAAATAGTGACTGTGAGTGGAGAGGAAAAAGACATACACAGAATGAAACCAGGATGAGCACAGGAGGCCAGTCTAGCTTGATAGATAGGACAGGATGGAATACTGTGCGGTCAGTATAAAACACTACAAAAATCCACGCAGAGTTTACAAAAAAAAATCTCCACACCTGACTAAAGGTGTGGAGGGTAAATCTGCTTCCCAGAGATTCCAGCAAGACAGAATTAATTCATACTGATAACGCTGGACAAACATAGAAAGCACTGAACGGATAAGTCCACAATCTGTGAACAGAAAAGCACAAGCAAAAAAATTAGCTTTGCTGAACTGGTCAGGATAACAGGGAAATCCAAAGAGATGTGAATCCAACCAGGAACCATTTACAAGTGGCACTGGCTGAAGGAACAGCCAGGCCTAATTAGCCGAGCAGAAGAGACGATAAATGGAGGCAGCTGATGACAGCTAACTCCAAGGAGCAGCCATACCACTTGAATCCACAAGAGGGAGCCCAAGAGCAGAACTCACAAAAGTGCCACTTACAACCACCGGAGGGAGCCCAAGAGCGGAATTCACAACAGTACCCCCCCCTTGAGGAGGGGTCACCGAACCCTCACCAGAGCCCCCAGGCCGATCAGGACGAGCCAAATGAAAAGCACGAACCAAATCGGTGGCATGGACATCGGAGGCAACAACCCAAGAATTATCCTCCTGGCCATAACCCTTCCACTTGACAAGATACTGAAGCCTCCGCCTCGAAAAACGAGAATCCAAAATCTTCTCAACCTCATATTCCAACTCTCCCTCAACCAACACCGGGGCAGGAGGGTCAACCGAGGGAACAATGGGCACCACATATCTCCGCAACAAAGATCTATGGAAAACATTATGAATGGCAAAAGAGGCTGGAAGAGCCAAACGAAAAGACACCGGATTAATAATTTCAGAAATTTTATAAGGACCAATAAACCGAGGCTTAAACTTAGGGGAAGAAACCTTCATAGGAACATGACGAGAAGACAACCAAACCAAATCCCCCACACGAAGCCGGGGACCAACACACCGACGGCGGTTAGCAAAACGTTAAGCCCTTTCCTGAGACAACGTCAAATTGTCCACCACATGAGTCCAAATCTGCTGCAGCCTGTCCACCACAGAATCAACACCAGGACAATCAGAAGGCTCAACCTGCCCAGAAGAAAAACGAGGATGAAAACCAAAATTACAAAAGAAAGGTGAAACCAAAGTAGCCGAACTAGCCCGATTATTAAGGGCAAACTCGGCCAACGGCAAGAAAGACACCCAATCATCCTGATCAGCAGACACAAAGCATCTCAAATAGGTCTCCAAGGTCTGATTAGTTCGCTCAGTTTGGCCATTAGTCTGAGGATGAAACGCCAAAGAAAAAGACAAATCAATGCCCATCCTAGCACAAAAGGCCCGCCAAAATCTAGAGACAAACTGAGAACCTCTGTCAGAGACAATATTCTCCGGAATGCCATGCAAACGAACCACATGCTGAAAAAATAATGGAACCAGATCTGAGGAGGAAGGCAACTTAGGCAAAGGTACCAGATGGACCATTTTAGAGAACCGGTCACAAACAACCCAGATAACAGACATCTTCTGGGAAACAGGAAGATCCGAAATAAAATCCATGGAAATATGCGTCCAGGGCCTCTCCGGGACCGGCAAAGGCAAAAGCAACCCACTAGCGCGGGAACAGCAAGGCTTAGATGAACATAGAGAAAAGCGGAGGGCACCACTAGATATATGTCTAAATAATTACATGCTGGGGCTCACCAAGGACTTGAAAAGCTACAATTAGACCAGAAAGAAAAAAGAAGAAAAAAAAAAAGATCATGTCCATAAAAATGGGAGCACCTCAGACAGATAAATAAAATGCAAAGTTTTTATTATATATCAACAAGATAATATACCACACACAAAAAACATAGAATATAAAAACATTTAAAAGTGCAAAGTGCAACAGACAAAAAGAAAAACACAGCAGTCATATCCTAATATAGGGAAAATGACAACCCACAACCCTATCTTCTCCCAAGATAACAAGGATATATATATGTACACAAACGTGGTAACCCAAAGAACAGTTCGCGATCACATATACTATATAGATAAACAATAGGAAATTCTCAACCTCAGAAGGGACAATGCAGTGCATACAAGCGCATGTCGCTACTTGATATCACAGTACCATATAGACCTACAAAAACAACCAAAATGTAATGCTCACCGGCACGTGCAATCCCATGCCTGGGCAGTTGTTGAAACAAGGCTCCTAGCACCTAGGTAAAGAACATGCTGGACACAATGGTCACATACATGTCAAAATTAAACAGGAGCCCACACTGCAAAAAGATCCATAAGCATATGAGAGACCGGATCGTATGCAGGTAACAGAAGGAGAAACATGGGAGAGAAGAAAATGGGCTGTGGGGTGCAACCCACGCGTATCGCCGCAGCTGTGGCGGCTTCCTCAGGGAAAAAATCAGCATGCTGTGTGGGATGTCAGACATAACTATAAACTAAATCTTAATGAGACAAATGGTATTCACCTGTTCAAAGGCATCAGTGGGGAAGCACATGGAGCGAGATGGCCGCGGCCATATTGTTAGTCCTAAAAGACAGCGTCTAACCAATAAAGCTATGTAAAAAAAAAAAAAAGGAAATCGCACTGGGCGCGATGGGAACAGCAAGGCTTGGCCCGGGCGCAAGTCCCACAGGACTGCACAAAAGCACGCACATCGCGCGACAAGGATGGCCACCAAAAGGACCTAGCAACCAAATCTCTGGTAACAAAAATCCAAGGATGACCAGCCAACACTGAACAATGAACCTCAGAAATAACCTTACTTGTCCATCTATCAGGAACAAACAGCTTCCCCACTGGACAGCGGTCAGGCCTATCAGCCTGAAATTCCTGAAGCACCCGCCGCAAATCAGGGGAGATAGCAGAAAGAATCACCCCCTCCTTAAGAATGCCAACCCGCTCAAGGACTCCAGGAGAATCAGGCGAAAAACTCCTAGAGAGGGCATCAGCCTTAACATTCTTAGATCCCGGAAGATACGAGACCACAAAATCAAAACGGGAGAAAAACAGGGACCATCGAGCCTGTCTAGGATTCAGCCGCTTGGCCGACTCGAGGTAAATTAGATTCTTATGATCGGTCAGGACCACAACGCGGTGTTTAGCTCCCTCAAGCCAATGTCGCCACTCCTCAAACGCCCACTTCATAGCCAACAACTCCCGATTGCCGACATCATAATTGCGTTCCGCAGGCGAAAACTTTCTTGAAAAAAAGGCACACGGTTTCATCAAAGAACCATCAGACTCCCTCTGAGACAAAACGGCCCCTGCCCCAATCTCAGAAGCGTCGACCTCAACCTGAAAAGGAAGAGAAACATCCAGCTGACGCAGCACAGGGGCAGAAGTAAATCGGCGTTTAAGCTCCTGAAAGGCCTCAACAGCCTCAGAGGACCAATTCGTCACATCAGCGCCTTTCTTCGTCAAATCAGTAAGGGGCTTAACCACACTGGAAAATTTGGCAATGAAACGGCGATAGAAATTAGCAAAGCCCAAAAAATTTTGAAGGCCCTTCACAGATGTGGGTTGGATCCAGTCATGAATAGCTTAGACCTTAACAGGATCCATTTCTATAGACGAGGGAGAAAAAATAAAACCCAAAAAAGAGACCTTCTGAACTCCGAATAGGCACTTAGACCCCTTCACAAACAAAGCATTATCACGAAGGATCTGGAACACCATCCTGACCTGCTTCACATGAGACTCCCAATCATCGGAAAAAATCAAAATATCATCCAAATATACGACCATGAATTTATCAAGATAATTGCGGAAAATATCATGCATGAAAGACTGGAACACAGATGGAGCATTAGAGAGCCCAAATGGCATCACAAGATATTCAAAATGGCCTTCGGGCGTATTAAATGCAGTTTTCCATTCGTCACCCTGTTTAATACGAACAAGATTATATGCCCCTCGGAGGTCAATCTTAGTAAACCAACTAGCCCCCTTAATCTGAGCAAACAAATCAGTAAGCAAAGGCAAGGGGTATTGGAATTTGACCGTGATCTTATTAAGAAGACGATAATCAATACAGGATCTCAAGGAGCCATCCTTCTTAGCAACAAAAAAGAAACCCGCTCCCAATGGTGACGAAGAGGGCCGAATATGCCCCTTCTCCAAAGACTCCTTAACATAACTCCGCATGGCGGCATGATCTGGCACAGACAGATTGAAAAGTCGGCCCTTAGGGAACTTGCAACCAGGAATCAAGTTAATAGCGCAATCACAGTCCCTGTGCGGAGGAAGGGAACTGGACTTCAGCTCATCAAATACATCCTGGAAATCCGACAAAAACTCAGGGACCTCAGAAGAGGGGGAAGAGGAAATTGACATCAAAGGAACGTCACTATGTACCCCTTGATAACCCCAACTAGTCACCGACATGGTTTTCCAATCCAGCACCGGATTATGTTCCTGTAACCATGGAAAACCCAGTACAACAACATCATGCAGGTTATGCAACACCAGAAAACGGCAATCTTCCTGATGTGCTGGAGCCATGTACATAGTCATCTGTGTCCAGTACTGAGGTTTATCCTTGGCCAAGGGTGTAGCATCAATGCCCCTCAAAGGAATAGGGCTCTGCAAAGGCTGCAAGGAAAAACCACAGCGCCTGACGAATTCTAAGTCCATTAAGTTCAGGGCAGCGCCTGAATCCACAAATGCCATGACAGAAAAGGACGACAATGAGCAAATCAGGGTCACAGATAAGAGAAATTTAGGCTGTATAGTACTAATGGTAACAGACCTAGCGACTCTCTTAGTACGCTTAGGGCAATCAGAGATAACATGAGCAGAATCACCACAGTAAAAACACAGCCTATTCTGACGTTTGAATTCCTGCCGTTCTGTTCTAGTCAAAATCCTATCACATTGCATAGGTTCTGGACTCTGCTCAGAGGATACTGCCATATGGTGCACAGCTTTGCGCTCGCGCAGACGCCGATCGATCTGAATGGCTAGAGACATAGATTCGCTCAAACCGGCAGGCGTAGGAAAGCCCACCATAACATCTTTAAGGGCTTCAGAAAGACCTTTTCTGAAAATAGCAGCCAGAGCCTCTTCATTCCATTTAGTGAGCACAGACCATTTTCTAAATTTCTGGCAGTATAACTCTGCCGCTTTCTGACCTTGACACAAGGCCAACAGGGTTTTTTCTGCATGATCCACAGAATTTGGTTCGTCATACAATAATCCGAGCGCTTGAAAAAATGCATCAACATTCAATAATGCCGGATCCCCTGTTTCAAGAGAAAAAGCCCAGTCTTGAGGGTCACCACGCAGCAAGGATATGATGATTTTTACTTGCTGAATGGGATCACCAGAAGAACGGGGTTTCAAAGCAAAAAACAATCTGCAGTTATTTTTAAAGTTCAAAAACTTGGATCTGTCCCCAAAAAACAAATCAGGAGTAGGAATTCTAGGCTCTAAAGCTGGAGTCTGGACAACATAGTCCTGGATACTCTGTACTCTTGCAGCAAGTTGATCCACACGAGAAAACAAACCCTGAATATCCATGCCAAAGCATATATCCTGAACCACCCAGATATCAAGAGGAAAAAAAAGACAAACCAGAGCACAGAAAAAAAAATGGCTCAGAACTTTCTTTTCCTTCTTTTGAGATGCATTTAATTCATTTTTGGCCATTTGTACTGTTATGATGCGGTGGTCTAGGAGCAACATGGAACGAGCTCTGAGGGAAGTGGTAACTGTACTGACCGCAGTCCCTAAGATCAACACAACACTAGAAGTAGCCGTGGAATGCTCCTAACTCTCCCTAGGCATCTCGTCACAGCCTAAGAGCTAACTACCCCTAAAGACAGAAGCAGGAAAACTATCTTGCCTCAGAGAAAATCCCCAAAGGATAGATTAGCCCCCCACAAATAATGACTGTGAGAGGAAAAAGACATACACAGAATGAAACCAGGATGAGCACAGGAGGCCAGTCTAGCTTGATAGATAGGACAGGATGGAATACTGTGCGGTCAGTATAAAACACTACAAAAATCCACGCAGTTTACAAAAAAAATCTCCACACCTGACTAAAGGTGTGGAGGGTAAATCTGCTTCCCAGAGCTTCCAGCAAGACAGAATTAATTCATACTGATAACGCTGGACAAACATAGAAAGCACTGAACGGATAAGTCCACAATCTGTGAACAGAAAAGCACAAGCAAAAAACTTAGCTTTGCTAAACTGGTCAGGATAACAGGGAAATCCAAAGAGATGTGAATCCAACCAGGAACCATTTACAAGTGGCACTGGCTGAAGGAACAGCCAGGCCTAAATAGCCGAGCAGAAGAGACGATAAGTGGAGGCAGCTGATGACAGCTAACTCCAAGGAGCAGCCATACCACTTGAAACCACAAGAGGGAGCCCAAGAGCAGAACTCACAAAAGTGCCACTTACAACCACCGGAGGGAGCCCAAGAGCGGAATTCACAACAGATGACTATCAGACAATGCTACTAGCCCAAAAGGATTGGCTGAGCTAGATTACACCAAATTCTGTGACAAACACTTGCACAGCACTGGCACAGACCTGCCTGGCAAACAGTGCTATGATCTGCTGTAACCTACCTTGAAAAGGGCTGATATTACAACTAGTCCCGACTCCTCCCGACTCCCTAAACCTATCTCTCTGACAATTTGCTCCAAAAAAACACTCTTTGTCTGTATAGTGCCCACAGCAGCAGCGGTGCCGTCTAACACTAAGCTGCAGCAGTGAGGAAATGGTGGCGACGGGGCAAATGGCTGGTTCTTATAGGGCAAGGACATGTGACATACACAGCCAGTGACACATGCCCTTGCTTGTGTGCATCACATGCACATTGCTGTGTGTGTGTGCACTGCTGATAGGCTGAGAGACTGCACCGTCCCACTGTAAATGCGGGAAAGAAAAAAAATGGAGATCGGCGTTATTTCAGCACAGATCTATCCCCCGCCCCCCACACTATACACTGAAACAGTTTATTAACAATGGTAAACAGTTTTAATGTGCAAATCAAGCGAGGCTTTTGCTGAATGAACAGTTATCGAACAGAAACTCGAACAGCCGAATTTTAAGCAAATTGTTCGGGTTCGTCGAACGACTCGAACACCGCCCAAAACAACTCGAATTTGAGATTGGCGAACAGTTCGACTCGAACACCGGTCATCTCTAATTATGAGCCCCACTGTAGATAGGAGCTGATATGTGAGATGAGAATCACTCCATAGGACTGAGAAAAATGTTGGTGCTACAAAAGCAGCAGATATAATAATCTCGTACTTAGGCATTTAGATTCCTTTTTCACCAGCCTTTTATGCTGACATCTAGTGTTCACAATAAAAACTGAAATGCACTACTAAATATTTAAATGGATATACGTATAAAAAAAAACAGCAACACATTTTACAAATAACTAAGTACTGTATATTTAATTGAAAATGTTCTGATGTTATATACGGTATTTATAGATAAAAAAAAATCTTTTTGCATCTTAAAGACTGGTTATAACAATCCCAAATGATGAGCTTTTTTTTTAGTTGACTAATTTTGTTTATAGTCTAACCTAGGCTAAGACCAGACATGCATAGCAGGGGTTTAATGTGGCGGTGTATAATCTTTTGATACGATTAACAATGCCACGTTAAGTCTTGACCTCATGAGATGTTGAGTGTTTTCTAAGATTTATATAGTACTAAGACTAACCGGGATGCTGCTTTGTGTGAAAACAGATGGTAATTGCTGGTTTTGTTCATGTGATCTTAATAGTTGGGATATAATGCTAGAAATTAAGCCACAGGTTCCTTACTTTGTAGTGTGCGACAGAAAATGATTTCTATTCCAATATTCCAAAATGACATTATATTTTTACAGAATCTAAATATTTATGTATTTATCTCTATTATTCTCTAGATTGTATGACCCTCCCCAAGCCTAGAATGAATGAAATTACATGTATTTACCTATCCACATTCACTATATTAAACATACAAATTATTTACTTAAAGGACCCAACTCATCAATGCTTTTATGCAAGAAGTCTGTCTTGATAAGCTTTGAAAAGTTGCAAAACTTTGTTGCAACACAAGGCGTTATGACTTATGGCGTTCTCATGCTATTTTCACCCAGCTATGACAAAGAGGATGGAGATGGATCGAGAGAGGGTCGGGATACTCCTGTTTGTCAAATTCATGACGAGCGTGGCATTCCTTACACCACAGATCTTACTCGAGTTCCCGACTGACCTATATTTAGCTTCATTTGCGGTGAGGCGCCCTCTGCTGGCTGTTCCTAGATCGTGGGAACTTTCCTAGAAAGCTCCCAGGCTCGAGATCATAAGAGGGCGCCCTCTGCTGGTTGTCCTCATATGAACTCGAGCCAGGGAGCTTTCTAGGAAAGTTCCCACGATCTAGGAACAACCAGCAGAGGGCGCCTCACCGCAAATGCAGGTAAATATAGGTCAATGACCTACTTTACCTACATTCTCCGGGGTTTTGCAGACATGAGCAGCTGTATTAGCGGAGCTCGTGGCTGCAAAATATTTTAACCCCTTCAGATGGATTTACATCGTTGGACGTGACAGATCCTCGGAAGGTATGTATATTGTTGATTTATTTTTATTTTTTTATTTACAGATCGAGGGTCTTCAGTGAGTGGATTGAGAGTAGAATAAATTAATACAACAACCTTTGTGATTTTTTTCATTAAATTAATTTTTAATAATGTGTGTGTGTTTTTTTAACCCTTTACTAGTATTGGATTAATAATGGATAGGTGTCATAATTGACGCCTCTCCATTATTAATTAGGCTTAATGTCACCTTACAATAGCAAGGTGGCATTAACCCTCCATTACCCCATATCCCTCCGCTACACAGGAATGGGAAGAGAGTGGCCAAGTGCCAGAATAGGCGCATCTTCCAGATGTGCCTTTTCTGGGGTGGCTGGGGGCAGGTGTTTTTAGCCGGGGGGGGGGGCAATAACCATGGACCCTCTCCAGGCTATTAATATCTGCCCTCAGTCACTGGCTTTACTACTCTGGCGGAGAAAATTGTGCGGGAGCCCACGCCAATTTTTTCCGCCATTTAACCCTTTAATTTAATAGCTAGAAAGGCCAAATTTTGCATAGACACACTACTGACATTAGTAGTGTGGAATATGCCAAAAAAATGGTGATATGAGATGGTTTACTGCATGTAAACCATGTCTCATATCATGTCGGGCTTTAGGAAGGAGATAGCAAAAGCCGGTAATTGAATTACCGGCTTTCTGCTATATCGCGCTGGATGAAATAATAATAATAATAATATATATATATATATATATATATGTGTCTTACTGACATATATATATATATATATATATATATACCTATTCTATGTGTACACATTTATTCTACCTATTCTACTGTAAGCTGTCAGTGTGATTTTACTGTACACCGCGCTGAATTACCGGCTTTTCTCTCTAACAGCGCTGCGTATTCCTCGCAAGTCACACTGCTGGTCCGTGTGTGATCTGTATTTTTGGGGTTTCCATAGACTTTCATTGACGTTTTATTTGTGCAATACGGTGACAAACGCAGCATGCTGCGATTTTCTACGGCCGTAGAAAGCCGTATAATACTGATCAGTTTAATACGGCAGATAGGAGCAGGGGCATAGAGAATAATTGTGCCGTATGTTTTGCGAGTTTTACGGACATAGTTTCTGCGCTCTTACGTCCGTAAAACTCGCAAGTGTGACGCCAGCCTAATGTGCAATAAGGGCTTGGGGACCAAGAGTGAGGTACCAGAACCCGGACTTCCACCGGTCCGCCCATCCCTAGTCACCTCTCCAAACTGGGCACTGTTCAATGGAAAAGATGAAAAAAAAAACACCATGAAAAAAACTCCCAGAACCATTACAGGAAAAGAAAAACTTCTCCAAAAACTCACTCTAAGGCTATGTTCACACGTTGCGTCCTGTCCAGTGGCGTAGGAAGGGGGGTGCGGGGGGGGCGGTCTGCCCCGGGCGGCACAATGCTGGGGGCGGCCGGCGCTGCAGGAGAAGAAGATAAAAAAAAAAAAAAAAAAAAAAAAAAAGACGCCCCTTTAAATCTTCGGGCGGCGCCGTCCGCCGCCACGACCAGGGCCAGCTCCCCCCACCCCCGGGTCCCGCCCCCGCCCCCGCCCCCCGCTCTAATACTCACCTCTCCTGGTTCCTGCGGCTTCAGCGTCCTCTGACTCTGCGACGTCTCAGAGCAGAGGGCGCGATGACGTCACTACTGTGCGCGCCGCTCTGCCTCTCTGTCCTGAGCGTCGCAGAGCCGGAGAGACGCTGACTGCACCGGACCTGCGCTGGGAACGGGAGAGGTGAGGATTTTACTTTTTTTTTTTTTTTCTTTATTTCTGACTGTATACAGGAGACTATGGGGCAGATTGCTGGACACACTGGGGCAATACAGGAGACCATGGGGCAGATTGCTGGACACACTGGGGCAATACAGGAGACTATGGGGCAGAATGCTGGACACACTGGGGCAATACTGGAGACCATGGGGCAGATTGCTGGACACACTGGGGCAATACAGGAGACCATGGGGCAGATTGCTGGACACACTGGGGCAATACAGGAGACCATGGGGCAGATTGCTGGACACACTGGGGCAATACAGGAGACTATGGGGCAGATTGCTGGACACACTGGGGCAATACTGGAGACCATGGGGCAGAATGCTGGACACACTGGGGCAATACTGGAGACCATGGGGCAGAATGCTGGACACACTGGGGCAATACTGGAGACCATGGGGCAGATTGCTGGACACACTGAATACTGGAGACCATGGGGCAGAATGCTGGACACACTGGGGCAGTACAGGAGACTATGGGGCAGAATGCTGGACACACTGAATACTGGAGACCATGGGGCAGATCTCAGGACACATTGAGGCAATGCTGGAGACCCTGGGGCAGACTTCTGGACATACTGGGGCAATACTGGAGACCATGGGGCAGATTGCTGGACACACCGGGGCAATACTGGAGACCATGGGGCAGAATGCTGGACACACTGGGGCAATACAGGAGACCATGGGGCAGATTGCTGGACACACTGGGGCAATACTGGAGACCATGGGGCAGAATGCTGGACACACTGGGGCAGTACAGGAGACTATGGGGCAGAATGCTGGACACACTGGGGCAATACTGGAGACCCTGGGGCAGATTGCTGGACACACTGGGGCAATACTGGAGACCCTGGGGCAGATTTCTGGACACATTGAGGCAATGCTGGAGACCCTGGGGCAGACTTCTGGACACACTGGGGCAATGCTGGACACTGGGGCAGATTGCTGGACACACTGGGGGTAATATACTGGACACACTGGGGCAATGCTGGACACTGGGGGTAATATGCTGGACACACTGGGGCAGACTGCTGGACACACTGGGGAAAGGCTGGACACTGGGGCAGATTGCTGGACACACTGAGGGCAGATTGCTGGACACACTGGGGGTAATATGCTGGACATACTGGGGCAGATTGCTGGACACACTGGGGGTAATATGCTGGACACACTGGGGCAGATTGCTGGACAACATGGGGGTAATATGCTGGACACACTGGGGCAGATTGCTGGACAACATGGGGGTAATATGCTGGACACACTGGGGGCAGGACTTGAGGCATGGGCAGAATGTAGATACGGGGCATGATTGGAGACACGGGGCAGGATTGGATCATGGGGCAGGACGGATACGATGGAGGCTGGTGGGGCAGGATGGGGAGATCATATGGGGTAGAATGGATACTCATGAGGGCAGGATACGACAACATATGGCTGGAGCCAGGAATGAGATAAACGGGGCCAGGGTGGGGAATATTATTACCATAGGGGATAATTAAGGGATATTGTTACTGCAGTGATGTATTTATTTTATTTTTTGAGTATACTGTTTTAAATGGGGGGGGCGGTCCTGTTACTGTGCAGAGTGACACTATATCACCTTTTTTTCTTCATGTGGTGTAATGTAGAAGTTGTGAAAAATTAAGTAATGTGTTCTGCAAGCGGAGCTCGAGATAACTGTGTTATTTCCTGCAGAAACGAGTCCTGGCTGGAAGGAATGATGGCGGTCTGTGCTGGATGAAAGATGAAGGACTTCACCTAGAGACGTCACTGGTGAGTCAGTGTTACCTATACACTGACACTATACACTGTATACTATATAGAGGTCCTGTGTATAATGTCACCAGTGATCTCTGTATTACCTCTACACAGACACTGCATACTAAGTACAGATCTCCTGTGAATACTGGCACTTATGGTGATAGTATTGTGTTTTTTTTTTTATTACTGATCAGTATTGTAGTATTCAGTCACTATGTGGTGGTAATATGTGGTCTGGAAATGGTGCGGTGGTATTTGTCCCTTGTATGTAGTATTATTCGGTCACTATGTGGCCTGGTCATGGTGTGGTGGTATTAAGTCACAGGTGTGGCATGTGGGGGTGACACCATTAGGCCCAGTTTAAGTTCTACAAAACAGGAAAACCATTTTTGGTAACCTTTGTGTGTATTGAGCTGGGGGGGGGGGGGGCGCCAAACTCGGGAACAGCCCCGGGCGGCAAAAGCTCTAGCTACGCCTCTGGTACTGTCCCTGCGGGTTCTTCCGCAGCGGATTTGATAAATCTGCAGGGCAAAACCGCTGCGGTTATCCCTGCAGATTTATCGCGGTTTGTCCTGCGGGTTCCGCTGCGGGATTTTACCCCTACTATTGATGCTGCATATGCAGCATCAATAGTAATGTTAAAAATAATAAAATCATAATGATATACTCACCCTCTGACGTCCCGATCTCCTCGGTGCTGCAGGCGGCGGTCCGGTTCCAAAGATGCTGTGCGACCAGGACCTTCGTGACGTTACGGTCATGTGAGCGCGACGTCACCGCAGGTCCTGGTCGCATAGCAAACCTGAGACCGGACGGCCGCGTGCAGCGCTGAGACTTCAGAGGTGAGTATATAATTATTTTTTATTTTAATTTTTTTTTTTTCTTACTCAAATATGGTTCCCGGGGCCTGGAGGAGAGTCTCCTCTCCTCCACCCCGGGTATAACCCGCACATTATCCGCATTACTTCCCGCATGGTGGGCACAGCCCCATGCGGGAAGTAAGCGGATCAATGCATTTCTATGGGTGCAGAATCGCTGCGATTCTGCACAAAGAAGTGACATGCTGCGGGTTTTTAACTGCTGCGTTTCTGCGCGGTTTTTCCCGCAGCATGTGCACAGCGGTTTGCGGTTTCCATTGGTTTCCATGTAAATGTAAACGCAATGGAAACTGCAGCGGACTCGCAGCGGCAAAATCGCTGCAGTTCCGCGGTAAAATCCGCAACGTGTGAACATGGCCTAAAGGCGTTTTCAAATGCTTCAAGACACGCCATGAGCACACTACTAAGGCTGAACTGCAGGGGGCGCCTGCCTTTATTAACCTGCCACCCTGTTTGTACATTCACACAGAAGACAGTTATAAAATCTGTTGTGAAAAAAAGCTGAAGCAGAAGAACCAGTCGGATCACTCCCTTCATTTGGTAGTCTCTGCGCTTGGCAAACAAAGCTGCAGTTTGATTGGCGGATCGGGTAAGGCCTCTGCGTGCCCGTGACCTGCCCTTAGACGACCATTCCATGACCCGGAGAGACAGCTGGACGCGCTAGGGGGCGCTGTTACATGGCGGCGCAGGAGGGCGGTCTCGGGCAAGCGGGAGGATCCGCGCGCTGCTGCTGCTGAGGATGAGCACTGCAGGCAACTAGGAGGGGGAGGAGAGGCTGATAATAAGGATAACGCTCAGCCCCATGACAGCTGCTGCCCCGCTCAGTCACCACTGCGAGCTCCGGCCGTGAGAGCGGCTGCCATTACCGAGCAGTGTTCAGAGCCGTCAGAGTGAGGAGAGCAGACATGAAGGCGTGTGAAGGAGCCGGGAACCAGCGGCAGCACCGTCTGCAGGAACAGGGGGGCGGCAGGAGCGCGGCTCAGTGTGCGGGGCAGTGCTGCGAGGGGCACGGGGACCCCTGGAAGGAGTGCATGGACACCGCCGTGCAGCTGGCGCTCCGGGCCGGCCAGGTGAGCGGACTACTGCCCCCATCATCCAGCAGGCTGCACCAAAATGTCCTCCTCATCCCTGTGAGATGAGGCCGGAAGAGTTGTCATAGTGCCCGGCATTGTCTCCTGCCTGGGAAGGAGCACAGGTCCCAGCAGTCCTGTCAGCACGGCTCAGCCATTGGCTCTTCTGGCATTTTTCTATTTCGGTTGCTTTATTAGCTGCTGAAAATGGAGGACAAGGTGCAGCCCGGTGTTGGCTCTGTTCAGACTTGGCTCCCTTGTCTGCCATGGGGCAGTGACCAATAGGCCCTTGTAGCAGGTGTGTGCCAGGGCGCCTCCATATTGGGTAAAGATGGCCTTCGCTATAGCTATAACTTAGAAGCCGCCTGCAGTGTGAACGCGTCCTTCTATAGCTACGTTCACACTAGCGTTGCGCCGCCTTGCGTCGGCGACGCGACGCACGGAAAAACGCGCGCGTTTTGCGACGCGTGCGTCGTTTTTTGACGAAATCGGACGCAAGAAAAATGCAACTTGTAGCGTTTTCTTGCGTCCGACGCTAGCGTCTAAAACGACGCACGTGTCGGAAAACGCGTGCAAAAAGACGCACGCGTTCCCTATGTTAAACATAGGGGCGCGTCGCTGCTGCGTCGCCGACGCAACAGCGACGCGACGTTAATGTGAACGTAGCCTATCTGCTGCACGGTGTGTGAGACGTGACGCCAGGCCGAGGTGTGCACAGCAGTCTGGTCGCTGCATTGCTGCGCAGCGCCTGCTTTGTTACGGCACTTCGTTCAGATTTCCAGGCGCATCCGCCTGCTGTAGACGTCGTGCACACCTCGCGGGGCACCATTGTGGCTTCTAGGCCTCAGGGTATGTGCACACGTAGGTGGGATGTCTGCAGATTTTTCCGCACCTGGTTTTGTAAATCCGCAGGTAAACCGCACTGCTGATTTACTGTGGAATTACAGCGGTTTTTGTGCGGATTCCTATTATTGAGCAGGTGTAAACAGCAGCGGAATCCGCACAAAGAATTGACATGCGGCGGAATAAACAACGCTACGTTTCCTCACGTTTTTTTTCCGCAGCTTGTGCACTGCGGATTTTGTTTTCCATAGGTTTACATGGCACTGTAAACTCATGGAAAACAGCTGCAGATCCGCAGCGTGTGCACACAGCCTCACCCTCTGTATACAGTGGGAATGGGGGCATAAGAGTAACAGCTCCAGCATTACTGCATGGAAACGACAGGTCTGAACTAAACCCCACATGTCAGGAGAACTAAGGCTACTTTCACACTAGCGTTTTTTTCAATACGTCGCAATGCGTCGTTTATGGGAAAAAAACGCATCCTGCAAAGTTGTCTGCAGGATGCGTTTTTGCCCCATAGACTAACATTAGCGACGCATTGCAACCGTCATGCGACGGTTGCGCCGTGTTGTGGCGGACCGCCGGGAGCAAAAAACGTTACATGTAACATTTTTTGCTTCCGACGGTCCGCCATTTCCGACCGCGCATGCGCGGCCGGAACTCCTCCCCACAACTCACAATGGGGCAGCGGATGCGCTGGAAAAATGCATCCGCTGCCCCCGTTGGTTGGCGCATTCACTGCTAGCGTCGGTAACCTCAGCCCGACGCACTGCGACGGGCCGAGCCCGACGCTAGTGTGAAAGTAGCCTAACGGGTCTTTAGCTCCTTCACAACTGTTTTTTTTTTTTTTTAACTTTTCTTTTTTTTCTGCCCCTTCTTCTTCTAAGGGACATAATTTTAGTTATTGTTCTGTCCAGATAGCCATATGAGGGATTGCTCCATTCCTTTTACCATATCATGTACTAAAAAAAAATCCATTTGTGGTGAAATGTACAAAGAAATCACCATTCTGTCATTGTTTTTTGGCTTTTATTTTTTATGACAGATTGGTAGAAATTACCTACAGCAAAATGTGTGGCTATTTTCTGAGACAAGTAATGTTCTTATTTATTCCTTTCTAGTTGCGTGGGGGTTTGTTTGTTTTTTTTGCGTGTGGACCCGACATTTTTATTGATGCTATTCTGAAGTACATGCAACCTTTTCATTGCTTTATTGCTTTTTTTTTTATATTTAGGTGAAGTACGGTAATTGAAAAAAATGGCAATTCTGGAATTTCGAGCATTATTCCTTTACCATGTAGCTTAATCTTCTGTTTAACCTGGACTTTTTGCAAACGTGGCCATACCAAATATTGATTTTAGTTCTATATTTTTATAAAAAAAAAGGGGTCATTCAAGTGTTTTTTCTTTAAATATCTCATTAGTGGAACTGAACCTGTAAATTTTTTTTTTTGTTTGTTTTTGTTCCATCTGCTGCTTTTCCACAGTATTGTAGTTTGTAGACAATATGACTGTTTCCTATGAAGCCCAGCCACCGACCTGGCCTTCATTAGCACCCAAATGCAACTCAGTGGTATCCTACAAGTATGTTTCAGGGTGCTGATGGCAGGACTACATTGTGTACGTGACTAGGAACTAAAATAATTTGTTCTGGCACAAACAAGCCGAATATTGGCCTATTTTGAGCCCCTGTGTTCCTGAAAGCTGAAGCACTCCTTCTGTATTCTGTTATTGCTAAGGAACCCCATGACCTCAGTAATGCCATCACATGCCCCTTTGTTGAGGGGGCTGGGAGGCAGGTGTAGAAGATGCAGTCTACTATTAGGGTACCGTCACACTATAACATTTCGATCGCTACGACGGTACGATTCGTGACGTTCCAGCGATATCGTTACGATATCGCTGTGTCTGACACGCAGCAGCGATCAGGGATCCTGCTGAGAATCGTACGTCGTAGCAGATCGTTTAGAACTTTCTTTCATCGCTGGATCTCCCGCTGTCATCGCTAGATCGGTGTGTGTGACACCGATCTAGCGATCTAGCGATGCGATCCAGCGATGCGTTCGCTTGTAACCAGGGTAAACATCGGGTAACTAAGCGCAGGACCGCGCTTAGTTACCCGATGTTTACCCTGGTTACAAGCGTTAAACTAAAAAAAAAACAAACAGCACATACTTACATTCTGGTGTCCGTCAGGTCCCTTGCCGTCTGATTCCCGCACTGTGACTGCCGGCCGTAAAGTGAAAGCAGAGCACAGCGGCTGTGCTTTCACTTTCACTTTACGGCCGGCAGTCACTGAGTGCGGGAACCAGACTGCAAGGGACCTGACGGACACCAGAATGTAAGTATGTGCTGTTTTTTTTTTTTTTTTAGTTTAACGCTTGTAACCAGGGTAAACATCGGGTTACTAAGCGCGGTCCTGCGCTTAGTTACCCGATGTTTACCCTGGTTACCCAGGGACCTCGGCATCGTTGGTCGCTGGAGAGCTGTCTGTGTGACAGCTCCCCAGCGACCACACTACGATTTACCTACGATCACGGCCAGGTCATATCGCTGGTCGTGATCGTAGGTAAATCGTATAGTGTGACGGTACCCTTAGTCATCTGTATATGGGGACCGCAGGAAAGCACAGATCATATGTTCCCAGCAAACCAATGGTCCAATAGTAAAATAATGAATCAACAGATATTTTAAAAAAGAGAAGTTATTAAAAAAGTCCTTTTTTGTGGCAAAAATAGTGCATACTAACTTGTCCTAAACATTTATCACCCATAGTGATAGGGATAATTAAGGCATTGGGCATCGGGTGGCACAGTCACGCAGCAATAAGCCATAAAAATGCCATTGCTTAGTAATGAACTCTTTATATCAATGGGTGCTGGCATGCGGGAAGTGTAGCATATGATGTCTGTCTGGCATGGAGGAAGTGTAGCATAGGACTGTCCGAATCTTCCTTTTGATGCTTTTATTACATCCTGACCCATATAATTGATTGAACACTTATGTCTGCCGCCATAGTAGCGATATGCATTGACCTTGAACAGTTGTCCTCCAGGAAGCGAAGGTCACAATGAAACTGCCAGACACTGGTTTAGGATGCAGGACCATTTGCCTTTACAATTTCCACAGGTTAGCACAATTGTGGCTTTTTGCTGTAATATGTATCCAGCGTTGTGGTGCACAGACCTATGTAATACTAAGGCTGCTGGATATTATCTGTTGCTTTTCTTTGTTACTACGTTAAGGCTATATTCACACTTTGCGGATTTTGCTGAGGATCCGCAGCGGATTTGACCGCTGCGGATCCGCAGCAGTTTCCCATGAGTTTACATTTCAATGTAAACCTATGGGAAACAAAAAACGCTGTGCACATGCTGAAGAAAAATCCGCGCGGAAACGCTGCGGATTACATTCCGCAGCATGTCACTTCTTTTCTGCGGATTTTCAGCTGCTCCAATAGAAAACTGCAGTTGAAAATCCGCAGAAGAAAACGCAGTAAAAACCGCGATAAATCCGCAGTAAAAACCGCGATGGGTTTTCACTGCGGATTTTGCAATTCCGCTGCGGAAAAATCCGCAGTGGAATCTGCAAAGTGTGCACATAGCCTAATACACATGATTTTGCTTTTGCAGTGTTGTCTGACAGATTCTCAGTATCTTTCCGCTGCCTGGCAGAAAAGCTATTTTCGTACTACAGAAACATAGCTGCACACTCTGTCATTGTCTTTGTGCAATGGCCCCTTTCACACATCAGTTTTTTGCCATCAGTCGCAATCCGTCGAATTTTGAAAAAAAAAACGGATCCGGCGACTGATGCCACCGGTTCTGTTTTTTTTGTTTTTTTTTTCTTGTAGACTTGTATTAGCGACAGATGGCCTCACGTTTCATCCATCGTTCGCCGGATCTGTTGAAAATTGTTTGTCCGGAGACAACGGACAAAGTAACTTTTTTTTGTGTACGTCGGATCCGTTGCTGTCCATCGTTTGCTAGAATGGAAGCCTATAGCACCGGATCCGTCAAATGACAGAAACCGGCGACAGATTCCGTTTTTTTTTTTAAATTGAGCATTAGTGTTGAGCGATACCTTCCGATACCCAGAAGTATCGGTATTGGATTGTATCGGCAGATATCCAAAAAATATCAGATATCGCTGATACCAATACCCGATACCAATGCAAGTCAATGGGATACAAATATCGGAACGTAAATAATCCCTTTCTGTCCTTCTATAAGCTGTTCCGGAGGGGGGGGGAGGAGTGTGGGCGGTGCGTGGGTGGACACTGTGAGTGTTTGTGTGTGCGGGCGGGGTCTGTGCGGGCCTGCCGGGGATCTGTACGTGCCTACCGGGGCTCTGTGCGGGCCTAGAGGGGCTGTATGCGGTGTGCCGGGGCTCTGTTCGTGTGTGCAGGCATCGTCCGATTGGACTATAAGTCCCATCGGACGATGCCTGCTACGCTGACAGTGATTGACACATTAGCCAATGATGGGACAGTAGTAGTACCATCATCCGACTAATGTGTTGAATGAAAAAAAAAAAAAAAGACTCCATATAGACTCCATACAGACCCACCATTACTTGTCACTTTGTTCCCCGAAGCCAGTGTCAACCTGTAAAAAATATTAAAATAACAAACAACCATTATACTCCCTGACCGCAGAAATCCACGAGTGTTCCACGACGATCTCCCGTGGAGAACAGCAGCAACAGCAACTGAGATGTGAAATGATGAATCCGGCCTCCCTTTTCCCACTCCCGTGTAGCGATGGGATATGGGGTAATAAGGGGTTAATGTCGCCTTGCTATTGTAAGGTGACATTAAGCCTGGTTAATAACGGAGAGGCGTCAATAAGACGCCTATCCATTATTAATCCAATAGTAAGAAATGGTTAATAAAACACGCACACACAGTGCATCACTAAGGTTACTAAAGTTCAAATTCTTGCTTTATGGCAATTGCTGCGTGGGAAAATGTCTCACCCAGCAATGCCATAAGTCAGACTAGGGACTATTTTTTTTTTTTTACAGCGGCGGAGGAATACCTTCCTCCCGTCATTGTGTTTCTGGGGCCCTTGGAGAGCGGTCGCATCATCTGATGCTGCTGCTCTCCACGGGAGATCGTCGTGGGACACTCGTGGATTTCTGTCGACAGGTAGTATATTGGTTGTTTGTTTGTTTCATCTTTTTTACAGGTTGACACTGGCTACGGGGATCAAAATGACAAGTAATGGTGATTATGTAATCTGTTTAATGTACTATATGTCTATATGTATGTAATGTATGAATGTACTGTATGTAGTATGGATGGATGGAGTATGTATGGAGTATTTTTTTCATTCAACACATTAGCCGGATGATGGGACTACTACTGTCCCATCATTGGCTAATGTGTCAATCACTGTCAGTGTAGCAGGCATCGTCCGATGGGACGCAGTCTCCACCCACGCACCGCCCACACTTCATTATACTGCATAATTGCACTATAGGAACTTCCGATTCTGGTATCCGATATCGCAAAAGTATCGGATCTCGGTATCGGAATTCCGATACAACGATTATCGGCGATACCCGATATTTGCAGTGTCGGAATGCTCAACACTATTGAGCATGCTCAGATCCAATCAGCCAGGTACGCTAGTCGGATCCGTCAAAAAAACGGATTTGTCACATCAGTTTTTCACAATCTGCGATGGATCCTTCGAGCCAACGGATTGTGACTGACGGCAAAAAACTGATGTGTGAGGGTATGTGCACACGCTGCGGATTTTGCTGCTGATTCCGCAGCGGTTTACACCTGCTCCATAATAGGAATCCGCACAAAATCCACAAAAAAATCACGGTAAATCGGTGCGGTTTACCTGCAGATTTACCGAAATCAGTCTGGAAAAATCCGCACCGCTTTCTGCAACGTGTGCACGTGACCTGAAAGGGGCCTAATAGGTGCAGAAATGGTGCAGAAAATATGCAACATCAAATGCTTATCGTGGGAACTTGGCTTAACCCCTTCACGCCACAGCCCTTTTTTGTTTTTGCGTTTGTTTTTCTCTCCCCTTCTTCCCAGAGCCATAAATTTTTGCATGACGAGTTGCACTTTTGAACGACACCATTGGTTTTACCATATCGTGTACTGGAAAAATGCTACAACTGTGTTTTTTTTTTTTTTTTTTTTTTTACCATGTTCACCAAATGCTAAAACTGACCTGCCACTATGAGGTATGTGCACATGTTGCAGATTTTGCTACGGATCCGCAGCAGTTTTCCCTGAGTTTACAGTACCGTGTAAACCTATGAAAAACAAAATGCAGTGCACATGCTGTGGAAAAAAACGCGCTTCTAAACATGGGAGACAGGAGACCCCTGTGGTTGTCATTGCCAGATTGCGATGTGAGCCGTTCACCGGTCTGCGCTCATTGCAAGTGAGCATTTCTGCTACACAAAAGCGATCTGTTCATCGCCTGTGTGCAGCAGAGGCGATCGAATGATCGCAGCTCCTAGTCTCCCATGGAGACTATTGAAAAAATGTGAAAGTTAAAAAAAAAAAAAAAAAAGTTTTAACTACGGTATATTTTCATAAAAAAAAAAAAGAAAAAAAAAAGTTGAAATCACCCATTTGCCCCATTCAAAAGAAAAAAAAAAAAAAACACATTTGCTATCGCCCCATACAGAATCGCCTGATCTATCAAGATATAAAAATATAATCTTATCGGTTAATGGCATAGCGAAAAAAAAGTAAAAACGCAAGAATTAGGTTTTTTTTGTCGCCGCAACATTGCATTAAAGTGCCATAAAGAGGGATCAAAAGATCGTATCCACACCAAGATGATATAATTAAAAGTATCAGCTCGACATGCAAAAAAAATAAACCCTCAACACAGCACCAGATCCTGAAAAATGGAGACGCCAAGGCTATGTGCACACGTAAGAAAAGAGGTGCAGAATTTTCTGCACAAAATCTGCATCTCCTGGCAGAATCTGCAGCTGCGTTTTTTATGCATTTTTAGTGCGGAATTGATGCGGATTTTGTGCAGTTTTTGTGCAGATTTTACCACTGCGGATTTCTATTAATGGAGGGGTGCAGAAACGCTGCAGAACTGCACAAAAGAAGTGACATGCACTTCTTTGAAATCTGCAGCGTTTCTGCGCAGATTTTCCTGCACCATGTGCACAGCTTTTTTTATTTCACATTGATTTACATTGTACTGTAAATCACAGTGCAGTTCTGCAGCGTTTCTGCGCAGAAAAAAACACTGCAGTTCTGCACTAAATCTGCATCGTGTGCACACAGCCTAAACTGAGATGTGTTTAAGATTCAGCATCTTGTATATTAATTTAATTGTTTTGCAAGTATTTCCTGAGTGGTTACTCTGAAACTCTTTCATCTCTAATGTATGGAGCAATACATTGCTAAACGCTGGTTGCTAACTGTTAGAAACCTATGTGAGCCCATTCTACATGTTCTAGCATGCAAGCTATAAAGGTGTACTTGTGCATGGCTTATTTTGTTTCTGCACGTTCATACAGTGGAAATACAATTACTTACAGAAGCTTTGTTTTCTTGGCAGGTGGTCAGAAAAGCTCTAACAGAAGAAAAGAGGGTGTCTACTAAAACCTCAGTGGTGGACCTGGTGACAGAAACCGACCATTATGTCGAAGAGTTAATCATTTCTGCTCTGAGGGAAAAGTTTCCTTCTCACAGGTGAATTATTAAAAAGAATGATGGGCCTACAAGGGTTGTCTGAGGTCTTCTGGCATCAGCTGAGAAGGAGGTCATGTGAGAAAGCTGCTCAATTTCACCAGATCCAACAACTCCATTATCAAAGATTGGGTTTTCTTCACTGCAGGGAAATTGAGGCGTAAAAATAAAATGGTACTCCACCCCAAAATAATAAAACGATAAAATATAGCAGTAAGTGATAAATCGATCTACAGGTGCTTCTCACAAAATTAGAATATCATCAAAAAGTTAATCTGTTTCAGTTCTTCAGTACAAAAAGTGAAACTCGTACATTATATAGTCACTACAAACAGAGTGATCTATTTCACATGTTTCTCTGTTAATGTTGATGATTATGGCTTACAGCCAATGAAAACCCAAAAGTCATTATCTCAGTAAATTAGAATAACAAAAAACACCTGCAAAGGCTTCCTAAGCGTTTAACCCCTTTCCGACATCGGGCATAACAGTACGCCGATGTCAGACTCCCCCCTGACTCCGGAGCCCGTACCTTTCCGGGCACATGTCAGCCTGATCAGGATGGTCCTACTGTCTAATATTAAAAACCTTACCATGTGTCAGAGTTGACCTCAGTGTCTGAATAAGGGCAGACAAAAGGACTGGGTCCAAATCTATGTACACCAGTCTGAGGAAGCTTTTGGCCGGCGTCACATTCAGCGTATAAAAATACGGTCCCTAATTTACGGCCGTAATACACAGAAAAGTCCCCAAAATAGTGGTCCGTATCTCCTCCGTAGGCAGGGTGTGTCAGCGTATTTTGCGCATGGCATCCTCCGTATGGCATCCGTACAGCGAGATTTTCTCGCAGGCTTGCAAAACCGACATACATGTGCTCCAAAAACCATAGACGTGTGTGTGTGTATATGTATATATATATATATATATATATATATATATATATATATATATATATATAATGTCATCCAGCGCGAGATAGCTATTAAGCTATCTCCTTCCTAAACCCGACATGATATGAGACATGGTTTACATACAGTAAACCATGTCATATCCCCATTTTTTTTTTTTTTTTTGCATAGTCCACACTACTAATGTTAGTAGTGTGTATGTGCAAAATTTGGGCTGTCTAGCTATTAAATTAAAGGGTTAAATGGCAGAAAAAATTGGCGTGGGATCCCGCGCAATTTTCTCCGCCAGAGTAGTAAAGCCAGTGACTGAGGGCAGATATTAATAGCCTGGAGAGGGTCCATGGTTATTGCCCCCCCCCCCACCCCCCCTGGCTAAAAACATCTGCCCCCAGCCACCCCAGAAAAGGCACTTCTGGAAGATGCGCCTATTCTGGTACTTGGCCACTCTCTTCCCACTCCCGTGTAGCGGTGGGATATGGGGTAATGAAGGGTTAATGTCACCTTGCTACTGTAAGGTGACATTAAGCCAGATTAATAATGGAGAGGCGTCAATTATGACACCTATCCATTATTAATCCAATAGCATGAAATGGTTAAAAACACACAATATTGCAAAGTATTTTAATGAAATAAACACACAGGTTGTTGTAATATTTTATTCCACTCTGAATCCACCTGAAGACCCTCGACCTGTAACAAATTAAAAATAAAAAACCAACAAGAACTCATACCTTCCGTCGATATGTCCCACGATGTAAATCCATCTGAAGGGGTTAAACTATTTTACAGGCAGGAGCTCTGCTATAATGCAGCTGTGCTTGTGCCTGTAAAATGCCGGGGAATGAATGGAATGTAGGTCAATGACCTGTAGTTACCTTCAGTCGCGGTGATGCGCCCTCTGCTGGATGTCCTCATATGACCTCGAGGCTGGGAAAATATTCATGAACAGGTGCACATATTAAGCTTTCTCAAAATACTAGCTGCTTCTGTTCATTTGGAATCGGGCTACTGACCTTCTTTGCCGGCATACTTCGAGGCAGAGAATACACAGCACCGAAAACTCAGCGACATAACATCTGAAAGTAAGATTCTTTTGTGTATTGCATATGCCTGGAATTTGTGTTAATGTTTCCCTGTTGTACGACTATTAACACTGATTGGTTATCTATCAGTAACCAGCACACCTATATTGATTGGCCATATATCAGCAACCGATAGAGAGAGAGAGTATTAAAGGGAAATACTTTCTTTTCATTCATTCATCTACTTTTAGCGCAGTGACCTTCTACAAATTTTAATATTAAAAATTACAAAATCTGATATACTGTCTACAGACCTTTTTATGCAGAAAATGAAAGATTCAACTGCACCAATAGCATTAACTCCTGGTAGCAAAACCTAATATTGTGATTGAACATGCTAAAGTCGTTTATTTATTTTTATCTCCAATGTCTAGATTTATTGGTGAAGAATCTACCTCCGCAGGTTCCAAATGTGTTTTAACGGAGAGCCCAACATGGATTATTGACCCCATAGATGGAACCTGCAACTTTGTACACAGGTATAAATTCATGGAGATTACTACTTAGGATTCCTACTCGTGTTTGTTGTGAGTACAGCACTTCGCCATTTCTGGCAGTCCCCTAGGAGTGGGTGGAGGTGCATGTGCACCATTGTGACAGGGCTCTGCAGAGGGCCGTTCTCAAAATCAGTGGGGGTCTCAGAACTTGAATGTCCAGCAGTTGGGAAGTTTTGTGCTTGTTCCTATGGATAATAGCTTCTAACATAGCCGAAACGTCGCACTTTTTTTTCATCTTTAACTGGTGTGCTGCCTCCATTTTTTTTGTTTTCTACATTGAAGGTTTGGTATGTGTCTGGGGGGCATGGCACAAAGTAACATGTTTGCATATAATAATAATAATAATAATAATATTTATTTTATTTTTTTTCAACTGTTTGGAACTTATTGTAGGGTTCATACAAAGTTCTGTCACAAACAATGACTCCTATTTCCACAAAAAAATTTTTTATGCATTTTAATTTTGAACGCTTATTGCTTTAATTGTATTTGAAGATGGGTTTACAGCATTCAACTTGCAGCATTAAGTGACTGCCTAACAGTAAGTATTGGGCCTGACTGTAGTATCTTACAAGGTTCTTTTCTGTATTAGTCTTCAGGGCACACCACTCCCCTGCTTGCTGGTTGCAGTGCCTCCTGATGACTGACAGTTAAGACCAGCAGCATGGCAAACCCACTGCCCAGTACTGTTCATTCTGAAGAAAACATATATAGATAAACTAAGGTCCTAATAATTACACAACTTAAAAAGACCCTCCTACTATATACAAAACTTTTGTTAAATATAATCTTAAAAAGGGGGACTTATCCTCACTGTAACTATTAGAGAAGTTCCCCTTTTTAAGAATATATTTAATAAAAAAGAAAGACCCTCCTATATACAGAACTTAAGTTGCAGAACTGTGCATTCTCCCATGCTGGGAGCAGGGGCAACTTATCTCTGCAGCCTGGAATAAGCACAGAGAGACTGAAGCTGGCGAAATGCTGCAATCTGACCAGATTCAGAGCAGCACTTACAAGCTCTATAGCAAAGAGCTTGTTGTCAGCCCTGTACTCCCAGCCTCAGAGGCCGCAGTTAGATTGCCTAGGTTTCTGGCCACTATTGCAATGTGCAGTAAACTATAGAATTAAAATTCTTGAGAACAGTGGATTCCAAAGAGGAGGCACATTGCAAACTTGCTTGTTTTACAGACACTTTGTAATTTTACTTACCAAGATGACACAACCAACTTAAATTCTTTATAGGTCAATTAAAGTAATGGGTGAAATCCAAAAATGTTCACCTTTGCCTTTACTACTTTGCAAAATGCTAAATTTCATTTTGCTTTTTGGCTTGTATGAAGTATTGATTCCAACACTGAAATCATATTCTTTTCTTCCACAGGTTTCCACTGGTGGCTGTCAGCATTGGATTTGCTGTCAATCGAGAGGTATAAAAAGTGTACTGTAAGTTGGTAACCTGAGATTCCTAAAGGTATCTCATAGGGGAAGGGGAAGAGGTTGTTTTCTTCCTAAATGACTGTAAAGGGTTATGACAATTATAAAAAGTAAATCCAACAATGTATTGAGTTTCTAAAGACACCAGGTATCTGGTATTTGTTCCTTTTGTTTTGGATTAGTCATATTGGGGTTGGTGCATACCAATAACTATAATACGTTTCCAAGAAATCCATGTTTTGGATGCTGATGGTTCTGCTCTGTTCTCATGTTCGTTTGGGCATTCTATTTGTTTCATTTTAGGAATAAGCAAACTGAACAAGAGATCTGTTGCATCAGTTGTGGAAACAAACATGGGGCCCCATTGATTACTACAGGATCCCTATGGATTTATTTATTTTTTTAAAGGAAAAGTTTTGCATGTTCTAAATATGGACAACAAATGACCTCACCATAATCAATTGGGCCCCATGCTTCTCTTTGTGTAACTGATGATACAGATCACTTTTATTCTTTGGCTGTTCCAAAATTGGACCAAATGTCTGGGTTCACACAAATGTGATCAGAACCTTAGATGACTTGCAGAAGATTTTTGTACCAGTTGATGCAGGCGCCCTCAAAATATTGGTAGTGAATTTAATTTAGGAAAATTATATGTAGAATATTTTACATTTTGTGCTACTGCTTACATAAATGGAACATCCAAGCCAAGGGGTACAAAATGACAAATCCTTATACTATTATTAAATGGACGTAGATCAGCACTAGCACAAACAAGGTTATCATCTTGTGTTAACATGCCATGATTAACTCTTCTATAGGACCACAATCACATATCCTTTATAATTTTGATCCATCAAATAACACAATCCCAGTCAGGGACTTCAGGTGTTTCATATAATCTGTTGTATGCACTAAAGTGTGTTCTTCTCCACCTGCCGGTGTTACATATATATACAAGGTACAATGCATTCAAGGGAATCTACACAGTAGGATCAACACTGCTAAGCCATCTATATGGGTACGCGATCATAGATAGTTGAATAAAATAATACCTAGAGATCTGCGATCCGATTTCTTATTCCAGAAAAATCCAGAGTTTTCCTCTGGCGGTGGAACCACTGGCCGCTACGCTTCGACAGTCTGATGAGATGACGGGGTTTAAATATGGGGTGATTGAAGAAAGGGTGGCGTTGTATGCGGATGATATTTTGTTGTTTCTGGCTGACCCGGTTGCATCCTTGGAGGGAGCCATTGGGATTATTGAACGATTCGGATCAGTGTCGGGACTTAGGATAAATTGGAGTAAGTCTATCTTGTTTAAGGTGGACGATGTGGATGGGGAGCCATTGGAGGACGGGCGACTGGAGGTGACGAGTAAATTTAAGTACCTGGGAATATGGGTATCTATGCCGGTCACTGACTATATACATGAGAATCTGACTCCAATCTTGGGTGCCCTCAAGGCAAAAGCGGATGCATGGCTTAAGCTACATTTGTCTGTGGTAGGCAGGGTGAATCTTATCAAAATGATTCTGATGCCGAAAATATTGTATATTCTTCACAATGCGCCGGTTTGGATACCACGTGGGAAATTTAGACAGATCAACTCTCTGTTTAGGAATCTGATTTGGGGGAGGCAGCATCCGCGTATCAAACTGGAGACACTTCAGCGACCCAAGGATGATGGGGGTCTGGCATTGCCTAACCCTGAGTTGTACTTTCTTGCAGCCCAGAGTCAGCATTTAAGGGGCTGGGCGCATGAAGGGTCATCTGGGGCAGTACAGCGGTTGATGGAGGTGGTGACAAAAAGAAGGCCAGTGGTGCAATGTTTGGAGGATGGATCCTTGGAGAGTTTGGGGAAGCTATATCCGACTTTGCTGTTGATACGCAAGCTGTGGAGTAGATTGAGGCACATACGTGGGATCACGGACTTGACTAGATACTCGCCGCTATGGCATAATAACAATCTGAAAGAATTTGAGGCATTGGGGGTACTGATAGAGTGGTTGGGCAAAGGGATTCAGTATGTGTATCAAATAATTGAACAAGGTGAACTGAAATCATTTTCCCAATTGCAGGCGGAATTTGGTCTTGGGTCTGCAGGGGAGTATCAATATTTGCGGATGAGGCATGCCTTTGGAGCTCAGAGTAGGAACGGAGGTATTAGGATTCAAAGGGATATAGTACTGGAGTATGTGTGTAATGATGGGACGACTGGAGGAGTCATATCCACTCTGTACAGGGATCTGTTGCACACTTTTCTATTGGGGTTTCCAATAATGGCAAGAGCTAAATGGGAAAGGGATTTGGGCCCAATAGATAACGAGACTTGGGAGTCGGTGTTGGAATGGATCCCAAGACTGTCGCTGAGTGAACCGTATAGACTGTCACAGCTCTATGTGATACACAGAGTTTATAGGTCTCCGATGGTGCTATATAAGGCAGGATTGCGTAATGACTCTGAATGTCCGAGGTGTAAGTCTACGGATGCAGACATTTTCCATATGATATGGACATGTCCGAGGTTGGCTGCCTTCTGGGTGGTAGTTTTGAGTCGTATGGAAGGTGCGTATGGATGCACGGTGCCAAGGGATCCAGTTGTCTGTTTGTTGGGATGCGTGGATGAGATTGGAGTGGATAAACACCTAAAGATAGCTATAGCCAGATTGTTGTATATGGCTAGGAAGGTGATAGCTAGAAACTGGATTAGGGAAGAGCCGCCGTCAAGAGGAGAGTTCCTCCAGTATGTGAAACAGGGCCTGACACTGGAAAAGGGGATTTATAAGAAGAAAGGGAAAACTGAAACGTTCAATAAAATGTGGTCTCCATGGATTGCTATGGGATAGTAATGTGAAGTGTGGCTTATACGAGTGGTTGAGGGATTAGATACTCTATTGTTTTAATGATGGTAGTAATTAACAAGATGAGCTGCTTTGTGGGGGTGGGGGGCTTTGGGATCGAAGGGGGCTGTTTGAAGGGGGAGGGGGGGGAAATACTCTATATTGAAAATGTAAATGTAACATGTTAATTGCCTTGTTATTCTTAATAAAAATTTATTTGAATAAAAAAAAAAAAAAAAAAAAATCCAGAGTTTTCTTAATATATAAATTAGCTATTAAGATCTGTGGGCCGGACACTGATCTGCATGAGAATCTGCCTCCAGAGATTATTTTAAATGAAAGGGAGAGTTAGGCTAGGTTCCCATTGCGTTAATGCGACCGCGCTAACGGACAGCGTTGCACGGCGAAATTAATACCGTGCAACGCGTCCATTAGCGCGCCCATAGGCAGCAATGGGAACGCGCATCGCTAACGCGTGCCATTTTCGGCATGCGCTAGCGATGTGCCGGTGTCTTGTGACGCGCCTCGGACGCTGCTTGCAGCGTCCGAGGCGCGCCCGAGGTCCGTTCCCCGCTCTCGCAGATCGGGGATCTGCGCTAGCGGGGACGTTAAACGCGACCCCGAAAAAGACATTGCGTTAGCGCAATCCGCTAGCGCTTAGCGCTAAACGGATTGCCCTAACGCAATCTGAACCTAGCCTTACCAGTGTGAGATGAGCAGACTGTCATCCAGAACATCTCACACTGGTAACTCTCGCTTATATTTAAAATAATCCCTGGAGGCAGATTTCCTGGGAGATCAGTGTCCGGCCCATAGATCTTAACAGCTCATTTACATATTAAGAAAAATGTTGTTGTTTTTTTTTTTTTTCCTGGAATAAGACATGACAGATATCAAGGTACCATTTTTTTTTCAACTTCCTATGACCTGCATACCCATATAGATGGCTTAGGAAAATTGATCCTACTGACAGATTCCCTTTCAGATTTGTGTCCCATGGCACAGCTGCTGAAGGCCTCACCCATGTTTGGGCACTGTGAGGATAACTTTCCCAGGAAAATCTGTGTTGCTGGAATTTTGTGTACTCCTTTCCCCTGCAGGTGGGCATAGTCTTTGGATTCATGTGACTTTATGTACATTTGGTGACTAGTATGCTACTATGTTGCTTGAATTTTGTAGTTATTCTATTATTAATCTTTATGCATCGCAGCAAAGAAAACAAATACCAGCTTCTTCTGCATGTTACATAGTCTGCACTACATCAAAAAAGCCCAGAAAGACTAAAGTCACTTAGTAAATGTCCAAAATGGTGAAATTGCTTTGTAATTCTAGAAGTTTATGTATAATTTTGGCAGGCCGTTCCCGAAACGGGTGTAACAGTTTTGTTTTTTTCTTCCAGCTTGAATTTGGTGTAATATACCATTGTATCGATGAAAAATTATATACAGCGAGAAAAGGGCAAGGGGCATTCTGCAATCAAGAAAGGCTTCATGTTACAAAAGAAACGGGTCAGTTTAAGACATTTTCAAGGCCATCCACTGTGTCAAATAGACAGATGCCAAGAGGTGCTCAGGAGGTTAGAGGTTTCATATATGGTAGGAGGGAAGACAAAATTGCATTATATGCTGACGATATTTTGTTGTTCCTGGAGGATTCTGAAAGGTCCCTGTGCAATGCGGTTGCTTTGATTGAGGAGTTTGGTTGGTTTTCGGGTCTCACAATAAACTGGGATAAGTCTTGTATGTTGTTGATTGAGGGGGACAGTATGGGCAGTGGAGAGAGGGCGATAACCACGAAATTAAAGATTGTTCAAAAATTCAAATATTTGGGTATTCAGATTGCTCTTCCTCTAGCTACCTTTGAGGAACTGAATTTAAGTCCGTTAATGCAGAAAATTCGTACCAAGATTGCGGCATGGAACAAATTACATTTATCGGTGGTTGGTAGGGTGAACCTCTTAAAGATGATTGTAATGCCACAGTTGTTGTACGTGCTACATAACTCTCCCATTTGGATTACACAGTGCAGATTCCGTAAGATTAGGTCTTTGTTTGGGGAATTAATATGGGGAGGAAAGAGTCCTAGGTTTAAACAGGAGATACTTCAGAGGGCCAAAAAAAAAAAAAAAATAGACCGATGCCATGAGAAAAAGAAAAATTGACTTGTTTGAAAGAACATGGGGTCTGATTAAGACTGGCGTTTTCTACTCCAGTCTTAATGAATTTGGTGCATTTTAGTCCAGCAGTTCCTTCATGAAGATGTGTCTGTCTCTTGAAGAATTAGGCACATCTTAAAACTGCCATGCACCTTTCCTAGAAATGTTACTTCGCCAGGTGAATGACATACATGTCATGGGTAAATGATTAATTTACCATGTGGACTTCACTACACCTTGTCCCACCTGAGCTCTGCCCATTTTTGTGGAGCTGTCTTGTACTGGTGTAAAGATTGTGACATATAAAAATGTTTCACACCAGAATTCTGGTGACTGTCTGGTGTCGTGTACTAATAGCAGCATACCCCAGGAAGGCTCTGTGCAACTGGAGCATTACATTACTGATGGCCCACCCTGCGACTTGGTGGTGAAATTGATGTGACGATCAAGACTACCCTCGGCAGAGAGCAACATGCTAACCTCAAGGACCAGGACCATAGGACAATGCAAATTTAGGCAATATGTTCTGCTTTTATTTCTCAAAATAATAACACATGTACTATGAAATGGTTTGGTTGAAAGTTTTCTTTTTCGTAAGTAACTTTTTTAGACCATTTTAACACATTTGAAAGATGCAGTTTAAACCCCCCGTCCTTCTGAATAAGCAATTGTGGTTTTACCATGTTTTTTTCTCATGTGATTTTGGTGCCAATTTGACGCGGTGTTTCTTTTTTTTTTTTGTGAAGAATCGCTTGGATTCTGCATTACGATTCTATATCATCACAAGGTCCCTGGCAGCCCAGCTCCACCTCCTCATCAACTCCTGACCAAGCTGCTCTGTTCTACCCCCCCTACCAGGGACTTTGCAGTGATGTAGAATTGTAGTTCTAATGGTGAATTATGCAGGGAAAAGAGACTTCCTGTTTCTGCATAGAGCTTAGAAGGATTCAGCCAGTCTGTTTTAATCATGTGATTTCATAGACCTAATGGAAAAGAGAAGCATTAACTGGGCAGAGGAGCAAAGTTAGCAATTGTAAATACACAGTTATATAATATGATGACTGCAATATATCAAGAGAATAGAAAAAAAAAAACTTTGGAAGTGGTTCTTTAAGGAAAATTTTTCACAATTTTTTTTTTTTTCATTTTAAAGTAGGTATTTTGGAATAAAGTTTCTGAAGAGCTGTATAAGACATGATTTTCTAATATATTTTTTTTAACCCCTTCATGACCCAGCCTATTTTGACCTTAAAGACCTTGCCGTGTTTTGCAATTCTGACCAGTGTCCCTTTATGAGGTAATAACTCAGGAACGCTTCAACGGATCCTAGCGGTTCTGAGATTGTTTTTTCGTGACATATTGGGCTTCATGTTAGTGGTAAATTTAGGTCAATAAATTCTGCGTTTATTTGTGATAAAAACGGAAATTTGGCGAAAATTTTGAAAATTTCACAATTTTCACATTTTTAATTTTTATTCTGTTAAACCAGAGAGTTATGTGACACAAAATAGTTAATAAATAACATTTCCCACATGTATACTTTACATCAGCACAATTTTGGAAACAAAATTTTTTTCTGCTAGGAAGTTATAAGGGTTAAAATTTGACCAGCGATTTCTCATTTTTACATCGAAATTTACAAAACCATTTTTTTTAGGGACCACCTCACATTTGAAGTCAGTTTGAGGGGTCTATATGGCTGAAAATACCCAAAAGTGACACCATTCTAAAAACTGCACCCCTCAAGGTACTCAAAACCACATTCAAGAAGTTAATTAACCCTTCAGGTGCTTCACAGCAGCAGAAGCAACATGGAAGGAAAAAATGAACATTTAACTTTAGTCACAAAAATTATCTTTTAGCAACAATTTTTTTATTTTCCCAATGGTAAAAGGAGAAACTGAACCACGAAAGTTGTTGTCCAATTTGTCCTGAGTACGCTGATGCCTCATTTGTAGGGGTAAACCACTGTTTGGGCGCAGGGCTTGGAAGGGAAGGAGCGCCATTTGACTTTTTGAATGAAAAATTGGCTCCACTCTTTAGCGGACACCATGTCACGTTTGGAGAGCCCCCGTGTGCCTAAACATTGGAGCTCCCCCACAAGTGACCCCATTTTGGAAACTAGACCCCCCAAGGAACTTATCTAGATGCATATTGAGCACTTTAAACCCCCAGGTGCTTCACAGAAGTTTATAACGCAGAGCCATGAAAATAAAAAATAATTTTTCTTTCCTCAAAAATGATTTTTTAGCCTGGAATTTCCTATTTTGCCAAGGGTAATAGGAGAAATTGGACCCCAAAAGTTGTTGTCCAGTTTCTCCTGAGTACGCTGATACCCCATATGTGGGAGTAAACCACTGTTTGGGCACATGCTGGGGCTCGGAAGTGAATTAGTGACGTTTTGAAATGCAGACTTTGATGGAATGCTCTGTGGGCGTCACGTTGCGTTTGCAGAGCCCCTGATGTGGCTTAACAGTAGAAACCCCCCACAAGTGACCCCATTTTGGAAACTAGACCCCGAAAGGAACTTATCTAGATGTGTGGTGACCACTTTGAACCCCCAAGTGCTTCACAGACGTTTACAACGCAGAGCCGTGAAAATAAAAAATCATTTTTCTTTCCTCAAAAATGATGTTTTAGCAAGCATTTTTTTATTTTCACAAGGGTAACAGGAGACATTGGACCCCAGTAATTGTTGCGCAGTTTATCCTGAGTATGCTGGTACCCCATATGTGGGGGTAAACCACTGTTTGGGCACACGTCGGGGCTCGGAATTGAGGGAGCACCATTTGACTTTTTAATACAAGATTGGCTGGAATCAATGGTGGCGCTATGTTGCGTTTGGAGACATCTAAACAGTGGAAACCCCTCAATTCTACCTCCAACACTAACCCCAACACATCCCTAACTCTAATCCCAACTGTAGCCATAACCCTAATCGCACCCCTAACCACAACCCTAATTCCAACCCTAACCCTAAGGCTATGTGCCCACGTTGCGGATTCGTGTGAGATTTTTCAGCATCATTTTTGAAAAATCCGCGGGTAAAAGGCACTGCGTTTTACCTGCGGATTTTCCGCGGATTTCCAGTGTTTTTTGTGCGGATTTCACCTGCGGATTCCTATTGAGGAACAGGTGTAAAACGCTGCGGAATCCGCACAAAGAATTGACATGCTGCGGAAAATACAACGCAGCGTTTCCGCGCGGTATTTTCCGCACCATGGGCACAGCGGATTTGGTTTTCCATAGGTTTACATGGTACTGTAAGCCTGATGGAACACTGCTGCGAATCCGCAGCGGCCAATCCGCTGTGGATCCGCAGCCAAATCCGCACCGTGTGCACATAGCCTAATTCTAAAGGTATGTGCACACGCTGCGGAAAACGATGCGGATCCGCAGCAGTTTCCCATGAGTTTACAGTTCAATGTAAACCTATGGGAAACAAAAATCGCTGTACACATGCTGCGGAAAAACTGCACGGAAACGCAGCGGTTTACATTCCGCAGCATGTCACTTCTTAGTGCGGATTCCGCAGCGGTTTTACAACTGCTCAAATAGAAAATCGCAGTTGTAAAACCGCAGTGAAATGCGCAGAAAAAACGCGGTAAATCCGCCATAAATCCGCAGCGGAAAAATCCGCAGAGGACCAGAATACGTGTGCACATACCGAAACCCTAGCCCTAACCCTAGCCCTAGCCCTAACCCTAGCCCTAACCCTATTCTAACATTAGTGGGGAAAAAAAAAATTATTTTTTTATTGTCCCTACCTATGGGGGTGACAAAGATGGGGGGGGGTCATTTATTATTTTTTTTATTTTGATCACTGTGATAGATTATATCTCGGTGATCAAAATGCACTTTGGAACGAATCTGCCGGCCGGCAGATTCGGCGGGCGCACTGCCCATGCGCCCGCCATTTTGGAAGATGGCGGCGCCCAGGGAGAAGACGGACGGACCCCGGCAGGATCGGTAAGTATGATGGGGTGGGGGGGGGTGGATCGGAGCGTGGGAGGGGTGGAACGGAGCACGGGGGGGGGGGGGGGGGGGGGGTGGAACGGAGTGCAGGGGGGGTGATTGGAGCACGGGGAGGGTGATTGAAGCACGGGGGGAGCGGAGCACAGGACGGAGGGGAGCCGGAGCAGTGTACCGGACAGATCGGAGGGCTGGGGGGGGGGGGGGCGATCGGTGGGGTGGGGGCACATTAGTGTTTCCAGCCATGGCCGATGATATTGCAGCATCGGCCATGGCTGGATTGTAATATTTCACCAGTTATAATAGGTGAAATATTACAAATCGCTCTGATTGGCAGTTTCACTTTTAACAGCCAATCAGAGCGATCGTAGCCACGGGGGGGGGTGAAGCCACCCCCCCTGGGCTAAACTACCACTCCCCCTGTCTCTGCAGATCGGGTGAAATGGGAGTTAACCCTTTCACCCGATCTGCAGGGACGCGATCTTTCCATGACGCCACATAGGCGTCATGGGTCGGATTGGCACCGACTTTCATGACGCCTACGTGGCGTCATGGGTCGGGAAGGGGTTAAATTCCTTTATTGCAGAAATACTGACTTCTAAACATTAGGGCGCCTGATATGTCAATTTCCCCTTTAACCAATGGGGAGATAACATATTCTTCTTTGTGAGCGTTTACTTTTTCCCTTATGACATTGCTGAATAAGGCTTTCTCCTACGCCTCATTGGGGGACACAAAACCATAGGTGTTATGCTGCTGCCACTGGGAGGACACTAAGTTAAAACATAAAGAATAGCTCCTCCCCTGCAGTATACACCCTCCTGCTGGCTCTAAGTGAACCAGTTCTTGCTTAGTGTCTGTAGGAGGCACTTGGATCTGCTTTCAGACCCCACCGTTTTTTTTTTTATTCTATTTTTTTTTCCCTTAACGAAGCAAATGGGGGTGACGGACCCTTTCTAGGTTCTGATCTCCCCCGAATCATCAACAGGCTAGTACGTGGAGCGTTCCTCCCATATCCTTTCCTGCAACGTTGGATGCCAGCCCTCTATAGCAGGCGACCACATGGAGTAGCTCTCCATCTACCTCTCCTGGAGCCAGGTGCATAGCCGGACATATTATGTATGGCGTCCGTGCAGCCCCCCACTGCATCATCACTGATATAGCGGATGACGCAAGGCGGCAGAAGCTCTCCACCCCCTCCCTGACTATGGCGACGGTGGATTGAGCACCGGCCCACCGCTTCTACCGTAAGCACACTGTGGGGGCCGAGACGCTGGGGAGGTACTGGTCCCTGGGGTATGGAAGGTCCGCACCTCTAGCAGGGCATAAAACCCGGGTCCGTGGGTGGTCCGCAGTGCGGCTTTTCTATGAAGGAGCATGGCTCAGGATGGCACTAATAGCGGTCGCGACGCCGCAACCTTTTAAAATTTAGTCCCTGGCTTTTCCCCTTCATACAGGCCGGAGTGCTTGGCCACGCCCACCGGCATTTACCGCCACCCATCTTTTCTAGGGCTTCTCGTTCTTTGAGAAGCGCTCTCACAGATCTCAGTGGCCATCTTGGGACACCCACAGCGCTGATCCTGCAGCGCTGCTCCAGCTCTCCTAAGCACAGCCTTCAGGACCATACATTGCGGAACTCCGCTTGAGACTCGACACATGACCTGGGTAAGCTGTAGATACATAGCTTAACCCTTCCCCTGCTAGTAAGCGCTCTCCTCAAGGCTACTATGTCTCAATCAAGGCCTCACAAAAAGTCTGGGAAAACCCACACTGTATTCTTCGCTGCATGTATCTCTTGTAAGGTCTCATTACCCCGGGGTCACATTACTGGATTGTGCACAGCTTGTGAACCAGTGACTGTTCAGGAACCACCTGTTACTGATACCGAACCTAGTGAGCCTGGTCCCCATGGGTGGGCTACCTCTTTCCCGGTCTATGGCATCCCTAGCAAAAGCGTTAGAATCGTTCCGAGACCCCTCCTCTAACCAGGGCACTCTTACGGATGACGCTTCCAATCCTCAAAACCCCTCGTACTGTAGGGGTCGTACATTTCCAAGGAGCTCTCGCTTTTCCAGGAAAAGGACTCATGCCATATCCCCAGACCATCACCGGATTTCGGGTTCTTAGAGCTCCATTTCTCGCTCCCCTTCCATTGGGGCTAGTAGAGAACCTGTTTCAGAGGACGATTCTGACACGTCCCTAGATCAGGAATTTAATCACGATCATGAGACTCTCGACTCGGTGAATAAGGCTTTGAAACTTGAGGAGGAACCTTTATCTAAAACGGATCATGCCGTGTCCTTTAAGAGGACCAAGCGAGCTCACAGAGTGTTCGCCACTCATCCCGAATTTAAGGAAATCGTTGAATCTCACAGGATCCGTCCCGATAAACGATTCACAGGGCAGAAGCCCATGGAATTAAGATATCCCTTTGCCCAGGATCTAAGAAAAGATTGGTCTCAATCTCCCCCGGTAGATCCTCCGGTATCACGCCTGGCTACTAAATTATTTTATCCTCTTCGGATGGCGCCTCTATTAAAAACCCAACCGATCGTCAGATCGACAATATGGCGCTTTCAGCCTTTGAAGCCTCAGCAGCCGCACTCTTCCCATTTTTTGCCGCTATGTGGGTGGCTAAGGCTATGACCCACTGGGCTGAGGTCTTGTCTACAACAGTGCTGGATATCGATCTTCCCCCTGAGATAGCAGACCTCGCTACTCAGATAGCCAGAGCTGGAGATTTTGTAGTTACTGCATCCCTGGACGCTGCTAACTCTGCTTCGCAAGCAGCAGCGAACGCCATCACCATCCGGAGGTCCTTATGGCTCAGGGATTGGCGTGCGGATTCGGCTTCCAAAAAGTAATTGACTTCTCTTCCATATCAGAGCGGTCACCTTTTTGGCGAAAAGCTCGACCAATTAATTACCGACGCCACTGGAGGGAAGAGTAAATTTCTTCCACAACAGAGACCCTTTTGGCCCTTTCAGAACCAGCAGCAGCAGCAGGCTCTGTCCCGATATTTTTTTTTTTTTTCTCGCTTTACCTCAAATTGGTCCTCTACTTCCACATCTTCCGGACCTGGCCGGGCACAACGTAGGGACAGAGGTCCTCAGACCTCTTACAAACCTTCCCCTTCTTGGAAAGGCAGGCCTAGGCAGACAGGGTCCAGACCGGGCAGGTCTCCCACACAATGACTCCCTGCAGTATCCGGAGGACACCCTCAAAGTAGGCGGCCGTCTGTTTTCCTTCATCGACGCGTGGCTCTCGGTTGTTCATGACGAATGGGTCCGCGACCTAGTGTCCTCCGGATACAAGATAGAATTCTCCTCTCTTCCACCAAATCGCTTTTTCCTGTCTTCTCCTCCCAGGGCAAAGGCATCAGAGTTCTTCCAGGCCATAAGCTCTCTAAAAGAAGATTGGGTTATTATCCCGGTTCCTCAAAACGAAAGGTTTCAAGGTTTTTATTCAAACCTGTTCATTGTTCCAAAGAAGGACGCTACAGTACGGCCCATACTGGACCTAAAACTGCTGTACAAGTTTGTCAGGGTGCGACTGTTCCGGGTGGAATCGCTTTATTCTGTCATTGCCTCCATGGAGAAAGGCGAGTTCCTGGCGTCTATAGACATCCAGGACGCGTACCTCCACATTCCTATTTTACCTTCTCACCAAAGGTTTCTTCGCTTTGCAGTTCAGGAAGATCACTTTCAATTTGCTGCTCTGCCCTTCGGCCTCGCCACCGCTCCTAGGGTGTTCACCAAGGTCATGGCGGCCGCCGTGGCCATCCTTCACACCCGAGGTGTGGTAGTGTTTAAAGTATCTAGACAATATCCTCATCAAAGGCCCCTCTTTCCGCACCTGCAAGGAGGCCGTGACCATCACAATAGATACTCTTTCTCTCCTGGGTTGGAAGATAAAGTTCCAAAAATCTTCCCCCAGTACCGGCTCAGCGAATTTCCTTTCTAGGAATGATACTGCACTCGTCCCAGGGGTTGGTACTTCTTCCCCCGGAAAAGATCTCAGTCTTACAGTGGGAGGCTCAGAAGCTCTCCCAACCTTGAACTCACTCTCTACGTTTCAGTATGCGAGTCCTCGGCAGGATGGTAGCAGCTATGGAGGCGGTCCCATTCGCTCAACTACACCTCCTCTCCTTACATCATGCTCTCCTTGCTATGTGGGACAGGAACCCTTCCTCTCTCGATCGTCGTTTCCTCCTTCCCCAGCGAGTCAGTCTCTCAGGTGGTGGACTTTGAAGTCCTCCCTGAATCAAGGGAAGTCTTTTCTCCCAGTACATTGGCTAGTTGTGACAACAGATGCCAGTCTTCTGGGCTGGGGAGCAGTGTTACCAGCGACCCTGAGCAGCGTGATGGTGTCTCTTCAGGAAGCACGCTTGCCCATCAACATCTTGGAAATACGGGCAATCAGGTTGGCTCTCTTCCAATTCCATCCCTTCCTGGCAGGTTGTCCCATCAGGATTCAGTCCGACAATGCCACGGCAGTGGCATACATCAACCGGCAGGGGGGAACACGCAGCAAGGCAGCCATGACTGAGGTAGGCCACATTCTCCGTTGGGCCGAGGAAAACCAGCGGTTCACATCCCGGGAGTGGAAAATTGGGAGGCAGACTTCCTCAGCCGTCAAGATCTCGACTCCGGAGAGTGGTCTCTCCATCCGGAGATCTTCCACCAGATCTGCTGTCGTTGGGGAACCCCGGACGTGGATCTGATGGCCTCACGGCTAAATTCCAAGGTTCCCAACTTCATAGCTCGGTCCCACGATCCGACAGCCATCGGGGCAGATGCACTCGTTCACTCGTGGCATCAGTTCCAGCTTCCGTACATATTTCCCCCGCTTCCTTTACTGCCGAGAGTCATCAAGAAGATCAGAGCGGAGGGGATGCCACTAATCCTGATCGCGCAGACCTGTTGTCCCAGGGCCCCATTTACCACCAGAACTCCGAGGCCTTTGAGTCCTGGGTGCTAACACAGGCAGGCTTCTCTCAGAAAGTCACTTCTACCATGATCAGTGCTAGAAAGCCTACGTCTATGCGTATATATCATCGCATTTGGAAGACCTTCTTCTCATGGTGCAAGGACCGAGGATGCTCTACCCTTGAATTTTCCATTCCTTCCATCCTCGAATTCCTTCAGCCGGGTTTGGACTTGGGTCTCTCCCTTAGTTCTCTCAAAGAGCAGATTTCAGCCTTGTCAGTCCTGTTCCAACATAGAATTGCCAACAGATTACAGGTGACGACGTTCATTCAGGGAGTCTCCCATGTGGTGCCGCCCTATAAGATGCCGTTGGAACCATGGGACCTTAATTTGGTCCTTGGAGTCTTGCAGAAGGCCCCTTTTGAACCTCTGCAGGACGTTCCCCTGTCTTTTCTGTCATGGAAAGTTGCCTTCCTGGTTGCGGTCACGTCCATCCGACGAGTCTCAGAGCTGGCGGCTTTGTCTTGTCAATTTCCTTTCCTCATTTTTCATCAGGATAAGGTGTTTTTGAGAACATCCCCGTCTTTTCTACCGAAAGTTGTCTCATCTTTCCATCTCAATGAGGAAATTATCTTGCCTTCACTTTGCCCGGCACCAGTACATCGCACCGAGAAGGCTCTTCACACACTGGACTTGGTGAGAGCTCTTAGGAGATACATCACGAGGACGGCAACTTTCCGCAGGTCAGATGCCCTGTTTGTGCTCCTGGAAGGGCTAAGGAAAGGTCTAGCTGCTTCCAAAGCTACGATAGCCAAGTGGATTCGTTCAGCTATCCAGGAGTCCTATGGAGTCAGAGGTCACTCCGTCCCAGCAGAGATTAAGGCTCATTCTCCTCGGTCAGTGGGTGCGTCTTGGGCCATCTGGCAGCACAAGTCTGCAGAGCTACGACTTGGTCCAGCCTGTATACGCTTACGAAACATTACCATGTCCATTCTCAGGCCTCGGCAGATGCGTCCGTCGGCAGACGAATTTTGCAGGTGGCAGTGCCGCATCTGTAACTTGTGGGTACAAGGAGCAATTGCAGTGGCTTGTTTCCCACCCAGGGACTGCTGTAGGATGTCCCATGGTCCCGTGTCCCCCAATGAGGCGGTATATGACAGCTGACACCCCGCAGCAATACCCATGATCGTGGGCATTTAACCCCTCTGATGCCGCTGTCAGTAGTGACAGCGACATAGAGGGGCATCACGCAGGGACGGGAGTTCCCTGCGCTCTCCCACCGGAACAACGCGGTGCGATCGCGGTGTTCCGGAAGGAGTCCCCGGATCCAAGATGGCCGCGGGGCTCCTTCCTGGTCCTGAAGTGAGGTGGCTAGCCGGCGCCTGCTTTGAGCATGCCGCCTGCTCTGCCTGTCAGATCGCTGATCTGACACAGTGCTTTGCACTGTGTCAGATCAGCGATCTGATCTAATATAGTGATGTCCCACCCTGGGACAATATTAGAAAGTAAAAAAAAAAAAAAATAGAATGTACAAAAAAAATATCCCCAAATAAAGAAAAAAAAATATTTCCCAATAAATCCATTTATTTATGTAAATAAAAAAACAATAAAAGTACACATATTTGGTATCGCCACGTCCGTAACGACCCGCTCTATAAAACTATCCCACTAGTTAACCCCTTCAGTGAACACTGCAAAAAAAAAGGCAAAATACAGCGCTTTATTATCATACCAGCGAACAAAAAGTGGAATAACACGCGATCAAAAAGACGGATATAAATAAACATGGTACTGCTGAAAACGCTGTCTTGTCCCGCAAAAAAAGCCGCCAAACAGCATCATAAGCAGAAAAAAAAAAAGTTATAGCTCTCAGGATAAAGCGATGCAAAAACAATTTACCGTATATACTCGAGTATAAGCCGAGATTTTCAGCCCAAATTTTTGGGCTGAATGTGCCCCTCTCGGCTTATACTCGAGTCACGGTGGGTGGCAGGGTCGACGGGTGAGGGGGAGAGGGCGCTGAGGCATACTTACCTAGTCCCGGCGATCCTGGCGCTCCCCCTGCCGTCCCACGGTCTTCAGGTGCTGCAGCTCTTCCCCTCTTCAGCGGTCACGTGGGACCGCTCATTAGAAAAATGAATATGGACTCCACTCCCATAGGGGTGGAGCCGCATATTAATTTCTCTAATCAGCGGTAAAGGTGACCGCTGATAGAGGAAGAGGCTGCGGCACCGAAGACCAGCTGTCCGAGGGAAGGAGCGGGACGCTGGGAGCAGGTAAGTATCACATATTCACCTATCCCCGTTCCACACGCCGGGCGTCGCTCCATCTTCCCAGTGACGCTCCATCTTCCCGAAGTCTCTCCACTCTGACTGTTCAGATCAGAGGGCACGATGACGCATATAGTGTGCGCGCCGCCCTCTGCCTGATCAGTCAGTGCGGAGAGACGCTGGGGAGCTGCAAGCAAGAAAGGTGAGTATGGCTTTTTTTTTATTTTTTATTGTAGCAGCAGCAGCAATGGCAGAGCTTTCTATGGTACATCTATGGGGCAATAATGAACGGTGCAGAGCACTATATGGCACAGCTATGGGGCCATAATGAACTGTGCAGAGCATTATTGCCCCATAGCTGTGCCATATAGTGAACGGTGCAGAGCACTATATGGCACAGCTATGGGACAAGAATGAACGGTGCAGAGCACTATATGGCACAGCTATGGGGCAATAATGAACGGTGCAGAGCACTATATGGCACAGCTATGGGACAAAAATGAACGGTGCAGGGCACTATATGGCACAGCTATGGGGCAATAAAGAACGGTGCAGAGCACTATATGGCACAGCTATGGGGCAATAAAGAACGGTGCAGAGCACTATATGGCACAGCTATGGGGCAATAATGAACAGTGCAGAGCACTATATGGCACAGCTATGGGGCAATAATGAACGGTGCAGAGCATTGTATATGGGGCACAGCTTTATATAGAGCATCTATGGGGCAATAATGAACTGTATGGAGCATTATATGGGGCATATTTTAATATGGAGCATCTAATGGGGCCCATCAACTTTATGGAGCATTATATGGGGCTCCTGATTCAATATGGATATTCAAAAACACTTAACCTACTGATGTCTCAATTAATTTTACTTTTATTGGTATCTATTTTTATTTTTGAAATTTACCGGTAGCTGCTGCATTTTCCACCCTAGGCTTATACTAGAGTCATTAAATTTTCCCAGTTTTTTGTGGCAAAATTAGGGGGGTCGGCTTATACTCGAGTATATACGGTATTATATAAAATAGTTTTTATTGTGTAAAAGCGCCAAAACCTAAAAAAATTATATAAATCAGGTATCGCTGTAATCATACTGACCTGAAGAATAAAGCTGCTTTATCAATTTTACCAAATGCGGAATGGTACAGTCATGGCCAAAAGTATTGACACCCCTGCAATTCTGTCAGATAATACTCATTTTCTTCCTGAAAATGATTGCAAACACAAATTATTTGGTATTATCTTCAGTAACTTTGTCTTAAATGAAAAAAACACAAAAAGAATTGTCCCAAAGCCAAATTGGATATAATTCCACACCAAACATAAAAAAGGGAGTGGACAAAAGTATTGGCACTGTTCGAAAAATCATGTGATGCTTCTCTAATTTGTGTAATTAACAGCACCTGTAACTTACCTGTGGCACCTAACAGGTGTTGGCAATAACTAAATCACACTTGCAGCCAGTTGACATGGATTAAAGTTGACTCAACCTCTGTCCTGTGTCCTTGTGTGTACCACATTGAGCATGGAGAAAAGAAAGAAGATCAAAGAACTGTCTGAGGACTTGAGAAACCAAATTGTGAGGAAGCATGAGCAATCTCGAGGCTACAAGTCCATCTCCAAAGACCTGAATGTTCCTGTGTCTACCGTGCACGGTGTCATCAAGAAGTTTAAAGCCCATGGCACTGTGGCTAACCTCCCTAGATGTGGACGGAAAAGAAAAATTGACAAGAGATTTCAACGCAAGATTGTGCGGATGTTGGATAAAGAACCTCGACTAACATCCAAACAAGTTCAAGCTGCCCTGCAGTCTGAGGGTACAACAGTGTCAACCCGTACTATCCGTCGGCGTCTGAATGAAAAGGGACTGTATGGTAGGAGACCCAGGAAGACCCCACTTCTTACCCCGAGACATAGTCGGGCTGGAGTTTGCCAAAACGTACCTGAAAAAGCCTAAAACGTTTTGGAAGAATGTTCTCTGGTCAGATGAGACAAAAGTAGAGCTTTTTTGGGCAAAGGCATCAACATAGTTTACATGAGAAAAAGAGGCATTCAAAGAAAAGAACACGGTCCCTACAGTCAAACATGGCGGAGGTTCCCTGATGTTTTGGGGTTGCTTTGCTACCTCTGGAACTGGACTGCTTGACCGTGTGCATGGCATTATGAAGTCTGAAGACTACCAACAAATTTTGCAGAATAATGTAGGGCCCAGTGTGAGAAACTGGGTCTCCCTCAGAGGTCATGGGTCTTCCAGCAGGACAATGACCCAAAACACACTTCAAAAAGCACTAGAAAATGGTTTGAAAGAAAGCACTGGAGACTTCTAAGGTGGCCATCAATGACTCCAGACCTGAATCCCATAGAACACCTGTGGAGAGATCTAAAAATGGCAGTTTGGAGAAGGCACCCTTCAAATATCAGGGACCTGGAGCAGTTTGCCAAAGAAGAATGGTCTAAAATTCCTGCAGAGCATTGTAAGAAACTCATTGATGGTTACCGGAAGCGGTTGGTCGCAGTTATTTTGGCTAAAGCTTGTGCAATCAAGTATTAGGCTGAGGGTGCCAGTACTTTTGTCTGGCCCATTTTTTTGTTTTGTGTGAAATGATCAATGTTTTGCTTTTTGCTTCATTCTGTTTTTTTTTTTCATTTAAGACAATTTAAATGAAGATAATAATACCAAATAATTTGTGTTTGCAATCATTTTCAGGAAGAAAATGAGTATTATCTGACAGAATTGCAGGGGTGTCAATACTTTTGGCCATGACTGTATAAACGCCCCCCCTAAAAGAAATTCAGGAATTGCTGTTTTTTGTTCATTCTGCCTCCCAAAAATCGGAATAAAAAGCGATCAAAAAATGTCATGTGCCCAAAAATGGTACCAATAAAAACGTCAACTCATCCTGCAAAAAACAAGACCTCACATGACTCTGTGGGCCAAAATATGGATAAATTATAGTTCTCAAAATGTGGTGATGCAAAAACTATTTTTTGCAATAAAAAGCGTCTTTTAGTGTGTGACGGCTGCCAATCATAAAAATCCGCCAAATAAACGCTATAAAAGTAAATCAAACCCCCCTTCATCACCCCCTTAGTTAGGGAAAAATAATAAAATTTTAAAAAATGTATTTATTTCCATTTTCCTGCTAGGGTTAAGGTTGGGGTTAGGGTTTGGATTACATTTACGGTTGGGATTAGGGTTAGGGGTGTTAGGGTTATGGTTGGGGTTAGGGGTGTGTTTGGGTTAAGGTTTCAGGTAGAATTGGGGGGTTTCCACTGTTTCGGCACATCAAGGGCTCCACAAACGCGACATGGCGTCTGATCTCAATTCCAGCCAATTCTGCGTTGAAAAAGTAAAACAGTGCTCCTTCCCTTCCGAGCTCTCCCGTGCGTCCAAGCAGGGGTTGACCCCCACATATAGAGTATCCACGTACTCGGGACAAATTGGACAACAAATTTTGGTGTCTATTTTCTCCTGTTACCCTTAGGAAAATACAAAACCGGGGGCTAAAAAATAATTTTTGTGGAAAAAGATTTTTTATTTTCACAGCTCTGCGTTATAAACTGTAGTTAAACACTTGGGGGTTCAAAGTTCTCACAGCACTTCTAGACAAGTTCCTTGGGGGTCTAGTTTCCAATATGGGGTCACTTGTGGGGGTTTCTACTGTTTAGGTACATCAGGGGCTCTGCAAATGCAACGTGTGACGCCTGCAGACCTATCCATCTAAGTCTGCATTCCAAACGGCGCTCCTTCCCTTCCGAGCTCTGCCGTGCGCCCAAACAGTGGTTCCCCCCCACATATGGGGTATTGGCGTACTCAGCAGAAATTGGACAACAACTTTAGCAGTCCAAATTCTCCTGTTACCCTTGGGGGAAAAAAAAATTGCGGGCTAAAAGATCATTTTGTGGAAAGAAAAAATTATTTTTTTAATTTTCACGGCTCTACTTTCTAAATTTTAGTGAAACAATTGGGGGTTAAAAGTGCTCACCACACATCTAGATTAGTTCCTTAGGGGGTCTACTTTCCAAAATGGTGTCACTTGTGGGGGTTTCCACTGTTTAGGCACATCAGGGGCTCTCCAAACGCGACATGGTGTTCAATCTCAATTCCAGCCAATTTTGCTTTGAAAAGTCAAATGGCGCCCCTTCCGAGCTCTGCCATGTGCCCAAACAATGGTTTACCCCCACATATGGGGTATCGGCGTACTCAGGACAAATTGTACAACGACTTTTGTGGTCCAATTTCTCCTGTTGCCCTTGGTAAAATAAAACAAATTAGATCTGAAGTAAAAATTTTGTGAAAAAAAAAAAAGTTAAATGTTCAATTTTTTTTAAACATTCCAAAAATTCCTGTGAAGCACCTGAAGGGTTAATAAACTTTTTGAATGTGGTTTTGAGTACCTTGAGGGGTGCGGTTTTTAAAATTGTCACTTTTGGGCATTTTCTGTCATATAGACCCCTCAGTCACTTCAAGTGTGAGGTGGTCCCTAAAAAAAAAAAAAAAAAAAAGAGTGGTTTTGCAAATTTTGTTGTAAAAATGAGAGATCGCTGGTCAATTTTTAACCCTTATAACTTCCTAACAAATAAAATTGTTTCATTGTTTCCAGAAATGTGGTAATGTAAAGCAGACATGTGGGTAATTTATTAACTATTTTGTATGATATGACTCTCTAATTTTAAGGGCATAAAAACTAAAGGTTTAAAAATTGCAAAATTTTCGCCAAATTTCCATTTATTTTTTTTTCACAAATAAACGCAAGTCAAATCAAAGAAATTTTACCACTATCATAAAGTACAATATGTGACGAGAAAACAGTCTCAGAATCACCGGGATCCATTGAAGCGTTTGAGTTATGACCTCATAAAGTGACAGTGGTCAGAATTGAAAAATATGGCCTGGTCAGGAAGTTTAAAACAGGCTTCGGGGTGAAGGGTTTAAATCAAAATTTCAGTTTGCTTTATTTTCTTTAGAAAAAGATTCTACAGGTTCACTTATTGCTATATTCCAGAAACACTGAAAACATTAACTCCAAGCTGTATTGTTCATGTGTGCCCATCAACTACGGCAAGGTGACATTTGGTGGTGGTAGGATAGGACCCATCAGAGAAATGTCACCTTGCAATGGTTGATGGGCGCACAGGAATTGGCCAATTTATGTGCTAAGAACCTCCCATATTTTTTTTTTTTTGTAAGCACATCTTACTGAGTAACAATACAGCTTGGAGTTAATATTTCCAGTGTTTCTGTATGTTTTGCCCCTGGTTTCTGCTTTTGTTTTCTTTTTATATATTGGTTATGTACATAGCTATTAGTTGATCTAGTGTATCCACTGCCCCTTTGGTGGAATTATAATCTAAGGCTATGTGCACACGTTGCAGATTTGGGTGCAGAATTTTCTGCACAAAATCTGCATCTCCTGGCAGAAAACACAGGTGCTGATTTGATGCGTTTTTCTTGTGGATTTTGTGCGTTTTTACTGCGGATTCAGTGCATATTTCATGCAAAAAGTAGTGTGTGTTGAAAAACAGTTTTTAAAAATAAGTTTAGGAATAGAAGGCTCCTTTAGCCGGCTTTGATGTTGATAACCCATCTACATGTAGGTCCTCGGTATCTGATCTGTAGGTGTCCAGCAACTCCAACTATCGTCTGCTGTCTGCTTCAGCTCAGCTGGATGTTATAGTGAATGGAGCCAGAAAAGTAGCATTCCCGAGAACTGCAGCTCGGCTAATAAACAATTTAATAGGAAATCTGTATATTAAGGCTGGACAGCTGCTTTAAATGATCTTTATTTTCTACAATTGTGTGACAAATTGTAATATGTAATATTGTGTTTTTACCATCATTCCACCAGGTATCAAGAACTCTTTAATTGTAACAGAAATTGGTCCTAAGCGTGATCCAGCAACTTTAAAATTGTTTTTGGGCAATATGGAGGGGTTTTTAAAATTTCAAGCCCATGGGTAAGTGGTGTATATCTCCTGAAATAAAGACTTGACTTGCAGTTGTCATAAATTGAGAATAAATTATTTTTACAAACAAATTATCAGTACATTATTATAATTTTCTCAGGACAAGGAAGTGTACTTAATGTGAAAATGACTGAATGATCCCTGCTTTTGTCTGCTATTTAATTGTATTTGAAGTTCAGCTCTATAAAATAAAATAACCGAATTAATAATGTGTCCGTTATTCTTTATTCACAGTGTTCGAGTGATTGGTAGTGCCACACTAGCCTTGTGTCACGTAGCATCAGGGGCAGCTGATGCCTATTACCAGTTTGGGCTGCACTGCTGGGACTTGGCAGCAGCCACTGTCATAATTCGGGAAGCTGGAGGCTTTGTGATAGATACATCAGGTAGGTGGTATACTTTTTTGTAAATCCATTTCTTTGCAATCAGAAATAGCTGTCTGAAATGCTTCAAATGAATGTTATTAATAATGTAATTACTCTTATTGTATGAATGCAAGGAGATAATGCTATTTCGAAACAAGTGTAATAAATCTGAACTATATGTCACTTTACTAAAGCAATGTGGACAGACGCTTAAAGGAGTTGCTGAGGTATATCTTTGCTATTACATAGTAGTCTGAGAAGTAAGACCTCCACTTATCCCTAGCAATCTTTTAGCTTTTCTTCACACAGCACTGACCCCAACCAACCAAGGTATGGCAAGGGCTGTGGAGTCGGTAAGCCATACCTCCAAATCAATTTCCATGACTCCGACTCCACCAAAATAAGCTCTGACTTCGACTTGACGACCCTGGGTATGGCAAAAAATACAAATTCAAGGTGCTGAAGATTGAAGAGCTGGATGTTCGCTAAAAAAACAAACCCTATCCTTTTATTTAGTGATACATTTCAATGAGTAAATCAGACAAATTCGGGAAAATCGTTCTGTCTCTGAATAGTCTGATGAAGGTTAACTACTCCCCAAAACACATGGAAAATCCAAAGAAACGAAAATATTTTACTACTTTGCTGTCTTTATTGAATCTTCCAAGTCTGACTCTGGACCTTGCACATGGGCAGTGGTGTCTGCAGCAGAATTCCCATTCCCTTCCCTTGGGTGGGATGTGTGAGATTATATTGCATATGGTAGAGGGTCCTTGATCCAAATGTATTACACAAGACACCATTCTTACTGTTAGGAGTGGAATTTTACAGTCACTGCAGACAGTGTCTGGGAACTGCTTGCCTAATAGTACTGCACCCTTATGTCTATAAGGAACGACAGGCCTGTAGCTGTAATATGCTGTTCTTACATAAGGCATCATATTAGACTGAAAGGTCCACTGGAAATCATATACAATGTAAATATTTTGGGGAAATGAATGCTATGTAAGAACCTCTCCCGATGACGCGCTGCCACTCTTGTTGGCTCAGTCAGGTATAGCATCTTAAATGTGAATGGGGCTGAGCTGCCGTACATGACATGCCATAGATTAGACTGTGCTTTTTATTTTTCTCTCAGAAAATGTTCCATGCATTTTTTTTTTTTCAAGATCTCTTTATTTTATAGCATTGTAAGCTTTTAATTAACTGAACGATACTCACCTTATCAACCCACTAAAGCTTTCTTGCGATCTTCGCCCAATGAACTCCAGTGATGACTTCTGCAGTCTCATGTCATATTGACAGGTCCTTGCTAGGACCTGAGAAGGGATGGGATGGGTAAGGAGATTGATTCCAAGGGGCTGTACAGCAGGGCTCTGGAGTCGGTAAGCCAAACCTCCAACTCCTCAATATCCATGACTCCGACTTCACCAAAATGGACTCTGACTCCACAAACCTGCTGTTCAGTACTATCCATCTGAGCAATAATTATCTATTTTGTCCAGTTACAGCCTGTGCCCTGGCCCATAGACTACAAAACTGTTTGCTGATTGAAATGTGTTTTTTTTTTTTTTTTCCTCTAGGTGGACCTCTGGACCTCATGTCTTGTCGTGTGGTGGCTGCTGGTACAATGGAGTTGGCACAAAGTGTAGCTAAGGAGTTGAAAACTATTGACTATGGAAGAGATGATGACTGAAAAGCTTTGTTGGCGTATTCCAAGACTGTGGGCATACACATACTGGCTTCCTTTGGCATACATGTACACTCAGCAGCACAGCATTGTGTAAATGAATTGTGTGTATTGTCTTGTGTATTTCCGAAATGGGTAGAGCATTGTAAGTATTAGGATCCACTTGGGCTTCAGTCGCTATTATTTTCAGTCCCTTTTGATTTTATTAACAGGGAAATTTTCTTTATTTTAAACTGTGCTGGTACATTGCCAGAATATAAAAGGATATTGTACATGTCGTATCATCATTTTAATGCAAAATGTTATGTGGAATATACAACTGAACTTAATTAAACTATATTTTTTCACAAACACGTCGTCCAGTCACTAACCTACTACATGTGAGAGCGATGAACATTAATGGTGTGTGTTCAGCATCACAGGCAGGAGTTAAATGACTGCTTGGGCCTGTTTATGCAAAATGCATTCCTTCCCTGCATATTGACCTCTGCACAGGGCACTGAGCATGTCTCCACCATAGTCCATGAACTGTTTCACTCTAATGGTTCTAATTCATGTGGCTGCTGTAAAATGTCTTTACACAAGCAGAGGCGCAGCTCAGGCAAGATAGCTGTCTGCATTATCAGATTATATCAGATTATTATCAGATTAAACATTGCATTTTGAAAATACAGACTGACTATACAGCTCTGGTTAAAATTAAGAAGTCACTGCAAAATTTTCAGTTTGTCTGATTTTTCTCTTCCTAGGTTTATTTTTGAGTAAAATTTAAATTGTTTTTATTCTATAAACTACTGACAACATGTCTCCGAAGTTCCAAGCAATAAATTTTGTATTTTATTTTCTGAAAATGAGAAATGGTCACAATAGCAAAAAATGCATTGCTTGCAGACCTCAAGTAATGGAAAAAAAAACATGGTCATAATCATTTAGAAACAACAATACTAATATTTTAACTCTGAAAGAGTTCAGAAATTTTTAATCACAGCTTTCATGTGTCTTGGCATGCTTTCCACCAGTCTTCAACACTGCTTTTGGGTGACCTTATGCCACTCCTGGTACAAAAATGTAAGCAGCTCTTCTTTGTTAGATGGCATGTGACTATTCATCCTCCTCTTGATTACATTCCAGAGGTTTTCAATGGGGTTCAGGTCTGGAGATTGGGCTGCCCATGACAGTGATTTGATGTGGTGGTCATTTAACCACACATTGATTGACCTATCTGTATGGCATGGCGCATTGTCCTGCTGGAAAAACCAGTCCTCAGAGTTGGGGAACATTGCCTGAGCAGAAGGAATCAACTGTTTTTCCAATATAACCTTGTATGCGGCTTGATTCATATGTCCTTCGCAAAGGTTAACCTGCCCAATTCCAGCCTTGCTAAAGCATCCCCAGATCAACACCTGGTCGTCTAATGGTTAGACGGAGACCCTGGAGAGGCGTGCAAGCCACAGTGTCTTGTGAAATTTGGTGGAGGATCGGTGATGATCTGGGGATGCTTCATGCTGGTTCTCAGGAGAAATTGTACAACAAATGTGAAGTAAAATTTTTGTGAAAAAAAGTAAAGTTCATTTTTTCTTTCCAAAATTCATTAATTCCTGTGAAGCACCTGAAGGGTTAATAAACTTCTTGAACGTGGTTTTGAGCACCTTGCGGAGTGTAGTTTTTAGAATGGTGCCTCATTTTTAGGTATGTTATGCTATATAGATCCCTCAAAGTCACTTCAAATGTGATGTGGTCCCTAAAAATATGGTTTTGTAAACTTTGTTGTAAAAATTAGACATCGCTAGTCAAATTTTAACCATTCTAACTTACTAACAAAAAACATTTTCTCCTCCTCATTGGGGGACACAGGACCATGGGTGTTATGCTGCTTGCCACTAGGAGGACACTAGGTAAACACATAAAGAATTAACTCCTCCTCTGCAGTATACACCCCCTGTCTGGCCAGTAGTGACCCAGTTCTTGCTTGGTGTCTGTAGATTTTTATTTTTTAATTAGCGGAGTGAAGGGGGTGACGGATTCCTTTCTAGGGTCCGCTCTCCCTCGAACCATCAACAGACGAGCACCCGGAGTATACCTCCCCGTACCTCTCCAGCGACGACTGTGGCACGCCTAATCTACGCTAAGGCGACGGTTCCTATACGGTCCCTGTGTTTCCCCCCCCCCCCCCCGTACGATGGCGGCGAGCACATAGAGTATTGGCTCTTATGTGCATCTCCCGGGCTCCACCGCAATCAAGCCCTCACCTGACGGCGTCATTTAGTCCCCACAGTAGCCGTAAGTCTCCTGCGGCTGGCACATTTGAAGATGGATGGAGGCTCTCCATCCCCCGACAAAGGGAGGATCGATTGAGCTTATTCCCTTGCAATGGAGGCTGCATCTCTGCTCGGTGGTGGTGAGTAGTTTCCTTCCTCACGCTGCCTGCATGGGAAGGTGCGGTCCTGGTCCATAGGGAGAGGGGCCGCTGGCTGGACGCCAGCTGCGATCATTCGGCGCTACATCGCGGCCTGCCGGCGCGCTCCGCCGGCAGGCTCCATAAATTTAGTCCCCGGCTTTTTCAGCCGGACTAGGCCGCAGTTGAAATCCCCGCCCACCGCCGGAGCCCCGCCCACTACCCAGACGCTTCTCGCTCTGAACGAGAAGCGCCCTGCAAATCTCGGGCGCCATCTTGGGACTCCACTTCTGCGGGGAAATAGGCTAGTGTTTTCGGCCGAACTACTCAGAAGGCGCAATCTTCTCTCTTCCACCCTGGGGACACAAGAACAGGATCGTGGGTAACTGCTTCACACTATAGGAAAAAGCTTAACCCCTTCTCTGCACCCATAGCCCTGCTATCGCAGTTTATTGGAGAGAATAGACATACACTATGTCTCAATTTAAGGAGGCAAAAAAGGAGCAATAAAACGCAGTTTTTTACTTCATGTGCCACTTGCAATTCTGCTTTGCCACATGCCCACAATACTCCTTTGTGCCCGAACTGGGACCCGGCCTGTGCACAGCGGCCTTCTGCCTCCACCTCCAATGTCCCCACGGACCCCGCCGAGCCTAACCCTCCTGAGTGGGTCGCTTCCTTGTCACGATCTATGGATGCTTTGGCCAAGGCATTGGACTCTTTCCGGGGATCCTCCCTAAGCCAGAACCCTCCCGTCGACTGCGGCGGAATCTGGCGCCGGTACGGAGCCGTCTGACCACAGTGGGCATACTCCGTTACGGGAATCTCGGGTTCCAGGAAAAAAAACCTTGCCTCGCCTCCCGTACACGCTCGAGCTTCAGCATCTGCGAACTCAACTTCTCGCTCCCCTTCCCCCGAGGGTCGCAGCGTACATGACTCGGAATACGAGGCGGAGGAATCTTTAACCCAAGACTCCTCGATCGGTCAGGAGACACTTGACTCCCTTATTGAGGCAGTCAACAAAACGCTAATGGACGAGGAATCTGTATCCACTCACTGTATCCACTCAGGAACACGTCGTGTCTTTTAAAAAGGCTAAACGCGTCCAAACGATATTTGCTAATCACCCTGATATTAAGGACATTGTCCAAAAACACAGGGAACACCCGGATAAGCGATTTACGGCTCAAAAGGCCACGGGAGCCAAATATCCTTTCTCCAAGGACCTAACGAAGGAGTTGCTGCACTCTCCTTCTGTGGTTCCTGCCGTATCGCGACTCGCATCCACAACAATCCTATCTCTGTCCGATGGTTCATCAGTCAAAAACCCTACTGACGGTCAAATTGACTACCTGGCTCGCTCAGTCTTGGAGGCCTCATGAGCAGCACTCCTTCCATCTTTCGCTGCTACCTGGGTGGCTAAAGCAATGGTCGCCTGGGCAGAGGTATTAACCTCTACCGTCTATGACAGTAATCTTCCCCCAGAAGCGGCCAGACTCGCTAACCAGATAGCTCAGGCTGGAGACTTCGTAGTTAACGCGTCCATAGATGCGGCCAATTGCGCAGCGCAAGCGGCTGCAAACGCAGTCTCCATCAGGAGGGCCTTGTGGCTCTGGGATTGGCGAGCAGATTCTGCTTCTAAAAAGTCGCTGACTTCTTTACCTTACCAAGCTGGTCATTTATTTGGAGAGAAACTAGACCAAATCATTTCTGACGCTACCGGAGGGGAGAGTAAATTTCTTCCTCAGCAAAAACCTACTCTGCCCTTTCGGAATCAACAACCGTTTCGGTCCTTTCGTAACAACTCCAGTTGGTCATCCACTTCCTTTTCTCCCCGTTCTGGACGGCGGGGAGACAGAAATTCCCAGGTCTCATACAGATCTAACCGTTCCTGGAAACCCAGACCGAGACCTTCTGGCTCTAAGGCATCCCTTAAACCTTCTACACAATGACTCGTCGACGTGTTCGGCGGACACCGACAAAGTAGGCGGACGTCTTTTTTTCGTTCCATCGAGCTTGGGTCTCGGTCGTTCGCAACGAGTGGGTCAGAGAGCTCTTGTCCTCTGGATACAAGATCGAGTTTTCTTCCATTCCCCCCTCCCGCTTCTTCCAGTCCTCTTCCCCCCAAATCAAGGGCATCAGATCTTCTTCAGGCCATACAGGCGCTTCGAAGGCACGGTGTCGTCATTCCGGTCCCTCGAGACCAAAGGTTCAGGGGGTTTTACTCGAACCTATTCGTGGTCCAAAAGAAGGAGGGACTCTATGGCCCATACTGGACCTCAAGCTGTTAAACTAGTTCGTATGAGTTTGACACTTCAGGATGGACTTCCGTTGTCGCGTCTCTGGAAAAAGGAGAGTTCCTAGCATCCATAGACATCAAGGATGCTTATCTCCACATCCCGATCTTTCCCTCTCATCAGCAGTTTCTGCGCTTCGCAGTCCAGGATGAACAATTCCAGTTTGAGGCCTTGCCCTTCAGCCTCGCCACCGCCCCCAGAGTTTTCACGAAGATCATGGCAGCTGTCATGGCCATTCTTCATGCTCGGAGTGCTAGTTCTTCCGTATCTGGACGACCTATGCAACAGGCGCTGCTGTCAGCCTGAGACAGGAGTCCATTCTCTCTCGACCGTCGTTTTCGCCTGTCCCCACAGGTCAGGCAGACCCTCAGGTGGTGGACGATGAAAGCTTCTCTGAACCACGGGAAATCCTTCCTCCCGGTGCGCTGGTTAGTGGTGACCACCGATGCCAGCCTTTTGGGCTGGGGCGCAGTTTTCAATCACCACACGGCACAGGATCGTTGGTCCACACGAGAGTCGCATCTCCCAATCCATGTCTTGGAAATTCGAGCGATCACACTTGCCTTACGCAATTTTAACCACCTTCTCGCAGGCCATCCCATCAGGATCCAATCCGACAACGCCACAGCAGTGGCGTATATCAATCGGTAAGGGAGAACCTGCAGCAGGGCGGCCATGCGCGAAGTCACTCATATTCTACGCTAGGCCGAGACCAATCATTCGCTCATCTCGGCGATCCACATACCGGGTGTGGAGAATTGGGCGGCGGACTTCCTCAGTCGCCAAAGTCTTGACTCGGGTGAGTGGTCCCTCCATCCAGAAGTCTTCCAGCAGATTTGTCTTCGCTGGGGGACGCCGGATGTGGATCTCATGGCTTCAAGGTTAAACAAACAGGTCCCCAGTTCATTGCTCAATTCCGCGATCCTTGCGCCATCAGAGCAGATGCTCTGGTTCTGTCGTGGCTTTGGTTCCAGCTGCCGTACATGTTTCCTCCTCTTCCCCTGCTCCCGAGGGTCATTAAGAAGATCACGGCAGAGGGGAGACTGGTAATCCTTGTCGCGCCAAGCATGGTACGCGGAACTCGTCCAAATGGTCGCCGACGTCCCCTGGTGGCTTCCAGATCGCATGGATCTTCTCTCACAGGGCCCGATTTGCCACCAGAACTCCGGGGCCCTGTCTTTGACGGCGTGGCCATTGAATCCTGGATTTTAGCCCAAGCCAAATTCTCTCCAGGGGTGTCTTCTACCATGATTAGTGCTAGGAAACCCGCATCCATGCACATTTATCATCGCACCTGGTGCACTTCTCATGGTGCAATGCGCATGGACGTTCCCCTCTGGTGTTTTCCATTCCGTCCATTCTGGAGTTCCTCCAATCAGGTTTAGAGTCAGGCCTTGCCCTAGGCTCGCTCAAGGGACAAGTGTCCGCATTGTCTGTTCTATTCCAACGAAAGATCGCTTCCAGACTGCAGGTTAAGACATTCATCCAAGGAGTCTCCCGGGTGGCCCCTCCCTATAGAATGCCATTGGCTTCATGGGATCTGAACTTGGTTCTCGGAGTTCTTCAGGAAGTCCCTTTTTGAACCATTGCAGGACATCTCTCTGACCCTCCTTTCATGGAAGGTGGTCTTTCTAGTGGCGATTACGTCAATCAGGCGAGTCCCTGAGTTTGCGGCTCTCTCCTGCCGACCCCCTTTTCTGATTTTTCACCCAGACAAGGCAGTTTTGAGGACTTCTCCCTCTTTCCTGTCTAAAGTCGTCTCCTCTTTTCACCTAAATGAGGACATTGTCTTGCCGTCATTCTGTCCGGCACCAACCCATCGTATCGAGAAATCTCTCCATACTCTTGATGTAGTTAGGGCTCTTCGGCGGTACGTATCTCGGACGGCTCCCTTCCGTAAGTCAGACGTCCTCTTCATGCTTTCGGAGGGGCATAGGAAAGGTCTAGCCGCCTCAAAGGCCACTCTAGCCAAGTGGATTCGCTCAACTATCCAGGAATCCTACCGTGTTAGGAACACTCCTGTTCCAGCAGGGATTAAGGCGCATTCGACTCGGCCGGTTGGTGCCTCTTGAGCCATTCGGCACCAGGCGTCAGCACAACAGCTTTACAAAGCTGCGACTTGGTCCAGTCTGCATACTTTTACGAAGCACTATCACGTTCATACCCAGTCTTCGGCAGACGCTGCCCTTGGCAGGCGCATTCTGCAGACAGCGGTACCTCAGTCAGCCAGTGGTACATGGGGTTTTAGCAGTGCAATTGCTCCCCACTCAGGGACTGCTTTAGGACGTCCCCTGGTCCTGTTTCCCCCAATGAGGCGTAGGAGAAAAGGAGATTTTGTGTACTCACCGAGCCAATCATTGGAGGACACAGCACCCACCCTCTTAGCCTATTGGGTTGTTGTTGTTTTTTCCTCGGTTTTGACATAGTTTACTTGTCTTGGTTTTTTTTTTTTTTTATACTCCTACTGCTTTACTACCAAGCTGGGTCATTACTGGCCAGACAGGGGGTGTACACTGCAGAGGAGGAGTTAATTCTTTGTGTTTACTTAGTGTCCTCCTAGTGGCAAGCAGCATAACACCCATAGTCCATAGTAAAAAAGATTTTACGGTGAGTACACAAAAATCTCCTTATTTCCAAAATTGTTCTGATGTAATGTAGGAATATGGGAAATGTTATTTAGTAACTATTTTGAGTGACATAACTCTCTGGTTTAAGGGCATAAAAGTGAAAAGTAAATTGTGAAATTTTCACCAAATTTCTGATATTTTTATGAATAAATGCAAGTCCTATCGAAGAAATGTTGCCTCATCCGTGAAGTACAATGTCACAACAAAAATTCTCAGAATCACTGGGATTTGTTGAAGCATTCCAGAGTTACCACCTCATAAAGTGACACTGATCAGAATTGAAAAAATTGACCCGGTCAGGAGGGGAAAACGGACTTCGGGATCAAGAGGTTAAACATGCACAAAATGTATTAATGTGCACTTAACTCTAGACTCTTCTATGAAACACAAGTCTTGATAAATTTCCCCCAACATGAGAAAAAAAAATGCTACTATCATAAACACCTTAAAGTAAAACTTTTCATGTTGATCCCAATTTCAAACAAGTGCTGTATCCTGAGTATCTATTTAGGCAATCATCTAATACATAGAGAATGTGCCTAGTATTGAAGAATTAGCATTTCCACATAACTTACCGTATATACTCGAGTATAAGCCGAGATTTTCAGCCCACTTTTTCGGACTGAAAGTCCCTCTCTCGGCTTATACTCGAGTCATACCCAGGGGTCGGCAGGGGAGGGGGAGCGGGGGCTGTGTAATTATACCTACTCCCGGCGCCGTCCCTGCAGGTCCCTGCAGGTCCCTGCTTCCAGCGCTGCAGTTTCTTCCTGTACTGAGCGGTCACATGGTACCACTCATTACAGTAATGAATATGCGGCTCCACCTCCTATAGAGGTGGAGCTGCATATTCATTACTGTAATGAGCGGTAACGGTGACCGTTCACTACAGGAAGAAAATGCGGCGCCGGGGAACAGACCTGCAGCGACGGCGCCAGGAGCAGGTAAGTATGATGGGGGGCAGTGCACGATACTCACCTGCTCCTCGTGCCACAGGCGGCGCCGCTGTGTCTTCTGCGTCCTCTGCAGTGACGCTCAGGTCAAAGGGCGCGGTGACATGATTAGTGCGCACGGCCCTCTTCCTAAATGTCGGCGCAGAGGATGGGGAAGACACAGCGGCGGTCAGCGGTGGAACGGGAAAGGTGAGTATGTAATTATTTTATTTTTTTAATCGCAGCAACCACTTTTGGGCCAAATATCTGTATGGAGCATGTTATGTGGCCATGTGCAGCATTATATGGGGCAAATGTCTGTATGGGGCATCTTATCCAGCCATGTGCAGCATTAAATGGGGGCAAATGTCTGTATGGGGCATCTTATCCAGCCATGTGCAGCATTAAATGGGGGCAAATGTCTGTATGGGGCATCTTATCCAGCCATGTGCAGCATAAATGGGGGCAAATGTCTGTATGGGGCATCTTATCCAGCCATGTGCAGCATAAATGGGGGCAAATGTCTGTATGGGGCATCTTATCCGGCCATGTGCAGCATTATATGGGGGCAAATGTCTGTATGGGGCATCTTATCCGGCCTTGTGCAGCATTATATGGGGCAGTTATCTGTATGGAGCATCTTATGGGGCCATAATCCACATTTATGGAGCATTATACGGGGCAAATGTCTGTATGGAGCATCTTATGGGGTCATAATCAACATTTATGCAGCATTATATGGGGCATATTTTAATATGGAGCATCTTATGGGGCCCATCATAAACTGTATGGAGCATTATATGGGGCTCCTGATTCAATATGGATATTCAAAAACACTTAACCTGATGTCTCAATTAATTTTACTTTTATTGGTATCTATTTTTATTTTTGAAATGTACCGGTAGCTGCTGCATTTTCCACCCTAGGCTTATACTCGAGTCATTAAATTTTCCCAGTTTTTTGTGGCAAAATTAGGGGGGGTCGCCTTATACTCGGGTCGGCTTATACTTGAGTATATACGGTACTTTAATACTAGAATTAAAAATATCAATGCATTTTTATATATCTTATTTTGTGTTTCTGCATGTTTAGATTTTTTTTTCCCCCCCAGTACATGAAATTGAATTTCTGGTTACATTATAGGTGGAATTAAAGATCTAGAATATTCCACTTGGGGAACTATAAATTGTTAAATGACTGCATGATAAATCGGCTTCTTCCAACTGAAAGGGAAACTGTCGCATTCAGAAACATGACTTGCTTGTAGAAATAGAAATCTGCAGGTAAATAGCCTTTAAACCCTATGTAGCCATCTTCCGGGATCAGTGACTGCAGAGTGAAAATTAAGTTTTATTCTCCCTGCTGCCCTTAGCATACAGTCATTGGCAGGGAGCTGTCAGTCACCGCTCATTACTCTAGGAGTATGGCAATGATCGGACCTATGGAAGTTTGCGTTCGATCGAATTTTAGTCCAAAGTTTAGTTCAGGTACCAGAACCCAAATCCCATAGAAATCAACTAAAACGGACTTCCGGGAGAAGTCCGTGTTCGAAGTTCATCACTGGACACTTAGTGTCCTGTACGAACCCAAAACTTTACAGTTCGGATTTGCTCATCTCTACAAGGGAGTGATTACAGCCTCACTCTGTGTATAGTGAGCAGTGACTGTAAGCAGTCTCTTCACCATCCTGATGACTAGAGCGAGCAGCTCCAAGGAGAATAAAACTTCATTTTTCTATCTGTAGCTGCTGCTCCAGTAAACCGACTACACAGGATTTAAACCTACAACTACATCTGCAAGGTAAATTGAGTTTCTGGATGCGATAGGTTCCCATTGAGTAATAGTAGAGTCTACATGACAACAGTTTAACCCCTTAACCCACGGAGGTTTTTTCGTTTTTCGCTCCCCTTCTTTCCAGAGCCATAAGTTGTTTTTTTTGTTTTTTGTTTTTTGTTTTTTCCGTCAATATGGTCATGAGGGCTTACTTTTTGTGGGACGAGTTGTACTTTTGAGTTATACCATTGGTTTTACCATGTTGTGTACTAGAAAACGAGAAAAAAATTGCAAAAAAAGTTCAATCCACACTTGTTTTTTGTTTGGCTTTTTTGCTAGGTTAACTAAATGCTAACACTGACCTGCCATTATGATTCTCTAGGTCATTACGAGTTCATGGACCCCAAACATGTCTAGGTTCTTTTTTTAATCCAAGTGGTAAAAAAAAATTCCAAACTTTGCTAAAAAAAAAAAAAAAAGATGTAGCGTCTCCATTTTTCGTGATCTGGGGTCGGTAGAGGGCTTATTTTTTTGCGTGGTGAGCTGACGTTTTTAATTATACCACTTTTGTGCAGATACTTTTTTTGATCGCCCATTATTGCATTTTAATGCAATGTCGCGGACACAACCAAAAAAAACTTAATTTTGGCATTTTTGTTTTTTTTTCTCGCTACGCCATTTAGCGATCAGGTTAATCTTTTTTTATTGATAGATCGGGCGATTCTGAACGCGGTGACACCCAATATGTGTATGTTTTTATTTTTTTATTTTTTTTTTTGATTGGGGCGAAAGGGGGGTGATTTGAACTTATATATTTTTATACTTTTTTTTTTTTTTTGCATGCTTCAATAGCCTCCATAGGAGCCTAGAAGCATGCACTACACGATCGCCTCTGCTACATAGAGGTGATCTGTGCTTCACCTCTATGTAGCAGAAATGCAGCATTGCTATGGGTGGAGCTCACAGCAATCTGCCATCAACAACCATAGAGGTCGCAGGAGACATCAGGTTGTTGTGACAATGCACCGCTGACCCCCGATCATGGGACAGGGGTCAGCGGTGCGAGCGCTTGCGGCCGGCGGCGTTTGGTAAATGCCGCTGTCAGAGTTTGACAGCGGCATTTAACTAGTTAATGGCAGCGGGCGGATCACGATTCCGCTTGCGCCCATGTAGCTGACAGGTCGTGGCTTTGAGGTGGGCTCACCGCAGGAGCGCACGTCAAAGCGGGGGAGTCTGCCAGCTGATGTACTATCCCTTCAGCTGACAGAAAGGTGTTAAAGCCCTCCCATAGGCCGGTTTCACATTAGCGTTTTGAGGAGCTGCGGAGGGGTGCGGACTTCCTCCATGAAGCCCTGCCCTCGGCCGCACCTCCGCCACTAGCTCCGCCTACTTCTGCATGCAGCCTGCGTATCTATCTTTAACATTAGGTACGCAGGTCGTGCAGCTGTATGCGGATGCTTCCGCATACATCGTTTTGACGATGCGCCGACCAGCGTAGGACGCAGCTGGTTGCAATTTCTTTTTTTGTCCGCATCGTCAAAACAACACATGCGGAAGCATCCGCATACAGCTGCACGACCTGCGTACCTAATGTTAAAGATAGGTATGCAGGCCGCATGCAGAAGTAGGCGGAGCTAGCGGCCGAGGGCGGGGCTTCACGGAGGAAGTCCGCAGCGCCTCAAAACGCTAGTGTGAAACTAGCCATAAATATTTTTTTTCATTAAATGTGTGTGTGTATATGTGCATGTAGTGTGAGTTTACGAATATACTCCCCTACCACCACTTTCTCCAGAATCCAGAGCTGTTCCCAGTCTCTCCTCAGTGAGCGAGCTAACTCTGTGTGAGCTGCAATTCTCTTTTACAGTGAAAGCCTAAAACACGAAAAGGACTTGCTGAATGCAAAAGAATACTTCAGAGCAATTCTCTTCAAACAAGTAAGACAAATAAGTTAAAGATGAGCAGCAGTTCAGAGGTGAGACTCACAGTAGCTAGGCTGAACAATGAGAACTATCAGTTATGGAAGTTCAAAGTGGAGATGTTATTGTCTAAAGACGATTTATGGGAGGTAATCACTACACACAGACCCAATGATAATGAAACACAATTTTTGTTCCTGGCTTCCAAGTGTAATATTTCAACTGCTTATGTTTAAAGACTAAGGAAAAACAACTTCATTCAGCACAAACTTTGATTTTATGACCACAGGCCAGAAAAATTTCGTATTTATTGTGTCAAAAAAAGGAAATTACACTATAACAAATGTTTATTTTTTGTTCCTGGGTCCAAAGTGTGTTTTTCTAGCTCATTATGCCTAAAACAAATAGAAAATAGTTGTTGTTCCACAAAAACTTTGCTTCTGTGATCAGGACAATGAAATTTTGAAATTTTGTTTTTGGGAAAATTCTCCATTCGTATTCAATACTGAGTAGTCTTCATTGTCCTGATCACAGGACTGAAGCTTTTGTGGAACAACTACTATTTTCTATTTGTTTTAGGCATAACGGGTTAGGAAAACACACTTTGGACCCAGGAACAAAAAATAAATAAGAATTGGTTATATAATGAATCAGACATGGGATAAGAAAAACAGACGAGCAAGAGCTACTACCAGCTTATTAGTGGAGGATGATCGGTTAATCCACATAAGGCTGCCGTCACACTAGCAGTATTTGGTCAGTATTTTACATCAGTATTTGTAAGCCAAAACCAGGAGTGGAACAATTAGAGGAAAAGTATAATAGAAACAAATGCACCACTTCTGCATTTATCACCCACTCCTGGTTTTGGCTGAGAAATACTGATGTAAAATACTGACCAAATACTGCTAGTGTGACGGCAGCCTAAGGAATGAGAATACAGCAAAGGGAATGTGGGAAGCGTTGAGAAAGCTACATGAAAGATCCAGCTTAAATCACAAACTATTCCTGCTAAGAAAACTTTACAACATGAGATTAGGTTCAAATAAAGACATGCAGGAGCATATAAACTCCATGATAGAGGTGGTAACACAGCTGAGATCAGTCGGTGAAGACATTAAGGAAAGCCATATAGCAGCAATATTATTGTGCAGTTTACCAGATTCATACACTGCTCTGATAAATGCACTAGACACAAGACCTGAAGCAGACATTGCACTAGAGTTTGTAAAGACCACACTTGTAGATGAATATCATAGAAGGAAAGAGTAAACAAACAATTCCACTTAAAAGGATAGGGAAAATGCTCTTAAAGTGACAGACAAGAAGCCCCATAATACAGAGACAAGATAATGTTTCCGATGTAAGAAAAAGGGACATTTAAAGAAAGACTGTTAAGGTACCGTCACACTCAGCAACTTTGCAACGAGAACGACAACGATCCGTGACATTGCAGCGTCCTGGATAGCGATCTCGTTGTGTTTGACACGCAGCAGCGATCTGGATCCCGCTGTGCCATCGTTGGTCGGAGCTAGAAGTCCAGAACTTTATTTCGTCATCAGGTCGGCGTGTATCGTCATGTTTGACATCAAAAGCAACGATGCCAGCAACGTTTTACATGGAGCTAACAACCAGTGAGAACGATAAGTGAGTCGCCGTTACGTCACTGGATCGCTCCTGCATCGTTCTGGAGTTGCTGTGTTTGACGTCTCTACAGCGACCTAAACAGCGACGCTCCAGCGATCAGCTCGTTGTCTATATCGCTGCAGCGTCGCTGAGTGTGACGGTACCTTTACACACATACCTGAACAGAACCTGGTAGCAGGAAAAACAGATTTCTGAAATGATAAGGTGCATGCTAACAGACTCCAAACTACCAGAGAAATACTGGGTGAAGCAGCAATGACAGCTACTTATCTGCAAAACAGATTTTTTTCAAGAAAACTGAAAACAAACATATGAACTGTGGCAAGGTAAGAAACCAAGTGTGAATCATTTAAGAGTTTTTGGTTGCAAAGTTTTTGTGTTCCAGAAGAAAAACGCTCCAAACTTCAAAAACAGAGATATTGAAGGAATATTTGTCGGATATAGTGACAATTGCAAAGGATACAGAATCCTAGATCCCAAGACAGACAGAATCACAGTGAGTAACAGTGTAAGGGCCGGTTCACATTGCATTAACAGCAGCCCGTTCAACACATACGTTAACGGGCTGCTGTTAATGCAATGTGAACCGGCCCTTACAACATTCCATCGCGCTAGTGCAGAAAGAGCATCCACTAGCTCTATCTGCGCTAGCAGTGACTGATCCGGAAACGCTGCAGCCCGCGTCTCAGGGTCCGTCACTCAATGACGGCACATCGCTAGCACACGCCCATTGTGGGTGTGCGCTAGCGATGCGTCCGACATAGGAAGACGATGGTGCAGACAACAAGGATTTGGATTCCTGGACCACGGTGTGAATTACTGGTATGATGGACTCCTCGCCAGAGACGGATTACACCTCAACAAACCTGGGAAACACACATTCACCAGAAGACTCGCTACACTCATCAGGAGGGCGTTAAACTAGAAGAAGAGGGGACGGGAAGAAAAACATTAGACTCGAACAAAGACGACCCAGGAAAACATACTCAGAAGGGAGGTAAGAACATTTCTAAAACAATCCACAGTGAGGAGATTGGAACAAAACAAAATCCTCTAAACTGCATGCTCGCAAACGCCAGAAGCCTGACAAACAAGATGGAAGAACTAGAAGCAGAAATATCTACAGGTAACTTTGACATAGTGGGAATAACCGAGACATGGTTAGATGAAAGCTATGACTGGGCAGTTAACTTACAGGGTTACAGTCTGTTTAGAAAGGATCGTAAAAATCGGAGAGGAGGAGGGGTTTGTCTCTATGTAAAGTCTTGTCTAAAGTCCACTTTAAGGGAGGATATTAGCGAAGGGAATGAGAATGTCGAGTCCATATGGGTCGAAATTCATGGAGGGAAAAATGGTAACAAAATTCTCATTGGGGTCTGTTACAAACCCCCAAATATAACAGAAACCATGGAAAGTCTACTTCTAAAGCAGATAGATGAAGCTGCAACCCATAATGAGGTCCTGGTTATGGGGGACTTTAACTACCCGGATATTAACTGGGAAACAGAAACCTGTGAACCCCATAAAGGCAACAGGTTTCTGCTAATAACCAAGAAAAATTATCTTTCACAATTGGTGCAGAATCCAACCAGAGGAGCAGCACTTTTAGACCTAATACTATCTAATAGACCTGACAGAATAACAAATCTGCAGGTGGTTGGGCATTTAGGAAATAGCGACCACAATATTGTGCAGTTTCACCTGTCTTTCACTAGGGGGACTTGTCAGGGAGTCACAAAAACATTGAACTTTAGGAAGGCAAAGTTTGAACAGCTTAGAGATGCCCTTAATCTGGTAGACTGGGACAATATCCTCAGAAATGAGAATACAGATAATAAATGGGAAATGTTTAAGAACATCCTAAATAGGCAGTGTAAGCGGTTTATACCTTGTGGGAATAAAAGGACTAGAAATAGGAAAAACCCAATGTGGCTAAACAAAGAAGTAAGACAGGCAATTAACAGTAAAAAGAAAGCATTTGCACTACTAAAGCAGGATGGCACCATTGAAGCTCTAAAAAACTATAGGGAGAAAAATACTTTATCTAAAAAACTAATTAAAGCTGCCAAAAAGGAAACAGAGAAGCACATTGCTAAGGAGAGTAAAACTAATCCCAAACTGTTCTTCAACTATATCAATAGTAAAAGAATAAAAACTGAAAATGTAGGCCCCTTAAAAAATAGTGAGGAAAGAATGGTTGTAGATGACGAGGAAAAAGCTAACATATTAAACACCTTCTTCTCCACGGTATTCACGGTGGAAAATGAAATGCTAGGTGAAATCCCAAGAAACAATGAAAACCCTATATTAAGGGTCACCAATCTAACCCAAGAAGAGGTGCGAAACCGGCTAAATAAGATTAAAATAGATAAATCTCCGGGTCCGGATGGCATACACCCACGAGTACTAAGAGAACTAAGTAATGTAATAGATAAACTATTATTTCTTATTTTTAGTGACTCTATAGCGACAGGGTCTGTTCCGCAGGACTGGCGCATAGCAAATGTGGTGCCAATATTCAAAAAGGGCTCTAAAAGTGAACCTGGAAATTATAGGCCAGTAAGTCTAACCTCTATTGTTGGTAAAATATTTGAAGGGTTTCTGAGGGATGTTATTCTGGATTATCTCAATGAGAATAACTGTTTAACTCCATATCAGCATGGGTTTATGAGAAATCGCTCCTGTCAAACCAATCTAATCAGTTTTTATGAAGAGGTAAGCTATAGACTGGACCACGGTGAGTCATTGGACGTGGTATATCTCGATTTTTCCAAAGCGTTTGATACCGTGCCACACAAGAGGTTGGTACACAAAATGAGAATGCTTGGTCTGGGGGAAAATGTGTGTAAATGGGTTAGTAACTGGCTTAGTGATAGAAAGCAGAGGGTGGTTATAAATGGTATAGTCTCTAACTGGGTCGCTGTGACCAGTGGGGTGCCGCAGGGGTCAGTATTGGGACCTGTTCTCTTCAACATATTCATTAATGATCTGGTAGAAGGTTTACACAGTAAAATATCGATATTTGCAGATGATACAAAACTATGTAAAGCAGTTAATACAAGAGAAGATAGTATTCTGCTACAGATGGATCTGGATAAGTTGGAAACTTGGGCTGAAAGGTGGCAGATGAGGTTTAACAATGATAAATGTAAGGTTATACACATGGGAAGAGGGAATCAATATCACCATTACACACTGAACGGGAAACCACTGGGTAAATCTGACAGGGAGAAGGACTTGGGGATCCTAGTTAATGATAAACTTACCTGGAGCAGCCAGTGCCAGGCAGCAGCTGCCAAGGCAAACAGGATCATGGGGTGCATTAAAAGAGGTCTGGATACACATGATGAGAGCATTATACTGCCTCTGTACAAATCCCTAGTTAGACCGCACATGGAGTACTGTGTCCAGTTTTGGGCACCGGTGCTCAGGAAGGATATAATGGAACTAGAGAGAGTACAAAGGAGGGCAACAAAATTAATAAAGGGGATGGGAGAACTACAATACCCAGATAGATTAGCGAAATTAGGATTATTTAGTCTAGAAAAAAGACGACTGAGGGGCGATCTAATAACCATGTATAAGTATATAAGGGGACAATACAAATATCTCGCTGAGGATCTGTTTATACCAAGGAAGGTGACGGGCACAAGGGGGCATTCTTTGCGTCTGGAGGAGAGAAGGTTTTTCCACCAACATAGAAGAGGATTCTTTACTGTTAGGGCAGTGAGAATCTGGAATTGCTTGCCTGAGGAGGTGGTGATGGCGAACTCAGTCGAGGGGTTCAAGAGAGGCCTGGATGTCTTCCTGGAGCAGAACAATATTGTATCATACAATTATTAGGTTCTGTAGAAGGACGTAGATCTGGGTATTTATTATGATGGAATATAGGCTGAACTGGATGGACAAATGTCTTTTTTCGGCCTTACTAACTATGTTACTATGTAATTAATGGCGGCATTAACGTACTGCGTTAGACCGTGTTATGCCGCGGTGTAACGTCCGTCTAATGGACGCCATTAACGCAATGTGAACCCGGCCTAACTTTCATTGAAGATCTAAATGATGACATAATGACATTGCAGCAGCAGTGGGAATTTTGAGCAGGAAGGTCTCAAAGCCAAACAAATGGATTGGAATGCAGTGAAGAGAGTAATCCCTTATTTGAAAGAGACTAGCAGTGTTAGGCTATGTGCACACGTTGCGGATTTGGCTGCGGATCCACAGCGGATTTGGCACTGCGGATCCCCTGCAGTTTTCCATGCGGTGTACAGTACCATGTAAACCTATGGAAAACAAAATCCGCAGTGCTCATGCTGCGGAAAATTCTGCGCAAAAACGCGGTTTATTTTCCGCCGTGTTTTACACCTATTCCATAATAGGAACCCGCCGGTGTAAAAACACAGGCGAAATACACACAAAATGCAGAGAATCCGCAGGTAAAAATCCGCAATGGAATCCACAACGTGTGCACATACCCTTAAACTGAAACTACCTGCAAGTGAGAAATGCACTTTAACCGGATACGTTGATGCAGACTGGGCTGGAGATTCAATTGACAGGAAATCTACCAGTGGCTATCTTTTCTTGCTCTCAGGCGGACCAATTAGTTGGACTAGTAAGAATCAATCTATAGTAACACTGTCATCGACAGAAGCAGAATATGTCGCCGCAACACATGCCAGTCAAGAAGTTCTATGATTAAGACTAGTGATGAGCGAATACAGTATACTCGTTACGCGAGACTTCCCGAGCACGCTCGGGTGACCTCCAAGTATTTGTTATTGCTCGGAGATATATTTTTCATCGCCTCAGTTGCATGATTTATGGCTTCCAGATATGCTGATTACATGTGAGGAATGCCTGTTTGTTAGGGAATTCCCACATGTATTCAGCTTATCTGGAAGCCGTAAATCATGCAACTGAGGCGATGAAAACTATATGTCCGAGCAATAACAAATATTCAGAGGTCACCCGAGCGTGCTCGGGAAAACTTGAACAAGGAGTACACTCGCTCATCACTAATTAAGACAACTGCTAACAGACTTAGGACAACAACAATTGGGACCAACAAATATGTATGAGGACAATCAAGGAAGTCTAGTTCTTGCTCAGATGGAAAGAGTTAATCCAAGAACTAAACACATTGATGTGAAGTTTCACTTCTTGAGAGATCACCTGGATCAAAGAATCCTAAATTTAGAGTACTGCCCAACTGAAGATATGACAGTAGATATTTTCACAAAGGCATTGAATGCTGAAAATCATCAGAGACTGATGAAGAAATTAGGTGTTAGAATTTTCCCGCTGCGTGGGATGGATCCTGGGCAGTGTCAAGTGCTGTGGTCTCCCATTCGGTCCCGGCCACTGGGACTGCTGCTCAGCATGAATGTCAGTCCCAGTGTCTTGCTCAGGCTCGTGCCACACGTTTGGTTACTGCTGGCTCCCCAGTCAAGTCTATGATAACCAGTGTATTGCACACGCCATATTGCATACTGGAGTCTCCAGAAATCACTTTACTGAGCATGTCTGTGATGTGGCGCCTTCTCATTGTTGCTTGGACGTTGCCTGCTCTGGTGATGTGGCAGCTCCGGATTGACCAGCGGGTGTGCTAGTATCATTTATGTTCGGCTATGTGAGAGGAGACTACCACTCTGCCTGCAAGTGTTGTATGTCTGTCTAGCTTTGGGACTGTACACTTAGGCATGCAGCTAGCATCAGTGGGGGTAATTAGCCACTTAGCTTAGCATCTGGTTCCTACATGTGTGCGTTTAGCACAGTAGAGTTCCAGAGCAAGCACAACCCTAGTCAGGGTATTAAGCTCAGAGCATCTGTTCCGTTTCTGTGTGCGAGTGACACAGCTCAGTTGCAGAGCATCTCTTTCGTTTCTATGTGCGAGTGACACATCTCTGTTTCAGAGCATCTCTTTCATTTCTGTGTGCGAGTGGCATAGCTCTGTTTTAGAGCATCTTTCGTTTCTGTGTGCGAATGGCACAGCTCTGTTTCAGAGCATCTTTCATTTCTGTGTGCGAATGGCACAGCTCTGTTGCAGAGCATCTCTTTTGTTTCTGTGTGCGAGTGACACAGCTCAGTTGCAGAGCAGCTCTTTCGTTTCTGCGTGCGAGTGACACAGCTCATTTGGAGAGCAGCTCTTTTGTTTCTGTGTGTTCAAGTAATCGTTCACTGTGTCTTCCGTCATTGTACTCTAGCAGCAGTTTTCCATCTCTGTACAGTGGACCCCGGGTTGCGATTGCATTTTATTATTTGATTCATTTAGCGCAATCCGCCAACGCTAACATTAGGCTTAACTGAATAAGTCCTTACTGAGGAGAAAGGGTGTTGGCAGATATGCAACAGATACAGACTTAGGTTGGGATCACACTACAGTGTAATACAGACGAGTGATATGCGATAGAAAACCGCATAGCACTTGGACCAGTATTCTTCTATGGGGCAGCTCACATCCCCGTTTTTTTCCGCGGCCGTTTTCAGTGTGCGAGTGAAATCGCAGCATGCTGCGATTGTCACCAACACTATGCCGAGACTCGTCTCACTCGCACCCATATAAACCTATGGGTGCGAGTGAAACCGCGCACATCACTCAGATATCATCAGGCAATGGAGGAGATGGAGAAATTAATTTCTCCGCCTCTGTAGCTGTGCTCCGATTCGCTCTGTGCGAGAGGCTCGGAGCACAGACGCATGACACTCGGCTCCCACTCACAGCAGAGCAGGAGCCGAGGGTCATTAGCATATTGCATCCGATGCTCTCGCCTCAGATGCAATACGCTAGTGTGACCCCGGCCTTATTTGTGTCCAGGAGGAGTTTACACTTTTCTGACAGTAGATAGTGATGTTGTTGTTACTGTTATATGCTTAGTTGAATGTAATGCATATACTTGTTGAACTTTGGTTTCATTTTCTTTCTGGTAAATTGTCCCTCAAACTTCCTGTAGGACTGTCCCGATCAGAGTTACCGTGACGAGGTGGGATGGCTTTTGTGCTATTTTTTGATCAAAAAACAGTATTACTAAAAACTCTGTTATTTTTTTTTCAGTAAATATATTTATTGAAATTTTAAACAGGAAAAACAATAAAACGAATCATTACAATGTCCAGAGCTATACATTACGCCTCTGAGAATACAGCACAAGTGTAGTTGAACAAGGACTCTGGCACATAAAGGGTACATGCTTCTCATCTTAAGAATCACCTCGGGACATGGATACAGGATACAGAACCTGTAAGAAAAGCAATTGTAGAGATAGGAGAAAAAGAAAGAAAGAGAAGAAGAGAGAGAAAAAAAGGGGGGGGGGAATGGGGAGGAAGGGGGGATTAAGGGAGACCCCGCAATGAACACGCCCACGTATTGAGAATTATGAGTATGTATGCAGCCAAGTCAGGAACCCTGTGCTTTCCTTGAAGGATTGCCAGAGGAACCAGGTGCGTCCCTGGACATATGCAGCATCACCATCACCCGCCACCAGCGACTCTAGACGATGTAATCTATCCATTTCAGCTATCCATTCCTCCGTGGAGGGGACCTCAGTGGACCTCCAATGTCGGGGAATAACTGCCCTAGCAGCTATGAGGCAAAATCTCAGGATCCCCTTTTTAACGGAAGCTATCGAACTGGGTATCAGGGACAGTAGGGCCATTTGGGGGGAGGGCTCATGGCGGACCCCAGTCATCAAATGAAAGGCATCGAAGACTGAGTTCCAGAAGGGTTGCAGGGGACCACAGGACCACCAAACATGAAGCATAGAGCCCGTGGCGGAGCCACATCTCCAGCAGGCGTCCGAGATCTCCGGGTTAATCCTGTGGAGAAGAACGGGACACCTATACCAGCGTGTCAGTAATTTATAATTCCTCTCCTGCGCCTGACTGGACATCGTCATCTTATGTGCAAGAGTGAAGATTTTTAGACTATCCGCCTCAGAAAAGGTGATCCCCAGGTCCCTCTCCCAAGCCTCCATAAATCCAAGCGTAGTAGGGGGAAGTGAATTCAAGACCAGGCCATAGAGCACCGAAACCACGTGGGAGGGACCCTCGGTAGGGAGCATCAGGGACTCAAATGGTGTCAGCGCCCCCATCGGCACACTGGAAAGAAAGCTCCGCAATTGCAGAAACTCCAGCCAGGACAGCGGTGTCGTAAGATCAGAACCTCGTAACCCCAAGCTTATCCTTCACCTGACCCAGTCCCACCCCGTCAAGTCGTGACCAACACAGATACGTAGATCTATTCATTGCTGGGGGAAAGGCCAGATTGTCAAAAAGGGGACTCAGTCTGCTCAATCGGGAGGTCAGGCGTAATTTCACATAGGATCTATCCCAGAACCTCAAAACAATCTGTGTGAGTGGAGCAAAACTCGACACAGGTGGGCGTCCGGTCCCCCCCAGCCAAGGCAGCCAGTACAAAGAAGAGGGCGATAAAAGTTTCTCCAGGATCACCCACTGTTTATGAGCATCACCGAACCTCCAGTCGACAATCCTAGAGAGCAAGACTGCCTGATAATAACGTTTAAAATCAGGAAGGCCTACCCCCCCTTTAGTCTTGGGTCTCACTAACACTGAGAATCGAGTCCGCGGCTTCTTAGTTCCCCAAATAAAGCTATTGATAGCTGACTGCAGGCGCCTGAAAAAGCAATCCGGAACCTGCACTGGAGCAGTCTGAAAAAGATAGAGGAATCGGGGTAAAATATCCATTTTGACCACTCCCACCCGTCCGAACCAAGATAGCTGAGGTCTGCCATACCATTTAAGGTCCGAGATAGTTTTCTGCAGGAGCGGGACGTAGTTCAGAGCATATGTTGCGCTAATGTCAGCAGGTATTAAGACTCCTAAATATTTTAAGGCATCGGTCTTCCACTTAAAAGAGAAGGATGCCTGGAGCTGAGAGACTAGATCATCAGGCAGGGAGATATTGAGCGCCTCCGTCTTGGAGTAGTTGACTTTAAAGTTTGAAACCTCCCCGAACCTACGGAACTCTCGGAGGAGTACAGGAAAAGCCACGGTCGGGTTGGTAATGTACAGCAATAAATCATCCGCATACAAGGATATCTTAAACTCATGTTGGCCAATCCGCAGACCCTCAATATCAGGTGTCTTCCGTAATGCCACTGCCAGATGCTCCATCGCAAGGATATAAAGTAAGGGGGAAAGGGGGCAACCCTGATGGGTCCCGTTTCTTATGTCAATGGGCGGGGAAAGGGTACCGTTCACTCTAAGACGGGCCGTAGGCCTATGATACAGAGCAAAAATCCTCTCCAACATGTTAGGTCCCACTCCCAGTTGCTTCAGGGAGGCACGTAGAAAGGTCCAGCCTAGGCGATCAAACGCCTTCTCAGCGTCAATAGATAATAAACATGCTGGTACCTTTCCTGTGCGCATGTACGAGGTCAGAAGCAACGTCTTCACCGTGTTATCCCTGGCCTCCCTGTGTGGCACAAAGCCCACCTGATCACTCTGGATGGACCCAGGGAGAACAGGGTTCAGTCTACCAGCTAACACTTTCGCAAACACCTTCACATCCACATTAATGAGGGATATGGGCCTATAGCTTGCACACAATAGGGGATCTTTTCCCGGTTTAGGAATCACGGTGATTGTGGCCATCAGCGTTTGGGGGGCAAAGGGGCAGCTGGCCGAGATGGAGTTAAACAGTTTGGTCATGAAGGGGACCAGGGAATTCGCATATAACTTATAGAGGGCGGCGGAGAATCCGTCAGGACCAGGGCTTTTACCATTAGCCAAAGATTTTATTGTGTCTAAAACCTCCTGTTCCGAGAGAGGACTCTCTAGGGCCTAAAACTCTGTTATTTAAATGCACTTTTGCTTTTTTACTTACATCAGGGTTTTCGCTTACTTTTTTCTCTTGTAGGTTTTAAACTTCCTGTTATGTTGTATTAAGAAGTTGATGCATGTACCTGTTCTGTGTAGATAAAAGTATCCCGGAAGTATTTTGCTGTGCGCAGGCGCATGCACAGTAATGCTTTTTGGCTTTACCCGCAGTTGGGCAAAGCATACTGCGCATGCGCGACCGAAGATTGCATTGCGCACGCGCCAACTATGGCGCACACGTACTCTAATTCACTAACATATTGCAGACAACAGGGACAGACAGGGTGGAGAAATGAAGACGAAATGCCGCCCATCGGACAGGTAAAAAGTCATTTAAATATCCCGCCAATTTGAGGTGACAGACTCCCTTTAATTCTCCACCATCAAAACTCACCTCTTGTTCTCTTATTTAATAAACCAGATAAATCACTTCAGGGATGATTCATTTTATGTTCACATTCTTTTTCACGAGGTGGCAGTAGATATATTTAACCATTAACCTCTAACTGCGTAAATCGTGCACAATTTCATATAGCCTGATTTAGTAGAGCATGCAAAGCCATGAATAAGTATTGTCTGATTTCTTCTATTTGTGCTTTTGTCACAGACAAGATAAACATATCTAGTAAAACATTACAAATAGTTATTGAATAATAATTTTGCTATCGTGGGAAATGGTTTAACCCCTTAGTGACGGAGCCAAATTTTTGAAATCTGAACAGTGTCACTTTATGCGGTAATCACTCTGGAACACTTCAACATTTCCCAGTGATTTTGAGAATGTTTTTTTGTGACACATTATACTTTATGATAATGGTAAATTTAGGTCGATATGTTTTGTGTTTATAAAAAATATCAGAAATTTGACAAAAATGTTAAAAAATTTGCAATTTTCAAACTTTGAATGATTATCCCTTTAATCTAGATAGTCACACCACAGCAAAACATTAATATATAACATTTCCCACATGTCTGCTTTACATCAGCACCATTTGTAAAATGCTATTTTATTTTGCTAGCATTTTAAAAATGTAGCAGTAATTTTTCATTTTTTCAAGGAAATTTACAAAATTTATTTTTTTAGAGACTTATCTAGGTTTGAAGTGCCTTTAGGGGTCCCCCAAAAGTGATACCATTTAAAAAAAAAACACATACCCCCCTGACATATTGAACACTGCAGTCAGGTAGTTTATTAACCCTTCAGGTGCTTTTCAGGAATTAATGCAAAGTGGCATGAGAGAAATGAAAATGTGTATTTTTACAACCTAAATGCTGCTAACTACTGAACAGGTTACAACAGCCGTCAGACTCTAAGGCCGCTATTTGGTCGTGAATTGCCATCGCAAACATCAGGACAACACAATCACGATCTGAGGACACCAATTGGGATAAAGAGGAAGCCCCCACGCTCTGTTAACCATTTATAATGATGTAGTCACTATTGACAGCAGCATCTAAGTGGTTAAACAGATATGGACGGGGTAAACACTGATCGTGGCTGATGCAGCAGGTTGTCAGTTGTAGTGTACAGCCGACAGCTGCTGGATTGTCACCTGTATGGGGAGGCTATTCTCTTATATCTCAGGTCAGTTAAAAGACGTATTAGCTGTCCATGATTTTAGGTTGCACATTAATTACATCAACAAAAATATTGCATAAGATGTGGTATGACTTGTGATTTTGCTGCACAGTTTTGACAATACGTTACACTACCGTGTAAACAGTGTTAAAGGGTTGATCTGGTACATTTATTGGTTAAAAAAAAATAATGAAGCAATATATATTCACCCACTCAAGAAAAAGCTGTCTTTGGACTTCAGGTTCTGGAGCTACCATGTGAGGCTGTGTAGTTTGTGAAAAAGCAAAGAAAGGCGGGCACCGCACAAAAGATATGTAAACTACAGGGATCAGCCACGTGCATATATAATATACACACTCAACACAAAAGAAAAGAATATGCACACAGTGGGATCAACCTGATATAATAAATTTTAATTTATTTTAGAATAACACCTCACCACACATAAAGGCAAAACAGGAAGGAACATACATTTAAAAACATCTAAAAACTAGACAGACCTACCCTCAACCCCCCACATATGAAAGCAAGGGTCTATAAATGAAAAAAATATACATATGCAAATACCGCAGAGAGCAGAACATACAAATTGGCAGATAAGAGACAATACATATATATAAGTTTAATTTCTGATGTAGCCAATTAGCATGCTGCCCCTACACAGACAAATATATTTGTAGAACCCTAAACAATAGCCCTACCTCCCAGTCCTGTCACAGGCCTGTGGCAAAAACGCAATACCATTCGCAATACCATTACGGAAAGGTTCCAAGCCAGGGGGTACCCACATAAGGTGATCTCACGAGCGTTCCAGCACTCTCAGCACTCTCAGCAGTGTGAGCGGGAGGATATATTGAAACCAAAATGGAAGGAGAACACACGGACGATAGACTTGATAACTGTATATCATAATCAGTGGGGAGATGTATATGATATTCTTAAGAAAAACTGGAGTATCCTACTCACGGAACCTAAATTACATCCTTGGTTGGCCCCCACACCCAGGATGGTGGCCAGGAGGTCGCGGAATCTCAAAGATGAGTTGGTGTCTAGCCATTTTAAAAGGGCATCTGTGAAGACCGGTACTGGTGGCCGCATCTTTGGGTCTTACCCGTGTGGAGGATGCAATGTTTGTGGTTTTATGATATCTGATACGGGTTTAACGTTACCACACATTTCAAAAAGGATTGAACCTTTATCGTACTTCAATTGTCGCACCAGGAATTTGGTGTATGCCCTGGTATGTGGGTGCCCCAAAATATATGTGGGGTACACAACACAGGAATTAAGACGTCGGGTGCAACAGCACCTATCCGGCATTAACACTGCCGGAAAGGACTTGGAGAAGGGCAAACAACTTTCATCGGTGGCTGGACATTTTTTTAAAGAACATGGGGGCTCTACAAGGGGTCTGAGAGTCATGGGGCTTGAGGGGGTTAAGCCTGATATTAGGGGTGGTAATATGGTGCTGGACTTGCTTAGGAGAGAATCCAAATGGATATACAATCTCAATAGCCGGGCCCCAGTGGGGATCAACGAACAATTATTGTTTACCGGTTTTTATAAGCAGGTTTAGAGCCCGAGGGTACGGATCTGGGGACTGGTTGATTTAGGGGCATTTAGTCCTATGAGTCCAGTTCCCATAAGGGCAGGTTGGTTTCGGAGGACAAAAACGGAACCAAGGACAGAGACATCGGGCCCTCACTTCAAGAGTCAGACCAACCCCGGGGCTGCTTTTCTCCCTCTCCGTTTCTCTCTCCCCTTTTTTCTTCCCTTCTCTCCTTCTTCTTTCCCTCCCCCTCCCCTTCCCTCCCCCTTGGAGATGGATGAGACATTCTGGGAGGGTCTAATTTGCTAGGTTTGTGGGTAACGCTGGACCTTTTGGCACATTTAGTGTACATGGTATGGTATCATTATGATGTGTCTTTATACTGTCTAATAATAACATTTATATATAAAAAATGTATTCCTTTACCAACATGAAGTACATATAATTTCTTTTCTTTCCCCTCCCTTTTGGGAGCAGCAAATTTTGCCTTCTGTGCATTGTCTTTTTCATTCGGTGGGGCAGTTATCCTCGTTAGATTTGGACGTGTGCCCAGCTACCCCCATAGCTTTGATGCCTCAGATGGATTTATTCCTTGGATTGCCCATTCCCGCAAACTCCAAACTATGCCCATTGGAATCTGGGTATTTGCATATGAGATCTGTTAAATGGGTGTGTATGTTATATATGTGGTACCAGACTGCCTGTGAAACGAGTGACATCATATAGCGTGAGCATATCTGTCGCGGTGTTGGGAATTTGGCCAGAGTTGTAGTATACATGGCCTGTTATCACCCTTGCACTAATTTGTGTGCGGGTATGTGGTGCTTCGGTTATATTGCGCATGCGAGGTTGCCGTTTCTATGGCAACTTGGAGGTGTGCGTCACTGCTTATGACATTTGTGCGCAGATGCACAGCTATCGCTGTGCAATCCGTGCACATTATGTCTGTGCGGATGGCCCCCATGGCAACCCGGTGAAGCGCAACATTGAAATAGACCAGATCCCGTGGTAGTAACTCTCTGTGTTTACACACAGACCCCATGTGATCTCCGGACCAATCAGATTCGTTCTTGTTGAATGGATTCTGATACAGGGGAGCTGATTGGCTATTGCTCCTGTGTGTATTTGCAGGGGGAGTGTGCGCAGGTCCGGAACTAATCACCAGACGCTCCACACTAAGAGGGAATGGAAACACCGTCAGCGGCCTAACAGGTGATAACAATCAGCTTCTATTTCGGTTTGCACATAAAAGGCAGGTCAGGGGGATTTCCTTCATTACCTTCCCCTGACGAAGGCGCTCCAGTAGCGTCGATACGCGTGGGGCCTTCATCTTCCCCCCCCCCCCCTCCTCTATTTTGCCTTGGATCCGGTCCTGGACTCTTTCATCTACCCCAGCCGCACTTAGGTATATATACCTCCACCAGCTTGTTGTGCTCCTGCCCCATAGGCATTTCTTGGACTTAGACACATCATCATCTTTGGTGGCAGGAGACTTCACATTTAGCTTGGTAACGTATGGCTTGGGGTGCTACACTTAGGACAGGCTGTGGCTACACCAGGTATTAACCTGGCGAATGGTATTGCGTTTTTGCCACAGGCCTGTGATAGGACTGGGAGGTAGGGCTATTGTTTAGGGTTCTACAAATATATTTGTCTGTGTAGGGGCAGCATGCTAATTGGCTACATCAGAAATTAAACTTATATATATGTATTGTCTCTTATCTGCCAATTTGTATGTTCTGCTCTCTGCGGTATTTGCATATGTATATTTTTTTCATTTATAGACCCTTGCTTTCATATGTGGGGGGTTGAGGGTAGGTCTGTCTAGTTTTTAGATGTTTTTAAATGTATGTTCCTTCCTGTTTTGCCTTTATGTGTGGTGAGGTGTTATTCTAAAATAAATTAAAATTTATTATATCAGGTTGATCCCACTGTGTGCATATTCTTTTCTTTTGTGTTGAGGCTGTGTAGTTTGTGGCAGTTGCTGCGCTCAGCTCAAAATATACTTTTTGGAGCTCGAACAAACTAATAAGAACCTGTCAAATTGGACACCAGTTGGCAGGGGAAGCTGCACTATTTTATATGGACTGTTTCTATACCAAAGTACAAGTTCCATGGAAAGTCAGCAAAGGCTACTTTCACACTTGCGTTTTCTGCTGTACGTCATTGTGCAGCAAAATGACGTATCGATGGACATCACGAAAATAGCGAAAAACGTGTGTAACGAATCCAATGTAATGACGGATGCGTCGTCCACAATTTGAATGGAGAAATTTCCGGGAATTAAATGTCCGGGGACGAGAGAGAGACACTTTTTCCTGGATTTGAAAATCCTTCCAGGCATGCTCAGAGGGGAAAACCGTGATACGTCGCTGGATTCCTGTGTGTGATGGTCAGCGACGGATCCTGAGCCCATAGGCTTCCATTATAGCCGACGATGGGCAGCGGAGGATGCGTCGCTGACCGATCTTCTGACGTGCAGAAAAAAACGTTCCTATGGACGTTTTCTCCGCACGACGAACCGCTATTTTCCGACGGATCCAGTGCACGACGGATGAAACGGATGGCCATCCGTCACAATCCGTCGCTAATACAAGTCTATGGGAAAATGCAGGATCCTTGCTAACCCAGATACTAGTACCTGTGTTGTTTCTGATTGTCTCCACCCTGAGTTCCTGATTAGCTCCAATCTGATTGAACACCCTACTTAAACGTGGCATTGCACTTCCTTCCTTGCAAGATTATTGAGCTCCCAGCCTTTAGTGAAGCTTTCCTTTCTCCTGCTGCTTCATTCCAAAGTTATATTGCTGCCTCCGTGTACCAACCCGTGGCTATTCCTGTCTATGCTACCTGAAAGTGCTGCCCCTAGTGGTTCCAATATGACTACTGCAACCTAGGTCATTTCATAACAGTTGCCTTATTTAACCCATTAATTCAATAAATAATTAAAAAAAATGTAATTACTTACAGGTTATGGGATTTTTCAGAACCTATTACAGCACCACGGAGAGAGGGGTTCTGCCCTTCAAGGTCAGGAAACCTATAGGATATAAGGGCTTTACCTCTCCCTTTCATCAGTTGGATTACAGATCATAGGTGGAACTCCAATGGTTATTACAACAATTTAAACCTGAACACCATAATACCTTAAGCACTGCGTGACCTAACACCAAGACCAAAAGTGTGCTGATCCACAAGTGACGGGAGGGAATATACGGGTGCCGTCATAGGTTCTGAAACATCCTATTACCGGTAAGTAATTAGATCTTTTTCTCTTACCCATGACAACACCACAGAGAGAATTACAGAGGGACCACAGCCTGTAGAACCCTTATCCCAATGGTGAGGTCAGAGGTCGAAGCTAGATCCAACCTAAGTTGAGGGAGAAGACCATGTTGCTGCCTTACAATTTTGTTCAATGGACACATCCGATCTTTTCGCCCAGGAGGTTGCCACGGCTCTTGTTCAGTGAGCCTTTAACCCAACTAGAATAACATTCCCACTCACCGACTAGGCTAAACTGATGGGTTCACTAATCCATCTAGCTAATGTACATTTTGAAGCCTTAAGTCCCTTCCTAGGTCCCTGAAAGGAAACAAATAATTACCTATTCTTTTTCCCAGCCTGTGAGACTGACAGATACTTAATCAGACATTTCCTCACGTCCAACATATGAAGTTTTTCGTCTTTAGGATTTATTGGGGCGGTACAAAAAGATGGAAGTGAAACGATGGCCGTGGGACCACCACGGTGCAGGGAGACTACCGTACACAAGATGAGGTGCAAATAACAAAGGGTAAATTTATTGGAAGGCAAGGAATGAAGTGGATGAAGATGGTGCAAATGGGTATGCATTGGCAAAAGATAATTTACAAGAGTTGTATTCTTTAGCTGGGCCGTCAAATAGCATGGTGCTCCAACTATTACAGAATCAACATATGTCACACAAGCAAATGCAAACAATGAACAAAAAATGACGCTACTCTACTTATAGCCTCCCTGACCTCTACTAAGCAGGCCATATGGCTGCTGTTTTCTGTCTATTGAAGCCTACACTAGGCCCTGATATGCACAAAACAGGAATAAGCTCACGGTAATGTTGGGGACTCAGATCCAGTCATGGGGGGCCCCCAACAGTCTAGTACAGTGGTGCACATGGCTCTCTGCCAGCTCCGTGAAATGTGGTCTTCTCCTTGCTTCTGGGTCCTGGAGGTGCTCCTGGAAACTGTAAATCCCTTTCTCAGTATCTTCGTGGCTTCTCAAACTAGCACAAGACAGCCACCTTTGCTACACCCAAACAATCTGTCCAATTTCACGAGTCCACTCCGTCCCAGGCTGTGGGACCTCTTTTACAGGTACAAGCTTAGCACTGAAGTTCTCTGCAGCAGCTTCTGATCTACTCACACACTCCCAAGGCTCAACTCCTCCCCCTAGCACAGGACAGTTCATTTTACACAGTCTATAGCAGGGGGAAGCAGAACATTCCATCACACCAGACAAGGGGGTGCTGTCTCTTAAAGTGGCAGCGTGTTCCTACTGTTCATAACAGCACCACCCCCCTACAGAAGGGCTACCTCCTGAGACCTATGGAAACAGAAGCTACTTTGGACAGATTCCGGGTCTGGATTTAAAATAACTCTATCTTCAAAAATCTGTGTGAAAAGAGTGTCTGCCGAAAGGGCCTGAGTGTCACTATCCTTGCGAGCTGAAGTTAAGGCAACTACGTGGGCTGTTTTTAATGAAATGACCTTGAGTGATGTTTACTTAGGGTTCAAATGGAGAATTAGTCAGAGCTGTTAGGACCAGAATCAAATCTCATGGGGGCAAATTTTGCCTAATAATGGGTTTAGATCTAGAGGAAGACTTGATGAACTGGGAAATCCAATGATTACCAGCCAGGTCATAATTATATAGAGCTCCGAGTGCCCAAACATGGACCTTGAAGGTACTGGTAGAAAAACCCCATCCCCATCCTTTTGTAGGAACTCTAAAATGGCACTAATTAGTACCCATTTTTCTACTATTGCTAGTGAGGTTAGAAATTTCCTCCAGGTCTTACCATAAATTTTAGTGGTGGCTACCTTCCTCCTTCCTACCCTAATAGGGTAGAAATTAAATTAGGAGAAAATCCTTTGTCTCTCAATAATGTTCTCTCAAATTCCATGCCGTCAAATGCAGACTGGCTACTTGGGAATGGTGTATCAGACGCAGGGAGAGAAGATCCGGAATTTCCGGAGCAACCAAGGATTGGTGATTGACATTACCCTTAACCAGAAAAACCACTGCCTTCTGGGGCCAGAAGGGAACAATCAGTATAATTCTAGCCATGTCCTTTCTGATCTTTTTCATGACTGCTGGGATTAGAATCACTCGGAGAAATGTATAGGCCTTGTAACCCAAGGAATCAAGAAGGCATCCACTACTTAAGGATTCCCCCTGTGATCTAGGGAACAAATTTCTTTCACCCTCCTGTTCTGTCTGTTTGCGAACAGGTCTAGGGTCCAGGAGACCCTATATGCTCACAATCTTGGTAAAAGCTGACTGAGTCAAAAACCATTCTGCCTATTTTAGCTGATTCTGGATCACAAAGTCTGCTCTGCAATTTTCTTTGCCCTTTATGTGGAGAGCTGTCAATGAAAGGAGATGGTCCTCTGCTACTTGAAAAATACATCTTGCCACCTCCATGAAAGGCCCAGGCAGGGTTCCCACTTGATGATTTATATAGGCCACCACTACCTGATTGTCCGAAAGGACTCTTACATGGTGACCTTGAAGGGACAATAGGAGCTTTTCTATAGCCTACTCCATTGCTAGTAGCTCTTTCCTGTTCGATTAACCTACTTTATTGTCCCCTGCCCAGACTCCGTGGACTATGATATCTCCTAGATGAGCCCTCCCATCCCTTGGGGCTTGCGTCCGTGGTCACAACATGAGTAATTTTGTTCACCCTAGGCACTCCTCTGACTAGATTCTCTATCCTTAGCCACCAACTAAGGGAATGTGCTATCAATAGAGATAGTGACATCTTTCCTTCTAGATGCCCTTCCATGGATCTAGTGACATCCCATAGCAATTACTTGGTATGCCACTGGGCCCATAATACCGAAGGGATGCATGAGGTCAAGGAACGCAGGAGGGACATGGCTTTCCTGAGGAACATGGGAGTCCGTAATGCTTATATCTGACAGATCACTTTCTCTATTTTATTTTCTGTAAGACAAGACTCCTGTTTTTCTCAGTCCAACATGAGCCCTAAAAACTCCTGTACTTTCCTTGGTTCTAGTCTCGAACTTCTTCAGATTAAATTTGCAACCTACAGTAAGTCTTTTAATGAATCCAGAACCCCTTCTAACTGAAGCCTGCAATGCTGGACTAAATTGCCAATAACCAGAAAGGGGTCCAGGTAAGGGACATTCAGTGTGTCTCTTTGTAAATACCCGAGGGGCCACTAATAGGCCAAATGGAAGGGTATTGGAAGATATTGGAAGTACCTGACTACCCCTTTTATGGATACAGCTACTCTTAGGAACTTCTGGTGATCTCTGTGTATGGGCACATGATAATAGGCTAGCTTGAAAGACTGAATCTTTAGAAATCTGTTTAAAGCTTTCAAGTTGATTATAGACCCGAACGTCCCATCTGGATTTCTTACCAAAAAAAGAGAGGAATAAAATCCTTTGCCTCTTTCTCATATGGGGACTTGTAGAACAACTGCTTAATCCACTAAATCCAGAACTTCGGATTCTAAGGCCAAGCTGTTCTTCTGGAGAGGACCACGGGAGAGTCCGGGTAAACCTTGTTTGGGGAACTAATTGTAATTAAGCCTGTTTTTAGTAGACTGCGAATCCAGTTGCTTCTGGAAAAAATTTTCCCAGGAAGGGGACACGAGTCACCCAGGGACATGAGTCACTGGAAAAGATTTTGTGCTGTCATGAGAGGGAGCACCAAACAGAAAGTCTCTACCCTTTTTCCTTCGATCCTCCCATCTATCCTGATCTCTGGGGGGACTTCTCAGCTGAACTCTTCTCCTCTGAAATTACATTTTATAGGATGAAATGGACAGGTTGGGAAATCCTTTTTTGTGTCACCAGCCTTCTCCAGAATATTGTTCAACGCAGACAAAAAGAAATATTCGCCCTCACATGGAATCAAGCAGAATTTTGCTTTTGCCTGAATGTCTCCCAGCCAGCACCTGTTGTGAATTCCGCTCTTGGGCTCCCTCCGGTGGTTGTAAGTGGCACTTTTGTGAGTTCTGCTCTTGGGCTCCCTCTTGTGGTTTCTAGTGGTATGGCTGCTCCTTGGAGTTAGCTGTCATCAGCTGCCTCCACTTATTGTCCGCTATTTAAGTCTGGCTCTTTCTTCAGCCTGTGCCACTTGTCAATGTTCCTGGCTGGATTCACATCTCTGCTTGGATTCTCCTGGTTTCCTAACCAGTTCTGCAAAGATAAGTTCTGGCTTTGCTCATTTCAGTCCACATGTTGTGGACTTATTGTTCTGTGCATTCTATATTTGTCCAGCTTGTCAGTATGGATTTTTTCTGTTAGCTGGAAGCTCTGGGAAGCAGATTTACCCTCCACAACTTTAGTCAGGTGTGGAGATTTTGTAAACTCTGTGTGGATTGTTTTGTAGTTTTTATACTGACCGCACAGTATCCTTTCCTGTCCTATCTATCAAGCTAGACTGGCCTCCTATGCTAAAATCTGATTTCATTTCTGCATATGTTATTTTCCCCTCCTCTCACCATCAATATTTGTGGGGGGCTATCTTTCCTTTGGGGATTTTCTCTGAGGCAAGATAGGTTTCCTGTTTCCATCTTTAGGGGAAGTTAGATCTTAGGCTGTGCCGAGGGGTCTAGGGAGCGTCAGGTACCCCCCACGGCTATTTTTAGTTGCGCTGCTAGGTTCAGGGTTTGCGGTCAGTACAGATACCACCTCCTTCAGAGCTTGTCTCATGTTGTTCCTAAACCACCAGATCATAACAGCACCTCAGCCAGGGGGCCCTACAGGTTTCATTATAAAGTACCACCAATCTGGCCACCAGTCTGCCGGAATTGCTGCTGCTGCAACAACCCCCCACCCCCCCCCATCCCCCCGCATTGATTAAATTGTGGTCAAATCATTGTAAGAAAAAAATAGGAAAATTCCAGCTCCTAAAATTCCAAAATTTATTTCAAAGATTTCAAAACATGAATCCATACAGGTACAATGCAACACATTTTGAGTGCACCTAGATGTTACTTGTCTAAGCTTTAAAACCAAAAGACCTATTGTCACGGGATTACCGCGACAGACAGGAGCCAGAAGACCGCAGTGTTTGATTGCCCCTTCTCCTGCGCTGAAAATAAGCACTTCACCTTCTTTTTAAATGGTGTACATTTCTTTGGCAGTTCAGGGGTTAATTGGCCATCTTGGGAGCTCTGGGCACTAGGGCTTTCAGTTGAGCACGGTTAGCCACTTCTATCCCCTATATAATCTGGGTCCTGCCTGACACACGTCGTCAGAGCTAGCTTTTGCTGCATGGCTGGGGGGATAGGTGTTGGTGGTTATACGAGGGGTGTTAATGATTTCCCCTGACCCACTTCCTGTGGACTGAGAGCAATGAAACTTGGCACAGCTATTAGTCTTTTTCTTCATACAGTGGGGGAAATAAGTATTTGATCCCTTGCTGATGTTGTAAGTTTGCCCACTGACAAAGACATGAACAGTCTATAATTTTAATGGTAGGTTAAATTTAACATTAAGAGATACAATTTCAAAAATAAAATCCAGAAAATCACACTGTATAAATTATATAAATTTATTTGCATTTTGAAGTGAGAAATAAGTATTTGATCCCCTACCAACCATTAAGAGTTCTGTCTCCTACAGGACAGTTAGACGCTCCTAATCAACTCATTACCTGCATTAAAGACAGCTGTCTTACATAGTCACCTTTATAAAAGACTCCTGTCCACAGACTCAATTAATCAGTCAGACTCTAACCTCTACAACATGGGCAAGACCAAAGAGCTTTATGAGGATGTCAGGGTCAAGATCATAGACCTGCACAAAGCTGGAATGGGCTACAAAATCATAAGTAAGACGCTGGGTGAGAAGGAGACAACTGTTGGTACAATAGTAAGAAATTGGAAGAAATACAAAATGACTGTCAATCAACATCGATCTGGGGCACCATGCAAACTCTCACCTCGTGGGGTATCCTTGATCATGATGAAGGTGAGAGATCAGCCTAAAACTACATGGGGCAACTTGTTAATGATCTCAAGGCAGCTGGGACTACAGTCACCAAGAAAACCATTGGTAACACATTACGCTGTAAAGGTTGAAAATCCTGCAGTGCCCACAAGGTCCCCCTGCTCAAGAAGGCACATGTGCAGGCCCATCTGAAGTTTGCCAATGAACACTTGGATGATTCTGTGAGTGATTGGGAGAAGGTGCTGTGGTCAGCTGAGACAAAAGTTTAGGTCTTTAGCATTAGCTCAACTCGCCGTGTTTGGAGGAAGAGAAATGCTGCCTATGACCCAAAGAACACCATCCCCACTGCCAAGTATGGATGTGGAAACATTATGTTTTGGGGGTGTGTCTCTGCTAAGGGCACAGGACTATTTCACCGCATCAATGCGAGAATAGATGGAGCCATGTACCGTAAAATCCTGAGTGGCAACCTCCTTCCCTCCGCCAGGACATTAAAAATGGGTCGTGGCTGGGTCTTCCAACAAGACAATGACCCAAAACATACAGCCAATGCAACAAAGGAGTGGCTCAAAAAGAAGCACATTAAGGTCATGGAGTGGCCTAGCCAGTTTCCAGACCTTAATCCCATAGAAAATTTAAGGAGGGAGTTGAAGCTCCATGTTGCCAAGCGACAGCCTCAAAAATCTTAATGATTTAGAGATGATCTGAAAAGAGGAGTGGACCAAAGTTCCTCCTGACATGTGTGCAAACCTCGTCATCAACTACAAAAACGTCTGAATGCTGTGCTTGATAACAAGGCTTTTTCCACCTAGCATTAAGTCTTGTTTGCCAGAGGGATCAAATACTTATCTCTCACTACAAAATGGAAATACACTTATATAATTTATACAATGTGTCTTTCTGGAGTTTATTTTTGATATTCTATCTCTCAATGTTAAAATTAACCTACCCTTAAAATTACCATATTTTTCGGACTACAAGACGCACTTTTTTCCACAAAAATGTTTTGGGGGAAATGGGGGTGCGTCTTATATTCAGAATATACTTTCAAGTAGTGTGGCAGCAGCAGGAGTCGGGCGGTTTTGCTGGGCAATGATCACACTCGTTTCTCGAGTATTTTTTAGTGCTCGGAAATTTAGTTTTTCTTGCCGCAGCTGAATGATTTACATCTGTTAGCCAGCATAAGTACATGTGGGGATTCCTTAGCAACCAGGCAACACCCACATGTACTTATGCTGGCTAACAGATGTAAATCATTCAGCTGCGGCAAGAAAAACAAAATCTCAGAGCACTAAAAAATACTCGGAGGACCCCTGAGCATGTTCGAGAAATCTCGAGTAACGAGTATATTCACTCATCACGATCAGTGATACATCACGGGATCACAGCTGATTCTGTAAGGTAAAACATTGTTTAAAAATAGGCAGTGAAATGCTTTACTTCACAAATAGAATAAGCTGTGATCCCGTGCTGTAATGTCAGTATACACTTTTGTGTCCTTCCCTGCCAGGAGATGTGGTATGATCAAATTATTTTCCCGTACAGTCAGACACAGCCATTACACAATACTGAGCATGGACACGTTTATAAGATTTTCTCAGAACAGGGACTTTTTTTAATCACTTCCTATTGTGGACCTTATTTTCGTTCCCAGATCTAGTGAATAAAATTAACTTTGGTTCTTGGGAGAAACCCTTTAATATATTTACACAGAGGACTGAATCGCAATGATAGAAGCATTTCCTATCCATCCAGGGTAATATTAGAAATATATCCCCATCTGGTTCTTGTGGATGGAGACAACATGAGCCTGTGTGATTGCAAATGCCATGGCTAAATTACAGCCCCAGTCCATAACTGATCCAGAGGTACCAGAACTGCTGAATCAATTGTCGATCGAGAAGCATTTTTAGGGATAATCAAGTCTTGCCAGTTTTTGAGTTTGACTATTTTAGAAGGTCTATTTAATGTCCACTGAGGATACGATACCCCTATTCTTAATTTTTTTCCGTGAGAGATCTAGTTCCATGGCCAAATTACTGGTGTCACTGCAATTTCTTTTCATACGTGTAAACTCTCCCAACGGAATGGACTTAAACATATGTTTGGGGTGGCTTTTACGGACGTGATGGAAGATATTGCCTGACCTGGAATTGGTGTGGAGGTATGACTGATGTTATCATGAATGCCCTTAAGATGTATATCCAAAAACGATATGTCAAAAGGATGTGCAAATATGTAAATGATAGGTTGCAATGGTTATTGCTGAGGTATTGAATGAATTCCGGTATAACAGATACATCACCCCTCGAAATGAAGAGGAGGTCGTCGATGTATCTGCCACACCAGAATACGTGAGAAATAAGAGTTATACTGACAATATAAATAACATTGCTGCCAATAGGACATTACCAGATCTGCCAATGAGGGTGAACATTTTTGCGCCCATGGAAACACCCCAGAACTGAAAAAAAAAAATTCCTGGTCAAATTAAAAATAAAAATTATGAGTCATCAAGAATTGGGTAACATGAATAAACATAAATCTGAAGAATAATTACTATAGCTTAATAGATGACATTCTAAAGCATAGTTTGCAATGTGGGATCGAAGTATACAATGCAATGACATCACAACTTAGCCAAGAGAAATCCTTTAGCCATACAAGATTAGCAAACTAATTAAGAACATCACTAGAAACCTTCAAAAAGCTTGAGGATGTCTGAGATAAAGGTTGTAGTAGTGAGTCCAACCACTCACTCAAATGTTCTGTAATAGACCCAATAACTGAGACAATCGGTCTCATAGTGTGGGAGTGTGGCGCCACCTTGGGGTTTCTCACTATTTTATATGCTTTTAACAAGTTTTGTGATTATATTTTCAATAAAAATGTGATGTATTGTTTACATAGTTATTTTGTATACTTTTTTCTATATGATTTATTGTTCTCTATACAGTATAATGGGCCACACTTAGTGCTCCATACAGTATAATAAGCTCCATATAGTCCTCCATACAGTATTATGGGCACCACATGGTCCTCCAAACAATATTATGGGAACCACATAGCCCTCCATACAGTATTATGGGATACACATAGTCCTCCATACAGTATTTTGAGCACCATATAGTCTTCCATACAGTATTATGGGCACCCATAGGAGGATTATAATGAGGGCAATCTGGGCTACAGCCCAGGGCCCTGGGCTCGGAGGGCCCATGGCCAGATTGTCAGGGATTGTGTCTGGGCGAGAAGTATTTTTCTCCTGGCACCGGGTTTTGATTGGAAGTAATATTAGTAAATATTAGTAAATAATAGGGCAGCAGGAGATAAAGGGTGGCAGCCAGAGGCGTAGCTAAGGGTTCAGCTCAGAGGGGGCGAACCGTCTGAGTGGGCCCCTAAACCTTGATTACAACTATGGTGGCACACTTTAATCATGGGTATAGGGGGAACCTCAGCAGATGATCCTGCTGTAATTGAAAATATATAATGGCCCCCGCATTTGCCCCCACGTTGTATCTCCCATGGATTCTGGTTTCTGTCCCTTTCTGTGGACTGCGAATTGCAGAAAATAAAAACAACCAGTAAATACGTATAGAGTCCACCATATGGGAATAGGTCCCTGAATGAATCCAGGTAACCCTAAAAAGAATACTCTTGTTTGGACAAGACCCGAAAGAAAGAAAGAAAGAAAGAAAGAAAGAAAGAAAGAAAGAAAGAAAGAAAGAAAGAAAGAAAGAAAGAAAGAAAGAAAGAAAGAAAGAAAGAAAGAAAGAAAGAAAGAAAGAAAGAAAGAAAGAAAGAAAGAAAGAAAGAAAGAAAGAAAGAAAGAAAGAAAGAAAGAAAGAAAGAAAGAAAGAAAGAAAGAAAGAAAGAAAGAAAGAAAGAAAGAAAGAAAGAAAGAAAGAAAGAAAGAAAGAAAGAAAGAAAGAAAGAAAGAAAGAAAGAAAGAAAGAAAGAAAGAAAGAAAGGAAAACAGAAGAAAGAGGGGAGGTAAAATATCACACAATGAAAGAAGAAAGTGCGCCCCCCTGTATGTCATCTCTTCTTTTTTTCCCTTCTCCCCATTTGCGGGCCATGTTATTCAGACTGAGTATACATATGCATCTATATGTGATTATCTATACTCACCTACTGGCTGTTCCCATTTTTATTCTATTTGGCTCTTCCTCATATATATTTATCCTCAACTTTATGGGGATTTTTATTGTTTATATAAATGGCATTTTCATGTTTGTTACCTTGTATTTACTGATATGAGATGAGACACATTGGACTGATAGGACCCTGACCCCGGCTACAGGACCACATTACAGGAGACAGAGAGAGAGAGATGCTGAGAGAGAGACAAACAAAGAGAAAGACCGAGAGAGCGAGACAGAGAGAAAGAGAGAGCAAGACCGAGAGACAAAGGCTATGTGCACACGTCAGGATTTCTGGCAGAAATTTTACTGACAAAAAAAACGGACATTTCTGCCAGAAATCTACATGCTTTTTTTGCGCGTTTTTATGCGTTTTTGATGCATTTTTTTGTTTTTTCCAAATGCATAGAATAGTGGGGAAAACGTGAAAAAACCGCAAAATTAATGAATATGCTGCTTTTTTTTTACCACGATGTGCACAAAAATTGCAGAATGCATTCTAAATGATAGGATGCATAATGTATGCGTTTTTATGAGTTTTTATTTAAAAAAACCGCGAATAAACCTAAACGTGTGCACATACCCAAAGAGTGCGGTGAACAAAAAACGTGAGCACTGCTACGGGGGTGCACGGGTAGGTTCCCACACATTAGTACCATAAATATAAAGAACCCGGCACTCAACTTCAATGCAACTTGAAATTTATTGCATAGTACAGAAAACGTTTCGGTCTCATGCGACCTTCAACGGTTACATACTTAAGGGTGATTGTGTATTGCTAGATGAACGGAACCCAGTAGATCCAGTGGGAATCACTGGAGAATGACTGCCCTAGTCCTATCAAGGCTGGGAGCTTATTGGATCCGGGACCTGACGCGGTGTCCACTGCTTGTCGGCGAGAGTGCCCGAAACGTTTTCTGTACTGCGCAATAAATTTCAAGTTGCATTGAAATTGAGTGCCGGGTTCTTTATATTCACATACCCAAAGAGACAGAGAGAGACTGACACAGAGACTGAGATCGAGACAGACAGAGAGCGAGACGGAGACAAACAAAGAGAGAGTGAGACAGAGAGAGAGACTGACACAGAGACAGAGCCTAAGAGAGACTGATACAGAGACAGAGCCTAAGAGAGACTGACAGAGACAGAGCCTAAGAGAGACTGACACAGAGACTGACAGAGACTAAGAGAGACTAAGAGAGACTGACAGAGACTGACTAAGAGAGAGACTGAGACAGAGAGCGAGACTGAGAGAGACAGAGAGCGAGACCTTGACTGAGCGAGACAGAGAGTGAGACAGAGACAGAGAGCGAGACTGACCCTGAGACAGAGAGCGAGCGAGACAGAGCGAGACTGACAGAGAGACTGACCCTGAGACAGAGAGCGAGAGAGACAGAGAGCGAGCGAGACAGAGAGCGAGCGAGACAGAGAGCGTGAGCGAGACAGAGAGACAGAGCGAGTGAGACAGACAGAGAGACAGAGCGAGCGAGACAGACAGAGAGAGCCAGACAGAGAGCGAGACACAGACAGAGCGAGCGAGACAGAGAGTGAGCGATACAGAGCGAGAGAGACAGGGAGCTAGGGAGACAGAGAGAGACTTAGTCACAGAGACAGAGCAAAATGGATGCAAGAACCCTCAGGGACTTGTCAGGAGGGGAACAGTGTCCTGCCTCCTCCTTACTGCACAGTGCAGTCACCTCCAGCCCCCTGCAGTCTGAGCTCCTACGTCGTCCTATCTCCTGTCCTGCTCCTGTATGCAGGGCTCAGGGAGGGAAGAAGCAGCGTCCTGACTTTCTCCTGCTCCTCTCAGCAGGAAGAAGCCGGTGCCCTGCGCTGTGAGGTCTCTCCTGCAGACACAGCGTGCAATGTGGGCGTGTCTGCAGTTGGACCCCTGCAGCTTAGGTACAGTTCTGGGCCGGCATTCAGCATCCCGGTCTATAGAACAGACAGCTGTAGTGCAGGGAGATCATGTCTCTCTGCACTACAGTGGAGCTTACCTATATCGGCGTGTTGTGCACGCCGATATAGTTAGTATTGGCAGTAGCCCCAGGTGGGCCTCTCTGAGCTCCGGGCCCGGGGCGACCGCACCCTCTGCCCCCCTGGTAGCTACGCTACTGGTGGCAGCGATGCATGGTCCATGTTAGACCACCAGCTTTCCTACCTGAACCTGCCCAGACTTCCCACACTTAAATATGGTTTCTATCACAGCCTGTGGGGGTTACTCGTTCAGGAAATGGATGGACACAGATTGATGGTTAGCAGGCTTCAGCATATTTGCTAAGCTACATGTAGTGAATTTTATGGTTAACTATTTTAGCTGGGTTTAATGAAGTTTAAAGTTTTACAATCTTATAGGTTATAGTTCATATTTAATAAAGGCCGTGGCCAATGTTTATTCACCAGTCAACGTGTGTTTTTTTTTATTTATGCAGCATAATGTCTGTTTGTAGAATGTGAGTGGTATGTAATGTAATGTATGTAATGCAATGAGTGGTAGCGGTGTATTGAGTGGTCACTATATAATGATTGGTCACCATTAGTGATGAGCGAGTGTACTCGTTGCTCGGGTTTTCCAGAGCATGCTCGGGTGATCTCCAAGTATTTGTTAGTGTTCAGAGATTTAGTTTTTGTTGATACAGCTGCATGATTTACAGCTGTTAGCCAGCCTGAGTATATTTTTATTATTTATTGTTATAGCACCATTTATTCCATGGTGCTTTACATGTAAGGAGGGGTATACATAATAAAAACAAGTACAATAATCTTAACCCCTTAATCCCACATGACATACTATCCCGTCAAGGTGACCTGGGACTTAATTCCCAGTGACGGGATAGTACGTCATATGCAATCGGCCGCGCTCACGGGGGGACCGCGGCCGATCGCGGCCGGGAGTCAGCTGACTATCGCAGCTGACTATCGCAGCTGACATCCGGCACTATGTGCCAGGAGCGGTCACGGACAGCTCCCGGCACACTAACCCCGGCACACCGCGATCAAACATGATCGCAGTGTGCCGGCGGTACAGGGAAACATCGCGCAGGGAGGGGGTGGCGATGTGATCGCGTTGCTGCGAGGGTCTCTTACCTCTCCTCCCTGCAGCAGGCCCGGATCCAAAATGGCCGCGGCATCCGGGTCCTGCAGGGAGGGAGGTGGCTTACCAAGTGCCTGCTCAGAGCAGGCACTTGGTAAGCCTGCAGTGCTGTAAGTCAGATCACTGATCTGACAGAGTGCTGTGCAAACTGTCAGATCAGCGATCTGTGATGTTCTCCCCTGGGACAAAGTAAAAAAGTAAGAAAATTTTTTTTCCATATGTGTAAAAAAAAAAAAATTCTAAATAAAGAAAAAAAAATATTATTCCCATAAATACATTTCTTTATCTAAATAAAAATAAACAAACAATAAAAGTACTCGTATTTAGTATCGCCGCGTCCGTAACAACCCAACCTATAAAACTGTCCCACTAGTTAACCCCCTCAGTAAACACCGTAAGAAAAAAAAAGAGGCAAAAAACAACGCTTTATTATCATACCGCCAAACAAAAAGTGGAATAACACGCGATCAAAAAGACAGATATAAATAACCATGGTACCGCTGAAAACATCATCTTGTCCCACAAAAAAACGAGCCGCCATACAGCATCATCAGCAAAAAAATAAAAAAGTTATAGTCCTGAGAATAAAGCGATGCCAAAATAATTATTTTTTCTATAAAATAGTTTTTATCGTATAAAAGTGCCAAAACATAAAAAAATGACATAAATGAGATATCGCTGTAATCGAACTGACTAGAAGAATAAAACTGCTTTATCAATTTTACCACATGCAGAACGGTATAAAGGCCTCCCCCAAAAGAAATTCATGAATAGCTGGTTTTTGGTCATTCTGCCTCACAAAAATCGGAATAAAAAGTGATCAAAAACTGTCACGTGTCAGAAAATGTTACCAATAAAAACGTCAACTCGTCCCGCAAAAAACAAGACCTCACATGAGGACAAAAATATGGAAAAATTATAGGTCTCAAAATGTGGAGACGCAAAAACTTTTTTGCTATAAAAAGCGTCTTTTAGTGTGTGACAGCTGCCAATCATAAAAATCTGCTATAAAAAAAACACCATGAAAGTAAATCAAACCCCCCTTCATCACCCCCTTAGTTAGGGAAAAATAATAAAATAAAAAAAAAGTATTTATTTCCATTTTCCCGTTAAGGTACCGTCACACTAAGCGACGCTGCAGCGATACCGACAACGATGTCGATCGCTGCAGCGTCGCTGTTTGGTCGCTGGAGAGCTGTCACACAGACAGCTCCCCAGCGACCAACGATCCCCAAGTCCCCGAGTAACCAGGGTAAACATCGGGTTACTAAGCGCAGGGCCGCGCTTAGTAACCCGATGTTTACCCTGGTTACCGTTGTAAATGTAAAAAAACAAACACTACATACTTACATTCTGGTGCCTGGTCATGTCCCTCGCCTTCAGCTTCCCGCACTGACTGAGCGCCGGCCGTAAAGTACAGCGGTGACGTCACCACTGTGCTGTGCTTTACGGCTGGCCGGCGCTCACCAGTCAGTGCGGGAAGCTGAAGGCGAGGGACATGACCAGGCACCAGAATGTAAGTATGTACGTGTGTGTGTGTGACGGTACCTTTAGGGTTAAGACTATAGGGCTAGGGTTAGGGCTAGGGTTACGGTTGGGGCTAAGGTTGGAGCTAAAGTCAGGGTTAGGGTTGGGGCTAAAGTTAGGGTTAGGGTTGGGACTAAAGTTAGGGTTAGGGTTGGGGCTAAAGTTAGGGTTAGGGTTGGGGCTAAAGTTAGGGTTAGGGTTGGAGCTAAAGTTAGGGTTAGGGTTGGGGCTAAAGTTAGGGTTAGGGTTGGGGCTAAAGTTAGGGTTTGGATTACATTTACGGTTGGGATTAGGGTTTGGATTAGAGTTAGGGGTGTGTCAGGGATAGGGGTGCGGTTAGGGGTATGTTTGGATTAGGGTTTCAGTTAGAATTGGGGGTTTCCACTGTTTAGGCACATCAGGGGCTCTCCAAACGCGACATGGCGTCCGATCTCAATTCCAGCCAATTCTTCGTTGAAAAAGTAAAACAGTGCTCCTTCCCTTCCGAGTTCTTCCGTGCGCCCAAACAGGGGTTTACCCCAACATATGGGGTATCAGCGTACTCAGGACAAATTGGACAACTTTTGGGGTCCAAGTTCTCGTTACCCTTGGGAAAATAAAAATTTGGGGGGCTAATAATCATTTTTGTGGGGAAAAAAATATTTTTATTTTCACGGCTCTGCGTTGTAAACTGTAGTGAAACACTTGGGGGTTCAAAGTTCTCACAACACATCTAGATAAGTTCCTTGGGAGGTCAAGTTTCCAATATGGGGTCAATTGTGGGGGGTTTCTACTGTTTGGGTACATCAGGGGCTCTGCAAATGCAACGTGACGCCTGCAGACCAATCCATCTAAGTCTGCATTCCAAATGGCGCTCCTTCCCTTCCGAGCTCTGCCATGCACCCAAACAGTGGTTCCTCCCCACATATGGGGTATCAGTGTACTCAGGACAAATTGTACAACAACTTTTGGGGTCAAATTTATCCTGTTACCCTTGTGAAAATACAAAACTGGGGGCTAAAGAATCATTTTTGTAAAAAAAAAAAAGAATTTTTATTTTCACGGCTCAGCGTAGTGAAACACTTGGGGCTCAAAGCTATCAAAACACATCTAGATAAGTTTCTTAAGGGGTCTACTTTCCAAAATGGTGTCACTTGTGGAGGCTTTCAATGTTTAGGCACATCAGGGGCTCTCCAAACGCAACATGGCGTTCCATCTTAATTCCAGTCAATTTTGCATTGAAAAGTCAAATGGCGCTCCTTCCCTTCCGAGCTCTGCTATGCGCCCAAACAGTGGTTTACACCCACATATAGGGTATCAGTGTATTCAGGACAAATTGCACAACAACTTTTGGGGTCCATTTTCTCCTGTTACCCTTGGTGAAATAAAACAAATTGGAGCTCAAGTAAATTTTTTGTGAAAACAAGTTAAATGTTCATTTTTATTTAAACATTCCAAAAAATCCTGTAAAACACCTGAAGGGTTAATAAACTTCTTGAATGTGGTTTTGAGCACCATGAGGGGTGCAGTTTTTAGAATGGTGTCACACTTGGTTATTTTCTATCATATAGACCCCTCAAAATGACTTCAAATGTGATGTGGTCTCTAAAAAATATTGGTGTTGTATAAATGAGAAATTGCTGGTCAACTTTTAACCCTTATAACTCCCTAACAAAAAAAATTTTGGTTTCAAAATTGTGCTGATGTAAAGTAGACATGTGGGAAATGTTACTTATTAATTATTTTTTGTGACATATCTCTGTGATTTAAGGGCATAAAAATTCAAATTTGGAAAATTGCAAAATTTTTGCCAAATTTCCGTTTTTTTCACAAATAAATGCACGTTATATCGAAGAAATGTTACCACTATCATGAAGTACAATATATCATGAGAAAACAATATCAGAATCGCCAAGATCCATTGAAGCGTTCCTGAGTTATAACCTCATAAAGGGACAGTGGTCAGAATTGTAAAAATTGGCCTGGTCATTAACGTGCAAACCACCCTCGGGGCTTAAGGGGTTAAACAATTCAAGTCATAACTGGTACAGGAGGAGAGAGGACCCTGCCCGCGAAGGCTCACAATATACAAATATGGGGGTTGACTGGTTGCTAGAGAATCCCCGCATGTGTTCAAGCTGTCTAAGGCCATGTGCACACGTTGTGGTTTTTACCGCGGATCCGCAGCGTTTTTGACGCCGCGGATCTGCAGTAGTTTTCCATGCGATCTACAGTACCATGTAATCCTATGGAAAACCAACTCCGTTGTGCGCGTACTGTGGAAAAAAATGAGCGGAAACGCAGCGTTATTTTTTCCGCAGCATGTCAATTCTTTGTGCGGATCTTCAGCGTTTCTGCACCCATTGACTTGCATTGAGTCGGGCAATTCCACAGCAAAACCGCAGATATAAAAAAGATCTGCGGTTTAGTTGTGGTGAAACGCTGCAGATCGGGAGGGGGGAAGAGTGTGGGCAGTGCGTGGGCGGAGACTGTGTGCGTGTGTGTGTGCGGGCGGGGTCTGTCCGTGACCGTCGTGGGTCTGTGTTGGCCTGCCGGGGGTCTGTGCGGGCCTGCCAGGGGTCTATGCGGGCCTGCCAGGGGTCTGTGCGGGTCTGTCGGGGGTCTGTGCGGGCCTGATGGGGGACTGTGCGGGCCTGCCGAGGGTCTGTGCGGGCCTCTCGGGGGTCTGTGTGGGCCTCTCGGGGGTCTGTGTGGGCCTCCCGGGGGTCTGTGCGGGCCTCTCGGGGGTCTGTACGGGCCTCTCGGGGGTCTTTGTGTCTGTGTGCAGGCATCGTCCTATGCCTGCTACAATGACAGTGATTGACACATTAGCCAATGATAGGAGAGTAGTAGTAGTCCCATCATCCGGCTAATGTGCTGAATATAATTAAAAAAAACCACAAACATACATACTACATACATACAACATACTACATACATCATACTACATACATCATACTACATACAACATACTACATACATACTACACACAACATACATAGTACATACATACAACATACTACATACATATGACATACAACATACTACATATATACAACATACTACATACATAAGACATACATGCATACAACATACTCCATATATACTACATACATCCAACATACATACAACATACTACATACATGCAACATACTACATACATACAACATACTACATACATACAACATACTACATACATACAACATACTACATACATACTACATACATACTACATACATACTACATACAACATACTACATAGATACTACATACAACATACTACATACATACAACCTACTACATACATACTACATACATACAACATACTACATACATACGTACATACAACATACTACATACATACAACATACTACATACATACAACATACTACATACATACAACATACATACTACATACATACAACATACTACATACATATAACATACTACATACATACAACATACTACATACATACTACATACTACATGCATACTACATACATACTACATACATACTACATACATACAACATACTACATACATAATACAACATACTACATACATAATACAGCATACTACATACATGCTACATACATACAACATACTACATACATACAACATACTATATACATACAACATACTCCATACATACAACCTACTCCATACATACTACATACATACAACATACTACATACATACAACATACTACATACATACTACATATATACAACATACTACATACATACTACATACAACATACTACATACATACAACATTCATACAACATACTACATACATACAACATACTACATACATACTACATACATACAACATACTACATACATACAACCTACTACATACATACTACATACATACAACATACTACATACATACGTACATACAACATACTACATACATACAACATACTACATACATACAACATACTACATACATACAACATACATACAACATACTACATACATACAACATACTACATACATACAACTTACTTACTACATACATACAACATACTACATACATACAACATACTACATACATACAACATACTACATACATACTACATACATAATACAACATACTACATACATACAACATACTACATACATACAACATACTACATACATACTACATACATCATACTACATACATCATACTACATACATCATACTACATACTATTTAGTTATTGCCAACACCTGTTAGGTGCCACAGGTAAGTTACAGGTGCTGTTAAACAGTCGAACAGTGCCAATACTTTTGTCCACCCCCTTTTTTATGTTTGGTGTGGAATTATATCCAATTTGGCTTTAGGACAATTATTTTTGTGTTTTTTTCATTTAAGACAAATTAAATGAAGATAATAATACCAAATAACTTGTGTCTGCAATCATTTTCAGGAAGAAAATGAGTATTATCTGACAGAATTGCAGGGGTGTCAATACTTTTGGCCATGGCTGTACATACATACAACATACTACATAGATACTACATACAACATGCTACATACAACACACTACATACATACAACATACTATATACAATATACTACATACATACTATATACATACACACAACATACTACATACAACATACTACATACATACTACATACATACTTAGGGCCCGCGTCAGCACCTGGCGTACCCGGGCAAGTGCTGGGGCCCTGGCGAGACAGGGGGGCTCATTCAGGGCCGGCGTTAGGGGCAGGCAGCTGCCAGTGCCTAGGGCCCCCGCCCCCCAGGGACCCTCAGCTAGCGGCACATCACACAGCTGCTATGGGGCCCCTGTGAGACAGGGGGGCCCACTTGTCTCAAGCGCCAACTCCCCCGCCGCGTCTGCCGGTAAAGTTCAAAGCAAATGGTGGAGGAGAGAGCGTCACCTGACGCTCCCTCTCCCATCATTCCCCACTCTGCCTCTGACACTGTCGCTGCGCGATGACGTCATCGCGCACTCGCTGTGTGTCAGGCAGTGCAGCAGCAGCCGCCGAGACCCGATCAGGGAGGGAGGAGCGCGGCGCTGGAACGTGAGAGGTGAGGAGTGTTTTTTTTTTGTAACTATAACAGTGAGTACTGAACTATGGGTCCATTCTTGGGGGGAGGGGGCTGTGCTGTATACTACATGTCTGTGCTATATACTACATGGCTGTTCTATATACTACATGGCTGTGCTACATGCTACGTGGGCTGTGCTATATACTACATGGCTGTGCTATATGCTACGTGGGCTGTGCTATATACTACATGGCTGTTCTATATACTACGTGTGCTGTGTTATATAATATGTGGCTGTGCTATATTCTATATGTGCTGTTATATGCAACGTGGGCTGTGCTATATACTACGTGGCTGTGTTATATGCTATGTGGGCTGTTATATACTACATTTTCTGGATACACATGATGAGAGCATTATACTGCCTCTGTACAAATCCCTAGTTAGACCGCACATGGAGTACTGTGTCCAGTTTTGGGCACCGGTGCTCAGGAAGGATATAATGGAACTAGAGAGAGTACAAAGGAGGGCAACAAAATTAATAAAGGGGATGGGAGAACTACAATACCCAGATAGATTAGCGAAATTAGGATTATTTAGTCTAGAAAAAAGACGACTGAGGGGCGATCTAATAACCATGTATAAGTATATAAGGGGACAATACAAATATCTCGCTGAGGATCTGTTTATACCAAGGAAGGTGACGGGCACAAGGGGGCATTCTTTGCGTCTGGAGGAGAGAAGGTTTTTCCACCAACATAGAAGAGGATTCTTTACTGTTAGGGCAGTGAGAATCTGGAATTGCTTGCCTGAGGAGGTGGTGATGGCGAACTCAGTCGAGGGGTTCAAGAGAGGCCTGGATGTCTTCCTGGAGCAGAACAATATTGTATCATACAATTATTAGGTTCTGTAGAAGGACGTAGATCTGGGGATTTATTATGATGGAATATAGGCTGAACTGGATGGACAAATGTCTTTTTTCGGCCTTACTAACTATGTTACTATGTTACTATGTTACATGGCTGTGTTATATGCTACGTGGCTGTGTTATATACTACATGGCTGTGTTATATGCGATCATGAATCATGGTATGTGTTAAAGGGGGGGGGGGCACTGAGACTCTTTCGCCTGGGGCCCTCAAAAACCTGGAGCCGGCCCTGTACATACTACATACATACTACATACATACATACATACTACATACAATACATTCATACATTACATACAATACATTCATACATTACATACAATACATACACATAGACATACAGTACATACAACATAGAGTACATACTCACCATCACTTTGATCCCTGAAGCCAGTGTCACCTGTAAAAAATATTAAAATAATAAACAACCAATATACTCCCTGATCAGCAGAAATCCAATTAAAACGAATGTCCCACGACGATCTCCCATGGAGAGCATCAGCATCAGCTGATGCGACCGCTCTCTAGGGGCTCCAGGAATACAATGACAGAAGATATCCTTCCGCACTGTATTCCCGTGCCGCTGTAAAAAAATAGTCCCTAGTCTCACTTTTGGCATTGCTGTGTGAGAAATTGCCCACGCAGCAATTGCCATAAAGTGAGACTCTGAACTATAGTAACCTCTCAGTGATGCACTGCAGGAGCCATTGTCTCCTGTCAGTGTGTCACTGAGGGTCCTATAGAGCAGTGACATCACCCGATGTTCTATAGGGGAGGTCGTCGTGGGACACTCGTTATTAATTGGACTGCGTCGGACAGGGAGTATACGGTTTATTATTTTGCGTTTTTTGCAGGCGCTGAAGTATGGTAAGTATGGTTAAATTAAGAATAATAAAAGACTTTTTTTCTGGCTGTGTCTTAATTTTTTTAAACTCTTTCACTACTATAGGATTAATAAAGGATAGGCGTCTTATTGACGCCTCTCCATTATTAACTCGGCTTAATGTCACCTTACAATAGCAAGGTGACATTAACCCCTTATTACCCCATATCCCACCGCTACTCGGGAGTGGGAAGAAAGGGGCTAAGTGTTGGAATTGGCGTGTCTTACAGATGCGCCATTTCTGGGGCAGCTGGGGGCTGGTATTTGCAGCTGGGGGGGCCAATATCCATGGCCCCTCACTAGGCTATGAATATCAGCCCTTGCTATTATATATCTATGGCTATATCGATCTATAGATATATCTATAGATACATAGATGTATCTATCCATATATCTGCCTGCTTTCACACATCAGGTTTTTGCTGTCAGGCACAATCCGGCGAGTTTGAAAAAAATGGATCTGTTTTTTTCCGCTGGATCCTTTTTTTTCTCATAAAGTTGTATTAGCGCCGGATTGTGCCTGATGGCCACACGTTTCATCCGTTTTTTTGCCAGATCCGTCAGAAAAGCTATTTCCGGCGGATGGAGAAAACGTACAGAAGAACCGAATCCGGTTTTTCATACATTTTTTCCATTGAAATTATGCACATCTTTCTTTCTCTCTAATGAGTGGTCGCTATATAATGAGTGGTCACTATATGAGTGGGCGCTATATAATGAATGGTCACTATATACTGAGTGGTCACTGTGTAATGAGTGGTCACTAATGAGTGGTCACTGTAATGAGTGGTCGAAAAATAATGAGTGGGCGCTATATATTGAGTGGTCACTATATAATGATTGGTCACTATATAGTGAGTGGTCGCTATATAATGAGTGGTCGCTATATAATGAGTGGGCGCTATATAATGAGTGGTCACTATATATTGAGTGGACGCTATATAATGAGTGGGTGCTATATAATGAATGGTCACTATATAATGAGTGGTCGCTATATACTGAGTGGTCACTGTGTAATGAGTGGTCACTAATGAGTGGACACTGTAATGAGTGGTCGAAAAATAATGAGTGGGCGCTATATATTGAGTGGTCACTATATAATGAGTGGTCGCTATATAATGAGTGGTCGCTATATATTGAGTGGGCGCTATATAGTGAGTGGTCACTATATATTGAGTGGACGCTATATAATGAGTGGGTGCTATATATTGAGTGGTCACTATGTAATGAGTGGTCACTATGTAATGAGTGGTCGCTATATAATTAGTGGTCGCTATGTATTGAGTGGGCGCTATATAGTGAGTGGTGCCTATATAATGAGTGGTCACTATATGAGTGGTCACTGTATAATGAGTGGGCGCTATATAATGAGTGGGCGCTATATAATGAGTAGTCGCTATATAATGAGTGGTCACTATATGAGTGGGCGCTATATAATGAGTGGTCACTATATAATGAGTGGTCGCTATATAATGAGTGGTCGCTATATAATGAGTGGTCGCTATATAATGAGATGTCACTATATGAGTGGGTGCTATATAATGAGTGGTCGCTATATGAGTGGGCGCTATATAATGAGTGGTCGCTATATGAGTGTTTGCTTTATGAGTGGGCGCTAAATAATGAGTGGTCGCTATATGAGTGGGCGCTATAGAATGAGTGGTCACTATATGAGTGGGTACTATATAATGAGTGGTCGCTATATGAGTGGTTGCTATATGAGTGGGCGCTATAGAATGAGTGGTCACTATATGAGTGGGCGCTATATAATGAGGGAGCGCTATATAATGAGTGGTCGCTATATAATGAGTGGTCACTATATGAGTGGGTGCTATATGAGTGGTCACAATATGAGTGGGCGCTATATAATGAGTGGTCGCTATATGAGTGGTTGCTATATGAGTGGGCACTATAGAATGAGTGGTCACTAGGGTTGAGCGAAACGGGTCGTTCATTTTCAAAAGTCGCCGACTTTTGGCAAAGTCGGGTTTCATGAAACCCGATCCGACCCCTGTGCGGGGTCGGCCATGCGGTACGCGACTTTCGCGCGAAAGTCGCGTTTCAATGACGCGAAAAGCGCCATTTCTCAGCCAATGAAGGTAAACGCAGAGTGTGGGCAGCATGATGACATAGGTCCTGGTCCCCACCATCTTAGAGAAGGGCATTGCAGTGATTGGCTTGCTGTCTGCGGCGTCACAGGGGCTATAAAGGGGCGTTCCCGCCGACCGCCATGTTACTGCTGCTGATCTGAGCTTAGGGAGAGGTTGCTGCCGCTTCGTCAGAAGCAGGGATAGCGTTAGGCAGGGTCCATTAACCACCAAACCGCTTGTGCTGTAGCGATTTCCACTGCCCAACACCACCTTCGGTGTGCAGGGACAGTGGAAGCTACATTTTTTTTTTTTCCCTCAGCGCTGTAGCTCATTGGGCTGCCCTAGAAGGCTCCCTGATAGCTGCATTGCTGTGTGTACGCCGCTGTGCAAACCAACTGCTTTTTTCAAAGCACAAATCCTCTTGTTCCTTCCTTTCTGCACAGCTATCTTTTTTGTTTGTCCACACTTTTTATTTAATTTGTGCATCAGTCCACTCCTTATTGCTGCCTGCCATACCTGGCTGAGATTACTGCAGGGAGATAGTAATTGTTGGACACTCCCTGTTTTTTTTTTTGTTTTTTTTTGGGGGAGATTAAGATTGACATTTCTGCTAGAGTGCCATCCCTGTGTGTGCCATCTCTCACTCAGTGGGCCATAGAAAGCCTATTTATTTTTTTGCTTGATTTGGGTTCTAAAATCTACCTGAAAAAATCACTACATCAATCAGTGGGAGAAAAATATTGGCCTCAGGGCTTGTGTGCCACTCCTGACTCCTGTGTGCATCATCACTCACTCCGTGGGCCATAGAAAGCCCTTTTTTTTTTTTTTTTGCTTTATTTGGGTTCTAAATTCAACCTGAAAAAATCAATAAATCAATCAGTGGGAGATTAATATTGGCCTTTGGGCTTGTGTGCCAGTCCTAAGCGTGCCATCTCTCTCTCTCAGATAGTGGGCCATAGAAAGCCTATTTATTATTTTTTTTATTGGGTTTATAAATTTTCCCTGGAACAAAAAAAAAAAAAAGTGGGAGATTAATATTGGCCTCTGGGCTTGTGTGCCAGTCCTGAGCGTGCCATCTCTCTCACAAATAGTGGGCCATAGAAAGCCTATTTATTTTTTTGGTTGATTTGGGTTCTAAATTCTACCTGAAAAAAATCAATAAATCAATCAGTGGGAGATAAATATTGGCCTCTGGGCTTGTGTGCCACTCCTGACTCCTGTGTGCGTCATCTCTCACTCAGTGGGCCATAGAAAGCCTATTTTTTTGTTTTATTTGTTTTATAAATTCTCCCTGAAAAAAAAAGGGAGATTAATATTGCCCTTTGGGCTTGTGTGCCAGTCCTAAGCGTGCCATCTCTCTCTCTCAGATAGTGGGCCATAGAAAGCCTATTTATTATTTTTTTTATTGGGTTTATAAATTTTCCCTGAAAAAAAAAAAAAAGTGGGAGATTAATATTGGCCTCTGGGCTTGTGTGCCAGTCCTGAGCGTGCCATCTCTCTCACAAATAGTGGGCCATAGAAAGCCTATTTATTTTTTTGGATCAGTGGGAGATAAATATTGGCCTCTGGGCTTGTGTGCCACTCTTGACTCCTGTGTGCGTCATCTCTCACTCAGTGGGCCATAGAAAGCCTATTTTTTGTTTTATTTGTTTTATAAATTCTCCCTGAAAAAATCATTTTATTTTATTTGGTTTCTAAATTCTTCCTGAAAAAATCATTTTTTTTTATTATTTTTTTTTTCTAAAGTCTCCCTGGAAAAAAAAAAAAATCAAATCAGTGGGAGATTAATATTGCCCTTTCTGCTTGTGTGCCAGTCTTGACTCCTGGGTGTGCCATCTCTCTCTCTCTCTCCAATTGTGGGCCATAGAAAGCCTATTATTTTTTTTAGCTTGATTTGGGTTCCAAAATCTACCTGAAAAAATCACTACATCAATCATTGGGAGAACAATATTGGCCTCTGGGCTTGTGTGCCACTCCTGACTCCTGTGTGCGTCATCTCTCACTCCGTGGGCCATAGAAAGCCTATTTTTTTCTTTTATTTGTTTTCTAAATTCTCCCTGAAAAATCATTTTATTTTATTTGGTTTCTAAATTCTTCCTGAAAAAATCTTTCTTTTTTATAATTTTTTTTTTCCTAAAGTCTCCCTGGAAAAAAAAAAAAAATCAAATCAGTGGGAGATTAATATTGCCCTTTCTGCTTGTGTGCCAGTCTTGACTCCTGGGTGTGCCATCTCTCTCTCTCTCTCTCTCTCTCCAATTGTGGGCCATAGAAAGCCTATTTTTTTTTTAGCTTGATTTGGGTTCCAAAATCTACCTGAAAAAATCACTACATCAATCATTGGGAGAACAATATTGGCCTCTGGGCTTGTGTGCCACTCCTGACTCCTGTGTGCGTCATCTGTCACTCAGTGGGCTATAGAAAGCCTATTTTTTCTTTTATTTGTTTTCTAAATTCTCCCTGAAAAAATCATTTTATTTTATTTGGTTTCTAAATTCTTCCTGAAAAAATCATTTTTTTTTTATTTATTTTTTTTCTAAAGTCTCCCTGGAAAAAAAAAAAAAAATCAAATCAGTGGGAGATTAATATTGCCCTTTCTGCTTGTGTGCCAGTCTTGACTCCTGGGTGTGCCATCTCTCTCTCTCTCTCCAATTGTGGGCCATAGAAAGCCTATTATTTTTTTAGCTTGATTTGGGTTCCAAAATCTACCTGAAAAAATCACTACATCAATCAGTGGGAGATAAATATTGGCCTCTGGGCTTGTGTGCCACTCCTGACTCCTGTGTGCGTCATCTCTCACTCAGTGGGCCATAGAAAGCCTTTTTTTGTTTTATTTGTTTTCTAAATTCTCCCTGAAAAAATCATTTTATTTTATTTAGTTTGTAAATTCTTCCTGAAAAAATCATTTTATTCTATTATTTTTTTTTCCTAAAGTCTCCCTGAAAAAAAAAAAAAAATCAGTGGGAGATTAATATTTACATATTATTATTAATATTTACATTTGTGCTTCAGTGACAGTCCTGCGTGTGTGGCATCTCTCTCATTTGTTGCCACAAACAACAGAGTGTGTAACATTGTGCCTGATTTTCGTTGTGGTCTCACTCACCTGTAAAGGGGTAGCTAAATCATACTGAAGTTATAGCTCACCGTGTAAGTTGTGTGACAGCAACAAATACCGTTAGTTTGGTTACGTTTTTAAAACAATGAGGAAGTCTGGTGGAAGAGGTCGTGGCCGGGGGCGTTCATTGTCAGCTGGTAATGAGGGTAGTGGTAGTGGTGGAGCATCAGCTGGTCGTGGGAAAAAAAATATTGCACCTAAGTCTGGAGCTGTGGAGCCAGGTTCGTCGTCTGGCTACACAAGGCCTCGAATGCTCCCTTTTCTGGGAGTAGGAAAACCGCTTTTAAAGCCGGAGCAACAAGAGCAAGTTTTGGCTTATCTTGCTGACTCAGCCTCTAGCTCTTTTGCCTCCTCTCGTGAAACTGGTAAATGTCAAAGCAGCGCGTCGTTAGTGGATGTTCACGGTCAGGGACAAGTCGCTTCCTTGTCCTCTTCAGCAAAAACAACAACAGAGAAGAATGCAGCAGGCGACACAACGGGTTACTCCATGGAGCTCTTTACACATACCGTCCCTGGCTTAGAAAGTGAAGCAGTTAACAGTCCATGCCCATTACAAGTTGAATCTGACATGGAGTGCACTGATGCACAGCCACAGCCAGACTACTATGCTGGTCCTTTGACTCAGACCACAACATTGCCCTCGCAGGGTAATGATCAAGAATCAGACCCTGATGAGACTATGTTGCCCCATCACGAACGCTATACCACCGACCGACACGGTGACACAGACGAAGTTGCACACGAGCAACAAGAAGAGGTAATAGATGACCAAGTTCTTGACCCCGATTGGCAGCCATTGGGGGAACAGGGTGCAGGCGGCAGCAGTTCTGAAGCGGAGGAGGAGGGGCCGCAGCAGGCATCAACATCGCAACAGGTTCCATCTGCCGGGCCCGTATCTTGCCCAAAACGCGTGGCAAAGCCAAAACCTGTTGGAGGACAGCGTGGCCATCCGGTTAAAGCTCAGTCTGCAATGCCTGAAAAGGTATCCGATGCTAGAAAGAGTGCAGTCTGGCATTTTTTTAAACAACATCCAATTGATCAGCGCAAAGTCATCTGTCAAAAATGTTCAACTACCTTAAGCAGAGGACAGAATCTGAAAAGTCTCAATACAAGTTGCATGCATACACATTTAACCACCATGCATTTGCAAGCCTGGACTAACTACCAAACGTCCCTTAAGGTTGTAGCACCCTCGGCCAATGAAGCTAGTCAGCAACGCAACATCCCTTCCGGCAGTGTAGGGCCACCATTTTCCGCACCACCTGCAGTATCTGTGCAGGTTTCTTTGCCAGGCCAAAGCAGTCAGGGTCAGGGAATCACCAGTTTCGTAGTAGGAAACACTGCATCTAGGGCACCGGCGGCAACAATACCATCTCCCACCGTCTCTCAGTCTGCCATGTCCACCGGCACCCCCGCTAGTTCCACGATCTCCAGCTCTCCAGTCCAGCTCACCCTACATGAGACTATGGTTAGAAAAAGGAAGTACTTAGCCTCGCATCCGCGTACACAGGGTTTGAACGCCCACATAGCTAGACTAATCTCGTTAGAGATGATGCCCTACCGGTTAGTTGAAAGCGAAGCTTTCAAAGCCCTGATGGACTACGCTGTACCACGCTACGAGCTACCCAGTCGACACTTTTTTTCCAGAAAAGCCATCCCAGCCCTCCACCAGCATGTTAAAGAGCGCATCGTCCATGCACTCAGGCAATCTGTGAGCACAAAGGTGCACCTGACAACAGATGCATGGACCAGTAGGCATGGCCAGGGACGTTACGTGTCCATCACGGCACACTGGGTGAATGTTGTGGATGCAGGGTCCACAGGGGACAGCAAGTTTGGGACAGTTCTGCCTAGCCCACGGTCTAGGAAACAGTTGGCTGTAGCCGTTCGCACCCCCTCCTCCTCCTCTTCGTCCTCCTGCAGAAGCGAGAGCTCGTCCACAGACCGCAGTCGCACAACCACTCCATCCGCAGCTGCCACTGTTGCACACCAGGTCTCCCATTATGGGGCAGCTACTGGCAAACGTCAGCAGGCTGTATTGGCTATGAAGTGTTTGGGCGACAACAGACACACCGCGGAAGTTCTGTCCGAGTTCTTGCAGAAAGAAACGCAGTCGTGGCTGGGCACTGTAGATCTTGAGGCAGGCAAGGTAGTGAGTGATAATGGAAGGAATTTCATGGCTGCCATCTCCCTTTCCCAACTGAAACACATTCCTTGCCTGGCTCACACCTTAAACCTGGTGGTGCAGTGCTTCCTGAAAAGTTATCCGGGGTTATCCGACCCGCTCCTCAAAGTGCGTGGACTTTGCTCACATGTCCGCCGTTCGCCCGTACACTCCAGCCGTATGCAGACCTATCAGCGTTCTTTGAACCTTCCCCAGCATCGCCTAATCATAGACGTTGCAACAAGGTGGAACTCAACACTGCACATGCTTCAGAGACTGTGCGAACAGAGGCGGGCTGTTATGTTTTTGTGGGAGGATACACATACACGGGCAGGCAGTAGGATGGCAGACATGGAGTTGTCAGGTGTGCAGTGGTCGAAGATTCAAGACATGTGTCAAGTCCTTCAGTGTTTTGAGGAATGCACACGGCTGGTTAGTGCAGACAACGCCATAATAAGCATGAGCATCCCCCTAATGCGTCTGCTGATGCAAAGTTTGACGCACATAAAGGATCAGGCGTCTGCAGCTGAGGAAGAGGAAAGCCTTGATGACAGTCAGCCATTGTCTGGCCAGGGCAGTGTACAGGACGAGTTAGCGGGCGAAGAGGAGGAGGAGGACGAGGAGGATGATGGGGATGATTATATTTTTAATGAGGAAGCTTTTCCGGGGCCACTGGAAATTGGTGGCGCGGCAAGGTCGGGTTCTGGTTTTTGGAGGGACACAAGTGACGTGGATTTGCCTGAAACTGCCCCTCAACCAAGCACAACCGCAGATTTGAGAACTGGAACTTTGGCCCACATGGCGGATTATGCCTTACGTATCCTCAAAAGGGACACACGCATAACTAAAATGATGAACGATGACGATTACTGGTTGGCCTGCCTCCTTGATCCTCGCTATAAAGGCAAATTGCAAAATATAATGCCACATGAGAACTTGGAACTAATATTAGCAACCAAACAATCAACTCTTGTTGACCGTTTGCTTCTGGCATTCCCTGCACACAGCGCCCGTGATCGTTCTCACACGAGCTGCAGGGGCCAGCAGACCAGAGGAGTTAGAGGGGCAGAAATCAGAAGTGGCGTTGGCCAGAGGGGTTTTCTGACCAGGTTGTGGAGTGATTTTGCTATGACCGCAGACAGGACAGGTACTGCAGCATCAATTCAAAGTGACAGGAGACAACATTTGTCCAGTATGGTTACAAACTATTTTTCATCCCTTATCGATGTTCTCCCTCAACCGTCATTCCCATTTGATTACTGGGCATCAAAATTAGACACCTGGCCAGAATTGGCAGAATATGCATTGCAGGAGCTTGCTTGCCCGGCAGCTAGTGTCCTATCAGAAAGAGTATTCAGTGCTGCAGGTTCAATACTAACAGAAAAAAGGACTCGTCTGGCTACCCAAAATGTAGATGATCTAACCTTCATTAAAATGAACCACAACTGGATTTCGAAATCTTTTGCCCCACCTTGCCCGGCTGACACCTAGCTTTCCTATGAAAAGGTCTTGCCTGTGGACTATTCTGAATGACTTTTCCAATCTCGTAATTTTCTGCACCTGATTGTCCAGCATACGACATGTTTACACCTCACTAAATGGCCAAACTCCCCACACGGGGCCGTGGTATCGACACTTGGCGCCAGCACCCGTGAGAGTGCTGTTTGTCTGAAGAGGTGGGTGTGCCCGCTTTTGGTCGACGGCACTGCCACTGGGTCCCTCCTAGTACAATAAAGTGTCTCTGGCGGTGGTGGTGCGCACCCAACGTCAGACACACCGTTGTAATATGAGGGGCCCTGGGCCTGTACCGCCGGCCACAAGACAGTTCCCCCCCCCCCCCCCAGCTCAAACAGTGCTCTACCACTTGCAAAATTATCTCACAGCTCCACCAATGTTTAGTCTATGCGCTGACATCCTTCAATGCCTGCCACTGACAATACCATTGTATTGACATTTTTGTTATGTTAGGCCTTCGAAGCCTGTCTGCGGTCACTCCTTCCACTATGCCTCCACTGACCACACCACTGCTGCCCGTGTACCCCTGGAACCAATTTAAAATTGCCTACAGCCATGTGTTATTATTTTAGGCCTTCGATGCCTGTCTGCGGTCACTCCTTACAATATGCCTCCACTGACCACACCACTGCTGCCCGTGTACCCCTGGAACCAATTTAAAATTGCCTACAGCCAGCCCAATTTTTTTATTTTAGGCCTTCGATGCCTGTCTGCGGTCCGTTCTTTCTACTACTACTACACTGACCAGGCCACTGCTGCCCGTGTTCCCCTGGAACCAATTTAAAATTGCCTACAGCCATGTGTTATTATTTTAGGCCTTCGATGCCTGTCTGCAGTCACTCCTTACAATATGCCTCCACTGACCACACCACTGCTGCCCGTGTACCCCTGGAACCAATTTAAAATTGCCTACAGCCAGCCCAATTTTTTTATTTTAGGCCTTCGATGCCTGTCTGCGGTCCGTTCTTTTTACTACTACTACACTGACCAGGCCACTGCTGCCCGTGTACCCCTGGAACCAATTTAAAATTGCCTACAGCCATGTGTTATTATTTTAGGCCTTCGATGCCTGTCTGCGGTCACTCCTTCCACTAGGCCTCCACTGACCACACCACTGCTGCCCGTGTACCCCTGGAACCAATTTAAAATTGCCTACAGCCAGCCCAATTGTTTTATTTTAGGCCTTCGATGCCTGTCTGCGGTCCGTTCTTTCTACTACTACTACACTGACCAAGCCACTGCTGCCCGTGTTCCCCTGGAACCAATTTAAAATTGCCTACAGCCATGTGTTATTATTTTAGGCCTTCGATGCCTGTCTGCGGTCACTCCTTCCACTAGGCCTCCACGGACCACACCACTGCTGCCCGTGTACCCCTGGAACCAATTTAAAATTGCCTACAGCCAGCCCAATTTTTTTATTTTAGGCCTTCGATGCCTGTCTGCGGTCCGTTCTTTCTACTACTACTACACTGACCAGGCCACTGCTGCCCGTGTTCCCCTGGAACCAATTTAAAATTGCCTACAGCCATGTGTTATTATTTTAGGCCTTCGATGCCTGTCTGCGGTCACTCCTTCCACTAGGCCTCCACTGACCACACCACTGCTGCCCGTGTACCCCTGGAACCAATTTAAATTTGCCTACAGCCAGCCCAATTTTTTTATTTTAGGCCTTCGATGCCTGTCTGCGGTCCGTTCTTTCTACTACTACTACACTGACCAGGCCACTGCTGCCCGTGTTCCCCTGGAACCAATTTAAAATTGCCTACAGCCATGTGTTATTATTTTAGGCCTTCGATGCCTGTCTGCGGTCACTCCTTCCACTAGGCCTCCACTGACCACACCACTGCTGCCCGTGTACCCCTGGAACCAATTTAAAATTGCCTACAGCCAGCCCAATTTTTTTATTTTAGGCCTTCGATGCCTGTCTGCGGTCCGTTCTTTCTACTACTACTACACTGACCAGGCCACTGCTGCCCGTGTTCCCCTGGAACCAATTTAAAATTGCCTACAGCCATGTGTTATTATTTTAGGCCTTCGATGCCTGTCTGCGGTCACTCCTTCCACTAGGCCTCCACTGACCACACCACTGCTGCCCGTGTACCCCTGGAACCAATTTAAAATTGCCTACAGCCAGCCCAATTTTTTTATTTTAGGCCTTCGATGCCTGTCTGCGGTCCGTTCTTTCTACTACTACTACACTGATCAGGCCACTGCTGCCCGTGTTCCCCTGGAACCAATTTAAAATTGCCTACAGCCATGTGTTATTATTTTAGGCCTTCGATGCCTGTCTGCGGTCACTCCTTCCACTAGGCCTCCACTGACCACACCACTGCTGCCCGTGTACCCCTGGAACCTATTTATAATTGCATAGAGCATCCTTTTTTTAATAGTAGGCGTACAAAGTCTGTCTGCGGTTCACTATTGAAATTGTCCTCCACTGCCCAGAGCACTGCAGCTTGTGTACCCCTGTAACTTTTTTCTGCTGCAGTTAGCCACATTTTTGGTTTGAGTCCTACTACCTGTGTCTGTCTGCGCCACTCAATTCAGCTGTGTTCCTTTGAAAAAAGCTGAGCGTCAATAGTCTTGTTTTCAGCCTCTAGGAATTTTAAAACTGCATTGGGTGTACAACTTTGGTAGGGCCTACTAACGGTGTCTGCCTCCCCAAGGTGTTCCCCAGGTTTCCTCTCCATTGCTTCAATCTTCATGCTCTCGTTTAGTAGTTGTTGGAAACTACGCTGCATTAGGCCTACAAATTGGGTATGGGGTGTAGAGAGATGGTGTGTTCCACTCCAAGGTGTTCTCCAGGTTGCCTTTCCTGAGCTTCAATCTTCATGCTCTCGTTTAGTAGTTGTTGGAAACTACGCTGCATTAGGCCTACAAATTGGGTATGGGGTGTAGAAAGATGGTGTGTTACACTCCAAGGTGTTCCCCAGGTTTCCTCTCCATTGCTTCAATCTTCATGCTCTCGTTTAGTAGTTGTTGGAAACTACGCTGCATTAGGCCTACAAATTGGGTATGGGGTGTAGAGAGATGGTGTGTTCCACTCCAAGGTGTTCTCCAGGTTGCCTTTCCTGAGCTTCAATCTTCATGCTCTCGTTTAGTAGTTGTTGGAAACTACGCTGCATTAGTCCTACAAATTGGGTATGGGGTGTAGAGAGATGGTGTGTTCCACTCCAAGGTGTTCTCCAGGTTGCCTTTCCTGAGCTTCAATCTTCATGCTCTCGTTTAGTAGTTGTTGGAAACTACACTGCATTAGGCCTACAAATTGGGTATGGGGTGTAGAGAGATGGTGTGTTCCACTCCAAGGTGTTCCCCAGGTTTCATCGCCATTGCTTCGATCTTCATGCTCTCGTTTAGTAGTTGTTGGAAACTACGCTGCATTAGGCCTACAAATTGGGTATGGGGTGTAGAGAGATGGTGTGTTCCACTCCAAGGTGTTCTCCAGGTTGCCTTTCCTGAGCTTCGATCTTCATGCTCTCGTTTAGTAGTTGTTGGAAACTACGCTGCATTAGGCCTACAAATTGGGTATGGGGTGTAGAGAGATGGTGTGTTCCACTCCAAGGTGTTCCCCAGGTTTCCTCGCCATTGCTTCGATCTTCATGCTCTCGTTTAGTAGTTGTTGGAAACTACGCTGCATTAGGCCTACAAATTGGGTATGGGGTGTAGAGAGATGGTGTGTTCCACTCCAAGGTGTTCCCCAGGTTTCCTCTCCATTGCTTCGATCTTCATGCTCTCGTTTAGTAGTTGTTGGAAACTACGCTGCATTAGGCCTACAAATTGGGTATGGGGTGTAGAGAGATGGTGTGTTCCACTCCAAGGTGTTCCCCAGGTTTCCTCTCCATTGTTTCGATCTTCATGCTCTCGTTTAGTAGTTGTAGAAAACTACACTGCATTAGGCCTACAAATTGGGTATGGGGTGTAGAGAGATGGTGTGTTCCACTCCAAGGTGTTCCCCAGGTTTCCTCGCCATTGCTTCGATCTTCATGCTCTCGTTTAGTAGTTGTTGGAAACTACGCTGCATTAGGCCTACAAATTGGGTATGGGGTGTAGAGAGATGGTGTGTTCCACTCCAAGGTGTTCTCCAGGTTGCCTTTCCTGAGCTTCGATCTTCATGCTCTCGTTTAGTAGTTGTTGGAAACTACGCTGCATTAGGCCTACAAATTGGGTATGGGGTGTAGAGAGATGGTGTGTTCCACTCCAAGGTGTTCCCCAGGTTTCCTCGCCATTGCTTCGATCTTCATGCTCTCGTTTAGTAGTTGTTGGAAACTACGCTGCATTAGGCCTACAAATTGGGTATGGGGTGTAGAGAGATGGTGTGTTCCACTCCAAGGTGTTCCCCAGGTTTCCTCTCCATTGCTTCGATCTTCATGCTCTCGTTTAGTAGTTGTTGGAAACTACGCTGCATTAGGCCTACAAATTGGGTATGGGGTGTAGAGAGATGGTGTGTTCCACTCCAAGGTGTTCCCCAGGTTTCCTCTCCATTGTTTCGATCTTCATGCTCTCGTTTAGTAGTTGTAGAAAACTACACTGCATTAGGCCTACAAATTGGGTATGGGGTGTAGAGAGATGGTGTGTTCCACTCCAAGGTGTTCTCCAGGTTGCCTTTCCTGAGCTTCGATCTTCATGCTCTCGTTTAGTAGTTGTTGGAAACTACGCTGCATTAGGCCTACAAATTGGGTATGGGGTGTAGAGAGATGGTGTGTTCCACTTCAAGGTGTTCTCCAGGTTGCCTTTCCTGAGCTTCAATCTTCATGCTCTCGTTTAGTAGTTGTTGGAAACTACGCTGCATTAGGCCTACAAATTGGGTATGGGGTGTAGAGAGATGGTGTGTTCCACTCCAAGGTGTTCCCCAGGTTGCATCGCCATTGCTTCGATCTTCATGCTCTCGTTTAGTAGTTGTTGGAAACTACGCTGCATTAGGCCTACAAATTGGGTATGGGGTGTAGAGAGATGGTGTGTTCCACTCCAAGGTGTTCCCCAGGTTTCCTCTCCATTGCTTCGATCTTCATGCTCTCGTTTAGTAGTTGTTGGAAACTACGCTGCATTAGGCCTACAAATTGGGTATGGGGTGTAGAGAGATGGTGTGTTCCACTCCAAGGTGTTCTCCAGGTTGCCTTTCCTGAGCTTCGATCTTCATGCTCTCGTTTAGTAGTTGTTGGAAACTACGCTGCATTAGGCCTACAAATTGGGTATGGGGTGTAGAGAGATGGTGTGTTCCACTCCAAGGTGTTCCCCAGGTTTCCTCTCCATTGCTTCGATCTTCATGCTCTCGTTTAGTAGTTGTAGAAAACTACACTGCATTAGGCCTACAAATTGGGTATGGGGTGTAGAGAGATGGTGTGTTCCACTCCAAGGTGTTCCCCAGGTTTCCTCGCCATTGCTTGGCTGGGCAGCACGGTGGCGCAGTGGATAGCACAGCAGCCTTGCAGCGCTGGAGTCCTGGGTTCTAATCCCACCTTGGACAACATCTGCAAAGAGTTTGTATGTTCTCTCCGTGTTTGCGTGGGTTTCCTCCGGGCACTCCGGTTTCCTCCCACATTCCAAAGACATACTGATAGGGAATTAAGATTGTGAGCCCCGTCGGGGACAGCGATGATAATGTGTGCAAACTGTAAAGCGCTGCGTAATATGTTAGCGCTATATAAAAATAAAGATTATTATTATTATTATTGCTTCGATCTTCATGCTCTCGTTTAGTAGTTGTTGGAAACTACGCTGCATTAGGCCTACAAATTGGGTATGGGGTGTAGAGAGATGGTGTGTTCCACTCCAAGGTGTTCTCCAGGTTGCCTTTCCTGAGCTTCGATCTTCATGCTCTCGTTTAGTAGTTGTTGGAAACTACGCTGCATTAGGCCTACAAATTGGGTATGGGGTGTAGAGAGATGGTGTGTTCCACTTCAAGGTGTTCTCCAGGTTGCCTTTCCTGAGCTTCAATCTTCATGCTCTCGTTTAGTAGTTGTTGGAAACTACGCTGCATTAGGCCTACAAATTGGGTATGGGGTGTAGAGAGATGGTGTGTTCCACTCCAAGGTGTTCCCCAGGTTGCATCGCCATTGCTTCGATCTTCATGCTCTCGTTTAGTAGTTGTTGGAAACTACGCTGCATTAGGCCTACAAATTGGGTATGGGGTGTAGAGAGATGGTGTGTTCCACTCCAAGGTGTTCCCCAGGTTTCCTCTCCATTGCTTCGATCTTCATGCTCTCGTTTAGTAGTTGTTGGAAACTACGATGCATTAGGCCTACAAATTGGGTATGGGGTGTAGAGAGATGGTGTGTTCCACTCCAAGGTGTTCTCCAGGTTGCCTTTCCTGAGCTTCGATCTTCATGCTCTCGTTTAGTAGTTGTTGGAAACTACGCTGCATTAGGCCTACAAATTGGGTATGGGGTGTAGAGAGATGGTGTGTTCCACTCCAAGGTGTTCCCCAGGTTTCCTCTCCATTGCTTCGATCTTCATGCTCTCGTTTAGTAGTTGTAGAAAACTACACTGCATTAGGCCTACAAATTGGGTATGGGGTGTAGAGAGATGGTGTGTTCCACTCCAAGGTGTTCCCCAGGTTTCGTCCACATTGCTTCGGTCTTCCGACTCTCGTTTAGTAGTTGTAGAAAACTACACTGCATTAGGCCTACAAATTGGGTATGGGGTGTAGAGAGACGGTGTGTTACACTCCAAGGTGTTCCCCAGGTTTCGTCCACATTGCTTCGATCTTCCGACTCTCGTTTAGTAGTTGTTGAAAACTACACTGCATTAGGCCTACAAATTGGGTATGGGGTGTAGAGAGATGGTGTGTTACACTCCAAGGTGTTCTCCAGGTTGCCTTTCCTGAACTTCTATCTTCAGGCTCTCATTAAATTGTAGTTAAATGGAACAACTGCATTTGGCGTACTAGTTGGTTTGGGGCCTACTATCGGTGTCTGCCACTCCTTGCTGTTCTCCTGGTTTCCTGTCCTGAAATTCCATTTTCAGGCTCTTGTTAAGTAGTTGTTAATGTTAGACTGCATTTGGCCTACTAGTTGGGTTGGGGCCTACTATCGGTGTCTGCCACTCCTTGCTGTTCTCCTCAACTGAACAAAGCTGGGCCGCCTGTTTACTACGGTTGCCAATTTTGAACTGCATGTCGACTACTTACTGATTTGGGCCTACTCTCTCTGTCAGCCTCTCATTCCAGTTGTCCTCCACTGCAATGCCCCCTGGTTAGTCCTGTGTTACCAATTTTGAACTGCATTTAGCCCACTTTATTCTTTGGGCCTATATCTGTGTTTCCTCCTCATCCTGCCCATTGCCCAGCCAGTGATAGATGAGTCTGCTGGTACATTGACCCATAACGCAAAATTCCCCGTGCACGCTACACAGCAAGATTGTGACCCTGCTGAAAGTCAGGTTCCTCTTCACGCATACCATACCACCTTACACGGGGACAAAGAGGAAGGTGCAGATGAAAGTGCAGGTTCCTTCATCAGGTGGGGGGAGGAATACTAGTTGGCGACGTCACTGGCACAGGGCCTCTCATAGTACGCAAAAGTGTTGCTGCCGGTGGGAGGCGCCCCCGCCGTGCAAACACACCGCTGTACTTTGAGGGGCCCTGTGCCAGTGCCAATGCCAACGAGTGGGCCCCCCCTGCTTGCTCAGGATCACAGCACTTGCAAAGTTGAAATACTTACCTCTCCCTGCTCCACTGCCGTGACGTGGTCCAGATTTACTGGGCCCACTAATTACTTGAACCAGCCCTACCCCCCACAACTTTAGCCAAATGACCCCCAATTTCAAATGCCTTCTAATTATTATAAGGTAAATTACGATTGACAAGCTTCTTTAACAAGAATGGATGTTTTTGCCATTAAAATGGGCAGTGTAGGTGTTTTCCTGGCCTCCACTCACTGCCGACTATGCTCCCCCATTGACTTGCATTGGGTTTCGTGTTTCGGGCGATACCCGACTTTTCGCGATAATCGGCCGATTCCACTCGACTCGACTTCTAAGATAGTCGGGTTTCGCGAAACACGGCTCGACTCTAAAAAGGTCAAGGTCGCTCAACCCTAGTGGTCACTATATGAGTGGGCGCTATATAATGAGTGAGCGCTATATAATGAGTGGTCGCTATATAATGAGTGGTCGCTATATGAGTGGGTGCTATATGTGTGGTCACAATTTGAGTGGGCGCTATATAATGAGTGGGTACTATGAGTGGTCACTATATAATGAGTAGTCGCTATATAATGAGTGGGTGCTATATAATGAGTGGGCGCTATATAATGAGTGGTCACTATATGAGTGGGCGCTATATAATGAGTGGGCACTATATAATGAGTGGTCATTATATGAGTGGGCACTATATGAGTGGTCACTATATAATGAGTGGTCGCTATATAATGAGTGGGTGCTATATAATGAGTGGGCGCTATATAATGAGTGGTCACTATATGAGTGGGCGCTATATAATGAGTGGTCGCTATATAATGAGTGGTCGCTATATAATGAGTGGGCGCTATATAATGAGTGGTCACTATATGAGTGGGTGCTAAATGAGTGGTCACAATATGAGTGGGCGCTATATAATGAGTGGTCACTATATAATGAGTGGGCGCTATATAATGAGTAGTCGCTATATAATGAGTGGGTGCTATATAATGAGTGGTCACTATATGAGTGGGCGCTATATAATGAGTGGTCGCTATATGAGTGGGCGCTATATAATGAGTGGTCACTATATAATGAGTGGTCGCTATATGAGTGGGCGCTATATAATGAGTGGTCACTCTATGAGTGGGCGTTATATAATGAGTGGTCACTATATGAGTGGGTGCTATATAATGAGTGGTCACTATATGAGTGGGCGCTATATAATGAATGGTCACTATATGAGTGGGCGCTATATAATGAGTGGTCACTATGAGTGGGCGCTATGTAATGAGTGGTTACTGTATGAATGGGCGCTATATAATGAGTGGTCACTATATGAGTGGGCGCTATATAATGAGTGGTCACTATATGAGTGGGCGCGCGCTATATGAGTGGGCGCTATATGAGTGGTCGCTATATAATGAGTGGGCAGACACCAGCCAAACAAGGTAATAGACGACGGCCAAGTTCACATGTTCAGTATTTGGTCAGTATTTTACCTCAGTATTTATAAGCCAAATTCAGGAGTGGGTGATAAATACAGAAGTGGTGCTTATGTTTCTATGATACTTTTCCTCTGATTGTTCCTCTCCTGATTTTGGCTTACAAATACTGAGGTAAATACTGATTGTGTGACAGTGGCATTATTCATCTTTCCTCAGCACTGGACTAATATCTGAGGGGAGCTGTCTACCCATCAGTATCTGAGCCCTCTATGTAGACGGTGATATCCTGGTATATAGTACCTACTATACTTGTCAGTTTATGCCATACATGATTGTACTGCTGAGGAAGATATTGCCCATAGCAACCAATCAGATTACAGCTTCATCTAGTAAGCGATAATGTGATTGGTTGCTATGGCCCTGTCCCTATCACGTGCGATGCTGCTATTGGCTGTCACTGCTCCAGCTCTCAGCTACGGATGAATTGCCCGGATTTTGTGGTGTGGGCTCAGCTGTGGAGCAGGAGGAGCGCGCTGTAGTGCAGGGGCTGGGGGAGGAGACCCGGCGCATCCATCACTGGAAGTAGGGGAAAGGTTAACCCTCTCCCCTCCTCCCGGAGATCTCAGCAGTGTCAGCGCTGCCTTCCACCCGGGAGGATGCAGAGTGCCCTGCAGTACGCCACTGCCCTGTCACCCAAGGCTCTTATACGGTGAGTGCCAGCCTCTGCAGGCGTGCCGGGTGGTGTGCGGAGAGCCGCTGCCTGGCATGGCTGCTGGGGAGAATGGAGGCTTGTGCTGTCCTCGCCAGGGTCGCCCCTGGTTTCTCTGTAGTTTCCGTGCAGTGGGGCAGTATAACTAGGGCACCCAGCCTGATGCCTGGGGCAGGTGCATCGTCCCAGGTCTGCAGCCTGAAAGATTAGGGGAGCGAGCAACAAAATAGAATTTTTTTTCCCCCTTTTCAAATTTTGCACCCAATACAACCGCCCGCTCCTGTGTGTGTGTGTGTATATATATATATATATATATATATATATATATATATATATATATATATATATATATACCGTATATACTCGAGTATAAGCCGACCCTCCTAATTTTGCCACAAAAAACTGGGAAAACTTATTGACTCGAGTATAAGCCTAGGGTGGAAAATGCAGCAGCTACTGGTAAATTTCAAAAATAAATGCTCCATACCGTTCATTATTGCCCCATAGATTATCCATATATAGCTGTGCCACATACAATGCTCCATACTGTTCATTATTGCCCCATAGATGCTCCTTATAAATCTGTGCCCCATATATATGCTCTGCACCGTTCATTATGGCCCCATAGATGCTCATTATAAAGCTGTGCCATATATAATGCTCTGCACCGTTCATTATGGCCCCATAGATGCTCCATATAAAGCTGTGCCCCATATATAATGCTCTGCACCGTTCATTATGGCCCCATAGATGCTCCACATAAATCTGTGCCATATATAACACTGCTGCTGCTGCTGCTGCAATAAAAACAAACAAACACATACTCCCCTTTCTTGCTTGGAGCTCCCCAGCGTCCGGTCCCGGCGTCTCTCCGCGCACTATATGCGTCATCGCGCCCTCTGACCTGCACAGTCAGAGCGGAGAGATGCTGGGAAGATGGAGCGACGCCCGGCGTGTGGATCGTGGACAGGTAAATATGACATACTTACCTGCTCCCGGCGATCCTTACGCTCTCCCTGCCCGTCACACTGTCTTCGGGTGCCGCAGCTTCTTCCTCTATCAGCGGTCACCGTTACCGCTGATTAGAGAAATGAATATGTGGCTCCACCCCTATGGGAGTGGAGTCCATATTCATAAGTTTAATGAGCGTTCCCACGTGACCACTGTACAGGGGAAGAACTGCGGCGCCCGAAGACAGTGTGACGGGCAGGGGGAGCGTCAGGATCGCCGGGAGCAGGTAAGTATGTCTCAGACCTCTCACCCGCCGACCCTGCCACAGACCATGACTCGAGTATAAGCCGAGAGGGGCACTTTGAGCCCAAAAATTTGGGCTGAAAATCTCGGCTTATACTCGAGTATATACGGTATATATCTATATATATATCTATATATATATCTATATATATATCTATATATATATATCTATATATATATCTATATATATATCTATATATATATATCTATATATATATCTATATATATATCTATATATATATATCTATATATATATATCTATATATATATATCTATATATATATATCTATATCTATATATATATCTATATATATATAGATATATATATAGATATATATATATATATATAATTTGTCTAAGGGTTTTTCCGTCTGTCTTTCTGTCTGTCTGTCCAGGAAATCCCGCGTCTCTGATTGGTCGAGGCCGCCAAGCCTCGACCAATCAGCAACGGGCACAGCGACGATGATGTCATGAAGGACGTAGACATCCCGCGTCTCTGATTGGTCGAGGCCTGGCGACCTCGACCAATCCGCAACGGGCACAGCGACGATGATGTCATAAAGGACGTAGAAATCCCACGTTTCTGATTCAGCGACGGGCACAGTATCGACGTAGATGTCATAATGGTTGCCATGGCGACGATGATGTCATAGAGGTTGCCTCGACCAAATATATATATATACGAGGGTCTCCATATTGTATGTGGGGGGCTCAGTAAGCGCAGGATGGGCATAAGAATAATCTGTGTATTTCACTTAAGGGTCTCTCATGAAATCTGTCTCCTGGGAGCAGAGTAATTCGGATTCCTTTTCATTGGTAGTGGTCTGACCTCTGGGACCCTACTTTCTAAGCAAGGACACATTTATAGCACAAGTGCGTAACGTGTAGCCTGCAGTGCCATTCTTTGGGGTCTCCGACAAGCAGTAGATCAGAGATGGCCATTGTCATTGCAGTGCATGGGAGCAATGAAATTCACCTAAATTACAATGGGGTTAGCCTCATAGTCAGCCTCTTTCTGGTGTGAGAATGGAGGAGGACTGGAGTCCAGTTACCCTGATAGGTGTACATGGTGAAACTGGTGCCTATCGGGCGTGAATTACATTTATTGTTTATAAGAATGAATGTTTGATAGTAATACCCCTTAAGATCTGTTGTGGCTCTTGGCATTGGTTCAATTTGACAATGTGGCCCAGGAAAAAGTGTGTCCTGATTTACAGTATATTTTTCTGCATTTCCTCAAACAATACAGAAAATCAGCAAAGAGGAAGGAATGTTCCCAAATCAAGAAGTACTCAATACATTTTTATTTTCCCTGTGTATCCAGTCCTGCCATTCTGGTGGTCCCTGACCACCTCTACTTCCTGCAGCGGTGACTTGCCATCTATGTTCTCACTATTACTGCAGCCCATCACTAGTCTCTGGATACATGCTGTACATGCCGCTGGTAATTGGCGGTAGGAAGGAATCGGAGATCTACAAAGAAAACCAGACAGTCAGCGGGCCATAACAATAATCTTTATTTTTATATAGCGCTAACATATTCCGTAGCGCTTTACAGTTTGCACACATTTTCATTGCTGTCCCCGATGGGGCTCACAATCTAAATTCCCTATCAGTATGTCTTTGGAGTGTGGGTAGAAACCGGAGGAAACCCACACAAACACGGGGAGAACATACAAACTCCTTCCAGATGTTGTCCATGGTGGGATTTGAACCCAGGACTCCAGTGCCTGCAAGGCTCCATTGCTAACCACTAAGCCACCGTGCTGCCTTACCTTCCTTGCTGATTATAGCAATCGATTTTGTTAGAGCAAAAATAGATAAATCCTACTGCACAAGTGATAGATCCTACTACGCAAGCACCACAGCTGGCGCCATTTTGCTGGAGTTACATTTATTTAATTTTTTTACAAGACCACACTATTTACTGCACAATCACAGTATTTAACCCCTTAAAGTCAAATGACTGATATATCCGACATTGGACGCCTACCCCTGTTTGGTGTGGGCTCCGGCGATGAGCCCACACCTTTTCCGGCACATGATAGCTGATCTTATCAGCTGTCACGTTTCCTTAACAGTGGCGGGCAGAATCGCGATCTACCCACAGCTGTTAACATGTTAAATGCCGCTGTCAAACTCTGTCAGTTGCATTTAACATGCACGTGCAAGAAGCGCATCATTAACCCCACCAGTAGCGTAGCTACCGGGGGGGGGGGGCAGAGGGTGTGAGCGCCCCGGGCCCAGAGCTCAGAGGGCCCCCCCCCCCCGGAGCTACGCGACTATAACTGTATCGGCGCACGGAGCCCACCGATACAGTTGCATTCTGCGGCAGAGCAGGGAGAATTGATCTCCCTGCTCTGCCGCCCGGCCGCTTTGGGGCCCCTGAGCAGGTGGGGGGCTCCGATGCCAGCAGCGGGCCCCCTGCCATCATCAGAAGATCAGCTGTATCGGCATTTAGTTGATACAGCTGATCGTATTGATGGGAGAAGGAGCGCTACGCTCCTCCCATCATCCCCCTCTCAGCGTCTGACGTCCTGACGCAGACGCTGACGGGGCGCGATGATGTCACTAGCCGGCGCCCACTGTCAGGAGATGAGTGGGCGCCCAGAGCTGCGGAGGAAGAGTGGTATTTGTTTTTGACGGGTGCTTCCTTATACTACAGGTGCTGCCTTATATTACAGGGTCTGCCTATAGGGGTACTGCCTTAAACTACAGGATCTGCCTATAGGGGGGGCTGCCTTATACTACAGGATCTGCCTATAGGGGGGGCTCCCTTATACTACAGGATCTGCCTATAGTGGGGCTGCCTGATATTACAGGATCTGCCTATAGGGGGCTGCCTGATATTACAGAATCTGCCTATAGGGGGCTGCCTGATATTGCAGGATCTGCCTAAAGGGGTACTGTCTTATATTACATGGTCTGCCTATGGGGGTGCTGTCTTATACTACAGGATCTGCCTATGGAGGTGCAGCCTTGTGCTAAAGAGTCTGCCTATGGGGGATACATGATACAGTATAGAGTCTGCCTATGGGGGGGTGCATTATAGAATATATAGTAGGCCTATGGGGAGTACATAATACTATATGGAGGCTTATGGGGAGTGCATAGTCCTAAATGTAGTATCTGGAGGCTATCTAGGAGGCCATCATACAGTGTGGAGATTACAGTGAGGGGGCCATCGTACAGTGTGGGGATTACAGTGAGGGGGCATTATACTTTGTTGGAGCCATCAAACAGTTTGGAGGCTACTAAGGAGTCAGTATACTGTATATGTGGTACTATACAGTGAGGGGGCATTATACTGTGTATAAGAGAGCATCATACTGTGTATAGGGGAGCTGTACAGGGGGGAAACTCGGGACATTATTAAATGTAAAGTGGGCACTTATTGTTATAGGGGAACTCAGGTTACTGTGACTCTCAAAGGGGCACACAGGGCATTATTACTTTCTAGGGGGCAAAATATGGGCACTGTTTTCTAGGGCACTTGCACCTGGCATTACTATATTATAGAGGGGTGCTTTAGAATTTAGAGGGCACATAGTAACACACAACAGGGGCAGTAATAGGGACACATAAGGCAGCAGTGGCTCAGTATAGGGATATCAGCAGGATGAGGAGTTTGTGCAGGCTTTTGAATAGATGGTGATGGGGCTGGAATATGAGATGTGAAATGTGTCTCTGATGTATTCTCTGCAGCCGAGTCCTGGCTAGAAGAAGTTGTCATGTCGGTCTGGACCAGATGGAAAAGACAGGAAAAGTGAACGATTCCATCAGAAAGGATGTCAGCGGTAAGTCTCCATCTGTAACTGTGCTGTGATCTCTTATATGTTCTGTAGGGCTGGTATTTACCTCTGACCATATGGCGGTAATATCCATGTTGGTCTTTATATAGAGATTATCTTCAGTAATAGCGCGGTCAGCTGTGTTCAAGGTTACCTGCTTAGGGGCCCACTCAGAAGCTTCGCACCCCCTGAACCAAAACCCTAGCTACGCCTCTGAACCCCACCCATCGGCACCCATGTCACATGGCCGCTCATTTGTGGATACTTCGAGCTGAAGGCCGCTATCAAAGCAACCTGGGCTTCCATAACACCTCAGCAGTGCCACAGGGTGATAGCCTCCATGCCACGCTGCATTGATGCAGTAATTGATGCCAAAGGAGCACTGACCAAGCATTGAGTGCATTTACTGAACATACATTTCAGTAGGCCAACATTTCGGATGTTAAAATCATTTTTTCAAGCTGATGTTATAAAGTATTCTAATTTACTGAGATAATGACTTTTGGCTTTTCATTGGCTGTAAGCCATAATCATCAACATTAACAGAAATAAACACTTGAAATAGATCACTATTTGTAATGACTCTATATAATGAGTTTCACTTTTTGTATTGAAGAACTGAAATAAATTAACTTCTTGATATTCTAATTTTGTGAGATGCACCTGTATGTAGTACAAGTGATCGGACAAGTGCAGCTTCTAGTCTCCCATGGAGACTATTGAAGCAAGTAAAAAGTAAAAAAAATAAATAAGTTTTAAAAAATATATACAATTTGAAATCACCCCCTAACATACTTGGTATCGCCGCATTCAGAATTGTCCGATCTATCAATATATAAAAAGAATTAATCCAATCGGTAAACGGTGTAGCGAGAAAAAAATCGAAACGCCAGAATTATGTTTTTTTTGGTTGCTGAAACATTGCAATAAAATTCATTGACGGGCGATCAAAAGATCGTATACATACCATAATGGTATCCATAAAAATGTCAGATTGGTGGCCATAAAAATAAGCCCTCATCCAGCTCTAGATTCCAAAAAATGGAGACGATATGGGTCTTGGAAAATGGTAACTTTTTTTTTTTTTTTATTACAAACTTTGGATTTTTTTTCACCACTTAAATAAAAAAGAACCTAGACATGTTTGGTGTCTGTGAACTCATAATGACCTGGCGAATCATAATAGCAGGTCAGTTTTAGCATTTAGTGAACATCCAAAAAATCCTAAAAACATTGTGGAATTGCACTTTTTTTGCAAATTCACCGCATTTGGAAATTTGTTCCCGTTTTACAGTACACAATATATTAAAACCAGTGGTGTCCTCACATGGCCATAGTGATGGAAAAATAAAAAAAAGTTATACCCGTGGGAAGAAGGGGAGCAAAAAATGGAAACGCAAAAACTGAAATACCCCATGTCCTTAAAGGGTTAATAAAATAGGCAGGTTACTTGAAGGTTCAGTGACCTGTCATTTAAGCCAGAATGATGACCATGAGGCCAGAGCACCACATAAAGCCCACCCTACAGGCACCCCCCACCCACCCCCAAGCACAAAAATCTCATTAACTGAAAACTACTAGTAAAGATTAAACAACCACAAGAAGGATTTCTTCACCCCAGGTATCGTTTAATCAGTATAATGGCGCTGACCTGATACTCTGTAGTTTACAGAGCAAAATCCTGATGACCGGTTCACTTTAAGAATGTATTTACACACCTAATTTTGGCGTAATGCTGCGCATGGCACTTAATAATCATTATTTTTATTCTAAATTATTCCTGCTCCATGTAATTCTCCAACGTCTCCTTCATTTAGTGTCATATTTCTTCAACATCTGTAATCCTGCGAGAAAAAACTCCTATACAATCCTGTGGCAAAAAAGGGACATAAAACTAGTTACCCTTCTTTGCACATAGTACAAACCTCGCTTGGGGCAGGCAGCCGTCGACACCACCTGTTCCTGGACTAATGTGTCATTCAGTTTCTAAAGAATAATATCAGTACAGGGCTTCATCAGATAATAAAAATGATCTCATTTTGCCATGTTCGCTGCAAGGCCAGGGTCACGCAGAAATGCTGGATCAAACCAAAGTGACAATACAATGAAAATAGCTTGTAGTCAAATTTGAGTTATTCCCTTTAGAGAACAGATGCAAGAGACCTTGTGTCTTTGGTGCAATTTCTGATGTATGAAATCGTTGTGGAAATGGTTTAGAATAAATGTAGTATCTTTAAAAATTTTCACCTGAAAGCGGTTGGGGTTATGGACTTGAAGCCGTGGCCCCGGATACCATTAGCCATGTAAAACGCTGCTTTCCTAAGTCAGTGACTTTTTACAGAAAGCCAGTGTGTCTTTTAGGAAGCAGCTTCTTTTAAACTGCATTTCAGACGTGCACTATGCCTGTGATGAACACTACATGGGACCCCAACTATGTGGCACTTAAGGGCAATTTACTACATGGCCATTAAATCCCACCACGTACGCTTTACTAAAGTTGGCCTACCATGCAAGTATGAGCTGGCTCAAGTGTGAATGAGACCTCCCAAGTCCCGACTCTTCTGACAGATGAAGATGTGGTCTGTTGCATTGTAGCAGCCGATCTTTTTATTCTCATGGAAGATGAGCTGTGGTCAGAGGAGTCTGAGAGGGTACAGGAGCACTCGGCTGAGGCGAGCATTCGTTTATATGGATGGAGGACTTTGTAGAGAAATGTTAGCCAAGCCATCCTTCTGCTAGCAGCTAATGTGTGGGGGCCTTGGCTGTCAAAATGCTTAGAGCTGGAATCCGCTTGAAAACCATGACAATCAGCATTTTCGTTGAGTTTTTGGTCACCTTGCCCATGGTGCAATTGTAAGCCCCGCTTCAAATCCTAAATTTAACTCTCAATTGCTGCACATTCAGAAATATGTGAATCCAGTCATATGTGAATACCTGAAGCATTGGATGATCTTTCAATTAGCTAATTATTGTGTGCCAGTGAGGCGACTACTATAAGTAGATTATTGGATTAGTATTAAATCTGGAATGCGATGTAGTCCAGATTAGCTTATTTCTAGGCAATTACATTAAAATACTACTCAAGCTTGCATTGAGGTGTCCAACCACATAGACATATGTCAGGAAATAGCCTGTTTGCTACTTATTTATAGCATTGTTGTCTATGGCATTGTGGCCGCTCTGTCCTGGCAGCTGGGGGCTTTTTCTGGACATTTTAGTGTCTTTATTTATGGACAAACTAGATTTGCCCAAGGTAAAACGATCTTTTATGGGAGACAGTCTTTTTGACAGTGCTGCTATATACAGTGCCTTGCGAAAGTATTCAGATCCCTTGAACTTTTCATCCTTTTTCCACATATCATGCTTCAAGCATAAAGATACCAAATGTAAATTTTTGGTGAAGAATCAACAAGTGGAACACAATTGTGAAGTTGAACGAAATTTATTGGTTATTTAAATATTGGTGGAAATTCAAAAACTGAACAGTGGGGCGTGCAATATTATTCGGCCCCTTTACTTTCAGTGCAGCAAACTACCTCCAGAAGTTCATTGTGGATCTCTGAATGATCCAATGTTGTCCTAAATGCCTAATGATGATAAATATAATCCACCTGTGTGTAATCAAGTCTCCGTATAAATGCACCTCCTCTATGATTGTCTCAGGGTTCTGTTTGAAGCACAGAGAGCATCATGAAGACCAAGGAACACTACAGGCAGGTCCATGATACTGTTGTGGAGAAGTTTAAAGCCGGATTTGGATACAAAATGATTTCCAAAACTTTAAACATCCCAAGGAGCACTGTGCAAGCGATCATATTGAAATGGAAGGAGTATCATACCACTGCAACTCTACCAAGACCCCGCCATCCCTCTAAACTTTAATCTCAAACAAGGAGAAAACTGATCAGAGATGCAGCCAAGAGGCCCATGATCACTCTGGATGAACTGCAGAGATCTACATCTGAGGTGGGACTTTCTGTCCATAGGACAACAATCAGTCGTACACTGCACAAATCTGGCCTTTATGGAAGAGTGGCAAGAAGAAAGCCATTTCTCAAAGATATCCATAAAAAGTGTTGTTTAAAGTTTGCAGCAAGCCACCTGGGAGACACATCAAACATGTAGAAGAAGGTGCTCTGGTCAGATGAAACCAAAATCGAACTTTTTGGCAACAATGCCAAAGGATATGTTTGGCGTAAAAGCAACACAGCTCATCACCCTGAACACACCATCCCCACTGTCAAACATGGTGGTGGCAGCATCATGGTTTGGGCCTGCTTTTCTTCAGCAGGGACAGGGAAGATGGTTAAAATTGATGGGAAGATGGATGGAGCCAAATACAGAACCATTCTTGAAGAAAACCTGTTTGAGTCTGCAAAAGACCTGAGACTGGGACGGAGATTTGTCTTCCAACAAGACAATGATCCCAAACATAAAGCAAAATCTACAATGGAATGATTCACAAATAAACGTATCCAGGCGTTAGAATGGCCAAGTCAAAATCCAGACATCAATCCAATTGAGAATCTGTGGAAAGAGCTGAAAACTGCTGTTCACAAACGATCTCCATCAAACCACTGAGCTCGGGCTGTTTGCCAAGGAAGAATGGGCAAGAATTTCAGTCTCTCGATGTACAAAACTGATAGAGACATGCCCCAAACTACTTGCAGCTGTAATCGCAGCAAAAGGTGGCGCAACAAAGTATTAAGTTAAAGGGGCCGAATAATATTGTGGGAAAAGGTTGAAAAGTTCCAGGGAGCTGAATACTTTCGAAAGGCACTGTACAAGTGCAGTGCCTGGTTACTATGCTCAGCTGTGCATTGACGGCGCTATGTGTCAGATATTCGACCCAGAACACGTGCTCTTTTCTAGACAACAGGACGAGTTACATCATATTTATGGTTATTTTAAAGCCTCCATTTCGCAACTATATTAAAGAAAAACTGGTTTTGTCGCCCATAAGAAACAATTATAGCTCAGCGTTGGAAGAATGAAAGCTGCATTGTGATTCTGGTCAATAAGGCCATGTTCCCATTTGCAAAAACGCTGCATTTTGTACTCGTGTTATCAGCAGATGGTCTCAGCTGCTCTGTACATTGAGGGGGGATTGTTATGAATTTTGGGTGCAGATTTCTTTTTTTCTTTATGCAGAGACACTGGTGTTCCCACTTAAACACACAATTGCAATTTTACACTCGTATTTCAGTCATTTTATTGGAAATAATTGCCCCCAAAACACAAAGTTCTTCATTGTGCTTTGTATATGAGTTTTCTTATGAAATATCATACACTTTCCTTGAATTGTTAATTGCAGCAAATAAAAAAAAAGCAAAAACACGGAAAATGTACGGTACTTTGCGTGTGAACATGGTCTTAAAGGGAATCTGTTGCGACTTGCCTGCCGATATTAATCTGTAAGTAAAAAGCATCTAAACCCTTTGTAGCCATCTTACTGGAGCAGCAGATACAGTGAAAAAAATTGGAAGTTATATCCTTCCTGTAGCCACTCGCTTCCAGTCTTCCAGTGATTGGGGTGGTCCAGGACGCAGCTACAGTCACCACAGTGAGTCCAGCAATTATCACTCACTGGTACATGTAACAGCTTACTCTGTGCGCATGCACACACTCACTGCAGAGCAGGCTGTCAATGTGCCGGAGAATAACGGCGCCCTCACTATGTAACGATGTAACTGTAATCGTTCCCTGCTCCGCTCCGATGACTGGAAGTGATTGGGTACAGGTAGGATATAAAGTCACTTTCTTCCTATAGCCGCTGCTCCAGTAAGCCATCTTGCATTGTTTATACTCTATTCGCATGAGACCTTTTTTACATTTGGTTGCTGCAGTTTTTGTAGTTATCAGTATTCTGATGTTATTAACTAACATGCATTGCCAGTAAATTCACCTTCATTTTTTTTTTTTTTTCGTTTCAGTTTTTTTAAATGTTTATTCGTTTTAATGTATGTTGCTTATTTGCAGATCAGTTACGACGGTGGGTTCCTCGCTGACCCGAAGAGTTTTATTTCCACCTCTCACTCCCCAACAACGACCATTTCGAGTATCCAATTGTGACAGAAGCAGGAGGAAAGGAGTGGTAGCCGGAACACTAAAGGAACTCCTAGAAAAGGTATTTGTCCCAGTCGTACACTGTGAGCTATAATTGTAGTTTTGTAGTTTAAATCAGATATTTCACTGAATTAGTAAGTTTCCTGGAAATGGAGGCCATTTTGCACAGAATTCAGCAGACCCAGAAATGGGCTCAAATACATTGTGTACGTAAAGTATTCAGACATCTTTACCTTTTTCACTCTTTCATTGCAGCCTTTTGGTAAATTCAAAAAAAGTTCATTTTTTTTTTCATTAATGTACACACTGCACCCGATCTTGAGTGAAAAAAACAGAAATGTAGAAATTTTTGTAAATGTATTAAAAACTGAAATATCACATGGTCATAAGTTTTCAGACCCTTTGCTCAGTATTGAGTAGAAGTACCCTTTTGCGCTAGTACAGCCATGAGTCTTCTTGAGAATGATGCAAGAGGTTTTTCACACCTGGATTTGGGGATCCTCTGTCATTCTTCCTTGTAGATTCTCTCCAGTTCCTTCAGGTTGGATGATGAACATTGGTGGACAGCCATTTTCAGGTCTCTCCAGAGATTCTCAATAGGGTTTAGGTCAGGTCTCTGGCTGGGCCAGTCAAGAATGGTCAGAGTTATTTGTTCTGAACCACTTCTTTGTTATTTTAGCTGTGTACTTAGGGTTATTGTCTTGTTGGAAGGTGAACCTTCGGCCAAGTCTAAGGTCCAGAGGACTCTGGAAGAGGTTTTCATCCAGGATATCTCTGTTCTTGGCCGCATTCATGTTCCCTTCAACAATCAGTCGTCCAGTCTTTGCAGCTGAAAGACACCCCCTGTAGCATGATGCTGCTACCATTATGTTTCACTGTTGGGATTGTATTGGGCAGGTGATGAGCAGTGCCTGCTTTTCTCCACACATAACGCTTAGAATTATCACCGAAAAGGTCTATCTTCGTCTCATCAGACAAGAGAATCTTATTTCTCATAGTCTGGGAGTCCTTCATGTGTTTTTTAGCAAACTCTATGCGGGCTTTCATATGTCTTCCACTGAGGAGAGGCTTCCGTCGGGCCATCTGCCATAAAGGGCCAACTGGTGAAGGGCTGCAATGATAGTTGACTTTGTGGAACTTTCTTCCATCTCCCTACTGCATGTCTGGAGCTCAGCCACAGTGATCTTGATCTTCTTTTCCTCTCTCACCAAGGCTCTTCTCCCACGATTGCTCAGTTTGGCTGGACGGCCAGGACTAGGAAGACTTCTGGTGTTCCCAAACTTCTTCCATTTAAGGATTATGGAGGCCACTGTGCTCTTTGGAACCCTGAGTACTGCAGAAATTCTGTTGTAACCTTGGGCAGATATGTGCCTTGCTACAATTCTGTCTCTGAGGCTACGTTCACATTAGCGTTCCGCTAATGTGCGTCGCTGTTGCGTCGGCGACGCAGCGGCGACGCGCCCCTATGTTTAACATAGGGGAAGCGTGCGTTTTTTTGGTTGCGTTTTTCGACACGTGCGTCGTTTCCGACGCTAGCGTCGGACGCAAGAAAATGCAACAAGTTGCATTTTTCGTGCGTCCGATTTTCGTCAAAATATGACGCACGCGTCGCAAAACGCAGCGTTTTTGCGCGCGTTTTTTGTGCGTTGCGTCGCCGACGCACCGGCGCGCAACGCTAATGTGAACGTAGCCTGAGCTTGGCCAGTTCCTTTGACCTCCTGATTCTCATTTGGTCTCAGGCACTGTGAGCTGTGAGGTCTTATATAGATAGGTGTGTGCCTTTCCAAATCAAGTCCTATCAGTTTAATTAAACACAGCTGGACTCCAATAAAGGCGTAGAACCATCTCAAGGAGGATCACAAGGAAATGGACAGCATGTGACTTAAATGAGTTTCTGAGCAAAGGGTCTGAATACTTATGACTGTGATATTTCAGTTTTTTCTTTTTTAATAAATTTGCAAAAAATTCTACATTTGTGTTTTTTTTCTGTCAAGATGGGGTGCTGAGTGTACATTATGTGAAAAAAATGAACTTTTTTTTTTAATTTATCAAATGGCTGCAATGAAACAGAGTGAAAAATTTAAAGGGGAATACTTTCCGTACCCACTGTAAATGAACCATAACCACATAATGTATTCTTCTGTCCTAGGCTGAATCCAGTGCCTCCCATGACATACATGACCCTCTGTTTCGGTGTCTGCTCTGATATAGACTGCACCATGTATGAAAGTAGCTCCTAAGAAATGAGGGGCTTGTCGATAGATTTGCTACCTATTCCATCAGCCACGACAGTGGTCTGTGGCCACTGGAATGGGAGGAATACCGCTTGTTAGCTGATGGCGTCCATGGCTCCTTTTTTGATTATTCTGCCTGGTGTGACGTCACGTGCATCACACTGCAACAATGATGTTGCACCAGACCAGCTAATAAAGAAAAGGGCCACGGATATAGTCAGGCATGAGGCTAGACTCCCTCTCCCATTCCAGCGGCCACAGACCACTGCCACAGCCGACTGCATGGATGGACCATGCAAATAAATTTACACCAACTGTACTTGTGGCCTTGGCAGGTGGCAGCCAATTCAAGTTCAGCTTTGATTTAGTAAACTCCACTAAGAAAATGATACATGAAATTTGATTGATTGCTATGGCTCCAAATGCAATTCTTTTTTCCTTGAGGGTTTAATATTTAATGCCCGGATAATAACTTACTAGTGATGAGGGAGTATAGTCGTTGCTCGCAGTTTCCCGAGCATGCTCTGGTGATATCCGAGTACTTGTTTGTGTTCGAAAAATTAATTTTTGTCACCTCAGCTGAATGATTTACGGCTGCTAGCCAGGCTGAGTACATGTTGCCTGGTTGCTAGTGAATTTCCACATGTGTTTAGCCTGTCTAGCAGCCGTAAATCTTTCAGGTGAGGAAAACAAAATCTCTGAACACTTACAAATACTCGGAGACCACCCGAGCGTGCTTGGGAAAACCCGAGCAATGAGTACACTCGCTCATCACTATAACTTAAACAACCAAGACATTTGTAATAATTTAGGAGTATCTAAAAACTTATCTCTTAAACAGATGTAGTTAGGTCACTGTTCGCATCCATCACAGCCCCTATCTGATACTTTTCCCTGTGTATATGCTAAACGAAGGGCATGAAGGGGTAATCCAGCTCCACTCTTCGGGAGGTGAGCAGGGCCGGTGTTCTCACGTCTACAGATACATGCCAGTCTGCACATGAGGGGCAACTGTTGTGCCGCTGTACTATGCTAGTGAATATGTCAGATGTATGGTACCTGGTGCTACGGCACGAGATTCAGAAGATATCTGTAGACCTGATGTCACTGGCCCCACATGCCTCACATTAACGAAGTTTGGCACTGTCCAATTACCCTTTTAATTCAATGTGAGAAAAAGGTTGAGAAAGCATACACCTTGTTTTCAGTTATTTAGATCAGAAAATGGGACATGTTTCAATACTTTACTGTGTCTTCTGATGGAACATTTTTTAAATTTGCTAATTGGTAATTAATTGTTTCAACACAGATTAAAAATTAGTCCTATTACCCAAATTATCTCTTAATAGAGATAACACCATAACTGCCTACTTACAAAATATATCTGCTGACATGAGCCTATCTAATAATTGTCTACTAAATATTACAGTTCAATGAAACTTATTATTACAGGCAATTGAGACGTTGTTCATTACCAGCAGCATTGTAACTCTGGTGCTTGAAGAAGATGGCACCGTTGTGGACACGGAGGAGTTCTTTCAGTCTTTGGAGGACAGCACACAGTTTGTACTTCTGGAAGGAAGACAGAAGTGGGCACAAGTATGTTTTCTGATGATTGTCTGTTAAGTAACTAGAATATAATTTCTTCTAGCATCTGTCAAATTAGGCACTGGATTAAAATCTCCCATGTCCCATCAATACTCACACCAACTGGACCTAGTAAAGGCCGTGTATGTATACATTAGTGCACTGGTTTGTGAATGGGGAGTCGGATGCATGAATAAAGGAGAATTTTTTTTTCTTTTTTTTACTCATTTTATTAAAGATTATACAACATAATAAGGTTACATCATGGAACAAACCGCATTTCTCATTAATACTGTCTGGGAAAGTTAACCCTGTCGTTATGCTACCAATATACCATGGGTCTAATATCTCGATGACGATACAGACTAAGTATTTGATCCCTGGCTGATTTTGTAAGTTTGCCCACTGACAAAGGTATGAACAGTTTATAATTTTAAGGGTAGGTTAATTTTAACACAGAGATAGAATATCAAAAATAAAATCCAGAAAATCACATTGTATACATTTTATACAAATTTATTTGCATTTTGCAGTGAGAAATAAGTATTTGTTTCCTCTGGCAAACACGACTTAATACTTGGTGGCAAAACCCTTGTTGGCAAGCACAGCAGTCAGACGTTTGTGTAGTTTTTTTTTATTCAAATAAATTTTTATTAAGAATAACAAGGCAATTAACATGTTACATTTACATTTTCAATATAGTGTATTTCCCCCCCTCCCCCTTCAAACAGCCCCCTTCGATCCCAAAGCCCCCCACCCCCACCCCACAAAGCAGCTCATCTTGTTAATTACTACTATCATTAAAACAATAGAGTATCTAATCCCTCAACCATTCGTATAAAGGTACCGTCACACTAGACGACATCGCCAGCGATCCGCGACGTTGCAGCGTCTTCGCCAGCGACATCGTCCAGTGTGACAGGCAGCAGCGATCAGGCCCCTGCTGTGCTGTTGCTGGTCGGGGAAGAAAGTCCAGAACTTTATTTGGTCGCTGGACTCCCCGCAGACATCGCTGAATCGGCGTGTGTGACACCGACCCAGCGACGTCTTCACTCGCAACCAGGGCAAACACCGGGCAACCAAGCGCAGGGCCGCGCCCAGCAACCCGACGCCCACCCCGGCCACCACCTCAAAAGCAAAAAAAACCAAACAGTACACACCCACCCACAGCCGTCCGCCCTCCAGCGCCGCGCCCCGCACTCCCCCCCCCCCCCCCCCCCGCACCGGCCGCGAGCGTCGGCCAGCCGGAAAGCAGAGCGGTGACGTCACCGCTCCGCTCTCCGGCCGCCGCGCCCACAGACAGCACAGGAGGAGCACAGAGCACAGCGCCGGAGGACAGACGGCCGCAGGCAAGCATTCAGTGCCCGCCTCCCCCTACCTCCAGGATGGCAACCAGGGCAAACACCGTGCCACCAAGCGCGGCGCCGCGCCCAGCCACCCGACGCCCACCGGCATCGTTGGTCGCTGGAGAGCGGTCCGTGTGACAGCCCTCCAGCGACCAAACAGCGACGCTGCAGCGATCCGGATCGTTGTCGGTATCGCCACAGCGTCGCTAAGTGTGACGGTACCTTAAGCCACACTTCACATTACTATCCCATAGCAATCCATGGAGACCACATTTTATTGAACGTTTCAGTTTTCCCTTTCTTCTTATAAATCCCCTTTTCCAGTGTCAGGCCCTGTTTCACATACTGGAGGAACTCTCCTCTTGACGGCGGCTCTTCCCTAATCCAGTTTCTAGCTATCACCTTCCTAGCCATATACAACAATCTGGCTATAGATATCTTTAGGTGTTTATCCACTCCAATCTCATCCACGCATCCCAACAAACAGACAACTGGATCCCTTGGCACCGTGCACCCATACGCACCTTCCATACGACTCAAAACTACCACCCAGAAGGCAGCCAACCTCGGACATGTCCACATCATATGGAAAATGTCTGCATCCGTAGACTTACACCTCGGACATTCAGAGTCATTACGCAATCCTGCCTTATATAGCACCATCGGCGACCTATAAACTCTGTGTATCACATAGAGCTGTGACAGTCTATACGGTTCACTCAGCGACAGTCTTGGGATCCATTCCAACACCGACTCCCAAGTCTCGTTATCTATTGGGCCCAAATCCCTTTCCCATTTAGCTCTTGCCATTATTGGAAACCCCAATAGAAAAGTGTGCAACAGATCCCTGTACAGAGTGGATATGACTCCTCCAGTCGTCCCATCATTACACACATACTCCAGTACTATATCCCTTTGAATCCTAATACCTCCGTTCCTACTCTGAGCTCCAAAGGCATGCCTCATCCGCAAATATTGATACTCCCCTGTAGACCCAAGACCAAATTCCGCCTGCAATTGGGAAAATGATTTCAGTTCACCTTGTTCAATTATTTGATACACATACTGAATCCCTTTGCCCAACCACTCTATCAGTACCCCCAATGCCTCAAATTCTTTCAGATTGTTATTATGCCATAGCGGCGAGTATTTAGTCAAGTCCGTGATCCCACGTATGTGCCTCAATCTACTCCACAGCTTGCGTATCAACAGCAAAGTCGGATATAGCTTCCCCAAACTCTCCAAGGATCCATCCTCCAAACATTGCACCACTGGCCTTCTTTTTGTCACCACCTCCATCAACCGCTGTACTGCCCCAGATGACCCCCCCATGCGCCCAGCCCCTTAAATGCTGACTCTGGGCTGCAAGAAAGTACAACTCAGGGTTAGGCAATGCCAGACCCCCATCATCCTTGGGTCGCTGAAGTGTCTCCAGTTTGATACGCGGATGCTGCCTCCCCCAAATCAGATTCCTAAACAGAGAGTTGATCTGTCTAAATTTCCCACGTGGTATCCAAACCGGCGCATTGTGAAGAATATACAATATTTTCGGCATCAGAATCATTTTGATAAGATTCACCCTGCCTACCACAGACAAATGTAGCTTAAGCCATGCATCCGCTTTTGCCTTGAGGGCACCCAAGATTGGAGTCAGATTCTCATGTATATAGTCAGTGACCGGCATAGATACCCATATTCCCAGGTACTTAAATTTACTCGTCACCTCCAGTCGCCCGTCCTCCAATGGCTCCCCATCCACATCGTCCACCTTAAACAAGATAGACTTACTCCAATTTATCCTAAGTAGACGTTTGTGTAGTTAATGATGAGGTTTGCGCACATGTCAGGAGGAATTTTGGTCCACACCTCTTTGCAGATCATCTCTAAATCATTAAGATTTTGAGGCTGTCCGTGTTAGGTTGTTTCACCTTCCTCATGATCACCCCATGAGGTGAGATTTTGCATGGTTCTCCAGATCGATGTTGATTAACAGTCATTTTGTATTTCTTCCATTTTCTTCCTATTGCACCAACAGTTGTCTCCTTCTCACCCAGCGTCTTACTTATGGTTTTGTAGCCCATTCCACCTTTGTGCAGGTCTATGATCTTGTCCCTGACATCCTTATAAGGCCGGCTTCACACTTGCAAGTTTTACGGACGTAAGAGCGCAGAAACTACGTCCGTAAAACTCGCAAAAAATACGGCACAATTATTCTCTATGCCCCTGCTCCTATCTGCCGTATTTTACTGATCAGTATTATACGGCTTTCTACGGCCGTACAAAATCGCAGCATGCTGCGTTTGTCACCGTACTGCGCAAGAAATACGCCAATGAAAGTCTATGGAAGCGTGAAAAATACGGATTTCACACGGACAAGCAGTGTGACTTGCGAGAAATACGCAGCGCTGTTAGAGAGAAAAGCCGGTAATTCAGTGCGGTGTACAGTAAAATCACACTGACAGCTTACAGTAGAATAGGTAGAATAAATGTGTACACATAGAATAGGTATATATATATATATATGTCAGTGAGACACATATATGTATATATATTAATATTTATTCCAGCGCTATACAGCTTGAAAGCCGGTAATTCAATTACCGGCTTTTTCTTTCTCCTTCCTAAAACCCGACATGATTTGAGACATGGTTTACATACAGTAAACCATGTCTTCTCTCCATTTTTTTTGCAGATTCCACACTACTAATGTCAGTAGAGTGTATCTGCAAAATTTGGCCGTTCTAGCTCTTAAAATAAAGGGTTAAATGGCGGAAAAAATTGGCGTGGGCTCCCGCGCAATTTTCTCCGCCAGAGTAGTAAAGCCAGTGACTGAGGGCAGATATTAATAGCCTGGAGAGGGTCCACGGTTATTGGCCCCCCCCTGGCTAAAAATATCTGCCCCCAGCCACCCCAGAACAGGCACATCTGGAATATGCGCCTATTCTGGCACTTGGCCACTCTCTTCCCATTCCCGTGTAGCGGTGGGATATGGGGTAATGAAGGGTTAATGCCACCTTGCTATTGTAAGGTGACATTAAGCCTAATTAATAATGGAGAGGCGTCAATTATGACACCTATCCATTATTAATCCAATTGAATGAAAGGGTTAAATAAAACACAAACACATTATTTAAAATTATTTTAATGAAATAAAAACAATGGTTGTTGGAGTATTTTATTCTACGCCCAATCCAGTCACTGAAGACCCTCGTTCTGTGAAAGAAAAAACATAATAAACCAACAATATACTTACCCTCCGCAGATCTGTAACGTCCAACGATGTAAATCCTTCTGAAGGGGTTAAAACATTTTGCAGCAAGGAGCTTTGCTAATGCAATGCTACTCCTCGCTGCAAAACCCCTGGGAATGAGTCTAAATATAGATCAATGAGCTATATTTAGCTTCATTTGCGGTGAGGCGCCCTCTGCTGGCTGTTTATAGATCGTGGGCGCTTTCTAGGAAATTTCCCACGATCTATGAACATCCAGCAGAGGGCAAGAGATCTGCGGAGGGTAAGTATATTGTTGGTTTATTATGTTTTTTCTTTCACAGAACGAGGGTCTTCAGTGACTGGATTGGGCGTAGAATAAAATACTCCAACAACCATTGTTTTTATTTCATTAAAATAATTTTAAATAATGTGTTTGTGTTTTATTTAACCCTTCCATTCAATTGGATTAATAATGGATAGGTGTCATAATTGACGCCTCTCCATTATTAATTAGGCTTAATGTCACCTTACAATAGCAAGGTGGCATTAACCCTTCATTACCCCATATCCCACCGCTACACGGGAATGGGAAGAGAGTGGCCAAGTGCCAGAATAGGCGCATCTTCCAGATGTGCCTGTTCTGGGGTGGCTGGGGGCAGATATTTTTAGCCAGGGGGGGGCCAATAACCGTGGACCCTCTCCAGGCTATTAATATCTGCCCTCAGTCACTGGCTTTACTACTCTGGCGGAGAAAATTGCGCGGGAGCCCACGCCAATTTTTTCCGCCATTTAACCCTTTATTTTAAGAGCTAGAACGGCCAAATTTTGCAGATACACACTACTGACATTAGTAGTGTGGAATCTGCAAAAAAAATGGAGAGAAGACATGGTTTACTGTATGTAAACCATGTCTCAAATCATGTCGGGTTTTAGGAAGGAGAAAGAAAAAGCCGGTAATTGAATTACCGGCTATCAAGCTGTATAGCGCTGGAAAAAATATTAATATATACATATATGTGTCTAATGACTATATATATATATATATATATATATATATATATATATATATATATATATATATATATATATATATATATATATATATATATATATATATATATATATATATATATATATATATATATATATATACACACACGCACGCACACACGTATGCACACACGTATGTATGTATATATATATATATATATATATATATATATATATATATATATATATATATATATATATATATATATATATATATATATATATATATATAAATATATATAAATATAAATTTTTTTCTTTTTTTTTCTTTTTGGGACACATGGATCATTTCTGTAGCGGTATGTTGGTTTTGCAAGCCTGCGAGAAAACCACGCAGTACGGATGCCATACGGATTACATACGGAGGATGCCATGCGCAAAAAACGCTGACACGCCCTGCCTACGGAGGAGCTACGGACCACTATTTTCGGGACATTTCAGCGTATTACGGCCGTAATATACGGACCGTATTTTCATACGCTGAGTGTGAAGCCGGCCTAAGGCTCTTTGGTCTTGCCCATGTTGTACAAGGTTAGTCTGACTGACTCAGTCTGTGGACAGGAGTCTTTTATAAGGCTAAGTGCACACATTGCAGAATTGCCGCGGAAATTTTCGTGGCAATTCCGCAACTCCTGCCGCGGGTATATGGCATGCGTATTCCCGCTAAACACTAGCGTTTTGCAAGCGTAATTAGCTTGCAGAATGCTAGCGTTTTCCAAGCGATCTGCAGCATTTCTTGGAAAATTGATTGACAGTTTGGTCACACGTGTCAAACATAATGTTTGACAAGTGTGACCAACTTTTTACTGTTGATGCTGCCTATGCAGGTCATTTTCACAATGCATTATTAGGAACTAAAGCATCACTAGGAGCGGGAACGCTGCCGGGGACGCCAGAAGATGACAATATCATTTTTTTATTTTAGTTTGTTTAAAAAAAAAAAAAAAAAAAAAAATTATATGGTTCCCAGGGCCTGGAGGAGTCTCCTCTCCTCCACCCTGGGTACCAACCGCACATGTTCTGCTTACTTCCTGCATGGTGGGCATAGCCACATGCAGAAAGTAAGCAGATCAATGCATTCCTATGTGTGCGGAATCCCCGTGATTCCGCACAAGGAATGCACATGCTGCGTTTTTTTCCGGAATGCTATTCCGCCACGGGAAAAAAAACGCAACATGTGCACAAAAATTGAGGATTGCATTCTAATAATAGGATGCTTAATGCATGCTTTTTTTAGTGGTTTTATAGCAAAAAACTGCGAAAAATCCTGAACGTGTGCACAGCCTTAAGGTGACTATGTAAGACAGCTGTCTTTCATGCAGGTAATGAGTTGATTAGGAGCGTGTAACTGGTCTACAGGAGGCAGAACTCTTAATGGTTGATAGGGGATTATATGCTTATTTCTCACTGCAAAATGCATATAAATTTATATAATTTATACAATGTGATTTTTCTGGATTTTATTTTTGATACTCTATCTCTCAATGTTAAAATTAACCTACCCTTAACCCCTTCGCGACATGCGCCGTACTAGTACTGCGCTGCCGGCACTGCATTAGTGCCAGCAGCAGTACTAGTACGGCGTACCGATCACCGCGGTCTCGCGCTGAGCGCCGCGGTGATCGGGTGCGGGTGTCAGCTGTATATGACAGCTGACACCCCGCAGCAATGCCCACGATCGGTGCTATCGCTGATCGCGGGCATTTAACCCCTCTGATGCCGCTGTCAGTAGTGACAGCGGCATAGAGGGGGATCGCGCAGGGACGGGGGCTCCCTGCGCTCTCCCACCGGAGCAACGCAATGAGATCGCGTTGCTCCGGTGACCCGGAAGGAGTCCCCGGATCCAAGATGGCCGCCGGACTCCTTCCGGGTCATGAAGTGACCTGGCTAGCCGGCGCCTGCTGAGAGCAGGCGCTGGAAGCCAGCTAAGCTGCCTGTCAGATCGTTGATCTGACAGTGTGCTATGCACAGTGTCAGATCAACGATCTGATCTAATACAGAGATGTCCCACCCTGGGACAATGTTAGAAAGTAAAAAAAAAAAAAAAAAAATAGAATGTGTAAAAAAAAAAATAAAAAAAATCCCCCCCCCCCAAAAAAAAAACATTTCCCAATAAATCCATTTATTTATGTAAAAAAAAAAAAAATAAATAAATGTACACATATTTGGTATCGCCGCGTCCGTAACGACCCGCTCTATAAAACTATCCCACTAGTTAACCCCTTCAGTCAACACCGCAAAAAAAAAAAAAAAAAAACAAGGCAAAAAACAACGCTTTATTATCATACAGGCGAACAAAAAGTGGAATAACACGCGATCAAAACGACGGATATAAATAACCATGGTACCGCTGAAAACGTCATCTTGTCCCGCAAAAAAAAAGCCGCCATACAGCATCATCAGCAGAAAAATAAAAAAGTTATAGCTCTCAGAATAATGCGATGCAAAAACAATTATTTTTTTATATAAAATAGTTTTTATTGTGTAAAAGCACCAAAACATAAAAAAAATTACATAAATGAGGTATCGCTGTAATCGTACTGACCCGAAGAATAAAACTGCTTTATCCATTTTACCACACGTGGAACGGTATAAACGCCCCCCCCTAAAAGAAATTCAGGAATTGCTGGTTTTTGTTCATTCCGCCTCCCAAAAATCGGAATAAAAAGCGATCAAAAAATGTCATCTGCCCGAAAATGTTACCAATAAAAACGTCAACTCGTCCCGCAAAAAACAAGACCTCATATGACTCTGTGGGCCAAAATATGGATAAATTATAGCTCTCAAAATGTGGTGATGCAAAAACTATTTTTTGCAATAAAAAGCGTCTTTTAGTGTGTGACAGCTGCCAATCATAAAAATCCGCCAAAAAAACGCTATAAAAGTAAATCAAACCCCCCTTCATCACCCCCTTAGTTAGGGAAAAATAATAAAATGTAAAAAAATGTATTTATTTCCATTTTCCCATTAGGGCTAGGGTTAGGGCTAGGGCTAGGGTTAGGGTTGGGGTTAGGGTTTCAGTTATAATTGGGGGTTTCCACTGTTTCGGCACATCAGGGGCTCTCCAAACGCGACATGGCGTCCGATCTCAATTCCAGCCAATTCTGCTTTGAAAAAGTAAAACAGGGCTCCTTCCCTTCCGAGTTCTCCTGTGTGCCCAAACAGTGGTTCCCCCCAACATATGGGGTATCAGCGTTCTCAGGACAAGTTGGACAACAACTTTTGGGGTCCAATTTGTCCTGTTACCCTTGGGAAAATAAAAACATAGGGGATAAAATATCATTTTCGTGGAAAAAAAAATATTTTTTATTTTCACGGCTCTGCGTTATAAACTGTAGTGAAACACTTGTTGGTTCAAAGCTCTCACAACACATCTAGATAAGTTCCTTGGGGGGTCTAGTTTCCAATATGGGGTCACTTGTGGGTGGTTTCTACTGTTTAGGTACATCAGGGGCTCTGCAAATGCAACATGACACCTGCAGTCCATTCCATCTAAGTCTGCATTTCAATCGGTGCTCCTTCCCTTCCGAGCTCTGCCATGCACTCAAACGGTGGTTCCCCCCCACATGTGGGGTATCAGCGTACTCAGGACAAATTGGACAATAACATTTGTGGTCCAATTTCTCCTGTTACCCTTGGGGAAAAAAAAATTGCGGGCTAAAACATCATTTTGTGGAAAGAAAAAATGATTTTTTAATTTTCACAATGCTACATTCTAAACTTTAGTGAAACAATTGGGGGTTAAAAGTGCTCACCACACATCTAGATAAGTTCCTTAGGGGGTCTTCTTTACAAAATGGGGTCACTTGTGGGGGGTTTCCACTGTTAAGGCACGTCAGGGGCTTTCCAAATGCGACATGGCGTCCGATCTCAATTCCAGCCAATTTTGCATTGAAAAGTCAAATGGCACTCTTTCCCTTCCGAGCTCTGCCATGCGCTCAAACAGTGGTTTATCCCCATATATGAAGTATCGACGTACTCAGGACAAATTGCACAACAACTTTTGGGGTCCAATTTATCCTTTTACCCTTGGGAAAATAAAAAATTTGGGGCAAAAAGATAATTTTTTGTGAAAATTAATAAAAAAAATTTTTTTACGGCTCTACATTATAAACTTCTGTGAAGCACTTGGAGGTTCAAAGTGCTCACCACACATCTAGATTAGTTCCTTAGGGGGTCTACTTTCCAAAATGGTGTCACTTGTGGGGGTTTCCACTGTTTAGGCACATCAGGGGCTCTCCAATCGTGACATGGGCTGCGATCTCAATTCCAGCAAATCTTGCATTGAAAAGTCAAATGGCGCTCCTTCCCTTCCGAGCTCTGCCATGTGCCCAAACAGTGGTTTACCCCCACATATGGGGTATCGGCGTACTCAGGACAAATTGTACAACGACTTTTGTGGTCCAATTTCTCCTGTTACCCTTGGTAAAATGAAACAAATTGGACCTGAAGTAAAAATTTTGTGAAAAAAAAGTTAAATGTTCAATTTTTTTAAACATTCAAAAAATTCCTGTGAAGCACCTGAAGGGTTAATAAACTTTTTGAATGTGGTTTTGAGTACCTTGAGGGGTGCAGTTTTTAGAATGGTGTCACTTTTGGGCATTTTCTGTCAGATAGACCCCTCAAAGTCACTTCAAGTGTGAGGTGGTCCGTAAAAAAATGGTTTTGCAAATTTTGTTGCAAAAATGAGAAATCGCTGGTCAACTTTTAACCCTTATAACGTCCTAACAAAAAAAAATTATGTTTCCAAAATTGTGCTGATGTAAAGCAGACATGTGGGAAATGTTGTTTATTAACTATATTATGTGATATAACTCTCTAATTTAAGGGCATAAAAACTAAGAGTTTGAAAATTGCTAAATTTTCATAATTTCCGACAAATTTTTGTTTTTTTCACAAATAAATGCAAGTCATATCGAAGAAGTTTTACCACTATCATGAAGTACAATATGTCACGAGAAAACCGTGTCAGAATCACCAGGATCCGTTGAAGCGTTTCAGAGTTATAACCTCATAAAGTGACAGTGGTCAGAATTGTAAAAATTGGCCCTGTCACTTAGGTGAAAACAGGCTTTGGGGTGAAGGGGTTAACCCCTTCCCGACCCATGACGCCACGTAGGCGTCATGAAAGTCGGTGCCATTCCGACCCATGACGCCTATGCGGCGTCATGGAAAGATCGCGTCCCTGCAGATCGGGTGAAAGGGTTAACTCCCATTTCACCCGATCTGCAGGGACAGGGGGAGTGGTAGTTTAGCCCAGGGGGGGTGGCTTCACCCCCTCGTGGCTACGATCGCTCTGATTGGCAGTTTCACTTTCAACAGCCAATCAGAGCGATTTGTAATATTTCACCCATTATAACGGGTGAAATATTACAATCCAGCCATGGCCGATGCTGAAATATCATCGGCCATGGCTGGAAATACTAGTGTGCCCCCACCCCACCCCTCCGATCGCCCCCCCACCCCCCCGATCTGGCCGGTACACTGCTCCGGCTCCCCTCCGCCCTGTGCTCCGCTCCCCCCCGTGCTCGTGTCCGCTCCCCCCGTGCTCCAATCACCCCCCCGTGCTCCAATCACCCCCCCTGCACTCCGATCCACCCCCCCGTGCTCCGTTCCACCCCCCCGTGCTCCGTTCCACCCCCCCGTGCTCCATTCCAGCCCCCCCGTGCTCCATTCCACGCCCCCCGCGCTCCGTTCCACCCCTCCCGCGCTCCGATTCCCCCCCCCCGTGCTCCGATCCCCCCCCCCGTGGTCCCCCCCCACCCTATCATACTTACCGATCCAGCAGTGGTCCCGTCCGTCTTCTCCCGGGCGCCGCCATCTTCCAAAATGGCGGGCGCATGCGCACTGCGCCCGCCGAATCTGCCGGCCGGCAGATTCGTTCCAAAGTGCATTTTGATCACTGAGATAGATTATATCTCAGTGATCAAAATAAAAAAAATAATAAATGACCCCCCCCTTTGTCACCCCCATAGGTAGGGACAATAAAAAAATAAAGAAATTTTTTTTTTTCCACTAATGTTAGAATAGGGTTAGGGGTAGGGTTAGGGCTAGGGTTAGGGTTAGGAATGTGCACACGTATTCTGGTCCTCTCCGGATTTTTCCGCTGCGGATTTGATAAATCCGCAGTGCTAAACCGCTGCGGATTTATGGCGGATTTACCGCGTTTTTTTCTGCGCATTTCACTGCGGTTTTACAATTGCGATTTTCTATTGGAGCAGTTGTAAAACCGCTGCGGAATCCGCACAAAGAAGTGACATGCTGCGGAATGTAAACCGCTGCGTTTCCGTGCAGTTTTTCCGCAGCATGTGTACAGCGATTTTTGTTTCCCATAGGTTTACATTGAACTGTACACTCATGGGAAACTGCTGCGGATCCGCAGCGTTTTCCGCAGCGTGTGCACATACCTTTAGAATTAGGCTATGTGCACACGGTGCGGATTTGGCTGCGGATTCGCAGCAGTGTTCCATCAGGTTTACAGTACCATGTAAACATATGAAAAACCAAATCCGCTGTGCCCATGGTGCGGAAAATACCGCGCGGGAACGCTGCGTTGTATTTTCCGCAGCATGTCAATTCTTTGTGCGGATTCCGCAGCGTTTTACACCTGTTCCTCAATAGGAATCCGCAGGTGAAGTCCGCACAAAAAACACTGGAAATCCGCGGAAAATCCGCAGGTAAAACACAGTGCCTTTTACCCGCAGATTTTTCAAAAATGGTGCGGAAATATCTCACACGAATCCGCAACGTGGGCACATAGCCTTAGGGTTAGGGTTGGAATTAGGGTTGTGGTTAGGGTTAGGGGTGTGTTGGGGTTAGTGTTGTGGTTAGGGGTGTGTTGGGGTTAGGGTTGTGATTAGGATTATGGCTACAGTTGGGATTAGGGTTAGGGGTGTGTTGGGGTTAGTGTTGGAGTTAGAATTGAGGGGTTACCACTGTTTAGGCACATCAGGGGTCTCCAAACGCAACATGGCGCCACCATTGATTCCAGCCAATCTCGTATTCAAAAAGTCAAATGGTGCTCCCTCACTTCCGAGCCCTGACGTGTGCCCAAACAGTGGTTTACCCCCACATATGGGGTATCAGTGTACTCAGGACAAACTGCGCAACAATTACTGGGGTCCAATTTCTCCTGTTACCCTTGTGAATCTAAAAAAATGCTTGCTAAAACATAATTTTTGAGGAAAGAAAAATGATTTTTTATTTTCACGGCTCTGCGTTGTAAACGTCTGTGAAGCACTTGGGGGTTCAAAGTGCTCACCACATATCTAGATAAGTTCCTTGGGGGGTCTAGTTTCTAAAATGGGGTCACTTGTGGGGGGTTTCTACTGTTTAGGCACATCAGGGGCTCTGCAAACGCAACGTGACGCCCGCAGAGCATTCCATCAAAGTCTGCATTTCAAAACGTCACTACTTCAATTCCAAGCCCCGGCATGTGCCCAAACAGTAGTTTACCCCCACATATGGGGTATCACCGTACTCAGGAGAAACGGGACAACAAATATTGGGGTCAAATTTCTCCTGTTACCCTTGGGAAAATTAAAAAATTCTGGGCTAAATAATTATTTTTGAGGAAAGAAAACGTATTTATTATTTTCACGGCTCTGCATTATAAACTTCTATGAAGCACTTGGGGGTTCAAAGTGCTCACCACACATCTAGATAAGTTTCTTTGGGGGTCTAGTTTCCAAAATGGGGTCACTTGTGGGGGGTTTCTACTGTTAAGCCACATCAGGGGCTCTGCAAACGCAACGTGACGCCCACAGAGCATTCCATCAAAGTCTGCATTTCAAAACGTCACTACTTCACTTCCGAGCCCCGGCATGTGCCCAAACAGTGATTTACCCCCACATATGGGGTATCAGCGTACTCAGGAGAAACTGGACAACAACTTTTGGGGTCAAATTTCTCCTGTTACCCTTGGGAAAATAAAAAATTGCAGGCTAAAAGATCATTTTTGAGAAAATAATTTTTTTTTTTATTTTCATGGCTCTGCGTTATAAACTTCTGTGAAGCACTTGGGGGTTCAAAGTCCTCACCACACATCTAGATTAGTTCCTTTGGGGGTCTAGTTTCTAAAATGGTGTCATTTCTGGGGGATCTCCAATGTTTAGGCACACAGGGGCTCTCCAAACGTGACATGGTGTCCGCTAATGATTGGAGCTAATTTTCCATTTAAAAAGCCAAATGGCGTGCCATCCCTTCCGAGCCCTGCCGTGCGCCCAAACAGTGGTTTACCCCCACATATGGGGTATCAGCGTACTCAGGACAAACTGGACAACAATATTTGGGGTCCAATTTCTCCTATTATCCTTGGCAAAATAGGAAATTCCAGGCTAAAAAATCATTTTTGAGGAAAGAAAAATTATTTTTTATTTTCATGGCTCTGCGTTATAAACTTCTGTGAAGCACCTGGGGGTTTAAAGTGCTCAATATGCATCTAGATAAGTTCCTTGGGGGGTCTAGTTTCCAAAATGGGGTCACTTGTGCGGGAGCTCCAATGTTTAGGCACACAGGGGCTCTCCAAACGTGACATGGTGTCCGCTAACAATTGGAGCTAATTTTCCATTCAAAAAGTCAAATGGCGCGCCTTCTCTTCCGAGCCCTGCCGAGTGCCCAAACAGTGGTTTACCCCCACATATGAGGTATCGGCGTACTCGGGAGAAATTGCCCAACAAATTTTATGATCCATTTTATCCTACTGCCCATGTGAAAATGAAAAAATTGAGGCGAAAAGAATTTTTTTGTGAAAAAAAATTACTTTTTCATTTTTACAGATCAATTTGTGAAGCACCTGAGGGTTTAAAGTGCTCACTAGGCATCTAAATTAGTTCCTTGGGGGGTCTAGTTTCCAAAATGGGGTCACTTGTGGGGGAGCGCCAATGTTTAGGCACACAGGAGCTATCCAAACGCGACATGGTGTCCGCTAACGATGGAAATAATTTTTCATTCAAAAAGTCAAATGGCGCTCCTTCCCTTCCGAGCCTTACCATGTGCCCAAACAGTGGTTTACCTCCACATGTGAGGTATTGGTGTACTCAGGAGAAATTGCCCAACACATTTTAGGATCCATTTTATCCTGTTGCCCATGTGAAAATGAAAAAATTGAGGCTAAAAGAATTTTTTTGTGAAAAAAAAGTACTTTTTCATTTTTACGGATCAATTTGTGAAGCACCTGGGGGTTCAAAGTGCTCACTATGCATCTAGATAAGTTCCTTGGGGCGTCTAGTTTCCAAAATGGGGTCACTTGTGGGGGAGCTCCAATTTTTAGGCACACGGGGGCTCTCCAAACGTGACATGGTGTCCGCTAAAGAGTGGAGCCAATTTTTGATTCAAAAAGTCAAATGGCGCTCCTTCCCTTCCAAGCCCTGCCGTGCGCCAAAACAGTGGTTTACCCCCACATATGAGGTATCAGCGTACTCAGGACAAATTGGACAACAACTTTCGTGGTTCAGTTTCTCCTTTTACCATTGGGAAAATAAAAAAATTGTTGCTAAAAGATAATTTTTGTGACTAAAAAGTTAAATGTTCATTTTTTCCTTCCATGTTGCTTCTGCTGCTGTGAAGCACCTGAAGGGTTAATAAACTTCTTGAATGTGGTTTTGAGTACCTTGAGGGGTGCAGTTTTTAGAATGGTGTCACTTTTGGGTATTTTCAGCCATATAGACCCCTCAAACTGACTTCAAATGTGAGGTGGTCCCTAAAAAAAATGGTTTTGTAAATTTCGTTGTAAAAATGACAAATCGCTGGTCGAATTTTAACCCTTATAACTTCCTAACAAAAAAAAATTTTGTTTCCAAAATTGTGCTGATGTAAAGTAAACATGTGGGAAATGTTATTTATTAACTATTTTGTGTCACATATCTCTCTGGTTTAACAGAATAAAAATTCAAAATGTGAAAATTGCGAAATTTTCAAAATTTTCGCCAAATTTCCGTGTTTATCACAAATAAATGCAGAATTTATTGACCTAAATTTACCACTAACATGAAGCCCAATATGTCACGAAAAAACAATCTCAGAACCGCTAGGATCCGTTGAAGCGTTCCTGAGTTATTACCTCATAAAGGGACACTGGTCAGAATTGCAAAAAACGGCAAGGTCTTTAAGGTCAAAATAGGCTGGGTCTTGAAGGGGTTAAAATCATAGACTGTTCATGTCTTTGTCGGTGGGCAAACTTACAAAATCGGCAAGCTATCAAATACTTATTTCCTCCACTGTAGCTATGACCTCTTTCTGCAATAGGAAGCTAATACACATTCCTTGTGTAAAATCTGCTGCTTCTTCCCCACACCTATGGCAATCTGCAGTGGTCGAGCTACCCATTTTATATAACCTGCTAGGTGTCAGGTAGCATTGATGGACTATATACATTTGGATTAGCTTGTCATTAATTTCCGGTGAAACATATTGCTGGGAGGTCAAGGCCTCGTTCCAATCCTCCTCGAACAGGTGAGGCTTTTACAGGATAACACTCATTTATGATTATTGTTCCGTGTAAACCCGGTGTTAACCAACAGGTTATCAAGCAAAGTACCTGTTCATCAGGTGATTAGATTGTTTATGCTGGCAAAAAAAATAATTCTTGGGCAACGTTCCCTTGGTGAGTTTTTTTTGACGATGCAGAATTTCTGCACCTATTATGTAAATTAGGTTACATGCATTTTTTTATAGTGTTTTTGACACTGCTGTCTTTTGTCTCTTGTTACTATGTCATGCTGTAAATAAAGCTGCTTTGTTTTGATACTTCCTGGTATTTGGCTTTAACGAAACTTTGACATACTTAGGTGCGGCTCACATGCGGTTTTGATTCATTTCTGCCTTCTGCGTTTTTCACCTGCGCGATTTCCACACCTAATGCAATTCTACAGGCAAATTCAGCACATAAAACTCCGTGTACCCGCAAAGAAATTGCCATGCTGCAGATTTGAAACTCATCGCAGGTCAGTTTACGCAGCATTAAAAAAAGCACCGTGGGCATGCGATTTCTATTAAGCCCCTCCACTTTGCTGGACCTGTAAGATGTTGCATTTTTGACTCAGAAAAAATACACGGTGTCAAAAAAGCACGAAATCATTATCTTGAGAATGTAGCCTTATTGACAGCATGTCAACCAGAGAAGATAGGTTGTACTGGCGATAACATGATCTTGTGTGGGAACAGAATAATCCTATAAATGATCATTCTGTTCCCATCAGCTGTGCTTTATAAACAGGCCGGTAAGTGACTTAAATCGCCTTAAATCTTACTAAAACCTGGTAATAACCATTTTTCTCTGCTTCCATAATTTTTGCTGGGCTCCTGATGCCATCACTTGATGCATAAAAATCACAGAATGTGATGAAATATTGCTAGTATACCTTGAATACAGCTTTGTCAATCCCTGCACATTAACCCCTTTGTGATCTGCACCGTACTTGTACTGCACATGTCATGTCTCCCCTTTTGATGTTGGCTCTGGCGGTGAGCCCACAAGTTTTCCTGCACATGTCAGCTGTTTTTGAACAGCTGACATGTGCCCGGAACAGCCGTGGGAGGAATTGCGATCCACCCGCGGCTCTTAACCCGCTAAATGCTGCTGTCAAACTCTGACAGCGGCATTTAAGGCATGCTTCCAGCCATCGGGCTGGAAATCCGCCCAATGGTGATCCCCGTCACGTGATTGCGGGTGACTGATGTGTTGGCCCGACAACCAAAGTTTTCCTGGAGACCACTGCGGTTGTCACTGCCGGCTTGCTGTGAGCACCGCTTGGTGGTCAGCGCTCATAGCAAGTGAGGTATTCTGACCATCACCTGTATGTAGCAGAACCAATCGGGTTATGGCAGCTTCTAGTCTTCCATGGCTCCCAAAAAAAAAAAAATTTAAATCACCCCCCTTTCACCCCATTCAAAATAAACCAATAAAAAAAATCGCACGCAACATTGCTTTAACATGCAATAACGGGTGATCAAAAGATCGTAAATGGTATCAATAAAAATGTCAGCTCGGCATGCAGAAAATAAGCCCTCACCTCACCCAACCCGGGATCATGAAAAGTGGAGACACTACGGGTCTCGGAAAAGTGTTTTGTTTTGTTTTTTGTTTGTTTTTTTGCAATTTCACCCCATTTGGAATTTTTCCCATTTTTGAGTACATGGGGAAAACCAATGGTACATGGTGAAACCAATGGTGTTGTTCAAAAGTACAACTCGTCCCGCAAAAAACAAGCCCTAACATGGCTATATTGTCCAAATAATAAAAAGGTTATGGCTCTGGGAAGAAGGGGAGCAAATAAAAACAAAAATGCAAAAACTAAAAAGGGCAAGGTCGTGGAGGGGTTAATAGGCTGGGAATTTGTAAAAAGCAAGGTGAAGGGATAATGCAACCAAGCCATAATGGTGTCCCCTCTTTTCCTATCGCCACGACAGCACCCACAACGAGAGAGGGGATCCGCCCACCTTCCGGACAGGAACCTACAGGTTAAAAAGGGGCGGTCCCCCTCGCCCTCCAGTTTGGGTTTTTGTCCGAACGGCGGGAGCCTACAGGTCGTTTCACCTACCCGGGTCCGCCAAGCCTCTGTTTGGTGTCCAGGTGAGAACGGCAGAGTCGGGGGCCCGGAAGCAGCGTCGGGGGAAGTTCTGTGTCCAGCTTCCCCCCTCGTCTGGCAAGGAGCGGCTGAACGCTGAGGTGGCGTTCCCAGGGGAAGGCACGCCGCCCTGGGTCGTCCACACGCGCGACACTGCGGGAGCAGGTCGGCGCTTATGACCCGGAAGTGAGCTAACGACTTCCGGAGGAGGCCGGGAGGAGGAGCGCGGGACCTTTGAAAAGAAGGCAGCGCTTGGTGAGTGGTGTGCGGCGATATGTCTTCCACAGGAGACGCCGAACACCGAAAAGGAGAGCAGCAGCAGATCTCAGAGTGGAGATGTGGCACGCGGGCAGCAGGATCCTGGCACGCCACATCGCACCTCACCCCCTCAGAAACCGGTACTCTAATTTCATCAGCAGTGGTGAGTGTTATATCTGAGCCACTGGCTGATACAATTGTCTTCTATACTATGTTTTATTGTAGGGGAAGAAGGTCTCAAAATCCAAACATAAGCAGTGTGCATTATGCATGGAACCACTACCTGACACCTATGTAAAGAGATTATGTCAGACGTGTATATGCCGCACGTTAGAGGAAGAGGCCCCCCTTCGTGTATCATAGTAACATAGTAACATAGTTAGTAAGGCCGAAAAAAGACATTTGTCCATCCAGTTCAGCCTATATTCCATCATAATAAATACCCAGATCTACGTCCTTCTACAGAACCTAATAATCCCATATCGGATTTGGGGGAAATAATCGCGACTGGGAAACATCGGATCAAAAGAAGAAAGGTGGATACTATAAGAACCCTCCATCTTTCTCAAGACGTAGACGTAATTACAGATAATACTGATCTACCAGTAGGGGGAAGACTAAAGTTCTTCTCAGAAAAATGGGAAAAGATTACTTCTAGTGCCTGGATAATGGGGGTGGTTGAGTCAGGATTAAAATTAGAATTTTTGAGAACTCCACCAAATCATTTTGTGATAACATCACTGGACACGCCGGCCCAACAACAGGCCTTAGAATTAGAGATCCAACAATTGCTTACAAAGGGGGTTATTGAAGAAGTACCAAAACATCAGGAGAAGACGGGCTTTTATTCTCCGCTATTCTTAATCTCTAAACCTGATGGGTCCTTTAGGACTATCATAAATTTACGTAAATTGAATAGATATCTTCAGTACCACGCTTTTAAGATGGAATCCATTAAGTCAACAACTAAGCTTTTGTTTCCTAGGTGCTACATGTCGGTCTTGGATCTAAAAGATGCGTACTACCATCTTCCAGTTCACAGAAATCACCAGCAATTCCTCAGGATGGCAGTATGGGTAAACCATCAGATTAAACATTTCCAATATTTGGCAATGCCCTTTGGCCTATCCATGGCACCTAGAATTTTTACTAAAGTTATCTCGGAAGTAATGGCCCATATTAGGGAAAAGGAAACCCTTGTAGTGCCCTATCTAGATGATTTTTTGATAATCGGAAATTCAATTGCTCAGTGTACATGTAGGGTAAATGCCATAATATCTTCCCTACAGGAACTCGGGTGGATAGTCAACTGGGAAAAATCAAAACTAGAACCCACAAGACGTCAGATCTTTCTAGGAGTTCTGCTAGACTCAGAAGACCAGTCATCCTTCCTACCAGAAGAGAAGAAGCAGAAGATTATCCAAAGAATCAGGGCTGTAAGGAAAATTCCAAACTTAAGTTTAAGAGACGCAATGTCTCTACTAGGATCTTTAACTGCGTGTATATCGGCAGTGAGATGGGCTCAGGTTCACACTCGAATGCTTCAATACGAGGTTCTTCAAGCGGAGAAAGATCTTCATGGTGCTCTGAGCAGAAAATTCGATCTATCACCCGCCACTCTTCACGATCTAAGATGGTGGCTCGATCTGGCACATCTGTCAAAAGGGGTTCTCTGGACCATCACTCCGAACAATGTAATTACAACAGATGCCAGTCCGTTTGGTTGGGGAGCCCATATGGAGGACATTCTGACCCAAGGGCAATGGTCGATTCAAGAATCCCAGTATTCCTCAAATCTAAGAGAGCTTGTGGCAGTCAAACAGGCTCTTCTTTGCTTACTACCATCCCTGAGGAATGCACATGTACAGATACAAACAGACAATATGACTGTGGTAGCCTATATCAATCATCAGGGGGGGACAAGATCTCGATCCCTAATGACCACTACAGCACAGATATTGTCTCTGGCCGAGAATCACTTACAATCCCTGTCGGCAGTTCATATAAAAGGAGAACTCAATATAGAGGCGGACTATCTCAGTCGCCATTCCCTTCGTCAGGGAGAGTGGTCCCTAGACCAACAGGTATTCGATCAAATAGTCGATCTGTGGGGTTTGCCGATAATAGACCTATTTGCTACGAGAAAGAACAGGAAGGTCAGGAGGTTCGCATCCTTACACATGGCAGACCAACCATTCATAGTGGATTCCCTTCGTGTCCGTTGGGACTTCCAGCTGGCTTATGCCTTTCCTCCTATGTGCCTGATTCCGATAGTTCTCAGGAAGATTCGGGAAGAAGGAGCCAGAGTGATCCTAATCGCCCCCTTCTGGCCCAGGAGGCCTTGGTTCTCTCTCCTCAGAACGATGTCAGTGACGGATCCCTGGGTGTTGCCAGTGGTTCCGGAGCTCCTTTCTCAAGGTCCGTTTCGTCATCCAAATTTGGAGACTCTTCACTTAACGGCTTGGAACTTGAGAGGGAGCTTCTGAAGGAGAGGGGGTTCTCCAATGCTTTAATTACTACCTTATTGAAAAGCAGAAAGGAGATTACTACAAAGATCTATACAAAAATTTGGAAAAAATTCCTTATGTTTCATCAGCAACCATTAGGAGATAAGGCTCTGATTTCAGCTATTCTAGAATTCCTTCAGAAAGGCTGGGAATTGGGTTTAGCAGTCAACACTCTGAGAGTTCATGTTTCAGCCTTGGGGGCTCTGTATAACAGTGATATAGCTGGTAATAGATGGGTTGCTAGGTTTATTAAGGCATGTCAGCGTTCGAACACAATCCATATTGTAAGAATACCCCCTTGGGATTTAAATTTGGTACTTGAGGCATTGACTGAACCTCCGTTCGAGCCATTAGACTCTATTTCTATAAAAAATTTAACCTTAAAAACAGCTCTACTCTTAGCCTTAACATCTGCCAGGAGGGTCAGTGATATACATGCGTTATCAGTAGATCCTCCCTATCTAATAATTCTCCAGGATAAGATTGTCCTAAAACCCGATCCTGCATATTTGCCAAAAGTAGCAACTAAATTTCATAGAAGTCAGGAGATTTATTTACCATCTTTCTATGAGAATCCAGGTTCAGAAGAGGAGAAAAAATATCATACTCTAGATGTAAAGAGAGCGATATTAGAATACCTGGACAGGACACAAAGCTGGAGACAGAGTAGGGCTCTGTTTGTTTCTTTCCAGAATCAGAAAAAAGGTTCTGGGGTCACGAAGAACTCTATCGCTAGATGGATTAGAGAAGCGATATGTCTTGCCTATTCTGCCAGGGGAGTAACACCACCAGAAGGCATCAGGGCGCACTCCACTCGGGCCATGGCATCATCCTGGGCGGAGAAGGCAGATGTCCCCATTGAAATGATATGTAAGGCGGCAACTTGGTCATCACCTTCCACCTTTTATAAGCACTATCGCCTTGATCTATCAGCTAATTCCAGCTTACAATTTGGCCGTTCAGTACTTAGTGCTGTAGTCCCTCCCAGTTAAATAGTCTTTGAAAGTCTCTCGTTGTGGGTGCTGTCGTGGCGATAGGAAAACCGGTTTTTACGTACCGGTAATAGGATTTTAGAGTCCACGACAGCACCCATACATTCCCCCCCCCCCCTGTATTTAGTTACTTATTCCTGCACTCTGTTGGAAGGTGTGCCTTAAAGATCACTCTTTAGAGGTGGTGGTATTTAGTATTGTTTAAGATAATATTATCATGTACTGATTCATTGGCGGTATCCCTTGTACTCTGGAACACAAACTGGAGGGCGAGGGGGACCGCCCCTTTTTAACCTGTAGGTTCCTGTCCGGAAGGTGGGCGGATCCCCTCTCTCGTTGTGGGTGCTGTCGTGGACTCTGTAAAATCCTATTACCGGTACGTAAAAACCAGTATTCTAAGGACGGTGGGAGTGCTGGCAGTATTAATCACTAATACTAGTGGGAAAGAAGGGACAGATTGGATCCAAGGGGCATTGGGGATTCATTTTATCCTCATTTGGCCCCTGTGTCAGCATATACTAGATACCAGTTACTTTCCGGATTCTGTCGCTGATCTATAAATGCAATGTTTGGTTTCAGTGTTACACATTTGTCAGCCATGTACATGAATCACACATGTAACGCATTTTGAACATGAAAAATATTTAGGTGAAACTTACTGTTACCCCTTACGTGACAACCCAATGAAACGGCGTGTCTCCAGTAACCAGTCTGCTTCAGGTTAGTCGGGTTTCTGCTCAAGGAATATTTATCATTGGCCTGAGAACAGAGAAGGGAAAGGGTGTTTTTGTAGACCCTAGATCATACCTTCCTCCTACCATAGATTACTAAACACAAGCACCCCAAAACACACCATCTTACCCCAGATCATATGTGCTTTTTGGCAACTTCCTTTTTACAAAAATGTTAACATTTCCATCACCGTAATCAGTAAAATTAGTTTGTAAATACCTTAATTTCCATACTTCACCACTAGGTGGCAGGCAAATATTATATGACGTGAATCTCGTCTCTGCTTTTCATTTGCATTCTCACACATTTGTGCATGGTTGATGCCATTCAAGGGATGATAAACATTATTACTTGGATCCCGGTCAGAAGTCTCTAGCCAAACCAGATCTCACACTTTGCACTGATGAGGGGCAGCACCCCAAAACACATTGTCTGCAAATTGGGATTCTGTTTTGGCTTTTATCGTAAGTCATCTGACAAGGCTCTTTTAAAGGGAACCTGTCACCCCGTTTTTTCAAGATGAGCTACAAATACCGTTAAATAGTGGCAGAGCTGTGCTTTACATTAGTGTATTTTGTGAACCTTTATTCCCCACCTATGCTGCCGAAATACCTTTGTAAAGTCGCCGTTTTGGGCTGTCACTCACGCTAGTCAGGTCATATGGGCGTGGTGGTGACAGCGCTGTTTCTCCCCCAGATCTCTGTTGGTGGCGTAGTGGTGTGCGCATGTCCAACTGGCGAATCCACTGCGCAGCTTGAAGGAAAATAGCGCGATCTGCGCTATTCAGCCGTTTATCGGTGGGCGCGGCCATCTTTGTGAGGCCGCGCATGCGCAGATGGTTATTTATAACTCTGCAAAGGAATCGAATCATATATAAGGTGAAAAGACAGCATCACACATGGAAGAAGCCTCGTAGCCGAAACAACGCTGTCGGAGTGGCAGCAAAAGGCGCACAGTGCAGCCCATTCCTTTTTGAAGCAAGTCCTTTACATATTACACAACGTATTTGGCAGTATATTCATTATTTACATGGTCTTCACCCTAGCACTTTGTTACTGTCTTTTCACCTTATATGATATGATTCCTTTGCAGAGTTATAAATAATCATTTATCTATAGTGAAATCTATGTATGCGTGTGTGTATGTATATATATGTATGTGTGTGTATATATATACCGTATATACTCGAGTATAAGCCGACCCGAGTATAAGCCGACCCCCCTAATTTTGCCACAAAAAACTGGGAAAACTTATTGACTCGAGTATAAGCCTAGGGTGGAAATGCAGCATTTACCGGTGAATTTCAAAAATAAAAATAGATCATTATTTCCCCATAGCTGTGCCATATAGTGCTCTGCACCGTTCATATTTCCCCATAGGTGTGAACCATATAGTGCTCTGCACCGTTCATTGTGCCCCATAGATGTGCCATATACGGTGCTCTGCACCGTTCACTGTGCCCCATAGCTGTGCCATATACGGTGCTCTGCACCGTTCACTGTGCCCCATAGCTGTGCTGTGCCATATACGGTGCTCTGCACCGTTCACTGTGCCCCATAGCTGTGCCATATACGGTGCTCTGCACCGTTCACTGTGCCCCATAGCTGTGCCATATACGGTGCTCTGCACCGTTCACTGTGCCCCATAGCTGTGCTGTGCCATATACGGTGCTCTGCACCGTTCACTGTGCCCCATAGATGTTCCACATAAATTTGTGCCGCCGCTGCCGCAATAAAGAAAAAAAAACACATACTCACCTCCCTTGATTGCAGCTCCCGGCGTCTCGTTCCGGCGCCTCCATCTTCCCGGCGTCTCTGCTCTGGCTGATCAGGCAGAGGGCGCCGCGCACACTGTATGCGTCATCGCGCCCTCTGCCTGAACAGTCAGAGAGCAGAGACGCCGGGAAGATGGAGGCGCCGGCCGGGAAGATGGATCGGCGCCCGGCGGCTGGAACGAGGACAGGTGAATATGCTATACTTACCTAGTCCTGGCGATCCTCGCGCTGTCCCCTCCTGTCTTCGGCGCTGCAGCTTCTTTCTCTATCAGCGGTCACCGGCACCGCTGATTAGAGAAATGAATAAGCGGCTCCGCCCCTATGGGAGGTGGAGCCGCTTATTCATTTCTGTAATGAGCGGTCCCACGTGACCGCTGAAGAGAGGAAGAAGCTGCAGCGCCGAAGCCCGTGGGACGGCAGGGACAGCGCGAGGATCGCTGGGACTAGGTAAGTATACCTCAGCGCCCTCACCCCCTCACCTGCCGACCCCACCGCTACCGTGACTCGAGTATAAGCCGAGGGGGGCACTTTCAGCCCTAAAATTTGGGCTGAAAATCTCGGCTTATACTCGAGTATATACGGTATATATATATATATATATATATATATATATATATATATATATATATATATATATATATATATATATATATATATATATTTTTTTTTTTTTTTTTTTTTCTGTATTTTCAGGACTATGAAAATTGTAAATTCACACTGAATGCATCAAAACTATGAATTAACACATGTGGAATTATATACTTAACAAAAAAGTGTGAAACAGCTGAAAATGTCTTATATTCTAGGTTCTTCAAAGTAACATAGTAACATAGTTAGTAAGGCCGAAAAGACATTTGTCCATCCAGTTCAGCCTATATTCCATCATAATAAATCCCCAGATCTACGTCCTTCTACAGAACCTAATTGTATGATACAATATTGTTCTGCTCCAGGAAGACATCCAGGCCTCTCTTGAACCCCTCGACTGAGTTCGCCATCACCACCTCCTCAGGCAAGCAATTCCAGATTCTCACTGCCCTAACAGTAAAGAATCCTCTTCTATGTTGGTGGAAAAACCTTCTCTCCTCCAGACGCAAAGAATGCCCCCTTGTGCCCGTCACCTTCCTTTGTATAAACAGATCCTCAGCAAGATATTTGTATTGTCCCCTTATATACTTATACATGGTTATTAGATCGCCCCTCAGTCGTCTTTTTTCTAGACTAAATAATCCTAATTTCGCTAATCTATCTGGGTATTGTAGTTCTCCCATCCCCTTTATTAATTTTGTTGCCCTCCTTTGTACTCTCTCTAGTTCCGTTATATCCTTCCTGAGCACCGGTGACCAAAACTGGACACAGTACTCCATGTGCGGTCTAACTAGGGATTTGTACAGAGGCAGTATAATGCTCTCATCATGTGTATCCAGACCTCTTTTAATGCACCCCATGATCCTGTTTGCCTTGGCAGCTGCTGCCTGGCACTGGCTGCTCCAGGTAAGTTTATCATTAACTAGGATCCCCAAGTCCTTCTCCCTGTCAGATTTACCCAGTGGTTTCCCATTCAGTGTGTAATGGTGATATTGATTCCTTCTTCCCATGTGTATAACCTTACATTTATCATTGTTAAACCTCATCTGCCACCTTTCAGCCCAAGTTTCCAACTTATCCAGATCCATCTGTAGCAGAATACTATCTTCTCTTGTATTAACTGCTTTACATAGTTTTGTATCATCTGCAAATATCGATATTTTACTGTGTAAACCTTCTACCAGATCATTAATGAATATGTTGAAGAGAACAGGTCCCAATACTGACCCCTGCGGTACCCCACTGGTCACAGCGACCCAGTTAGAGACTATACCATTTATAACCACCCTCTGCTTTCTATCACTAAGCCAGTTACTAACCCATTTACACACATTTTCCCCCAGACCAAGCATTCTCATTTTGTGTACCAACCTCTTGTGCGGCACGGTATCAAACGCTTTGGAAAAATCGAGATATACCACGTCCAAAGACTCACCGTGGTCCAGCCTATAGCTTACCTCTTCATAAAAACTGATTAGATTGGTTTGACAGGAGCGATTTCTCATAAACCCATGCTGATATGGAGTTAAACAGTTATTCTCATTGAGATAATCCAGAATAACATCCCTCAGAAACCCTTCAAATATTTTACCAACAATAGAGGTTAGACTTACTGGCCTATAATTTCCAGGTTCACTTTTAGAGCCCTTTTTGAATATTGGCACCACATTTGCTATGCGCCAATCCTGCGGAACAGACCCTGTCGCTATAGAGTCCCTAAAAATAAGAAATAATGGTTTATCTATTACATTACTTAGTTCTCTTAGTACTCGTGGGTGTATGCCATCCGGACCCGGAGATTTATCTATTTTAATCTTATTTAGCCGGTTTCGCACCTCTTCTTGGGTTAGATTGGTGACCCTTAATATAGGGTTTTCATTGTTTCTTGGGATTTCACCTAGCATTTCATTTTCCACCGTGAATACCGTGGAGAAGAAGGTGTTTAATATGTTAGCTTTTTCCTCGTCATCTACAACCATTCTTTCCTCACTATTTTTTAAGGGGCCTACATTTTCAGTTTTTATTCTTTTACTATTGATATAGTTGAAGAACAGTTTGGGATTAGTTTTACTCTCCTTAGCAATGTGCTTCTCTGTTTCCTTTTTGGCAGCTTTAATTAGTTTTTTAGATAAAGTATTTTTCTCCCTATAGTTTTTTAGAGCTTCAATGGTGCCATCCTGCTTTAGTAGTGCAAATGCTTTCTTTTTACTGTTAATTGCCTGTCTTACTTCTTTGTTTAGCCACATTGGGTTTTTTCTATTTCTAGTCCTTTTATTCCCACAAGGTATAAACCGCTTACACTGCCTATTTAGGATGTTCTTAAACATTTCCCATTTATTATCTGTATTCTTATTTCTGAGGATATTGTCCCAGTCTACCAGATTAAGGGCATCTCTAAGCTGGTCAAACTTTGCCTTCCTAAAGTTGTGTTTTTGTGACTCCCTGACAAGTCCCCCTAGTGAAAGACAGGTGAAACTGTACAATATTGTGGTCGCTATTTCCTAGATGCCCGACCACCTGCAGATTTGTTATTCTGTCAGGTCTATTAGATAGTATTAGGTCTAAAAGTGCTGCTCCTCTGGTTGGATTCTGCACCAATTGTGAAAGATAATTTTTCTTGGTTATTAGCAGAAACCTGTTGCCTTTATGAGTTTCACAGGTTTCTGTTTCCCAGTTAATATCCGGGTAGTTAAAGTCCCCCATAACCAGGACCTCATTATGGGTTGCAGCTTCATCTATCTGCTTTAGAAGTAGACTTTCCATGGTTTCTGTTATATTTGGGGGTTTGTAACAGACCCCAATGAGAATTTTGTTACCATTTTTCCCTCCATGAATTTCGACCCATATGGACTCGACATCCTCATTTCCTTCGCTAATATCCTCCCTTAAAGTGGACTTTAGACAAGACTTTACATAGAGACAAACCCCTCCTCCTCTCCGATTTTTACGATCCTTTCTAAACAGACTGTAACCCTGTAAGTTAACTGCCCAGTCATAGCTTTCATCTAACCATGTCTCGGTTATTCCCACTATGTCAAAGTTACCTATAGATATTTCTGCTTCTAGTTCTTCCATCTTGTTTGTCAGGCTTCTGGCGTTTGCGAGCATGCAGTTTAGAGGATTTTGTTTTGTTCCAATCTCCTCACTGTGGATTGTTTTAGAAATGTTCTTGCCTCCCTTCTGAGTATGTTTTCCTGGATCTTCTTTGTTCAAGTCTAATGTTTTTCTTCCCGTCCCCTCTTCTTCTAGTTTAACGCCCTCCTGATGAGTGTAGCGAGTCTTCTGGCGAACGTGTGTTTCCCAGGTTTGTTGAGGTGTAGTCCGTCTCTGGTGAGGAGTCCATCGTACAAGTAATTCACACCGTGGTCCAGGAATCCGAATCCTTGTTGTCTGCACCATCGTCTTAGCCAGTTGTTTGCATCAAGGATCCTGTTCCATCTCCTGGTGCCATGCCCGTCTACTGGAAGGATAGAAGAAAAAACTACCTGTGCATCCAGTTCCTTTACTTTCTTCCCCAACTCTTCAAAGTCTTTGCAGATTGTCGATAGGTCCTTCCTTGCCGTGTCATTGGTGCCAACATGTATCAGAAGAAATGGGTGGACGTCCTTGGAGCTAAAGAGCTTTGGTATCCTATCGGTCACATCCTTGATCATCGCACCTGGAAGGCAGCATACTTCTCTTGCAGTTATGTCCGGTCTGCAGATGGCTGCTTCTGTGCCTCTCAGTAGTGAGTCTCCCACCACCACCACTCTTCGTTGCTTCTTGGCTGTACTTTTAGCTGTCACTTGTTGCTGTGTGCCCTTTTCTTTTTTGCATGCTGGTATTGCTTCATCCTTAGGTGTGCCATCTTCATCCTCTACAAAGATTTGATATCGGTTCTTTAGTCGTGTGGTTGGTGATTTCTCCATGGTCTTCTTGCTTCTTTTGGTCACATGCTTCCACTCATCTGCTTTTGGAGGTTCTCTGACACTTTTTTCACCTTCTGTGAAGGTAGGCACCTTTTGCTTTGATGACTGCTTTGCACACTCTCGGTATTCTCTTGATGAGCTTCAAGAGGTAGTCACCGGGAATAGTTTTCACTTCACAGGTGTGCCCTGTCAGGTTTAATAAGTGGGATTTCTGGCCTTATAAATGGGGTTGGGACCATCAATTGTGTTGTGCAGAAGTCTGGTGGACACACAGCTGATAGTCCTACTGAATAGACTGTTAGCTGCTTTTTTCTTTCCATAATATAAATTCTAAGTAAAGAAAAACGAGTGGCCATCATTACTTTAAGAAATGAAGGTCAGTCAGTCCGAAAAATTGGGAAAACTTTGAAAGTGTCCCCAAGTGCAGTGGCAAAAACCATCAAGCGCTACAAAGAAACTGGCTCACATGAGGACCGCCCCAGGAAAGGAAGACCAAGAGTCACCTCTGCTTCTGAGGATAAGTTTATCCGAGTCACAAGCCCCAGAAATTGCAGGTTAACAGCAGCTCAGATTAGAGACCAGGTCAATGCCACACAGACTTCTAGCAGCAGACACATCTCTACAACAACTGTTAAGAGGAGACTTTGTGCACCAGGCCTTCATGGTAAAATAGCTGCTAGGAAACCACTGCTAAGGACAGGCAACAAGCAGAAGAGACTTGTTTGGGTTAAAGAACACAAGGAATGGACATTAGACCAGTGGAAATCTGTGCTTTGGTCTGATGAGTCCAAATTTGAGATCTTTGGTTCCGACCACCGTGTCTTTGTGCGACGCAGAAATGGTGAACGGATGGACTCTACATGCCCGGTTCCCACCGTGAAGCATGTTGGGGATTTATTCAAAATTGAAGGCACACTGAACCAGCATGGCCACCACAGCATCTTGCAGTGGCCGGCTATTCCATCCGGGTTTGCGTTTAGTTGGACCATCATTTATTTTTCAACAGGACAATGATTCCAAACACACCTCCAGGCTGTGTAAGGGCTATTTGACCAAGAAGGAGAGTGATGGGGTGCTATGCCAGATAACCTGGGCTCCACAGTCACCAGACGTGAACCCAATTGAGATGGTTTGGGGTGAGCTGGACCGCAGAGTGAAGGCAAAAGGGCCAACAAGTGCTAAGTATCTCGGGGATCTCCTTCAAGATTGTTGGGTGACTACCTCTTGAAGCTCATCAAGAGAATGCCAAGAGTGTGCAAAGCAGTCATCAAAGCAAAAGGTGGCTACTTTGAAGAACTTAGGATATAAGACATATTTTCAGTTGTTTCACACTTTTTTGTTAACTATTTAATTCCACATGTGTTAATTCATAGTTTTGATGCCTTCAGTGTGAATGTACAATTTTCATAGTCATGAAAATACAGAAAAATCTTTAAATGAGAAGGTGTGTCCAAACTTTTGGTCTGTACTCTACTTGAATTGTATCCTGTAATGAATGGGCAGCCAGTGTAACGACTGGCGAAGAACGGACACGTATGAATACCGATTAGCTAGATGGACAACCCTGGCTGCTGCATTATGGATGGACTGGAGAGGGGAAAGTCGAGTGAGGGGGAGGCCAATTAATAGAGCATTGCAGTAGTCCAGGCGGGAGTGGATCAAGGCGACAGTGAGGTTTTTGTTATATCCATGGTGAGAAAAGAGCGGATTCTAGGGATGTTCTTTAGGTGTAAGTGGCACGAGCGGGCAAGAGATTGTATATGGGAGGTGAAGGAGAGATCGGAGTCAAATATAACACCCAGACAGCGTGCCTGCTGCCGGGGTGTTATTATGGTGCCGCCCATGGAGTGGGAAATGTCAGATTTAGGGAGGATGGTAGATGGCGGGAGCAGAAGTAGTTCAGTTTTGGAGAGGTTGAGTTTCAGATACAGACCGGACATAACCATTGGCCACGATTAAACATCCATGTAGAGCAGGACTTTCAAGGACTCTTTCATTAAGTACGGTAATTAATTAGGTTCTGCATTGATGCCACAACAGTGCCAGACACAATACTACACCCTCTGGTGTCCAGGCTGCCTATCGCAGCAATAGCCGCGGTGCCCTCAGTCAACACACAGCTTACATTTCATGCTGTTGTGCTGTTGTTATTCCTTCTAGAATGAAGAATGAAGTTATTAGTGGGCTCCTGTACAGCTGGATCATCCTTGTCCTGTACAGATTTGCACAGAAGAATATGCTACAAGGTGAATGGCTGTGAGCAAGGTCATGGAACTGTAAATGAGCATGACATAGGTCCTCCTAAGAGTGATGAAGAATTTGTCTTGATTGCCTTTAAAATACCATTTGTGGACCACGTTTGACTCTTTGAATGTCTCTGTCCAGCCAAAAGACAGGGACAGACGGAGTTGGAAATCAAATGTTGTGGTGTTGGTGGCAGTACTGGTGGTTTTATGGCACTGGGTGCACCTGACCTGCCTAGACATGTAAAGATGCAGGTCAGTGCCGCACAGTACAGTACACAATGTGCACACCTGATTGCGGCGGTGCTCCTTACTGTGTGCACACCTGGATTGTGGCGGTGCTCCTCACTGTGTGCACACCTGGATTGTGGCGGTGCTCCTCGCTGTGTGCACACCTGGATTGTGGTGGTGCTCCTCGCTGTGTGCACACCTGGATTGTGGCGGTGCTCCTAGTTGTGTGCACACCTGGATTGTGGCGGTGCTCCTCGCTGTGTGCACACCTGGATTGCGGCGGTGCTCCTCGCTGTGTGCACACCTGGATTGCGGCGGTGCTCCTCGCTGTGTGCACACCTGGATTGCGGCGGTGGTCCTCGCTGTGTGCACACCTGGATTGCGGTGGTGCTCCTCGCTGTGTGCACACCTGGATTGCGGCGGTACTCCTCGCTGTGTGCACACCTGGTTCACGGCGGTTCTCTTCACTGTGTGCACACCTGTTCACGACCATGCTCCTCGCTGTGTGCACACCTGGATTACAGCGGTGCTCCTTGCTTTGTGCACACCTGGTCCGCGGGGGTGCTCTTCACTTTGTGCACACCTGGTTCGCAGGGGTGCTCTTCACTGTGTGCACACCTGTTCGCGGCCATGCTCCTCACTGTGCACACACACCTGTTCGTTGCTTCCCGCACATCAACAAAATTCACCCCCATGCTGACTTAGCATCTCATAGTGAAGTCTCTGCCACATTAGTTTTAGCAGCAGATCTGTCACTTGACCAAATAATGTATTTAAAGAGCTTGCGACAGGTCCATAGTAACCCAAATATTAATATTTGATATAACTTTATTGAATTATTACTTTGCACATATTTATTATATGGCTATGACTTACTTTGGTGCATTTTAAGTGTTGGTGGGTTTACCTTCAGAGGTTAGGCACTTTGTGGTAATGCAGAGCTGGAGGGAGTGTTCCCTTGTTTGAAGGAGCCTTGGTTAGTACTAGTGAATTGTGACTTTTTAAGTGTTTTTAATTTGTGTTCTGTCTTGGGATGTTGAATAAATATTACCTTTTTATTGAGGATCCTTGCTGTTGGCGTACTGCTTTTTTGCCTGATTGCCTCTATTATGCAGTGAGTCGATTCTATTTTTTCATTTATTATTCTTCTGGTGCGGCCAGCTTATTTTATGTCCATAGTAAACATCCATGTAACATTTTAAATACATTAAATGTCCCTAATAGCTTTTCCCCTTCCCAAAGTATGCTTCTGGAACCGGACTAGACCAAAAAATATACATGCCTGCCCAACCTGCGCCGTTTGGTGTTAATAACTGCGGCTGTCATGGGACGTTGTCTTTTGTCACAGAAGCTACAGGGGACACAGGGATAAAAGCGGCCCATTTCACTGGTGTAGGATGTAAGCATGCTTTGTTTGTGTAATTATATGTTCCAGTAATGTTTGTGGCCTTTAATGGCCAGCAATGGGTTAAACTAATAAAATTGACTGTCATCTACCCTCCTCACTTCCTTCATTATGGGAAAATTGCCCACTTCTGCCTTTAAAGTTATGTTCTGAAAAAAGTTATCCCTTATCCATAGATCAGTGCTTCTTAGCCCCGTCCCGTTCTGAATGGAGCAGAGGTGCAAAAGTGTGTACGCCACTCCTTTCATTGACTTTGGGGCTACCGGAAAAAGCAGAGTGCAACGCTCAGCTTGATCGAGCTGTCTCTTGGACAATGAATGGAGCGGAGCCTGAGCTTGTGCACTCCCTTTCCATTCCGGATGGGAACACTAACACTGAAAGCTATTTTTTGGGAGCTACATAACACACGGGGCTGCCGTTATTCAGCGATTAAGGCTCTAACTGGTAGTGCAACTCTTTCCCAAGATCAAGTATTAATGGCCCACCTTAGTGACAGGACATCAGTATTAAACTCCCAGCAAATACATCTGAAAATCCAGTGGGTGATCTAAGTACAGGCGTGTTCTGTGTATGCATATGGTTAAAAATACATGGGATCGCTCATCAGGATGAATCATGCTTACAAGTTTATTTCAGCGCTTGGTCATTTTTATACCGCTCAATCTTTCCTTAGGCTTTCAGGTAGATAAATATTAATTGGCCTGCAGTGCTTATGAGGAATAAGAATGCCACTCAAGTGCTGGTGGGCACAGTGCGGGGGGCTAATGTGCCATTTTGGTTTTATGCTGGCCACACACTTTAGGTAGCGGTCAGATGAATGGCTGTCTCCCTGTAATTTCCTGTACATGAGCCATGTGGCCGGGCATTCATGTGTTTCTAGTGGGTAAGGGGCTGAAGCTGCTCCTAACTATGGCAGCGGCTTTTTTTCCCTTTAAACAAAGGTTGAACATTAATATTGAAACTGTTGAATCCCGTTGGATCCTTTTCTCCCTTGTCACCGCCAATCTGGGGAGAGCTTGGAGACCCCCATGCACACTAGATGGCCAGTCTTGCCAATAGTGACTGCTTTTATTCTGTGTGGGAGCTTTTGGGGTTAATTTTCCATGACGGGGTCTCTTGAGTTTCATTATTTTGCTGGCCCCAATCTTACTGCTTGTCCTATGCTCGTTGTTTCTCCGTGCCGCCGCCTGTCTCATAGTAATGTGGTCTCGCTGGCACAGAAGCTGCGTGCCCACGTCCCTCCCGGCTTGTAGTACTGGGCAGGGATGTGGCAGCGACGGCTGCTAAGATGTGATGAATGTTAATGGCTCGCTGTATATTCCAGCCTCTGTTTCACATGTTCTGCTTTCTGTCTTCTGGCCGCGGTGTTAGTTGTGCTGTGATCCATTACACGATGCGGCACTCTTCATGTTTTAGAAGTTCTGTTATTGGCATGTTTGTCATCTTTTTCACTTTTCGACCACCACAATGTGCTTGTTCCTGTAAATCCTGTCAACTAATGCAATAGGGATTGTGCAATTTTCTGTCTCCTAGGAAAGAAATGTTACGCGATGCACCCAGCAGGTGAACAAGAAAGGAATAGCCAACATTACACTGGACTTGTACAAGCTGGACCCCAAAGATTTTATTGGCTGCTTGAACATAAAGGCAACCTTTTATGAAATGTACTCGGTCTCTTGCGATATTAGGTGTTTGGGTGTAAAGAAGGTCCTTCGGTGAGTATCCCCTTACATAGGTGGCATTTACAGACACTGAAAAGCTGGACTACATGGACATGTAGTATATCTTGGAAGCCTTAAAGGAGTTGTCCACTTGTCTCTCTAAAATGCACTGGAGCAAGAGATTGTGGCACTTACTAATGTATAAGTATTACAATATTTCAGCAATTCACATGGCAAAGCTGTCTTCCAGTTGGAGAGGACTGATGGACAGCTCTGGCCTTGTTCCTTTATCCGCAGCCATTTTCAGCATAGCAGCTCTGTGCGGTCTACGAGAAGGGCCGTAGTAGCAAGTGCAGGAGGTAAAGCAGTTATACTATATATCGCCCAGCAGTATCATGTAACCAAGAGATAAGTGCTTTATGTACGGGACACAGGTGAACAGGGTTTCTGATCCGGACAGTTCTTAAAAGGTGTTATTTCTTTTTGATGAGAGCTGCCGACAGTCATTGCTTATCACAAGTTTGTACTTGGGAAAAATAATAATGTGAGTGGTTATTCCTGGCAGCAAGACTTATTTTTTTGTTAATTATAGCTCCCAAAGCTGTTGTAATTTACAGTGAGGAAAGCAATAATCAGAATTAAATTCATGGTTACAGAGTAGGTATAGTGAGTGAGCAGTCAAAACAATGACATCTATGGCACAGAGGGAAATTACTAATTACTATCCTTCACATTGGTCTATATGTCAGTAAGGTCGGGTTCCCTATAGATTGTAAGCTTGCGAGCAGGGACCTCATTCCTATTGGTATCTATTTTGAACTGTGATTTTTGTTATGCTGTAATGTCTATTGTCTGTACAAATCCCCCTCTATAATTTGTAATGCGCTGCGGAATATATAAATAAAATAATTATTATTTTTTCACACATTCACAGTCAGAGTATGGAGCGCCATGTCCGAACTGGTCGCAGGTCTCCTGACCCAAACTGAATACCTTCATATATTCTGGTAGACCCTCACCCAGTTCAGAAATCGTGGTCTGCACTCAGGCTGTGAATATGCAGCATGTGAAATTGCGATAATTTCTGGTTTCTCACATTTAAAGCCAGAGTTTAAACCTTTGGTGGCTGCAAATTAGGACTTTCTAGTGTTGTTCTACTCCAAATAATTGCTCCAAGCCTACAAATATAAAATTACTAATCTAAGTTTCTCATATTCACTGATTTTGTGCTGCAAGAGGGTCCCCACACTGCTAATGCACCTAGACATTTGGGTCCTTTTGTAGCCCACCCTGTCTCTATTAAATATAGTAGCTGTCATCCAAAGATGCATCTTATCCTAGTACATGTATTCCAATACTGAACAAGACATATGTCCCCCTCCTGGGTCGCTGGGGTGAGAAATCATGATATATATTTAACCCCTTTCTGACCTCGGACGGGATAGTATGATGCAGGGCTCCGCGGTGAGCCCGCATCAAAGCTGGGACATGTCAGCTGTTTTGAACAGCTGACATGTGCCCACAATAGCGGCGGGTGAAATCGCGATTCACCCGCCGCTATTAACTAGTTAAATGACGCTGACAGTGGCATTTAACTGGCGCCTTACAGCCGGGCGGCTGGAAATGAGCGCATCGCTGATCCCCATCACATGATCGGGGGTCAGCGATGCTTTTGTATAGTAACCATAGAGGTCCTTGAGACCTCTATGGTTACTGATCCTGGCTAGCTGTGAGCGCCACCCTGTGGTCTGCGCTCATAGCACACCTGCATTTCTACTGCATAGCAGCGATCTAATGATCGCTGCTATGTAACAGAGGCGATCGAGTTGTGCAAGCTTCTAGCCTCCTATGGAGGCTATTGAAGCATGGCAAAAGTGTAAAAAAAGAAAAGAAAAAAAATTTTGAAAAGAATAAAAAAAATATAAAAGTTTAAATCACCCCCCTTTCGCCCCATTCAAAATAAATCAATAAAAAAAATCAAACCTACACAATTTGGTATCGCTGCATTCAGAATTGCCCGGTCTATCATTAAAAAAAAAGCATTGACCTGATCGCTAAACAGCGTAGCGAGAAAAAAATTTGAAACGCCAGAATTACGTTTTTTTTGGTCACCTCGACATTGCATTAAAATGCAATAACGGGCGATCAAAAGAACGTATCTGCACCAAAATGGTATCATTAAAAACGCCAGCTCGGCACGCAAAAAATAAGCCTTCAACCGACCGCAGATCATGAAAAATGGAGACGCTACGGGTATCGGAAAATGGCGCAATTTTTATTTATTTTTTTTAGCAAAGTTTGGAATTTTTTTTCACCACTTAGATAAAAAAATAACCTAGTCATGTTAGGTGTCTATGAACTCGTAATGACCTGAAGAATCATAATGGCAGGTCAGTTTTAACATTTATTGAACCTAACAAAAAAGCCAATCAAAAAACCAGTGTGCTATTGCACTTTTTTTTGCAATTTCACCGCAATTGGAATTTTTTTCCTGTTTTCTAGTACACGACATGCTAAAACCAATGATGTCGTTCAAAAGTACAACTTTTTTCACAAAAAAATAAGCCCTCACATGGCCATATTGACGGAAAAATAAAAAAGTTATGGCTCTGGGAAGGAGGGGAGCGAAAAACGAACACGGAAAAACGGAAAATCCCAAGGTCATGAAGGGGTTAATATCTTGCCGTTATCTTACTCGCCCAACTTTGGACAGTATGAACATGTTTAATTTGGGAGGAGTTCATTTTCCTGGTCGCTGACTGTATTCATGTAGATTGCTTTTCTTTCACCAAAACGTTTTACACGAGTCTTAGTTGATCTTCATTAATGTATACAAAAAAGGGACATGACTAATGTCAGTGTCTCCGGACGAGCCAAATTTTACAATACGTTCCACCTATAAATGTACTGAATATATCTGGATCAGGAAAGTTTGTTTTCCTTGCATCACTTCTTGTCAGCCTGCATGTTCATTCCTTCACTTGCAGCTAACTTTTCACACTAGAGACCTTCCCTTGATTGATAGAGGAGACCAGCTGTTCTGCAGAACGCAGCTGTTGTGTGTCCAGTTGTGTCCTGGAGGAGTCTGACCACACCTGCCACCATATCCTGATTTCATCCTCCTTGTCCGGCCCCGCTCCTCCAGCTGAAATCGGAGCTTCTAAAGCAGATCACAAATGTTCACATGAAGCTGCCCCTGTGTCTCAGATACAATCTTGCGTCTCTCTCATGTTCTTTACTTTCACGGATATCGCTAAAAGGACAGCGAAGCCAAAGAACCGTAGGTCCAAGACTTAGAAGGGCTCTCCAGGACTGTGATTACCTGTCTTTTTTTGTGTGGGTCAAATACTTAAAAGTATAACCCTGTTAAAAAGTTGCTGAGAAGTAATTACTACCTTCACCATTCTGTCCATCGGTTAGACAGCTTTATTGTACGGTGATTATTTTTCTACTATGTGCTCGTTAAGTTTTATGTATGACTGAACCAGAAGTTTGTACTTGAAGTACGGAAGCGACAGTGATTTTCTCGTTTTCTACCATTGTTTTAAGAGGAAGTAGCCATAAAACCTGAACAAAGGTCTCAAGCTTGGTTCAATGAACTTCACAAACAGAATATTCCTGTAGTTTATCGTGTAGCTCCAACCACTACATTGTCTTGGCACAGCATTGGGATACAGATTTTAAATTCTAATTCATGCTGCCAGAACCATGGATACTAGACACTAGCTCCATCATAGGAGCCATGTGTGTTTAACTCTTAAATGTTCAGAAATGTTACAGAAAATAAAAAAACAGTGGCTGGGGATCATGTGTCTCGGATGACTCGTCCTAGAGGTAGACCCGTGTAACTTCTTCCGGCCTACTTACCTAGGTTCAAAGGTCTCTCCCTGTGAGGGTTTGTTGAGAGACCCGTCAATCAATGAGAGCAGAATGGAGAGAAGTAATTTGGTTATGTTGTTAAAAAGTGTTCTTGTTACATAAAAGAACATTTATGTTGGAAGAACTTTCCTCTAATGTATAAAATAAATGCTTCAAAATCATTAAAGGGTATTCACATCTCGGTGGATTATGGCTTCTCCACAGGATATCAAAGAAAGGTGTGATTTACGTGAGCCCCACCTCTGGGACCTGCACCTACATCGAGAACGAGGCCCTGTCTCTTGTCGCCGTCACATGAGAGGTGGCTCTCTCCACTGACGTCTATCGGAGTTCTGTCTGAACTTCCATGAGAGTGAACAGCGAAATAAATAATGACTAGATATGAAATACGAGTTGGTGGCAGGAGATGAATGTCAGAGTGATTCTCATGCATTATTTCCCAACTATAATAGTAACCTGAATTTCTTTCTGGATTTTTAGGAATTTTCTACGAATGCTTTCACACCTTGCTCAGGTAGCCGGGCATTTGCTCCTCTACGGCGGCTCATATATACTTCAGTGGACAGAAGACGGCGATGAAAGACCGTTCAGAAGGGCACCGAACTCCTAAACACCAGGAGAACGTACTCCATCACCATCTATATCTGTATTCTTCTACAGTTTTGACTAGCTAAAACTAATGGCAGCAATATGCTTTGTCAGCTCACCCCATAGACAACATCTACATGTCACCAAAGTCATGGACATTTTCATGTGCACTTTTTGTACAGTATGCATGTTTTTTATTTTTTAAGTTGTACGTCTTCATATTGTAGTGATAAAGCATCTCCTAATATTTGCATTTTTGCCTCCTTAATTGTGTACATATTTTGGAAACTGATTCTAGTCACTGTTTACATCACTTATGTTTACATATGATATAGGTATATTAAGATGACTACAGGTGGGAGAGTAATGCTCCATATCCAGGCAAGAAGCTGACATATGGGATGTGTTGTACAGCAAGTTCTGACCAAGGACCATATCAAACTGCCCCTATATCTAATTTTCCTGGACCTTTAAGAGAAGTAGGTTATTTGGGAATAAGCCAGTTTCACACTATTGTAATACAACAAAATTTTAGCATCCATATTGACGAACCCTCCAATGGGTCTACTAAACAGAACTTGCATTACAATAGGATCTATGGGGTACAATGCACAGTAAAGTCAGCTGAACTAATGGCCGATCATCTCGTGTATGGGGCCTCCTGAATCCCTACTATAGATCTAAGGGAAGTGAAGGATCCTGTATGGAGTTAAAATGCTTGATCCTTTTTGTTCTCGCTGGTGAGAAGTCACTGCCAGAGTTGTCTAAAGGGTACTTTTCCCTCCCCATACAGAACCATACGCATGATCGGCCAAGCTGAGCATGTATATATTCATTCATATATATTAGATGGTTGGGAGAGAGAACTGTCGGTTAAATTAGTGTTTGGCCAACAGCTATCCAATGTGTATGTGCTTTATATAAGTCAGGTTCAGTAGACCTGCAAGGATCCGATCCTTGTCCCTCTTTTAGGGTGTAATCACATGTGACAGATTTGTTGTGGAAATTCTCTATAGCCAGCCATTTCAACTGACAGGAGAAAAGGATTCTTGCAGAATCACCCCCACTCGGATAAATAGAAATGATGTCTGAAATTTCTGCAGTAAATCTTCCATAAGTGAATATACCCAATAGTTGTGTGAAATCCGCCTAACTGCTGTCGTGAGCAGTGTTTGGTTGTGAGCGGAAAGCTTGTATTGCTGTCATTGGTTTTGATTAGTTGCAGTTATTAATAATAATAGTTTATGAAGCATTTAGATTGCTGCTAGTCTGAGAATTTGTGTTGTTCTAATCGCTTGACATAATGTAAAAGTTATTTATTAATATAAGCTTTATAATATAGCTTTTTTTATGTTCAACTTTAGTTGATGATGCGGAAATATAAGCAAAAGCCTTGTGTAATATCTAACATATGAACCTAAAAAGTGAATATTTCATGTTTTCCCTTTCCTACAAACATTTTAACTGCTTGATTGTTTCATGTACCTGAATCTGATTATGTTCGGACTTTTATAGGTTTAAAGGAATTCATTTGCTTTCACGGACACAACTTCTTGTGAAGATCCCACAGACTTTTAGTTGATGCCTTTATAGTAAAATGTGACACCCCCTTCCCACTTCAGTGGGCATAAGTGATGTGTTTTATATATGTGTTTTTTTTTCTTCCAAAGTTACAAAGCTGTTTAGCGTTCTACACTTGGTTCCGTTCAAGAAACTGCCAAAAAGACAGACTTTGTTAGCCTGTTGCTCTTCATTGTCATCTCAATGCAATTTTATCTTTGGGTCCATTTTTTTAAAATTAAGTTTACTTGTGGCATCCATTTTAAAGCAAGTAATATATTATAATATTGGGCATTTAACTTAAATCCTTATTGATTGCACTGAGAACACATGAAGATTTTTCAGATCTAAATATAAGCTTACATTCTTTCATATCTGATTTATTTTTTTGTCTGGTTAGTCAAAAACTGGTACATCATCTCTATGAACTCAGAGGTTGTAGCAGTAGCTAGTGGAAGAATTTAACGGTATTTAAATCGAAAATTGAGAACTAGAATTGGAAGTATAAGTGCATTTCAACTATTTTTTTAAATGTTTTTTTTTTAATAAAGTTATTTTATGGTCTTAACAGTTTAATGAAGTCACCTTTTGTATTTTTCTTTTGCTCACTAAGCTATTTCTTTCTAAGGGTACCGTCACACTATACGATTTACCTACGATCACGACCAGCGATACGACCTGGCCGTGATCGTAGGTAAATCGTAGTGTGGTCGCTGGGGAGCTGTCACACAGACAGCTCTCCAGCGACCAACGATGCCGAGGTCCCCGGGTAACCAGGGTAAACATCGGGTTACTAAGCGCAGGGCCGCGCTTAGTAACCCGATGTTTACCCTGGTTACCAGCGTAAAAAAAAACAAACAGCACATACTTACATTCCGGTGTCCGTCAGGTCCCTTGCCGTCTGCTTCCCGCACTGTGACTGCCGGCCGTAAAGTGAAAGCACAGCACAGCGGTGACGTCACCGCTCTGCTCTGCTTTCACTTTACGGCCGGCAGTCACAGTGCGGGAAGCAGACAGCAAGGGACCTGACGGACACCGGAATGTAAGTATGTGCTGTTTTTTTTTTTTTTTTTACATTTACGCTGGTAACCAGGGTAAACATCGGGTTACTAAGCGCGGCCCTGCGCTTAGTTACCCGATGTTTACCCTGGTTACAAGGGAACGCATCGCTGGATCGCATCGCTAGATCGGTGTCACACACACCGATCTAGCGATGACAGCGGGAGATCCAGCGACGAAACAAAGTTCCAAACGATCTGCTACGACGTACGATTCTCAGCAGGATCCCTGATCGCTGCTGCGTGTCACACACAGCGATATCGTAACGATATCGCTGGAATGTCACGAATCGTACCGTCGTAGCGATCGAAATGGCAGTGTGTGACGGTACCCTAAATGGTATTTAATTAAATGATGTCTGCTAATGTTTGCACAAAGTGTATACACCTTTGTTTAGGCAACAACCTCACAACTTGAGAACTTTAATTAGGCAAATTTCTGCCAATCCTTTCTGGCAGTTGAAGATTCAAAATGATCCGAAATATAGGTAGCCAAGTTTAAAGTTGACCAGCGATTTCTCATTTTCATAACAAAATGTACAAAACTTTTTTTTTTTTTTTTTTTGAGTACACATTACATTTGAAGTGACTTTGGTGTTACATAGGTGCATCATTCTAAACTATATCCCTTAAGGTGCTCAAAACCACATTCAAGAAGTTTATCAACCCTTCAGTTGCTTCATAGGAACTGAAGCAATGTGGAAAGAAAGAATAAACATTTAACTTTTTTTCACAAAAAATGTAACTTTAGACCCTTTTTTTTTATTTTCACAAGGATAACAGGAGAAAATGTACCTCAAAATTTGTGGTGCAATTTTTCTTGAGCATGCCAATACCGCACATGTGGGGGAAAACTACTGTTTGTACGCATGGCAGGGCTCAGAAAGAAGGATCTCCACTTGACTTTTTGAATGCAACATTTGCTACAATCCTTAGCGGACGCTATGTTGCATTTGGAGAGCTCCTAATGTGCAAAAACAGTGGAAACGCCCCCAAGTGACCCCCAAGTGCTTCACAGAAGTTTAAAACGTTGAGCTGTGAAAATTAAAAATCAAACTCTTCGTGCAAAATTGTATTTAGCTCCAAAGTTTTTATTTTCACAAGGGTAAAAGGAGAACATGGAACCCAAAATTTGTTGTCCAATTTCTCCTGAGTACTCAGATACCCCATATGTGAGGAAATACTATTGTTTGGGTGCACGGCAGGGCTCCGAAAGGAGAACACAGATTTTGGAATGGCCTGTGGGTGTAATGTCGCGTTTGAAGAGCCCCTGATGCGCCTAAGCAGTGGAAACCCCCCACAAGTGACCCCATTTTGGAAACTAGACCCCTCAAGGAATTTATCTAGATGTGTGGGGAGCACCTTAAACCCACAAGTGCTTCACATAATTTGACAATGTTGATCTGTGAAGATGAAAAATAAATGTTTTAGCCCCCAATTTTTTCAATTTCACAAGGATAGCAGCAGAAAAAAGAACCCCCAAAATTGTTGCACAATTTCTCCTGACTATACAGATACCCCACAGGTGGTCAAAAACTACGGTACTCTAGAGGCACAGTGCATAAGGGAAGAAGCACCATATTGGAGTTTAGATTTTGCTGGACTGGTTTGAGGGTGCCATGTCACATTAGTAGAGCCCCTGAGGTGCCAGAACAGCAGATCCCCCCCCCCCCACCACCACCCCATAAGTGATCCCATTTTACATACTTCACCTCTCAATGAATTCATCTAGGGGTGCAGTGATCATATTAACACTGCACAGGTGAGTCACAGAATTTAAAACCATTAGGCAGTGAAGAAAAAAAATCATATTTTTACCAAAATGTTGTTTCAACACCAGATTTTACATGTTCACAGTGGGAAATGGGAAAAAATGGCACTAAAATTTGTCCCACAATTCCTGCTGAATATAGAAATACCCCATATGTTGCTGTACATACTGTACACGGCGTGCTGATTTTCCTACAATAGTTTGCGGAATCCAGATACAGAGTCCCTAAGTGCCACCAGCACTACAAGTAAGTGGAAATCACCCTGTATATTTCCATTAATAGATGACAGACCTGAGTGAGGACTTGCTTTTTTTGTGCAATGAGTTGAAGCTTTTATTGGGAACATTTTACGTAACATTTGGGATCCCATTTATCTTGCACTCTATGCTGAGCCACTCACTATGAGGCAACAGAGTTACTCTGACTCCGTCTGACCTCTGTTCAGCGGTGTCCTTCTTGTTAGAAGTGCATAAAACTTTGGTGGACTGTGCTTTTATGCTTGCCTTAAAAGATGGACAGTGCCTGATCATAGTGCATCCATCTGCCTCATTATTGGGAATCTTATGCTGGAGGTTCTTTCTGAATCATGTATTTCAGAGATTTACACACAAACCCCAGTGAATGTGCGTTGAGCCTTAAGGTACCGTCACATTTAGCGACACTGCAGCGATCTAGACAACGATCCCGATCGCTGCAGCGTCGCTGTGTGGTCGCTGGAGAGCTGTCACACAGACAGCTCTCCAGCGACCAACTATGCGAAGTCCCCTGGTAACCAGGGTAAACATCGGGTTACTAAGCGCAGGGCCGCGCTTAGTAACCCGATGTTTACCCTGGTTACCAGCGTAAACGTAAAAAAAAAAAAACACTCACATTCCGGTGTCTGTCCCCCGGCGCTGTGCTTCTCTGCACTGACTGTGAGCGCCAGCCTGAAAGCACAGCGGTGATGTCACCGCTGTGCTCTGCTTTCCGGCCGGCGCTTACAGTGGAGAGAAGCACAGCGCCGGGGGACAGACATCGGAATGTAAGCAGTGTTTTGTTTTTTTTTTACGTTTACACTGGTAACCAGGGTAAACATCGGGTTACTAAGTGCGGCCCTGCGCTTAGTAACCCGATGTTTACCCTGGTTACCAGTGAAGACATCGCTGAATCGGCGTCACACACGCCGATTCAGCGATGTCTGCGGGAGTCCAGCGACGAAATAAAGTTCTGGACTTTCTGCTCCGACCAACAATGGCACAGCAGGATCCTGATCGCTGCTGCCTGTCAAACTCAACGATATCGCTATCCAGGACGCTGCAAAGTCACGGATCGCTAGCGATATTGTTCAGTGTGATGGTACCTTAATGGGACTCTGTCACCTGAATTTGGCGGGACTGGTTTTGGGTCATATGGGCGGAGTTTTCGGGTGTTTGATTCACCCTTTCCTTACCCGCTGGCTGCATGCTGGCTGCAATATTGGATTGAAGTTCATTCTCTGTCCTCCATAGTACACGCCTGCGCAAAGCAATCTTGTCTTGTGCAGGCGTGTACTATGGAGGACAGAGAATGAACTTCAATCCAATATTGCAGCCAGCATGCAGCCAGCGGGTAAGGAAAGGGTGAATCAAACACCCGAAAACTCCGCCCATATGACCCAAAACCAGTCCCGCCAAATTCAGGTGACGGGTTCCCTTTAACTGTGATCTTTGGTTAACAAAGAAAAAAATCAACAGCAGGTGAAGAATTTATTTTTTTTTTTTATGCCATTCCTCGTGTGGTATAAGTGATTAGGCGACTTTATTCTTCGGGTCGGTGCAATTACAGTGATACCAGATTTATATTGTGTTTATATATATATTTATTTGGCTGCTGTCACACACTAAAAGACTTTTTATTGCGTTTTTGCATCCCCATATTTAGATGCCTATAACATTTCCATATTTCAGCTGACAGTCATGTGAGGGTTTGTTTTTTGAGGGATGAGTTGATGTTTTCATTGGTACCATTTTTGAGCACAGGGCATTTTTTATCGCTTTCTATTCTGATTTTTGAGAGACAGACTGAACAAACACCAGCAATTCAGAAATTGTTTTTGGGGAGTTTTTTTATGCCGTTCCGTGTGTGGTAAAATTGATTAGGCAAGCTTTATTCTTCTGGTCAGTACCATTACAGTGATAACACATGTGTATATATTTATATACTGTACATTGTTTTGGCACTTTTACACAAAATCTTTTAAAGAAATTTTTTTTTCCATCATACATGACGGCACCACGAGAGAGGGGATCCGCCCTTCAAGGACAGGAAACCTTCAAGATAAAAGGGGCGGCTCCTCTCTCCACATCAGTTGGTTTCCTGTCTTTGATGGGGAACCCTCAAGATGAAGACTTCTGAAGGACAGAAGAAGATGCCTGGGTCGGGTGGATTTGAGCAGACATTTGTTTGCTGCACCTGTCACCGGTTACCGGTAGTTGCCTTGGTGGCCATATATTCCATGCCCCCCTGAGCGAAGCATGGCCACAGCCCGTGAGGCAATGACCGGGCAGGAAAAGCCTCGGAGGCCACGGTCAGTGTATCCTCCCTGTAGGTGTGCATTCCCTGTTGATTTATGTGGCCATGCAGCCTGTGGACACATCGGTGCCCAGGCTAGGTAAGGCTCCTCAGAGGTATTAAGCCATCCCTGTTGAGCACTGAAGGTTGTCCCCCCTCCTTCCTCCCTGGGCTTCCTTCATGGAGTACCTGTAAGCAGAATGAGCGCAGCAGGGAGGAGAGCGGTTCTTGGGACAAGCGCTGTGGTGAGTGCAGCTTCCGTCTGGGGGACGCCCTGAAGTTCCTTCTCAAGCATCGTGGGAGGAAGCGCGCACGCACAACATCCGGGACAGTGGCACTCGGAACTGTAGATGCAGTGCAAAGGGGCAGGGGGACCGAGAATTCCAGTGCACACCGGAAGTAATGGCCGGATGCGCGCATAGGACGGAAGAGTATGCGCTGGTGCTGGGAACAGAGGAATCAACCAGGTGAATAGTTGATTAAGGTAGCACGCACCAGACGTGACTACTGGCGGTGCGCATGGAATGAGGCACAAATGTATTTAATTACCAGCTGAGGCTGGGTGGCTGCAGAGGCAGGATCAGCCAGGTGATTGATTGTATTTACATGCATCGGGGGTGGTGCAGGCACGATCAACCAGGTAATTAATAAGATTAACATGCAGGTGCGCACATACACCTGATTGTGGCACAGACTGGAGTGCTGAGCAGCCAGTAAAAGGCAGGATCAACCAGGTGATCCATTAAAAAAAGGGGAAGTGAGTCTATTTAAAGGGACACTGTCACCTGAATTTGGAGGGAACAATCTTCAGCCATGGAGGCATGGTTTTGGGGTTTTTGATTCACCCTTTCCTTACCCGCTGGCTGCATGCTGGCTGCAATATTGGATTGAAGTTCATTCTCTGTCCTCCGTAGTACATGCCTGCATAGGGCAATCTTGCCTTGCCCAGGCGTGTACTATGAAGGACCGAGAATGAACTTCAATCCAATATTGCAGCCAGCATGCAGCCAGCGGGTAAGGAAAGGGTGAATCAAAAACCCCAAAACCCCGCCTCCATGGCTGAAGATTGTTCTCTCCAAATTCAGGTTACAGTGTCCCTTTAAAGAAATTAGAAGTGCTGCCCTGTGTCACTAACCAGTCCAGGTTCATTGTGACTGCTCTTGTTACGTGGTGATTTGTAAGATGGAGAATTTAACATTTAATGCCACAGCAAGAGGTGCAGGAGAGGTGGTCTCGCTCAAGTGAGAAGAGCCAGATACGCCATGGCAGCAGTAGAAGCCGCTCAGACAGCGTACGGACGGGTCGCCATACCAAGGAAGGGTCCTTCATCTCACTGGGAGATGATGGGAAAACCAGTCAACCTCCGGATCCAGTACCCGTACTCTTAAGCGTCTGAGTGGTGAGTGAACTTCGAGAAAGTCCAGCATGCTAATGTCTGTTCTTTTCTCTTATCTCCGTCTCTCCCCTCTTTTCTTACATACATTTGGGGGAGTGGAGTATAGGACGTCCCCAAGAAGTGTAAATCAAAGGCTAAAAACAAGGAAAGTCCCGTATGCAAAAAAGAGTTAAAACCATCCTGGAATAAAAATCTCTCAGGATTGCATTAACAAGACGGTAGCGTAGGAAACACCCTCCTTTAGAGAAAGTCTAAGATCCAATCAGAAGTCTGTAGGTCTGTAAAAGCATTGCAGACAGTCGACACAGATACCAGGTCTAGGGACAGATCCAGTCCCTCAGTAGCATCCCAAAGGGACTCCTCAGAGTCGGAGGAAGACTCTGATAGGTTTCGTTACTCCGAAAGTAGCTCAGAGGAAGATACATTTCCAGTGGAGGCTACAGATAAACTTATAAAGGCTGTCCGCTCTACCATGGGGGGAAGCTTCGGCCGGGGCACTAAGGCCAGTTATTGTGGCCACTTGTGTAGCCAGATCCCTTAAAGTGTGGATAGATAACCTGGAGGATCAGGTAGAACTAAAAGTTCCCACTATCCTAGAGGTAATAAAGGCCATGAGAGCAGCGGCAGTATTTCTAGCTGAAGCATCAGCAGACTCAGACTGGCAGCAAAGTCAGCAACTTTAGCCAACACAGGACGCCGTGCGATATGGCTTAAATGCTGGCCAGGAGATACACCGGCAAAGATGAAACTTTGCTCTTTGCCATGTGAAGGGAACTTCCTGTTTGTACTGGCATTAAATGAGGTGTTGGAAAAAGCCGGTGACAAAAAGAAACATTTTCCGAAACAGCCATTTCAGCCCTTTCGGCGCTCCTTTCAGAGAGGCCGAAAATTCCGAAGACAGCAGTATAGAGACCAAGAAAGGAGCAACTTTGACAAGCGATCCAGGGGAGGAAAAGGCTTCTATTTTGGCAAGTCCCCCAGGGACACCAAGAAATCCTCCCGGTGACAGTCCTCAGGTGGAAGGGAGGCTCTCTCACTTCCTTCCAGCCTGGGAGAGGATCTCATCCAGCGCATGGATCAGTCAAATTATAGGACCGTGCCTAAAACTAAAATTCCACCACTGGCCTCCAAGAAAATACAGGCAGACTCCAGTACAGTCCTCCCAAGAGAAGCAAGACAGTCTGGAAGGGGAAGTAATATCACTCCTAGACAAACACGTCTTGGAAGAAGTCCCAATAGAGGAAAGGATGGAAGGTTTTTATTCCCTTTTTTTCTCATTAAAAAAAACCAGACAATTCTTGGAGTACAATAATAAATTTAAAAGGCCTCAACAAATATCTAATAATTCCATAATTCAAAATGGAAACAATAAAATCAGCAGTGAAACTTCTATATCCTCAGCATTACATGTCAGTCCTAGATCTAAAGGACGCTTATTATCACGTCCCAATCAGACAACAAGATCGCAAGTTCCTCAGAGTGGCAGTTCAGATGGGGTCCCAGCTACGTCACCTTCAGTACAGGGCTCTGCCCTTTGGGATAGCAACAACCCCACGTGTATTTACAAAACTGATTGCAGAGGTCACAGCACATCTCAGAAAGAAAGATACTCTGATAATACCTTACTTAGGCCTCTTTCACACTTCCGTCGTGGGGCCTCCGTTGCAATCCGTTGTTTTGGGCAAAAAACGGATCCTGCAAATGTGCTTGCAGGATGCGTTTTTTGCCCATAGACTTGTATTAGCGACGGATGGCCACACGTCGCGTCCATCGTGCGACAGATCCGTCGTGCTTTGGCGGACCGTTGTCACAAAAAAAGTTCAATTGTAACGTTTTTTGTGCGACGCGTCCGCCATTTTCAACCGTGCATGTGTGGCCGAAATTCCGCCCCCTCCTCCCCAAACTGCAGAATGGGCAGTGGATGTGTTGAAAAACTGCATCCGCTGCCCACGTTGTGCAGTAATTTCACAACGTCCGTCGGGCCGACGCATTACGAAGGCCCCGTACTGACAGAAATGTGAAAGAAGCCTTAGACAACTTCCTGATAGTGGGAAAAAACTTTTCTCACTGTCAGGAGCAGGTCAGAATAGTGATGGACACTCTACGGACACTAGGATGGCAACTGAACCTCAAGAAATCCAAACTGGAGCCAGCAATGGTCCAGAATTTCCTGGGGATAACGGTAGACTCGGTGGCGCAGGAGTGTCGCCTCCCAGAGGAAAAAGAGGAAAAAATCAATTATAACAACATTGAAAAAAACAGAGACGAGTAAAATGGGCTCAGTTCAATGCAAGAGAACTACAATGGTGTGGGCTGCAGAACGACCTGGAACTTCAGGGGCAGCTAGAGCAGAAGCTCATTCTCCCGCGCTCTGTACTCCAATCACTCAGATGGTGGTTACAGATAGTCATCTCCGAGAGGAGTTCCCTGGACATACACAGCCTCTAAAGTAATTACAACGGACGCCAGTCCATGGGGGTGGGGAGCTCACTCAGATACACTATCGGTCCAAGACCCCCGGCCTCAAGAGGAAAAAAATCTATCCTCAAACGAGTGGGAACTCCTAGCAATCGAGAAAGCGCTAAGGAGGTTACTTCCACACTTGACAGGGCATCATGTGAGAGTCCTATCGGACAACAGAACAGTGGTCGCATACGTAAATCACCAGGGGGGCACCCATTCTCGGTCATTGATGCACATAACCAAAAGACTCATAACTCTAGCCAAAAAGGCATTTCCTCTCATTATCGGCCCTGCATATTCAAGGTGTGGACAATATAAAGGCAGACTTTTTAAGCCCGCAGAATTCCGGGCTACATTTGACAGCCTGGCATTTGAACGGTCGTTGTTAGACTAAGAAGATTTACGGTGGTATATAGAAGAAATTCTTGTCCAACTCAGGGCCAATACGGGAAGGGGAGGTCCCGATAGTGGCAATACTGGAGTTCTTGCAAAAGGGCTTAGATCTAGGATTAGCTGTTAGTACCCTCAAAGTACACATTTCAGCTTTAGCAGCCTTATTCAACTGTGACCTGGCAAGCAATAGGTGGGTGGTGAGGTTTATCCGAGCCTGTAGTAGAGCTGACTCTGTTCCATCCCCTACTCCTCCACCATGGGATCTAAATTTAGTATTGACAGCTTTGACAGCCCCTTTGAGCCGTTAAATACAACATCAGATAAAGTACTAACAATAAAAACAGCTTTGTTAGTGAAACTTACATCGGCCCGTAGGGTTGGGGATTTACACGCGTTGTCAGCTGACCCCCCTTACACGCAAATCATGGATGATAGAGTGGTATTAAAATTAGATCTGGCATATCTCCCCAAAGTGGTATCGAGATTCCATAGGGCTCAGGATATAACCCTACCCTCTTTCTGTCCCAATCCTAGCAACAAGAAAGAGGAGAGACTCCATTGCTTAGATGTCAGGTAATGTATCCTACAGTATTTAGAGATGACAAAATCCTGGAGGAAACAGAGGGCTTTATTTGTTTCATTCCAGGGGTCAAGGAAGGGCCGGCCTTAAAGCCTCAAAACAAACTATCGCTAGATGGGTGAGAGAGGCCATTATTGTAGCGTATAGTAGTGCAGGCAGGGTTATTCCACAGGGTCTGAAAGCCTACTCCATGAGGGCCATGGCGACGTCTTGGGCGGAGAGAGCAGATGCTACCATCGACCAAATTAGTTAGGCGGCCACTTGGCCCTCTCCATCTACATTTTTTAAACATTATAGGTTAGACCTATCTGCTACCTCTGATCTCACATTTGGGAGAAGAGCGTTACAAGCAGTGATCCCTCCCTAAAGAGAATACAAATCTCTGTAACTCTCGTGGTGCCGTCATGTATGATGGAAAAACACGGGTATTAGATATCTGGTAATGTGTTTTTTCATGAGACATGATGGCACCCTTATATTCCCACCCTGTTGATCACGTCATTAGTTGTGTGCATTATTAGCATTATTTGTATTATACACTACCTCGGGTGTCGGTGAATAGAACCGTATAGGATGTATTATTTGTGTACACTAACCAGCGGAGTTCCTCTCGTACTCTGTAAAACAACTGAGGTGGAGAGAGGAGCCGCCCCTTTTATCTTGAAGGTGTTTTGCATCTGTTCTGAGAGTTATATTATTTTTCCGCTGATGGAGCTGTATGGTGGCTTGTTTTTTGCGGGATAAGATGACATTTTCAGAAATACCATTTTTATTTACATTAGTCTTTTTGATTGCGTTTTATTCCACTTTTTGGTCTCCAGTATTATAAGGCATAGTTTTTGCCTTTTCCTTTTTTGTGTGTGTTCACTGAAGGCGTTAATTAGTAGGGCAGTTTTACAGGTCGGGTCATTTTGGATGACATGATACCAAATATGTGTACATTTTTTTATTTTTACATACATGTATTAGATTTAATATTTTTTTCATTTATTTTTGTTCTTTATGTTGTGATTTTTATATATATATAATTTTACAAATTTTTATAACTTTTATTTTTTAGTTTTTTTTTACTCTTTCACATTTTTCCAGAATGGGACTCCAACTCTCCCTTCCCTAATCGCCAATCTAATACTCTGCAGTTGCAGTGCATTAGATCTGAGCAGGAGCTTGCATGCCACGGTCCCTGGGTGGCCCCCACGCCATACATATGCAGCACATGTCAGGTAGCGGTTAAACCCTGTGGACTAACATGCTGGTAAACTACGGTACTTGAATCATTAAACATTATGGAACCATAATGGTATATACAGCTGGTTTGTCCACTGTTATATGGCTGATCAATGCACTAATTTGTAAATATTAATGCATGAGGCCTTGGATACGTGGGAGGTGTGCTCCACCAAAACACAAGCAGTTGCTTACAAAATGAAAACGTTAAAGTTGGTCAACACCTGTTTCCAAAACTTACTTTTCTTAAGAGGTGCCAACCAACTTTGTATTTTCTCCACCATATATTGTTATGAGTTGGTGCATAACTTCTGAAAAAGTAACAGCAGTCGTACCATAGAGAACAATATTCAACAGATTTATTGACCAGCACAGGTATGCCATGTATCTGACCCGCGATCACGTGATGGGGTCACCAATGGGCGGGATTTGCGGCGCACTTGCCGGAAGCGCGAGTTAAATGCCGCTGTCAGAGATTGACAGCGGCATTTAACGGGTTAACAGCCGCGGGTGGATCAAGTAAAGTCAGTTCTTGAATCTGATATGGTGAAAATAGGACAAATGGGCAAAAATTATAGACTTTGATAAAGGCTGAATTGTGTAGCTAGACAACTGGATCAGATCATCAGTTTTTGGGGGTTCTTTCTGGTATACATTGGTTATTATCTACTAAGGAAGAATAAGTGATGAAATAGCGATAGGGTCATGGGGACTTCCCATCTCCAAGATCCTATCATATGTAGTATTTGTAGTAGTAGAAATTATATTAGCAAATACCTCCAATTAGCAATATAGTATAGTTCTTCTGATTTGCTATGTCCCTTATCCCATCTGTAGGACATTGCAGTAGTAGTGCAGTAGACATTGCATTGGTTACGACACACTCATATTGTAATTGGTGTTAGTGATCGTAACCATGGATACCTAAGCTATTGCAATGCCGTGCACATGGGATAAGTGACATAGCGAATCAGGAGAACTATACTATATTATTAATTGGAGGTACTTGTTAATATTATTATTACACCTGCTACATATTGGGTTAGGAGCTTAGAGATGGGAATGCCCCTTTTAAGGTGTGTAAAAAGCAAATGGTAACTCATCTGGAGCTACTGTAGCAAAAATGTCTTAAAAAAAGAAGAAAAAAAATTATCTTGGCTATGACAAATGTCTGAACACATGGGGTTAATTTAAAATGAGATTTTTTTAGTCTTTTACTGGAAGCTGAGTTGTCATTTCAAGTGTTGCACAATGTTTGCTAAATCTGTTGCATTCATAGATTTTACACTTGCCTTTTACTGTTTTTCATGTGTTTATGCCAATCTGTGGGATGTGCTAAAGAAACCGGTCAAATGAATGAAGGTCCCACATCTTCATTTACAGTATCTCCTGCTAACATATTGGTGCCAGCAAACTCCTTCACATCTTTTGTAGATGCCTAAGACTTCAGGGGTCAGATAATATTTGGGGGTTGGCTTTTTAATGTTGTGAGTACAGAATATTTTACATACTAACGTACTGTAGGTAGGAACATAATTCGAATTGTATTTTGTTGCTGTATTCATATGCATGTAATAGCACAGTGAGAGACCAAAGTAACAAAACGGATGCGTTGAGAAGCACAGCAATCTATGTAGATACATTGGGATAGTTTCATAACACCGTTTGCCTATTTGATGTAGGAGAGTGAACTGCTGAAATATATGCTTCTAATATGTTCATAAGTCAAATGTATGGGCAAAGAATCTATTTTGTCATGTTTGTTCAGTATAGTTAAAAAATAATCAAATCAACTTTACAACGTGCATTTTTAAAAAAAAATAGAAGTCATGGAAAATGCATGCTGTCAGCTCCAGAGTGGGATTAAAAGCAGCTGTGGCGTCGGCATTTGAGTGATTCAGTATAAAATGGACTGACTTCAACTACTAAAATAAATAATAAATTGGGTACAGTAATACAATGCAAGATGTGCTCTAAATGTTTTTAGAAGAATTTGGGAAAGTTATGAATTGTCCTATTAAATCTCTGTTCTACTCCTAATCTAAGCATCTTGGCTTTTAGTGGAGATGAATCTGTGCTGCACTTTATGTACATGCTCAGTAGTGACCAATGCTGTGCAGTCGGAGTTCTGGAGTCTGAGTTGAAGGTTTTGCTTACCGACTCCACAGCCCTGCGTTGGCAGACGAACCCCACCAGGCCACATACAAAATCACCCTCCACATTTTGCAGAGTTTGGATACACATTGCACACTGTACAGCACTTTGCTTTACTTGGTAACACAACACGCTACTTTCCTAAATACACTTCTCAAAATAAATAAAGGGAACACTAAAATACCACATCCTAGATACCACTGAATAAAATATTCCAGTTGCAAATCTTTATTCATTACATAGTGGAATGCGTTGAAAGCAATAAACCATAACAATGAGCACTGTAAATCAAAGCTAATATCCCATTTAGGTCTGGATTTGGAATGATACTCAAAATCAAAGTGGAAAATCAAATTACAGGCTCATCCAACTTCAGTGGAAATGCTTCAAGACAAGGAAATGATGCTCAGTAGTGTGTGACCTCCACGTGCCTGTATGACCTCCCTACAATGCCTGGGCATGCTCCTGATGAGGCGGCAGATATTCTCCTGAGGTATCTCTTCCCAGACCTGGATTAAAGCATCAGTCAAGTCCCGGACAGTCTGTGGTGCCATGTTAGTAGATGGAACAAGACATGATGTCCCAGTTGTGCTTGAGTGAATTCAGGTCTGGGGAGCGGGCAGGCAACTCAATAGCATCAATGCCTTCATCATGCAGGAACTGCTGACACACTTCAGCCACATGAGGCCTAGCATTGTTATGCATCAGAAAGAACCCAGTGCACCTGCATATAGTCTCACAGTAGGTCTGAGGATCTCATCCCGGTACCTAATGGCAGTCAGAGTACCTCTGGCTAATGCCTCTGTGCAGCTCTCCAAATAAATGCCTCCCCACACCATTACTGACCCACTGCCAAATAGGTCATGCTGGAGGATGTTGCAGGCTGCGGGCAGCAGAACGTTCTCCACAGCGACTCCAGACATGTCTATGACGTGCTCAGTGTGTATTCTCTAGCCTTCTGATCGTGCACTCCGCCTCCTAGCCACAGGTGTTTTATTACAGTAGGTCCGATACCCCTCCACAGAGAGAGAGAATTTTGGTCTAGGAAGAGGTTTCACATGTACCCATTCAGATGGAGACGTTTATTCTCAGCGAGGTAAGGCAAGTGTAGGACCTGGTATAAGAGAGATGCCGTAAAGGGGCTACCAGGTACACATAAAATTGGCCATTTTTATGCGCTAAACGCTCTCATTTTTCATATTTCTAGTGCAGTAATGCAGTTCAAATTTCGTTTTTCAAGTTTGTATGTTCTAGCGCTGCAGTGTGCTGCCTTATTTTTTTTTTTATTCAAATAAATTTTTATTAAGAATAACAAGATAAATGACATGTTACATTCTTGTTTTCAATACAAAGCTTTCCCCCCCCCCCTTCAAACATTCCCCTTCAGTCCCACCACCCCCCAACCCCACCCAACAAAGCAGCTCACCTTGGTTAGCACTTCCATCATTAGACCAATATACTATCTAATCCCTCGGCCAATAATATAAGCCACATTTAACATTACCATTAATTAGGAACCTTAATTAACTCTCCCTCTATAATACCCCTATCCCATAGCAATCCACGGAGACCACATTTTATTGAACATTTCGATTTTCCCTCTTTTTTTTATAAAACCCCTTTTCCAGTGTCAGACCCTGCTTCACATACTGGAGGAACTCTCCTCTTGACGGCGGTTCTTCCCTAATCCAATTTTGAGCTATTACCTTCCTAGCCATGTATAACAATCTGGCAATAGCTATCTTTAGGTTGTTATCCACTCCAATCTCATCCACACATCCCAACAAGCACACTATAGGATCCCTTGGCACCTTACATCCATACGCACCTTCCATACGACTCAAAACTACCTCCCAAAAAGCAGCCAGTCTCGGACACGTCCACATCATATGGAGTATATCAGCATCTGCAGTTTTACACCTCGGGCATTCAGAATCATCACGCAAACCAGCCTTATATAGCACCATCGGTGACTTATAAACCCTGTGTATCACATAGAGCTGTGACAGTCTATACGGTTCGCTCAGTGACAATCGTGGGACCCATTCTAGTACCGACTCCCAAGTCTCATTCTCCATTGGACCCAGATCCCTCTCCCACTTAGCTCTCGCCATTATTGGAAACCCCAATAGGAAAGTGTGCAACAGATCTTTATACAAAGTAGATATGACTCCCCCAGTAGTCCCTTCATTACACACATACTCCAGTACTATATCCCTCTGAATTCCAATACCTCCGTTTCTACTCTGAGCTCCAAAAGCATGCCTCATCCGCAAATACTGAAATTCCCCCACAGTCCCAAGACCAAATTCCGCCTGTAATTGGGAAAATGATTTCAATTCACCTCGCTCAATTATTTGATACACGTATTGAATCCCTTTGACTTGCCATTCTGTCAGTACCCCCAGTGCCTCAAACTCCTGTAAGTTGCTGTTATGCCATAGCGGTGAGAATCTAGTCAAATCCGTGACCCCCCGTATATGTCTCAGCCTACCCCACAGCCTGCGTATCAACAACACAGTCGGGTATAATTTCCCCAGAGCCCCCAGGGATCCATCCTCCAAACATTGTACCACTGGCCTTCTTTTTGTCACCACTTCCATCAGCCGCTGTACCGCCCCAGATGACCCTTCATGCGCTCAGCCTTTTAAATGCTGACTCTGGGCTGCAAGAAAATATATTTCAGGGTTAGGCAATGCCAATCCCCCATCTTCCTTGGGTCGCTGAAGTATCTCCAGTTTGATACGCGGATGCTGTCTCCCCCATATCAAATTCCTGAACAGAGAGTTAATCTGTCTAAATCTCCCACGTGGTATCCAAACTGGCGCATTATGAAGAATATACAGTATTTTTTGGCATCAAAATCATTTTAATAAGATTCACCCTACCTACCACAGATAAATGCAGTTTAAGCCAAGCATCCGCTTTCGCTTTAAGAACACCTAAGATTGGAGTCAGATTTCTATGTATATAGTCAGTAACAGGCATAGATACCCATATTCCAAGGTACTTAAATTGGCTAGTCACCTCCAGTCGCCCATCCTCCAGTGGCTCCCCACCATCATCATCCACCTTAAACAAGACAGACTTACTCCAGTTTATCCTAAGTCCCGACACTGATCCGAAACGCTCAATAATCCCAATGGCTCCCTCCAAGGACGTACCCGGGTCAGCCAGAAATAGCAGAATGTCATCCGCATACAACGCCACCCTTTCTTCAATCATCCCATATTTAAACCCAGTCACCTCATCAGACCGTCGAAGCTTAGCAGCCAGTGGTTCCACAGCCAGAGCAAACAAAAGAGGAGAGAGCGGACACCCCTGTCTCGTCCCTCTAGCCAGTTGTATGGTCCGTGATAACTCCCCATTTACCCTAACCCTAGCCATCGGCATCGAGTACATCAGTCGAATCCAGGATATGAACTGCGGTCCAAACCCCATACTCCGGAGCACCTGCCAGAGATATCCCCACTCCACATTATCGAACGCCTTATGAGCGTCTAAAGATGCAATAACTCTCTGGCCACAGTTGTCGGATCTGAGTTGCAAATTCATATACAGCCTTCGTAAGTTGATCGCAGTGGACCGATCAGGCATAAAGCCGGACTGGTCTGAGTGCACCAGGCCGGAAATAACACTTGTCAACCTCATCGCCAACACCTTAGCCAAAAGTTTAACGTCTGTAGTAAGCAAGGAGATTGGCCGATATGAATCCGGCTGTGTCGGGTCCTTCCCCTCCTTAGGAATCACCACTATTATGGCCTCCCGCATAGATGCCGGTAGACGACCGCCACTCCTAGCCTCCTCCAGAAGTACCCTTAATTTAGGGATCAGCACTTCCCCAAAGTTTTTATAAATTTCAGCAGGAAATCCATCTACGCCAGGTGCCTTCCCATTAGCCATAGACTGCAGTGCCCGACCCAACTCCTCCTCCGTGATGGGAGCTTCCAAATCTTCTCTATCTATGTCACTCAGCCTTGGGAGCTCCAATTCCTCAAGGAACGCCACCGTGTCCTCCACCGACCCATCTACCTGAGAGGAATATAGGTCCGCATAAAAATCCGCAAAAATGTCCAAAATCTCTGAAGTCTCAGAGACAGCCACACCGCTCCCCGATACCAAAGAATGAACAAAGGAAGTGTTTCTCTGGGCAGAAGCCACCATCGATAGCAAATGACCCACAGATTCGCCCTCCTGGTAAAAAGCCAGATTCATGAATTCCCTCTTCCTTTCAGCCTTACCGAGCAATACCTCCTCCAACTGACTCTGAGCTGCCTTTAGCCTCCTCCCAGCTTCCGGAGTACCCGCTATTACCATCTCATCCTCGGCTATCCTCAGCCCTTTAACCGCCAACCTCTCTGTCTCTCTCAATTTCCTCTTACACCTGCTAATATACCTGAACAGCAGTCCCCTGTGTGCTGCCTTATTTACTTAACAGTGTGAACCTGCTGTCATACATGAAGAGCACAGGGTGCCAATGTCAAATTGGCCAATCTTGGGGTTCTCTGTCAAATGCTAATCACCCTGCATGGTGTTGGGCTGTAAGCGCAACACCCACCTATGGATGTTGGGTCCACATCCCAGTCTGTTTCTGACAGTTTGAGCAGACCCATGGATGTTAGTGGCCCACTGGATATCATTTTACAGGGCACTTGCACTGCTCCTCCTGTTCCTCTTTGTACAAAGGAGGAGGTAGCGGTCCTGTTGCTTGGTTGTTGCCGTCCTAGAGCCCCCGCCATGTCTCCTGATGTACTGGCCTGTATCCTGATATCTACTCCATACTCTGGACACTGCACTGACAGACACTGTTACCCTTCTTGCAACAGCTTACATTGATGTGCCATCCTGGATGAGCTGCACTACCTGAGCAACTTCTGTGGGTTGTAGACACCGCTTCGCGCTACTGTACAGTACCTCTAGGGGTGAGAGCAATGACAAAATGTAAAAGTGACCAACAGCCAAAAAGGATAAGAGCAGAGAAATGGTATGTGTTAACCCCCTGCAGAACCACTGCATTCTAGAGGTTGTCTTGCTAATTGCCTATCATTTCTACCTGTTGTCTTTTCCATTTGCACAACAGCAAGAGAAATTGATTAACAATCATCGTTGCTTCATAACTGGACAGGTTGATTTCACAGAAGTGTGATTAACTTGGAGTTACATTACTGTATGTTGTTTAAGTGTTCCCTTTATTTTTTTGAGTAGTGTATATAAGTAGGGAGACACGGGGTCAGTGGGTGCTCTCATCCACTGGCCTGGCTGTCTTTAGAAAGAGTGCATGGACCAGGGCTCATCCCACTGAATGCCAGCTCTCTTTTCCTGTGGGCAGAACACTATGCAGACAACACAGGGTGCGGGTAAAACAGTGTGGCAATAATTTATTGAACATCTGCAAACAATAGCATATGGTACAGTCCCAGAAAAATATCCAAGATGGTGCAAATTACAGAGTCCCACCAGGATTAGAGCTGCTTTCAGGGCTGATAACCCCCATCAGTGGCACCCTGCTTTTGGCAGGCCCCCACAGTGGGGAGGTAACGACAAGCTTAGGAAGCTAACTGAGAGCAGTGAGGTGTATGGCCAGGTGACCCGATTGTCCCAACCTGGATTCTTCAAGATGTCTCTGAGGGTTCAGTGATGGTCAAGTAAGCTGACATCCTGTTGACTCCCTTTGACCAGGCAAAGTCATCTTATATTGTCCTTCAAGGCATCATTCACAGGTCAAAGGGCAGCTATGATGAGGTTAATTTGCATTGTTTGATTATTTATAGTTTATCCCACAATATTTGCAAGGCAACAAACTGCATGGCCCGATACAATGTGTAATAAACATATTAGCAAACATCATTGTTCAGTGACCCTGTTTCCCTGTTTTGCAAAGATAACAGTACAATAAACTGTAGGAGCTGATATAAGAGGTAAATAACAACCATTCCTACATTTACAAATATCAATTCAACCTAAAAGAATAGTTAGTACTTTCGACAGCAGCCTATGATTCTGGACCTATGGAATTTACGTTTGACATAATAAAGAAGAAATGCTGTGTAGTTAAAATAAACTTTACCATTAAAATAGAATGTGGTCAAGGACAGAACTACTCTTTTTCAGTCAAGGACAACAATATGCTACCTCCATACAAACACTAATCTGAACTATAATACTGCCATACAATAATCATATAGTGGACCAAGTCTACATTGGCACTCTGCATAGAATTATCATGCTGCAAATCATATAAGACAATATCACACTGACCGCACGCAGCCACATGTAGACTATACAACAATTAGAGTATCAGATGGCATTCCTGACTTTGTAAAAGTATAATATATCCTGTGAATAATTCCATAAATATTCAATCAGTGCAGATCCCACTGCTAGAAAACACATCTTTCTTGAAAACTGTGCCCTCTTAACCTCATCGTTGCCCTACCTAATACTTTGGGTGTTGTCAGTGGAGAGGTGACTGCAAACTTGGCTTTCTTCATTGGGTTTTATAATAGTCCTGATAATTATACAACATCACATCCACCAAATTCGAGTCAAATAAATGCCAGAGTACAGCATGCCAAATTCTACAGTGTAGTATTAAACATCCCCTTGCCCATCTACCCCTCCTTACCAACCGAAACATCTGTTTCTAGCCCTACTCCCCCACTGGTAGCAGCATCATCAACACCCCCATTCAACTGTTAGCAGATCAATATCTTACCTCCCACACATCCCTCCTTCCCCCATTAGTAGCATGTCAACCTTGTCAACCCCAATAATTGCAAAAAAAGCCACACACCCCAAGGTAGCAAATCAATCTCCCCATCCACCCTTCCCATTGATAAATCAACCTCCTCCATCCACTCTCCTGACTGGTAACAGGTCACCCTCCCCAAGGGTAACATATCAACCTTCACCCTCACCACTGGTGGCAGATCGACTTCCCACCGCCCACCAGGCCTGCATGCTGCTGTATAGTCATACAGTTGTATATGTAAGAGGCATATACTCAATGGAATATTTGATAGATGCAATGAAAAAAAGTTTTTTAAAAATGGTATTTCTCTGCATCCATTTTACATTACCGCACGCATTATTATTACAGCTGTTTACGACTGCCTGGGTGCCCAACAATCATCATTTATAAAACATTACATATACCTAATGCTTAAGGTATGCCTTGTTTCTAGGCCAGGCTTGTCTGAACATAGACAATGTGATTGCCTGCGCCTACATGACTGTCTGGAATCCATGTCTTGTAACATCTCTTAACAATGTGTTGTCATCTTCCAGAGAATAGTGCAGGTTTCCATCATTTCTATTCCATCGTGGTGGTCTGCCCTCATCAAGCTACAATTACACATTGATATGAATGACAGATGATGGCTGCAACGGCTTCTGTAAAAATTTCCATCAAATTAGAAATCATAACTTTTGTGCAGTTGTTCTTACAGCAGGAATAATACAAAAAATCAATATTTATATCTGAATTTATTGCTTGTTTCGCACAAGAAATCGTGAAAAATGTAAAACGCTTTGTTCAATTGGTTTTGTTGGTCTTTTTTTTTTTAGATACAGCAAATTCAGTGGAATCCATCAGGATTCTTAGCTATCTGAAAACGGATCTAGCATTGTTTAACAGCCTAGTTATAACTGGATGTCATGACTCTAGTGTGAACAAGACCTAATTCATTTTATTTACATACCAGAACATAAAAAATGTAGGTTGTTTTCTTATATGGGTTTTCTTCGCTGTCAAGGGATCCTGCTAACAAAGTATGTTTGATGTTCTATCAATCTACCATTTTACTACAGTTAATTTGGTATTACTTATTAAACATAAGCCATTTATAAAGAGGTGGAAGAAGAGAATCTAGGGAAATTGAATGTTTGGCTGTGCTATATACTACGTGGCTGTGCTATATACTACGTGGGCTGTGTTATATCCTATGTGAGCTGTGTTATACGCTACTTGGCTGTGCTATATTTCTCTGCTGTATCTGTGCATCATGAATCGTGGTATGTGTTAAAGAGGAGGGCCCACTGAGACTCTTTCTCCCGGGGTCCTCAAAAACCTGTGCTGTGCTTTATACTACGTGGCTGGGCAATATACTACGTGGCTGTGTTATATACTACGTGGCTGTGATATATACTATGTGGTTGTGCTATATACTACGTGGGCTGTGTTATATACTACGTGGGCTGTGTTATACGCTACTTGGCTGTGCTATATTTCTCTGCTGTATCTGTGCACATACCACATCGTGGTATGTGTTAAAGAGGAGGGCCCACTGAGACTCTTTCGCCCGGGGCCCTCAAAAACCTGGGCTGTGCTATATACTACATGGCTGGGCAATATACTACGTGGCTGTGTTATATACTACGTGGCTGTGCTATATACTATGTGGCTGTGCTATATACTACATGGGTGTGTTATATGCTATGTGGGCTGTTTTATACGCTCCTTGGTTGTGCTACATTTCTCTGCTGTGCATCATGAATCGTGGTATGTGTTAAAGAGGATGGCCCACTGAGACTCTTTCACCCGGGGCCCTTAAAAACCTGGAGCCGGTCCTGGCTTCACTGATTGGTCACACCTGGCCCCGAACAATCAGCGACAAGCGCAGTCCGTCCACGAATTGGCGCAGAATTTGAACCACGCTTCGCTAATTGGTCGCGGCCGGCCGAATCCTGTGTATAAATTGCATTATTCTGAAAACTTCATAAATAAACTACATACATATTCTAGAATACCCGATGCTTTAGAATCAGGCCACCATCTAGTTTTCATATAATTTACTCAATTAAAGGGATGCCTCGTTACATGAACAGAATGTGTGTCACTGTGCCTATTGGGAGATGCAGATATTCTGAGAACACATGTTCCTGCCAAGACAGAAAACTCCTTAACATGAGTTCTTCAAAGTGCTGATCAATTAGGATTCTTTCAACAGTTCCCAATCTCTGCCTCCTGTCTCTGTCATTATTGCAGAGAGTCTCCGCTCAGCTGTATCTTTGTGACTCAGCATAGCTGCTGAAAGGTTTATTCTTTGTGATCTTCATGACAACAAAACTCCTCCAGACTATGCTGTCAAATTCTCAGTCATTGTGAAAGTTTTATTCTGTCCCCTATAATACAGACAGTGTAATAGAGTGCAGGGTTGAGTATGTCACCACGGAACAGACAGACCAACTTTTGAGGGGAATTTATTAACAGGAGTAAGATTCTCCTCGCAGGGAGTAAACAGGGGGTTAATAGAGATAAAGCAAACAGTAAACAGCTAAGCGGAATCGCAAACGGTTAACGAATGTTCTGGTAACTTATCAATCCAGGGAGGTCCTGACCTGAGGGTCCTTATTCCAACGTGGATACAGTCACCAGCAGCGCTTGAAGATCCTGAAGTCTCTTCTCAGTCTCCTAGGAACTGGAGACTCCGGGGTTAAGCCTCTGCAGCCTTTTATCCTCAAAGTGAGACTGAAATCAGGAAGTAGCACAGTCTTGGTCACTGCTGCAGGAGTCTCTGTATGTTAGCCTGGCAGTTTCTCTGTAGTAACGATGTCACACACACACTGGGCAGTTACTTATCACACTCAGGGATCTTTGCTTGTCACTGCGGTCACCGGGGCTGCGCCCGGGTCACTGTCTCTGAGCTGTCAGGGGAAGAGTCTTCTCTGATTCAGGAGGCTTCCGAGTCTACACCCTCACATACAGCCTTCACTATAGTGGGTTTCTCAGCCTCAGTGCCCTCACAGGGAGAACTACCTTTAGGGGAGCACGGCGCTGCAGCCTGCCCTCTCTTTGGCGCGCTGCCTCTCTCTGCTCTCCTGCTCTTTTTCTGACCACACCCCTCTCTCTTCCCAGCAGTCACCTGGTCCCCTCTGTCCAGGGTAGAAAGTCTTCCCCCCAACAACCCAGCTGTCTGAATAAGTGGTTCCAGGCAAGGAGCAGGGAAAGCAACCTCCTTACAACAACACTGAATGTGGCATAATGATGTTATAACCCCTGTTGAGGCAAATTGAATGGCAAGCAAATAGTGCTACGATCTGTAGGCAAATATACATCCAGCTGATTTCACGGTCTCCATGAAATGGTTTATTTCAAATGAATTTGTCATCAGATTTCAAATAAAATTTGCATATATTATTGAATAAATGTATTAGACCCGATAAGGATGCTGAAAATCCATGTCTGAATGACTGTGTAATCCTTTATAAAAGTTTAATTCCATCTCTGCTCACCTCGCCATTATGGACAGCTCCTCAGGGCCCATCCTGCTGCTGAGATCTCACAATGCTCAGTACAAGCTGCAGCTTGCTTCCAGGCTGGGTGGGCAAAGATTTAATCCACTTTAAGAGATCTATTTAATAATGTATACAGTTTATATTGTGAAATCTAGAGACAAATGCACTTTGAAGCAACACAGAGTCGTAGCTATACTTTCCTTTATTATATCCAACCTACTTTGGACAAGTCGGTATGACCTTTTTACCTTCCCGGCATTCCCCATTAACTTTTCCCATCATAATAGGTAATATCAGTGCAGAAAAAGATGAAGTATTGATGCCTTTGCAAAAGGGAGTATTTTAGGATTGGGCATTAGTGAAAACAGATGAATTCCAAATCCAACGTTTCAACCTGTACAGTGGTCTTTTTCAAGAACATCTGTAAGGGGAAGGAGCTGGGTATGTGACAATGTGTGGCATATGAGGGGTCTACATAACACCACACATCATCATATTAGTCGTTCCTTCCTCATTACTACTGCTGGATATAATTATACTCACTTTTGCAAAAGCCTTCATGTTTTTTCTGTCTGAGGTTAACCCTTAAGACGCAATATTAGAAAAGCATTAAAAATGTAAAAATGGCTGGCAAGACATATACAATTAATTAATACTGCACCTAGAAAAGGGACCAATATGACCAGAGGTTCACTTTACAAAAGTGGTTAGACCATTCACGGAGTACATTACAAAAGTCAGTGTTGCTAAGAACATACTTTCTGAAAAAGGAAATACACAATGTGACCATCACCCAGTGGCTCCAATGTAGATATCAATAGTCCTATAGACTTATTTATGACTATTAGCTTTATGTAGTTCATCTTTTGTTTTTTTGTTTTTATTTCCTGTGCAAATAATAAATTTATAGAAATGACCAATTAGTTGCTACTCCCCCATTTTTCACTTCAGTAATTTTCAAACTTGAAGCCCTACTTGAGTAGAAAAGTGTTCGCGAGGTTAACACTGAACTGTTGGATTTGTCACTGGTGTAGAATGAGATGCTTTCTGGAGACATAACATAAGGTAAGGAGACATAGACTGAGGTGCTGTCCTGCTTCATGGAGACAGCTGTGGTAGTGAAAAGTGGTCAGAAGACATGGAAGATCAAAGGACAATGGTAAGGAGAGAAAATGAAGGGTTTTGGGCAAGTTAACGACTGTCCATAATTTTAAAGGTCAAAGCTACGGTTTTATTGTATCCTGGTGACAACAGACAGAAAGGTAAATGACTGGTAGCTTTTTTCATCGTAGTAGTAGGATTGTCAATTAGTAGAAAGCTACCAGAATCCAGGTGCAGAGATGACAAGTTCTTACATTAGTATTTTGCTAGCATTTATTAGGGCACACGAGAATCAGATACCCAGGAATTTATAGAAATAAGAAATGTAATGCAAAGTAGTGTGCAGACTGAAGAAATTGAAATTTTTTTATATAAAATATTTGTTTATAAACACACAACACATTGGGCACATGAATACTTGGTGTATAGCACACTGAATCGAAAACTAAAAGTTTTTGCATAATTAAAAGCTGTGCTGGTCTTCTCAGTATTAGGGCTCGTACTCACCTGCGAGAAACTCGGCTGAGTCTCGCCCGTCAATGCCCGACACTGCACCCGGCACTCAGGAGTGTAGCGTGCGGCCGCATAGCAATAGATGCAGCCGCACGCTCCGCTCCTGAGTGTCGGGTGCGGTGCCGGGTATTGACGTGCGAGACTTATCCGAGTTTCTCGCTGGTGAGTATGAGCCCTTAGAAGGTAGCCCTACCTCTTCTGCGGTACACACCTTTGTCAATTGAGATCCCAGCCTATTCCCTATATCACCCTGCTTTTAAGGACCTTGCCTAAAAGAGTTCTTGCATCAAAACCATCCCTTCTTAAATAAAAGCTTCGAAAACTCTCACTGATCAGTAGTTATGGTTGAGGTGAGTGTTAGCCTTTTAAATAATGTATCATGAACCAGACTTTTGTAGCTCCTTCACTAGCAGTCGATTTTCCATTTTTTTCATCCTTGTTCTTTCCTCCTCCTCTTCCCAGAGCCATAATATTTTTTATTTTTCTGGCCATATAGCCAATGAGGGCTTGTTTTTTGCTGAACAAGTTGTACTTTTGAACGACACCATTTATTTTACCATATAGTGTCCTGGAAAACGGGAACAAAATTAAAAGTGAGTTGAAATGTTCACTATATGGTAAACCAGATGTACAGTTAAGTCCATATATATTTGGACAGAGACAACATTTTTCTATTTTTGGTTATAGACATTACCACAATGAATTTTAAACAAAACAATTCAGATGAAGTTGAAGTTCAGACTTTCAGCTTTCATTTGAGGGTATCCACATTAAAATTGGTTGAAGGGTTTAGGAGTTTCAGCTCCTTAACATGAGCCACACTGTTTTTAACCCATTATCTACCAACTTCCTTTTTTTGGGACGCCTAATCTTTTGCTTCTAGCAACTAAGATTTTATAATTTTTATAATTAGGTCCAATTTTTTGTGTTGTGTTATTGTCATTGTTATTTTTAATTGAATATTGGGACGCCCTTTTCTGAAAAATCCGTAAAATGAAAATTTCTAACTTGGCAAGTAATGGGTTAAAGGGCCCAAAAGTAATTGGACAGATTAAATAATTTTTTCATAAAATGTTCATTTCTAGTACTTGGTTGAAAACCCTTTGTTCGCAATGACTGCCTGAAGTCTTGCACTCATGGACATCACCAGACGCTGTGTTTCCTCCTATTTGATGCTCTGCCAGGCCTTCACTGCGGTGGTTTTCAGTTGCTGTTTGTTTGTGGGCCTTTCTGTCTGAAGTTTATTCTTTAACAAGTGAAATGCATGCTCAATTGGGATGAGATCAGGTGACTGACTTGGTCATTCAAGAATATTCCACTTCTTTGCTTTAATAAACTCCTGGGTTGCTTTGGCTTTATGTTTTGGGTCGTTGTCCATCTGTAGTATGAAACGACGACCAATCAGTTTGGCTGCATTTGGCTGGATCTGAGCACACAGTATGGCTCTGAATACCTCAGAATTCATTCGGCTGCTTCTGTCACATCATCGATAAATACTAGTGACCCAGTGCCACTGGCAGCCATGCATGCCCAAGCCATCACACTGCCTCCGCCGTGTTTTACAGATGATGTGGTATGCTTTGGATCATGAGCTGTACCACCCCTTTGCCATACTTTTCTCTTTCCATCATTCTGGTAGAGGTTGATCTTGGTTTCATCTGTCCAAAGAATGTTCTTCCAGAACTGTGCTGGCTTTTTTAGATGTTTTTTAGCAAAGTCCAGTCTAGCCTTTTTATTCTTGATGCTTATGAGTGGCTTGCACCGTGCAGTGAACCCTCTGTATTTACTTTCATGCATTCTTCTCTTTATGGTAGATTTGGATATTGATACACCAATCTCCTGGAGAGTGTTGTTCACTTGGTTGGCTGTTGTGAAGAGGTTTCTCTTCACCATGGAGATTATTCTGCGATCATCCACCCCTGTTGTCTTCCATGGGCGCCCAGGTCTTTTTGCATTGATGAGTTCACCAGTGCTTTCTTTCTTTCTCAGGATGTACCAAACTGTAGATTTTGCCACTCCTAATATTGTAGCAATTTCTCGGATGGGTTTTTTCTGTTTTCGCAGCTTAAGGATAGCTTGTTTCACCTGCATGGAGAGCTCCTTTGACCGCATGTTGACTTCACAGCAAAGCCTTCCAAATGCATGCACCACACCTCAAATCAACTCCAGGCCTTTTATCTGCTTAATTGAGAATGACATAATGAAGGGATTGCCCACACCTGTCCATGAAATGGCCTTGGAGTCAATTGTCCAATTACTTTTGGTTCCTTTAAAAACAGGGTGGCACATGTTAAGGAGCTGAAACTCCTAAACTCTTCATAAAATTTTAATGTGGATACCCTCAAATGAAAGCTGAAAGTCTGAACTTCAACTGCATCTGAATTGTTTTGTTTAAAAATCATTGTGGTAATGTCTATAAACAAAATTAGAAAAATGTTGTCTCTGTCCAAATATATATGGACTTAACTGTAATTCATTCAGCTGCGGCGCTAAAAACTAAAACTCCGAGCACTAAAAAATACTCGGAGGACACCCGAGCGTGCTCGGGAAATCTCGTGTAACGAGTACATTCGCTTATCACTAGTGGGGACATTACAAGAAAGGCTGGTTATGAGAACCTTAGGGGGGCTGTGGGGACAACACAAGAGGTGCTGACTCTGTTGACATAAAGGGGTGGCGATGGGGACATAAGAGGGGTTATGGGGACATCACAAAAAGGGCCGGCTATGAGGACATAAGGGGCTGGTTGGCTTTGGGGACATTCGAAGAGTAGCTGGGTAGGGGACATAAGTTGCTGGCTATGCAGACGTTACAAGAGGAGGCTTGCTATGTGGACATGAGGAGCTGACATTACAACAGGGGCTGGCTATGGGGACATTACAACAGGGACTGGCTATGGGGACATAAGAGGCTGGCTGTTATGACCTGGTGGTTAGGAGCACCCGGAATGACCTGATAGTTAAACCTCATACAGGATGAGCTCTGGGATGTGGGAGCTCTGCTGACCGCAAGCCCTAATCCTATCACACACACTAGAAATAGCCGTGGAGCGCTCCTGACCAGACCTATGCGCCTCGTCACAGCCTAAGAACTATCTAGCCCTAGAGATAGAAAATAAAGCCTACCTTGCCTCAGAGAAATTCCCCAAAGGTAAAGAAAGCCCCCCACATATATTGACTGTGAGTAAAGATGAAAGTCACAAACGCAGAAATGAAACAGGTTTCAGCAAAGGGAGGCCAGACTTACTAAATAGACAGAGGATAGGAAAGGTAACTTTGCGATCAGCACAAAAACCTACAAAAGACCACGCAGAGTGTGCAAACAAGACCTCCGCACCGACTCACGGTGCGGAGGGGTCACTCTGCATCCCAGAGCTTCCAGCTAGCAAGACAAAATCATGAAAACCAGCTGGACAAGAAAACAATGAACAAACAATGACTATCAGGAACTTAGCTTCTGCAGGAGAAGGCAGGTCACCAGAGAGATCCAGGAGCGAACTGAACCAATGCAAAAACATTGACAGCTGGCATGGAGTAATGATCTGAGAAGAGTTAAATAGAGCAGTCAACCAAAGGATAAACCACGTCACCTGTGTAAGGAACCTCAGAAGCTGCAGCTTCACTCACAGCCACCAGAGGGAGCCCATAGACAGAACTCGCCGAAGTACCATTCACGACCACAGGAGAGAGTTCGACAACAGAATTCACAACAGTAACCCCCCCCCTTGAGGAGGGGTCACCGAACCCTCACCAGAGCCCCCAGGCCGATCAGGATGAGCCAAATGAAAGGCACGAACAAGATCGGCAGCATGAACATCAGAGGCAAAAACCCAAGAATTATCTTCCTGACCATAACCCTTCCACTTGACCGGGTACTGGAGTTTCCGTCTCGAAACACGAGAATCCAAAATCTTCTCTACCACATACTCCAACTCCCCCTCGACCAACACCGGGTCAGGAGGATCAACGGAGGGAACCATATGCGCCACGTATCTCCGCAACAACGGCCTATGGAACACATTATGGATGGCAAAAGAAGCTGGAAGATCCAAACGAAATGACACAGGATTAAGAACTTCAGAAATCTTATATGGTCCAATGAAACGAGGCTTAAACTTAGGAGAGGAAACCTTCATAGGAACGTGACGAGATGACAACCAAACCAAATCCCCAACACGAAGTCGGGGACCAACACAACGCCGGCGGTTAGCGAAACGTTGAGCCTTCTCCTGGGACAATGTCAAATTGTCCACCACATGAGTCCAAATCTGCTGCAACCTGTCCACCACTGCATCCACACCAGAACAGTCCGAAGGCTCAACCTGCCCTGAAGAGAAGCGAGGATGGAAACCAGAATTACAGAAAAAAGGAGAAACTAAAGTAGCCGAGCTGGCACGATTATTAAGGGCGAACTCAGCCAAAGGCAAGAAAGACACCCAATCATCCTGATCAGCAGAAACAAAGCATCTCAGATACGTCTCCAAAGTCTGATTAGTTCGTTCGGTTTGGCCATTAGTCTGAGGATGGAAAGCCGAAGAAAAAGACAAATCAATGCCCATCTTAGTGCAAAAGGACCGCCAAAACCTCGAAACAAACTGGGAACCCCTGTCCGAGACGATGTTCTCTGGAACGCCATGCAAACGAACCACATGCTGGAAAAACAATGGCACCAAATCAGAGGAGGAAGGCAGTTTAGATAAGGGTACCAAATGGACCATCTTAGAGAAGCGATCACAAACCACCCAAATGACCGACATCTTTTGAGAAACAGGGAGATCAGAAATAAAATCCATGGAAATATGCGTCCAGGGCCTCTTCGGAATCGGCAAGGGCAAAAGCAACCCACTGGCACGAGAACAGCAGGGCTTAGCCCGAGCACAAATCCCACAGGACTGCATAAACGAACGCACATCCCGTGACAAAGAAGGCCACCAAAAGGATCTAGCCACTAAATCTCTGGTACCAAAGATTCCAGGATGACCAGCCAATACTGAACAATGAATCTCCGAGATAACTCTACTAGTCCATCTATCAGGGACAAACAGTTTCTCCGTAGGACAACGGTCAGGTCTATCAGCCTGAAAGTTTTGCAGCACACACCGTAAATCAGGGGAAATGGCAGACAAAATTACCCCTTCTTTAAGAATACCCGCCGGCTCCGGAACACCCGGAGAGTCAGGCACAAAACTCCTTGACAGGGCGTCAGCCTTCACATTCTTAGATCCCGGAAGGTATGAAACCACAAAATCAAAACGGGAGAAAAAGAGCGACCATCGAGCCTGTCTACGATTCAACCGTTTGGCAGACTCGATATAAGTTAAATTCTTGTGATCCGTCAAGACCACCACGCGATGTTTAGCTCCTTCAAGCCAATGTCGCCACTCCTCGAATGCCCACTTCATGGCCAACAACTCCCGATTGCCCACATCATAATTGCGCTCAGCAGGCGAGAATTTTCTAGAAAAGAAGGCACAGGGTTTCATCACTAAGCCATCAGAACTTCTTTGCGACAAAACAGCCCCTGCTCCAATTTCAGAAGCATCAACCTCCACCTGAAAAGGGAGCGAAACATCTGGCTGGCACAACACAGGGGCAGAAGAAAAACGACACTTCAACTCCTGAAAAGCCTCTACAGCCGCAGAGGACCAATTGACCACATCAGCACCTTTCTTGGTCAAATCACTCAACGGTTTAACAACACTGGAAAAGTTAGCGATGAAGCGACGATAAAAATTAGCAAAGCTCAGGAACTTCTGCAAGCTCTTCACAGATGTCGGCTGAGTCCAATCGTAAATGGCCTGAACTTTAACAGGGTCCATCTCGATAGTAGAAGGGGAAAAAATGTAACCCAAAAATGAAACCTTCTGAACTCCAAAGAGACACTTTGACCCCTTCACAAACAAGGAATTCGCACGAAGGACCTGGAACACCATTCTGACCTGCTTCACATGAGATTCCCAATCATCCGAAAAGACCAAAATGTCATCCAAATATACAATCATGAATCTATCCAGGTACTCTCGGAAGGTGTCATGCATAAAGGACTGAAACACAGATGGAGCATTAGAAAGCCCGAATGGCATAACCAGGTACTCAAAATGGCCCTCGGGCGTATTAAATGCCGTCTTCCATTCATCACCCTGTTTAATTCGCACCAGATTATACGCACCACAAAGATCTATCTTGGTGAACCAACTAGCCGCCTTAATCCGAGCAAATAAATCAGACAGCAGCAGCAAAGGATACTGAAATTTGACTGTGATCTTATTAAGAAGGCGGTAATCAATACAAGGTCTCAAAGAACCATCCTTCTTGGCCACAAAAAAGAACCCTGCTCCCAATGGTGACGACGACGGACGAATATGACCCTTCTCCAAGGATTCCTTTATATAACTCCGCATAGCGGCGTGCTCTGGCACAGATAAATTAAACAGACGGCCCTTATTAAACTTACTACCAGGAATCAAATCAATAGCACAGTCGCAATCCCAATGAGGAGGTAGGGCACCAGATTTGGGCTCTTCAAATACATCCCGGTAATCTGATAAAAACTCAAGGACTTCAGAAGGAGTGGAAGGTGAAATTGAGAGCAATGGAACATCACCATGTACCCCCTGACAACCCCAGCTGGACACAGACATAGATTTCCAATCCAACACTGGATTATGGACCTGTAGCCATGGCAACCCCAAAACGACCACATCATGCAGATTATGCAACACCAAAAAGTGAATATCCTCCTGATGTGCAGGAGCCATGCACATGGTCAATTGAGTCCAGTACTGAGGCTTATTCTTGGCCAAAGCCGTAGCATCAATTCCTCTCAATGGAATAGGATACTGCAAGGGCTCCAAGAAAAAACCACAGCGCCTGGCATACTCCAAGTCCATCAAATTCAGGGCAGCACCTGAATCCACAAATGCCATTACAGAATAGGACGACAGAGAGCAAATCAGAGTAACGGACAAAAGAAATTTAGACTGTACCGTACCAATGATGGCAGACCTAGCGAACCGCTTAGTGCGCTTAGGACAATCGGAGATAGCATGAGTGGATTCACCACAGTAAAAACAGCCCATTCCGATGTCTGTGTTCTTGCCGTTCAGCTCTGGTCAAAGTCCTATCACACTGCATAGGCTCAGGCCTATGCTCAGAGAATACCGCCAGATGGTGCACAGCTTTGCGCTCACGCATGCGCCGATCGATCTGAATGGCCAAAGACATAGACTCATTCAGAAATCCCACCATGGCATCCTTAAGGGCTTCAGAAAGACCCTTTCTGAAAATTGCCGCCAGGGCACATTCATTCCACTGAGTAAGCACAGACCACTTTCTAAACTTCTGACAGTACACCTCCGCTTCATCCTGACCCTGACACAAAGCCAGCAAGATTTTCTCTGCCTGATCCACTGAATTTGGTTCATCATAAAGCAATCCAAGCGCCAGAAAAAACGCATCAACATCACGCAATGCCGGATCTCCTGGCGCAAGGGAAAATGCCCAGTCTTGAGGGTCACCACGCAACAAAGAAACAATGATCTTCACCTGTTGAACGGAGTCACCAGAGGAGCGGGGTTTCAAAGCTAGAAACAGTTTACAATTATTTTTGAAATTCAAGAACCTAGATATATCCCCAGAAAATAAGTCAGGAATAGGAATTTTAGGCTCTAACATAGGATTCTGAACCACAAAATCTTGAATGTTTTGTACCCTTGCAGAGAGATGATCCATACAAGAGGACAGACCTTGAATGTCCATATCTACACCTGTGTCCTGAACCACCCAAAGGTCTAGGGGAAAAGAAAGACAAAACACAGTGCAAAGAAAAAAAAAATGGTCTCAGAAGTTCTCTTATCCCTCTATTGAGATGCATTAATACTTTGGGCCAGCTGTACTGTTATGACCTGGTGGTTAGGAGCACCCGGAATGACCTGATAGTTAAACCTCATACAGGACGAGCTCTGGGATGTGGGAGCTCTGCTGACCGCAAGCCCTAATCCTATCACACACACTAGAAATAGCCGTGGAGCGCTCCTGACCAGACCTATGCGCCTCGTCACAGCCTAAGAACTATCTAGCCCTAGAGATAGAAAATAAAGCCTACCTTGCCTCAGAGAAATTCCCCAAAGGTAAAGGAAGCCCCCCACATATATTGACTGTGAGTAAAGATGAAAGTCACAAACGCAGAAATGAAACAGGTTTCAGCAAAGGGAGGCATTACTTACTAAATAGACAGAGGATAGGAAAGGTAACTTTGCGATCAGCACAAAAACCTACAAAAGACCACGCAGAGTGTGCAAAAAAGACTTCCGCACCGACTCACGGTGCGGAGGGGCCACTCTGCATCCCAGAGCTTCCAGCTAGCAAGACAAAATCATGAAAACCAGCTGGACAAGAAAACAATGAACAAATAATGACTATCAGGAACTTAGCTTCTGCAGGAGAAGGCAGGTCACCAGAGAGATCCAGGAGCGAACTGAACCAATGCAAAAACATTGACAGCTGGCATGGAGTAACGATCTGAGAGGAGTTAAATAGAGCAGTCAACCAAAGGATAAACCACGTCACCTGTGTAAGGAACCTCAGAAGCAGCAGCTTCACTCACAGCCACCAGAGGGAGCCCATAGACAGAACTCGCCGAAGTACCATTCACGACCACAGGAGAGAGTTCGACAACAGAATTCACAACAGCTGGCTATGGTGTCATTACAGCAATGGCTGGCTGTGGGTATATTACAAAAGGGGATGGCTGTGTGGACATTGCAAGAGGGTGCTGGCTATGGGGACATTACAAGAAGGGCGGTAGGGAAATAAAAAGAGTGCGACCATACTGTATTGGGTGCTGTTGGGGACCTTTATTGGGGGCTATGGTGAGCATACTGTAGAGGGAGCTGTGTGAGACATTATACTGTATATTGGGGGCTGTGGTGTATATCATACTGTGTGGGACATAATACCGTATCTGTGACTGTGGGCCCATAATACTGTATGGTATTCTGTGGGAGCCATCATACTATATAAGGAGGGGCTTTGGTGGATATCATACTGCATGGGGGGCTGTTATGGACATCATAGTGTAAATCGGGGGCTGTTGTGGATATTATACTGTATGGGTGTCTGTGGTGAACATCATACTGTGTAGGAGGTCAATTGAGGAGGGGGTACAATTTGGAGAGGACAATATGGTTGGCAGGATCAGGACATAGTGTGAAAAATGGGCACAGTATGAATATGGAGAGGAGGCAGCATGATTTGGGGGGCACAGTATGGAGAGAAGTTAGCATAGATTGTAAGGGAAAATAGTGGAGAGGTAACAGCAATGGTATATGGGCAGAAGGTATGGTGGTTATAGCTGATAATGCAGACAGTGGGGTGGTTACAGCTCATAATCTCAGACAGTGGGGCAGTAGTACCTCATTAAGGCAGGCAGTGCAGCAGGTGTGGCTCATAAGGGCAGACAGTGTAGAGGTCATATACCATAGGAGGCTTATTTAAGTAATAATATGGACAGATATTTTAATGCAGAGGGCATTTCAATAACACTCATATTTAAGGGCACCATGTTGGGATGTGCTGCAGAAGACCAGAGAAGAGGGAAGTTGTCACCTATTAGCAGGGGTGTAACTACAATAGGTGCAGGGGTTGCAATTGCACACGGGCCCTGGAGCCTAGGGGGCCCTAAAAGTCCATTTGGCTGATAGAAAAAGACTATTGCTATTAAAGATTTAAAATATTTGGGGGCCCTGTTGGAGCTTTTGTATCAGGCCCATGAGTTTCAAGTTACACCACTGCCTATAAGGTATTAAATGTTTACTTGTTGATACTGACTATGTCTTATCAGTACTGTGGTTCCTGTATGGTCCACAGTCTGATAATGACTGATAACAACAACTACCAACATTTCCTTACTAGTGTTAAGGACATACTGGGTGTTTGAGGTTCATGACATACAAATGTAAATGGGCCTGACTTGACATTATAATTGATTGGTGTACTACGCTTGGTGATGTATTCAAGCTCAAGCACTGATGGTGGTTCTGGTGACATATTCATGTACTTATGAGGGTACTGGTGTTGTATTTATTTACTGACAGTGGTTCTTGTGATGTATTCATGTACTGATGGATGTTCTAGTGATGCACTAAGGTACTGATAATGTTTCTGGTAATGTATTTATCTACTCATGGTGGTTCTGGTGACTAATTTACTGATTAATGCTCTGGTACCTTTTTTATGTACTTTTGATGGCTCTGGTGATGTATTTGTGCGCTGCTGGTGATTTAGATTTTATATTCATGTGCTGATTATGGTTCTGGTAATGAATTCAGCATCAGAACCATCATCACTAATTGAATACATCACCAGAGCCATCAATAGTACATGAATACAGCGCCAGAACATCCATCACTACATGAAGATGTCACCACAATCACCATCAGTACAGGAATAGGAGACCAGAACCACCATCAGTACATGAATACGTCACCAAAACCATTATCCATACAGGAATATGGCATCAGACCACCATCAGTTTTGTTGCAAATTGTATTTGTTGAATGACAGATATAAAAACCATTATATGTATCCCTTTAAAATGGGGTCTGTTTAGCTTCCACTGGGGTATCTGAGTCGCCACCAGGGCAGTGGGGTACTCGGTACCCGGTCCGGTCGCAAGCGGTATAACGTTAAAGGGGAAAATGTTCAAAGTTTGTTGTGACGCCACCTGTGGAGTTCGGTCAGTAGTGGGACCGACGCTGCATTAAAGGGGTCCCCTGGGGGGTATTGCGTTAGCACAGATGTTTCACTTCCCACAGGTGAAGAGGGGTCCCCAGGGGTCCTATGGTGTGTGGCATAGATGATATAGCTGGTAAATAAGTGGAGGAGACAAGCTTTAAGTCTTTACCTAGTTTACTGCAGGTTGCTGGCCACAGTCCAGGGTACCAGTCACAGGTGATGGTGGTCTGGCCGGCTCAGAGGCAATAGAGAGTTCCCTTCTCCAGTAGAGCCTTTCCAACTAGCGCCATTACAGGTGAGGTCCCTGCTGCCTGAAGCTTCCTACAGGGTCCTCCAGTTTCCCCCTGTCCTGGGACAGGTATCTGCATGACGGGCAGCTTGAGCCTTTTTACAGGGACTCTAATACGCCCTGGGCTCCTCAGGTGCTGCTGCGTCTCAGGCGTGGTGCGGGCAGGTAACGTGTAGTGTCGTGCCCACAAAAGGCTCGGGCTCCCGTTTCCCGGCTACTGCACTTCAGCTCTGAGGGTGCCCTATCACGGTTCCCCTCTGAGCTCTGTTCCTCTCCTGTGCTCCTTCCCTTCCAGCTAGTCCACATACAACAACTCTTCCAGGTTATCTGTCCTACTTCCAGAGGCTGCAGCTCCCTCATGGCTGCCAGGCCTCTCTGTCTGCACTCAGTTCCAGACTTCCTTCTATGTTGTGTCTCTCAACAACTGTTCTGCTTGGTCTCCCAGGACCAACTAACCAACTCCTCCTCCAGGTCAGGATCTATATACAGGGAAGCTCCCCTGAATCCGGGTATTGAGCTCCCCCTCCTGGCCTGGATTCAGAATGTGTTGTATGTGTGTGCCTTAGGCTTCTTTCACACTTCCGTCGTTTGACCAACGTCGCAATGCTTCATTTTGGAGAAAAAACGCATCCTACAAAGTTGCCCGCAGGATGCGTTTTTTCTCCATAGACTTGCATTAGTGATGCATTGCGATGTATGGCCACACGTTGCATTCCGTCGTCCACTGGATGTGTCGGGTTTTGGCGGACCGTCGTCTCAGAAAAACGTTCAAGGGAACGTCGCATCCAGTGTTTCACACTGTGCAAGCCCAGCAGGAAACATCGCTCTCACGATCTTTCCTGCTCGGCAACGCAGATGGAAATGTGGAAGCAAACACTTCCGTCGGTACATCGTGCCGACGCTTCGTGACAGCCCCGTACCGACGGAAGTGTGAAAGAAGCCTTACCTGGTGAAGAGAATTCCATTGCCTCTGAGTATGACATTACCTCCCTGAAGGAAAAGCAACATCACTGCAGCAACAGCCCACCTGAGGGGCTGCACATCTGCTAAATACTGCACACCTTAATGTAAAACAAATGGCCCTTATTATAGTTAAGTAATAGTAGTTTCCATGACTGTCCTTGGCTTTGATATTTAAAATATAAAACATCAGGGATGAATATTGCTATTTTTACCTGTCATTGTGTAAATGGTCTGGAAACAATGAATGATTCCATATCTAAATATGAAATATACTCCCTCATGAGCCTCACCTCTAAAGTACGCCACTTTGATTATTTTTTTTGTGTGAAATAGGTAGCAATTCTAGTTTAAGTGGTCATCAGAGCTTATTACCTGACCCATTTGAGGGGAGGGGGGGGTGCCTTAGAGGTCCTGTTAACTTAGTTTCTGACCCATTTCTTAACATCGGGGCTGAGGGTTCATATGTGTAGGGTGCCATCAACTTCATCTGCCTAGGGCACCAAAGTACCTTGTCCCATCCCTGGTTATGAAGGCATGTTCTATAAGACTGGATGGGTGATCTGGTGTCTGCAAGGAGCAGGACAATCCTCTCAAACCACATCATCCAAATCATCCAAGTCCCAGAGAACACATTAGAGTAATTCCTATACATGGATAAATGTGGTCTATAGAAGATGCAGTACTACGTACATAAAATATTCTCTTACACTAGACATTATCTTCACATTGAGCTCTAAAATCAAATTAACTTCATCCCTTCAACATAAACACAAATGTGGACTTGAAATGCCTGGAAGTCATGTCATCTAGTGAGCAGTCACCTCAGCTGTTTACATGGGATCAGGATAACATTCTGACACTGCTCTAAATCACACAAGTCTTTTGTTGCATTTCAGGCTTAGCTATAAATATAGGCTACAGGCCGGCCAAAAGCCCAGGCTTTCTCTACAATGTTTGTACTAAGACCAGATGGAGCAGTGAAGAATGATATTTCTTCCAGAGAGGTAATCGGAGAAGGACAGTTGCCTCAGTTTTACATAGCGGGGCTGTTAATGTGCAGTCTGAAAATCTCATTTATAAGGATAATTGTTATTTTCTGTACTATATTTATTAGCATGTGTTATATATGTGGTGCTCCAATGAAGGGTATTTTACACATATATCACTAGCCCTATTGCACCAGATTATAGCATTCCAGCATTATTACAGGTGAGGGGACATCACACTACAGCATTCTGATCTTACCACAGGTGAGGAGACTGAAGGACAGCATTCCGGCATTATTACAAGTAGGGACATCAAACTACAGCATTCTGGCATTGTAACAAGTGGAAATATGAAACTAGAGGATTATTACAGCCGAGGACACAAGACTACGCATTCTATAATTATAACATGGGGCGGTGGAGCACACCAGACTACAGCATCCTGGCATTACTACAGGTGGGGACACCAGACTACGGCATCCTGGCATTACTACAGGTGGGGACAACCAGACTACGGCATCCTGGCATTACTACAGGTGGGGACAACCAGACTACAGCATCCTGACATTACTACAGGTGGGGACAACCAGACTACAGCATCCTGGCATTACTACAGGTGGGGACAACCAGACTACTGCATCCTGGCATTACTACAGGTGGGGACAACCAAACTACAGCATCCTGGCATTACTACAGGTGGGGACACCAGACTACAGCATCCTGGCATTACTACAGGTGGGGACACCAGACTACTGCATCCTGGCATTACTACAGGTGGGGACACCAGACTACAGCATCCTGGCATTACTACAGGTGGGGAAACCAGACTACTGCATCCTGGCATTACTACAGGTGGGGACAACCAGACTACAGCATTCTGGCATTACTACAGGTGGGGACAACCAGACTACAGCATCCTGGCATTACTACAGGTGCGGACAACCAGATTACAGCATCCTGGCATTACTACAGGTGGGGACACCAGACTACTGCATCCTGGCATTACTACAGGTGGGGACACCAGACTACTGCATCCTGGCATTACTACAGGTGGGGACAACCAGACTACAGCATCCTGGCATTACTACAGGTGGGGACACCAGACTACAGCATCCTGGCATTACTACAGGTGGGGTCAAGTAGACTACAGCATCCTGGTGTCATGATCCAGTTCTGAGATTATGTTCAGCTCTCTTGTCTCTGGACTGGTCATGTGGGAGTTAATCCTCTCTGCCTCACCCTGGAGCTGGCTGAGCTATTTAAGTCCTCTGCAGCCTGTGGGCCAGTGTCAGCTATAGTTCATCCTGCACTGTTTGAGCTCCTGACCTGGATCCCTGTTCTAGTGTTCCTCTTTGCCTCTGACTGCCTGCACCCATTTGTTACTTGTTCTGACCTTTGGCCTGTACCCCGACTCCGTCTTACGTCTCACGTTTTGGTTACCACGTTCCCGGTAGGTTCTGACATCTTGCTTGTCCCCGACGATTCTCTGCTCGCCCCTTCTGTACCGCGCTGCTATCTCCGTGTATGACCTTGGCTTGTTTCATGTCCCTTTCATTACCTGTAAAGGCATGGATGATTGACCCCGTGGAGACCAAAACATCCAACACCGCGGAGACACCATCACGTGTTTCTCAACGCAGTGATCCAGAACACTGCCCCCAAATATGCAAATGCATGTAGAGGAACTGCGGAGACACCATCACGTGTTTCTCAACGCAGGCAGTGAATAGCCAGGCCTTTCACCAGGAAGGAACAACCAAGGGAAGGGCAGCATCCAATAAAGGAAAACATCCAATAAAGGAAAACCACCTATGCCAAGCATGGTATCCATCCACAGACAGCTGTTTCGGGGTTTTTGCCCCTCATCAGTGTGGAGTAGGAAACTGGCTATCAGGAGCAGTGCCTAGTAGAAAGTCTATAAAGGCACGGATGATTGACCTCGTGGAGACCAAAACATCCAACACTGCGGAGACACCATCACGTGTTTCTCAACGCAGTGATCCAGAACACTGCCCCCAAATATGCCCCTACTCCACACTGATGAGGGGCAAAAACCCCGAAACAGCTGTCTGGGCAATGGAGTACTCGGTACCGGGTCCTTCAGTTCCCTCAGCGAGGATGTCACGGTGGCCCGACCCAGACCGTGGCCCTATCAGGGGCACCCAATAAAAGGCAGAGTTCGTAGTAGTGTTCGTGACGCCACCTGTGGTATTCGGTCCGAGTGACCGACGCTGCTTAGTGGTCCGCTGGGGTGATGGAATGGCAGCTAGATGGTATACCTTCCCACAGGTGAAGTATATCCCCAGGGCTTCCCAGAAATGTAGATGTTGATGGTGGATGGTGCAAGGTGCGGTAAATAACGAGGACACAATGGGTGCAGTCTATTTACCTTTACTGAAGGCTTCAGCATCCACAGTCCAGAGTGCCGGATGACAGGGTAGGCAGGGTCCAGCCGGTCTGATGGCAATTCCAGAGTCCCCTTATCCAGGTGGAAATCAGTAGCCTTCCCCTTGCGCACAGTAACGTAGTAGGTCCCTACTTGCATTAGCTACCATAAGGTCCTCACTGTTGTTACTTCTCTCTCTCTGTCCCCCAGATGGATAGGACATACCTGTATGACGTTGGTGGCCTGAGGCTATTTTATAGGGACCCTAGTGTCGCACCTCCTCCGCATTGCCACCTTGTCTGCTTAGGTGTTTAGGTCGGACAGCCAACTTGGAATCGACTGCCCTGCCGGTCTCTGAAGTAAAGCGTAGAGTCTATTACTCCCTCGGTGTTCCGACCACCGGATCTGCGGTTCAGATGTAGGCAGCCTGCTTCTAGCTGGTCTCCCACTGATGTTTCACTCCTGTTGCTATGACTTCTGTGCTCACTCACTACGACACACTTCCCTTCTTGTCCTTTCTTAGGAGGCTGCCGCATGGGTTGCAGGCACATCTCCGTGTCCTTCTTTCCCACTAAGCCGCTGATGTTCTTTCCTTTTTCCTCTGCCTGCCTGACAGGAATTCCCTGGGTCGAGCCCAGTCTGCTTCTCTCCCTCTCCTTCTCCTGACTCCAACTGACTGACTTCCTAACCAACCCACCAGTTTTACCCTTTGCGAGGAGTGGCCTAGTACATAGAACCCTTAGCTCCCCCTGGTGGACCGGCGTGTGAAGTGTGTGTGTGGCTGTGATACCTGGCAGGGTGAACTCCTTTGGTGCCATCAGACGTAACATCGCTCCCCCTGATGGAAGAACGACATTACTGCAACGACCAGGACTCTGGGACGCTGCATGTGGACAACCAGACTACTGCATCCTAGCATTAGTACATGTGGAGACAACCAGACTACAGCATCCTGGTATTATTACAGACGGGGACAACCAGACTACAGCATTCTGACATTATTAAAGTTGATCAGTCTGAGGACCTTTATTAGGATTCAGGCACTATTACAGATGGGGACACTAGGCTACAACATTATGGCATTATTAAATGGGAGGGACAGCAGACTACAGGATTCAGGCATTATTACACATGGAGAAACTAGGTCACATCTGTGTGCGGGAGGTCCAGGGTCGAGGGAGGTTAGCACTGAGCCAACTGAGGAACCCATGCAGGTGGGTGCGGCATCACATCCTGGTAAATTGTCTGTTGTCGGGCGTAAGGGGGGAGTGTGTTTCTTTTGTGGTAAAAAGGGACACTTTGTGGGCATGTGTCCTTCCTGACAACTTAGTAAAACAACAGCCGGAAAACTAGATGGCCCAGTTTGCTGGGAGGTTTGCAACCCTGGTGTACTTATCACCTCTGTGGGTTTCACGCTGTTTTTTCTACCTGCCGTAATCCACGTTAGTGGACGTGTCTGCATTTCTGGACAATGGGGCAGGATTTAATTTGATCAACGCTATCATCAATCACCAGACTGCAGTATTCCGGCATTATTATATGTGGGGACACCAGACTACAGTATTCCGGCACTATTATAGGAGAGCACACCAGACTACAGTATTCTGGCATTATTATGGGTGGGAACACCAGACTACAGTATTCCGGCATTATTATAGGTGGGGACACCAGACTACAGTATTCCGGCATAATTATAGGTGGAGACACCAGACTACAACATTCTGGAATTATCACAGGTGGGGACACCAGACCACAATATTTAGGCATTATTATAGGAGTGCACACCAGACTACAGTATTCTGGCATAATTACAGGTGGGGACAAGAGACTACAGTATTACGGCATTATTATAGGTGGGGACACCAGACTACAGTATTCCGGCATAATTATAGGTGAAGATACCAGACTACAGTATTGCGGCATTATTATAGCTGGCGACACCAGACTACAACATTCTGGAATTATCACAGGTGGGGACACCAGACTACAGTATTCAGGCATTATTATAGGAGTGCACACCAGTCTACAGTATTCTGGCATAACTACAGGTGGGGACAAGAGACAACAGTATTACGGCATTATTATAGGTGGGGACACCAGACTGCAGTTTTCAGGCATTATTATAGGAGGGCACACCAGACTACAGTATTCTGGCATTATTATAGGTGGGGACACCAGACTACAGTATTCTGGCATTATTATAGGTGGGGACACCAGACTACAATATTCTGGCATAATTATAGGTGGGGACAAAAGACTACAGTATTTCGGCATTATTATAGGTGGAGACACCAGACTACAGTATTCCTGCATTATTACAGGTGGGGACAACAGACTACAATATTCCGGCATTATTATGGGTAGGGACACCAGACTACAGTATTCCGGCATTATTGTAGGTGGAGAAACCAGACTGCAACATTCTGGAATTATTACAGGTGGGGACACCAGACTACAGTATTCCTGCATTATTATAGGTGGAGAACCCAGACTACAGTATTCCGGCATTATATTAGGTGGGGACACCAGACTATAGTATTCCGGCATTATATTAGGTGGGGACACCAGACTACAGTACTCTGGCACTGTTATAGGTGGGGACACCAGACTACAGTATTCCGGCATAATTATAGGTGAAGATACCAGACTACAGTATTGCAACATCCCAAAAGAAATGGGCTTACGTTTATCAAAAGTCGAATTACCCTTATGAAAACCCTTCAACACCTGCCGTATAACAAAGTCCTTTGTGACGTCCCTCAATCCTTGCAACTGAAAACCAAAAGCCAAACCTGCTATAAACTTGTTTAACCTAGACACGGACCAACCCCACTCCACGACCTTACCTACCAGTGCCAATAACGCCATTGCCCTATCGCTATCTGACCCAGCCGAGCCGCATTGAAACAACCAACTTTCCCTCATGGCCCATGACGCCGCATAATCTGACCATGTCCTGTTTGACACCGAAGCTTGGATCAATCGGCCTCCCCTTCCGTAACCACCTGCCACAGATGCAAAGGACATGCTGCTCCTGCCGCCTCCGAATCTGGAGCCAATTCCCGGAATCGGTCCCACTGCAAACGAGACAAAGCATCAGCTATATTGTTCTGAACTCCAGGCACGTGCACCGCCGAAATCCATGCATTCAACTCCAAGCATCTCAAGACCAACTCCCTGACCAGCCTAATATCTGGGGGGGAGGAAGAAGATAGGCTGTTGATCACGGACACCACGCTCGAGTTATCGCAATGAAAACGTACTCGCCGGTCACAAAAACTGTCACCCCAAACAAACACCGACACCACAATCGGGAACAACTCCAACAATGCCAAATTCTTGGTAAGCCCCTTCTTTCGCCAATCCTCTGGCCACACCCCGACGCTCCATTTTCCTCCACAGTAGGCCCCATAACCAACTCCACCCGCTGCGTCTGTGTAGATCTCGCAATCAAAAGCATTCAGATCCTCCTGCTGAATAAGCGACCTGCCGTTATAGCCTTCCAAAAAACGTTGCCAAACAAGAAGGTCATCCTTATGCTCTCTACCCAAATGGATAAAATGATGAGCCGACCGGACTCCAGCCGTCGCCCTGGACAATCTGCGGCAAAATATCCTGCCCATTGGCATAATACGACAAGCAAAATTCAGGCGGCCCAGCAACCACTGGAACTCCTTCAAAGAAGTCTTCCGCAATTTTCCAATCCGACTCACCTCTTGCTTAAGCAACTCCAACTTATCATCCGGCAACCTACACTCCATTTTTTCAGAATCAATGAGAATCCCTAAGAAACTCAGGACCTTGCAGGGGCCCTCTGTTTTATCCTGTGCCAAAGGAACCCCAAACTGTCCGGCCACCCATTCCATGGTACCAAGTAGATGACCACACACTGCCGAATCCGGTGGACCAACAAACAGAAAGTCATCCAAGTAGTGAATGACAGAAGGAACGGCCGATACGTCTCTCACTACCCACTCCAAAAAGGTACTGAAAGTCTCAAACAATGCACAAGAAATCGAACATCCCATAGGCAAAACACCTATCCAAGTAAAAACCACCCTCCCACCAACAACCTAACAAAGGAATGCTCTGCGGATGCACCGGCAAGAGCCTAAAGGCCGACTCGATGTCCGTTTTTGCCAACAATGCCCCAGGCCCGTACTTTCGCACCCACCGAACAGCCGCATCAAACGATGTGTAAACAACAGAGCACAACTCCTCCGCAATCCCATCATTAACTGAGGATCCTTTGGGATACGACAGATGCTGAATTAACCGGAACTTGTTCGGCTCCTTCTTGGGCACCACCCCAAGCGGGGAAACAATTACGCCAGCCATGGGCAACGAACTAAACGGCCCCGCCATTCTTCCCAGTTCAACCTCTTTTGCCAATTTAGCCGAAACAACCTCCGAATGCAAGCTAGCTGATCTCAAATTTTTTGTAGAAAAAGGAACCACGTGCGTTGGGTGAGGGATCTTAAACCCCTCAAGAAAACCGTCCCTAATAACCTCCGCCTTTTTAACATCCGGGTATCTACTTAGATAGGGGGCCATTTTTTGAACCCTCACTGGAGTCACCCCCTTGACCGCCACCCACTGATGGCTTACCCCGTGATTTCTTGAAACACTTAGCAGCTCCTTGAGAGGCCCCGTTGCAGTGGGAGCACACGTGTTTAAATTTACAGGTGGTGCCATACTTGCACTGGCCCTCATTAAACTGCCAGCATGTCCCGGTTTTTTCCTTTGCACCCTGAGACCCGTGTCCTCCGCCTTGTCCTGACTGCAGACTGCTACCCCCCTCCCCCCTGAAAGGACTGCCCATATCGCATCGGAGCCATTACCTTCAACCACAATCCAATGTCTTTTTGGTCCCACCTTATCTCCGGCCTCACCGCTTTTCGCTGCCTGAACTGTTCATCGTATCTCAGCCAAGCCTGGCCCCCGTAGGTACGATGCGCTTCTCCAATAGCATCCAAATAACAAAACAGGCCTGAGCAATTCTCGGGGAATTTCTCCCCTATAACACTCGCTAGAATGGCAAAGGCCTGCTGCCAGTTAACGAACGTCTGAGGAATAAGGCGCCAACGCCTCTTTTCTTCCTCCTCCTTTTTGCTGTCGTCTTTCTTTCCTTTATCAAAATTAAATTTTTCTAAAGGAAGGAGAGAGAAAATCTCTACGTATTCATTTTTCCAAATCCTTTCCCTGACCTCCTTCTTCAAATGGGCCCCCAGCGGACCCTCAAAACACACATAGACCTCGCCTTTTGCCCTATCGTCTAACTTAACGGTATCACCTTTTCCCGTTTCCGTTTGAACCGACACCGACACCCCGCCGCAGAAACAGGCGGCCCACTACCCGAGCTCGCAATCTCGCTCGAACCCCCTGCTACACCCCCAGCAACCGACACCCAGGCCCCAGCGGGCGACGATCCCACACTATTAGCAACTGAATTACCCCCGCCCCCATCCAATCTACGCAAAATCTGCGACATAACCGCTAAAAGCTCTCTAACACCCGGAACCTCATTACTGCCCCCACCCCGCTCCACTACACCCAAAACACCCGGCACTGGAAAAAGACTGGACATATACTCACGTGGCTGCGCAGGTGCTGTGTCCCCACCAGCTGTGCTTCCTGAATCCTGCCGGTCCCTTTCGTCGCGATGTTCGTTCCCGGAATCGTCGCTGCCACTCATCTGCCCCAGGCCCGCGCCCCTGGCCTCCACGTCACCAGGGGGGACCGAGACTGGCGAAGGCGACCGGTCCCTCGACCTTCTGCTGGATCTGGATCTGTCCGGCTCCGTGAGTCCTCTGTTTCCTGACGCTGGACTGTCTCCTCTGGACGCCGCTCCTGCGGCGCGACCGCGACCCGCTCCCTGCCGTGATGCCGCCGCTGTCCTGCACGATAATCTGCTCTGCCGTCCGGTCGCAGAGCCAGGTGCACTGGGGGGATGGGATCCGAGTGCACCCGCCGCAATACTCCCCGACTCCTGCCTCGTGGATGCTGCCGCCGCCGCTGGGCTCCTCCCCCGCCCTGTCGCTCGCGTCGCCGCCACCGCGGGAGATGCTCCCCGGCGGGTAGAGGCTGCAGTTCTCGGTGCTGTGGCGCCGCCGCGCCCTCTGCTAGGCCGCACCGGAAGTGCGGCCCTGGCATCCTGTGCAACGCCGGCGTCCTGCCGCGTCTGCACCGCTCGCCCAGCACCGCGCCGCCTCGCGCCGGCAGGGCCGCCGGGTGGATTCCTGCCGGAGGGGGGGCTGTGGGCAAGGTGGATCCGCCGCGTCCCCCAGCCCCCGCAGGGTCCCGGGAGGGGCTCCGCGGCCTGCGCCTGCCGCGCGGTGTAGTGTCAGGGGACAGCCTCTCTGGCGGCCTCGTCTGCCTGGTTCTGCTGCCCCGGCTCCCGCTGTCCTGGCTCCCACTGTCACCGAGCAGCCCTGTGAGCTGCTCCTCCAGCCATCCGGCCCTCCTGGATCTAGCCTCCCGGCGAAGCTGAGCGACCAGGCTGTCCACGGTAGACATGGTAAGTGGCTGTGGCAGCAGGTCCACTCACTTCGCCCATCTAAGGTGACTGATCCCCCCTTTTCCCGCACTTTCCCAAGCCCCCACCTCCCTTTTGCATAAATCCACACCCCCAATCCTACTCTACCAATCCCCGGGCCCCCTTTCTCCTATTTTAAAAAACCTACTGCACTGCTCCCCATGGCAATGCAGTCATGTGGGGGCCTCCTTTTAGCTGCGCCCCATACAGCCCCCCCTCTTTATTATAGGTGGGAACACCAGACTACAGTATTCTGGCATTATTATAGGTGGGGACACCAGACTACAGTATTCCGGCATTATTATAGGTGGGGACACCAGACTACAGTATTCCGAAATTGTTTTAAGTGGGGACACCAGACTACAGTATTCCGGCATTATTATAGGTGGGCACACCAGACTACAGTATTCTGGCACTATTATAGGTGGCGACACCAGACTACAGTATTCTGGCATTATTATAGGTGGGAACACCAGACTACAGTATTCTGGCATTATTATAGGTGGGGACACCAGACTACAGTATTCCGGCATTATTATAGGTGGGGACACCAGACTACAGTATTCCGAAATTGTTTTAAGTGGGGACACCAGACTACAGTATTCCGGCATTATTATAGGTGGGCACACCAGACTACAGTATTCTGGCACTATTATAGGTGGCGACACCAGACTGCAGTATTCTGGCATTATTACAGGTGGGCACACCAGACTACAGTATTACGGCATTATTATAGGTGGGGACACCAGACTGCAGTATTCTGGCATTATTATAGGTGGGGACACCAGACTACAGTATTCCGGCATTACTATAGGTGGGGACACCAGACTACAGTATTCTGGCATTATTATAGGTGGGGACACCAGACTGCAGTATTCTGGCATTATTATATGTGGGGTCACCAGACTGCAGTGTTCCGGCATTATTATATGTGGGGTCACCAGACTACAGCATTCTGGCATTATTATAGGTGGGGACACCAGACTACAGTATTTAGGCATTATTATAGGTGGGGACACCAGACTACAGCATTCTGGCACTATTATAGATGGGGCCACCAGACTACAGTATTCTGGCATTATTATAGGTGGGGACACAAGACTGCAGTATTCCGGCATTATTATACAGTAGGTGGCGACACCAGGCTACAACATTCTGGAATTATCACAGGTGGGAACACCGGACTACAGTATTCTGGCATTATTATAGGTGGGGACACCAGACTAGAGTATTCTGGCACTATTATAGGTGGCGACACCAGACTGCAGTATTCCGGCATCATTACAGGTGGGGACACCAGACTACAATATTACGACATTATTATAGGTGGGGACACGAGACTACAGTATTCTGGCATGATTATAGGTGGGGACACCAGACTACAGTATTCCGGCATTGCTATAGGTGGGGACACCAGACTACAGTATTACGGCATTATTATGTGTGGGGACACCAGACTACAGTATTACGGCATTATTATATGTGGGGACACCAGACTACAGTATTCAGGCATTATTATAGGTGGGGACCCCAGACTACAGTGTTTAGGCATTATTATAGGTGGGGACACCAGACTACAGTATTCTGGCACTATTATAGGTGGGGTCACCAGACTACAGTATTCTGGCATTATTATAGGTGGGGACACCAGACTACAGTATTCTGGCACTGTTATAGGTGGGCACACCAGACTACAGTATTCTGCCATTATTATAGGTGGGGACACCAGACTACAGTATTCTGGCATTATTATAGGTGGGAACACCAGACTACAGTATTCTGGCATTATTATAGGTAGGGACACCAGACTACAGTATTCTGGCATTATTATAGGTGGGGACACCAGACTACAGTATTCTGCCATTATTATAGGTGGGGACACCAGACTACAGTATTCTGGCATTATTATAGGTGGGAACACCAAACTACAGTATTCTGGCATTATTATAGGTGGGGACACCAGACTACAGTATTCTGGCATTATTATAGGTGGGGACACCAGACTACAGTATTCTGGCATTATTATAGGTGGGGACACCAGACTACAGTATTCTGCCATTATTATAGGTGGGGACACCAGACTACAGTATTCTGGCATTATTATAGGTGGGGACACCAGACTACAGTATTCTGGCATTATTATAGGTGGGGACACCAGACTACAGTATTCTGGCATTATTATAGGTGGGGACATCAGACTACAGCATTCTGGCATTATTATAGGTGGGGACACCAGACTACAGTATTCTGGCATTATTATAGGTGGGGACACCAGACTACAGTATTCTGGCCCTGTTATAGGTGGGAACACCAGACTACAGTATTCTGGCATTATTATAGGTGGGAACACCAGACTACAGTATTCTGGCATTATTATAGGTGGGGACACCAGACTACAGTATTCTGGCATTATTATAGGTGGGGACACCAGACTACAGTATTCTGCCATTATTATAGGTGGGGACACCAGACTACAGTATTCTGGCATTATTATAGGAGGGCACACCAGACTACAGTATTCTGGCATTATTATAGGTGGGGACATCAGACTACAGTATTCTGGCATTATTATAGGTGGGGACACCAGACTACAGTATTCTGGCACTGTTATAGGTGGGAACACCAGACTACAGTATTCTGGCACTGTTATAGGTGGGAACACCAGACTACAGTATTCTGGCATTATTATAGGTGGGGACACCAGACTACAGTATTCTGGCATTATTATAGGTGGGAACACCAGACTACAGTATTCTGGCACTGTTATAGGTGGGAACACCAGACTACAGTATTCTGGCATTATTATAGGTGGGGACACCAGACTACAGTATTCTGGCATTATTATATGTTGGGACACCAGACTACAGTATTTTGGCATTATTATAGGAGGGCACACCAGACTACAGTATTCTCGCATTATTATAGGTGGGGACATCAGACTACAGTATTCTGGCATTATTATAGGTGGGGACACCAGACTACAGTATTCTGGCATTATTATAGGTGGGGACACCAGACTACAGTATTCTGGCATTATTATAGGTGGGCACACCAGACTACAGTATTCTGCCATTATTATAGGTGGGGACACCAGACTACAGTATTCTGGCACTGTTATAGGTGGGAACACCAGACTACAGTATTCTGGCACTGTTATAGGTGGGAACACCAGACTACAGTATTCTGGCATTATTATAGGTGGGGACACCAGACTACAGTATTCTGGCATTATTATAGGTGGGGACACCAGACTACAGTATTCTGGCATTATTATAGGTGGGGACACCAGACTACAGTATTCTGGCATTATTATAGGTCGGGACACCAGACTACAGTATTCTGGCATTATTATAGGTGGGCACACCAGACTACAGTATTCTGCCATTATTATAGGAGGGCACACCAGACTACAGTATTCTGGCATTATTATAGGTGGGGACACCAGACTACAGTATTTTGGCATTATTATAGGTGGGGACACCAGACTACAGTATTCTGGCATTATTATAGGTGGGGACACCAGACTACAGTATTCTGGCATTATTATAGGTGGGGACACCAGACTACAGTATTCTGGCATTATTATAGGTCGGGACACCAGACTACAGTATTCTGGCATTATTATAGGTGGGCACACCAGACTACAGTATTCTGCCATTATTATAGGAGGGCACACCAGACTACAGTATTCTGGCATTATTATAGGAGGGCACACCAGACTACAGTATTCTGGCATTATTATAGGTGGGGACATCAGACTACAGTACTCTGGCATTATTATAGGTGGGAACACCAGACTACAGTATTCTGGCATTATTATTAGTGGGGACACCAGACTACAGTATTCTGGCATTATTATAGGTGGGGACACCAGACTACAGTATTCTGCCATTATTATAGGTGGGGACACCAGACTACAGTATTCTGGCATTATTATAGGAGGGCACACCAGACTACAGTATTCTGGCATTATTATAGGTGGGGACATCAGACTACAGTATTCTGGCATTATTATAGGTGGGGACACCAGACTACAGTATTCTGGCACTGTTATAGGTGGGAACACCAGACTACAGTATTCTGGCACTGTTATAGGTGGGAACACCAGACTACAGTATTCTGGCATTATTATAGGTGGGGACACCAGACTACAGTATTCTGGCATTATTATAGGTGGGAACACCAGACTACAGTATTCTGGCACTGTTATAGGTGGGAACACCAGACTACAGTATTCTGGCATTATTATAGGTGGGGACACCAGACTACAGTATTCTGGCATTATTATAGGAGGGCACACCAGACTACAGTATTCTGGCATTATTATAGGTGGGGACACAGTATAGGTTTACACAGTAAAATATCGATATTTGCAGATGATACAAAACTATGTAAAGCAGTTAATACAAGAGAAGATAGTATTCTGCTACAGATGGATCTGGATAAGTTGGAAACTTGGGCTGAAAGGTGGCAGATGAGGTTTAACAATGATAAATGTAAGGTTATACACATGGGAAGAGGGAATCGATATCACCATTACACACTGAACGGGAAACCACTGGGTAAATCTGACAGGGAGAAGGACTTGGGGATCCTAGTTAATGATAAACTTACCTGGAGCAGCCAGTGCCAGGCAGCAGCTGCCAAGGCAAACAGGATCATGGGGTGCATTAAAAGAGGTCTGGATACACATGATGAGAGCATTATACTGCCTCTGTACAAATCCCTAGTTAGACCGCACATGGAGTACTGTGTCCAGTTTTGGGCACCGGTGCTCAGGAAGGATATAATGGAACTAGAGAGAGTACAAAGGAGGGCAACAAAATTAATAAAGGGGATGGGAGAACTACAATACCCAGATAGATTAGCGAAATTAGGATTATTTAGTCTAGAAAAAAGACGACTGAGGGGCGATCTAATAACCATGTATAAGTATATAAGGGGACAATACAAATATCTCGCTGAGGATCTGTTTATACCAAGGAAGGTGACGGGCACAAGGGGGCATTCTTTGCGTCTGGAGGAGAGAAGGTTTTTCCACCAACATAGAAGAGGATTCTTTACTGTTAGGGCAGTGAGAATCTGGAATTGCTTGCCTGAGGAGGTGGTGATGGCGAACTCAGTCGAGGGGTTCAAGAGAGGCCTGGATGTCTTCCTGGAGCAGAACAATATTGTATCATACAATTATTAGGTTCTGTAGAAGGACGTAGATCTGGGGATTTATTATGATGGAATATAGGCTGAACTGGATGGACAAATGTCTTTTTTCGGCCTTACTAACTATGTTACTATGTTACTATGACATCAGACTACAGTATTCTGGCATTATTATAGGTGGGGACACCAGACTACAGTATTCTGGCATTATTATAGGTGGGGACACCAGACTACAGTATTCTGGCATTATTATAGGTGGGGACACCAGACTACAGTATTCTGGCACTGTTATAGGTGGGAACACCAGACTACAGTATTCTGGCACTGTTATAGGTGGGAACACCAGACTACAGTATTCTGGCATTATTATAGGTGGGGACACCAGACTACAGTATTCTGGCATTATTATATGTGGGGACACCAGACTACAGTATTTTGGCATTATTATAGGTGGGGACGCCAGACTACAGTATTCTGGCATTATTATAGGTGGGGACACCAGACTACAGTATTCTGGCATTATTATAGGTGGGGACACCAGACTACAGTATTCTGGCACTGTTATAGGTGGGGACACCAGACTACAGTATTCTGGCCCTGTTATAGGTGGGGACACCAGACTACAGTATTCTGGCATTATTACAGGTGGGGACACCAGACTACAGCATTCTGGCCCTGTTATAGGTGGGAACACGAGACTACAGTATTCTGGCATTATTATAGGTGGGGACACCAGACTACAGTATTCTGGCATTATTATAGGTGGGGACACCAGACTACAGTATTCTGGCATTATTATAGGTGGGGACACCAGACTACAGTATTCTGGCACTGTTATAGGTGGGAACACCAGACTACAGTATTCTGGCACTGTTATAGGTGGAAACACCAGACTACAGTATTCTGGCACTGTTATAGGTGGGAACACCAGACTACAGTATTCTGGCACTGTTATAGGTGGGAACACCAGACTACAGTATTCTGGCACTGTTATAGGTGGGCACACCAGACTACAGTATTCTGGCACTGTTATAGGTGGGAACACCAGACTACAGTATTCTGGCATTATTATAGGTGGGGACACCAGACTACAGTATTCTGGCACTGTTATAGGTGGGCACACCAGACTACAGTATTCTGGCATTATTATAGGTGGGGACACCAGACTACAGTATTCTGGCATTATTATAGGTGGGGACACCAGACTACAGTATTCTGGCATTATTATAGGTGGGGACACCAGACTACAGTATTCTGGCATTATTATAGGTGGGGACACCAGACTACAGTATTCTGGCATTATTATAGGCGGGGACATCAGACTACAGTATTCTGGCATTATTATAGGCGGGGACACCAGACTACAGTATTCTGGCATTATTATAGGTGGGGACACCAGACTACAGTATTCTGGCCCTGTTATAGGTGGGAACACCAGACTACAGTATTCTGGCATTATTATAGGTGGGAACACCAGACTACAGTATTCTGGCATTATTATAGGTGGGGACACCAGACTACAGTATTCTGGCATTATTATAGGTGGGGACACCAGACTACAGTATTCTGCCATTATTATAGGTGGGGACACCAGACTACAGTATTCTGGCATTATTATAGGTGGGGACACCAGACTACAGTATTCTGGCCCTGTTATAGGTGGGAACACCAGACTACAGTATTCTGGCATTATTATAGGTGGGAACACCAGACTACAGTATTCTGGCATTATTATAGGTGGGGACACCAGACTACAGTATTCTGGCCCTGTTATAGGTGGGAACACCAGACTACAGTATTCTGGCATTATTATAGGTGGGAACACGAGACTACAGTATTCTGGCATTATTATAGGTGGGGACACCAGACTACAGTATTCTGGCATTATTATAGGTGGGGACACCAGACTACAGTATTCTGCCATTATTATAGGTGGGGACACCAGACTACAGTATTCTGGCATTATTATAGGAGGGCACACCAGACTACAGTATTCTGGCATTATTATAGGTGGGGACATCAGACTACAGTATTCTGGCATTATTATAGGTGGGGACACCAGACTACAGTATTCTGGCACTGTTATAGGTGGGAACACCAGACTACAGTATTCTGGCACTGTTATAGGTGGGAACACCAGACTACAGTATTCTGGCATTATTATAGGTGGGGACACCAGACTACAGTATTCTGGCATTATTATAGGTGGGAACACCAGACTACAGTATTCTGGCACTGTTATAGGTGGGAACACCAGACTACAGTATTCTGGCATTATTATAGGTGGGGACACCAGACTACAGTATTCTGGCATTATTATAGGTGGGGACACCAGACTACAGTATTTTGGCATTATTATAGGAGGGCACACCAGACTACAGTATTCTGGTATTATTATAGGTGGGGACATCAGACTACAGTATTCTGGCATTATTATAGGTGGGGACACCAGACTACAGTATTCTGGCATTATTATAGGTGGGGACACCAGACTACAGTATTCTGGCACTGTTATAGGTGGGAACACCAGACTACAGTATTCTGGCACTGTTATAGGTGGGAACACCAGACTACAGTATTCTGGCATTATTATAGGTGGGGACACCAGACTACAGTATTCTGGCATTATTATATGTGGGGACACCAGACTACAGTATTTTGGCATTATTATAGGTGGGGACGCCAGACTACAGTATTCTGGCATTATTATAGGTGGGGACACCAGACTACAGTATTCTGGCATTATTATAGGTGGGGACACCAGACTACAGTATTCTGGCACTGTTATAGGTGGGGACACCAGACTACAGTATTCTGGCCCTGTTATAGGTGGGAACACCAGACTAAAGTATTCTGGCATTATTATAGGTGGGGACACCAGACTACAGTATTCTGGCATTGTTATAGGTGGGGACACCAGACTACAGTATTCTGGCATTATTACAGGTGGGGACACCAGACTACAGCATTCTGGCCCTGTTATAGGTGGGAACACGAGACTACAGTATTCTGGCATTATTATAGGTGGGGACACCAGACTACAGTATTCTGGCATTATTATAGGTGGGAACACCAGACTACAGTATTCTGGCACTGTTATAGGTGGGAACACCAGACTACAGTATTCTGGCATTATTATAGGTGGGGACACCAGACTACAGTATTCTGGCATTATTATATGTGGGGACACCAGACTACAGTATTTTGGCATTATTATAGGAGGGCACACCAGACTACAGTATTCTGGCATTATTATAGGTGGGGACATCAGACTACAGTATTCTGGCATTATTATAGGTGGGGACACCAGACTACAGTATTCTGGCATTATTATAGGTGGGGACACCAGACTAAAGTATTCTGGCACTGTTATAGGTGGGAACACCAGACTACAGTATTCTGGCATTATTATAGGTGGGGACACCAGACTACAGTATTCTGGCATTATTATATGTGGGGACACCAGACTACAGTATTTTGGCATTATTATAGGTGGGGACGCCAGACTACAGTATTCTGGCATTATTATAGGTGGGGACACCAGACTACAGTATTCTGGCATTATTATAGGTGGGGACACCAGACTACAGTATTCTGGCACTGTTATAGGTGGGAACACCAGACTACAGTATTCTGGCACTGTTATAGGTGGGAACACCAGACTACAGTATTCTGGCATTATTATAGGTGGGGACACCAGACTACAGTATTCTGGCATTATTATATGTGGGGACACCAGACTACAGTATTTTGGCATTATTATAGGTGGGGACGCCAGACTACAGTATTCTGGCATTATTATAGGTGGGGACACCAGACTACAGTATTCTGGCCCTGTTATAGGTGGGAACACCAGACTAAAGTATTCTGGCATTATTATAGGTGGGGACACCAGACTACAGTATTCTGGCATTGTTATAGGTGGGGACACCAGACTACAGTATTCTGGCATTATTACAGGTGGGGACACCAGACTACAGCATTCTGGCCCTGTTATAGGTGGGAACACGAGACTACAGTATTCTGGCATTATTATAGGTGGGGACACCAGACTACAGTATTCTGGCATTATTATAGGTGGGGACACCAGACTACAGTATTCTGGCATTATTATAGGTGGGGACACCAGACTACAGTATTCTGGCACTGTTATAGGTGGGAACACCAGACTACAGTATTCTGGCACTGTTATAGGTGGGAACACCAGACTACAGTATTCTGGCACTGTTATAGGTGGGAACACCAGACTACAGTATTCTGGCACTGTTATAGGTGGGCACACCAGACTACAGTATTCTGGCACTGTTATAGGTGGGAACACCAGACTACAGTATTCTGGCATTATTATAGGTGGGGACACCAGACTACAGTATTCTGGCACTATTATAGGTGGGCACACCAGACTACAGTATTCTGGCATTATTATAGGTGGGGACACCAGACTACAGTATTCTGGCACTGTTATAGGTGGGAACACCAGACTACAGTATTCTGGCATTATTATAGGTGGGGACACCAGACTACAGTATTCTGGCATTATTATAGGTGGGGACACCAGACTAAAGTATTCTGGCATTATTATAGGTGGGAACACCAGACTACAGTATTCTGGCACTGTTATAGGTGGGAACACCAGACTACAGTATTCTGGCATTATTATAGGTGGGGACACCAGACTACAGTATTCTGGCACTGTTATAGGTGGGAACACCAGACTACAGTATTCTGGCATTATTATAGGTGGGAACACCAGACTACAGTATTCTGGCACTGTTATAGGTGGGAACACCAGACTACAGTATTCTGGCATTATTATAGGTGGGGACACCAGACTACAGTATTCTGGCACTGTTATAGGTGGGCACACCAGACTACAGTATTCTGGCATTATTATAGGTGGGGACACCAGACTACAGTATTCTGGCACTGTTATAGGTGGGGACACCAGTAATGTAATTTCAGAACTGAATCTGTAACCATAACAATACCATATGGACTTTATCTCAGGAGGTAAGAAGGTTACACATGATAGAGACAATAGGGAAGCTTTATCAAAGTTAGTGTACAAGAAAAGTGAAAGAATTCACAGCAACTAGGAAAGTGAGAACAGCAACATCCTTACTGATTGCTCTGGACAACTGGTCCTATTTTCCAGTGTGAATTGCTAATATACTATATTATTAGATTGTATCAATGCATTTAGTTAGAGTGACTGCTTACGTTTATGTTTTTATCTACATTGGTTTCAGTCCTGTTATCTTAAATACAACCCTACGACGCCATAGTATATCATTTTCCAGATATTTCACACCCTGGCATATCTGGGGAACTATTACACCCACCTGTTTGTCATTGATGTCTCCCTTCTGTTCACTATCACCAGTGTGGTAGCAGAATACTTGTGATTTATGGTGCTTACCCTTCATGTAGACAATATTAGCAGAGAACGGGAGTCATGTTATTAATAATGCTATTCATACTTGTATGTCATTACACGGCTCATGATGTCATGTACACCCACTAGTGAAGCTCCCACTTCCAGTATAATGTCCTTATTATGTGCCATGATTGTTCAGTGAGCTTATATCAGGGTATCAGCCTTAAACAGGGAGAGTCATTGTTTATAGTGCAAAGCTCGGTGCTCATAAAGCAACAGTAATTATCAGACTTACATAGTCTTATTATTTCTTCAAAGAAAATGGATGTCTTCATGTAAAAACTGCATAATTATTTGCCCATGATTGTCCTCCCTGCACAGTTCCCAACTACGGGTGCAGCATCCTGTTAGTCTAGGCTGATTGGGTTGCCCTGTTCACTAAGTATGCCACAATTTCCTTATTTTTAGAGAATTGTGTTTTTGTCTCTTAGGGTTCTTTTCCATTTGCGAGAAACACGTCCGTGTCTCGCATGTGAAAACCAAGCTGTGGCGCTGGCACTCCAGAGCGGAGCGTGCGGCCGCACAGCAACACATGGAGCTGCACGCTCCGCTCCACAGTGCCGGCGCCAGAGCTTGGTTTTCACATGCAAGACACGGACGTGTTTCTCGCAAATAGAAAAGAGCCCTTATGATAAAAACGGACAGATTATTTTGATCAGACTGATCAAAGTTTCATCAGAATGTGGTCCAAGAAATAAAAAAAAAAACTCCACCTTCTCCATTCTGATAGTCCGTGACAATTGGACTGCACTCGGAAATGTCATCTGAGTGCAGTCCAATTTTTTTCCACAGACCCAACCCTTGGATCAAAATCAGACATGTCTCCATGAGTGGACGTCACGAACAGCGAAAAATCACAAACGTGAATGGCCCCATAGACTATCACAGGTGTGAATACTGTCCATGAAAATCAATGATATCACTCGTATGTGAAAATCAGACATGTGAATGAGGCCTTACTCCTCATCTTGCTGGGATAATTTATCCACATAGAGTGCCTTATGTAGAAAATATCTACAAATGCACGGAAAATATCTTTTAAAAGGTATCCCATGATATTGCTTGGATTTAAATCCCATGAATGAAGATTGGTTAACAGCTGCTGCTAATATTGTTGGGGGTGGGGAGGGTTCCTATATATGATTTATGTGACATATCCACAAAATATGCCCTAATTGTTTGATAGATATAGGACCCACCTCCAAGGCCATCACCTATCCTAAGAAAGGGCATCTTTTCAATGATGAGTTGGCCGCACATTACTGTCTCACTCCATTCACTTTTATGCAATTTCTCCATTTCATCTGGTGCATGCACATTCATGACACCCACAAGGTGGAAGTTGGGGAATCCTATGAATAAGTGCAGAATCCAAAGGGGAACTGTGCCATAAATGGCAGAAACAGGAATAACCCTATACTTCACATACGGTAGTTCCCTTGACACTGACACCCCTAGCCACCCTGTGCTGTTATCTAAAGTTGGCCATAAACACATTTCTTCAGTAGTCAGATGTTTCTCCTGACTCCTTCATACACTGAAGGTCTCAGTTTAGCGAAACATCCATGTGTTTTTAAATTCCAACAGCCTGATCCCTCTCTCCCCTGATTTGTGTATCTAGAAAGAGCCAGAAGACCCCCATACACATCAGATAGTTGGCCAACGTTTTTCTAATGTATATGGGAGTTGGTAAACACAGACCCCTTAAAGGGAAGCTGTCTCCCCCAAAATTGATGGTGAGCTAAGCCCACCAGCATCAGGGGCTTATCTACAGCATTCTGTAATGCTGTAGATAAGCCCCCGATGTATCCTGAAAGATGAGAAAAAGAGGTTAGATTATACTCACCCAGGGACGGTCCCAGTACGATGGGTTTTGCGGTCCCGCGCCTCCCATCTTTTTACAATGACGTCCTCTTCTGGTCTTCATGCTGCGGCTCCGGCGCAGGCGTACTTTGTCTGCCCTGTTGAGGGCAGAACAAAGTACTGCAGTGCGCAGGTGCCGGGAAAGGTCAGACAACAGGACAGACAAAGTACAACTGCACCGGAGCCGCAGCGTGAAGACAAGAGGATGTCATCTAATGAAGATAGGAGGCCCCGAAACAGACCGCGACGCCCATCGTACCGGGACCTCCCCTGGTTGAGTATAATCTAACCTGTTTTTCTCATCTTTCAGGATACATCGGGGGGCTTATCTACAGCATTCCAGAATGCTGTAGATAAGCCCCTGATGCTGGTGGGCTTAGCTCACCTTCCATTTTTTGGGTGATAGGTTCTCTTTAATTTGAATTGAACTTAATTATGGCAGGTTCAAAGTATATTGAAATGGCAAGTAGCCTTTAGAGTTATCTTCATGTCATCACATGGCCTCAAATGTCCTGAATTATCATACATTTATATGCATCGGTGGTCACTGTACCATAAAGGCCATGTGCATACTGTTAGTATTTGTTGAGTTTTATACCTTAGTATTTATAAACCAAAACCAGGAGTGGGACAATCAGAGGAAAAGTATAATAGAAACATATGCACCACTTCTGCATTTATCACCCACTCCTGATTTTGACTTACAGATACTGAGGTAAAATACTGACCAAATACTGAACTTGTGAACGTGGCCAACAATAAATAAAGCAGCGATGCTCATCAGAGACCACCACTCCATTCTGATGGGGCACTGAAGAGCCGTTGGCATCGCCAATGATAAGCAAGTTGTCACCTAATCTATGGATTGATTGCACTTGTTCTTAGGTCCTGTGCAGACAAGTGTAGTGTCAAGACATCAGATCACACCTGGACCAGTATTATTCAATGAGGCCGTGCACATCAGGGCCGTATTTAGAGTTTCTGCTGCCCTAGGCACTTTTAGCGCTGCCTCCCCCTTTGGTGAGTATGACACTATCGGCACTGACTTTGGCAAGAATCTCTGATGTGAAAGTAGCTTTTTGCAGCAGATCCGGCAGTTTTTCTGCATCTGCCGCGTAACGGATTACTTACAGCAACACTGCGTTTGGCCTCATTCATTCCCTATGGAATTTGCGGCACTAGCTGTGATCTGGCAAATGTGGTACCATACCTCCCAACTTTTGAAGAAGGGAAAGAGGTAATTTTAGAGGCAAATTTTAGGCCACGCCTCTGACCACACCCATTTCACAACTAGTCACACCCATATCCACATCCCAACCACAGCCATTTAGCACTGCTGATCACACTGTTTCATATACAATAATTATAACCAAAAGAAAATATGTCCACCCAGTGCTCCATACTGTATAATGGCCACACATGATGCTCAATACTGTATAATAGCCACACATGATGCTCCATACTGTATAATGGCCACATATGATGCTCCATACTGTATAATGGCCACACATGATGCTCCATACTGTATAATGGCTCCACAGTGCTCCATACTGTATAATGGCCACACATGATGCTCCATACTGTATAATGGCCACACATGATGCTCCATACTGTATAGTGGCCACACATGATGCTCCATACTGTATAATGGCCACACATGATGCTCCATACTGTATAATGGCCACATATGATGCTCCATACTGTATAATGGCCACATATGATGCTCCATACTGTATAATGGCCCCACAGTGCTCCATACTGTATAATTACCACACAGTGATCCATACTGTATAAAGGCAACACATGATGCTCCATACTGTATAATGACCCCACAGTGTTCCATACTGTATAATGGCCACACAGTGATCCATACTGTATAAAGGCAACACATGATGCTCCATATTGTATAATGGCTCTACATGATGCTCCATACTGTACAATGGGCGGCCACACATGATGCTCAATACTGTATAATAGTCACACATGATGCTCCATACTGTATAATAGCCACACATGATGCTCAATACTGTATAATAGCCACACATGATGCTCCATACTGTATAATGGCCCCACAGTGCTCCATACTGTATAATTACCACACAGTGATACATACTGTATAAAGGCAAAACATATTGTGCTCCATACTGTATAATGACCCCACAGTGTTCCATACTGTATAATGGCCACACAGGGATCCATACTGTATAAAGGCAACACATGATAATGGCTCTACATGATGCTCCATACTGTATAATGGGCGGCCACACATGATGCTCAATACTGTATAATAGTCACACATGATGCTCAATACTGTATAATAGCCACACATGATGCTTCATACTGTATAATGGCCACATATGATGCTCCATGCATACTGTATAGTGGCCCACCCCCCCCCCCCATCCTGTATGCATGCTCATCTCCCCCCCCATGCATGGCTCATCGGCTCCCCGCTCCCATCATGCATGGCTCATCTCTCCCCCCCCTCCTGTATGCATGGCTCATCTCACCCCTCCTGTATGCATGGGTGGCTCATTTCCCCCCCCCTGTATGCGTGGCTCATCTCCCCCTCCCTGTATGCATGGGTGGCTCTGGCTCATCTCCCTTCCCCCCCCCCTGTATGTGTGGCTCATGTCCCACTCCCTGTATGCATGGGTGGCTCTGGCTCATGTCCCATCCCCCACTGTATGCGTGTCTCATGTCCCCCTTCCTGTATGCATGGGTGGCTCTGGCTCATTTCCCATCCCCCCTGTATGCGTGGCTCATGTCCCCCTCCCTGTATGCATGGGTGGCTCTGGCTCATCTCCCATCTCCCCCTCCCTGTATGCATGGGTGGCTCAGCCTCTGGCTCATCTCCCATCCCCCCTATGCATGGCTCATCGCCGGCTCCCATCTTGCATGGCTCGTCATCTCTCCCCCCTGGCCAGCCGCCCCCTCCATGCATGGCTCATCGTCATTGGCTCCCCGCCGGCACCGCTCCCATCTTGTATGGCTCGGCTCCCTGTCCACGGTCCTCCTTCATCCTCCCCCCCGTCCTCCCTGGCTGTCATCATACTCACCGCGCACGGCGCACAGAACGGAATCCTCCACCTCTGTCCCGGCGCAGCACCCTCGTCCTGTGTGAGCGGTCAGGTGGTATGCGGCATATTCATGACCTTAATGAGCGGTACCACCTGACCGCTCACACAGGACGAGCTGCAGTCGCTGAGACCAGACCAGGCATCGCTGGAGTAGCTAGGTGAGTATGTATGACTCATACTGTATGATGTAGGGGGGGCAAGGACTTGGAGGCAGGCAAGCGGTGGGGGGAAGGGTGGAATTAAGGTGACCCCGACCCGGACGCTATGAAAAAAAAACAAAAAAAACCTTGCTCAGGTGCCGCCCCCGCATCATCCCTGCCCTAGGCACGTGCCCTCAAGTGCCTAGAGGCAAATACGGCCCTGGTGCACATGTCCTCAGTTCGAGGAAAAACATTGCAGCATGCATGATTTGTCTCGGATCAGATGACACTCAATTCAAGTACATGGGTCCCTGTCAAAAATCAGGGAAACTTTTTTTCATTATTCTCCACATCTGCGAAAAATGGATCCTATTTTCAGCATACTTTGACCATTTTTTTCAGATGGAGAACATACACTCTTGTGACCTGAGCATTACTGGAATACCCCATTAATCATTCCAAACATCAATGGGCTATGCTAGATCACTACGTCCCCTTATAAGTGGGAAGGTGGTCTATCTGGATACTTATAAAGGATGGGGTGTAGCACTATTAGGTAAGGGTGGCGCCTTCAGCTCATACAGCCCCTTACCTGTGTGGCATCTGCTCTCATACTAAACTCTGCTTCCTGCACTTGCATCACATGTCCTGGCTGCTGCTATGTAATAACTCCTCACACTGGAAAATAGGGATTTTTGGTTACTCACCGTAAAATCCTTTTCTCCAAGACGCTCATTGGGGGACACAGGACTGTGTGACTGTGGGTGTATGCTTCTGCCGCCAGGAGGCTGACACTAAGTACACTTAAAAAAAAAAGTTAGCTCCTCCTCCATCGTATACACCCTGACACTGGCTACCAGAGACTCCAGTTTGGTGCAAAAAGCAGTAGGAGAACAAAAAACACAAAAAATAATATAACAGCATAAATACAGAAACTTTATGTCTAGAAAAGATCCTACTGACTAATGTAATCAGATATAACCAAAGCAGCCATAAGGCTACCAGGGAGGGAGCTGTGTCCCCCAATGAGCGTCTTGGAGAAAAGGATTTTACGGTGAGTAACCAAAAATCCCTATTTCTCCTTCGCCTCATTGGGGGACACAGGACTGTGGGATGTCCTAAAGCAGTCCCTGGGTGGGAAAAATCACTCACCAGAAAAAGACATCCAGATAATGTTTGTCTATAAATGCGCCACTGCTGCTTGAAGAATTCTTCTACCCAGACTTGCATCTGCAGAGGTCTGGGAATGGACATTATAATGTTTGACAAATGTATGCAGACTAGACCAGGTCGCAGCCTTGCAAACCTGTTCTGCTGAGGCCTGGTGCCGAACGGCCCAGGAAGCCCCCACTGCTCTAGTCGAATGAGCCTTGATTCCAGCTGGAACCGTCATGCCCATGGAGCAATAAGCCTCCTGAATGGTCGCCCTTATCCATCTGGCCAAGGTAGATCTTGAAGCCGCGCATCCCTTCCTGCGACCCTGCGGAAGGACAAACAGAGCATCTGTCTGGCGAAAGGGGGCCGTACGGGAAACGTACCTCCTCAGAGCCCTCACCAGATCCAACGTATGGAGAGCTTTTTCTACACGGTGCGTAGGTGCCGGACAAAAAGAGGGCAGAACAATATCTTCATTAATGTGAAAAGATGAAACAACCTTCGGCAAAAAGGACGGTGCTGGTCTGAGCACCACCTTGTCCTGATGAAATCGCAAAAAAGGAGGACGACAAGAAAGAGCTGCCAGCTCCGATACCCATCTTATGGACGTTATGGCCACTAAAAATACAACTTTCCAAGAGAGAAACATCAAAGAAACCTCTTGAAGAGGCTCAAAAGGAGCGTCCTGTAAAGCCCTTAAGACCAGATTAAGGTCCCAAGCTTCCAAAGGAGTCTTATAAGGAGGGACCTTATGAGCGACTCCCTGGAAAAAAGTCCTGACTTGACGATTAGGAGCAATCCTGCGTTGAAAAAGTACTGATAAAGCCGAAACCTGCCTTTTAAGGGCACTCGGAGCAAGCCCAGAATCCAGGCCTGCTTGAAGGAAGGCTAGAATGTTTGGAACGGAGAAACGCAGAGGGGGCAGCCCGCGTTCTCTACACCAGGAAAGAAACACCTTCCAAGTGTGATAATAAATCCTGGACTTACGTGCACTGATCATGGTATCAGCCACTTCTTGAGAAAAACCAGCCTGAGTTAAAACCCAAGATTCAACGGCCAGGCCGTCAAACGTAGGACCTCTGAGTTCTGGTGGTAGATCGGCCCTTGAGATAGAAGATCTGGCCGATCGGGGAGCCGCCAAGGAACCCCGGCTAGAAGTTGTACCAGGTCTGCATACCAGGTCCGTCGTGGCCAATCCGGAGCGATCAGGATGGCCGGCACTCTCTCTGATTTGATCTTCTTGATTACTCTCGGGAGCAGTGCCAGAGGAGGGAACAGATAAGAGAGATGAAATTGGTTCCAAGACAGTACCAGCGCATCCACGGCGATAGCCTGGGGATCTCGGTACCGAGAGACAAAACTGGGCACCTTGGCATTCACCTTGGACGCCATTAGATCCACGTCTGGAGTTCCCCAAAGATGGCATATCTGCAAAAATACCTCGGGGTGGAGAGACCATTCCCCGGAGGCTAGACCCTGACGGCTTAGGAAATCTGCCGCCCAGTTTTCTTCGCCCGGAATGTGGACCGCTGAGATCACAGAGTGATTTCTCTCCGCCCAGAGTAGAATCAGTTTTACCTCCTGCATGGCTGCCTTGCTGCGGGTGCCCCCCTGGTGATTTATGTAAGCTACCGCTGTGGCGTTGTCCGACTGAATCCGGACAGGGCGACCCGCCAGAAGATGGTGAAAACGTAACAAGGCTAGCCGGACCGCTCGAATCTCTAAGATATTGATGGGGAGTTCTGATTCCCGAGGAGACCAGCGTCCCTGAGCTGTGTGATTGAAGAACACTGCTCCCCAACCCAGGAGACTGGCATCTGTTGTGACCACTAGCCAATTGGTTGGGGGAAAGGGCTTCCCCCCGAGAAGAGATGAGCTGTTTAGCCACCAAGCGAGAGCCCGTTTGGTCTGGAAAGACAACCGAAATTTGCGGTTGAGAGAGAGAGGATTTTTGTTCCATGCTGACAGGATTGCACGTTGGAGGGGTCGAAGATGAAACTGTGCAAACGGAACCGCCTCTATGGTTGCAACCATCTTCCCTAACACCCTCATCCCGGACCGAATCGTATGAGGGTATGGTTGTAGAAGATTCCTCACTTCCCGCCGAAGGGCCAGGACCTTGTCCTGGGGAAGGATAGTTAAGGCTTGAGAGGTGTCGAAGATCATGCCTAAAAAAGAGATTTTTCGAGACGGCCGTAGAGATGACTTCCTTAAATTTACCAACCAACCTAGACGGGAAAGGGTGTCCAGAGTGATGTCGACATTTTCCTTGCAAGACTGAAGTGTCGGTCCCTTGATCAGCAGATCGTCTAGGTATGGCAAGACGACAATACCTCGGGAGTGCAGAATGGACACCACAGTCGACATGACTTTTGTGAACACCCTGGGAGCGGAAGCCAGACCGAAAGGTAATGCCGTGAACTGGAAGTGTAGATTGTTTACGGCAAACCGGAGAAATCTTTGATGGAGCGGAAAGATGGGAATATGAAGATAAGCATCCTGAATGTCTACTGAGGCCAAAAATTCTCCCTTTTCCAGAGAGGCGATGACCGACCGCAGAGACTCCATCCGAAAGTGTCGAACGCGGACAAGCTTGTTTAAGAGTTTGAGATCTAGGATAGGCCTCACTGCTCCATCCTTTTTGGGCACTACAAAAAGATTGGAATAAAAGCCCTGGAATCTTTCTTCCTTTGGAACAGGAGAAATGACACCGCTGATACGGAGAGACTCTATCGAATTGAACAAGCTTTGACGAAGAGATTTGCCCTTGGGAAGACGGGATGGGAAAAACCGGGGAGGAGAAAGACAGACCAGCTCTATTTTGTAACCTGAAGATATGAGCTCTGCCACCCACTGGTCGTGGATTACCTGAAGCCAGACCTGGCGAAATAAAAGTAGACGTCCACCTACCCTTTTGGAGATGCCCGGAAGAGGCCTCCAGTCACTTGGCCGAAAATCTTTGGGTCCTAGATCCTCTAGATCTAGAAGACTGGGGACGCATTCTTCCCCCCTGGCTGGCCGAATAAGGGGTCTGACCGTCTCGGTCCTGATTGGGCCGACCCTGCGCAGGAGAACCTGATGCTGGGGCCCATCTGACATAGCAAAAGGTTCTGAAGCGAGCCTGAAAATGGCGCCGAAAAGGCTGTCTGGCCCTCTGCTGAGGAAGGGACTTACTTTTCCCTCCTGTGGAGTCAGAAATTAGCTGATCCAGCTTTTCTCTGAACAAACGACCACTCTGATACGGCAGGGATGTAAGAGATTTCTTAGAGGTAGAATCAGCCCGCCAGGACCTTAACCAAAGGGCCCTTCTGATGGCAATAGCATTAGATGCAGCCGAGGAAGCACAATCTGCCGCATCCAGAGATGCGTTAATCAGATAGCTACCGGCCATAGCTACCTGAGAAGACATTTCAGCCAATTCTGCTGGCACATTACCTTCCTGGAGAGCCTTAGATAACGAGTCAGACCAAGATATCATAGCCCTGGCAACCCAGGTTGCCGCAAAAGAAGGAAAAAGTGCTGAGCTTGAGGCCTCAAAGACGGAACGAGCCAAGCTCTCTATAAGACGATCCGTAGGATCCTTAATCGATGAGCCATTAGGGAGAGATAGTAACGTGTTAGAGGCTAAACGGGACACTGGAGGATCTACAGAAGGATTTTCTGCCCAATCACTACAAAGTTCCGAAGCAAAAGCCTTCAGAGCTCTTTGCCCTGAAAAGCGTTTGTCCGGGTGCTCCCTATTGCGTCGAATCAGGTCCTCGAACTCAGGATGAGAGGAAAAAACCCTATGGGCCCGTTTAGACCGCTTAAATGAGACCTTATGATCAGAGGAAGAGACGAGCTCGTCCTCTATCCCCAAAGACTGATTGACAGCTTCAATTAGGCTGTCTACTGACTCCTGAAACCCAGGTTTATCAAAATTAAGAGACCCTTCTGACTCGTAGTCAGTCTCAACTTCACCGCTTTCTGCAGGGGAAGGAGAGCGAGATACGGAACTCCAGGATGTGGAAGCACCTGAGTGCCTGGGAGACGCTTTGCGAATCCGCTTTCCATGCGTCTGTCGAGTGAGAGCGCGCCCCCTGCAGGCCGCAGACTCCTGAGACCCCGAGGCCCTCTCTGAGACAGGCGGATTACCGGTCCCGACCGCCGGGGTCTGCAGTGATTTGATCGCTTCAGTAAGGGACGCCATGGATTGTGATAAGGACGTGACCCATTCCGGTGGAGCTACCACAGCATCTGGCTGAGGGACCGGAGCTGGAGAGACTACTGGAGGACTGGCAGGGGGGGTGCTCCTGGACATGTTCAGGGTCACAGGCCTCACAGAGGCGATTACTTTGGGCGTGCGGAAAAAGGGCATTACAAGATACACAACCGGTAAAAAGAACCGTGTGAGTCTTAACCTTTCTAGACATAATGATCCGTAATGCTATACCCAGGGCCAGAGACTGGGAAAAAAGGAATGCTTCAGTCCAGATGGAGAGAGAAGCACTTACCCCAGTCCTGTGTCCCCAAGAATACAGAGATGGATCCTGACAGCACGATCTCAAAATGTGCTGCCTTATATGTCCAGCAGGCTATAGGGGGGGAGGGACCGCCAAACTAAGCCGCAGCCTAGAGCAGGCCCGAAGCCGCGGCCTAAATTTCCCCCTCAGAAACCGGAGAAACTGGAACCGGACGTGACGCGCCGGAAGGGGCGGAGCCCCGCAGCGCGGCCTGCCGCCCGGAAGTCCCGGGCTCCAGGAACAGCCCCACGCCTGTAGAGAGCCAGGCAGAGCCGAAGCCTCCGGAGGAAAAGCGGCGCCGATCTCTCTACACCGCGGCGCCGCTTCGGAGCGCTGCAGCGCCGCCCACCAAACGCCGCGGCACTTCTCCAGATAACGCCACAGAGCTGCAGGCGCCCAGCGCCGGAGCACACAAAAAAAGGACGCCAGCCTCACCCGGAGCCGGACCACCGCACTACCCAGGCCAGCGCAACAGGTATCAGGAGCCCCCCCTGACACACCACACTCAGCGAGGGGTGGAAAGAATGACGGTCAGGCACCCAAACTCCATTATCCCAGGATAAGGAGAGGGACCGTCCTCCACCCCAGCTAACACCCCTGGCAGGGGTGTAGAAAACAGGGGGGAACACACGGACGTCTAGGAGCACCTGTACAGCCTGGGGTCTAGATACCTCAGGGTGCTCAGGGCCAAGTCCAGTGAAAAATCCCACGTAGCGGGGAAGGATACGTGGAGTAGAATCACACGTGCTTGCCCGTTGATGATTTGGGGAGATCGGACCCTCAAAAAGGTCCGTCGCCCCTAAAACCGAAAGTTGAAAGTCGGGTCCAAAAATCCAGGACCCAGAGATGTGCCTCCTTGAGACACTAAGCATAAACTGGAGTCTCTGGTAGCCAGTGTCAGGGTGTATACGATGGAGGAGGAGCTAACTTTTTTTTTTAAAGTTTACTTAGTGTCAGCCTCCTGGCGGCAGAAGCATACACCCACAGTCACACAGTCCTGTGTCCCCCAATGAGGCGAAGGAGAAAACTAGGGGTTGGATAGGAAGTTAGTTAGAAGCTGACTGGTTGGATTCAGGCAACATCCCGTGGCAGGGGGTGTTGCAGGGAGAAGACACAGGGGGGTCCCTGTCGTGCGTGGGAACCTGGCAGGTACCTAGCGAACAGAGCAGAACGTTACGGAACCGCGCCTGCACACCCCGCGGCGGTATCCTAAGAAAGTGACATGAAGGGAAGGATATTGTGGAACAGTGAGAAACGAGATCAAGCACAAAGGAGTACCAGTAGGAGTCGTGCCGTGAGACCGAGGCAACATCCTACTGAGGCGCGTAGCCGGTGGTCTGAACACCGCGGGAGTAACTGACTCTAGGCCTTACTTCGAACTCCGCAGGACAGTTAATAATAGGTTGGCTGTCTACCTTAAATTTCCTGCGAAGACATAGGGGGCAACAGTGGGAGAGGGGCGTCTCTAGGGTCCCGGAAGAGCTCCGAGCCTTCCCGTCATACGGGTGCGTCCTAGCCATAACATACCTTGGGGACGAGAAACTAGTAACATCTGGAACTAACGAGAGAGAAATAAAGAGAACTAGAAAGTATGAACGAACGAGAACAGAAGTTGTGAGGACTATTCCGAATGCTCAGCAGGGTAGCACTACAACACACAGGCGCTAGTGGTAGGCACTGATTTCCACCTGCAAAGGGAACTCTGGAAGTGCCCATCGGACCGGCCGGTCTCAGATAGCCCTGTTAAGCGTGCTCTGGATTGAGGATCCTGAAGTCTTCAGTAAAGAGGTAAAGAGACTGCAACCCTGTGCCCTCTTTATTGCCTGCACCTCACACCATCACCATCCACCTTACTGGGAAGCCCTGGGGACATACTTCACCTGTGGAAAGGTATACCATCCAGCTGCCATTCCATCACCCCAGCGAACCCCACAGCAGCGTCGGTCACCCTGACCGGACACCACAGCTGGCATCACGAACCCCTGACAGACTATTCCCCCTTTACTGGATGCCCCTTAGCAGGGTCGCAGACCGGGTCTAGCCACCGTGACAGCCTCAGAACCGAACCAGAGAGGCCCGGTACCGAGAACTCGTGGCCCTGTGTCTGGGGACGCTGTTATGAACAGGTAATTCAGAACCACAATGGACATAGAAGTTCAGAGCACACAAAGTGACCTGACAATTACCAAAAACAAAGGACGAGCTCTGAGACGTGGAAACTCTGCTGACCGCAATCCCTAATCCTAACACCCCACACTAGAGGTAGCCGTGGATTGCGCCTAACGCTCCCAATGCAACTCGGCACAGCCTGAGAAACTAACTAGCCCTGAAGATAGAAAAAATAAGCCTACCTTGCCTCAGAGAAATTCCCCAAAGGAAAAGGCAGCCCCCCACATATAATGACTGTGAGTAAGATGAAAATACAAACACAGAGATGAAATAGATTTAGCAAAGTGAGGCCCGACTTACTGAATAGACCGAGGATAGGAAAGATAGCTTTGCGGTCAACACAAAAACCTACAAACAACCACGCAGAGGGGCAAAAAGACCCTCCGCACCGACTAACGGTACGGAGGTGCTCCCTCTGCGTCTCAGAGCTTCCAGCAAGCAAGAAAAACCAATAAAGCAAGCTGGACAGAAAAAATAGCAAAAAATAACACAAGCAAAACTTAGCTTATGCAGGATAGACAGGCCACAGGAACGATCCAGGAGGAAGCAAGACCAATACTAGAACATTGACTGGAGGCCAGGATCAAAGCACCAGGTGGAGTTAAATAGAGCAGCACCTAACGACTTAACTTCATCACCTGAGGAAGGAAACTCAGAAGCCGCAGTACCACTCTCACCCACCAAAGGAAGCTCATAGACAGAACCAGCCGAAGTACCACTCTCGACCACAGGAGGGAGCTTGGCCACAGAATTCACAACAGTACCCCCCCCTTGAGGAGGGGTCACCGAACCCTCACCAGAGCCCCCAGGCCGACCAGGATGAGCAACATGAAAGGCACGAACCAGATCGGCAGCATGGACATCAGAGGCAAAGACCCAGGAATTATCTTCCTGACCATAACCTTTCCACTTAACCAGATACTGGAGTTTCCGTCTCGAAACACGAGAATCCAAAATCTTCTCCACTATATACTCCAATTCCCCTTCAACCAAAACCGGAGCAGGAGGATCAATAGATGGAACCACAGGTGCCACGTATCTCCGCAACAATGACCTATGGAACACGTTATGGATGGAAAAAGAAGCTGGAAGAGTCAAACGAAAAGACACAGGATTAAGAACCTCAGAAATCCTATATGGACCAATGAAACGAGGCTTAAATTTAGGAGATGAAACCTTCATAGGAATATAACGAGATGACAACCAAACCAAATCCCCAACACGAAGTCGGGGACCCACACAGCGTCTGCGGTTAGCGAAACGTTGAGCCTTCTCCTGGGACAAAGTCAGATTGTCCACTACATGAGTCCAAATCTGCTGCAACCTATCCACCACAGTATCCACACCAGGACAGTCCGAAGACTCAACCTGCCCTGAAGAGAAACGAGGGTGGAACCCAGAATTGCAGAAAAACGGCGAAACCAAAGTAGCCGAGCTGGCCCGATTATTAAGGGCGAACTCAGCCAAAGGCAAAAAGGACACCCAATCATCCTGATCAGCAGAAACAAAACATCTCAGATATGTTTCCAAGGTCTGATTGGTTCGTTCAGTCTGGCCATTTGTCTGAGGATGGAAAGCCGAGGAAAAAGACAAATCAATGCCCATCCTAGCACAAAAGGCTCGCCAAAACCTCGAAACAAACTGGGAACCTCTGTCAGAAACGATGTTCTCTGGAATGCCATGTAAACGAACCACATGCTGGAAAAACAACGGCACCAAATCAGAGGAGGAAGGCAATTTAGACAAGGGCACCAAATGGACCATCTTAGAGAAGCGATCACAAACCACCCAAATGACCGACATTCTTTGAGAGACGGGGAGATCCGAAATAAAATCCATAGAGATATGTGTCCAAGGCCTCTTCGGGACCGGCAAGGGCAAAAGCAACCCACTGGCACGAGAACAGCAGGGCTTAGCCCGAGCACAAATCCCACAGGACTGCACAAAAGAACGCACATCCCGCGACAGACGGCCACCAAAAGGATCTAGCCACCAAATCTCTGGTACCAAAGATTCCAGGATGACCAGCCAACACCGAACAATGAACCTCAGAGATAACTTTATTCGTCCACCTATCAGGGACTGTTTGTCCCTGATAGGTGGACGAATAAAGTTATCTCTGATATACTGATATTTTTGCAGCGGGTGCTGCAAAAATTTCAGGCTAATAGACCTGACTGTTGCCCAGCGGAGAGACTGTTTGTCTCTCCGCTGGGCAACGGTCAGGTCTATTAGCCTGAAATTTTTGCAGCACCCGCCGCAAATCAGGGGAGATGGCAGACAAAATTACCCCCTCTTTGAGAATACCCGCCGGCTCAGGCAAACCCGGAGAATCGGGCACAAAACTCCTAGACAGGGCATCCGCCTTCACATTTTTAGAGCCCGGAAGGTACGAAACCACAAAGTCAAAACGGGAGAAAAACAGCGACCAACGAGCCTGTCTAGGATTCAACCGTTTGGCAGACTCGAGATAAGTCAAGTTTTTGTGATCAGTCAAGACCACCACGCGATGCTTAGCTCCTTCAAGCCAATGACGCCACTCCTCGAATGCCCACTTCATGGCTAGCAATTCTCGATTGCCAACATCATAATTTCGCTCAGCAGGCGAAAATTTCCTGGAAAAGAAGGCGCATGGTTTCATCACCGAGCAATCAGAACTTCTCTGCAACAAAACAGCCCCTGCTCCAATTTCGGAAGCATCAACCTCGACCTGGAACGGAAGCGAAACATCTGGTTGGCACAACACAGGGGCAGAAGAAAAACGACGCTTCAACTCCTGAAAAGCTTCCACAGCAGCAGAAGACCAATTGACCACATCAGCACCCTTCTTGGTTAAATCAGTCAACGGTTTAGCAATGCTGGAAAAATTAGCGATGAAGCGACGATAAAAATTAGCAAAGCCCAGGAACTTCTGCAGACTCTTCAGAGATGTTGGCTGAGTCCAATCATAAATGGCCTGAACTTTAACAGGGTCCATCTCAATAGTAGAAGGAGAAAAAATGAACCCCAAAAATGAAATCTTCTGAACACCAAAGAGACACTTTGACCCCTTCACAAACAAAGAATTAGCACGCAGGACCTGGAACACCATTCTGACCTGCTTCACATGAGACTCCCAATCATCCGAGAAGACCAAAATATCATCCAAGTATACAATCAGGAATTTATTCAGGTACTCTCGGAAGATGTCATGCATAAAGGACTGAAACACTGATGGAGCATTAGAAAGTCCGAATGGCATAACCAGGTACTCAAAATGGCCTTCGGGCATATTAAATGCTGTTTTCCATTCATCGCCCCGTTTAATACGCACAAGATTATACGCACCACGAAGATCTATCTTGGTGAACCAACTAGCCCCCTTAATCCGAGCAAACAAATCAGACAGCAGCGTCAAGGGGTACTGAAATTTGACCGTAATTTTATTTAGAAGGCGGTAATCAATACAAGGTCTCAGCGAACCATCCTTCTTGGCCACGAAAAAGAACCCCGCTCCCAATGGCGACGATGACGGGCGAATATGACCCTTCTCCAAAGACTCCTTCACGTAACTCCGCATAGCGGCGTGCTCAGGTACAGATAAATTAAACAGTCGACCCTTAGGAAACTTACTACCAGGAATCAAATCGATAGCACAATCACAATCCCTATGCGGAGGTAGGGCATTGGACTTGGGCTCATCGAATACATCCCGGTAATCAGACAAGAACTCTGGGACCTCAGAAGGGGTGGATGATGAGATAGACAGAAATGGAACATCACCATGTACCCCCTGACAACCCCAGCTGGACACAGACATTGATTTCCAATCTAATACTGGGTTATGGACTTGTAGCCATGGCAACCCCAACACGACCACATCATGCAGATTATGCAACACCAGAAAGCGAATATCCTCCTGGTGCGCAGGAGCCATGCACATGGTCAGCTGGGTCCAATACTGAGGCTTATTCTTGGCCAAAGGCGTAGCATCAATTCCTCTCAATGGAATAGGACACTGCAAGGGCTCCAAGACAAACCCACAGCGCCTAGCAAACTCCAAGTCCATCAAATTCAGGGCAGCGCCTGAATCCACAAATGCCATGACAGAATAGGAAGACAAAGAGCAGATCAAAGTAACGGACAAAAGAAATTTCGACTGTACCGTACAAATGGCGGCAGACCTAGCGAACCGCTTAGTGCGTTTAGGACAATCGGAGATAGCATGAGTGGAATCACCACAGTAAAAACACAGCCCATTCTGACGTCTGTGTTCTTGCCTTTCAGCTCTGGTCAAAGTCCTATCGCACTGCATAGGCTCAGGTTCATGCTCAGATAATACCGCCAAATGGTGCACAGATTTACGCTCGCGCAAGCGTCGACCGATCTGAATGGCCAAAGACATAGACTCATTCAGACCAGCAGGCATAGGAAATCCCACCATGACATCCTTAAGGGCTTCAGAGAGACCCTTTCTGAAAATAGCTGCCAGCGCACATTCATTCCATTGAGTGAGCACGGACCACTTTCTAAACTTCTGACAATAAATCTCTACTTCATCCTGACCCTGACACAGAGCCAGCAAATTTTTCTCTGCCTGATCCACTGAATTTGGTTCGTCGTACAGCAATCCGAGCGCCAGAAAAAACGCATCAATATTACATAATGCAGGATCTCCTGGCGCAAGGGAAAATGCCCAGTCTTGAGGGTCGCCACGTAATAAAGAAATAATGATCTTAACTTGTTGAACTGGGTCACCAGAGGGGCGGGGTTTCAAAGCCAGAAATAGTTTACAATTATTTTTAAAATTCAAAAACTTAGCTCTATCTCCAGAAAATAACTCAGGAATAGGAATTTTAGGTTCTAACATAGGATTCTGAACCACTAAATCTTGAATATTCTGTACATTTATAGCGAGATTATCCATCAAAGAGAACAGACCTTGAATGTCAATGTCCACACCTGTGTTCTGAACCACCCTGATGTAAAGGGGAAAAAAAAGACAGAACACAGTGCAAAGAAAAAAAAATAGTCTCAGAACTTCTCTTTTCCCTCTATTGAGAAGCATTAGTACTTTGGGCCTCCAGTACTGTTATGAACAGGTAATTCAGAACCACAATGGACATAGAAGTTCAGAGCACACAAAGTGACCTGACAATTACCAAAAACAAAGGACGAGCTCTGAGACGTGGAAACTCTGCTGACCGCAATCCCTAATCCTAACACACCACACTAGAGGTAGCCGTGGATTGCGCCTAACACTCCCTATGCAACTCGGCACAGCCTGAGAAACTAACTAGCCCTGAAGATAGAAAAATAAGCCTACCTTGCCTCAGAGAAATTCCCCAAAGGAAAAGGCAGCCCCCCACATATAATGACTGTGAGTAAGATGAAAATACAAACACAGAGATGAAATAGATTTAGCAAAGTGAGGCCCGACTTACTGAATAGACTGAGGATAGGAAAGATAGCTTTGCGGTCAACACAAAAACCTACAAACAACCACGCAGAGGGGCAAAAAGACCCTCCGCACCGACTAACGGTACGGAGGTGCTCCCTCTGCGTCTCAGAGCTTCCAGCAAGCAAGAAAAACCAATAAAGCAAGCTGGACAGAAAAAATAGCAAAAAATAACACAAGCAAAACTTAGCTTATGCAGGATAGACAGGCCACAGGAACGATCCAGGAGGAAGCAAGACCAATACTAGAACATTGACTGGAGGCCAGGATCAAAGCACCAGGTGGAGTTAAATAGAGCAGCACCTAACGACTTAACCTCATCACCTGAGGAAGGAAACTCAGAAGCCGCAGTACCACTCTCATCCACCAAAGGAAGCTCATAGACAGAACCAGCCGAAGTACCATTCTCGACCACAGGAGGGAGCTTGGCCACAGAATTCACAACAGGACGCTCCATAATAACTCTATGTACTGGCTGCTGCTATGTAATAGCTTCATGTCCTGGCTGCTGCTATGTAATAACTCCATGTACTGGCTGCTGCTATGTAATAACTCCATGTCCTGGCTGCTGCTATGTAATAACTTCATGCCCTGGCTGTTGCTATGTAATAACTCCATGTCCTGGTTGCTGCTATGTAATAACTCCATCTACTGGCTGCTGCTATGTAATAACTCCACGTACTGTCTGCTGCTATGTAGTAACCCCATGCTCTGGCTGCAGCTATGTAATAACTTCATGTCCTGGCTGCTGATATGTAATAACTCCATGTCCTGGCTGCTGCTATGTAATAACTCCATGTCCTGGCTGCTGATATGTAATAACTCCATGTCCTGGCTGCTGCTATGTAATAACTCCATGTCCTGGCTGCTGCTATGTAATAACTCCATGTCCTAGCTGCTGCTATGCGATAACTCCATGTCCTGGCTGCTGCTATGTAATAACTCCATGTCCTGGCTGCTGCTATGGAGTTCATGTCCTTGCTTCTGCTATGTAATAATTCCATGTCCTGGCTGCTGCTATGTAATAACTCCATGTCCTGGCTGCTGCTATGTAATAACTCCATGTCCTGGCTGCTGCTATGTAATAACTCCATGTCCTGGCTGCTGCTATGTAATAAGTCCATGTCCTGGCTCCTGCTATGTAATAACGCCATGTCCTGGCTGCTGCTATGTAATAACTCCATGTCCTGGCTGCTGCTATGTAATAACTCCATGTCCTGGCTGCTGCTATGTAATAACTCCATGTCCTGGCTGCTGCTATGTAATAAGTCCATGTCCTGGCTGCTGCTATATAATAACCCCATGTCCTGGCTGCTGCTACATAATAACTCCATGTACTGGCTGCTGCTATGTAATAACTCAGTATATCTGCGGTGAAAAGCTGACAAAGGTTGGATCAGTTGACTTCCCTCTATGGAAAAGGCTCTGCCCAAATCCCCACCCATTGTGCCTCCAGGGCCACTGCCTGTCAGCCCCGGCCCATGTAGGCAGTCTCCGGGCAGTGTGAGTGCAGGCTGCAGGCACAGAGGCTCAGTCATCCACAGCACGGCAGAGTAACGGGAGCGACACCGACCATGAGGGAGATCGTACACATCCAGGCCGGCCAGTGCGGCAACCAGATCGGGACCAAGGTAATTACTACTGACCCTAGCGGTCATGTGACAGTGTGAAAGAATCCGCGGGACAAGTCCTACACTGTCACAATAGTCTCCTCTGCCGATTAGATCGTTCAATTAATATCGTCCAAGTGGCTCTCCATTGTCTGCAGTGATGAATGGGCGCACGGTCAGCGCCTTATGAGGCAGAGAACTTTTGCACTGGTCTGGGTGTGTCTGACAGCACAAACTCCATTTCATTGCCTAAAAAGTGTTTCCCTTTCCCGATGCAGAATGATGGAAATGAGCTTCGTCATCACGGAGCAGACAGTGTGTGAATCAGCGGATTGTATGGGATGAGTCACTGGATGATGGGAGTAGGAATAGAAGTAGTATGTCAGACTGTATGAGATACATCACTGGATGATGGGAGTAGGAATAGAAGAAGCATGTCAGACTGTGAGATACATCACTGGATGATGGGAGTAGGAATAGAAGTAGTATGTCAGACTGTGAGATACATCACTGGATGATGGGAGTAGGAATAGAAGAAGTATGTCAGACTGTGAGATGCATCACTGGATGATGGGAGTAGGAATAGAAGTAGTATGTCAGACTGTATGAGATACATCACTGGATGATGGGAGTAGGAATAGAAGAAGTATGTCAGACTGTATGAGATACATCACTGGATGATGGGAGTAGGAATAGAAGTAGTATGTCAGACTGTATGAGATACATCACTGGATGATGGGAGTAGGAATAGAAGAAGCATGTCAGACTGTGAGATACATCACTGGATGATGGGAGTAGGAATAGAAGTAGTATGTCAGACTGTGAGATACATCACTGGATGATGGGAGTAGGAATAGAAGAAGTATGTCAGACTGTGAGATGCATCACTGGATGATGGGAGTAGGAATAGAAGTAGTATGTCAGACTGTATGAGATACATCACTGGATGATGGGAGTAGGAATAGAAGAAGTATGTCAGACTGTATGAGATACATCACTGGATGATGGGAGTAGGAATAGAAGTAGTATGTCAGACTGTATGAGATACATCACTGGATGATGGGAGTAGGAATAGAAGAAGCATGTCAGACTGTGAGATACATCACTGGATGATGGGAGTAGGAATAGAAGTAGTATGTCAGACTGTGAGATACATCACTGGATGATGGGAGTAGGAATAGAAGAAGTATGTCAGACTGTGAGATGCATCACTGGATGATGGGAGTAGGAATAGAAGTAGTATGTCAGACTGTATGAGATACATCACTGGATGATGGGAGTAGGAATAGAAGAAGTATGTCAGACTGTATGAGATACATCACTGGATGATGGGAGTAGGAATAGAAGTAGTATGTCAGACTGTATGAGATACATCACTGGATGATGGGAGTAGGAATAGAAGTAGTATGTCAGACTGTATGAGATACATCACTGGATGATGGGAGTAGGAATAGAAGTAGTATGTCAGACTGTGAGATACATCACTGGATGATGGGAGTAGGAATAGAAGAAGTATGTCAGACTGTGAGATACATCACTGGATGATGGGAGTAGGAATAGAAGAAGCATGTCAGACTGTGAGATACATCACTGGATGATGGGAGTAGGAATAGAAGTAGTATGTCAGACTGTGAGATACATCACTGGATGATGGGAGTAGGAATAGAAGAAGTATGTCAGACTGTGAGATACATCACTGGATGATGGGAGTAGGAATAGAAGTAGTATGTCAGACTCTATGAGATACATCACTGGATGATGGGAGTATGAATAGAAGTAGTATGTCAGACTGTATGAGATACATCACTGGATGATGGGAGTAGGAATAGAAGTAGTATGTCAGACTGTGAGATACATCACTGGATGATGGGAGTAGGAATAGAAGTAGTATGTCAGACTGTGAGATACATCACTGGATGATGGGAGTAGGAATAGAAGTAGTTTGTCAGACTGTATAAGATACATCACTGGATGGTGGGAGTAGGAATAGAAGTAGTTTGTCAGACTGTATAAGATACATCACTGGATGGTGGGAGTAGGAATAGAAGTAGTATGTCAGACTGGATGATGGGAGTAGGATTAGAAGTAGTATTTCAGACTGTATGAGATAAAGCACTGGATGATGGGAGTAGGAATAGAAGTAGTATGTCAGACTGTATGAGATACATCACTGGATGATGGGAGTAGGAATAGAAGTAGTATGTCAGACTGTATGAGATACATCACTGGATGATGGGAGTAGGAATTGAAGTAGTATGTCAGACTATAACATAACATGTAGCGTTTCGGGGTCCGGCCTCTGTCTGACCAGCTGTAGTTGCTGCTCTGCTTTTGGAAACTTTGGTAAAAAATATAAAGAAGTGATTTCTTTTCTCCATGCCTTTTTGTTGTGTTTCTCCACTATAAGCCCCTTTTGGTCCTCGGAGCCAAGGTTCTTAGTTGAAATACAGGGGTATCTGGGTGGGAACAGCCCATGGAGAATAATGGAGAATGTCTACACGTGCAGTCGTTGCTTTTTCTCTACAGACTGGGGGGAGTAGACTCCATTATAAGGAGCAGTGAGGGAATTAGCCCCCAGAATCAAATATTTATGGCAAAAAATAGCGCATGAAGTGCTCAGCTATCTCCGCCAGTCTCATAGACAATGAATGGTGAGGGGTATCTATGCTTCACCACCCTCCATCCAAACGGGACACTTTCTTTTCATGACCAGTGGCAGTCCCAGTTGTGGGTCCCTCAGCGATGAGACACTGAGATGTTTCAATTAAGGGTAGGCCCTTTGTAAAGTAGGCGACCATCTACTGGCGATTTCTGTCCTCTTCTGGGCATAGCTAAGAGAGGGGCAGAACAGGGGAGAAGGGTCCTTGTCTCCCATTACTCGGCTCTCAGTTTGCAGTGTTTTTGTGTTAAAGTGCAGACATTTGTGACTTTACCTCGTGTCACTTCTCTTTTGTAGAAGTTTCTCAGATTTAGAATAGTGCGGAGACTACAGAAATACTTCAGGGCAATTACCATCTGTGATATTCTTAGTTCCAGATAAGGAGAAGCAGAAGTTAGGGGTCATGTGAGGAAGACTGCAGGGGGATACACTGACAAAAAACCCCTATAGATACAGGCAGCACAGATTACAGTGAAGACCTCCAGGCTCCAGCTCACAGGGGGCGTCAGGCAAGGGGGCTTGTTTCAGGCAAATGGCTCTCTCATCCTCTTGGAATTCTGAAAAGCCCCCACAATCTAGCCTCTCCGCAGCAGGGAGTGTCATGGGTGCCTCTGTTATGCCAGGAATGCTGCCAGCTGCTGTGCACCCACATCACACTATCTGCCATGTCACAGCCATCACATTTGTTGTGGTGCTAGATATCACATTCATATAATGAGTAAGAGGAGTCCTAAAGTACCGGAGGGTAACAGGGCTCCATACGGGATACATTCTATTATTAATTAGATTAATAATCTTCAGAGTCATTTTATAAAGGGTCTGTGATATTATATACCATATTATATAGTGTGATATTATATACCATATTATATAGTGTGATATTATATACCATATTATATAGTGTGATATTATATACCATATTATATAGTGTGAGATTATATACCATCTACTATATAATTGTCTAAGGGCCACTTCCATCTGTCTGTCTGTCTTTCTGTCTGTCTTTGTCACAGATATTCATTGGTCGCGGCCTCTGTCTGTCCAATCAGCGACCGGCACAGTCCGGCGGAAAAATGGCCGCTCCTTCCTCCCCTCAGTCAGTGCCCGCTCCATACTCCCCTCCAGTCAGCCCTCACACAGGGTTAATGCCAGCGTTAATGGACCACAGTGTAACTCACTCCGTTACCGCCGATATTAACCCTGTGTGACCAAGTTTTTACTATTGATGATGCATATGCAGCATCAATAGTAAAAAGATCTAATGTTACAAATAATAATAATAAAAAAAAAAAGGTTATTCTCACCCTCCGCCGTCGCGTCCTCTCCTCGGCAGTGCAAGCGGCAGGTTCCGGTGGCAAGGATGGTATGCGAGAAGGACCTTCCATGACGTCACAGTCATGTGACAACGACGTCATCACAGGTCCTGCGCTCATACCAACCCTGGGACCGGAAGCTGCCGCGTGCACTGCACACAAGCGCCAGGACTACAAGGGGCCCTCGGATGGTGAGTATATGTTTATTTTTTATTTTAAGTCTTTTTAAACCTGTGACATACGTTGCTGGGAAATATACTACGTGACTGGCCAATATACTACGTGTCTGTGCTGTATACTACGTGTCTGTGCTGTATACTACATCACTGTGCAATATACTACGTTGCTGGGCAATATACTACGTGGCTGGGCAATATACTATGTGGCTGGGCAATATACTACGTCGCTGGGCAATATACTACGTGACTGGGCAATATACTAGGTGGCTGGGCAATATACTACGTGGCTGGGCAATATACTATGTGGCTGGGCGATATACTACGTCGCTGGGCAATATACTACGTGACTGGGCAATATACTAGGTGGCTGGGCAATATACTACGTGGCTGGGCAATATACTACATATACTACGTGACTGGGCAATATACTACGTGGCTGGGCAATATACTATGTGGCTGGGTGATATACTACGTCGCTGGGCAATATACTACGTGACTGGGCAATATACTAGGTGGCTGGGCAATATACTATGTGGCTGGGCGATATACTACGTCGCTGGGCAATATACTAGGTGACTGGGCAATATACTAGGTGGCTGGGCAATATACTACATGGCTGGGCAATATACTACGTGGACATGCATATTCTAGAAAACCCAATGCGTTAGAATTGGGCCACCATCTAGTATTATATAGTATGATATTATATACCATATTATATAGTGTGATATTATATACCATATTACATAGTGTGATATTATATACCATATTATATAGTGTGAAATTATATAATATATTATATAGTGTGATATTATATACCTTATTATATAGTGTGATATTATATACCATATTATATAGTGTGATATTATATACCATATTATATAGTGTGATATTATACAGTGTGATATCATATAACCTTATTATATAGTGTGATATTATCTAGCATATTATATAGTGTCATATTACATATTACATTATATAGTGTCATATTACATATTATATACTGTCTTCTGCAGGGGTGGACACATATATAAGGGGTCCACTGTGCAAGCACAGTATATAGGCCCTTTTCAACCATTATGCACCTGGTTATGTGTCTGTGACACAGGCCGCTTGCAGCTTTGGTGGTAGATGTGGCCCCCTTACACCTTTAGGCCCCTGTGCGGATGCATTGGTTGCACCAATGTTATTTCCACTCCTGATCTTTCGACCTAATGCAAGTTATGTAAAAAAAATAATGTTTAGAACAAACATGTTGCCAACGATGACAAGTCAAAGTACAGTGAGTAGCCATCACTATGTCCTGAGTTACATTACTGCACTTCTTGGTAATATCCTAATTCCTTTACACATAACTCTGGAGATTAGGTTAGTTACTTATGGATTATCCAGCAGGTGAGCAATGGAAGATGGTGGAGATCCTGCACTATTACAACTTCCCACTGGTCATCATGAATGGCAGTGATGGCCTGAGAATACTAGGCCAATAGACTCATGTGACTATATTAGTATTTTTCTGGAAATGGCGCTGTGCGATATCTGTAGTTGTCAGATGCCAATCACATTTCTTGCTGGGCTGCTAAAATGTTCAAAAACCAGATAAAAAGTGGCAAAAATATTGCTAAATCAAAAACTTACTGTATTGAATGTTCTCTGAATGTACCAAAAACAGGCTGTCAGCGAGCTCATTGACGCGCTTCGACCACTCAGCGTTGTACAATTAAAGACCACTGAGCGGTTGGAACGTGTCAATGAATTTGCCACTATCCTATTTTTTGCATATTTTAAATGAAGATTCAATGAAGTAAGTTTTTATTATCATTATTTTTGCCACTTTTTCTGATCTTTTATTATTATTTTACTGGAGACTGTCTACACTACAAAATTGTATCATTTTCCCACTAAAGTCTCCCTATTCACCCTGTTGGTTCTAGAATATGGTTACTGGCCAGGAAATTTGCTGTGGGCAGAGAAATGCCTTCCTCCCCAATTATAACATTATCTCAGGTCTCTTTAGTTTGTGACTTTCTTTTTATTAGCCTTTTTAGTTGTAGCATTTGAACATCTTTCATCGTAATCCTACGGTGCCAATAAGATCGCTGCTGATCTGTACGGCACAGGAGAAGAAATCGAATCTTACATTTTGTGAACAGTGAAAGAATTCAGGATATTTTTGTAGATAATTCTATGGAAAATTACATTAATAAGCATAAAAAAAAAATCTAAACTACTGGCGATTTGATTCCCTTTAAGTGTAGTGATCAGGGGTAGTAGTTAAGTTGCATTTATTTCTGAAAAAATTGGGGTGTCATCAGTATTTGTGCATACCTTTCTATTATACTTTCCCTCTGATTGTTCCTCTCCTAATTTTTGGCTTATAGATACTGATGTAAAACACTGACCAAACACTGACCGTGGCTTTTGGTGGCTCAGATTAAACACTGCATTAGCTGCTTCGATTTATCTCTTATGTATTGTCATTTTGGTATTTGTTTATGATAATATTTAAACAACTGATGAGATCATTGTAATGTTTGGTGCACTTATTGTTTGCTCTAACATGGATTCTTTGTTTCTCTCTTCTTTTTGTTCTTCTTTCCAAGTTCTGGGAGGTGATCAGTGACGAGCATGGCATCGATCCAGCAGGAGGCTACGTCGGTGATTCAGCCCTGCAGCTTGAGAGGATTAACGTGTACTACAATGAATCGTCCTGTGAGTGTGTCACCGACAGCAGCAGGCATAGCCCGGATGTGGCCTGGACCCTTACCTCCCCTATGACCTTCTATATCCCCCAGAAGTGGCCATTTACCACTAAACACCACACTGGATAGTAACAGAACACACACAGTACCGGCCATGCCGATCACGACAGCTGCCACATTATGTGACACATGGTCAGATATATTTCCCAACCAATGGAACAGATTTTTAGTGAGTGGAAGGTCCATGCAGAAGAATAACTACTGAGATCTCTCCTTAATTAACACAGTTTTCTATAAACCCAACCAAATAGTTGCCATGTATTACACTATTGACAGAATCCAATTTTTTAAAATCATTTTTACAATCAATATACGGTATATAGGACAGCCTGACTGTTTGTCCTGAGGGACAAATCGTAGTGATGATGAGACCGCATGAAGTTTCAGCACCGTAAGGATGGACGAACACCAAATGTGGGATGACCCCTTTTCTCATACAAAATCCAAAAGAATTAAGGTGGTGATCGTATCCAGTAGTGATCGCCCAGCTTCATTACGTCATCACCCATCCAGAAACAGGAAGATGAAGGCCCAGATCTATACTAGGGGTTTGTTTCCGTAGCAAGACGATCATTACTGGATGCTGAAGCCACTTCTCTTCCTTGGATTGTGCCTGATAGACAGTCTGCGGCTAGGATGTCCGAGAGTAGATTATTCCCCACTTCTAATCCTTACACATACACGGTCATCTGAGCAAATGTGCTTGTGGGATGCCAGCTATCCCATGTGTATGGCTAGCTTTACGCTGCATTGCCCAACCTGTCCTGATTGACTTCTTACATTTTCTTCAGAATGGACTTTCTTACAATTGCCTTATTCCTTTTAAAGGGAATCTATCCGTGTGATTTAGCGCCCAAAACTATATAGATGTCTGGTCTTTCAGAGACGAGTCCACCAATACCCGTTATATGGCCAGTCTGATCTTCTGTTACAGATAAATCAAGATTTGAATTGATATGCAAATGAAGCTGAAGATCTGAAGCCTCTGTCACTCCAGCTCTATTCTATTCTCAGCGCCGCCACCTCGTGCTTGACTGAAGGCTTCTTTGCCTGAAATCACAAACAATAAAGGCTGTTAGTCATGCAGGAGGAGGTGGCACTGGCGGGGAACAGATCTGGAGTGACAGAGGCTTATAGCTCTACAGCCTCATTTGCATATCAATTCAACCACTGATGGACTGACCATGTGAAGGTATTTCTAGACAACGAACACTGCATTTCCAGCCTTCACGGTTATCCAGCAATTTGGAAATAACACTCACTTCCTGGTGCTTCCAAACCTCCAATAAAATCCAATTGTAATTTCTGGGAATGAAAGTTCAGAAACATCAATGTTAAACAATATAATTCTCCCAGACACTTACGTATGGCACCCATATAGTGTTTGCACGAAAATGACTGAATATCAGATCAAGTGTTAGTTACATCACATAGTAAAAAATGATCAGACTTCTGAACAAAAGAGAGCCCCCCGACCCTTCCCCATAAATAATGTAGATGACAATAGGAGTCATGATTGCCGATAATCGCAATATTAAAATTTAACCATATCACACTGGCATTGGTCTTGGAAGGTGAGATGTTTGGGTGGGATTTCCTAGAGCTGAGCCACTTTAGCAGCTCAGGGACCCAAGAGATAAGGGGGCCACATCTACCTCAAGAGCAGGTGGAATTGTGCAATATGGTGAGACTGCATAGGGCCCGTATACTATACTGGCACAGGGGTCCTCTACTGTCTGTGGCAGCCACAGGGACTGTGAGTCGCCCATGGTATTCTCACCGAATAGTGGCTCCACAGCTCCAATCTTTTTCAGCCTTATGGTCGTAGGTAGATATTGAATCACTATTGAAGCGCGTAGATGCCACCAAACAACTTTCATGTCTTGGTTTTTTGACCAATGAAAATGACAGGAGGAGGCAAGTGAGCTACTTTCCACTTGAAGTTTGGCCGATTGTAGAGGTCATACAGGGTGGAGCGCGGTAATTTGCTGATTTGGGAATGAAATAAAAAAATTATGATCATTAGAAAAATTTATTTTATATTTTAATTATACTGAACAGTAATGGAATTTTTAAATTACATGGTTTTAAATAGTGTATCTGGCAAATGTCGACCTTCGCTATCCACACACTGCTGCATACGTTTTCTGAAGTTTTCATGAACTCTAACAAGCATGTCCACTGGTATTCTGCCAATTTCAGCTTCAATATTGTTCCTTAGGTCTTCCAAGCTGTTGGGACGGTTGATAAACACCTTAGACTTCAGGTAACCCCAAAGGAAAAAATCGCATGGGGCTAAATCTGGTGAGCGTGCTGGCCAGTTCACATCTCCCCTCAAAGAGATAAGCCGTCCAGGAAACATTTGCCTCAAACAATTCATGGTAACCCTCGCTGTGTGTGCAGTGGCACCATCCTGTTGGAACCATGTATCCTCTAGTTCCATTGCCTCAAGAGCCGGCTGAAAATAATCCTGTATCATAGACAAGTACCGTTCGGAGTTCACAGTTATGGCACGACCATTATCCTGAAAAAAGTAAGGACCAATGATGCCTACTCGTGATATGGCGCACCACACAGAGATTTTGGAGATTGCAGTACTGCTGCTCTAACTCTCTCGATGTTTTGTGGTGTTGTAATCCTTCTCTCAGGTCCCCTTCGTACACATGACACATTCCCTGCTGTTCTGAATGCATTCACCCAATTTACAATTGATTGCCGTCCAGGAACACGTCCGCGTGGAGGAACAGCGAATTGTAAACGAAAAGCACGCTGCACTGCAATGATCGAGTGGGCATTTGAAAAATACGCTTCAACACAAAATGACCTCTCCTCACGTGTCCACTGCATGATGGCAACTGAAAGGCAGAGGAATACAAATCTCCCATCAGCCACTGTAAGCCACACCCACTCTCCCCTCTCTTCGACCGACAGTGCCGCCACAGCATGCAGTGCAAAAAAGCAAATTACCGCGCTCCACCCTGTACTATGTGCACAGACAGATACTGATGTCATAAAATAGTTGTATGTCGTAGCCTGAGAGGTGAAAGCCCGGACTTTACCCATGCTGTACCCCCACCAGCCTTACAAGACCAGGGGTCTACTCTTCTGCTAAAATCCCAGAGCTGCTGTGTGCTCACAGCGCGATAACATTGCGTATATTGCCGATTCTCCATATATACAGTCTGTACAGTGTCCTCGGATATGCAGAGCTTCTCGCAGCATCCATCATTCCTGCCGAGCATAATGCGGCTATGAAAGCTGTTTACACATGGAATAACGGTCATTCAGGCTGCGAGCTGCAATAATTCCTTTATAGGATGAATTTTCAAAAAATGCTCCGACTCTTGTACTTGTCTCCAAGTGAATAGAGTTCCACTCAGCAATATTTAGGTTGGCTTCCGTCCCGCTGGCCCAGCACTGAGCTCTGCTGTCTTGGCACATTCCCCGCTCTCCTCTGCTCTATGTGGAGCACTCGGCTCTGAATTCTCCAGTTACACAGTTCTGACCTGTGCATTACACACCTCAGTGCCATCATACATGTTGGCAAAATGACCAAAATTATTATAATACAGTTCCAGTTTATTCCAAAATAATGGAATAAAGAAGCAGAAGTGACATTCCTGCTAATAACAATGCAATGAAGCCTTGCCGCTGTTGTAATGGTGCTAGAGGTACTTGTGTAACACATAGCTATGTAAGCTATATAAGTCCAGCTTATCTATTAGCCGATCCCTGGAGGGTGCACATTCTATAGGAAGAGAGGTGGAAGTCCTGGGCAGATACCTCGCGCCGTGGCTTATCTTCCCTGAGGACACAAGGAAATGGTATGGTGAAATTCAAAAGTCCAACCTTTTCTCCCCCAGAAATTGCCATTGAAAGCAGTGCCAGATTAAACCCAGTGGAGGTCCCTAGGCAAACAAAATCTTGGGGCCACTCCGGAAAATTATTTCCTAATGTTTTTAAATTTACCAACAATTTTAGGACACCTTAAATTATATTGAAAAGATTAAAAACTAAGATAATTAAACTTCATTATAACCCAGAAAAGGTAATTAACGTCGAACTCTGTGTTCCCGAAGCTTCTGCTCATGAATGTTCTATTATCATAGAATTATAGAATATTAGAGATGATCATTGTGTCCAATCCCCTTCTCAATGGAGGATTCACTAAACCATCTCAGATAGATGACTGTCCAGCCTCTATTTGAAGACTATGATTTAGAGTTGTTGAAAACCTCCGGCCAATTACCTCTCATCCATTCCCACTCTGGGCAATCCCACAGTTAATGACTCTCCTAAACTACTCATGAATAAGATCTTACTCAACAACAGCTGAACCATCATTTCACTGCCGCTTCTTGTTATGTTCACATCAAAGCTCTGTTGCTCCAGCTGACAACCAATGTCAGCCAGTTGGGTCAGCACTCCGATTGTAAATTGCTTTCAATAACAAATCAGTACTATTTTTGACGAGTGGTGGCCAAAAGACGCAAGACCATAGGTCGTTGCCAAAAGGTGCGGGGCCCATAGGTCATTGCCAAAAGATGATAGACGCAGAGGTCGTTGCCCAAAGAAGAGGGACCCAGAGGTCGTTGCCCAAAGATGAGGGACTCATAGGTCGTTTCCCAAAGAAGCGGGACCAAGAGGTCGTTGCCAAAAGATGCGCGACCCAGCGGTCGTTGCCCAAAGATGAGGGACCCATAGATCGTTGCCCAAAGATGCGGGACCCATAGGCCGTTGCCCAAAGATGCGCGACCAGCGGTCGTTGCCCAAAGATGAGGGACCCATAGGTCGTTGCCCAAAGATGTGGGACCTAGAGGTCGTTGCCTACTGTGTATAATTTGTTATCCGGCACTGATTGTAAGAAGAGTTGGGACAACAACCGTACACATTACCAGTTCTATCAAACTCTGGTTTGGGAAACATCATTAATTTTTGTGTATTATCGGAATTATTTTTGTTATTACATTACAGATTATTGTGATTATTCTCGTTTTACAGATCACAGTGAATTTTGCTAGTATGGTCAGTAATATTCTGACCTGCGGACCCATATTATTATTAGATTTCCAATTTGTCCATAAATAGTTTTGGCTGTCCATGTGTCACGATATGTACTAACCCAGCAGGGAGTCGGTCAGCAGATGGCACAACGCACACAGCAGGATGGTAAAGGGGAGAGGAAGGCCCTACCAATAGGGAATGAGGGATGGACACCTCCTGAGCTCCAACCTGAGCCTGTCCCTGCACTCCCCTAACGCTCTAAGCGGGTCCTTCCCCCTGCCGCCTTCAGGAACTTCGTCCCTCACTGTCACCTTGCATTGCCCTGGCTAGGGCACTGGCTGGCAAGGGCGCTAGCCTCACCACTGCAGATGGTACAACACAGGGGACAGTGACAAATACAAGACAGACGAGGTAAAAAAAAACAAAACACCAAACTTAGCTTAACAACGTTCTCTACTGCAAAGCACCACACGACAGAAGAAAGGCACCCGGACCAACTCCATGAAACCAGCAGGTTCACCACTGCAGCCAAAGAGCTCTTTACCCCAGGCTTGGTCAAAATAGATTGCTCTATCACCGACAGTCAGCTGATGCATCAGGTGACTATCTAAAGGATGGTGGGAGTGGTCATCACCCACATCAGCTGACCTAGCAACTCTGCAATTGCAGTACACAGCCAGCAAGGGAAACTGACATTAACCCCTGCTGGCCTGAAAGGAAAAATCATAGTGGAACCGGAGCTGCCACGCATCCAAAAATGGATCGTGACACCATGATTTTTTTAAAGTTTTCGAGAAAAAAGAATATTGAGATTGGCACTCTGCTTAGTAGCACAGACATAATGAGTATCATCACCGAAATGTAAATGACAAATGCTTGGATAACTGCAGCATTTATCACTTACTGTCAAGGGCAGTTGTAAGGCTTTTAAAGGGAGATTTGAAGATATAACAATTATTTCCATTTTACCATCTTATCATGCATACATCACAATTTTTTCATACAGTGTTTTAATGGTTAGTGTATTCCTATTATGTCCCTGGTGGTCTAGAGTGTCTTAACATCTTTTCATAAAGGGCTGATATTGATACCAAAAATCCAGGATTGCTATGGGTTAATAATAATGATAATAATGCATAATTTAGTTTTATATAGTTTAGGATGGTGAAGGGGTTTACCATGGAAGGTCCAGACTAGAGGATGCCAATACAGCTATTATTTAAAGGGTTGCCCAGAAATACAAATGAATTGTCATCCTATATGCCTAATTATTTAATGCCATAATCTAATCTATTATCAAATATACTTTAATTTAAAATTCCGTTACTAGACTAACTACTATTCTTTTTTTTTTACAACTTCCTATTTGATGACACCTTGTTTGAGAATTCATGCTCAGATACTCAAAGTGTCATCAGGGAGCAGAGGCAGAGATGCTCCTGTCAGGGGCTGGGCTACTCCCTGCTCTGTCACTGTGTGATGTGCACAATGACAGTGCGCTCTGTCGCCAGCTCAGATCAGTACTAACGAGCTGTCAACAGAGTGTGTTGTCACAATAGCTGGCGTGCAGAGACCAGTGACGCCACTTGGTCTCTCCACGTCAGGTATTCTTACAACACGTACTGACAGTTTTTATTTAGGGCTAATTTTTAATGCTCTTTTCTAACGGGGCGTGGCTCACGGCATTCTCTGGGGACCTGTCTTTAGGCTGCTCTGCATTATTACCCTGTGAGCCACACTCGGTAACACCCATTAAAAATTAGCAGTGATTATAAAGGTTCATATCTATGGAACTGTATGGCAGATTAAAAAAAAAATAAAAATAATTAAATACTTAGGTGAAGAGGGGTTAAAAAGAATAAAGTCATTCCACTTTTGACCTGATAACAGGTCCTCTGTAAATGCAATCATAAATGTGTATACAGAACTCCCCCTAGTGGCGACAAAAATATTTCCATTTTACTCTATATTCACCTAAACTTCTTAGGGTACTGAGTACTAATTAACTTTGTCCATGAGCCCCACAGACAGGGTCTTCAATGGTTCTTAGTTTGCAGTATTATTTTTATTGAGACAAGAGGCATATTAAAAATATAGCTTTAGAGAATGCTTTACATGGGAAGACAATATATTGTGATAATGATGAGATATCGGAATATCACATTGACAGTGCTGAGGATTAATGCTTCTGGACGGCTTTACGCCTTATGCTTACATTAGGCTGTAGATACCACACAAATGGTAAGATCAGAGCAGTCTAGCATTTACCAGACACCGGTAATATATAAATGCTATTTCACCGCATTTCTCTGATCACACTCATCGTAAAAACATTTGCGGTATATTCACAGTAGACAGTACTTTTATCTGTGCAATATTTCATACATGTAAATGGTGCCAGCCTAAGATATACAGTCACTGCCATTATATACTCCATTACTGCCCTGCGAGTAAAACAGATCTGTTTACATGTGGTGGACGGGGAATGCTGGTATGCTTAAAATGTCAGCGTCAAGACTAAAAATGGACGTGTTTTTACTATCCCGGAGGCAGGCAGTGTGCTATATAGCACACACTGTATGTCATCACAATGAACTGACAATTCATAAAGCCTTGTAGCTTTGTAATGGGATATCAGATGAAACCGCTTGTAAAAAAAGAAATAAAAAAATATTTTATTTGGAATAGACATCTGGAGGTAGTAAATATGCGCTCACGAGACAATATATAGAGGTTCATATAGAGGTTCCCATCTCTTAAAGCGACAGTTAAGGTGCGCTTACACTACATGATCATGGTAGTTAAACAACTACCAGCCGATGATCGTTTACACAGGTCAACCCCACTTCCAGAGTACACACGATGATCATTCTGTACAGGCTGTCCTTGTTCTCGGCAGCACACAACAGTGTGCTGCTGAGAACAAGGTTTTTTAAGCAATCCTAAAAATCATTTCTTCCATAGAAGGAGCATTTTGCTTTTTAGTTGAGCAATTGTCAACCTGACTACAATGAATGATTATCGGGAAACCAGTGTTCCTACCTCGTTCATGATAACTGGCCAGTGTAAACGCAACTTTAGTGTAACAAAACCATTCATTTAAAGCACATTTCCATTAGATGACCATTGATTGGCTATATATTTGCAGATCAACCGTGTTTTATAGTTTGTTTAGAAAGGTAGACCACACTTCCGATGGGCACAGAACAATCATTAATTATTCTTTGCGTATAGACCATCAGTGTTCTTAGCAGCTCAAGTTCTGTTTACACAGGATGACGTACTGCTGATAACAATGATTTTTATGGAGCTTAAAACTAATTTCACCCAATAAGTGATCAGCAGCCTGTTAAAGGGAACCTGTCACCCCGTTTTTTCAAGAAGAGCTAAAAATAGCGTTAAATAGGGGCAGAGCTGGGCTTTACATTAGTGTATTTTGGAGCCTTTATTCCCCACCTATGCTGCCGAAATACCTTTGTAAAGTCGCCATTTTGGGCTGTCACTCACGCTGGTCAGGTCATATGGGCGTGGTGACAGCGCTGTTTCTCCCCCAGATCTCCGTTGGTGGCGTAGTGGTGTGCGCATGTCCAAGTGGCGAATCCACTGCGCAGCTTCAAGGAAAATAGCGCGATCTGCGCTATTCAGCCGTTTATCGGTGTGGCGTGGCAATCTTTGTGAGGCCGCGCATGCGCAGATGGTTCTTCTCGGCTTCCCGGGGCTTCAGGAAAATGGCCGCGGGATGCCGCGCGTGCGCAGATGGCGATCTCGACGGCCATTTTCCTGAAGCCAAGTTCGCATCTCGGCTGCAGGAAAATGGCCGCCGCGATCTCCATCTGCGCACGCGCGGCATCCCGCGGCCATTTTCCTGAAGCCCCAGGAAGCCGAGAAGAACCATCTGCGCACGCGCGGCCTCACAAAGATGGCCGCGCCCACCGATAAACTGCTGAATAGCGCAGATCGCGCTATTTTCCTTGAAGCTGCGCAGTGGATTCGCCACTTGGACATGCGCACACCACTACGCCACCAACGGAGATCTGAGGGAGAAACAGCGCTGTCACCACGCCCACCTGACCTGACCAGCGTGAGTGACAGCCCAAAACGGCGACTTTACAAAGGTATTTCGGCAGCATAGGTGGGGAAAAAAGGCTCCAAAATACACTAATGTAAAGCCCAGCTCTGCCACTATTTAGCGCTATTTTTAGCTCTTCTTGAAAAAACGGGGTGACAGGTTCCCTTTAATCTAGAATGATGACTCAACAGCCAGTGTAATCACTTAGTGTAAATGCACTCTTAAAGGGGTTATCCTAGGTTATATTAATTTTTTACTTTGTGGCCTAAGAAATAACAGGCAGGTAGTTGCTAACTTCCTGCCTGTTCTGTCAAGCAGAGATCTCTGGCAGCACAGAGCGGTCACCGGTGCCAATTCTGCGTCTTACGCTGACGTCATGTTGACACTGCAGTGGCTTTTCTTCCACTCTGCTCTGTTGACAGGGCATGACTGCCGATGTTATGCTGATTGACAGCCGCCTCCCTGTTGCCTAACTATAGGCTATCGATCAGCATGACATCGGTAGTCACACCCTGTCCATAGAGCAGCCCGAAAGAAGAAGAGCTGTTCTATTGATGTTGAGCAGTTGAATTGCTGGCAAGAGTAATCAATGACCACTCTGAGCCAACTCTGGAAAGAACAGGTTAGTTTTTTGGCTCATAATAAACAAAATAATGCAGACCTGGACAACCCCTCTAAGGTGTATTTACACTGCCAGATTATTGTGAACCCAAGGACGTGCATTCATGATAATCTTATAGTCAAAACACATTTGTTGATCACTTGACAAATGAGCAAAATGCTCATCTTTCAGGTTAAATGATCTTTTGTGCTGCACAAAAGATCATTGTTCTCGGCAGCACATCGGCCTGTGTAAACAGTACTTATGCTGCTGAGAGTAATGGCAGCCTATGGGCCTAGGAAAAGAGGCCATTAAACATTAGGCCGATCAGGAAATAGGAAGCTGATAGGTGTCATTTAGTGCTCTAGGCTGGTGGTGATTTAATGCCTTAGGTCCGCAGTCATTTAGTACCCTAGGTCAGGGGTCATTTAGTGTCCTAGGTTGGCAGGCATTTAGGGTCTTAGGTCGGCGGTCACTTAATGCCCTAGGTTGGCAGGCATTTAGGGTCTTAGGTCGGCGGTCACTTAATGCCCTAGGTTGGCAGGCATTTAGGGTCTTAAATCGGCGGTCACTTAATGCCCTAGGTTGGCAGGCATTTAGGGCCTTAGGTCGGCGGTCACTTAATGCCCTAGGTTGGCAGGCATTTAGGGTCTTAGGTCGGCGGTCACTTAATGCCCTAGGTTGGCAGGCATTTAGGGCCTTAGGTCGGCGGTCACTTAATGCCCTAGGTTGGCAGGCATTTAGGGTCTTAGGTCGACGGTCACATAATGCCCTAGGTTGGCAGGCATTTAGGGTCTTAGGTCAGCTGTCATTTAGTGCCCTAGGTCGGCCCGTGTAAACAGAACCTTAGACAGAAGTGAACTCAACTAAGGACTTGTCCCATATTTTCTACACCAATGGATACAATCCAACATAAGATTAAAGGAAACATTTGAGAACAGTTGAATATAACGACAGCAGGAGTCCGCCGTTTTCCTGTCTCACTGAAACAATAGGTATTCTATGTAAGTGAAGAAAATGTCCAGCTTCACCGAATCCGTGAAAAAAAAGGTTTCTTCATTCACAAACTTCAGCACAAACCATAAGGGTGTGAATCTCAACGCGTTTCTGAAGACTAAGCTCCCTTAATCATGACAAGTACATGGACATCATATACGTTATATGTAAGTACATTGACGTCATATGCTGAAGTAGGCACATGTGTTTTGTCTAATATGGTTTTGAACTGATGCCAATTTAAAGACGTTTTCTGGTCATCTTTAAATGAAGCATGAATTATTGAAAAGTTGTGCCAAAAATACTTGATCTTGTCATCCTTTGCCATTTCCAAGATCTCGGTTTGCCGTCAGTGGATGGGAACATTCTCGTTTATAGTCTGGAGCTGATAATTACAGATCTATTCTTGCTCCAAACTAAATGGATATGATTTTATCCATTATAGACAATAATCTGTGAGCTGAACACATCAGACGCCACACAAAATTCTTATCGATCATGGTGTTACAGAATTTTCTTGCCAATTTTCTTGCAGAAACTGCATATTTATTGTCCATGTAATGCATTACAAATGGTGGCATCGATGGTAAAAGAAAAGCCTGCAGCATTAATTACCATTCCTGCCTCCTGCCACTTTTCTCTGCTCATTATTTCTGTAGCATTAAGACTGGTGTGTCAGAACTGCAATAATATTCAAAACCACGATATGATGCTAATGTGAACAGAGCCTAAGGATCTAATTGATAGTAATAAAGGAAATGCCAAAGTGATATTAAGAATTGCAACCTAATTGTGTTCTCCTATTGTCTCAACAGCCCAGAAATATGTGCCCAGAGCAGTACTAGTTGACTTGGAACCAGGTACCATGGATAGCGTTAGGTCTGGCCCATTTGGACAACTTTTTAGACCCGATAATTTTATTTTTGGTAAGTATTTATTTAACCCTTATCCGGCTGAATAGGTACAATTGTAACTATTCCGTTTTAAAATTGCAATAACTTTTTTTTGAAAAGACGTAGAGGGCTGAAATTTCGTGACATCTCTACATTTTTGGTCCAGAATATATTGGCCAAATTTCAATAAAATATCTCCACCCGCTTCCGAGATAAGGGGTCGAGATCTTTTTGCATCCATAACAAGCTGCATAGGTACAAATGTACCTCATATATTTTGAATGAAGATAATGCAAGGGAAAAAGCATAAATTTTTTTTTAATGATAATGCTATTTAACTATTATAAACAAGTAAAAAACTGTTCATTTACATTATAAAAGAAAATGTAAGAAACTTTTTTTTATTGATTTTCTTTGCAAGTAATGCATGTTGGCTTTGCTACAGAGTGTTCATCGCAAATGGGTTTCACACAAACCACACAAGACTTTCTAGTCTTGCGTTGTTTTCGCCTCAGGTCTCTGCAGACATAGCAACTACCAACAACAGGGGAGGGTCCACGACTACCATGAGGTATTTTGGGGCCAGCTGCTGGCTGCGATGCTACCACAATGCATCGTCCAAGCACCATTTCTACTGCACCTCGAAGAAAATGGTTTCTCATTATCATTTTGTTTGTACTACGATCTTCAATTGCAATCATACACAGCTGATTTGCGAGATCTTTCAGGAACTTTCTTCGTTGATCCATTGCCCTGAAGCTTGGATTGTGTTCTCTGTAGATGATGTAGGATGCTAACCCACTGACATCAATCATATTGTAGAAAAATGCCAAAGTCCAACGTGATGTTCGTCGTTTCACAGTGTACTCTCCCAACATTTTATCCATAACATCAACGCCACCTTTTGTTATGTTGTAGTATTTTATTATCTCTGGCTTGGCTGCTAGTGTCTCTTCAACTTCTCCCGTCATGTGCATAGATGATAGAAGCACGACTGATTTGTTCTTCTTTGGTACATATGAACAGACTGTTGCATCATGATTGTAGGCAAAATTTGTCGAGTATACAGGCCTTTCTTTGGCAGGCTGCATGTTGTTAGGTAGGAACCTTTTTTTTTTTCTCACTGTACCAACTAGTGTCATGTTCCAGGAGTTCAATACCTTAGCTAGTTCCATGGTTGTAAAGAAGTTATCGGTGGTGACATTTCTTCCAGAGCCTTTATACGAGCTCACTAGGTCCAATACTGTTCGTTCTCCAATGTTTACTTGTCGAGGACCATCAGTTGGTTTCCCAGTGTAGAGCTGACCTTGTAAAGGGTAGGCATTTGATGAGTCACAAGCCCAGAAAATCTTTATGCCATATTTAGCTGGTTTTGAAGGTATATACTGGGTAAATTTAGTATGACCTCTAAATGGAAATAATTGCTCGTCGACGGTGATACAATGATATGGCTTGTAGGCTCTCTCCAGATTACTGTTCAGCATTGTCCAGATGTCCCGTATTGGTGCAGCTTTATCTGTTTGCACACGTTCTGCACGTGTATTTTCGTTGTCAAACCTGATAAATCTGAGTATCATCTTGAAGCGGTCACGAGACATGGCTGCACGTATAAGAGGCAGAGCAGCAACATTCCACATTTCCTCCAGATTCTCTTTGTTGGCTCTGTGCACACCAGCAGCAATCAGTATGCCCAAAAATGCATGAAGTTCAGTTTCAGTAAATTGCTTGAATGTTTTTTGTGGTGGCCGTTTGGAAGAATCAGGAAAACGTTGTACCAGTTCGTTGTTGTAAGCATCACAAACTCTCTTGGCCTTTCGATTCGTTTCCCGTAATATGATGTCACACATCTCGGGAGTCATGATGGACTTGAATAGCTCTTTTGCTGTATATAGGTTGCTGATTGCTGCAGGGCCACCTCTTTGTCGTAGGACATTACGAGATTTTGTTTGTGCATTTGGCAGTGGATTACTGCACCATTGAGTTTCATCCTTAGCAGTCCAAATGTCGCCTGCACTTTGAGGCACAGAATCATCCGCAACACTTTCGTCTGATTCGTATTCATTTTCATGCTCTATGACCATTTCTTGTTCAATGTCTGAATCTTCTTCAGTAACATCCACTTGTGGTACATAGTTTTCATCATCAGATGGAACATATGGTTCATCCTCATGCTCAGAATCAGATTCTTCTAGCATTCGCATTATTTCGTCAGACGTAAATCTGTAAATATGAAAAAATGTAAAATAAATAATTTTCCGAAATACTACATTATTGGCTTTTCACAAAATTATACTAACCTGCAAACACGTTTTCTTGGATTATGGCGGAAACTAGATCCAGCATTACTATCACTCATGATGACTTGCTAGATGAATTTTGGCTTCGTATTTTGTGCTGAATATAAATAAAACATCGTAAAACAATATGTAGATACTAATTATTATCCATTTTTCGTATAAAAATTATACCTATAGTGATAAGTTTCATACAAAATATATGTAAGCCAAGTCCAGGCTGAAAGACAATTTGACTGTTCTGTCCCCACATAATGAGAATAAAGGTATAACTGGCTGTTAGATGCTGTGAGACTTTCCTACCTTCGTTTCCAAGAAATTGAAGACTTCACAAGCCTAGAAATGTGTGCTCACAGCAATGAGATGAACAGCAAAATGGCTAATGAGAGGAGGGAGGCAGGAAGACAAGTAGAAGCCACTCCCAGTTTGAATTAACTTAATTGACAGCAACATAAGTGACCAGTAACAACACTGAACAATAGATATCAGCATAACATTTGTAGCTGAATGAACTTTAGTTTCTGAAACCAAGTAAAGTCTTCCCACAGTGGAGGTATATGTGAAGGTACAATTGTACCTATGCAGCCTGTTAAGGTTGTAAAATTATGCAGCCTGACAAGGGTTAAAAGGTAGCTATACTTTCAAGTAACTACTTTTTTAGAATAAACCGTCTTGTTTGTATACATGAGGAACAACATTATATCTGGCCATTATATGTATCCTGAATTCCAACACAAAAGACTGAGCAAACAGGAGGAAAATATTAAAGAGACACACTCAAACTAATCTACCAACCACCATCTGAAAACTAACAGTTTATTAAATATACTTAAAGATTTAAATACAAAAGACATACATATACCAAAACAGAATGTTCCTAGAAGTGGCACCGGTAACATGTACAAAGTGAGAGATGTAAAGTAACACGACAGATTCCAAATAGGTCAAAGAGCCTCATCTATGTAATAATTCAAGTCAACTAACAAGTGTCATGACTAGTACTAAATAGTTTTGTGAAAAAATGCATAAGGTAAGTACTGACGCACAAGATGGTATGTCAGTGAAAAAGGGGGGGTTCTTGTACATGCGTCGTGGGTCCACCAGCCCCAACGCGCGTTTCACGCAGAGGCTTCGTCAGGCCTCTGTGTGCACTCCTCACTCCTCCACCCTTCCCTCCCCTTACAGTAGGAGATGAAATCTGATACCTCACAGTACTGGCAGTCCAATACGGAGCGGTTTGATTTTTTTTATTTTTTAAAGTGGATGGCAAGTTAAGGAGGCGGGGAGGGAGGAAAAATTGCTCATAAATGGAGAATGATATACATTCTATTGATTTCTGCAAAGTTTGTAGGAAGTACAGTTTCTATTTAATTTTAAAATGTGCAATATTCAACTTCTTACGATTCATCCATTAACCAACTTTCATAACATTAACAAAAATTTGGAGAAAAAAAAAAACACTAGGGGACTTGTTTGATGTATGATTATGTATTATGTGGCTTTATGTCATTAGTTATCAAAGTAAAATTTACTTTTCTATTCTCCACGTCATCAGTTCTTTTCTGAAACACTATGCTTTGGTTACAGGACAAACTGGAGCAGGGAATAACTGGGCCAAAGGACATTATACAGAAGGTGCAGAGCTGGTGGATTCGGTCCTGGATATTGTCAGAAAGGAATGTGAACATTGTGACTGTCTGCAAGGATTTCAGCTTACGCATTCTCTTGGAGGAGGAACGGGCTCTGGCATGGGCACACTACTCATCAGCAAGATAAGGGAAGAATATCCAGACAGAATAATGAATACATTCAGTGTCATGCCCTCACCCAAAGTTTCAGACACAGTTGTGGAGCCATATAATGCCACCTTGTCAGTCCATCAACTGGTTGAAAACACAGATGAAACATACTGTATTGACAATGAAGCCTTGTATGACATTTGCTTCCGTACACTGAAGCTAACTACACCCACATATGGCGATCTGAATCATCTAGTGTCCGCCACAATGAGTGGAGTAACCACTTCACTACGATTCCCAGGTCAGCTCAATGCAGATCTTCGAAAGCTAGCTGTGAACATGGTCCCATTCCCACGTCTTCATTTCTTCATGCCTGGATTTGCGCCACTAACTGCTAGAGGAAGCCAACAATATCGAGCACTCACTGTACCGGAACTTACCCAGCAGATGTTTGATGCCAAGAACATGATGGCAGCTTGCGATCCACGGCATGGTAGATACCTAACTGTGGCTACAGTCTTCAGAGGGCCAATGTCCATGAAGGAAGTGGATGAGCAGATGCTTGCAGTCCAAAACAAAAACAGCAGTTACTTTGTAGAATGGATTCCCAACAATGTCAAGGTGGCAGTGTGTGACATTGCACCTAGAGGCCTCAAAATGGCTTCCACATTCATCGGGAACAGCACAGCAATTCAAGAATTATTTAAGAGAATCTCGGAACAGTTTTCTGCCATGTTTAGAAGGAAGGCTTTCCTACATTGGTTTACTGGGGAAGGTATGGATGAGATGGAATTCACAGAGGCAGAGAGCAACATGAATGACCTAGTATCAGAGTATCAACAGTATCAGGAAGCTACTGCCAATGATGGAGAGGAAGCTTTTGAAGAAGATGAGGAAGAAATCCATGAATAAAACAAAAAAAAAAAATCATTTTTTTATTTTATTGAATCCAGCAATAAATATATGTCTAGTTTCCATGTGCTGTGAAGGCGAGTGTGGAGAGCCACTTATTTGAATGGACAAGGTCGTACAATCGGGCCAATGTCGGGATAAGATTTGGTATTGTGCTTTAATGGTCTAAAAAAAAAAAAGTCTGCATAGGTTTCCTCAGCTTCTGCATTTTAATACAAAGTATTGTACTTTGCCAAAGTGATCTGGTTTAATAATAAAAAAAAAAAATAATCCCAGCAATTCAGGTGTGAATTCTGATTTAAATCCACATTAAGAAGCTTAAATGCCTCCGGTCAACCATGGAAACAGTTTACATTTTGTGCTTTTAATGTCTACACATTAAATATGCGGCTTTGATTTACCAACCTTTCAAGAATCAATATTACAAATATACATACAAAACATTGTAACATGTCATATGCAGAGAAACTTTAAAAAAAATATGTTTTCATAATCACATGAGCCACTACTTCTTCCCCTGATCTCATCATTCACTCACTTCATCTTGATCATCGACAGAGTCTTTTCACAGTGAAAGAACAGATATAGAAACAAGCTACTGCAGCTTTTTAGTGTTAGCCTATCCCAGAGCTGGAGTAACAGCTACATTGCTTAGTACTAGTACATAATGTCCTCCATGCTGTTGCTGCTTTTGTCGAGTGCTACTTAAGAAAGGAGCAGGTATCCCTCTGTCTCTCTGCTGTGCATGTGAGACACCATAATAGCTAGCTTCAAGTCAACCCACTACCTCAGACAACTGAAAAGAGAAAGGGGTGAAACATAATAAAAACAAGCCCTCTAAAGTCCAGAAATAGTGTAACTTCTCACATACACACAACTGTTTGTACCTGCCCTTCAAGGTGACTTTTACAGAAACTTTAGTAAATGAAGACGCTGAATTGATTCGATTGTTACCACATCCACAAACATTTCTGTCATAATGGAACCTCCCAAGAGCAAGAGTTTTTGTATTTGGCTTTCTTATAGCACAATGATTCTTGTCTTAATGGTGCTCCAATCAATAAGTAAAAAACCTGCATTATTGTGAAAATGCATAATACATTCAAAATGCATAAGAAAGAGAAATAAACGATAGAATAATACTGAGGGAGTTGTTAACTACCTGTGTGCATCACTGCACATGGCATATACGGTACATTTAGTACATTGCTTATTTAGAGCCTACATCATTTTCAGCACTGAACGCAGATTTGGGATGGGTGCTGCTTTGCTCATTGCCAGCTCACAATTTTAAACACATGCACACTTTAGCGGTGTGAACCTCACCTCCGTGCCTTAAAATCCATTTCTAATGTAGCCTAAAGAAACACTACAAAGAAATAGTTGCCTGAGAATACAAAAAAGCTTTTCCTTTCAGCCAAAGTCAGAAACCCGGAAAGGAAAAAAGTAGATGAAGCAGCAGAAGATTGTTTGTCCTTATTTGAGAGCGTGACATTGTGCTGCTCAGTGCAGGCCACACTTGTCAAAGTGCAACAGTCCTATAGAAATCATACCCCCCTTCATTGTTTTTGTTATATTACAGGGAGTCTTCTATAAAGGGGGCAAAAAAGAAAATGACTATAGATACATATTCACTGTGCATTTATTTTCCAAGATAAAAAACTGCATCAATACATCCGCCATACTGTAATTTTTATATTTTATCTGAATGCATGAAATATTTATACAGCAGGAATTACATTCACATCTATGTACAAGCAAACCCACTCTTACAATTATTTTTTGGGATTCAATCATTGCTTTCTTCCTGTTGGGGCAATGTGGATAATCTATGGCACGGCCCCATCTGCAGAGAGTTCTTTCTGCATCAAGTACAATAAAAAATATCACCATTATGTCATACATGGCTATCATTTGATGAAGGTCATTTTTCCAGACTGAAGTCAGCTTATGAGTTATATTTGTCCACACAAGCAATGCAGACCTGAGAAATATGTGCCTTATGGTAATACAATGTCTGTAAAACCCTCACTTCATATCTCACATTAGATTTAGTTGCTTTTATAGCAATGTAGTCCAAAGATCAGATAATTCAGATATTCTTATCAGCAAGTAGATTTGCTTCTCTCACCGATCAGTCCAACCAATAAATAACTATACTTTCAGCATTAAATCTCCGACTGTCAATAATTTAGGACAGTGTTTGCTCATAGTAGGACAAGCCTGATGTCTGCATAGTACTATTCTTTTTTTCATCTGACAGTAAGATAACCCCCCCAAATAGCATTTCTGGGCTTGCAGGTCTTCGAAAGCTAAATCCAGTAACACCTTTATATCTTCTTTATGTTGCTGCATTACCGATAAAGCAGTTTTAATTCATATGCAAATATGGCCTTAAGCACTCTGGGCTTGACATAGCACTTAATGAGCTCTGCCCCCCCACCCAGCACCAGCCTCTATAGCTTGAATGGAAGCTTAGTGTCTGATTTCCTTGCCTTTTAATCGGACATCACACAGATGGTGAACTATCAATCAAGATAAAGGAGCTGGGTGGGAAAACAACCCAAAAGACTCCTTAAAGGGACTCTGTCACCCGAATTTGGCAGGCTATGTAAATGCCCTGTGTCTGGTCCGATGGGCGGCGTTTCCTCTTCTTTCATTCACCCCTTCCTTTCCTGCTGTCCGCAATATTTTCTTGAAGTTGAGTAGGTTTGCTCCGTAGTTCACGCGTGCGCAATGCAATCTTGACTTGCGCAACCGCCGTATGCTTTGCCCAACTGCGGGCAAAGCCGAAAGCATTACTGCGCATGCGCCGCCGCACTATGTACCGGAAGTATTTCGCTGTGTTCCGGGACATAGTGCGGCGGCGCATGCGCAGTAATGGTTTTCTGCTTTGCCCGCACTTGGGCAAAGCAGACTGCGCCTGCGCAAGGCAAGATTGCATTGCGCACGCGTGAACTAAGGAGGAATCCTACTCAACTTCAAGAAAATATTGCGGACAGCAGGAAAGGAAGGGGTGAATGAAAGAAGAGGAAACACCGCCCATCGGACCGGACACAGGGCATTTACATAGCCCGCCAAATTCAGGTGGCAGAGTCCCTTTAAGTGCTCTGTCACACCTAGACCACTTAATAGATCACTTGCATATGAATTTAAAACTCTGCTTTCTAGAGAATGAAGCAACATAAACAATATATATATATATATATATATATGTCGAATTTAGCTCCTAAAGACTTGGGCACCCTTTTATGTGGTTGAAAGGGAAGGGGGATGTCTAGCCTCTAGACAAAATTTACAAGCGGCAAGAACGGCTTAAAAGTAATAAAAACAGTCATTCACCTGCTGTCCCTCCCCCCCATGGATCCATCAACTGTGGTCTATTCTGGGACTGCAGCAGTTAAGGGACTCTTAACGTTTCCACATCAGAGGGATATCAATGACTGGATCCACTTGTGTGACAGTAGACAAGTGCGAATGATGATTTTAAGCCATTCATTGCTAAACTTTTTCTAGAGGTTTGATTACTTTAAATTATGTGTAAGAGAAAAAAAAAACAAAAAAAAAAAACAATGTCCATGTCTTAAAACCCAGAAGTTGTACAAAAAAAAAAATCAAAAGGGCATTCCTCCACTGATATGGTGGGTTATCTGCTCATTATTTAACTCCTCCTTTTCCTTTTCGCGATCCTTGTTCCAGTCCTTCAGGCCTTCAGGAAGTGTTGTATCCTCTTCAATGCTTCCAGTACCTTCTACAAATTCCTCATATGTAGATTTTTCAGCAAATGGTCTTGGCCCCAAAAGTTCAACCATATCACTCTTATCCAGCACCTCCTTTTCTAGAAGGCGAAGCGCAACCTAAAAAAAAAAAAATTCAACATGAAACTATGGTTTTAAATGAACTTCTAACATTAGAGAAAAAAAACCAGCTAAACTGTTTACGAGGTGACCTACCTTCTCTATATCAGATTTCTTCTCCTTAAGTAGTTTCACAGTCCTTTCATACGCAGAGTTAATCAGTACTCGAACTTCATCGTCAATGAGTCTCGCGGTGGCCTCACTGTAAGGCTTTTCTAACACCATTTCCCCTTGACGAGGAAGGTCAAATGAAACTTGACCAACTTTGTCACTCATGCCAAACTGGACAATCTACAAAACACAAAAATGGACTTTAGTGTAGAAAGTATATTAATAGATAAAATGTTTACATCAGGTATTAACCCCTTTCCAACATTTGCAGTATATACATGGTTGGGAAGGACTTCCTGACCGAATAGGTACATATACACGTCATGGCGATCACCCGCGCACTAGAGGCGTGGGCGATCGCCACTGGGTGTTCAACTGATATGACAGCTTTCACCTGGCATTCAATGCCAGCACCACTCCTGGCAGTTTTATTCGCTAAATGCTGCGATCGATATTGTTGCCATAGTGACCCGATGTTGTCATCACGACATTAGGGTCACCAGACCTAACAAACTTGTTACAGCATGCTCAGAACATGGTGTATCAAGCTTTTATGTCAGTGCAGCACTGGCAGTTTATAAAGCATAGCAATGTTTGTGCATTGCTATGCTTTATAAGCGATCAGTGCTGTCAAAGTAAAAGTCCCATAAAGGGGGACCAAGTATAAGAAAAAAAAACTATTGAAAAATATAAAAAAATATAAAAAATAATAATAATGAATTGCTGGTTTTTGTCCACTCTCACTCCCACAAATCAGAATAGAAAGAAATAAAAAAAATAAAAACAAGTCATGTGACCAAAATTGTACCAATAAAAACGGCAACTTGTCCCGCAAAAAAAAACAAGTACTCACATGACTCTGTTGGCAGAAATAGGGAAAAATTCTAGCTATCGCCACATGGGGATGCAAAAGCTTGTTTTTGCAATAAAAAGCGTTTTAGTTTGTGACAGCAGCCAATCATAAAAAACGGATATAAATCTGGTATCACTGTAATCACACCGACCCGAAGAATAACGTTGTCTAATGACTTGCATTGCAACAGGAATGGTGTAAAAAAATAAATAAAACCAATGGTTGAACTACTATGGATTTGTTCATTCTGCCTCCCAAAGATCATAGTAAGGCTCGGGTCACATTTATCCTGCACTACGCGACTAGCGCTTACAGCGGGGTTTCCGTGTAATTCTCTGACATACGTGATTCAGATGGAACCCCGGCGGAAGATTCCCTATAATGAGACAGATGGAGGCACTGTGGACGCCGTATGGCCTATGATCCGGCGGTGTCTGTCTTTTTAGACGAGCTCAACAGTGCCGTCGACCACCGTTCTATGCATTTATGAAAAGGACACTACTGAAAAGAGGTCAGATGGAGTCCACAGTAACACTGCTGCCTCATTATAGTAAATGGATCCTTTGGGGTTTCATCTGAATCACATCACCTGGAAGATTTAGATGGAAACCCCGATATTAGCATCTACATGTTTGGCATTTCTTTAGCGATGAAAACCAGCTTAATATACGGGTGGATGTCTCGAGAAGCACAAGCTGGCCACCACAATGCACTGGTGCCCAAAACGGCAGTTTGCAATTTTCACTCAGCAACATCCACTGCAGCTCGTTTCTGGAAAATATCCATGGAGTCAAGAATCATCACAGGTGTGTAGATACAGAATGTAGAATTTTTGCTTTCTTGCCTTTTTTCAGAGAATATGAATGATAAAAACAAAACTTTTTCTCCACTCATGGTTAGTGGTTGGGTGAAGCCATTTATTGTCAAACTACTGTGTTTTCTCTTTTTGAATCATAATGACAACCCAAAACATCCAAATGACCCTGATCAAAAGTTCACATATCCTATTTCTTAACCCCTTCATGACCCAGCCTATTTTGACCTTAATGACCTGGCCGTTTTTTGCAATTCTGACCAGTGTCTCTTTATGAGGTAATAACTCAGGAATGCTTCAATGGATCCTAGCGGTTCTGAGATTGTTTTTTCATGACATATTGGGCTTCATGTTAGTGGTAAATTTAGGTCAATAAATTATGCGTTTATTTGTGATAAAAACGGAAATTTGGTGAAAATTTTGAAAATTTCGCAATTTTCACAATTTGAATTTTTATTCTGTTAAAACCAGAGAGTTATGTGACACAAAATAGTTAATAAATAACATTTCCCACATGTATACTTTACATCAGCACAATTTTGTAAACAAAAATTTTTTTTTGCTAGGAAGTTATAAGGGTTAAAATTTGACCAGTGATTTCTCATTTTTACAACGAAATTTACAAAACCATTTTTTTTAGGGACCACCTCACATTTGAAGTCAGTTTGAGGGGTCTATATGGCTGAAAATACCCAAAAGTGACACCATTCTAAAAACTGCACCCCTCAAGGTGCACAAAACCACATTCAAGAAGTTTATTAACCCTTCAGGTGCTTCACAGCAGCAGAAGCAACATGGAAGGAAAAAATGAACATTTAACTTTTTAGTCACAAAAATTATCTTTTAGCAACAATTTTTTTGATTTCACAATGGTAAAAGAAGAAACTGAACCACGAAAGTGGTTGTCCAATTTGTCCTGAGTACGCTGATACCTCATATGTAGGGGTAAACCACTGTTTGGGCGCACGGCAGGGCTTGGAAGGGAAGGAGCGCCATTTGACTTTTTGAATGAAAAATTGGCTCCACTTTTTAGCGGACACCATGTCACATTTGGAGAGCCCCCGTGTGCCTAAAAATTGGAGCTCCCCCACAAGTGACCCCATTTTGGAAACTAGACACCCCAAGGAACTTATCTAGATGCATAGTGAGCACTTTGAACCCCCAGGTGCTTCACAAGTTGATCCGTAAAAATGAAAAAGTACTTTTTTTTTTTTTCACAAAAAATTTCTTTTCGCCTCAATTTTTTCATTTTCACATGGGCAATAGGATAAAATGGATCCTAAAATTTGTTGGGCAATTTCTCCCGAGTACGCCAATACCTCATATGTGGGGGTAAACCACTGTTTGGGCACACGGCAGGGCTCGGAAGGGAAGGCGCGCCATTTGACTTTTTGAATGGAAAATTAGCTCCAATTGTTAGTGGACACCATGTTGCGTTTGGAGAGCCCCTGTATGCCTAAACATCGGAGCTCCCCCACAAGTGACCCCATTTTGGAAACTAGACCCCCCAAGGAACTTATCTAGATGCATATTGAGCACTTTAAACCCCCAGCTGCTTCACAGAAGTTTATAACGCAGAGCCATGAAAATAAAAAATAACTTTTCTTTCCTCAAAAATGATTTTTTAGCCTGGAATTTCCTATTTTGCCAAGGGTATTAGGAGAAATTGGACCCCAAATGTTGTTGTCCAGTTTGTCCTGAGTACACTGATACCCCATATGTGGGGGTAAACCACTGTTTGGGCGCACGGCAGGGCTCGGAAGGGAAGGCACGCCATTTGGCTTTTTAAATGGAAAATTAGCTCCAATCATTAGCGGACACCATGTCACGTTTGGAGAGCCCTTTTGTGCCTAAACATTGGAGATCCCCCACAAATGACCCCATTTTGGAAACTAGACCCCCAAAGGAACTTATCTAGATGTGTGGTGAGGACTTTGAACCCCCAAGTGCTTCACAGAAGTTTATAACGCAGAGCCGTGAAAATAATAAATATGTTTTCTTTCCTCAAAAATAATTATTTAGCCCAGAATTTTTTAATTTTCCAAAGGGTAACAGGAGAAATTTGACCCCAATATTTGTTGTCCAGTTTCTCCTGAGTACGGTGATACCCCATATGTGGGGGTAAACTACTGTTTGGGCACATGCCGGGGCTCGGAAGTGAAGTAGTGACGTTTTGAAATGCAGACTTTGATGGAATTCTCTGCGGGCGTCACGTTGCGTTTGCAGAGCCCCTGATGTGGCTAAACAGTAGAAACCCCCCACAAGTGACCCCATTTTGGAAACTAGACCCCCCAAGGAACTTATCTAGATATGTGGTGAGCACTTTGAACCCCCAAGTGCTTCACAGACGTTTACAACGCAGAGCCGTGAAAATAAAAAATCATTTTTCTTTCCTCAAAAATGATGTTTTAGCAAGCATTTTTTTATTTTCACAAGGGTAACAGGAGAAATTGGACCCCAATAATTGTTGCGCAGTTTGTCCTGAGTATGCTGGTCCCCCATATGTGGGGAAAACCACTGTTTGGGCACACGTCGGGGCTCGGAAGTGAGGGAGCACCATTTGACTACAAGATTGGCTGGAATCAATGGCGGCGCCATGTTGCGTTTGGAGACCCCTGATGTGCCTAAACAGTGGAAACCCCTCAATTCTAACTCCAACACTAACCCCAACACACCCCTAACCCTAATCCCAACTCTAGCCATAACCCTAATCACAACCCTAACCGCAACACACCCCTAACCACAACCCTAACCCCAACACACCCCTAACCCTAACCACAACCCTAATTCCAACCCTAACCCTAAGGCTATGTGCCCACGTTGCGGATTCGTGTGAGATTTTTCAGCATCATTTTTGAAAAATCCGCGGGTAAAAGGCACTGCGTTTTACCTGCGGATTTACCGCGGATTTCCAGTGTTTTTTGTGCGGATTTCACCTGCGGATTCCTATTGAGGAACAGGTGTAAAACGCTGCGGAATCCGCACAAAGAATTGACATGCTGCGGAAAATACAACGCAGCGTTTCCGCGCGGTATTTTCCGCACCATGGGCACAGCGGATTTGGTTTTTCATAGGTATACTTGGTACTGTAAACCTGATGGAACACTGCTGCGGATCCGCAGCCAAATCCGCACCGTGTGCACATGGCCTAATTCTAAAGGTATGTGCACACGCTGCGGAAAACGCTGCGGATCCGCAGCAGTTTCCCATGAGTTTACAGTTCAATGTAAACCTATGGAAAACAAAAATCGCTGTACACATGCTGCAGAAAAACTGCACGGAAACGCAGCGGTTTACATTCCGCAACATGTCGCTTCTTTCTGCGGATTCCACAGCAGTTTTACAACTGCTCCAATAGAAAATCGCAGTTGTAAAACTGCAGTGAAATGCGCAGAAAAACCGCGGTAAATCTGCCATAAATCCGCAGTGGTTTAGCACTGCGGATTTATCAAATCCGCAGCGGAAAAATCCGCAGAGGACCAGAATACGTGTGCACATACCCTAACCCTACCCCTACCCCTACCCCTAGTTCTTACCCCAACCTTAGTGGAAGAAAAAAAAAAATCTTTCTTTTATTATTGTCCCTACCTATGGGGGTGACAAAGGGGGGGGTCATTCAGTATTTTTTTTATTTTGATCACTGCGATAGGTTTTATCGCAGTGATCAAAATGCACTTGAAACGAATCTGCCGGCCGGCAGATTCGGCGGGCGCACTGCGCATGCGCCTGCCATTTTGGAAGATGGCGGCGCCCGGAAAAGAAGACGGACGGACCACGGGAGGCTCGGTAAGTATGATGGGGTGGGGGGGGGGGGGGGGGTGGAGCACGGGGGGGTGGGGGGGTGGATCAGAGCATGGGGGGGGGTAAATCGGAGCATGGGGGGGTAAATCGGAGCACGGGGGAGTAAATCGGAGCACGGGGGGGTGGATCGGAGTACGGGGGGGGGTTCATTGGAGCATTGGGGGGTGGATCGGACTGCAGGGGGGTGGATCGAAGTGCAGGGGGGGTGGTTGGAGCACAGGGGGGTGATTGGAGCACAGGGGTGAGCGGACAAGAGCACGGGGGGGAGCAGACAGGAGGACGGAGGGGAGCGGAGCAGTGTAAAGGAGATCGGAGGGCTGGGGGGGCGATCGGTGGGGTGGGGGCACATCAATGTTTCCAGCCATGGCCGATGATATTGCAGCATCGGCCATGGCTGGATTGTAATATTTCACCAGTTATAATAGGTGAAATATTACAAATCGCTCTGATTGGCTGTTGAAAGTGAAACTGCCAATCAGAGCGATCGTAGCCATGGGGGGGGGGGGGGGGGGGGTGAAGCCACCCCCCCTGGGCTAAACTACCACTCCCCCTGTCCCTGCAGATCGGGTGAAATGGGAGTTAACCCTTTCACCCGATCTGCAGGGACCCGATCATTCTGTGACACAGCATATGCGTCACAGGTCGGATTGGCACCGACTTTCATGACGCATACGCTGTGTCACAGGTCGGGAAGGGGTTAATACCATGCATTGCCCCCTCTAACATCCATGACAGCTGGAAGTCTTTTGTGGTAGTTGTGCATGAGGTTCTTTATTTTCTCAGCTGGTAAAGCTGCCCACTCTTGGAAAAAAGCCTCCTGTCCTGTAAATTCCTGGGCTGTCTAGCATGAACTGTGCGCTTGAGATCTCCCCAGAGTGGCTCAATGATATTGAGGTCAGGGGGCTGAGATGGCCCCTACTGAACCTTCACTGTATTCTGCTGTAGCCAGTGACAGGTCTACTTGGCCTTGTGTTTTGGATCATGTTGGAACGTCCAAGTACGTCCCATGTGCAGCTTCCGGGCTGCTGATTGCAAATTTACCTCCACTATTTGCCAATAACGTACTGAATTCATCTTTCCTTCAACTTTGAACAAGTTTCCTGTGCCTTTGTAGCTCACACATCCCCAAAACATCAGCGATCCACTTCCGTGCTTTACAGTAGGAATGGTGCTCCTTTCATCATAGGCCTTGTTGACCTCTCTTCAAATGTAACGTTTATGGATGTGTCCAAAAAGTTCAATTTTGACCTCATCACTCCAAATTACCTTATTCCAGAAGTTTTGAGGCTTGTCTCTGTGCTGTTTTGCGTATTTTAGGCAAGATACTTTGTGGCATTTGCGCAGTAATGGCTTTCTTCTGGCAACTCGACCATGCAGCCCATTTTTCTTCAAGTGCCTCCTTATTGTGCATCTTGAAACAGCCACACCGTCAGTTTTCAGAGAGTCCAGTATTTCAGCTGATGTTATTTGTGGGTTTTTCTTTGCATCCAGAACAATTTTCCTGCAGTTGTGGACTACCTGACCGTGGTTTTGTTTTTACAGAGTCCCTGATTTTCATCTTGTTAATCACAGTTTGAACGCTGCTCACTGGCCTTATCAGTTCCTTGGATATATTTTTGTATCCCTTTCCTGTTTTATACAGTTCAACTACTTTTTCCCGTAGATCTGCTAACAATTCTTTTGCTTTCCCCATGACTCACAATCCAGAAACATCAGTGGCTGGATGAAAGATGCAAGAGTCTGTCTGGATCCCAGAATCTCACTCAGCTCTTATGCACACACACTGATTACAAGCAAACAGGTCAAAGGTGAGGATGTTACCTTTAGTAGCCATTCAAACCCATTTGTATCAATTTCTGTGCATGTTATCCGGCCAAAATCACCAGGGTAAGTGAACTATTGATCACAGTCATTTGGATGTTTTGGGTTGTCATTAGGATTTAAAAAGAGAAAACAGTAGTTTGACAATAAATGGCTTCACCCAACCACTAACCATGAGTGGAGAAAAAAGTTTGGTGTTATCATTCATATTTTCTGAAAAAAGGTCAAGAAAGTAAAAATTCTGCCGGGGTATGTAAACTTTTGATCACAACTGTAGAATTTCCAAAATGGGGTCACTCGAAGGAAGATTCTTCTCTTATAGCACTTAGGGGCTCTGTATATGGAGTCCGCAAACTATTCTAGGAAAATACGCGCTCCAAGAGGAAAATAGCTCTCAGTCCCTCCCAAATCTCGCCCTGTGGCTAAGCAGTACTGTACAGCCACATATGGGTTTTTCTACATTCAGCAGAAATTGTGGGACAAAATTTGGTGCCATTTTTATGTATTTCCCAGTGTGAAAATGTAAAATCTGGAACAAAAAGTAAACTTTTGTGGTAAAAATGTAATTATCTTTTCTTCACTGTCCAATTTTATAAAATGCCGTGACAAACCCGTACTGTCAAAATGATCACTGCACAGCTAGATGAATTCATTGAGTGGTGTAGTTTGTAAAATTGGGTCACTTATGGGGGAGGGTGGGCTCTGCTGTTCTGGCACCTCAGGGGCTTCACCAATGTGACATGACGCCTTCAAACCAGTCCAGCAAAATCTGAAATCTGGGGAAGGAGCGAAATGGGGAATAGCCGTCTCGACCTCAACCGGGCACCCCGTAATAGGGGGCCAAGGAAGGAGCCATGCCAGGAGTCTCACAGGAGACCCATTTTTCTTCATCTGTAATCCGTCGGGAAAAAAATACGGAGTAAAAAATCTTAGGTGTGCCTCCTATGCGACACTAAGCAAAAACTGGAGAAGGCTGATGCCGTCCAGGGGTGTATACTGCAGAGGATGAGCCACGATTAATCTTTTTCAGATTTTGCATAGTGTCGCCTCCTAGAGGACAGTAGCATAACACACATGGTCCTGTGTCCCCAAATGAGGCGACAGAGTAATATGTTTTTCGTCATTTTCACAGATCAACCATACATTACTTGAGAGGCCTAGTTTCCAAAACGGGGTCACTTGTGGGGGTTTACACTATTTAGACATCAGAGGCTCTCCAAAGGCGACAAAACACCAGCAGACCATTCCATCAAAGTCTGCAGTCCAAAACCTAACTCCTTCCTTTCTGAGCGCCCAAACTCAGGAGGAATTGCACAACAGAGTTTGAAGTCCATTTTCTCCTATTACCTTGTGAAAATGCAAAAATTGGAGCTAAAAACATTTTTGTGGGAAAATTTTTTATTTTCACAGTTCAACCATTTAAATTTCTGTGAAGCACCTAGGTGTTCACCATACATCTAGATAAGTTCCTTAAGGGGTCTAGTTTTCAAAATGGGGGTCACTTCTGGGGGGTTCCACTGTTTAGGCACATCAGGGGCTCTCCAAAGGCGACATGGTAAATTTTGCATTACAAAAGTGAAATGATGATCCTTCCATTTCGAGCCGTGCTGTGAGTGCAAACAGTAGTTTTCCCCCACATATTGGGTATCTGCATGCATAGGAGAAATTGCACATCACATTATGGGGTCCATTTTCTCCTGTTGCCCTTATGAAAAAAAAAAAATGAGTTTAAAGAAAAAATTGGGGGGTTGGGGGGGAGGGAGGGAGAGCACATTTATTTTTTCCTTCCACATTGCTTATTTTTTGTCATATGGAACCCTCAAAGTCACTTAAAATGGATGTGGTCCTAAGAAAAAAAAAAGATCTTGTACATTTTATGGTAGAAATGAGAAATTGCTGATCAACTTTTAACCCTTCTAACCACCTAACAAAAAAAATTCATGTTTCAAAAATTGTGCTGATGTAAAGTAGACATGTGGGAAATGTTATTTATGAACTATTTTGTGTGACATAACTCTGGTTTAAGGACATACAAATAAAAAATTGCACCATTGCAGGCAGCCTTGGAACAGATTCTAGGGGTCAGTATGTCTTCTTTCTCCAGGCTGTCCTTCCCCTGTAAAAAGTTTAAATGTATACTGGAGAACTCCATTTACCATAATCTCGAATAAACTAGAATGGAGATCCAGAGTCCTTTGTTTCTCCTTATGGGATTGTGGTAAGGACTGTGAAAGGAGCAGTGTCACTTCCATACAATGACCCACCTGTGCATAGGCACTTTGTGTCACCTTCTTCAGATCATCCTGAGCTCCAGTTGTAATTCTCCCAAAGAATATTTCTTCAGAGACCCTGCCGCCCAGAGTCATGCACATCCTATCCAGCAGCTGCTCCTTTGTATATAGATATTGTTCTTTAGGTAAATACTGAGCATATCCGAGGCCCTTCCCTCGTGGTATGATAGAAACCTGGAAGATAAAGGCAAAGTTCACAATGTGAAATTATAATATGAATAAATTCTAACAAAAAGGAACAGATAATCAGGAAAACCACAATCACTGCAGCAGACGTGTGACCCTACGTGTGTTTGTAATAAATGGTATTCCAACAAGTGTAGTCTGTAAGCTGCTAAGGATTTATATAGTTACGTATAAAGATATAAAACAAATGCCTCAGTTCATGTGTATTCATTATTTAAATGCTTTATATATATAAAAAAAACAAAAAACAATATTGTTCTAACTTGCATCTTGTAAACATAGCAATAGGTCTACGGTCAGTCATAAATCCATGCAATCATACATTCCTAACTAATTATGCAATCAGCTATAGTTTCATGCCACAATCTACTAATCAGCAATACAATTAATCAATTTTGCTAAATTATGCTATAACCCAAACCATGTCATATTATTATTTCACATGCGTATATATAAATAGCAGTTTTTTTAACTAAATATAAAAAATTTGTCAAAAATATCAAAACAAGGAGGTGGTCTAATTTCAGGTATATGGCTGCGATCGGGGATGAGGGTGTTGCTGTTCCTTAGTAAAAGTAGGCCTATGGGACCCTGGCACATTTGTGTATTAGACAGACTGCTGATTTTAATGGTCATAAATGAAATGAGAACTTGGCTGATGCTATCCCAGGTCCGGCACCAGGACCACAGTGATAAGGACATTCGTGTCGGATCTGCCTCACAGGCTATCAGATTAAGTTGGATAACGGGGTCGTCCATCTTTCAGGACCTTTTTTTCTTTCCTTAAATGCATGTAACTGGGGCTAAAACAGGGATTTTTGTGCTACTCACCGTAAAATCCTTTTCTCCGAGTCGTTCATTGGGGGACACAGGACTGTGGGTGTATGCTACTGCCGCCAGGAGGCTGACACTAAGTAGGTATAAAAAAAAAAAAAAAAAAGTTAGCTCCTCCTCCATAGTATACACCTTGCCACTGGCCCTGACAGCTCCAGTTTGGTGCACAAGCAGTAGGAGATAGAGAAAACAAAACAGCATTAGAGCAAAGACAACATGTCTAGAATAATACTATAGTCTGAACAACCCCATAGACAAATAAAATGAATAGGGAGGGAGCTGTGTCCCCCAATGAACGACTCGGAGAAAAGGATTTTACGGTGAGTAACACAAAAATCCCTGTTTCTCCATCGTCTCATTGGGGGACACAGGACTGTGGGATGTCCCAAAGCAGTCCCAGGGTGGGAAGAAGACTCACTGGAAGAAAACCCCTAGGCACTTACCGCCTATAGGTGCGATACCGCGGCCTGAAGAATTTTCCTTCCCAAACTTGCATCAGCAAAGGCCGGAGTGTGGATATTATAATGTTTAGAGAAAGTGTGCAGGCTGGACCAAGTGGCCGCTTTGCAAACCTGCTCTGCTGAAGCTTGGTGCCGAAGCGCCCAGGAAGCCCCTACCGCCCGAGTAGAGTGTGCCCTGATCCCAGCCGGGATGGCTGCACCCTTGATACGGTAGGCCTCCTGAATAGTGGTTCCTATCCATCTGGCTAAGGTCGATCTAGAGGCTGCGAGTCCCTTTTTATGACCCGCAGGAAGAACGAACAGAACATCCGTCTTTCGAAAAGAAGCGGTCCGAGAAACGTATCTTCTCAGAGCTCTCACCAAATCTAGAGTATGGAGAGCTTTTTCCACCCGGTGTGTAGGCGCAGGACAAAAAGAAGGCAAGACAATGTCCTCATTAATGTGGAATGAGGAGACTACTTTTGGCAAAAAGGAAGGTGCTGGACTCAGCACCACCTTATCCTGATGAAATTGTAGAAACGGCGCCTGACAGGACAAGGCCGCTAATTCCGATACCCGCCTAATGGATGTTATAGCTACCAGAAACAAAACCTTCCAAGAAAGGTACCTTAAAGGAATATCTTGGAGGGGCTCAAATGGAGGTTCCTGAAGAACACTCAAGACCAAATTAAGGTCCCAAGCTTCTATCGGAGCTTTGTAAGGAGGGACTATATGAGAGACTCCCTGCAAAAAAGTTTTTACTTGCAGATTGGTAGCGATCCTGCGCTGGAAAAGAACCGATAAGGCGGATATTTGCCTCCTAAGGGTACTTGGAGCGAGACCTGAGTCTAGACCAGATTGGAGAAAAGCTAGGACATTAGGAATGGAAAACCGAAGAGGAGGAAGACCCTTCTTCCTGCACCATGAGAGAAAGACTTTCCAGGTGTGGTGGTAAATGCGTGCTGAAGCTGTCTTTCGAGCATTAACCATAGTTGAGGCTACTTTCTGAGAAAAACCGGCCTGGGTCAGAATCCAAGATTCAACGGCCAAGCCGTCAAACGCAGGGCCTCTAAGTTCTGGTGGAATATCGGCCCCTGCGACAGAAGATCTGGCTGCATTGGTAGCTGCCAAGGAACCCCGACGATCAGCTGAACTAGGTCTGCGTACCATGACCTCCGAGGCCAATCTGGGGCGACTAGAATTGTCGGAACTCCCTCTAACTTGATCTTCCTGACGACCTTTGGAAGCAGCGCCAGAGGGGGAAACAGATATGGAAGACGAAATTTGTTCCAAGATAGGACTAGTGCGTCTACGGCAATTGCTCCTGGATCTCGAAACCGTGCAACGAACCTGGGTACTTTGGTATTCGACCCGGTGGCCATTAGATCCACGTCCGGGATTCCCCAGCGTAGACATATCTGCCGAAAAACATCGGGGTGAAGAGACCATTCCCCGGGCGCAAGACCCTGTCGGCTCAGAAAGTCCGCTGCCCAGTTCTCCTTGCCCGGGATGTAAACTGCCGAGATCACAGAGTGATTGTTCTCGGCCCAGCGGAGGACTTGTCCTACCTCGCGCATGGCTGATCTGCTGCGAGTGCCCCCCTGATGATGATGGTGAAAGTGCTGCAAACCCAGCCAAATTGCCCTTATTTCCAACAGATTGATTGGAAGGGTTGATTCCCTTGGGGACCAACGACCCTGAGCCGTGTGCTGGAGAAACACTGCTCCCCAACCGAGAAGGCTGGCGTCTGTAGTGACTACCAGCCAATGAACTGGAGGAAAGGCTTTCCCCTGAAGTAGGGAGGAACTCCTCATCCACCATATCAGGGATTGCCTGACCCCAGGAGCCAGACGACACCTGAGGTTGAGAGACAAAGGACTCCTGTCCCAGGCTGACAGAAGTGCCTGTTGGAGTGGACGAAGATGGAATTGGGCGAATGGAACCGCTTCTATAGCTGCTGCCATCCTGCCCAAGACCTTCATGCAGAACCGGATTGAATGGAAACTTGGCTGCCGAAGAATTTTTACCTCCTGCCGGAGACAAAGCACCTTGTCCTGGGGTAAAATAGTTAGCCCCCGAGAGGTGTCGAAGATCATCCCTAAAAAAGAGATCTTCCGAGATGGTAGTAGAGATGACTTCTTTAAATTGACCAGCCACCCTAGACGAGCTAGGGTGTCCAAAGAGATGTTGACGTTGTCCCTGCATGCCTGAAAAGTTGGTCCTTTGACTAAGAGATCGTCTAAGTAAGGCAGAATGACTATGCCTCGAGAGTGCAGGATTGACACCACTGTTGCCATCACCTTCGTGAACACCCTGGGAGCAGTGGCGAGCCCGAAAGGTAATGCAGTGAATTGGAAGTGTCGCTCGCCTATGGAAAACCGTAGAAATTTTTGATGAGGAGGAAATATAGGAACGTGCAGATAGGCGTCTTGAATATCTATGGAAGCCAGGAATTCTCCCCTTTCCATAGCCGCAATGACCGAGCGGAGAGATTCCATACGGAAGCGACGAGTGCTGATGAATTTGTTTAGACACTTTAGGTCCAGAATGGGTCTCACGGTCCCATTCTTTTTGGGAACCGTAAACAGATTTGAATAAAACCCCTTGAACCTTTCTTCCTTTGGAACAGGGACAATGACCCCGTTGGACTGAAGAGACTCGACTGCTCTGAATAAAGCTCTTAGACGGGTTTTTGAACTGGGAAGACTGGACGGAAAAAACCGGCCTGGAGGGAGACAGGAAAACTATTTTGTACCCTGAAACCACCAGGTCTCTTACCCATCTGTCGTGAACAACTGACAGCCAGGACTGATGGAACAGTAGTAGGCGACCGCCTACTCTGTTGGAAGCGACGAGAGGCTGCCTCCAGTCATTTAGCCGAAGATCGAGGATATCTAGATCCCCTAGATCTTGACGGTTGATACCGCATTCTTGCCAATGGATTGGCCCTATAGGAGACCTGGTGCTCCCGGTCTTGGACAGGCCGACTTGGGAGACCTGCGCTTGGTGCCGCAAACCACCGGGAGTTACGAAAGGATTTAAATCTTGCTTGAAATTGGCGACGAAAAGGTTGCTTAACCTTTTGTTGAAGAAGGAAATTACTTTTACCTCCCGTGGTATCAGATATAAGCTGATCCAATTTTTCGCCAAAAAGACGGACACCTTGATAAGGAAGGGATGTAAGGGACTTCTTTGAAGTAGAGTCCGCCCGCCAATTTCTTAGCCATAGGGCCCTTCTGATAGCAATAGCATTTGCCGCAGCCAATGCTGAACAATTTGCCGCATCCAAGGATGCATTAATCAGATAATTTCCTGCTAAAGATATCTGATTTGACATCTCTATCACCTCTACAGGAAACCCCTTATCCTGAAGAGCCTTAGTTACAGACTCTGACCAAGCTATCATAGCTTTGGCAACCCATGTGGCCGCAAAAGACGGTGCGAGGGCTGACCCTGAAGCCTCAAACAGAGACCGAGCTAGACTCTCTAGGAGCCGATCAGTCGGATCCTTAATAGATGACCCATTAGGAAGAGACAGCAACGTACTAGAGGCCAAACGGGATACGGGAGGATCCACTGAAGGGGATTCTGCCCACTTTTTACAAAGCTCTGGAGCGAACGGATACCTTGCACCTAGGGCCTTCTGGCCTAAGAAACGTTTATCCGGTCGCTCCATGTGACGTTGGACTAAATCCTCAAACTCAGGATGAGTAGAAAACACTTTATGAGGTTGCTTGAATTTCTTAAAGGACACCTTATGACCAGAAGGTAAGGTGGCCACATCCTCTACTCCCAAAGTCTGGTTAATGGCCTCAATGAGACTGTCAACAGATTCCTGATAACCAGGAGCTTCTAAATCAAAAGACCCCTCTGAGTCATAGTCCGAACCGTGCTCACTCAATTCCGCAGGAGAGGGAGATCGAGAGACAGGATTCAAAGATGCTGATGCACCTGACTGACCGGGAGACGCTGTGTGGGATCGTTTCCCCTGTGTCTGCCTAGAGGGAGTACGGCCCCTGCAGGCCGGAGGATCCTGAAAATCAGAGGATCTTTCCAAAACAGGCGGATGAATGTCCCTGACAGGGGCTTGAAGGGACTCAACCGCCTTTGTTAGAGACGCCATAGACTGCGTTAATGATATGACCCACTCAGGGGGAGACACTGCCGACCCAGGTACAGGCACACCCGGCAGGATAGCCGGCGGGGAAGCAGACAGGGTAGCAAACGGGGGCTCCTGCACGCGCTCGGAATCACAAGCCTCACAGAAATGGTTACTTTGCGCATGCGGAAAAGTAGACTGACAGGTAATGCATGAGGTATACAGAACTGAGTGAGTCTTAGTCTTTCTAGACATGACTCTTGCTGCTGCTGCTGCTGCTATGCTCCGTATCTCCTTATGAGCTACTAGGTCTAGAACAAATACTGCTGTCAGGCTGAGGGAAGTAGCACTTACCCCAGTCCTGTGTCCCCGTATGCTCTCAAACACTGAACCATGTCTCCTGTGCAAACCACCCATATAAACTAATTCACAGGGCGGATGCCTGAAAAAAGTGGGAGGAGTTACCGCACATGGACCCGGTTTAGGCCGAAGCAGGGATCTAGATTTTACTCTTTCCCCTGCTCTCCCAGGAAAGCTGGGTGCTCGAAACAGGAAGTAAACCGTCGCCATGGAGGCGGGACTTCCCCCAGACTACAAGACCCATAATGCCACAGGCTGTACAGAGAAAACAGGAAGCCGCAGAAAAAGGGGTGGGACTTCCGCCCATGCTCAGACTACAAGATCCATAATGCCTCAGCGAACAGGAAACCGCCTAAAAAAGGGGCGGGACTTCCGCCCATGCCTCTGCTGAAGTTTGCTTGTGGGGAAAAACGCTGGAAACCAGCACAGCGCCGGATATAGTCGCCAGCAGAACGCGCGATGAAGCAGGAGCCCCCCCTATGCAGCTCTCTGACAGCGCATAAGGTTAGACATAAAAAATCCACATATAAATATATATATATACATATATAAATATTAAAAGACGGTGCAGGCACCCTAACTCCTTACACCCTTCAGAAGGCGAGGAGAGGGACCGTCTGCCTCCTTTAAACACCGTAGTCGTGCATTGGTGATGAAGTGGAGGCTGTACGGACAAGGAATGAATGCCTGTACAACCTAGGGTTCCGTTACCTCAGGGTGGTCAGGTTCTTAGTCCGGCAAAAAAATCCCACGTCGCGGGAAAGGATACGTGGAGGCGACACTCCACGTGCTCGCCCGTTGTTGGTTTGGGGAGATCGGACCCCTTCAAAAGGGTCCGTCGCCCCTGTCTTATCTTCAGAGAAAAAAGCATCTGGGAAAACCCAGAGATGTGCCTCCTACGGACACTAAGCATAAACTGGAGCTGTCAGGGCCAGTGGCAAGGTGTATACTATGGAGGAGGAGCTAACTTTTTTTTTTTTTTTTTTATACCTACTTAGTGTCAGCCTCCTGGCGGCAGTAGCATACACCCACAGTCCTGTGTCCCCCAATGAGACGATGGAGAAAATAATTTTTGCAATTGGGTTTCATTACCAATTCTGCACCTTTTACCTTCTGTGGCTCCTGTGTTTCTCAGTCTACTGCTGGCTACAGAATGAACTAGATGAGCATCCTTCAGTCAGCCCAGTATGACGGTCTGATGGCAAATTGTAACTTATCTGTCATTTTATGAGCTCTTCTCAGCTTATTTATGCTCACTGATCACATCAAAGTTGAAAATGCAGTGCCATGAAAAGCATATAAATGCCAAATATAGGGATTTTTGTGTACTCACCGTAAAATCCTTTTCTCCGAGCCATTCATTGGGGGACACAGACCGTGAGTGTATGCTGCTGCCAATAGGAGGCTGACACTAAGTGATACAAAAAAAGTTAGCTCCTCCCCTGCAGTATACACCCTCCTGCTGGCTCTCAGCTAACCAGTTCGGTGCAAAAGCAGTAGGAGATTAATAACAATATATGAGCATATAGCATGTCATATGATATATGAGAATATAGCATGTCAGATTATAAAAAACAATCATAAGCTAATAACAGGGTGGGAGCTGTGTCCCCCAATGAATGGCTCGAAGAAAAGGATTTTACGCTGAGTACACAAAAATCCCTATTTCTCCTTCGCCTCATTGGGGGACACAGACCGTGGGACGTCCCAAAGCAGTCCCTGGGTGGGGAAAACAACAGATCAGGCCCTGTGTAACCGCTACTTACAAGTGCGCCACCGCGGGCTGCAGAGTCCGCCTGCCCAGACTCACATCTGTGGAAGTGTGGGAATTATAGCGCTTCAAGAATGCATGCGGACTGGACGAATCCGCAAGCTTGCAGGCGTGCCTTGCTGACGCCTGGTGCCTAGAACCCTTGATAGACAGGGAGATAGGCTGACATCTAGCACGGAAGGACTCCTGGATGGTGAAAAGAATTCACCATGTTATCATGGTCGATGAAACGGCTAAACCCTTCCTGAAAATGTCAGGAAGCCTTCCTCTACCGTCAGGAAGCCCAAATAAAACGTCCAACCTTCAGAAGGACGCCGTCCTCAAGACGTACCTACTCAGAGCACTCACTTCGTCCAGAATATGGGGGATCTTATTCCATTTTGTGGACTGGAGCCAAAAGAGATGAGGGAAGAACTATGCCCTCATAACAGTGGTAATACAGTGCCACCTTGGTAACAAGGGAAGGAGATGGCCTGAGGACAACCTTGCCTCGAAGGAAATAAGGGAAAAAAGTCTGAAAGAGCAGAGAAGCTAGCTCCGAAGACTCGTCAGAGTGAGAATATCGCAGAGGAGAACGGGACGACTTTTCCTGATAGTAAAGTCTGCCCGGATGAAAAAGGAGCCTACTGTAAGGCTCCTAGGAATAATAAGGTCCCAATGATCTAACGGTATGCAATAGGGAAGAACTACGTGTGAAAACTCCCTGTGAGAAAGTCCCTACTTGCGGTTGTGCTGCGATAAGGCGAGAAGATACTAGCTCCGCAAACAAAAAAACGGACGTGGTCAGTGCGGATCTCTGAGGATCACTGGGGCCCCTTTCTGCTTCCGAAAGGCTTTCGGAAGCAGTGGAAGGAGAGTTATGGAAACTGGTACCACGGCAGAACCAGAGCATGGAGAGCGATGGCTCTTGGATCTCGAGGCCGAACCACGAACTCGAGTACATTGGCCTTCAGTCTGGATGTCATCCCACCTACAACTGGAGAGCTCCAGTAAGGACAGATCTGATGGAAGACTTCGGGGTGAAGTTCCCACTGACTTGAGGCGGAACCCTGACGGCTGAATTTGTTTGCCGTTCAGAGTTCTACTTCTGGGATATATACTGCCGAGATCACCGAATAATAGACTTCGGCCCATCAGAGAAAGTGAGGTACCTCGGTCATGGCGCCTGACCGTGGGTACCTGCTAGATGACTGACGTAAGCCACCGCCGTGGCATTATCCAATTGAATTCGGATAGGGAGACCCGCCAGAAGGCAGTGGACCTGCTGTAAGACTACCGTTCGGATCTCCAGAACAATGATGGGGAGAAGAAGACTGGCATTGGAAGTTACTAATAACCATTGAACCGGGAGAAAGGCCCTGGATGAAGAAGGAGCTCAGAGACTATTGTCTGAAAGTCTGTTTGACTTGCTGAAAACGAGCGGAGCGAAGGAAACAGTTTCCATTGTCGTCACCATTTTTGCTCAGAACTCTCTTAGCAAATCGAATGAAATGAGGGGGTGAGTAATCAAGTCCTCAGAACTCTCCTTGCGCGAGCTCCCTGTTGAAGTGCCATGACCTTGTCTCGAGGAAGAATTACCATCCTTCTAGAAGTGTGCAGGATCAGCCTCAAAAAGGATATCTGCTGGGCTGGAAATGAGGAGAACTTGTCTAAGTGTAGCTGCCAGCCCAGGAGAGAAGGTATCGCAAGAGATATAGACGACTCAGCGTAGTCCTGGAAGGGCGGCTAGACAGACCAAACAGGGCAGGACGAGCACGTCTCTAGAGTGCAAGAGAAACATGACATCCGCCATGACCCGAGCGAACACTCTGGGTGCGGAAGCAAGGCCGAAGGACAAGGTTGTGACTTGAAAATGCTGTTGACGAATGGAAAGGCGAAGGAATTTTTGCAGAGGGCAAGCAACCCGAATGTCGATGGATGCCGGAAACTGCACCTTTTTCTGTTGAAGTAATGGCTGAGCGGAGGGACTCCATCCAAAGAAGGAGGACCATGTCAAAGGTTGTTAGAAGTTTGAGGTCCAGGGTCGATCTTACTTTTCGTTCCCCTGTTTGGAACCAAGATCCCTTAGATCTAGACTGTGCTGGACAATCCTTATACAATCCTTTGTCAGTCTCCCGCTCAAAAGATTTGATTGGCCAGTTGTTGCTGGTGTTAATCAAGGTAGTTAAGGTCTCCAGCCAGGAGACCATTGCTCTAGCAATCCATGCGGCCTCTAGGGAGGATAGAGCGCTGGACCCGAAGCCGCAAGACGGAACAAACCAGATTTGCTATCTGACAGTCCGTGGTATTTTTAATTGATGACCCATCAGGTAGGGATACTGGTAGGTATACCACAGGAGATTCTACCCGGTTAAACTGCCCCATGGCAGAATGTGCGGCTGCATCCAGCAGGTCATAGTCTCTTGCCATCTCCTCTTTTCACGGTGCAGAGATAAAAATTAGGAACCCTCGATCCATCAACCTCTTAACAGGGAAGTGGAGAGGAATTGTCTGCCCTCTTGCATCATCCACTAAATAGTGGTGATGCAGAGGGGGGAGCTCGTACGCCAAAAATACGTACGCTACTCACCTGGTAGCAGTGTTTTTTCAGGAGCCATGACAGCACAACGAGAGAGGGGATCCGCCCTTCAGGGACAGGAAACCTCAGACATAAAAGGGCGGCACCTCACTCACCCGCCAGTTGGTTTACAGAGTATGAAAGGACCTTCTAGGTTAGTAGCACATAAACAATATTAATATATGGTACAATTCACCCAGTGAATAAACTTAGGAATTTTTCTAAAGGAAGTGTTGAACCCATAAACAAAGAGGGTAGGGAATATAAGGGTGCTGTCATGGCTCCTGAAAAAACACTGCCACCAGGTGAGTAGCGTACGTATTTATTCAGTCGCCATGACAGCACAACGAGAGACTTTCAGAGAAGTGAAAAAGTGACTAGGGAGGGATAATAGCTTCCAGCACCCTTCTCCCAAATGTGAGGTCGGAGGAGCCACCTAGATCTAATCTATAGTGTCTAAGAAAGGTGGATGGAGAAGACCATGTGGCCGCCTTACAGATGTCCTCAATCGATACTTCTGCTCTCTCAGCCCAGGATGTGGCTACCGCACGAGTGGAGTGTGCCTTTATACCTTCTGGAATTTCCACGCCACCTGCGGTATAAGCAAGAGATATCGCCTCCCTAATCCATCTGGCTAGGGTATTTTTTGATACTCTAAGTCCCTTCCTAACCCCCTGGTAGGATAAAAATAAAGCGTGGTCTTTTTTCCAGGTGTCTGTTACCGAAATGTATTTGAGAAGGCACCTACGTACGTCCAAACAATGAAATCTCTGCTCCTTATTGTTAGAGGGATTAGGACAAAATGAAGGTAGGATCACCTCCTGGGATCTATGAAATTTTGAGGCAACCTTTGGAAGATAAAGAGGGTCAGGCCTCATCACCACTCTATCTTCCAAAAATTGCATATTTGGACGTTGCCTGGATAATGCCTGAAGATCACTAACCCTTCTTGCCGATGTAAGGGCAACTAAGAGGGCTGTTTTGACCGACAGGATCTTGATTGGAACAGAGTCAATAGGCTCGAACGGAGCTTGTGTTAGAGCCGAGAGCACAAGATTTAGATCCCATGGCACTATCTTTTGTTTAACAACCGGCCTGGATCTGGTGACCGCTTTGAAAAACCTTGTTATCCAGTGATTACTGGCTATGTTGGAATTATATAGTGCCCCTAGAGCTGAAACCTGAACTCTAAGGGTGCTGGTGGCTAAGCCTAACTCTAGGCCCTTCTGTAAAAATTCTAGGATTTGAGCAATATCAGGTTTTTGATTGATTTGTGCTCCTGAACTTGATAGGAACTTCCTCCATACCCTAACATAAATGCTAGTCGTGGAGGCTTTCCTACTTTTAAGTAGAGTATTTACAAGATTTTGGGAGAATCCCTTTCCTTTCAGAAGTGACCTCTCAAGTTCCACGCTGTCAGGTGCAAGTTGGTTACTCGTGGATGCAAGACTGGACCCTGGGAAAGGAGGTCCGGTATTTCTGGGAGGATCCATGGCTGGGAAATGGACATGCTTCTCAACCATGGGAACCATGACCTTCTGGGCCAGAACGGGGCTATTAAAATCACTCGGGCTCCGTCTTCCCGAATTTTCCTCAGAACTATAGGAATGAGATTCAGAGGAGGGAAAGCGTAGGCGAGACTGAAATTCCAGGGGATCAGAAGAGCGTCGACTGCGTACGGGTTGTCCCTTGGGTCTAGGGAACAGAATTGATGGAGTTTCTTGTTTCCTCGACTGGCAAACAGATCTATCTCTGGACATCCCCACAACCGTACGATCTGATTGAAGACAGCCGGTTTTAGAGACCAGTCCCCTTGTTTGAGCTCGTTGCGGCTTAAGTAATCGGCCATGGTATTTAGATTTCCCTTTATATGAAGGGCCGTAAGGGAGAGCAGGTGATTTTCGGCCATCTGTAAAATATGATTTGTAACGTTCATTAATGACCTAGACCGTGTACCTCCTTGGTGGTTCACATAAGCAACGGTCACCTGGTTGTCAGAGAGTAGTCTAACATGTCTACCCTGCAGAGGTATAAGGAACCTATCTAAGGCGCGTTCCACCGCCATCAATTCCTTCAAATTGGAGGACGTGTCTCGCTCCGATTGGGACCACAGACCCTGAATGTAATTGTCTTCCCAGTGTGCCCCCCAACCCGTGGGGCTAGCATCAGTTGTTATCACCCGTGTTATCTGATTTGTCCAAGGTACACCTCTACGAAGATTAGGGATGTGCGTCCACCAACTTAGGGAACCCGTGGCGTCTACAGATAGGGAAATTTTTTTATCAAGGTTAGCGCCCAGCCGCCGAAAATTATGCAGAACATCCCATTGCAGAGACCTGGAGTGAAACTGTGCCCACATCACCGCCGGAAAACAAGAAGTAAGTGAACCTAAGAGTGACATAGCATTTCTTAAGGAGACTACGGGATTTTTAATTGCTCTGGAGGCCAGCCGACGAATAGAATCGACTTTTGAGTCTGGCAGGCGACATTCCTGCTGACCCGAATCCACCGTAAGACCCAAAAACTGCTGTGACGTTGAGGGCTGAAGACGCGACTTTTTGAGATTGATAATCCATCCTAAGTTGTGTAATGCTGCTATCACTTTCTCCAACTGCTCTTTACAGTGTGACTCTGAACGCCCAACAATCAATAAATCATCCAGGTAGGGAATTATTAGTATGTTTTGCTCATGAAGGTGTGCCATAACCTCTACCATAATCTTAGTGAAAACCCGAGGTGCGACTGCAACACCAAAGGGGAGTGCCTGATATTGAAAGTGCTCTACTGTGCCGGCAAGAGAAACCGCCACCCTGAGAAAGCGCTGATGAGTTGCATGTATCGGGACATGGTAATAGGCGTCTTTCAGATCTAAGACAACCATGAAGCAATTGTGAAAAAGAAGCTTTATTGCCGACTTCACAGATTCCATTTTAAAGGATGGGACCCGCAGGAATACATTCAGGCCCTTTAGATTGATGATGGTACGATATGATCCATCTGGCTTCTTTATCAGGAATAAAGGGGAGTAAAACCCCGTACCTTGTTCCTTCGTAGGTACTTTAACGAGAACCCCCTTTCTTTGGAGATCTCGAACTTCTGACTCCAACGCCAATTGTTCTGCGGCAGAAGAACGGATAGGGGTTAATTTAAATTTGTCCTGGGGGGGTATGGTGGAATTGGAACTTTAACCCCTCTTTAATGATACTGAGTATCCATGGACTATTGGTGATTTTCAACCAGGCTGGGTAGAAGGCCAACAGCCTACCGCCCACCTGGTCCGCCAGTCATTGAGGCTTTTTAGAGTCTCTAGAGGAGTTAAACATATAACCTCTACCTCTTCTTCTATAAGAGTTATATCTGGTCGAATCTCTATTTGAATCTCTGTCCGATCTTCGGCGATACAGCCCTCCTCTGTTGTAGTCTCGTCTATAGAAGGGTCTTGTTAGAAGAGGGAATCGCTTTTTATTGTCACCTGCTTTTTCTAGAAGCTCATCCAGGACTGGGCCAAACAAATGAACCCCCTCACAGGGGATGCCACATAGTTTCGATCTGGCCTGTAAGTCTCCTGGCCAGCATTTTATCCAAAGAGCTCTACGGGCCGCATTAGACAGTGCTGATGACCTTGCAGCTAGCCTAACGGAATCGGCTGACGCATCCGAAAGGAAGGCTGCTGCATCCTGAATCATAGACATAGATGATAGGATCTCGCACCTAGGAACCTTATCCTTGAGCTGGTCTTCTAGATTACCCAACCATACCATCAACGACCGGGCAGTGCAGGTGGCCGCAATCGCCGGTCTCAGGGAACCTGCTGATGTTTCCCAAGCTCCTTTAAGGAATACCTCAGCTTTCCTATCAAGCGGGTCCTTTAGGTTTCCCAGATCCTCAAATGGGAGAGACGTTTTTTTACAAGCTTTGGCCACCGCCGCATCCAGCTTCGGGACTTTGTCCCAGGAGGAAGAAGCCTCTTCCTCAAAGGGATATCTTCTTTTGAATGCTGGTGGGAGTGACCCCTTCCTTTCGGGTTTCTTCCATTCTCTCGTAATCAGTGATTTAACTTTATCAACTACCGGAAATACTCTTTTGGATTTGCGATCTATGCCTTTAAACATTATGTCCTGAATGGAACATTCCGCCTGGGTCTCCTCAATGCCCATGGTGTTGTTGACAGCTTTGACTAAGCGGTTAATCCTATCAAGTGATAGACAGGCTCGACTAGATTCCATGTCCTCTGATGATGATGACGGATGAGAATCCGAGCTTACACCACCCGTGTCTGAATCCACATCTGAGGCTGGGGATAATATCTCCTTCCTCTTTTTTGAAACTGACTTCTGAGACCTCATGGAATCTCTGACCTCCTGTCTAACCAGATCCCTAAGAGTAGACGTAAGGTCAGGGGCCTCGTCCTCAATTAACCGTTGAATGCAGATGCTACACAATTTCTTTTCATGTCCATCTGGAAGTGGCTCCGTACAGATGGCACACTCCCTATGTTTGGATTTGGACACAGATTTCCTCCCCTAATAAGGAGAGAGGGAATACAAGGAGGGACAGCTATCAGAAACGTACTTTCACGAAGCTCACTTACCCATCCCTGCAGCGAAAGGTACCGTGATCGGGGGGTCCTTCTTAGCCGGAGATCTCTTACGGCCTGAGGACTTAGTTGGTTTCTGAGCCTCTTTAGCTCTACCAGCGCGACTACTGCCACTAGAACGCCGATGGGAGCTGCTCAAAGGCTGTTCAGGTTGTTGCTGCTGCTCACCGCCCAGCTGCGGTGTTCCTTCCAGAGACTCCATATTGGAAATGGTGGACAGGAACAAGCTGTGGCTTCAGTACGCCGTTTAAATTCCTCCCCCTGGGTACCACCCCCGGATGGGGGCCAGCAGGGAAATCACTTGCCGACGACCGGTACTGCGCTGGTAGGGTCGTGACCGCTAGGCGTCCGCTTAAAGCGCTGGACCCCTCGTGGCCAGAAAATCCCTCCCCAGACGCCGGGCGCTGCCATTAGCCAGAAGAAGTCGCTACCGCGCATGCGCGGCCGCGTCATCGCCCCGCGCCGCTCGCGACGTCATCCGGACACGCCTCTTCCGGACGCCGCTGCGGCGCTGAGAGCGGACGCGCCGGACAAGGACGGCAGCTCTCCCTAGCCACCGCAGACCCCGGCGCAAGCGGCGGACCGACCCCGGAGGCCCCAGCAGAAGCGGCACCCTGGAGACCCCCAGGTAAAAAGCAGCTGTCGTAGAAGCAAGGCCCTTAATGCCTCGGGCCGCTTCCTCCTGCCGACACCTACACCAACAGTACCCCTGCCGTGTGGTGCTTCCATCTACCTGACCAGGCCGAGGTAGGGGGACCCCGCTACCTGCATCGGTCTGTCAGGCGTGGGATAAATTCTTTCTTCGACCCTCTTCTCGGGGCCTGTCTGAAGAGGTTCCACTGTCAGGGACAGGAAACCAACTGGCGGGTGAGTGAGGTGCCGCCCTTTTATGTCTGAGGTTTCCTGTCCCTGAAGGGCGGATCCCCTCTCTCGTTGTGCTGTCATGGCGACTGAATAAAGGGTGCCTCTATATGTCCACAGAGTTCAGGTCTCCAGGTGGACAGGACAGGTTGTCTGGCGTTAGGCCTGGATGCAGAAGAGGAAACATGGAGATGACACTCCGTGTGCTCGTCTGTTGATGGTGTGGGGAGATCGGTGCCCTTTAAAGGACCCGTCGCCCTTAAAAATCAGGCCAGGCATGGAATCCCACGTAGAGGCTTCTGTCCAGTGAATCGCTTATCCGAATTGAATGGCAAATGCTCTCGAGGGAGTTTAGTCTCTGAAGCTCTGGCAAGCTCAGGCAATATCCAATCCATATTCAGAGCCTTGTTGTCATCAAATCATTGGTGAAGGAGCAGAAAACGAAAAACTTCCGTTTTCTAGATGCCTGTATGTATCTAGACACCTGCACACTTCTAGAATACTTGCGGCCCCTGCTAGCCGACGGCTCCCATGTAGGATAGGGACCATGTATATTGGTCCTGCGAGCACTCCAAACACAAAGGGTACACAGAGGGATTCAATCTCTTGGTCCGAGAACCATGGATTGGTCAGTGAAGAAGTCCACTGAGGGGAACTAGAGGATAAAGCTGGGGTCGGCGGCGGAGGGCTCCTCGGACTGATCAAGCGCCTTTAAGACCAGGGAATACTGGTCATGCGCCTTTAAGAACAGAGAATACTGGTCATGCACCTTTAAGACCAGGAAATACTGGTCATACGCCTTTAAGACCAGGGAATACTGGTCATGCACCTTTAAGACCAGGAAATACTGGTCATACGCCTTTAAGACCAGGGAATACTGGTCATGCACCTTTAAGACCAGGAAATACTGGTCATACGCCTTTAAGACCAGGGAATACTGGTCATGCGCCTTTAAGACCAGAGAATACTGGTCATGCACCTTTAAGACCAGAGAATACTGGTCATGCACCTTTAAGACCAGAGAATACTGGTCATGCGCCTTTAAGACCGGGAAATACTGGTCATGCGCCTTTAAGACCAGAGAATACTGGTCATGCACCTTTAAGACCAGAGAATACTGGACATGCACCTTTAAGACCAGGGAATACTGGTCATGCGCCTTTAAGACCAGGGAATACTGGTCATGCGCCTTTAAGACCAGGGAATACTGGTCATGCGCCTTTAAGACTGGGAATCCTGGCCATATGCCTTTAAGACCAGGGAATACTGGTCATGTGCTTTTAAGACCAGGAAATACTGGTCATGTGCCTTTAAGACTGGGAATCCTGGCCATATGCCTTTAAGACCAGGGAATACTGGTCATGTGCCTTTAAGACCAGGTACTTCCTTACCCGGGTACTGATGTAGAGTTGATGTGCCCCTTTAATGCAAAAATACTGGGTGGACCAAGATGGCCACCGGGAGCTGCAGAGTTGATAAAATCTCGCAGAGAGCGAGAAGCGCCAATTTGGGGGGCGGAGCCACAGACACGATGTTGAATAGGCCTAAGCCGGGGCCTAAATTTCTGAAGCCGGCGGAAGTCACCAGTGGGTTGTTCCAGGCAAGACTTTCAGGATGCAGCCTACAAATCGGCCGAAGCCGGGGACTAAATTTTTGCAGCCATCCAGAGCGTTACCTCAGAGAGGTGGGCCACAGGGAAGTGGCTGAGGCTGCCTGTCAGCATGTGAATATCCCTCTGAAGATGGATCCACTCACCATTGATGCGCGTCCCGGCATGGAGCCGCCGCGGATGTGGGTTTCAGCGCTGTTCTGTGCAGCGTGGACGGTGCAGGGATAAGCCTCAATCCATCATCCGTTTGTTAGGGAGGTGGAGAGGACCCGTCCGCCTCCTTGTGCCATCCGCTTTCACAGTGGTGGGACAGTGGGGGCTGCTCGGACGCCATAGAGAGGGGCCTCTGTACAGCCACGGAGCTCAGTCCGGGTGGACAGGGTCAGTTGTCCGGCATTAGGCCTGGCTCCAGGAGAGGATACGTGGAGGCGACACTCCATGTGGTCGCCTGCTGCTGGTGTGGGGAGATCGGGACCATGAAAGGAACCGTCGCCCCTGAAGTGAGCTCAGGCATGGATTCCCACGTCGCAGGAGAGGGTACGGGGAGGTATACTCACCGTGCTCGCCTGTTGATGGTTCGGGGGAGATCAGAACCTTGAAAGGAACCGTCGCCCCCTTCACTCCGTTAATTAAAAAATAAAAATTTACAGAAAAGTAAACAATAAAATAAAAACGTTGGGATCTGAAACAGACCCATGTGCCTCCTACAGACACTAAGCAAGAACTGGTTAGCTGAGAGCCAGCAGGAGGGTGTATACTGCAGGGGAGGAGCTGAGAGCCAGCAGGAGGGTGTATACTGCAGGGGAGGAGATCACTTTTTTTGTATCACTTAGTGTCAGCCTCCTATTGGCAGCAGCATACACCCACGGTCTGTGTCCCCCAATGAGGCGAAGGAGAAAGAGTAACATTTTTAACAAAACCCTAATTTTAAGACACAAATAGATGAATTTAAGGAAAACAAAAAATCTAATAATATTTATCCCCAAAGGTATATCTACTAGTGATGAGCGAACGTGCATGTCTAAGGTGTTATCTGAGCATGCTTGTGTGCTAACAGAGTGTCTTCGGCGTGCTTGAATACTATGTTCGAGTCCCCGTGGCTCCATGTCTAGCGGCTGTTAGCCAGCAGTAACACATGCAGAGATTGCCTGTCTGTTAGGCAATCCCTGCATGTGTTGTGGCTGTTATACAGCAATGAGACAAAGCCGTGTGGACTCGAACATAGTATTCAAGCACACCGAAGACACTCTGTTAGCACACAAGCATGCTCAGATAACACCTTATACATGCACATTCGCTCATCACTAGTATCTACTCATTGGCCATATACATTAATGTCAAGCAACCCCAATAATTTTGCCAAGTAAGGATTCAGCGTATACAACATATACTGTAAGTGGACTATAAAGATCAAAGTGTGCATCTAACCTTTAAAAGAGGATCAGCATGTTCCAAAAACCACCCTGCCACAGCATGCCCAGCCTCATGGTAAGCCACTGTCTTTTTTTCCTCTGGATGGAGAACTTGGGTTTTCTTTTCTAAGCCTGTAAAGTGAAGGGTATACAAGAACATCAAAATTCTACTAAAAGTGCATATATAATTTAATAAGAATTTAATTTCTTTATTCTGTAGAAAGTTTGGTAAATGTTTTGATGGCAGAAAAAGAAAGATCACTCATCGTTCAATGAATGATCCGATAGACAAAAACTATGAGTAACATCTATGTGACATTTCATTAAGCTAAAAGTGATTTACTCTGTTATTATCAAACAATTATTATTTTTTTTTGCACTTTCATTTTTTTTCCTCCCTTTCTTCCAAGAGCCATAACAAATTTTAATTTTTCAATCTTGTTTCCTGTGGGATGAATTGTAGTTTAGAATTATACCATTCATTTTACCATTTTTTTTTATTCATTGGAAAATGAGGGGAAATAAAATTCTAAATGCAAGGAAAATACAAAAAAAAAAATAAAAAAAAAAAAAATCAGCAACTGTTTTTAACCTTATCACTCAAAGCCATTTTGCGTTTTCTCCTCCCCTTCTTCCAAGAGCCAGAACTTTTTCATAATCCCATCAATATGGCCATCTGAGGGCTTGTTTTGTGCTAGACGAGTTGTACTTTTGAATGGCACCATTGACTTTACCACAATTGTGTTTTTTTATTTACCATAGTCACTATATGGTAAAACTGACCTAGCAATATGCTTCCCCAGAGGTCAGTAAGAGTACGTAGATACCATAGATACCAACAAGCCGGCATGCACAGAAGTATCATAATGACGGCACAGGGATCTTCTGCAGATGGGCAGCCGGAATGACGCGCTTCCGCCCGGCACATGTTAAATCCCGCTGTCAGAGATTGACATTCAGTAGTGGACCATCCCTTTAATGAACACTTGCCGAAAATACAGATATTAGATTGCACTAATGAATCAATACAATTTAGGATGGAGAAATGTGTGATATGTTCACATATTTCTACCTTATTTATAAAAGAACATCACACTTCCAACATCTTACCTCCTATTACTCTCTCAATCGCTTGTTCAAAATGCTTCTGGTTTATGGCATCAGAGAGATGTCTCGCAGCGATGAGAGCAGCTTCATTACACACATTTGCAATATCTGCCCCTGTAACAAAAAAAAACAGCACAAAAAAAAATGAAAGAAACAGAAATAAAAACAGAAGAGATAGTCAAATAAGATCATAAGTGCTGTGGAAAGTTTACAGCAGGTATTAAACAAAATGCTGCAAAGTAAAAGACCTTCAAAAAAATAGAGGTGTTTGTACTTTGTCATTTGATCAAATAAATTATTACGTAAGTGAACAAAAAAAGAGAAATTTAACTAGTATCAATATTTGATGTGACCAGCCTTCGCCTTCAAAGCGGCATCAATCCTTTTGTATTTGCGCACAAGATAAATACAAGCAGATACTTTTCCAAAAAAACACCAGTATACAGGCAAAGATGCTTACCTGTTCAAGGCCTCCAACAATTGCACTAAACAAGGTGCAGCGGACCCAAATTAAGATGGCAAATACACAGGTGCAATAATACCGATAATGCAGTCACCCTACAATGAGGAATTGGCCGCTTGGTGCACCTGTGCAAGCAAATAGTCTGTATGTGGCGTGTTCACACAGGAATGCAAAGTATATGGCTCAAAGCCTATTAATGACGCCATATAGCGGGCTCACCATAATGCATCCTGTGTGAACAGAGGCCACAGTGTACAGAGCCATCTAGGGCCCAGCCGCACCCCGGAAAAATATATAGGATGGCTGCATTATCGGTATTATTGCACCTGTGTATTTGCCATCTTAATTTGGGTCCGCTGCACCTTGGTTAGTGCAATTGTTGGAGGCCTTGAACAGGTAAGCATCTTTGCCTGTATACTGGTGTTTTTTTGTTTAGAATAGTGGAGGTTTTTCCTCTTATGGTGTTTTTTTTTTTAGATTAGGACTGCCAATATGTAAGGACCCTTGACGTGGGTTGGCAGCTTAAATATTGTGGTCATAATATCGACCAATACCTTGCATACATTGTTATGTTTTTGGTGCACTGTATATTTTTCCGGGGTGCGGCTGGGCCCTAGATGGCTCTGTACACTGTGGCCTCTGTTCACACAGGATGCATTATGGTAAGCCCGCTATATGGCGTCATTAATAGGCTTTGAGCCATATACTTTGCATTTCTGTGTGAACACGCCACATACAGACTATTTGTTTCCACAGGTGCACCAAGCGGCCAATTCCTCATTGTAGGGTGGCTGCATTATCGGTATTATTGCACCTGTGTATTTGCCATCTTAATTTGGGTCTGCTGCACCTTGGTTAGTGCAATTGTTGGAGGTCTTGAACAGGTAAGCATCTTTGCCTGTATACTGGTGTTTTTTTGTTTAGAATAGTGGAGGTTTTTCCTCTTATGGTGTTTTTTTTTTTCAGATACTTTTCCATCATGCAATATTGTCAGGGAGGCATCTGATTGGCTACAAATGTATTTTACAGCAGGAGAATGACCCCAAATATACAGCTAATGTCATTAAGAACTATCTGCAGCGTAAAGAAACAAGTCCTGGAAAATATTACATGGCCCCATAGAGTTCTGATCTCAACATTATCGAGTCTATATGGGATTATATGAAGAGACAGAAGGATTTACACAAGCCTATAATGTCCATACAAGATCTGTGGTTAATTCTCCAAGATGTGTGGAACAACCTCCCTACAGAGTTCCTTTTAAAACTATGTGCAAGTGTACCTAGAAGAAGTGACGTAGTTTTGAAGGTAAACGGCGGTGACACCAAACACTGATCAGACGTAGATTTCTCTTTTGTTCATTCGCTTTGCATTTTAATTGATAAAAGTAAACGGTTAACTCTTATTTTTAAAAGTATTTTTCCCTAAGGAAAAGGTAGTTAAAATTTTTGAGTATGTCTAAAGGAAAATATTTCCATTTTGCAACTCTGCATTTTTAATGTTAACTAGCTGAAGAGCCCGGCGTTGCCTGGGCATAGTAAATATCTGTGGTTAGTTATAGCACCTCACTTCTCTTATTTTCCCATCACGCCTCTCATTTTCCCAATCACATCTTTCATTTTCCCCCTCACATCTCTCATTTTCTCCCTCACACCTCTCATTTTCTCCCTCACACCTCTCATTCCCCCCTAACACTTGTCATTTCAACCTCACATCTGTCATTTTCTGATCACTCCACTATTTTTCCTCACTCCTCTCATTTTGCACTCACACCTTTTCATTTTCACCTCACACCTCTCATTTTCACCTCATCACCTCAGTATATACATGTTTGTCATCTCCCTTATATATAGTATACATCTGTATGTCATCTCCTGTATATAGTATATACCTGTATGTCATCTCCCCTGTATATAGTATATACCTGCTGTGTGTCATCTCCCCTATATATAGAATATACCTGAATGTCATCTCCTTCTATATATAGTATATACCTGTATGTCATCTCCTCCTGTATATAGTATATACCTGTGTGTCATCTCCCCTGTATATAGTATATACCTGCATGTCATCTTCTATATATAGCATATACCTGTATGTCATCTCCTCCTGTATATAGTATATACCTGTGTGTCATCTCCCCTGTATACAGTATATATCTGAGTGTCATCTCCTCCTGCATATAGTATATACCTGCATGTCATCTTCTATATATAGCATATACCTGTAAGACATCTCCTCCTGTATATAGTATATACCTGTATGTCATCTCCTCCTGTATATATATGTACCTATATGTCATCTCCTCCTCTATATAGTATATACCTGTGTGTCATCTCTCCTGTACATAGTATATACCTGTGTGTCATCTCCTCCTGTATTAGACCTCGTTCACACGTTATTTGCTCAGTATTTTTACCTCAGTATTTGTAAGCTAAATTGGCAGCCTGATAAATCCCCAGCCAACAGGAAGCCCTCCCCCTGGCAGTATATATTAGCTCACACATACACATAATAGACAGGTCATGTGACTGACAGCTGCCGTATTTCCTATATGGTGCAATTTTTGTAGTTTGTCTGCTTATTAATCAGATTTTTATTTTTGAAGGATAATACCAGACTTGTGTGTGTTTTAGGGCGAGTTTAGTTTGTCAAGTTGTGTGTGTTGAGTTGCGTGTGGCGACATGCATGTAGCGACTTTTGTGAGATGAGTTTTGTGTAGCAACATGCGTGTAGCAACTTTTTGTGTGTCGAGTTACATGTGACAGGTTAGTGTAGCAAGTTGTGTGCAGCAAGTTTTGCGCATGGCGAGTTTTGCGCGTTGCGAGTATTATGTGTGGTGCCTTTTGAGTATGTGCAAGTTTTGTGTGAGGCAACTTTTGCATGTGTTGCAACTTTTGTGCATGTGGCAATTTTTCCGCGTGTGCAAGTTTTGCGTGTGGCGAGTTTTTCATGAGGAGAATTTTGCACTTGTGGCGAGTTTTGCAAGAGCCTAGTTTTTGCATGTGGCGAGTTCTGCGCGTGGCGAGTTTTGAGTGGCGACTTTTGTGTTTTGACTTTTATGTGGCGAGGTTGGTGTATTTGTGGTGAAATGTGTGCTGAGGGTAATATGTGTTCAAGCACGTGGTAGAGTGTGGCGCATTTTGTGTGTGTTCATATCCCCGTGTGTGGTGAGTATCCCATGTCGAGGCCCCACCTTAGCAACTGTACGGTATATACTCTTTGGCGCCATCGCTCTCATTCTTTAAGTCCCCCTTGTTCACATCTGGCAGCTGTCAATTTGCCTCCTACACTTTTCCTTTCATTTTTTCCCATTATGTAGATAGGGGCAAAATTGTTTGGTGAATTGGAAAGCGCAGGGTTAAAATTTCGCCTCACAATATAGCCTATGACGCTCTCGGGGTCCAGACATGTGACTGTGCAAAATTTTGTGGCTGTAGCTGCGATGCCTCCAACACTTTTCCTTTCACTTTTTTCCCCATTATGTAGATAGGGGCAAAATTGTTTGGTGAATTGGAACGCGCGGGGTTAAAATTTCGCCTCACAATATAGCCTATGACGCTCTCGGGGTCCAGACGTGTGACTGTGCAAAATTTTGTGGCTGTAGCTGCGACGGTGCAGAAGCCAATCCCGGACATACACACATACACACACACACATTCAGCTTTATATAGTAGATATCTGTATTTTTGTAGGCAATTATGAACTTGCCGAGTACCAAAAGTTTTATCTAGAAAAGTTACTGTACAAATTTTGGTAAGCTCTGTCCAGAGATATTTTCGTTTTCTGCAAATAAAGCTTAATATTTTTGCCAGCTTTGTAATATACATTGTGTTATTAATACTGCCCCAATTCCATAAACTCTACAGTAAAAAGAAACTTTTTTTTGTTAAATACCCAAGGTCTCTAAATCAGTTCAGATGTTGTCTAACAAGGCCCAGACAGGTGTATTAGAACTCTGTCTGGATGTAGACTGTGAATACCAAGTCTGTGAGAGATACAATTACAGCTACTGTTGGGTATCTGTTTAATGTATACCTTATAATCGCTGCTATAAATGTGTACACAAGGGGAAGGACAAGTTTCAGCATCACTAACCCTATATGCCATAATGATATAGGTCATGAAAGATATTGAAAGGCTCATGATTCGCAATGAGTGAACGTGCTCATATAAGGTGTTATCTGAGCATTCTTGGGTGCTAACAGAGCATCTTCGGTGTGCTCAAATACTAAGCTCGAGTTGCTGTGGCTTGAACACCCAACACATGCTGGGATTGCCTGTTTGTAATCCCTGCATGTGTTGCGGCTGTCGAATAGCTGCGAGACCTCCAGCCGCGGGGACTCGAACATATTTTTCAAGCACAACGAAGTCACTCGGTTAGCACACGAGCATGGCAGATAACACCTTATATGTGCATGTTCGCTCATCACTACTCATGATGTAACATTTCACTGAAGCCTCACAGCAGAATCTATCACTCATAGGATAGCCTATATTAAAGGGGCTCTCCATGCTCGGTACGAAAGCGACTGCAGACTCAATCCCGACAGCGAGCGCACCCCATGCAGTCAGGATTCCCCAGTATTGCCAGCACAAGCTGGTGGTGATATGACTGCCAGTATGTGAATTGCATACTTACAATCACATGCTCACTAAACTGGCTTGTCCTCTATGGAAATGCATTAACCCCTTAACGACTGTCGATACGCCTTTTAACGGTGGCAGTTAAGGAACCCTATTTCTCAGCGCCGCTTTTTAACAAAACTGAGAAATAGGGGTATCGCGCCCCCCATAGTCGGAAAATCTCCGGGGTCTCAGCTACCCGGACAACATGATCAGGGCCAGCTTTTATGGTCTCCTTTCATGTGATTGCCATTATTCACCGAATAATGGTGATCACAAAAAAAATAAGTAGGCAGATTTACAATTAATTTCTCTCTCCTCTAATATGAGCTATCATATCAGAGAAAATAGAACTGGGTTCCTCCAGCCCACCCTATACCTTCGCCATCTGTCCCCTGGCCCTCCATGACATTTTCCTGGGAAAAGAAAAAAAAAAGAAAAAAAATGGAGGGTGCATGCGCAGTGCACCCGCCGAGATCTGCAGCAGGTACCCAGCATCAAAAGGGAATTTTTCCTATTGGTTCCTTTTGCTCACTGTGATAGGGTCCATCATAGTGTTAAAAAAATAAATAAAATAAAAATAAAAAAATAAGTACATTTTTCTTTCTATTCTTTGCAGTTAGGGTTAGGGTTGGAGATAGAGTTGGTTGTTTTTTTTTCAAAAGTAGAAGAAAAAATGATATAGTGTTGAGCGCAAGTGCTCGCTACGGCTATGTTCACATTTGCGCAAATAAAAACGCATCAAAACGCACGCAAAAATGCTGCGTTTTGCGACGCATGCGTCGTTTTTTGCCGAAAATCGGACGCCAGAAAAATGCAACTTGTTGCGTTTTCTGCGCCCGACGCTTGCGGCAAAAAAACGCTTGCGTCGCACAACGCATGTCCATGCGTCCTCCATGTTAAATATAGGGGCGCATGACGCATGCGTCGCCGCTGCGTCGCCCGACGCAAACGGGCACAACGCAAATGTGAACGTAGCCTACTCGAGTTTGCATTGAGTGCTCAGGTATGCATGGAGTATTGAAGATCTCCGCATGCGGGGCAGGGACTTGAGCATGTCACTCAAGCACCCCGATGCAAACTCGAGTAGCGAGCACTTGCGCTCAAAACTAATGACGACATTCAATATAACAAGCGGTTATCAAATTCTGTGTTGCAACTGCGAGTTCAAAATGCTTACTATACCCCTGGATAAAATCCTTGAGGGTTGTAGATCCCGAAATGGTGTCACTTGTGGGAGGTTTCCACTGTTTAAGCACATCAAGGACTCTCCAAACACTACTTGGCGTCCACTGTCGATTCCAGCCAAGTTTGCCTTCAAAAAGTCAAACAGTGCTGCTTCCCTTCCAAGCCCTCCCATGAACTCAAACAGTAGATTTTCCCCACATGTGTGGTACTGGCGTACGCAGCAGAAATTACATAAATTTTATGGCCCATTTTCTAATGTTACCCTTGTGACAAAAAGAATTTGGGTCTAAAGAAAAAAAAAAAAAGTTCATTTTTTCCTTCCATATTGCTTCAGTTCTCGTGAAGCAACTGAAGGGTTAATAATCTTCTTGAAGGGGGGTTTTGAGCAACTTGAGGGGTGCAGTTTTTAGAATGGTGTCACTTTGAGGTATTTTCTATCATATAGACCCCTCAAAGTCACTTTAACCCCTTCATGACCGGGGGATTTTTCGTTTTTCCGTGTTCGTTTTTCGCTCCCCTCCTTCCCAGAGCCATAACTTTTATTTTTCCGTCAATTTGGCCATGTGAGGGCTTATTTTTTGCGGGACGAGTTGTACTTTTGAACGACATCATTGGTTTTAGCATGTCGTGTACTAGAAAACGGGAAAAAAATTCCAAGTGCGGTGAAATTGCAAAAAAAGTGCAATCCCACATTGGTTTTTTGTTTGGCTTTTTTGCTAGGTTCACTAAATGCTAAAAATGACCTGCCATTATGATTCTCCAGGTCATTACGAGTTCATAGACACCAAACATGACTAGGTTATTTTTTATCTAAGTGGTGAAAAAAAATTCCAAACTTTGCTAAAAAAAAATAAAAAAAAAAATTGCGCCATTTTCCGATACTCGTAGCGTCTCCATTTTTCGTGATCTGGGGTCGGTTGAGGGCTTATTTTTTGCGTGCCGAGATGACGTTTTTAATGATAGCATTTCGGTGCAGATACGTTCTTTTGATCGCCCGTTATTGCATTTTAATGCAATGTCGCGGCGACCAAAAAAACGTAATTCTGGCGTTTCGAGTTTTTTTCCCGCTACGCTGTTTAGCGATCAGGTTAATACTTTTTTTTATTTGATAGATCGGACAATTCTGAGCGCGGCGATACCAAATATGCGTAGATTTGATATTTTTTTAATTGATTTATTTTGATTGGGGCGAAAGGGGGGTGATTTAAACTTTTATGTTTTTTTATTTTTTTCACATTTTTTTAAACTTTTTTTTTTTTAACTTTTGCCATGCTTCAATAGCCTCCATGGGAGGCTAGAAGCAGGCACAGCACGATCGGCTCTGCTACATAGCAGCGATCTGCTGATCGCTGCTATGTAGCAGAATTGCACGTGTGCTGTGAGCGCCGACCACAGGGTGGCGCTCACAGCGACGGGCAATCAGTAACCATAGAGGTCTCAAGGACCTCTATGGCTACAATGGAGACGCATCGCCGACCCCCGGACATGTGACGGGGGTCGGCGATGACGTCATTTCCGGCCGCCCGGCCGGAAGCGGTAGTTAAATGCCGCTGTCTGCGTTTGACAGCGGCATTTAACTAGTTAATAGGTGCGGGCAGATCGCGATTCTGCCCGCGCCTATTACGGGCACATGTCAGCTGTTCAAAACAGCTGACATGTCCCGGCTTTGGTGCGGGCTCACCGCGGAGCCCTGCATCAAAGCAGGGGAGCCGGCATCGGACGGTATAGTACGTCCGATGCCGGTAAGGGGTTAAATGTGATGTGGTCAAAAAAAAAAAAAAAAAAGAAAGGAAAATGATTTTGTAATTTTTGCTGGAAAGATTATGATGTACAATAACAAATTGTATTGTAGCACCGTGTTAGCCAGAAAAATCGATGTGAATATGTTTCTGCCCAATGATGACAAAAGTATTCTCGGAGTGATACCTTTATTGGCTAACCAGAAAATAATATGTTTGCAAGCTTTCAGAGCACAAAGGCACATTCTTCAGGCAGGATTACAAATAGATTAAAGGGAGTCTGTCACCCAAAAAATGGCCTATAAACTAAGGCTACTGGCATCAGGGGCTTACCATAGCATTCTGTAATGCTGTAGATAAGCCCCCGATGTATCCTGAAAGATGAGAAAAAGAGGTTATATTATACTCACCCAGGGGAGGTCCCGCTGCGGTCTAGTCCGATGGGTGTCGCGGTCCGGCGCCTCCCATCTTCATACGATGGCGTCCTCTTCTTGTCGCGGCTCCGGCGCAGGCGTACTTTGCCCTGTTGAGGGCAGAACAAAGTACTGCAGTGCGCAGGCACTGGGCCTCTCTGACCTTACCCGGCACCTGCGCACTGCAGTACTTTGCTCTGCTCTCAACAGGGCAGATAAAGTAGACAAGAAGAGGACATGATCGTATGAAGATGGGAGGCGCCAAACCCGGACCGCGACACCCATCGGACCGAACCGCAGCGGGACTGCCCCTGGGTGAGTATAATATAACCTGTTTTTCTTATCTTTCAGGTTACATCGGGGGCTTATCTACAGCATTCCAGAATGGTGGGGGTATGGGCGGCGGTCTGGTGAAATGGGTGTCGCAGGTCTGGATCCGGCGCCTCCCATCTTCTTGCGATGCTGCCCTCCTGCGGCTTCATCGCTCCCCAGCATTGGCGCTCCTGCACAGGCGTACTTATCTGCGCCGTTGAGGGCAGAGTAAAGTACTGCAGTGTGCAGGCGCTGGGCCTCTGTCCTTTCCTGGTGCCTGCACACTGCAGTACTTTAAGGGCAGAGAAGTACGCCTACACAGGAGCGCCGATGCCGTGGAGCAATGAAGAAGGACGGCGGCGGCGCAAGAGGATGGGAGGCGCGATAACCCCCTCTCCTCCCGGGTGAGTATAATATAACCTATTTTTCTTTACTTGCAGGTCGGACCGGGGGCTTATGTACAGCATTATAGAATGCTGCATATAAGCCCTGAAAGGCAGTGGCCGCATTTTATAGCGGCAAAATCTGCTGATGGGCCTTAAAGGGAACCTCTTTCACACATCAGTTTTTTGCAGTCAGTCACAATCCGTTGGCTCGACGGATTGGTCGCAGATTGTGAAAAACTGATGCGACGGATTCATTTTTTCGACGGATCTGACTAGCGGATCTGGCTAGCGGATCTGGCTAGTTGGATCCTATATAAATCAGAGCATGCTCAGTTTAAAAAAAAAACAAAAAAACACGGAATCAGTCGACGGATTCCGTCATTTGATGGATCCGGCGCCCATAGGCTTCCATTCGAGCAAACGACGGATGGTGACGGATCCGTCGCTGTCCGATTTTTCGACGTACACAAAATAAGTTACTTTGTCCGTCGTCTCTGGCCGCCGGACAAACAATTTTCGATGGCGATCCGGCGAATGACGGATGAAACATGAGGCCATCCATCACAATCCGTTGCCAATACAAGTCTATGAGAAAAAAAAAAAAAGGATCCGGCGGCATCAGTAGCCGGATTCGTTTTTTCAAAATTCGACGGATTGCGACTGATAGCAAAAAAACTGATGTGTGAAAGGGGCCTAACTTAACTAGTCTGTTACTGAAAGACACAGAATTTGACACCGAATTTATTACACATTTTACATATCTCTTCTCACCTGAAAATCCGGGCGTTAAAGCTGCCATTTTCCTAGACAGGACTTCTTTATCTAATGTACTATCTAATTTCAAAGGTCTAAGATGAACTTTAAATATAGACGCTCTGCCTTTTATGTCTGGAGGGCCTGTGTGCGGAAAGAAAAACAAACAAGATGTTGGTTGGAATCAGATACATACATGGACGTCTCAGTCATGAAAGTAATATCTTACCTATATAAATCTGCCTATCGAACCGGCCAGGTCTCATGAGAGCTGGATCCAAGATGTCGGGTCTATTAGTCCCAGCCAATACAACTACATTTGTTGTGGTATTAAAACCTGTAATCACATAAAGCAAATGGAAGCATTATCACCTGCCAGTGAGCAGAGAGTTGCTGCTATATACTTCTGGAGCCTATAGTCAGAGCACACATCATGGAAATTGCTCTGCTGTAATATTGCCATTTACCATGGCATGCCAGGCTCTGTGTGTGTCAGTCACATTAGGTCATTGTAGATTTACAAATAGGAAATGGACAGGCACAGATATATGTAGGAGTACATTACCATCCATTTCTACTAAGAGCTGATTCAGTGTATTTTCTTGCTCATTTTGACCACCAAAGTTGCCGCGTCCCCTCTTCCGTCCAACGGCATCAATCTCATCAATGAAGAGGATGCAGGGTGCATGCTTTCTGGCCATGCTAAACAGATCTCGTACCTACAAGAGATGATCTATGAGCCATCTGAATAGTTCACATATTAGCAACAGACTCAACTATAGAAGAGAACTGGTTGATCATAAGATATTAGAAGATATAATGGTCTCTAAGTCCAGCACAAGATAGCCCCATTTGCAGCCATTCACTTGCCATTGACCGCCATACACATTATAAGAACTTCAGTCGAACGTCTTGATTTCGAGAGAAGCAGCCAAGCATCCAATATGAATAGATGTGTTTCAACTTTCAGCACAGCAACTGACCATTCTAGATTTCAAAATGATCAATCCTTTTGTTCTACGGAAAGAAACCACCACCAGGGGTGCCATTCAGTGGCCTGCTCCCCTCTTCTCACTCAGAAGAGAGGCATGCATGGTTGAACATTTGACCAACAACTAGGTAGCTATCAGATGGTTGGTAGTAATAAGTACATGACAGACAATATCATGATGGTTTTTTAAAAGATTATCTATGTCCAAAGAGAGTAATGCTAGTGCTAGTTAGTGTAAGATGACTATCACCGATATCATGAATTAAAGATTCCACTTTCCCTCAAAGACTTTTGATATTTATAATGTATAAATGATGAAATAATCAATCAAACTTGCGCTAAGAAATGCATGCAAATGAAGCCAAAAATAATTTACCTGGTGGGGACGATGAGGTTGCTTGCATATAATTATGAGTGCACTATTCCAGGTCTAAAAGTAGAGACAAATAAATATAATAAGTATATTAAGGTATCAGGTAGCGTGAATACCTATGAGTAGATATCTGAAGTCATGTACAAGTCTAGCAATGAGATAGTCCCGTCCTTGTAAATGCACATTCATAAGAAACTGGTGAGGAATCGTACCTGCCGCAGGATGCACATGCGGTGAATGTAGAAAATGCCAGTAAAAGCGATACACGTAAGTGCTGTAGAAAAATACTTAGCTTCGCTGTCCTTCGCGGAGGTTAAAGATGCTGACGATAGTTCATGGTGTGCTGTCCCGGCCGGTGACAGCCGCCTCAAACAGGAGAGCGTGTGTGGAGAGCGTGGCGCTCGATAATGCTGCAGCTGGCAGGACCTGCGTTCTTCAGGGACCCTGAAGAAGGAATCCGTGTTATTCCGAAACGCGTTGGTTAATCTTGGCTCCCCCAGTGCTCCGTATTGCCGACAGGGGCACCACGTGACTTACTGGACACGTGACCCGAACAGAACGCAGGTCCTGCCAGCTGCAGCATTATCGAGCGCCGCGCTTTCCACACACGCTCTCCTGTTTGAGGCGGCTGTCACCGGCCGGGACAGCACGCCATGATCTATCGTCAGCATATTTAACCTCCGCGAAGGACAGCGAAGCTAAGTATTTTTCTACAGCACTTACGTGTATCGCTTTGACTGGCATTTTCTACATTCACCGCGTGTGCATCCTGCGGCAGGTACGATTCCTCCCCAGTTTCTTATGAATGTGCATTTACAAGGACGGGACTATCTCATTGCTAGACTTGTACATGACTTCAGATATCTACTCATAGGTATTCACGCTACCTGATACCTTAATATACTTATTATATTTGTCTCTACTTTTAGACCTGGAATAGTGCACTCATAATTATATGCAAGCAACTTCATTGTCTACTTTACTTTCATTAGTGCTATCTCCTCCCCACCAGGTAAATTATTTTTGGCTTCATTTGCATGCATTTCTTAGCGCAAGTTTGATTGATTATTTCATCATTTATACATTATTCCCCTTGCTTCCTCCTATGTGGTAAGGAGGTACTTGCTGCTTTTTTATGCTGTGTCACTAGCGCCGCTACATTACTTTACATACTTTTGATATTTATACAATCACAAAAAAGATGTTTCAAGTGTCCAATGAAGCCACATTCTCTCCAGCAAAGTGCAGAGTGAGATAAAGAAAGTTTATGCATTCTTTGAGGGACGAGGTACCATCTGGTTAGTAATTTGTAGTACGTTTCATGGAGAGTAGCGCAAAGATTCGACTTGTATGGAATTTTTATAACTTTTTCTCAGTCCTGTATTAGAAAGTTAATTTTAAGATCTTTCTCCCAATTTATATTGTTGGATTTCAATAATTCTAGGTCATTATTAAGGTGTTTATAAAGATTTCTAGAAACTCCAAATAGAGAAGTTCTGGGGTTCTCTAAGTAAAGTGGAGATCTTCGTTGGGATTGGTAGCTTCTGAAAGTTCTTCTTTTTATTGAAGTTAGTAATGTATCTCTTAATATCGAGGTATGAGGCAAAATGTATATCATCAAGTTTGAATTTTTCCTGAAGAAGATAAAATGGAGAGAAATACTTATCCTCGTCAAGGAATAAATCTGAGATATATTTTACACCCCTTTTCTTTCCTGGGTTTTAGATTGAGATGGGAGATAATTATTTCCAAGACTTCAATCGGTATGTTTTTTTTTTTTCAAATTCTGATGGGGATAGTTTTAAATGCTTTAAAATAGTGATTTCCAAGCGTGCATTGAGACAACCATAGTTGGGGATTTTGGAAGGGGCAGGTTATTGTTTAATAAATGGGCTACAATGAGGCTTTTTAAAAGAAATATTTTTGTTGGTTGATTTATCCAATAGTGACTAACTAGAGGTTGAGTTTGGGGTAAGGAACATTTTTTTTTTTTAAACACATCCAATTGTGTAAGTTCTTATTATACCAAGATCTATTTATTAAAATTAACTTTGTTCATGGGAAAACTCCTTTAATTAGCGGGCCAAAATTTTTAAATTTGACTAGTGTTACTTCATGTGGCAATAACTCGAACGCTTCAACATATCTCAGTGATTCTGAGAATGTTTATTTCTTGACATGATATACTTTAGGTTAGTGGTAAATATAAATCAATAGATTGTGTTTATTTGTAAAAATATCGGAATTTTGGCAATATTTTCAATTTTTATATCCTTAAACCAGTTAGTCACTCTGCACAGAATAATTTATAAATATTTCCCACATGTCTACTTTATATCTGCATCACTTTTCAAACTTAATTTTATTTTGTTAGAAGGGTTAAAAGTTTAGCAGCAATTTCTAATTTTTTCAAGAAATTTCCAAAACCGGTTTCTTTTGGAAGATTCAGATTTAACTTTGATGGGCCTATATATTGGAAACTCCCCAAAAGTTATACAATTTTAAAAACCTCACTCATGAAATACTTCAAAACCGCTATCAGGAATAAAATTTAACCCTTTGGGTGTTACATAGGAATTAATGCCAAGTGGAATGAAAAAAAAATAGCAATTTTTACTCAAAATGTTGCTTTAGCCCCATTTTTTTTTTTCAATTTTACAAGGAATAGCACAAGAGGATGGACACTACAATTTGTTACCAAGTTTCTTATGAGCGCATCAATATGCAACATGTGGCTAGAAACCTCCACTTATACAAATAGCAGAGCTCGGAAGGGAAGGAGCACCATTTGAATTTTGGAAAACATTTGTCTGAAATAGATTGTGGGCGCAATTTCGCATTTGCAGAGCCCCCAAGACGTCCAAACAGCAGAAAACTCAAACAAGTGACCCCCTTTTGTAAACTATACCCCTCAAAGATTTTATCCAGGGGTATAGTGAGGATTTTGAATTCACATGTAGTACAGAGAATTTGACAACTCAAACTATAACAATAGAAAACAGAAAAGAAGTTGATAAACATGGGAGGGTGCTGTGTCCCCAATGAAGGCTGTGAGAAACAGATTATACAGTAAACAACCAAAAATCCTGTTTTCTCTATCGCTTCATTGGGGGACACAGGAACCATGGGACGTCCCAAAGCAGTCCCTGGGGAGGGAACAGCAGAAAACTTCATTCAGGTCGGAGAACTCACCACTGCCATCTGCAAGATCCTTCTGCCTAGGCTGGCATCTGCCGAAGCGTAGGTATGGACCTTATAAAATGTGGCAAACGTGTGAATGGAAGACCAGGTTGCCGCTTTGCAAAGTTGTAGGGCGGATGCCCCATGGTGTACCACCTAGGAGGCGCCTACTGCCCGGGGAGAGTGAGCCTTAATCCCAGGGGGAGGCACCCTGTTCTTGACCCGGTAAGCCTCCGAACTTGCAGTTCTGATCCAGCGAGCAATCGTAGCCTTTGAAGCCGGCAGGCCTCTTCGTGCACCATCTGGAATGACGAATAGAGAGTCCATCTCCCTAAAGGGGGCGGTCCTAGCCAGATAGATCCTCACCACCCTGACCAGGTCTAACCTGTTCAGTGAATGCTCCAGAGAATGAGTCGCAGCAAGACAAAAGGTAGGGAGGACGATATCCTCATTCAGCTGAAAGGTGGACATCTTGGAAAGGAAGGAAGGCGAAGGTCTCAAAACCACCTTTTCCTGGTGAAGAACCAAGAAAGGGGGGCGACAGGAAAGAGCCGCCATCTCCGAGACACACCTAATGGAGGTGATGGCCACCAGAAACGCCACCTTCCAGGACAGGGAAACCTCTCAGAGAGGTTCAAAGAGAGAACTCCTCAGGACCTCAGAACAAGATTGCGGTCCCAGGGGTCCACAGGAGTTCGGTACGGAGGTGCCACATGCGCAACTCCTTGATGAAAGGTTCTGACCTGAGAGCGGGAGGCTAAGGTCTTCTGGAAGAGAATAGAAAGAGCTGATACCTGACCCTTTAGCGAACCAAGGGCAAGGCCAGCATAAAGTTCTGCCTGGAGAAATGCCAGAATGGAAGGGAGAGAAAAGGACATCGGCGGAATGTCAGACTCACACCAGCAGAAATAGGCTTTCCAGGTCCAATAATAGACCCTGGAAGACGACGGCTTTCTAGCAAGGATCATGGTGTGAATCACCCGATCAGAAAATCCGGATGCTCTCAGAACAACGGTTTCATCAGCCACTCTATTAAATTGAGCGACCGAGAATTCTTGTGGCAGATCGGTACTTGGGACAAAAGATTTGGCCTGTCTGGGAGTCTACAGGGGGAGTCCGCAAGAAGATTGACTCTCTTCAAATCAAGACATTCTGGGACAATCCGGTGCGATCAGAATGACGGCAGCCCCTCCGCCTTGATCTTCTTTAACAGCCTAGGAAGAAGGGGAAGGGAAGCAAACAGATAAGGAAGCACGAACTGCGACCAGAGAATGGCCAGAGCATCGGCGCCAACCGCGAGAGGATTGCGGGACCTGGAAACGAACCGTGGAACCTTCTTGTTCAGCCAGGACGCCATGAGGTCCATGTACGGAGTTCCCCATCTAAGGCAAATCTGATGAAAGACCTCCTGATGTAGGGACCACTCTCCAGCCACGAGACCCTCGCGGCTCATAGAATGGGCGGCCCGGTTGTTTACGCTGGGTATATGTGTCAGGGTAAAAATATATATTCTTATGCTGTGAAACAATAAGTTTTTCCCTTCGCTTGCTAATGCATATGTAACTGTATTTAAGATGGCTGCCAGTATTCACCTTTGCCCCAGATTCGCCCTGCTGAAGAAGCAAGTTACACATTCCAGAAGGACAAGTATCATTTCTCTGGAAATGATACTTAAAGCGATGTGGACAAGATGTGGACAAAGGAAGATTCATCAGATGATGTCAGAGCCAACCAGAGGGACTGAATACTAGATACATTGCTTAAACCCTGCCTATCCCCGCCCTCTGCACACCTTCCCCCAATAGATCATATAATGTTGTGTATTAGAAAATAAAGTCAGTTGCTGTGACGTTACCAATACGTGTGGAAGCACGAGCAGGCACTGAGTTTGAACCAGCTTTTGTCTGACTCATTCTTATCCGGTACCACTGCTCTTATTCTGATTTGGAATGACTGGTGAAGGAAGGGTATTGTCGTGACAACCCCGACAATTTGGCGCAACCAACATGGGGCGTGGCCCGCGATCCGAGACCCCCTGGACCCATGCCTGGACGTCCGTGGACGACACCCGTAGTGGCTGACCTCGAGAACTGATCACCCTCCAAACACGGTAAGTGGAGATCACATACTATGTATGTGTCACACTTGCTAGTGTTTCAGCCATTATTGGTTAGTCTGTGGTCTCCTTGGGTCTGGGGAGTGACCGGTCGAGTGGTGAGACCGAGCGCGATCCCGTGCCACGCTTCGAACCAGCAACTGAGAGACGTCGCACTCTGCGCGTCCTCGTGTACACCACACCTCCTCCACCGGTCATTGTACTCCATTCAACCACCCTACCCGTGACTATTGCCTAGTAGTGATAGAGTGAAATATTGAGGAAGTTGTAGATTGGGGCGGCTTTGAGAAAGGGACAGGAGACGCAGCCTCTGTGATATTGTACCAACTAGGTAATTAAGATGTCCCGAGAGGGGACCACCTGTTTTTCTGTGGAGGGCTCTCACTAGGAGACCGCCTCCCGACTGTTTAGAATATCGTGACAGGGTAGACTGTTAATCACTGGTGTTCAGGGGTTAGGGACAGGGGTTAGGGACAGGATATCGAGCGCGAGGCTCCGTGTTGTTTTTTGATGGGAATACCGTGTTGTTACCGCTGTCAGCGATCCTGGGCTGCAGCAGGGCGTAGTATTCTGTGAGTCATGTTGCGTCTCTTGAAGCAGAAGAAGTCCGTGCCCAACGAGTTAAGTGAGGATGCTGTGGAAGTCAAGACAATAGTAGAGTCACGGGAGGGCAAGAAGGCAGTCAAGAATGTTGAGAGGTTGTACAAGCATGTAGGATTGCCCTCGACAGGGAGATTGCAGCCGTCTACATGGCACCATCTCATAGAGAACAAAAAGGTTGATGGAGAGGAAAGATGAAAGGATGCAGAGCCCGTGTTTGGTTATAAAATACCTCAATCATTAGTTTTTCTAGGGTTTTCTGGCATATGAGTTGTGTGAAGGTTTTGTAGAAATTAATTAAGTCTGAGAACTACTGTATTCCGTTACTCTGTGTGGTTTTCTGAGACACCCGATGGGAGGGGTCAAACAGCTGTGCTGTGCCTTTCTTCTTTGTGTTGAGGAATGCTGTGATGTTCTTATCTGTTCCGTGTTTCTGGTATGGAGGGGGTCGAGTCGCTGCGTCCTCTCCTTGTGTAGTAAGAATTATTGTAAGTTTAAAGTGAAATGTGTTTTGTTTTAGGAGATTGTTTGGTTATCAGTGTAATTGAAAAAATTGGTAAAAGATTCACCTGTTTCAAGTTGAATGGTTGATATATAGCAAATTAAGGATTAACAGAGAAAGTGAATTCGGATCTGTTTTGTTATGTTGAAAAAAAAAAAAACTGGATGTTTTGTGGTGTAAGAAGGAACTGAGAAAGTGACAGATTAATGTGTTGGGAAAGCAAACAATAAGAAATTTGGTACAGTGGGGCTCCCTGTTAGGTAATATGGTCCCTCCCCAGGAAATTAAGTCTCTTCTCCCGACTGTAAGCTCTGTGCCCCTTAACCCCAAGGCACCAATATATCCTAGACTGCCGAGAAGTTCTATGGGCGTCTTATGGTAGTGTTTAAAGATCTGAGGTTTTCACTGTATAATAAAGCCCATTCACATGTTTTTGGGGTAGCTTTGATGTCCGAGTTTTAAATCTGAATTGAAAGAGGCAATAATATCAGTTAGACCTGACATCGAGAATTCCACTCCGGACAATGCATTAAAAGTAGTACAAACTTTCCAGAAGAACTTAACCCATTCTGTATCAGCAGCTGCGTTCTCTAGCCCCCACCGCTCTCAGCCCCCCCCCCGCCCCCCCCACAGCTGCAAGGACACAGCTCGCAGCTCCGTTCCTTATCAGTGGCCCAAGCAGAAGACTTCAGCTCCAGCCCCCCTCCCCTACACAAATCCAGTCTCATACTCCAATATTCATTTTAACCCTGTGTCTGGAAATCTCCCTCGCCATGTTAATTCTCAGACCAAGACAAGACAGATGGACTTGTAAACATTGCGGTCAGACAAACCCAGACTGGAGAAATACTTGTATAATCTGTGCTGCAACCCAACCTAAGTGAATTACACTGAATCCTGTCCAGACAAGATCACATGTAGTGATATAAGAAGCTGACACAGGATTGTGGTTAGTGGGTAGTGGGGACATTAACTTTTGGGAGTAAGCTGACAGTAATCCTTTTGGGAAGGAGCTGTAGACCAGCATGTCATGTCACCCCCAACCGGTCATCTAGTCACCCCCACTACCAGAGAACCAACCACATCAGGTAGTGTAAGACAGATACAGGAGTATTATCCCTGGAAGCCCTCTGACTAGCTAGCTACGCTAAAATAATTGGCTGACCCTGAGAACAAACCTTTCCCATTTTACAGACAAAGATAATATGATGGATGTATAAGTGCACCTGAGCAGACCTAGAGAGTTGGTGAGCCAAGATGATGGTCCTTATGTTATATAACCCCTATGCAGATGAATATAATGAGATGTGTATCTTACACGCCCTTTCCCAATCAGTTTGTAAAAAAAAAAAAAAAAGGGGGGGGGGGGGGGAAATGTCTCTAACCCTGGCAGTTAGAATACCCTTATGTCACGCTGCTTCAGTATGTGGGTAATTTTTTGTTTTTTGTTGTGTGCACAGACAGAGCAGGAAGCATTGTTGCCACTGTTAGTTTTCGCAAGTATCTGGCAGATCTGAACTGTCGGGTTTCGGCCTCGAAACTTCGGTTCTACCTTGGTCAAGTGATATTTTTGGGTCACTGTCTCCTTCAGGGTGCCAGACACCTCACAGAAGAAAGAAAAATAGCCACAAAAGATGTGACTGAGCTCCAGCGTTTTCTTGGACTATGTACTTATTGTGTCAGTGGATACCGGACGCATCCCGCATAATGCAGCCTCTCTACAAGGCCCTGAAAGACGGTTCAAGGTATGATGATTTTGGCAGATTCCACACCGGATAAGCTGTTATTACGGAAGATACTGTAGTGCCCGGAGCTGCACTCCCTCTCTCCCTGTCAGGACAAGAAGCAGAACGTCAGGCTCTGTCTACTGCATGTGTTCTGGCCAAAGACAGGCGGGCTAATATACACGGACTCACAGTATGCATTTGGTATTGCTCATGATTTCGGATCCCTATGGGCCAATCGAGGGTTTGTTACTACCGCCGGGACTCAGTGAAGAATGCTGAAGCTGTTAAAACCCTCATGGACTCAATCGAATTACCTACCCAGGTGGCCATTATCAAAGTTAAGGAGCATGGTACTATTGAACAGTCCACAGACTGGTGGTAACGCCTTTGTGGATATGCAAGCAAAAGCCGCTGCTCTTCTGCCTGTTGAACTGCCCATACCAGCTATGGTGACCTCACGCTCTCAGCGTAAACAGTTACAAGAAACACTGACTCTACAGGAACCTGATGATCTATGCCAGACTGAGGTTTTCTGCCGGACCCCGCAAGACCGCTTAATGACGATGCAGAGAATGTCTCCAAAGGAAGAAGCGAAGCAGTGGAAAGCTGATGGAGCACGTATGGACATAGTCTCTGGAAAAAGGACCAACTTGTGCGTCTCCCTAAGCGGATGTACCCTGCTATTGCCACGTGGGCGCATGGGCCCACACATCGAGGTATCTGTCAGACCCGCAATCCCGGTCAACTTCAACGTGTACCCCCGAAGCACCTTGCTAAGCCCGACTATCCTTTCCAAAAGCTCCAGGTGGACCGCATCACGTTGCCTAAGTCTGAAGGTATGAATATTGTCTGGTGGTTGTCGATATGTTCTCCAGTTGGCCAGAAGTATTCCCCATTACCAACGTGACTGCAAAGACCACAGCAAAGAAACTGGTGATGGAAGTTATATGCAGATATGGTGTTCCAGAAGTTGCTGAAAGTGACCAAGGCCCGGACTTTTCTTCTCATGTGTATCAGGAGGTTCTGACAATGCTTGGATCCACTGTAGCCCTCCATACTCCATACTCTCCACAATCTAGTGGGAAAGTTAAGAGGCTGAACGGCACACTGAAGGGACAATTGACCAAAATGATGCAGGAGACTACGGCTCCATGGCGAGGGCTCTTACACATTCGTACTACCCCTATTGCAAAATATGGCCTGTCCCCATATGAGATATTGTTGGGTGCTAGGTTCTCAGTTGTAAATTTTCAGTCTCAGTAGTTGTCAGAAGAAACTGACCGTGCTGTTCAATATGTTATTCAGCTTCGTAAAAATGTTGCTAACACCCATGTTTTAGTTTCTTCTTTCCTTCCAGATTCAGCAGAAACCGATATTGGTCACAATTTGAAGCCTGGTGGTTTTATGGTCGTGAAAAGCTATGTCAGAAGACACGGACTAGAACCCCTGTATGACGGTCCCTACCAAGTCCTCATTACTCCTATGTCAGTAAAGCTGGAAGGAAGGCCGACATGGATCCACATATCGCACTGCAAGCTGGTCAAACAGACTAGTAGCAAATAAGGGGACATAATGTTTTGGTTTTTCATATTTCCATATAATAATATTGGTAAACGCATGGGACAGTCTAAATTCCCCAATATCCTTGAATAATAAGTTTGTACAATATCATGAAAGATTAGTAGTACAGATGGGTATAGCCAATAAAATTGTCAGTTATACAAATGTGGGATAAATTGGTTAGGGCCACATATTGTCCAGATGATCAAATTTGGAATATATTGGATATACTTAATACTACTGCCTGTGTTATGAATCTGTTGAAGGGTTTAAAGCCCACTGATTGCTCAGATTATGTCCCACTAATTCATGAAGAACCCACACTAAAGGTCCCAGGAGGGATAACTGTGTTAGCTGATAATTATACCTGCTATAATACCCACGACACTACAGGTACACCAGTAGGGGTCTTCGAGACAGGTTTCTGCAAAGAGAACAGTTCCCTGGATACTGACTTGCTAGCTAATCATACACAGTATATGTACGACATTTATTGGTTATGTGGAGATGGTAAGCTCCGTCCTAGGTTGCCTAATACCTGGACAGGTCAATGCACCCTTGTTAAACTTGCTGTGCAGTTCAAGATTTTACCTTGGGATCCGGAGACACCTGATGAATATACCAGAAAGAGGAGAAGTCTCGATCAGCTCCATATGAGTTATGAAGAAGATCTATTGGTATATGTCGATGGCATTGGAGTGCCAAGGGGGGTGCCTGACCAATTTAAAGCTCAGAACCAGATCTATGCTGGCTTTGCTTCCATAATCCCACAGGTGCAGATTAATAAAAATGTTGATTGGATCAATTACATATATTACAGTGAACAAAGGTTTGTCAATTTTATCTGTGATGCTTTCCAGGGTATAGTTGAGGAATTGGGCCCTAACACTAGAATGACCCTCCAAAACCGACTAGCCCTTGATATGATCTTAGCTGAGAAAGGAGGAGTCTGTGGGATGGTGGGAGAGGAGTGTTGTACCTATATCCCTCAGAACTCTGGGGTAAATGGAAAGACCATGATAGCCCTTAAAAAGATAAATGGGTTAGCAGTAGAATTAAAAACTAATGCTGGAGTAGACACATCTTTCTTTTCCGGTTGGTTGGGTGGGCTCAAAGGATTCCTTCAACAAGCTTGTCTGGAACTGATTGCCCTTCTTGTAGTTGGATCGATAATCCTCTGTTGTGTTATTCCCCTATATAAAAAGGTTATCACTAGGGCAACTCCGACTGGCACCTTCCTCAACCAAGAAGTAGAGTCACTAGAGTACGATGGCACTGATCAAGGGGAGATCCCCAAGTACGTCCCCCTCAAGAAGATAGACAAAACCCTTTACTCTCAGATGATGCTAAGAGAGTTAGTTTAGGGACAGCGGGAGAACTCCATGTGAACCTAGTGAAGGGTTCAGCTGCCTGGAGGCCTCTCACAAGGGGAGAGCTTCTGAGGTGTCTGGATGAAGAAATCCACCTCCCCTTTCCCCATCACATGGACAGTCTCGAAGGATCTTTCTTTTTAGGGAAAAACTTAGTGTTTAGGGGGGATTGTCAGGGTAAAAATATATATTCTTATGCTGTGAAACAATAAGTTTTTCCCTTCGCTTGCTAATGCATATGTAACTGTATTTAAGATGGCTGCCAGTATTCACCTTTGCCCCAGATTCGCCCTGCTGAAGAAGCAAGTTACACATTCCAGAAGGACAAGTATCATTTCTCTGGAAATGATAATACTTAAAGCGATGTGGACAAGATGTGGACAAAGGAAGATTCATCAGATGATGTCAGAGCCAACCAGAGGGACTGAATACTAGATACATTGCTTAAACTCTGCCTATCCCCGCCCTCTGCACACCTTCCCCCAATAGATCATATAATGTTGTGTATTAGAAAATAAAGTCAGTTGCTGTGACGTTACCAATACGTGTGGAAGCTCGAGCAGGCACTGAGTTTGAACCAGCTTTTGTCTGACTCATTCTTATCAGGTACCACTGCTCTTATTCTGATTTGGAATGACTGGTGAAGGAAGGGTATTGTCGTGACGACCCCGACATATGCACTGCGGACATCGCCGGAACAGCTGCCTCGGCCCAGAGGAGGATCTTTGATACCTCGGTCATAGCCAAGGAACTTAGAGTCCCTCCATGGTGATTGACATATGTCACCGCTGTGGCTTTGTCCGTCTGAACTTGGATTGGCAGACCCCCGAGAAGCCTTTCCCAGTGACGGAGGGAAAGAAGAATGGCCCCTATCTCGAGGATGTTGATCGGCAGAGAGGATTCATTTGCCAACCAATGTCCCTGGACATTCAGATGGTGAAATACGGCACCCCAGCCGAAAAGGCTGGCGTCTGTCGTCACCACCTGCCAGTGAACGGGAAAGGAGGACCTGGCCTGAAAGATGAGAGGGGACGACAGCCACAAATTGAGAGATCATTTTACTCGGGAAGAGAGCCGAATCAGACGATCCAGAGAGAACAGACCTGTCTCATTGTGAAAAGATGGCCTGCTGAAGTGGTCTTGAGTGGAATTGGGTGAAAGGGATCGCCTCCGACGCTGCCACCATCCTCCCTAGGACCTTCATAGCTGAGGGGAAGGAAGCCGAGGGCCCTGTAGAGAGTGAACTCCCTGATGGAGGATTGCTCTCTTCTCTTTGGGAAGAAAAACCATTGTCTGACGGGTGTCGAACAGCATGCCTAGAAAAATCAGGTCGGAATAAGGCAGGACTTTTTCCTGCTGACAAGCCACTCGAAACGGGACAGGGTGTTGAGAATGATAGCCAGGCTTTCCTGGGCCTGAGAAAAAGTCTGAGCCTTTACGAGGATATCGTATGGCAGGAGAACTAAACCTCTGATCCTCAAAATGGCCATCAACACTGCCATGATTTTTGTGAAAACCCTGGGAGTGGTTGCGAGTCCGAACGGCAGAGCCGCAAACTGGAAATGGTCGTGATGTACCGCAAAACGCAGGTATCTCTGATGCCCTAGGAAAATAGGAACATGGAGATAAGCATCTTGGATGTTGATGGAGCACAGGAATACATGGAAGCAATTACTGAACAAAGGGATTCCTTTGTGAAATGCCGCAGGCAGACCCCTTTGTTCGGTAACTTGAGATCCAGGATGGGCCGAACCGCGCTGTATTTTTTCAGCACCACAAACAGGCTTGAATAGAAATCTGTGAAAAGTTCCCGGTCTGGGACGGGAATGATTACCCCTAAACTGAGAAGGGAGGCGATGGATGCAAAGAAACCCGGAACCAGAGCAGGTTCTCTTGAGGGACGGGATTCGAAGATTTCATCTCAGGGTCACGAAGCGAACTCTATTTTGTATCCTGAGGATACAATCTCCCTGACCGACGAGTCCTCCACTGGGTCGAGCCAAACGTCTCTCGAAAAAAAAAAAAAAAAAAGGAGACGACCACCCAGCCTGGGAGATAACTATGGTCTTGATATGAGTCATGCCGAGGAAGATTTGCCCTGTCCCGACCTCGCGGATCTACCTTGGGAGTTACGGGAACACCAGGGAGGAGCCGAACAGACATGACCACTGGAAAGGCAGGCTGGTAAGGGACTTTTTTGACGGTAAGTCTGCCTGCCAGGCCTTAAGCCAAATAGTCCGTCATATAGCCACGATATTGCTGGACAATGAGCTGCGCAAGACCAGGCATCCATAGAGGCAGCGACCAAGTACTTCCCTGCATGAGAAATCTGGTCAGCAAGATCCGCCAGATCCTCCGGTCGAGCTCCAGCAAGAATGCCCTGACGGAGTTGATTGGTCCATCTGGCTATGGATTTTGAGACCCAAGTAGAGGCAAAAGCTGGACATAATGTAGAAGCGGTCGCTTTTGAAGGCTGATTTTGCAAAGAATTCTATAATTCTGTCATTGGCATCCTTGAGGGAAGCCCAATTAGTAAGCGGGAGGACCATGTTGGTGGACAGTCTGGACCATATCCCTCATGTTGGAAATTTGTTCCGAATCCAGGTCCGAATCATCCTCTGATGGTGCGTTTGAAAATGTGTCGCCTGACTTGGGAGATTCCTGTGACCCACTAGCAACTATGAAAGTTGTGGGGGGGCAACCTGTCAAGTACGGACACCAGGGTCTGGGACATCTTGGTGAGATTTGCCACGGACTGTGACAGAGAGGAAGGCCACCCTGGAATAGGGGCCTCGCTCTCACGTGGGGCAGCTAGTAGACACTATCCGGATCCACCAGAAGAGGAGGCCCAGGTCCAGGAGGGAAAAAAGCGTGCACTGCAGGAGCGCACACAGAAAGGCCCATCAAGCTGGGGGGGGGGGGGATAGGTGGAGAGCCAAGCATTGGGTCCAGGAGAAATAAGATGGCACTGACTCCATACAGAGAGATGAAGCCGAGGGTGGCGGAGCTAAGTGCCGACAGGAAGTAGATGAGCAAGAGATGGGCGGGAGAAAGGCCTGCCAGAAGAGTAGGAAGAGGGGCGGAGCCAGCGCTGCAGCTAGGCCCGAGTGAAGCCTGGACCAAGATTACAGCTGGTGACCAACGGAGCATGGGGGAGCAACGCGGAGGATTGAAAAACTCCGCAAGAGCCCCCAATACCCCCGAAATTACAGGGGAAAAGGCACCTGATGCCCCACTCTGCAGCTAGGCCCGGGAGAAGCCGGGACCTAGATTTCATCTGATGACCGCCGGAGCACAGGGTAACTGTGTGTAGGGCCCTAAAATGCCACAAAGGTAACCTGAATTAAGGGGCCTACTATTAAAATAAAGTTTTTTATTTTATTTTCTTTGATCTTCCTGGGGCGGAAAGAGAAAGTACCTCCCTAACCAAGAAAGATCGGACATCCGATAATCCAACGTTGTGGGACATCCACATCTCCTCAAACCGACAGGCTCTGGTGGGCAAGTGGGTGGGAGACAGAGGTAGGAGCGACGATCGGATCACCTAACACGCTTCTGTGTTAGGGGCTGGGGTCCTGCCGAGTAGACATATGAGGATACGGGGTGGCAGTACTCAGTCTCTTTGTGGGAGTACAGCAGTGACTGTTCATGCTGTATTCCTCTGTGGTACCTGAAAAGGAAAGAAGCACACTCAGGTAGATATGGGTCTAATAAAAGACCCGTGTTCACCGCCTACTGACACTAAGCTAAAATGGATTAACCTAGTGCCAGTCGGTGGGGTGTATACTGCAGAGGAGGAGCTAATTTTTTTTGTGCATAGTGTCAGCCTCCTAGTGGCAGCAGCATAAACCCATGGTTCCTGTGTCCCCAAATGAAGCGATAGAGGAAAAAAATTTCATGAAAATCTAGCTTTAAACATAAAATATTTCAATAATGCAAGAGCTAACATTAAAGTGGACCACAAAGTTTGTTACCCACTTTCCCCTGAGCATGACGATACCCCAAATGTAGTCAAAAAGTTCTGTTTGGACACACGGCAGGGCTCAAAAGGAAAGAAGCAACATTTGGTATTTGGAATGTAAATTTTGTCTGAAACAGACTGCAGACACTATGTATGATTTGCAGAACACCTGAGGTACCAAAACAGCAGAACCCACATAAGTGGAAACTAGACCAATCAAGAAATTAATCTAGGGGGGTGTTGAGCTTGTTGAACACGTAGAACTTTTTAAAATGTGGATGTAAAAAAGAAAATCATGTGTTTTTTGATGATTTGTTTTAATTCCAAATTTGTAGTTTTCACAATGGATAATAGGAAAAACAGACCTCATAGTTTGTTACGCAACTTCTTCCGAACAGAAAGATATCACATATGGGATCAAAAACTGCTGTTTGTGTACATGGCAGGGCTCAGAAAGGAAAGAGCGCCATTTGTCTGGAATAGCCATGTCGCATTTGCAGAGCCCCCGACATGCCAAAACAACAGAAATCCCCCACAAGTGACCAAATTTTAGAAACTATACCCCCTCAAGGAATTCATCTAGGGGTGTTAAATTTTTTCCACTAAAATATGGTTTTAGCACCAAATTTATAATTTTCACGAGGGTTAATAGGAGAAAGTGGACCCAATAATTTGTTATGCAATTTTTACCGAACGTAGCAGTACCCCATATGTGGTTGTACACTACTGTTTAAGTACATAGCGGGAAACGGATGGGAAGAAGTACTATTTGGCTTTTAGAATGCAGATTCCGTTTTTAATAGACTATGGGCTCAATTAGCGGAGCCCCTGAAGTGGCAGAACAGCAAAACCCCACATAAGCCTAAGTGACCACAAATTGGAAACTTCACTGCTTCATCTGGGGGTGTCATGAGGATTTTGAACCCACAAGGGAAACACATTTATAAAATCATCATATGGAAATATAACATTTTAGTGGCAATAATGTTAGTTTTGGATTTGCAAATTTATCAGGTACACGAGGGATAGAAGGTGAAACGGGACCCTACTATTTATTGCACAATTTTTCCCAAACGAGGTGCTGCCCCATATGTTGTCAAAAATTACTGTTAGGCCACACATCAGGGCTGAGAAGGAAGGAACGCCATTTGGCTTTAGGAGAACAGATTTTGCTAGAATCAGCATTTGCAGAGCCCCTGAAGGGTGCTAGCACAGCAGAGAAACCCCAAAAGTGACCCTATTTTAGAAATTGTACTGGTCAATGAATAAGTGACTATTTTGTAACATCCATGTCATGCTTTATTCTGGAGAATTACAAATATGCCTATTTAGTGCCCATGTAGTGTTCCCCCATACAGTGTAGAGCTCTCATATATTGTAGTGCCCCATACATTGTGCCCAGCTTATGTTTCATAAGACATGCACCCCGCGATTGTTAATTTCTCGCTCCCTGCTACAATAACACCAAACATGTGGCAGCTTACTGTGGTTTAGCCACAGTGAGGCTCAGAAGAACGGGGCATGAATTCAGGAGCACAGATTTCACTGAATTTTATGCCTTTGTTCTACCAGTAACGTGGCAACCCCTTTAAGTTCCAGTGACAGACGATGGACATGATTGGGGGCTGGTTTTATGAAAAAATAGGTATTAAGCTTACCGTTAATTGTGTTTCCAGGAGTCCATACTGACAGCACCCTGGAGGACGTCCTCCTCCCCCTTTGCTGGGACAGGAAACACACGAGAGTTCAAAAGGGCATGTCCCACCCCCAATCCTCAGTGTTGTAACAAGAACCACCTCATGGACATGCAGAAAAAAGACTTTTTTAATAGAAACTATATATATATATATATATATATATATATATATATATATATATATATATATATATATATATATATATATATATATATATATATATATATATATACACACACACACACATTAGATTTGTCATAAACATATTTAACACACACATTAGATTTGTCATAAACATATTTACTCATATGTTAAAATAACATGCATACATTTTATACCCGAACATAATACATCTAATGTCAGGCATCTTACATAGAGGATCTCAGTACTACAGGGAGGGAACTACCAGTGCTGTCAGTATGGACTCCTGGAAACACAATTAACGGTAAGCTTAATACCTATTTTCCAGGACGTCCCTCCTGACAGCACCCTGGAGAGTACCAAAGCACCTCCTTAGGGTGGGATAACCGCCTGGAGAACCCTTCTCCCAAATGCCGTATGTTGACCAGACAGAACATCAAGTTTATAGTGTCTACAAAATGTATTAGCACTAGCCCAAGTGGCTGCCTTACAGATCTGCTCAAGAGATGCACCTGCTCTCTCAGCCCACAAAGTAGCTATCCCTCGAGTAGAATGAGCGTGAAGACCCCTTGGAGAAGGAAGCCCCTCAGACTGATAAGCCTCGGAGATCACCGAAGTGATCCAACGAGCAATAGAAGCTTTAGAAGCCTTCTTACCCTTATTCTTCTCTAATCTGAAGGTAAGGGTCCCTAGTACATAGGGCCTGGATTTCCCCCACTCTCTTAGCCGTAGTAATTGCCACTAGGAATGCTGTTTTACGAGTGAGTACTGAAATGGGCATATTATCGGCCGGGGCGAAAACATCTTTACAAAGGAATCTGAGGACCAGATTATGTCCCAGGATGGCGAGATTTGTCTAATGGTAGGGCGCAACCTCTGGGTGGCTCTGATAAACCTGACTATCCACGGGTGAGATGCTAGGGGGTAGTCAAGAAAAGAACTAAGTGCCGAGATCTGCACTTTCAGAGAGCTTGGTTTGAGACCTTTGTCAAACCCAGCCTGCAGGAAGTCTAAAATTCCAGGTAAGTCGGGAGCACCTGCCGTAACCTCAGACCTGCCACCCTCCAGACAGAAACGTCTCCAGATCTTCTGGTAAATTGCCGATGTGACTGGCTTTCTGCTGGATTTTATAGTAGAGATCACCTGATCTGATAGCCCTCTGGCCTTCAGGATGTTCCTTTCAGTATCCATGTAGAGAGATGGAGATTCTCTGGGCTTGGGTGGTACACCGGACCTTGATGGATTACATCTGCTCTGAGAGGAAGCTCTACTGGGTTCTCCACTGCCAGATCCAGCAAGAGAGAGAACCAGCTCCTTCTCGGCCAAAACGGTACGATCAATATGACCCGAGCCTGATCCTCCTTGATTTTCTTGAGCACGGCTGGAATCAGTGCTAGAGGCGGGAATGCATAAGAGAGAGGTGCTGTCCATTCCTGGCTCAGAGCGTCTATCCCTTCTGGGAGATCTTGAGGGTTCAGCGAGAAGAATTTTGAGACCTTTGAGTTTCTCCTGTTTGCAAATAGGTCTATACTGGGAGTTCCCCAGTGAAGACAAAGATCTTGGAAGACCTCCTGATTGAGTTCCCACTCTGTTGCAAACACTCGTCTCCTGCTCAGATAATCCGCTATGGTGTTTTGCGAGCCTTCTAAGTGGACTGCAGAGATGGATAGAACCGAATCTTCTGCCCAGCGGAATATTCTTCCCGCCAGCTCCTGAAGCGGATAGTGTCTTGAGCCTCCCTGATGTTTCAGGAACGACACTGCTGTAACGTTGTCGGATAGTATCCTGACATGACAATTTCTGAGGGTGTGTTGGTTCCTTCTTAACGCCTCCCAGACAGCATACAATTCTTTGAAGTTGGAGGAGTTGTGAATTACATCTGCTGGCCATCTCCCTTGTAGGATCCTGCCCTTCAGGTGGGCTCCCCAGCCCCAGGCACTGGCGTCTGTAGTTACCACTACATAGGGACTGGTAGACCATAACACCCCGACTCTTAGCTTCTCTGGTTGACTCCACCAGAGTAGAGATCTTCGTACTGGATACGTCAGCCTTAAAGAACTGTCCAGAGAAGACTGACGACGGTCCCACGTGGAAAGGATTAACCTCTGCAGAGGTCTTGAATGGAACTGAGCCCATCTTACACACGGTATGCAGGCCGTCATCATACCTAGTACCTTCATGGCCGTTCTTATCGATGCTCTGCATTCTAATAGAAGCCTGATCTGTATCTGGATCGCCTCCAACTTGTTCTCGGGTAGCCGGGATATCCTGTTTCTCGAATCCAGACATACTCCCAGGAAGATCTTTTCGCACTCCGGATTCAGGTCGGATTTCTGCCAGTTTATGATCCATCCTAAACGTTCCATCAGTGCCACCGTTCGGGTCCTGTGATCTGACAGAATCTCTGGAGTACTTGCGATCAGGAGAAAATCGTCTAGATATGGAACTATCTTGATCCCCTGGTTTCTCAGGAAAGCGACAATTTCTGACACCAGCTTTGTAAATACTCGAGGTGCCGAGGCAAGTCCGAACGGAAGACACTGGAACTGGTAGTGACAGGTCCCGGACGGCAGCGCCACCGCAAACCTCAGAAGTTTCTGAGATGATGGGTGAACAGGGACCTGATAATAGGCACTCTTGAGGTCGAGAGTGCACATCACAGCGTCCCGATCTATTAAGAGGATTGCAGAGCGAATGGACTCCATGCGAAACCTCTTGTACCTGACCCAAGCATTTAGAGGTTTCAAGTTTATTATTGTGCGCGAGTCGCCGGAGGGTTTCATTATAGAAAATAGGGAAGAATAGTGACCCCGACCTACATCTAAAGATGGAACTGGGATTATGACCCCTGAGGAAAGCATGTCCTCTAGGTCTAACATCATGGGAGAGTCCTGCAAGACTATCGTAGGTACGATGTATCTGTCCGGAGGAGGAGAGGAAAGCTCTATGCTGTAACCTTCTGACACAGTCCGAAGAACCCATTGATTCTGGGTGATTCGGGCCCAATTTTCCGCAAAGTGGCGGAGCCTTCCCCCTATAAATGTGGCGTCATTGTGTCTTAGGTTTTGAAGATGGGCTAAAGAAGAAACTCCTGCTTCTATTGCCCTGGTTACGGGAACCTCTACTGAATCCTCTGTTGGATCTGCCTCCTCTGTAATCGGATTGTCTCCTGAAGGGGAAACCTCTCCGAAAGGACTGGCCCTTTTTTGGTTTGTCCTCTGGAAAACCTCTCTTTATCAGAGGCTGACTCTAGGATGGTATCTAGAGAAGGTCCGAAAACCCTAGCCCCCGAGAAAGGAATAGAACATAATTTGGTTTTTGAGGCATTATCCCCCGACCAGGATCTTAGCCATACTGCCCTTCTAGCCGCATTGGATAGGGAACCATTCCTAGCTGAAAATCTGACAGATTCAGCAGTCATGTCGGATAGGAAGGCCGTAGCAGATTTCATTATAGGAAGGGAGCTTAATATATCGGCCCTGGGTGTCTTATTGGAAAGGTGTTCCTCCAATTGACCCATCCAAAGATACATAGACCGGGCTACCGAGGTAGCTGCTATGTTGGTCTTAATTAGGGCTGCAGAGGATTCCCAAGCCCTTTTAAGCAGTATGTCAGCCTTTCGATCCATAGGATCCCGCAGATTTGAAGAGTCCTCAAATGGAATGGCTGTCTTTTTTGCAACCTTTGCCACCGGAACATCAACCTTGGGGATCTCTTCCCAAAGTTTGACTTCTTCTGGCTCGAAAGGTAAGCGAGCTTTGAAGTCCTTAGTCAAAACCAGCCGACGTTCTGCCTCCTTCCACTCCTCCAGTATCATGGCCTTGATATGCTCGCTTACTGGGAAGACAGTCTGTTTACGTGACATGAGTCCACCAAACATCAGATCCTGCCTGGATTGAGGCTTGGATGTCTCCTCGATCTGCATCGTGGTCCGCACCGCCTGCACAAGTTCATTCGTATCCTCAGCCTGGAAGAGGTATTTTCTCTGGTGGTCCTGACTCCCTGAGGGAAGTTCCCCTTCCTCTTCTGAGGAGAAGTTATCGGAGGCAGACAGGTCCTCCGAGCTATATTCTGGCTCTTTATTGTTTCGTTCCCTTCTGGCTCTCTTACGGCTGGGAACTGGGCTGGACCTTTCCACAATACTGGACAAAGAAGCCTGAACTTCTTCCCGTATTAGGGACCTCATTTCTGATAGAAGTGTCGGCTGTTTGTCTCTCATAACCTTGGAAGTGCAATCTGCACACAAGGTTTTTGCATGGGTGTCCGGGAGCTTTACGTTGCATATAGGGCATCTATATGTCTTCGCAGCGGATTTGCCGGACTTCTTAACTTGAGGAGGGGGGCAGCGGGGGTTCCCTTATCCTTAAACGATATAAGATAGGGAGAAGTAATGGGAAGCCTGAATAGTGTGTGTGAGTGAATAGGGGGGACAGCGCACTGCGCACTCACCCCTTCCTCTGCTGGTGTACTTTCCATGACGATTCAGCAGGTCCCCGCAGCGTCCACACTGGATTAGGAGCGATTCGGCTGCTTGTGCGTCCCACGCTGGAGCGCACACACTCTCCCCGCACTTCTACCTAGTCACCGGAAGTGACGGGATCAGATGCCGCGAAACCGGAAGTGACGCGGTTCCCCGGAACTTCCGTCGAAAGACTCTCTGCCAGACGCCGCAGCTCTCTGGATGCTACCCGCATGGAACCGCGTCGCGGCCGAGAGCCTCCCCCCGGGAGGAGCGGCCGCAACAGGAGCTTGACCTTCCTGTTCTTTGGAGCAGAGGGACCCCCCTCTGGAGGGTTTCTGCCCTGAGCCTCTTGACAGGGGGAAGGGTATTGGATGAGCCGCACGATCCCCCTGAGCTCCGGTAAGCCAGTACAGCTTCTCTCGTGCGTCCCTAGCAGGGACAGGAAAAACACTGAGGATTGGGGGTGGGACATGCCCTTTTGAACTCTCGTGTGTTTCCTGTCCCAGCAAAGGGGGAGGAGGACGTCCTCCAGGGTGCTGTCAGGAGGGACGTCCTGGAAATTAGGGTTTTTATTGGTAAAATTTTGGGAACATAATATTTTTCGATCGCTTCCAGTATGAGGCTGGCCCACATTTTTCTGTTCTACGCTGAGCACTTACGTCAGGGTTTCCGTGTAAAGATCACAAATGCAGTTCATACCAAACTCCCAACAGAACTACCAAGCATATAGAGGCAGATGGAGACACTTTGGACTCCATTCAGCATCTGCTAAGGTAGTATCCATCTTTTTATGCATGCACAGATCTGTAGTTGCCCACACTTGTGCGCTAAAAAGACGACTTAAATGATGGGACACGGTTGGAACCCAGACCAGTCCAAAGTGGATCTATCTGCCTCTTAAGTGAGTGGTTCCATTGTGATTATGTGAATTACAGTTTTGGGGATTTACACATAAACCAAGACGTAAGCGCTCAGCAGAGAGCGCAGGATAAATGTGAGCCGAACCTTGTTCCGATTTTTGGGAGGTAGAATGAACAAATAGACAGCAGTACAAGAATAGCTCTTATTTTTATTTTGTGCAGTTCACCATGTGGTATAAGTGATTAGATCGCTTTAATTTTCAGGGGCGTGCAATTCCAGTGATACCAGATTTGTATTTTTTTTATGTTTTGCTGCCATCACATACTAAAAATGCTTTTTTGTAAAAAAACAAACAAACAAACAAACAAATAATTGCCATTTTGTCACCATATTCTATTCTATTTTTTTTAATCATTTGATGAACAGAGCTGTATGAGGGCTTAATTTTTGCATGATGAGTTGGAGAGTTTTTTGGTCCAATTTTGGGCTACATAACATTTTTTTGATTGCTTTTTATTCCGATTTTTCAGACACAGAATGAATAAAAACGAGCAATTGTTTTTATCTATAAATGGTTTGTGCAGTTCACCGGCTAAATAAAGCTTCTGTGTTTTTGATGCATCCTGGTATTTGGCTTTGACAAGGCTACATTGATATAGTCAGATGTGAATTACATATGTTTTCTGTGAGCTTCTGCAGCAGAAATGCACTAAAAACACACAACTTTTTATGGGCAGATTCTCTGTATCTGAAGCAATTCAATGGAATAAATCTGTATGTAAACCTCAATGTGCCCGCAATGGAAACGTGCTGAAGACTTCAAACACACACACGCCGCAGGTCAGTTTATGTGGGGTGAAAGAAAAAAAAGAAAAAGGACAGTGGACATGAGATTTCTATAAATGCCATCCACTTTGCTAGAACTGTAAGAAACTGCGTTTTTTTTGTGCAGCAACAATATGCAATGTCAAAATCTCATTGTGGAAACTTCACCTTATGGTTACCGGTATATTCACAAGTCACCTAGAACACATAATTGATCTACATGTGCAATGACGCATTTTGCAAGGCATTTATAAGTCTCACTCATTACATGTAAATATAATATAAATAGCAGCAAATTTCTAACATTCCTCCTGCCCAGATTCTGCATCCCTGCACTGATCATAGGGCAATCAGCAGTTTATTCCCAGACAAGGACTTTGGGCTTATCTATCCTAATTCTATAGCACTGGCTCATCTTCCCACAGTGATTGGACATACGGTATATTAGAAAGTTGCACCCAGTCAGGAAAATCCACAATCATTCTTCCCATCCTCCTGCACACCAGCTGATCTGTATTTTTACAGTAAAGTGACAAAAAAACCAAACAGAGCAAAAAATTATAATAATTTATAATTCTAGATTAAGTAGAATAATTTTTTTGGGGCTGAAATGGATAGTATTTTAAAGGTTGTCTGTCACATTGTGAACATGATCGTCATGAAGATGAAAATAAAAACTTACTCTGGCAGGTCCGACACCAACAAACATCTCTAGGAACTCCGAGCCATTGACTGTAATAAAAGGAACACTGGCTTCTCCGGCTGTGGCTTTTGCCAATAATGTTTTTCCTGTGCCAGGGGGACCTGTCAGAATAGCGCCCTGAAAAAATTCCAGATGTCATTCTACAAATCACCATAGGTTAATGTGAAACAGTCATGTAAGTGCGGGGAAAAAAAAAAACTGTTTAGCATGTAGGGGAATTGGTAATTATTACAGAGGCAAATATGGCAAGGCCCTACATCTACAAGGCTGAATACTGTTCATAGGGGCTCCTGGTGGTCAAATGTGGCATTGCATTTGGATGTCAGTATTACCATTATGTGGCCAATGTGGTATTCACTGAAAGTCAGGAAAGGATCATCTAAGATAAATGGAAGCACATTCATCGCCTCCCCTATTTTGTGTATGACATAATATACTGCGATTCTCTAATATGGGATGAACCAAATATGTTTAGAGGTCTTATATGATCCAACATCATGCGTATCACTATAGCTTATAGAGGTTTTGATAGCTACTGTATATTACTAGGCAGAGCTGCAGTCACAAGCATCTACGTCCTATTCATAACTGTATGAACAAGAGGATGGGCTTTCTCGAGCTCCCCCCGACTCCTTTATGAAGTTTATTGGCAGGGGGGACTGGGAGCAGGTCTTGATTTCCCAAATACTGATGTCTTATTTTAAAGGACTGGCCATCAATATTAAAGTCTTGAGAAACCCTTTGGTATAACTTAGTACTTTTTTAGCTATTAACAGGTAACAAGAGCTCAATGCCACAAGTAACAAAGGCTACAAAGTTGTGCTCTTAGGACGGAGTCACACTAGAGAGGAATACGGATGAGTGCTATGCGATAAATTATAAAAAAAATAAAATAAAATTGCATAGCACTCAGCCCAATGTTAATCTATGGGGCAGCTCCCAAAACCCGTAGTTTTCTCGGCCGTATTCTACGTGCAAGGGAAATCGCAGCATGCTGTGATTTGCACCGTATATCGACCGAGACTCACCAATGAAAGTCTATGGGTGCGAGAAAAACTTGCACACCACACGGACCATCAGTGTGACTTGCGAGAAATACGCACCGGGGTCCTATAGAAAAGCCGGCAATTCAGTGCGGTGTACAGTAAAATCACACTGACAGCTTACAATAGAATAGATAAAATAAATGTCTACACATAGTATATACGACCATTGACGTCACTGAGGCTGAGCAGGCAGCTTTTCATTTATTACACAGTGGTTTACAGCCTGGCCGGAAGCATTAGCACGGCTCCCGGTTGTAAACTATTTAACCACTTGAGATGGATTGCAGCGTGAGACTTGACTGTATGATAAACAAGTATGGGATATTGTTGCTTTTTTCTTTTGATTTTTTTTTTCCAGAAGTACGAGAGCTTCGCTTGGATTGAGAGTGCAATAAAGATATTACAGATGTGCCTTTTTCTGGGGTGGCTGGGGGCAGAGGTTTTTAGCCAGGAAGGGGGCCCAATAACCATGGTCCCTCTCTAGGCTATTAAATATCTGCCCTCAGTCACTGGCTTTCCCACTCTGGCGGAGAAAATTGAGCGGGAGCCCACGCCAATTTTTTCTGTGAATTAGTCCTTTAATTTAACACCTACAGCTGAAAAATTTTACACACACACACACACACACTACTAACATTATTAGTGAGGGACACGTAAAAATCTAACGGATATGCAATGGTTTACTGTATGTAAACCATATCTCATATCCTGTCGGGTTCGGTAGTGATTTTACAGAACCCAACAATTAAATTATAGGCTATTCTGCTAACTAGCTCTGTATGAAATAAATTAAATATATATATATATATTTTTTTTTCAAGAATATTTGAGGCCATGGATGCATTATATGTCCACTTTGCAAGCCGGTGAGAGAATCTTGCCATATGGATGTGACACGCATACTTTGACGAGAGAAAAAGACAAAAACGCATCCTCGCGTTGCACATGGATGACATACGGATCACTTTTGGGAACATTTCTGCGAATATCGTCCGTGACTCCAGCCTTAAAAAAAATTCTCTCTCATATAAACCCAATGCATTCACCTTTGGAATTTTTGCTCCCAAATCTTGGTATTGCTTTGGATTCTTTAGGAAGTTGACAAACTCCATAATCTCAAGCTTGGCCTCTTCACATCCAGCAACATCCTTGAACTTGACATCGATCTCATCCTTCAGCACTTTGGCAGTTGTCTCTCCGACACTGAAGAGCCCTCCCATACCGCGGCCCGTCCTTCCTCCAGTAGGACCTCTCCTTAGAGTGTACACAAGGAAGGCAAGAATAAGGAATGTTGGAAGGATGTTCAGAAAAAAGGACCTATGGACAGAATGAATATTTAGGTTAACACCCATCATATACATTGCAGTCTTTGTAAGAAAAATTAAATCTCTTGCTATAGTAAAATGTCAATTGTGGAAGAACCCTTTATCTGCCGACTGGACTGGTGCATATCACAGAGAAGACACTGGAGTATATGTCCATATTCAAACAAGTTATAAATTTATTGTATCATAATTCACAAAACATTAATATATACTGATTGAATCATACAAAAACAGAAGATAACGAGCTAATTCAGTAAGGGAAACTCAGGTAGCACAGACCAAAACACAGTGTGAGTCGCTCCCAATGCCGTGACCAGATAGAAATAAAGTGCATAGTGCAAATATGGGCATATGAAAAAAATCACTTGGCCCTATACAGAGGCTCAAAAATCTAAAGTAAAGCAATCATTCCCACACCGAGTTCTTACCCATACACTGGCATCAAGGAGGATCCACACCGAAACCCCAATGCGCGTTTCGCTTTGGCTTCGTCAGGGGGCCTCTGCATAGGGCCAAGTGATTTTTTCATATGCATTAATATATCCAGTGTTTGTTTGCCCATATTTGCCCACACCTGCAGGTGTAAAACCGCAGGTGGAATCCGCACAAAATCTGCGGGAAATCCGCAGTGCGGTTTATCTGCGGATTTACCAAAATCAGTCCGGAAAAATCTGCAGAGTAATCCACAACGTGTGCACGTAGCCTAAACCTTTGTTTTGATCCTATGACTTTCATTGGGGTATACTCAATTTTGCAACACAGTCTTGGAATTTGTTAGGAAGATTACTTTTTTGGTGCACAAAATAACAATTCTTGTTTGCAATCAATGGCCAACAATTGTGGGTGTATTTTGTAGTTTGGTATCCCATAATAAAAAATAAAAAAAAAGTTGATTCTGACAGGAAGCTAAGGGTATGTTCACACGTTCAGGATTTCCATCCTTTTTTTTTCCTGACTGTTTTTTAAAAAACTGCAGCTCTTGGCAGAAAACGCAGGTCCTTTTTTTGGTCCTTTTTTGGTCCGTTTTTGATGCGTTTTTTGATGCGTTTTTTTGATGCAGTTTTCTAGCCAGAGTCTGTGTGTTTTCTAGGAATTTTTTTAGGGTTAAAATGGCTGAAAATACCCTAACCCTACCCCTACCCCTAACCCTACCCCTACCCCTAACCCTAACCCTACCCCTAACCCTATTCTAACCTTAGTGAAAAAAAAAAAAAAAAAAAAATTCTTTATTTTTTTTTATTGTCCCTACCTATGGGGGTGACAAAGTGGGGGGGGTGTCATTTACTATTTTTTTATTTTGATCACTGAGATATAACCTATCTCAGTGATCAAAATGCACTTTGGAACGAATCTGCCGGCCGGCAGATTCGGCGGGCGCACTGCGCATGCGCCCGCCATTTTGCAAGATGGCGGCGCCCAGGGAGAAGACGGCCGGACGGACACCGGGACGCCGGGTGAGTATAAGGGGGGGAGATTAGGGCACGGGGGGGGGCATCGGAGCACTGGGGGGGGGCATCGGAGCACTGGGGGGGGGCATCGGAGCACGGGGGGGCGGGATCGGAACACGGGGGGGCAGCCACACTCCGCCCACGCACTTCCGCCCGCTCCCCGCACTTCCTGCTGCAGCGGTTCTGCACATCAAACCGCAGTAAAACCCGCAGATATATTTTTGATCTGCGGGTTTTACTGCGGTTTGGACCTCACAATGGAGGTCTATGGGTGCAGAACCGCTGCGGCTCCGGAAAAAGAATTGACATGCTCCTTCTTTTTTCCGGGAGCTATTCAGCGCGTCTTTTTTTTTACAATTTCCGGACCATGTGCACAGTGTGTCCTGTTTTCCATAGGGTACAGTGTACTGTACCCTGCATGGAAAACAGCTGCGGAACCGCAGCGGCAAAACCGCCGCGGTTCCGCGGTAAAAAACGCACTGTGTGAACATGGCCTAACGGTTTTCTGACAAGTCTGCTGTGCTGTACTCATTTATGATGAGCACTGTATATGATGATTCTTCGCCAGTGGAATTTTAACAAGTTACTTAACAAATCTTCCCTATGCGTTTTGTTCCATAGGTATTAAAAAATATGATTCTTAGCATCCAAAGAGCAGGCACGCTTTTTTTTAGATACATAACAAATGTGTGCATTGGGAATAATTCATTATATCACAAAATATAACTAGACATTTTTCATCCATCAAATGAGGAAAAATTGAAGTGTCAAATATGAGGAGTCCAAAACCAGACAGGGAACTTAAACTTACCCATCACCCTCCACTGTATACACCACAGGCACTCTATTCTCCGGCTCTATACCATATTCCTGCTGTGCAGTTTCCAAATTCCTTTCAAACGTGTCCACACTGCCAATATTAAACCAGACATATTTCTACATGTAAAAAACAGAGAAAAAAAATACAACAGATCACAAACTGAACTGCTCAAGAAACTGTGGTTACCAAACATACTGATCGTATTCATAACAAGAAGGCTGTAAAATATCTCAAGACATATTCAGCGGAACCCGTCCTCACATGTTTACACGTCTTATAGTGTTATGGCTGTATAGTTAGCCTTAATGGCGGGGCACGCAACTATGTCCCCATGATCAGGATTTAGCAGCGTTTTGGACGCAGCATATTTTTGTTGCATCCAAAACACTATGTTCTAATCAGAGAGGTAAATCCACATGTGTTCACTGAACGATGCAGATTTACAGCATATAAACAATGGCTAGGGGTGAGACTACGCAGCGGAGACTAGTGTCTCCGCTGCAGATAACTAACATGCTGCGGCTCTTAAACCCACACTGTGGATGACGTTACGCAGTGTTAAATAGAAGTAGAGTGGCCATGGGATTTCTATGAATCAAATCCACTGTGCTTGCAACCTAGAAAGCAGCGTTCTGGATGCAGTGCTGGAGAGCTGCGTCCAAAATGCTGCTATTACGGATCATGGGCACATACCCTAAACGGTATACTTTTTTTTTTTGTAGAGACCAATGTGTGCTACAGCCTTCTTGACTTGACCAACTATAACGCAAATTATGAGATATTCAGAAACTAAAATTTTACTAATGTAATTTGGTAGATCTCCTTTAAATTATGCCCATCCTGGATTACATACTCAATGACCAGGCAAGAAATAGTTAAACGTTTAAAAGAACAACAACAACAAAAACAAGCACCCAATACTACAAATTAAGTAACAGACGTTATTTAGACACATTCCTATAATAAATCACACATCTCTTACCCCTTCCATACTAGACTTTCCCGGAATAAGTACAACCCTTACGAAACGTTTATTTACAACTTGCAGACGGTCCACCTAAGAAAGAAAGTGAACAGTGATATACTCTGTTGTGGTATTAAAGGAAATGACAAATAATTAGTTTCGCCATCTGTCAGATCCCCTCATTTGTCTCCTTTAGTAAATACATGTGTTTCTCATGGAAAAAAAGTCCTGGAGCATCATTTGTAAGCACTAGGCATTGTGCCATTCCTGGTGTTCCTCACGTAATGAATACATTTCACAGCACAGTGTGAATAGCAGGAATTAGTAAGCGGCTAGAAAATGCCCATATATACGGTTTAACCTCTCTGCCAAATTTGAAAGGCTGCGGTATGCTTGATAGCTGATGTCATAACAAAAAAAACAAACAAAAAAAAAACACGACAAGCAACCCTCATATCTATTTGCAGAACACATTCTACGGAGATGTACGGACACAATATTTGGCAGGGAACTTAACCCACCAAACGTCATATCATTGCACTTTGGAAACAGAATCTACCTGGATGTATGAATGATACATGTTCTGATGATCTCATGTTTAGCTTGTAAACTGTGTGCTGACTATGAAGATGCCAGTAAGTTCTTTTTAGTCTGACCCCTGCCGAGGTGATTCTCTCCACACTCACCAGGCCTTGCGATAGGTAGTTATTAATAAAGTCTTTCCATGTGATTTCTACGGGAACCTTCCTGAAGAAGATGTAGTAAGTAGCAAAGGCCCAAAATCCAGTACATGCTAGGAAGTAGTATCGGAACTGGTTATCATCCCAGGGAAATTCACCCTGTAAATCAGATTAAAAGGTCACAAAAATCCTTATTTGAGCAAACAAAACATTTTTTTATTAAGGTGTCGTTTTGCAAACCTTATATAGACAGTAGAAAAAAATATGTCAAAGCTAGTGCAAGAAAAATAATGTCATCAACAGAAACCAACAAGAATGCAGAACTAATTGTTAAGAGTTTTTTGGCAAATTAAATCAGCAATTTAAATACTAACTATGGGAAACTGCTCCACTTTTCCTTTGCACCCCTATAAATAACTGTACGTCAATGACATTGGTTGTTGGCAGAAACAGCAATGGTTAAAGGGGTTTCCTGGGATTTTGACATTAACCCCTTAATGACAGCCAATACGTCTTTTAACTGACCTGAGATATAAGAAAATAGCCTCCCCATGCAGGTAACAATCCAGCAGCTGTCGGCTGTACATTATAGCTGCCAAACTGCTGCATCAGCCACGATCAGTGGTGTCACCGTCCAGATCTGTTTAACCCCTTAGATGCTGCTGTAAAGTGACTACATCATTATATATGGTTAACAGAGTGTGGGGGCTTCCTCTTTATCCCAATTGGTGCCCTCAGATCATGATTTTGTGGTCCTGATGTTTGCCATGGCAATTCACGACCCAATAGCGGCCTTAGAGTCTGACAGCTGTAGTAATCTGTTCAGAAGTTACCGACATTTAAGTGGTAAAAATAGACATTTTCATTTCTATCATACCACTTTGCATTAATTCCTGTAAAGCACCTGAAGGGTTAATAAACTACCTGACTGCAGTTTTCAATATGTCAGGGGGTGCAGTTTTAAAATGGTATCACGTTTCGGGGTTTCCCAATATATAAGACCCCTAAAAGCACTTCAAACATGGATAGTTCCTTAAAAAAATAAATGTTGTAAATTTCCTTGAAAAAAATGAAAATTTACATTTTTAAACCTCCTAAAATGCTAACAAAATAAAATAACATTTTACAAATGGTGCTGATGTAAAGCCGACATGTGGGAAATGTTATTTATTAATGTTTTGCTGTGGTATGACCATCTGGATTAAAGGGATAATCATTCAAATTTTGAAAATTGCTAACTTTTTTTTTACATTTTTCTCAAATTTTTGATATTTTATAAACACAAAACATATCGACCGAAATTTGCCATTATCATAAAGTATAATGTGTCACAAAAAAACAAGCTCAAAATCACTGTGATTTGTTGAAGCGTTGCAGAGTGATTACCACATAAAGTGACACTGGTCAGATTTCAAAAATTTGGCTCCGTCACTAAGGGGTTAAAGATCATTCTTTAGGAAAAGCCATCAACATCAATGGCCTAACTTTTGGCATTGTGTCCTCTTTACCAGGCTTCTGTTTGTGACCTGCTGGATCGCTAGAGTGTTTGCTGGGCGAGCCAGAAGTCATTACTCAATGCAAGTCTATGACAGCCAGAACTTACAGCCACCATATCTGATTACCGTATATATTCGAGTATAAGCTGAGATTTTCAGCCCATTTTTTTAGGCTGAAAGTCCCCCTCTCGGCTTATACTCGAGTCATACCCAGGGGTTGGCAGGGGAGGGGGAACGGGGACTGTCTAACTATACTCACCTGCTCCTGGCGCGGTCCCTGGCTCCCCAGTTTTTTCCTGTACTGAGCGGTCACATGGTACCGCTCATTACAGTAATGAATATGCGGCTTCACCTCCCATAGGGGTGGAGCCGCATATTCATTACTGTAATGAGCGGTAATGGTGACATCTCAATACAGGAAGAAGCTGCGGGGAAGCAGGGACTGCACCGCGCCAGGAGCAGGTGAGTATAACGGGGAGGGGGAGCGCTGCGCGATATTCACCTGCTCCCCGTTCCGGCGCCGCTCCGTCTTCAGTGTCTTCTGCAGTGACGCTCAGGTCAGAGGGTGCGGTGACGTAGTTAGTGTGTGCCCTCTGCCTGAATGTCAGTGGAGAAGACGCTGAAGACGGAGCGGCGCCGGAACGAGGAGCAGGTGAACATTGAAAGTGCCAGGGGCATGAGCGACGGAGAGATGAGTATGTGATTTTTTTTAAATTTTTTTTTTAATCGCAGCAACAGCAAATGGGGCAAGTGTTTGTATGGAGCATCTTATGGGGCCAAAACGTTTGTGCTGCACTATATGGGGCAAGTGTCTGTATGGGGCCATAATTAACGTTTGTGGAGCATTACGGTATATGGGGCACGTGTCTGTATGGAGCATCTTATGGGGCCATAATCAAGGTTTGTGCAGCACTATATGAGGCATCTTATGGGGCCATAATAAGCATTTGTGCAGCATTATATTGGGCAAATGTGTCTATGGAGCATCTTATGGGCCATTATTAACCTTTATGCAGGATTATATGGGGCATATTTTAATATGGAGCATCTTATGGGGCCATCATAAACTTTATGGAGCATTATATGGGGCTCCTGATTCAATATGGATATTCAAAAACACTTAACCTACTGATGTCTCAATTAATTTTACTTTTATTGGTATCTATTTTTACTTTTGACATTTACCGGTAGCTGCTGCATTTCCCACCCTAGTCTTATACTCGAGTCATTAAGTTTTCCCAGTTTTTTGTGGCAAAATTAGGGGGGGGGGGGTCGGCTTTTACTCGAGTATATACGGTAATAACCTTTCCCAAGGATTGGCAAACAATATCAAAGTCCCAGAAAACCCCAATATAGTGATGTGCAAAGGAAGATGCAAAAAAAAAAAACATTTAGAGCTGAATCAAACATTGAGAGAAGCAGATGAGAATGTAGTCAGCATGTGACCACAACTATGCAAATCGCATACTTGTGGTAATGTAACCTCCTATTTTGCAAGGGGAACACAGGCATTGAACACTCACAATTCTGTAATCTGCAGTCACATTCACACACACAGTGACTGCAGAAGAATCCCTAGTAGTGATGAGCGAGTGTACTCGTTGCTCGGGTTTTCTTGAGCATGCTCGGTTGATCTCCGAGTATTTGAAACTGCTTGGAGATCTAGTTTTTGTTGACACAGCTGCATGATTTACGGCTGCTAGCCAGCCTGAGTACATGTGGGGGTTGCCTGGTTGATAGGGAATCCCCATATGTATTCAAGCTGTCTATCAGCTGTAAATCATGCAGATGAGGCAACAAAAACTAAACTTACAAATACTCGGGAGATAAACCGAGCATGCTCGGGAAAACCCAAGCAACAAGTATACTGGCTCATCACTAATCCCTAGGAAACTAAAATTCTTTATTTCAATGTTTTGCGCTTTTCAAAATTGATAAAGCTGAAAAGGAGCTCACCTTTTGCACTCTTGACCACCAATCATCCGATTTCCCACCCTTCTTTCCACCTTTATTGCCACCTCCACCTGACTCACCGCCTCCACCTGAGGAAGTCTTCTCATTTTCTTTAGCACCTAATTCATATAAAAAAAATTAAAAAATAATAACTTATTAGGGCATATTTATCAAAGATGTATAGTATTTAGACACTGCAAACAGACTAGACAGTCTTAAAATTCACAAAATTGATCAAAGTGTTATATGCTGTTCGATAATTTAAGTCTGCCTGGTCTAACTTGACATTGATTATTAGTTGGCTTACTTTGTGGAAGAAAGATATGGTACAATTTTGGCACAAAGTATCACACATTCAGAATCCACACACCTCTAGGCGTTCAAGTTGGAAAAAGGGTTTAAAACACATCAAATACGGCGCATGAAAGTCAGTTTTTGGCACAAATTATGCCAGAATTCAGGGGCATTTTTCTTGAGAAATGTCTTACTTTGTGTATGAAAAACAAACAGAAAACTAGAAATAAACACTAATGACGCTAGTCTCCATTCACAAAGACACTTATGATTTATCCTGTGGATACACATAAGTTGTGACCCTTGTAGAATCTTAGGGTTTCTCCGCAATATCAGTTTCAAGAGATTTGTTACAAAGACGGTCATATATTTGTATCATGCTACAGTGTGTGTGTGTGTGTGTGTGTGTGTGTGTGTGTGTGTGTGTGTGTATATATATGTATATGTATATATATATATATATATATATATATATATATATATATATATATATATATATATATATATATATATATATATATATACATACATACATACATACATACACTAGATGGCAGCCCGATTCTAAAGAATCGGGAGTCTAGAATCCATATATACTTGAAATTCGGCAGGAGCTTGAAGAGCAACGTCACTGGGCCCGCCTCCACGCAGTAGAAACTTGCTGTGAGGTAAAAATTCAAAAATCACACCAAAATGGCGGGCGGAGTGTGTCACAGTACGGCACGTTTCTGATTGGTCGCTCGCAGCAGGCGGCAACCAATCAGACACTGGACACTATTGACGTCACTTATCTCCGGACATTAGCTCCGGACAAAGCCACGGAAGTTGGCACAAATTGCAGGAAGTAGTATTCTAGGCAATTATATATAAGATCCTTCAGACACTGATATAACCTACAAAAGCGTATGATCCATAATAACACTGGAGCATTTACCTTTTGTATCATTTGCATTCTTGCCATTTGGGAAGTATTTCTCAAAACCTGAAAGACATAAAATCTGAGTTAAGTACAAACAATATAATAAATCGCATAATGAATAATGTAATACTATATTCCAGCTCTGACTGGGCAATCGCTCATCAATGGTGAATGTAGTGATTGCTGCGCTCCCTCCAGCACATAGACCAATAGAACATACCTTTAGGGGGCTGAGAGCACAGGCGTTGGTATGCAGCTAGAACATTGGCCAGGAAGGCGTTCTTTCGGACTTCCCTGGCTTGAGTCTGAATCTGAAAAACATAAAGACAGTTTATGTCAATTCTCCTAGAGACAGCCGATTACTACAGACAGATAAGGCTACGTTCACATTAGCGTTGCGCGCCGGTGCGTCGGCGACGCAACGCACAAAAAACGCGCGCAAAAACGCTGCGTTTTGCGACGCGTGCGTCGTTTTTTGACGAAAATCGGACGCACGAAAAATGCAACTTGTTGCATTTTCTTGCGTCCGACGCTAGCGTCGGAAACGACGCACGTGTCGAAAAACGCCACCCAAAAAACGCACGCGTCCCCTATGTTAAACATAGGGGCGCGTCGCCGCTGCGTTGCCGCCGCGTCGCCGACGCAACAGCGACGCACATTAGCGGAACGCTAATGTGAACGTAGCCTAACAGAGCTGTTTACCCACTTACTTTATCCATTCAATCGACACTCGGGGTCAGCAGGAAAAAAACTAGCTCTTTAAGGCAGACTCGATCATGCACTACGGCTATGTCTAAGCCCTATTCTATATATTCCTTCCCATCCCTTGGTTGAACTTCATGAGCATGTGTCTTTTTTTTAACCCTACTAATTATGTAATAATTTTCCTTACAGACTGTAGGCTAATATACTTCTCAAAATGCTTCTCATGGTAAGTTTTCATCTTAAGCAGACATAGTTTTTAACTATATTTTTTTTTTAAACAAGAAGTGTAATGTGTCCCGAATTGCCTCCGTTTTCAGACACACTGTCTGTACGAAGCCTTACTTCAGGAACTGAACTTTAAATTTGTTATGGTAATTAATTTCTACTTTTCTTTGATTATTTAAACTATTGAATATATATTTGTTAATTTTGTATTTTAGTATTAGCTTTATAAGTGTTATTCATAAACGCAATAACACAGGGCCTTGTATCTCATATAAAGGTATCTTTGTGTTAAGTTTCCTTTGTTTCTAAAAGTGTAGTAAACTGGACAGGGCCAGTCTAAAAGGAATACAGTAGAATCCATAATTTACAACATTGTTAATGCCAAATTAAAAATCTTCTTTCTTAGGCAATGTAATGTATTAGGCCATTCCCACTTCCCTTATATTGGTGGTTGTAATATAGACATATGACTGGGCATCTGAGATTCAGACAAGCCCGTACACTAACAGACCCTGCTTGTGCGCCCTTGCCTCCGATCAATCGACTCTCTGATTTGATCAAAACTGGCAAACATGTGAAACCTTTTGAGTTTCTCCTAAAGCTTTCCATACAGGTTTCCACATCACATTTAGGAAAGTTCATGTATTGCATTCCGAAATCCCACGTGAGGGAGACGACTCTCAACCAGCCAAATGCTGCGTTCCAAAAGTAACCACCAGAGTTATAAATTCATCTCTGAAATCGTAGGTCTAAATCATATATACATCCAATGACATCACAACAGATCTATATCCTCCAAGAATACCGATATACTAGCAGTTAGTAGAGCAGCTACAACTAATAACTCTTGTCATTTCCATCAGGAAATCAACACGTCCCAAAGCAGAAGAGCAACAGAGAGATCTGCAACATCAGGTCCTGCTCGCATACAGGGGTATTACCATCACTGAGTATTACACTAGGAAAGGGCAGAACACTGATCAGTCAATGGCCCTGACTGCTGCCAATCCGGAGAATGTAGGGGCTGCAGTGATCGTTTACTGCTGTGGCCCCATAGCCTTCCCTTTCACTGTGGCAGTTAGTGTATCGCACTGTGGATGGCACCAGCCAGAGGGCGACGCGCGCCCACTACCAGAGGGCGACGCGCGCCCACTACCAGAGGGCGACGCGCGCCCACTACCAGAGGGCGACGCGCGCCCACTACCAGAGGGCGACGCGCGCCCACTACCAGAGGGCGACGCGCGCCCACTACCAGAGGGCGACGCGCGCCCACTACCAGAGGGCGACGCGCGCCCACTACCAGAGGGCGACGCGCGCCCACTACCAGAGGGCGACGCGCGCCCACTACCAGAGGGCGACGCGCGCCCACTACCAGAGGGCGACGCGCGCCCACTACCAGAGGGCGACGCGCGCCCACTACCAGAGGGCGACGCGCGCCCACTACCAGAGGGCGACGCGCGCCCACTACCAGAGGGCGACGCGCGCCCACTACCAGAGGGCGACGCGCGCCCACTACCAGAGGGCGACGCGCGCCCACTACCAGAGGGCGACGCGCGCCCACTACCAGAGGGCGACGCGCGCCCACTACCAGAGGGCGACGCGCGCCCACTACCAGAGGGCGACACTCGCCCACTACTTTTAAATCAGCAAATGTGACCCTGTTTGTGTTCTGCATTCTCTCCTGGGCTCTGGATTCAGGGGAACATGAGAGCTCAGTCATCCCTGAGGGCGATGCAGTATACACCTGGTTCAGGAGGGAGTGGTGCCGTACACCGTGTCCTCCCCGACCCTCCTGAGACAAAGAGCTGACACCTTACACCCAGATCCAAGGCCCAGGAGAGGGGAGGCTGTAATGGAACAGAACAGAAGCTCGTGTGCCCGGATTGTAGTGTTAGTGGCTGACTCCTGGGGTTCAGGTGTGCCCCAATCTCCCACAGTCACTGAGTGGGTGGGTGCATGAGACCCCCAGCAGCAGAGAGGTGTCAAGTGTAGACCACAATAACAGCTCTAACGAGCACCAGGGGGCGCCACTATCAACCCAGTGACATGTCTCCTAGAGCTATAGGAAAGAGTAGGAAAGGGACTCACTCTCCTCAAGCAGCAGGTCCCCACCCGCCGGCTGTGCGGCAGCACGGGAAGCAGCGCCCCGGTGAGAGGTCGGCAGAGCCCGTGCACCAGCAGGCAGCGGTGAGCCATGACCCGTCTGTAGACGCCGAGCAGCCGTCACGTTATGTCAGCACCATCACGCCTTCCAATACGACCTCCACGGGCTCCTACTGGCGCGGACCAGTGACGTCACCGCCAGCAGCCAATGACAGACCTGTGTCACCGGTCGTGGCTTGATGACATACAGGGACGTAGGCGTGCCGTCTGGTGACAGTTCTGACCATGTGATCTCTCCTTGGCGTGACGTCATGATTATTGTAACCACAAGGCTTAGTTGCGTGCCGGAAGTCACGTGCATTACCGGGGTGATCGTAGTAACAGCCTGTCTATACAGGCCCGCACCGGCATCGTACAGCCCAGCCCATACACAGCACTGACCACTGCAGAATGCGGTCAGGGGACTGCTGCTGCCTCTAATCCCGCCCACTTCTTATTGTCTTATGTGTCTGCTGCCCCTGATCACCGCCCACTTCCTATTGTCTTAGGGTACCGTCACACAGTGGCATTTTGATCGCTACAACGGTATGATTCGTGACGTTCGAGCGATATAGTTACGATCTCCCAGTGTCTGACACGCTCCTGCGATCAGGGACCCCGCTGAGAATCGTACGTCGTAGCAGATCGTTTGAAACTTTCTTTCGTCGTCTAGTGTCCCGCTGTGGCGGCATGATCGCATGGTGTAACAAAGGTGTGCACGATATTGTATACGATGTGCGCATAGAAACCAACGGCTTCTACATCGCAAACACGTCATGAAATTATCGCTCCAGCGTCGTGCATTGCGAAGTGTGACCGCAGTCTACGACGTTGGAGCGATAATGGAGCGATGCTGGAGCGTCACGGATCGTGTAGTCGTAGCGACCAAAGTGCCACTGTGAGACGGCACCCTTAGGCCGGCGTCACACTCGGCGTAAGACAATACAGTCCGTATTTTACTGCCGTAATACGCTGAAAAGTCCCCAAAATAGTGGTCCGTATCTCCTCCGTAGGCAGGGTGTGTCAGCGTATTTTGCGCATGGCATCCTCCGTATGTAATCCGTACTGCGAGATTTTCTCGCAGGCTTGCAAAACCGACATATGGACATACAAGGGATCCATGTGCTCAAAAAATAATAAAAACATATGTACTGTCTATATATATATATATATATATACCAAACAGAAAACGAAGCGACGTGCACTTCTTTGAAATCTGCAGCGTTTCTGCGCAGATTTTTCTGCACCATGTGCACAGCTTTTTTTTTTTCACATTGATTTACATTGTACTGTAAATCACAGTGCAGTTCTGCAGCGTTTCTGCTGCAGAAAAATCTGCTGCAGTTCTGCACTAAATCTGCATCGTGTGCACATACCCTTACAGTCAGGCGCCCTCTGCTGGATGTCCTTCGAGCGTGGGAACTTTCCTAAAAAGCTCCCAGGCCCGAGTTTATATGAGGACAACCAGCAGAGGGCGCCTCACCGCAACTCAAGGTAACTACAGGTCATTGACTTAGTTTCCATTCATTCGCTGGGGTTTTACAGTCAGGAGCATAGCTGCATTATAGCAGAGCTCCTGGGTGTAAAAAAAATTAACCCCTTCAGATGGATTTACATCGTGGGACGTTACAGATCCTCGGAAGGTATGTATATTGTTGGTTTATTATTTTTTCTTTGTCACAGAGCGAGGGTCTTCAGGTGGATTACCAGAATAATAAAATATTAAAACAACCTGTGTTTTTATTTCATTAAAAGACTTTTTAATAATGTGTTTGTGTTTTTTTTAACTCTTTCATACAATTGGATTAATAATGGATAGGTGTCATAATTGACGCCTCTCCATTATTAATCTGGCTTAATGTCACCTTACAATAGCAAGGTGGCATTAACCCTTCATTACCCCATATCCCACCTCTACACGGGAATGGGAAGAGAGTGGCCAAGTGCCAGAATAGGCGCATCTTCCAGATGTGCCTTTTCTGGGGTGGCTGGGGGCAGATGTTTTTAGCCAGGGGGGGGGGCCAATAACCGTGGACCCTCTCCAGGCTATTAATATCTGCCCTCAGTCACTGGCTTTACTACTCTGGCGGAGAAAATTGCGCGGGAGCCCACGCCAATTTTTTCCGCCATTTAACCCTTTAATTTAATAGCTAGAATGCCCAAATTTTGCACATACACACTACTAACATTAGTAGTGTGGAATATGCAAAAAAAAATGGGAATATGACATGGTTTACTGTATGTAAACCATGTCTCATATCATCGCGCGTTTAGGAAGGAGATAGCAAAAGCCGGCAATTGAATTACCGGCTTTTAAGCTATCTAGCGCTGGATGAAATATTAATATATATACATATATGTGTCTCAATGACATATATATATATATATACCTATTCTATGTGTACACATTTATTCTACCTATTCTATTGTAACCTGTCAGTGTGATTTTACTGTACACCGCACTGAATTACCGGCTTTTCTCTCTAACACCGCTGCGTATTTCTCGCAAGTCACACTGCTGGTCTGTGTGTAATCCGTATTTTTCGGGCCCCCATAGACTTGCATTGGCGATTTTTTTGCGCAATACGGTGACAAACGCAGCATGCTGCGATTTTCTACGGCCGTAGAAAGCCGTATAATACGGATCAGTAAAATACGGCAGATAGGAGCTGGGGCATAGAGAATAATTGGGCCGTGTGTAATGCGTGTTTTACAGATGTATTTAATGTGCTCATACGTCCGTAAAACTCGCTAGTGTGACGCCGGCCTTATGTGTCTGCTGCCCCTGATCACCGCCCACTTCCTATTGCCTTATGTGTCAGCTGCCCCTGATCCCGCCCACTTCCTATTGTCTTATGTGTCTGCTGCCTCTGATCACCGCCCACTTCCTATTGTCTTATATGACAGCTGCCCCTGATCACCGCCCACTTCCTATTGTCTTATGTGTCTGCTGCCCCTGATCACCGCCCACTTCCTATTGTCTTATGTGACAGCTTCCCCTGATCACCGCCCACTTCCTATTGTCTTGTGACAACTGCCCCTGATCACCGCCCACTTCCTATTGCCTTGTGATAGCTGCCCCTGATCACCGCCCACTTCCTATTGTCTTATGTGACAGCTGCCCCTGATCACCGCCCACTTCCTATTGTCTTATGTGACAGCTGCCCCTGATCACCGCCCACTTCCTATTGTCTTATGTGACAGCTTCCCCTGATCACCGCCCACTTCCTATTGTCTTGTGACAGCTGCCCCTGATCACCGCCCACTTCCTATTGTCTTGTGATAGCTGCCCCTGATCACCGCCCACTTCCTATTGTCTTATGTGACAGCTGCCCCTGATCACCGCCCACTTCCTATTGTCTTATGTGACAGCTGCCCCTGATCACCGCCCACTTCCTATTGTCTTATGTGACAGCTGCCCCTGATCACCGCCCACTTCCTATTGTCTTGTGACAGCTGCCCCTGATCACCGCCCACTTCCTATTGTCTTGTGACAGCTGCCCCTGATCACCACCCACTTCCTATTGTCTTATGTTTTCGCTGCCTCTGATCACCGCCCACTTCCTATTGTCTTATGTGACTGCTTCCCCTGATCACCGCCCACTTCCTATTGTCTTATGTGACAGCTGCCCCTGATCACCGCCCACTTCCTATTGTCTTATGTGTCTGCTGCCCCTGATCACCGCCCACTTCCTATTGTCTTATGTGACAGCTTCCCCTGATCATCGCCCACTTCCTATTGTCTTGTGACAGCTGCCCCTGATCACCGCCCACTTCCTATTGTCTTAGGTGACAGCTGCCCCTGATCCCGCCCACTTCCTATTGTCTTGTCCTGTGGGCCCCGGGGCTGTCATTACTGGCTCCCGAGCTTATGTGCAAGTATTTGCCCTAATCAAAAATCTTGCTGTCTTTAAGTGATTTCTCATTAGGCGGGAGCACACCAGCATGTATTCTCTCATCCGAGACACTGGGTGTGATCATGCGCAGATGTGATCATTGTGTGCTCTGATTTTCTTGGATGAGGAGATGTAGAAACACATGTCTCCATCTTCTCCATTTGGTCATTCCGTGAAGATTGGACTACAGTCCCATGTTATCGGAGTGCAGGCCAATGGTTTCCACACACAATCTGAATATTGGACTAGACTTGGGCATGCTGTGATTCTTTTCATCAGACAGCCACTGTCCAAGGGAAATACCGGAGATGTGCACAGCCCCATAGAATAACATTGGTCCGACTCACAATACGGCCATGTACACAAGCCCTGAGGCCGGGGCCACACAAGCGATGATTCTCTCTTCCAACAGAAGTGCATTGATTATGGTATTGACACTCGGTTCATCCAAGTGTTAGTTTACTGTGATCCGATTCTCTCGCATGACAGAATCATATCACAGGTGCGGAGAAGACGGATGTGCCATTTCTGGGCGACTGTGGGCTACTATTTTTAGGTTGGGTGGCAATATCCATGGCCACTTACCAGCCTAATACCTGCTGTCAGCTTTAGCTTGGCTGGTTGTCAAAAATGGGGGGGACTCCACTTTTTTTAAATTATTTAATTAACTTATTAAAAAATATGGCGTGGGGACCCCACTATTCTTGATAAACAGCCTTGCTGAAGCCGATAGCTGAGGGTTGCAACCAGCAGCGGTCAGTTTTGCCTGGCTGGTTATCAAAAATACAGGGAACCACACATCATTTTTTTTTTAATTTAATACTTCCATCAGCTGCTGCCTGCTCTCGCTGTTAACAGTTAAACACAACTCTCAACATTGCCCCTGCTAGCGCTGATCGCAGCGTGATCAAGCACACATCAAAATTCACAATAGACTACCTCAAAAAGTGCCAGCTGAAGGGATTACAATGGCCCTCACTGTCCCCTAATGTGAACATTATTGAAAATCTGTCGCTAGACCTCAAAGTAGCAGTGCATGCCAACCCAGCAATCTCACAGAACTGGAAGAATTTTCCAAGGAAGAATGGAGGAAAATCCCTCAGACAAGGACTGAAAAACTCTTGTCTGGCTACAAAAAGCATTTACAAACAAAGTGGGTGCTACTAGGTACTAACCATGCACAGTGCTCAAATTATGCATCAGCTCATGTTCATTTTTATAATTTTTAAAATGTAAAATATGAAAAAAATATTTAAAATACAAAAGAAACATGTCATCTTTAACTTTAGCCCTTTTAGAGATCATTTAATCTTCAACTTGCTTAACTGTTCACTGTACCATTTACTTAACAGTAATTTTGACTAGGGAGGTCCAAACTTTTACGTGCCACTGTATGTAAGTAAAGAAGGACAAAGTCCTAGAAGTGATGATGTGACCCCCACAGACAGACTCCATGATGGTGAGATCAAGGCTTTGTGGGCCTGACTTATCATTTCCAGGACTCTTTGCTCTTCTGTACCTAGAAGAATTCTTGCCGTTTTGAATGCAAAGAGTGTTCACTGACTGGCAAATATTAATTTTACATTTCTCTTTTGTTCACTCGCTTTACATTTTGTAGATAAATATAAATTATAACACTTTTTTTTTTCAAAGCATTCTTATGGCATGGTAATGTCAAGTCATGGCTGGTGCTGAGCGCTAGTCAGAGGTGTATGCAGAAAGAAGACCCCTATGCAAGCCTTTTGCAGTCCAATAGCTCATCATAATGTACAGTTTCACCCAGTGTGGGACTGGGACCCCAAGGACCCACCAGTAATCAACTCAACTACCGGGTCCACTTTTCAGCTACATGAAAATGTGACATTATCCTCAAATGCAAATTTATATAACAATGAACTGGGTAGATTGTTAAAGGGGTTGTCCACTACTTTCATTTAACCCCCCAATATATCCCCTAAATACCTTCTGTTGCCGTTTTCGCCTGTGAGCGGCACTATCGCGGCGGCTGAGTCCGGGTCACGTGACCCCCAGGCTGCAGCCTCCGCTTATTTCCGCTGACGTCACGTCAATTTCCAGACTCTGGAAATTGACGTGACGTCAGCAGCAAGCGTGACCCAGCTTCACAATCAGCAGCCACTCAAGAGTGACTGGGCTGTGGGCGGCGCTGTGGGCTGCCTGCGGGGCTGTGCTGGGGGCGGGCGGGGCTGTGCTGTGCTGGGATCTAATTCTGCTGGCCGGCCGCGCTCATGTGCTGAGAATGGATGTGCGGCTGGTGCGGTGGTGGTGACGGCAGCGGCGGCCCGTGCGGTGTTGGTGGATGTGCGGCCGGTGCGGTGGCGGCGGAGGCCCGTGCAGTGTTGGTGGCGGCGGCGCGGTGGCGGCCGGTGCGGTGGTGGTGGCGGCGGCCAGTGCGGTGGTGGCGGTGGTGGTGGCGGCGGAGGCAGGGGGGGGAAAGGGTCTGCGTGGTGAATCTGCCGAAAGTGCTGGAGTGTGCGGGCGGGGGGTCTGCTGGGCTGTGCTGGGGTCATTGGTGTGTCTCTGTTTGCAGACATCATGCGATGGGACTACAAGTCCCATCGGGCTCTGCCTGCTACAGTGACAGTGAGTGACACATTAGCCAATGATGGGACAGTAGTAGTTCCATCATCCAGCTAATGTGTTGAATGAAAACAAAAACAAAAAAAAACACACACATATACAGTACATACATAAAACATACAAACATACAGAACATGCACCATGCGACAACATGTGACATGCACCATGCGACTACATGCGACATGCACCATGTGGCGACATGCGTCATGTAACATGCGACGACATGCACCATGCGACGACATGCACATGCGACAAGATGCGACATGCACCATGTGACTACATGCAACATGCACCATGCGACAGCATGCACCATGAGACAAAGCACCATGTGACGACATGCAACATGCACCATGCAACGACATGCACCATGCGGCGACATGCAACATGCGGCGACATGCACCATGCGGCGACATGCACCATGTGACGACATGCGCCATGCGACGACATGCGCCATGCGACGACATGCACCATGCGACAACATGCATCATGTACCATGCGACAACATGCACCATGCGACAACATGCACCATGTGACATGCACCATGCTGCGACATGCACCATGCGGCGACATGCACCATGCGACAAGCACCATGTGACGACATGCACCATGCGACATGCACCATGTGACGACATGCACCATGTGACATGCAACATGCGACGATATGCGACATGCACCATGCGAAGACATGCACCTTGCGACAAGCACCATGTGATGTCATGATTAAGGGAGCCTAGTCTCCAGAAACGCGTTGAGATTCTTACCCATATGGTTGTGCTGAAGTCTGTATCCTCCATGTTTAAAGTTTAATAAAGAAATCGCCTTTTTATGGACTCGGTGAAGCTGGACATTTCTCTTTTTTTTGGACATGCACCATGCGACAACATGCACCATGCGACAACATGCACCATGCGGTGACATGCACCATGCGGCGACATGCACCATGCGACAAGCACAATGCGACGACATGCGCCATGCGACGACATGCACCATGCAACAACATGCGTCATGCACCATGCAACGACATGCACCATGCGACAACATGCACCATGCGACAACATGCGACATGCACCATGCGACAACATGCGTCATGCAGCGACATGCACCATGCAACAACATGCACCATGCGACAACATGCACCATGCGACACATGCGACATGCACCATGCGGCAACATGCGACATGCACCATGCGACGTCATGCAACATGCACCATGTGGCGACATGCACCATGCGACGACATGCACCATGCGACAACATGCACCATGCAACAACAAGCGACATGCACCATGCGGCGACATGCACCATGCGGCAACATGCGACATGCACCATGCGGCAACATGCGACATGCACCATGCGACGACATGCAACATGCACCATGTGGCGACATGCACCATGTGACGACATGCACCATGCGGCGACATGCACCATGCGGCGACATGCACCATGCAACAACATGCATCATGTAGCATGCTTTAACATGCACCATGCGACAACATGCGTCATGTAGCATGCGACAACATGCACCATGCGACAACATGCGACATGCACCATGCGGCGATATGCACCATGTGGCGACATGCACCATGCGACAACATGCACCATGCGACATGCACATGTGACGACATGCACCATGCGACATGCACCATGCGACGACATGCGACATGCACCATGCAACAACATGCACCATGCGGCGACATGCACTATGTGACAACATGCACCATGCGACAAGCACCATGTGACGACATGCACCATGTGACATGCAACATGCGACGACATGCGACATGCACCATGCGAAGACATGCACAATGCGGCGACATGCACCATGCAGCGACATGCACCTTGCGACAAGCACCATGTGACGACATGCACCATGCGACGTGCACCATGCGACGACATGCACCATGCGACAACATGCGACATGCACCATGCAGCGACATGCACCATGCGACAACATGAACCATGCGACAACATGCGACGTGCACCATGCGGCGACATACACCATGCGACGACATGCACCATGTGACGACATGCACCATGCGGCGACATGCACCATGCAACGTCATGCGCCATGCGACAACATGCGACATGCACCATGCAACGACATGGACCATGCGACATGCAACATGTGACGACATGCAACATGTGACATCATGCGACATGCGACAACATGCAACATGTGGCATGCGGCATGCAACATACGACATGCAACATGCCACATACAGTACATACATACAGTACATACATACAGTACATACATACAACATACATATAACATAGAGTACATACTCACCAATACTTGTCACTTTGATCACCTGTAAAAAATATTAAAATAATAAACAAACACTATACTCCCTGATCCGCAGATATCCAATTAAAACGAGTGTCCCACGACGATCTCCCGTGGAGAGCAGCAGCATCAGCTGATGCGACTGCTCTCCAGGGGCTTCAGGAATACAATGATGGAAGGTATCCTTCCACAATGTATTCCCCACATTGTATTCCTATGCCCCTGTGAGAAAATAGTCCCTAGTCTCACTTTTGGCATTGCTGTGTGAGAAATTTTCCCACGCAGCAATTGCCATAAAGTGAGACTTTGTCCTAAGGTAACCTCAGTGATGCACTGCAGGAGCCATTGTCTCCTGTCAGTGTGTCACTGAGGGTCCTATAGAGCAGTGACATCACCCAATGTCACTGTTCTATAGGGGAGATCGTCGTGGGACACTCGTTATTAATTGGACTACGGCGGAACAGGTAGTATACGGTTAATTATTTTACGTTTTTTGCAGGCGCTGAAGTATGGTAAGTATGGTTAAATGAAGAATATTAAAATACTTTTTTCCTAATGTGTGCATGTTTTATTAACCATTTACTAGTATTGGATTAATAATGGATAGGTGTCTTATTGATGCCTCTCCGTTATTAACCCGACTTAATGTCACCTTACAATAGCAATGTGACATTAACCCCTTATTACCCCATATCCCACCGCTACACGGGAGTGGGAAGAGAGGGGCTAAGTGCCGGAATTGGCGCATCTTACAGATGCGCCATTTCTGGGGCGGCTGCGGATTGGTATTTGTGCGGGTTTAATGCAGTTTTTGGTGCAGTTTTCATCCGTTTTTTATGTAGTTTTTGCTGCGGTTTTGATGCAGTTTTTGTTGCATTTTTGGTGCAGTTTTGGTGCATTTTTTGCACGGTTTTGGTGCATTTTTTTATTTTTTTGTGTGCGGTTTTTGTGCGTTTTTGTATGCGCTTTTGAAAGCTAAATAAAGATGTATTATTGAACAAAAAAAAAAGATTTGTGATGTCATTATTGCCCAACCTCCTCTTTTACATTTATCCAACCCACACTCAATTACACACAGATAGACAGATAGATGATAGATGAAATGGATAGACAGATCTACATATAGATAGATCTATAGATGCATACATCTATCTATTCATATATCTATCCATAGATATACTGTATCTGGATAGGTATATCTATTGATAGATGTATGGATAGTGTAGGGTGCGTGTCCACTGTCCGGATTACATCCGAATTAGCTGCAGATTGGATGCTGCGTGTTGTGAATTCTGCTCTCGGGCTCCCTCCGGTGGTTGTAAGTGGTAGCGCTGCTTTTTTTGGATTGCAGCAGCCATCAGGTGGGTCCACTGATTACAATTCTAACTGGGCTATTTAGTCTTGCTTTACCCTTTAGTTAGTGCCAGTTGTCCATTGTTCCTGGAGGATTCACATTCCTGCCTGGTCTCTGCTGCTTTGCTGTTCATTTCATCCAAACTAAGTTCTGGCCTTTGATTTTTGCAGTCCACATGCTGTGGGCTTATTGTTCAGTGCTTCCTCATGTTTTGTTTTGTCCAGCTTGGTCTGTATAAGGATTTGTTATCCAAGCTGGTATCTCTGGAGATGCAGATATACCCTCCATGCCTTTAGTTAGTTGTGGAGATTTTTGTATTTTCTGTGGTGGATATTTTCTAGTATTTTAATACTGACCGCATAGCACTCTGACCTATCCTTCCTATCTAGCTAGAATGGCCTCCTTTGCTAAATTCTGATTTCAGTCTGCGTATGTTATTTCCCTCTTCTCTCACAGTTAATATTTGTGGGGGCCTGTCTATTCTTTGGGGATTTTCTCTGAGTCTGAGGCAAGATAGGTTTTCCTTTTCTGTCTTTAGGGTTAATTAGTCCTCCGGCTGTGTCGAGATGTCTAGGGACCGTTAGGTACATTCCACGGCTACTGCTAGTTGTGGCGTTAAGTTCAGGTCTGCGGTCAGTACAGGTCCCACCTTCTCCAGAGAACGTCTCATGTTGCTCCTAGGCCACCAGTTCATAACAGCTGCGTACTTGTAGTCCCATCGGATGATGCCTGCACACACACCCCAAAAGAGCCCCGCACACACCCAAACAGTCCCGCAGACACCCGAACAGCCCCGCACATATCCGAGCAGCCAGGCGCACAGCCCCGCACACACCCGAACAGCCAGGCACAGCCCCGCACACACCCGAACAGTCCCATACAGCGCCGAACACATCCGAACAGTCCCTCACACACCCGCACACATCCGAACAGCCCGCAGACCCCACACACACCTGAACAGCCCCGCACACACCCACACACACACAGTCACTGTCCACACACTTTCCTCCTCCTGAACTGCAGCGTTTCTCAGACCCACATCCGCAGCAAAACTGCACATCTTTTTTACATCTGCGGATGTGCCCGACTCAATGCAAGTCTATGGGTGCAGAAACGCTGCAGTTCCACACAAAAGAAGTGACATGCTGTGGAAAAAAAAAGCTGCGTTTCGGTGCGGCTTTTTCCGTAGCATGTGCAGAACAAGTCTGCGGCTCCCATAGACTTACATTGGTTGTGCACTACACTGCGGATTTGATGCAATTCTGTGCAGCAAAAAAACCTGCGGATCTGCAATCAAATCCGCAACGTGTGTACACAGCCTTAGCATTAGTGAACCTAGCAAAAAGGCAAGCAAAAAACAAGTGTAGGATTGCACTTTTTTTGCAATTTCATCGCACTTTGAATTTTTTTCACATTTTCTGATACATGACATGGTAAAACCAATGGTGTCGTTCAAAAGTAGAACTTGTTCCGCAAAAGATAAGCCCTCACATGGCCATATTGACGGAAACATTATGGCTCTGGAAAGAAGGGGAGCGATAAACAAAAAAAGCTACAGGGGTGAAGGGGTTTAGAAACATGGATATGGACATATCTATGGAAATAGACATAGATATATAGATAAATATCTATCCCATTTTTATCTATCTAATTCCATCTATCTATCCATCTATCTGTGTGTAATGGAGTGTAGGTTGGACAAATGTAAAAGAGGAGGTTGGACAGAAATGACATCACAAATCTTTTTGAAGAGAGAGGAGGGAGAGGAGGGAGGGGTTTGGGTGTGTTTTGGAGTGGGTGTGGTAGGTTCGAGCTTAGTGGCCAGTGCAAAGCATCATGGAACTTAGAGCACAATAACTCAGGAGAAAGGAAGTTGTCGATTAACCCCATGAGAGCTGGATCCAGCACTGAAGATGTGCTGCTACAGCATGATAAAAGGTAATATTGCTAAAATAAACACAGTGGATGTTTTCAGTGGCACATAATAGCAAGATTTATGAAAAAAAACAAAAATATTTATTGTAGTGGACAACTTCTTTAATGAATTTGATGCTGCCTTTGTATGTACATAGTGATTCAAGTCAGTAGTGTAGCCCATGAGTCGGGAAGGGAGGGTGGTACCAGCATGGGGCACCCCACCCATCATCTCAAGTTCAACTGTATCGGCTGGATGCAGCATCTGATGTCCCTGACACAGACAACGAGTCTGATGATCATTAGTTGGTGCCCACTGTCCTAAAATTAGAAGATGCTCGGAGACGTGGGGAAACAAGGAGGAGAGGTTGTATTTTTTCTGAGGGTGCATTATACTATATAGAGTCTGACTATGGGTAGTGCATTACACCATATAAAATCTGTCTATGGGGGTGCTTTATACTATATAGAGTCTGCCTATGGGGAGTGCATTATACTATAAAGGCCTATGGGGAGTGCATTATATTGTATATAGTCTGTCTATGGGGGTGCATTATACTATATAGAGTCTGCCTATGGAGACCGCATTGCACTATATGGAGGCCTATGGAGAGTGAATTATACTATATAGAGTCTGCCTATGGGGAGTGCATTATACTATATAAAGTCTGCCTATGGGGAGTGCATTATACTATATAAAATCTGCCTAAGGGAAGTGCATTATACTATAGAGGCCTATTGGGAGTTTATTATACTATATAGAGTCTGCCTATGGGGATGCTTTATACTATATACAGTAGAGTCTGCCTATAGGGGTGCATTATACTATATAGAGTCATCCTATGGGGAATGCATTACACCAGAGAGGCCTATGGGGGTGTATTATACTATATAGAGTCTGTCTAGGGGATGCTTTATACTATATAGTGTCTGCCAATTGGGGAACATTATGCTATATAGAGTCTGCCTGTGGGGAGTACATTATACTGTATGGAGGCACCTATAGGAGTACATTATACTATATGGAGGCCTATAGAGGTGCATTATACTATATAGAGGCCTATGGAGAGTGCATTATACTATACAGGCTTATGGAGAGTTCATTATACTATGCAAAGTCTTCGTATGGGGAATGCAGTATACTATATAGTCTGCCTATGGAGAGTGCATTATGCTATATAGAGTCTGACTGTGGGGAGTGGATTATACTATATAGAGTCTGCCTATGGGGAGTGCATTATACTATAGAAAATCTGCCTATGGTGGTGCTTTATACTATATATAGTCTGCCTATGGGGAAAGCATTATACCAGAGAGGCCTATGGGGGTGTGTATTATACTATACAGAGTCTGCCTATAGGGTGCTTTGTACTACATAGTGTCTGCCTATTGGGGAATACATTATACTGTATGGAGGCCTATAGGAGTGCATTATACTATGTGGAGGCCTATAGGGGTGCATTATACTATATGGAGGCCTATAGGGGTGCATTATTCTATATAGAGGCCTATGGAGAGTGCATTATACTATATAGGCTTATGGAGAAATCATTATACTATACAGAGTCTTCGTATAGGGAGTGCAGTATACTATATAGTCTGCCCATGGTGAGTGCATTATACTAAATAAAGTCTGCCTATGGGGAGTGCATATACTATATGGTGGCCTATGGAGGTACATTATCTATATATATAATTGCCTAAGGGTTTTTCCGTCTGTCTGTCCTGGAAATCCCACGTCTCTGATTGGTCGAGGCCGCCAGGCCTCGACCAATCAGCGGTGGGCACAGCGACGATGATGTCATAAAGGACTTAGAAATCCCACGTTTCTGATTCAGCGACGGGCAGAGTATCGACGTAGATGTCATAATGGTTGCCATGGCAATGATGATGTCATAAAGGTTGCCTCGACCAATCAGCGACGGGCACAGTCTGCCGCGAATTCTGGAATCATCATTGTCCATATACTACGGGGACATGCATATTCTAGAATACCCGATGCGTTAGAATCGGGCCACAATCTAGTCTATATATATAACTGTCTAAGGGTTTTTCCGTCTGTCTGTCTGTCTGTCCTGGAAATCCCGGCTCTCTGATTGGTCGAGGCCGCGAGGCCTCGACCAATCAGCAACGGGCACAGCGATGATAATGTCATAAAGGACGTAGACATCTCACGTTTCTGATTCAGCGACGGGCACAGTATCGACGTAGATGTCATAATGGTTGCCATGGCGACGATGATGTCATAAAGGTTGCCTCAAACAATCAGCGACGGGTACAGTGTGCCGCGAATTCTGGAATCATCATTGTCCATATACTACGGGGACATGCATATTCTAGAACAGGGGTCCCCAACTCCAGTCCTCAAGGCCCACCAACAGGTCATGTTTTCAGGATTTCCTTTGCATTGCACAGGTGATGCAATTATTACCTGGGCAAGGCTGAGGAAATCCTGAAAACATGACATGTTGGTGGGCCTTGAGGACTGGAGTTGGGGACCCCTGTTCTAGAATACCTGATGCGTTAGAATCGGGCCACAATCAAATGTGGCAAATGGGCAAAAATCACCTTTAATGTTAGTATTTATACTTCACAGGCCGCTTTTGAACAATCCCTGTTCAGATTGTGCTCAGATCAGAAGATCAGACCCGACCGTCTCCTACCCTGAGCTACCTCCTAATAGATGTCTATGAGGCTATGGACTGAAGTCAGGAGTGTCATGATCCCAGTGCTGGGTTTCACCTGCACGCCAGGGGTTAATGTGTTGATCAGTGCAGGCTCTGACCTGCACACCTGGGGCTTGTTATTGGCCTCGCTTTGGTTTGGGGTGAGCTTCTTATAGTCCTGGGAAGCTGAGTGTGTTGACCTCTGTTTGCTTGTGCCTTGTGTCAGTATTCTAGTTTGCTTGTATGGTTCTGACTCGGTTCTGTTCCCTGGTGTGATTTTGCCTTCTGATTCTGTACTGTGTATCTGCTTCTCTGGTTTTCTGACTCCTGCCACGTCCCTGACTATTCTTTATTTCCTTGCTCCTTGTGTACTGCGTTTCCGTTCCCGTTTATTGACCTCGGCTTGTCTTGGATTGCGTCTCCCTTTGCCCCATCCTTTCCCTGGGTTCCGGTGACTCCCTTTCCCTTCTCCTGTACCCTTTGTTCCTGTAGTATCCTGCATACTCCTGCTACAGGACACTAAGCCCCGCCTCTGTTGTCACGTGACCACAGGTCCTTTCAGTACATTCACTACCTGGCGTTCTGCTCACTCCAGCTCAGCTGTTACGGTGTTTTCTTGCCCAGCTCTCGGGCGCTGTGAGTATAGCTGTCACAGGCTGTCTGAGACTCTGGGTTCTCACTGTCAGGGCAGCATAAACCACTGGGGAGTGGCACCTGGTGGTTTCTCCTGATAAGGAGACTCCACTGTCAGGCCGAGCCTTGTGATCTGAGCGCGGTCCATATTCCACGGACATGTGAAACCAGCTTAGGAATAAAATTTCAAGGCTGGCACATTTAGGGGAGTTCGTTATTTTTTATTTATTTTTTTTGTAGAAGATTGGGCACCCCTGGGAAAAATTACTTTTATAGCCGGTCCCGGCTCGGAAACTGGCGAATCCTGGCAGCGCATAGTTTCTGCGCTGGGGGGATTTATAAGTCTGCAGTCAGATCGAGTGACTGCAGACTTATTGATTTGGTCTGGAAAACCCCTTTAATGTTAGGAGTAGAGACCCTCATTTCAAGGATTTGTCACTTACTGTGTTTTGCTATTTTAATACATTCAGTGTTTTCTCAGCAGGATATCATCAGTACAGGACTAGGTGCCTCGTGCCTCCTAGTCCAGCCTCTCCCCCAGCACTGATTAGCAGCTCTCTGTTACTATACCGTGTACCCAGACAGCTGTAGTGTGGTCGGCTTATACACAGCCCAAAAACCTGCTAACACGTTCCCTTTGACACATTTTCAGCTCTTAGCCATTTTTTTATTATTCCAGGTAACCCTCTAAACATAATTATCATCATCGCTTTTTCGTTCTAGTTTGAAGATAATAAAAAAAAAAGTTTAATTTCCCATAAGAATAACGTAGCTGTGTTTACAGCGACAATTATATTCTCGTTTCTTGTCTCCTAATAATCTGTTGTCATTTTAACTGAACCTTTGTAATGGAATATTCTTCACTTTTAGGACATGGATTTTGTTCGCTTCGTAATCAGCTGTTTTAAGATCTACTACCCCAGATACCTGTGTAAGTAGTATCCTATCTGATGTGTGCAGAGCTGGTGTAATAATAAATAAATATTAGCAAATCCCTACAATGAGAAATTTTGTATAGTTCTTCTGATTCCACTATGTCTCTTATAGTTCTTCTGATTACCCCATGGTTATGACCACTCATATAGTGACAGTAGGTTAGACAGCTCTTAGTGGCTGTAACCATGGATACCTAAACTACTGCAATGCCCTGCACATGGGGTAAGCGGCATAATGAATCTGAAGAACTATGCAACATTTCTAATTGCAGGTATTTGCTAATATTATTATTACACCGAAGGCTTCTTTCACACTTGCGTCTTGTGTGACGTACATCGCAATCCGTCGTTTTGGGAACAAAACGGATCCTGCAAATGTGCCCGCAGGATGCGTTTTTTTCCCCATAGACTTGTATTGCCGACGGATCGCGACGTATGGCCACATACGTGCACTGGATCCGTCATGTTTTGGCGGACCGTCGTCATGAAAAAACTTTCAATGTAACGTTTTTTCGCACATCGCGTCCGCCATTTTCTACCGCACATGCGCGGCCGGAACTCCGCCCCCTCCTCCCCGGACTTTAGAATGGGCAGTGGATGCGTCGAAAAAACTGCATCCGCTGCCCACGTCGTGCATAATTTTTACAACGTGCGTCGGTACGTTGCGCCGACGCTTAGCGACGGACCCGTACCGAATGGCAGTGTGAAAGTAGCCTAAGACATATTGGGATAGGAGCTTGGAGATGGGAATACCCCTTTAACTGAAATTCTGCCAACCATCTGATATTACCAAGATATTTTCCCTTTACAGTCAAATTTAGGGACTGATTAATTGTGTCTCCATATCTAACCAGGGGGTCTAGCTAGGGCCGAGAAGAAAAGCAACATTTGGCACCTCCTAGGTCTTGGAGGGGAGACGCTAATTGCGGCCTGAGGGGAAGAGCCATTCAGACTCTGCGTCCAGGACACAACATCACACTCAGCCCCCACAGTTATAGGACCACCCAGAACACCACCGCGCTCGGCCACCACAGACATAGGACCAACCAGAACACACCACTGCGCTCGGCCACCACAGACATAGGACCGCCCAGAACACACCACCGCGCTCGGCCACCACAGACATAGGACCGCCCAGAACACACCACTGCGCTCGGCCACCACAGACATAGGACCACCCAGAAGACACCACCGCGCTCGGCCACCACAGACATAGGACCGCCCAGAACACACCACTGCGCTCGGCCACCACAGACATAGGACCGCCCAGAACACACCACCGCGCTCGGCCACCACAGACATAGGACCGCCCAGAACACACAACTGCGCACGGCCACCACAGACATAGGACCGCCCAGAACACACCACCGCGCTCGGCCGCCACACACATCAGACCACCCAGGACCAACCACCGCACTCGGCCGCAACAGACATAGGACCGCCCAGGACACACCACTGCACTCGTCCACCAAGGACATTGGACCGCTCAGGACACCACTGCACTCGGCCATCACAGACATTGGACCGCTCAGGACACCACTGCACTCGGCCATCACAGACATTGGACCGCTCAGGACACCACTGCACTCGGCCACCACCGACACTAGAGACGCTGACTAATCTGTGGGATAACTGAATGCTGATGTCTACGGCAAAACAATGACCACAGCAGTTTATGATGATATCCCAATATTCTTATTAAATGCCATCCTACAGATATCACAGTGCTAGGAAAAGTATGTACCCCCCCTCCAGATATAAACCCCCCAACAAAGGCTGAAACAATAGAGTATGGAGGAAGAGGAAGGAGTGACGTCCTCCCCAATAGCCCCCACATGGGACACGACCAGCACAACAGCCCCCACATGGGACACGACCGGCAGGACGGTGACTGCAGCGCTGCGGGTCTCGCGCAGAACGAGGATAATATGGGGGGATTCTACCTGACAGTTATTAGGGTCACAGGGAACACGTCTATGTCCCCAATATGCATCCCGATAAATGTAGATGGATGCAGCCGCCCCTGTATCGATCGTGACCGCATCACCCGCTCCTGTGCCGTATACACTGCACCCCCTATTATATAGTAACTAGATTGTGGTCCGATTCTAACGCATCGGGTATTCTAGAATATGCATGTCCCTGTACTATATGGACAATGATGATTCCAGAATTCGCGGCAGATTGTGCCCGTCGCTGATTGGTCAAGGCAACCTTTATGACATCATCGTCGCCATGGCAACCATTATGACATGTACGTCGATACTGTGCCCGTCGCTGATTGGTCGAGGCCTGGCGGCCTCGACCAATCAGACGCGGGATGTCTACGTCCTTTATGACATCGTCGCTGTGCCCGTCGCTGATTGGTCGAGGCCTGGGGGCCTTGACCAATCAGAGACGCGGGATTTCCAGGACAGACAGGGCCCAAACAAGTCTCTTCTGCTTGTTGCCTGTCCTTAGCAATGGTTTCCTAGTAGCTATTTTACCATGAAGGACTGCTGCACAAAGTCTCCTCCTAACAGTTATTGTAGAGATGTGTCTGCTGCTAGAACTCTGTGTGGCATTGACCTGGTCTCTATTCTGAGCTGCTGTTAACCTGCGATTTCTGAGGCTGGTGACTCGGATAAACTTATCCTCAGAAGCAGAGGTGACTCTTGGTCTTCCATTCGTGGGGCGGTCCTCATGTGAGCCAGTTTCTTTGTAGTGCTTGATGGTTTTTGCAACTGCACTTGGGGACACTTTCAAAGTTTTCCCAATTTTTCGGACTGACTGACCTTCATTTCATAAAGTAATAATGGCCACTCATTTTTCTTAACTTAGCTGCTTTTTTTCTTGCCATAATACAAATTCTAACAGTCTATTCAGTAGGACTATCAGCTGTGTATCCACCAGACTCCTGCTCAACACAACTGATGGTCCCAACTCCATTTATAAGGCAAGAAATCCCACTTATCGAACCTGACAGGGCACACCTGTGAAGTAAAAACCATTCCCGGTGACTACCTCTTGAAGCTCATCAAGACAATGCCAAGAGTGTGCAAAGCAGTCATCAAAGCAAAAGGTGTCTACTTTGAAGAACCTAGAATATAAGACATATTTTCAGTTGTTTCACACTTTTTTGTTAAGTATATAATTCCACATATGTTAATTCATAGTTTTGATGCCTTCAGTGTGAATTTACAATTATCATAGTCATGAAAATACAGAAAAATCTTTAAATGAGAAGGTGTGTCCAAACTTTTGGTCTGTACTGTATATATATACCTATTCTATGTTTACACATTTATTCTACCTACTAGATTGTGGCCCGATTCTAACGCATCGGGTATTCTAGAATATGCATGTCCCCGTAGTATATGGACAATGATGATTCCAGAATTCGCGGCAGACTGTGCCCGTCGCTGATTGGTCGAGGCAACCTTTATGCCATCATCGTCGCCATGGCAACCATTATGACATCTACGTCGATACTGTGCCCGTCGCTGAATCAGAGACGTCGGATTTCTACGTCCTTTATGACATCATCGTCGCTGTGCCCGTTGCTGATTGGTTGAGGCCTGGCGGCCTCGACCAATCAGAGACGCGGGATTTCTACGTCGATGCTGTGCCGGTCTCTGATTGGTCGAGGCCTGGTGGCTCTCCATATCTCACCGGGGGGTCTAGCTAGGGCCGAGAAGAAAAGCAACATTTGGCACCTCCTAGGTCTTGGAGGGGAGACGCTAATTGCGGCCTGAGGGGAAGAGCCAGTCAGACTCTGCGTCCAGGACACAACATCACACTCGGCCACCACAGTTATAGGACCACCCAGAACACCACCGCGCTCGGCCACCACAGACATAGGACCACCCAGAAGACACCACCGCGCTCGGCCACCACAGACATAGGACCGCCCAGAACACACCACTGCGCTCGGCCACCACAGACATAGGACCGCCCAGAACACACCACCGCGCTCGGCCACCACAGACATAGGACCGCCCAGAACACACAACTGCGCACGGCCACCACATACATAGGACCGCCCAGAACACACCACCGCGCTCGGCCGCCACAGACATCAGACCACCCAGGACCAACCACCGCACTCGGCCGCAACAGACATAGGACCGCCCAGGACACACCACTGCACTCGTCCACCAAGGACATTGGACCGCTCAGGACACCACTGCACTCGGCCATCACAGACATTGGACTGCTCAGGACACCACTGCACTCGGCCATCACAGACATTGGACCGCTCAGGACACCACTGCACTCGGCCACCACCGACACTAGAGACGCTGACTAATCTGTGGGATAACTGAATGCTGATGTCTACGGCGAAACAATGACCACAGCAGTTTATGATGATATCCCAATATTCTTATTAAATGTTGCGGGATAATAGAATACTTGCCAGTAACCATTGGCCCCAGCCCCAGTTGGATCCTTCACATGTTTTGTGGTATTATACAGTAATATTCATGTATTTCCATCTAAATGGCAAAAAAATAAAATGTGTGTGTATATTGTCCAATGACTTACTCATCTACCCCATTCCTCATGTCTTTTTTTTTTTATTTTTTTAGCAAAAATTGTAATATTTGAAATGCCGTGGATAATGAACGGTAAGTTTAATTTTCTGATTTCATTGTTGTTTCGGGATCCTTTATGTTGTTGGCTAGTCTGGGGTAATAGGCTGAGCTATGTCAGTCAAGGAAAGGACAAAGCGTTAACATTTGATGTCCTTAGGGCCCAGGACAATGCCTCCTCCCTTCCTTGGCGGTCTATGGTGGACGTGTTACTTTATGATTCCTTAGTGGTCTAGCGTAGGAGAAGTGGTGAGGCCACGCTTTTTACAGAGGTTCTAAATGGGTTGTCTGCTACGAGTATATTAATGACGACCTATCCATATAAGATCAGTGCGGTCAGCGGTCAGCTGCCATCACCGCTAACGGCAGCCAGGTGTAAACCGTGGACGGACCAGATGTTGAGTGGCCGCCGCCGGGGACTGTTGGTCGACTTTTCTTCAATACCACATGGGTGATAAGAGCTGATCGGTGGAGGGCAGCTGTGATACTAAGGATAGATCAATAGAAATCCGATAGACCGCCCTTATGATATTTGAATCCTTGGTGGTTTAGGCTACAGGAGGTGGTTCATCCCTTTCGGTGACGACAGCTCCTTTGGTTGTCTATGGTAGAAGTGTTTTTTTTTATTTGGGGTGGCACGGTAGCGCAGTGGTTAGCACTGAAGCCTTACATCGCTGGGGTCCTGGGTTCAAATCCCACCAAGGACAACATCTGCATAGAGTTTGTGCGTTCTCTCTGTGTTTGCGTGGGTTTTCTCCGGGTACTCCGGTTTCCTCCCACATTCCAAAGACATACTGATAGGGAATTTAGATTGAGAGCCCCAATGGGGACACCGATGATAATGTGTGCAAACTGTAAAGCGCTGTGGAATATGTTAGCTCTATATAAAAATAAAGATTATTAAAGATTATTATTATTCTGTGGTGGTCTGGCATAGTCAGGATGGCCTTTTGGGTTACCTATCTTCTCTGTCTCCCATACATTACCCAAATAGGTCAGATACTGTAACGCTCAGGCCTTATACATGGCAATACTGCCATGTGCAGCTCCTTCCCTTTGCCGGATGTTGTGCTGCGCCACAGGATAAACCCAGAATACATACTTCACAGGCCGCTTTTGAACAATCCCTGTTCAGATTGTGGTCAGATCAGAAGATCAGACCCGACCGTCTCCTACCCTGAGCTACCTCCTAATAGATGTCTACGAGGCTATGGACTGAAGTCAGGAGACTCCACTGTCAGGCCGAGCCTTGTGATCTGAGCGCGGTCCATATTCCACGGACATGTGAAACCAGCTTAGGAATAAAATTTCAAGGCTGGCACATTTAGGGGAGTTCGTTATTTTTTATTTTTGTAGAAGATTGGGCACCCCTGGGAAAAATTACTGTTATAGCCGGTCCCGGCTCGGAAACTGGCGAATCCTGGCAGCGCATAGTTTCTGCGCTGGGGGGATTTATAAGTCTGCAGTCAGATCGAGTGACTGCAGACTTATTGATTTGGTCTGGAAAACCCCTTTAATGTTAGGAGTAGAGACCCTCATTACAAGGATTTGTCACTTACTGTGTTTTGCTATTTTAATACATTCAGTGTTTTCTCAGCAGGATATCATCAGTACAGGACTAGGTGCCTCGTGCCTCCTAGTCCAGCCTCTCCCCCAGCACTGATTAGCAGCTCTCTGTTACTATACCGTGTACCCAGACAGCTGTAGTGTGGTCGGCTTATACACAGCTCAAAAACCTGCTAACACGTTCCCTTTAACACATTTTCAGCTCTTAGCCATTTTTTTATTATTCCAGGTAACCCTCTAAACATAATTATCATCATCGCTTTTTCGTTCTAGTTTGAAGATAATAAAAAAAAAAAGTTTAATTTCCCATAAGAATAACGTAGCTGTGTTTACAGCGACAATTATATTCTCGTTTCTTGTCTCCTAATAATCTGTTGTCATTTTAACTGAACCTTTGTAATGGAATATTCTTCACTTTTAGGACATGGATTTTGTTCGCTTCGTAATCAGCTGTTTTAAGATCTACTACCCCAGATACCTGTGTAAGTAGTATCCTATCTGATGTGTGCAGAGCTGGTGTATCGGGATTTACTGCTTGCCAACATGTGACGTGATAGTATCGACGTAGATGTCATAATGGTTGCCATGGCAATGATGATGTTATAAAGGTTGCCTCGACCAATCAGCGACGGGCACAGTCTGCTGCGAATTCTGGAATCATCATTGTCCATATACTACGGGGACATGCATATTCTAGAATACCCGATGCGTTAGAATCGGGCCACAATCTAGTCTACTATATAATTGTCTAAGGGTCACTTCCGTCTGTCTGTCTGTCACAGATATTCATTGGTCGCGGCCTCTGTCTATCATGGAAATCCAAGTCGCTGACTGGTCACGGCAAAACAGCCGCGACCAATCAGTGACAGGCACAGTCCGGCGGCAACATGGCCACTCCTTCCTCCCCGCAGTCAGTGACCCCTCCATACTCCCCTCCGGTCACCGCTCACACAGGGTTAATGGCAGCGTTAACCGGTGTAACGCACTCGGTTAACGCTGCTATTAACCCTGTGTGACCAACGTTTTACTATTGATGCTGCCTATGTGGCATCAATAGTAAAAAGATCTGTTAAAAATAATTAAAAAAATAAAAATCGTTATATACTCACTGTCCGTCGGCCCCTTGGATCCACAACAGTCCTTTCCCGCTCGCGACGCTCCGGTAACCGGTCCATGCTGCGATCTCGCGAGATGATGACGTAGCGAGACCGCTACGTCATCATCTCGCGAGACCGCAATGCACTCTTCAGACCGGAGCGCGCGAGGACTCAGCGTCGGCAACCGCTTCGCTTGGATCCGGGGGCTCCGGAAGGTAAGTATTTAACTATTTTTTATTTTAATTCTTTTTTTTTTAACAGGGATATAATGCCCACATTGCTATATACTACGTGGGCTGTGCAATATACTACATGGGCTGTGCAATATACTACATGGGCTGTGCTTTATACTACGTGGGCTGTGCAATATACTACGTGACTGGGCAATATACTACGTGGCTGGGCAATATACTACGTGGCTGGGCAATATACTACGTGGCTGGGCAATATGCTACGTGACTGGGCAATATACTACGTTACTGGGCAATATACTACGTGACTGGGCAATATACTACGTGACTGGGCAATGTACTACGTGGCTGGGCAATATACTACGTGACTGGGCAATATACTACGTGACTGGGCAATATACTACGTGGCTGGGCAATATACTACGTGGCTGGGCAATATACTACATACTACGTGACTGGGCAATATACTACGTGGCTGGGCAATATACTACATGGCTGGGCAATATACTACGTGGCTGGGCAATATACTACGTGGCTGGGCAATATACTCCGTGGCTGAGCAATATACTACGTGGCTGGGCAATATACTACGTGGCTGTGCTATATACTACGTGGCTGGGCAATATACTACATACTACATGACTGGCAATATACTACGTGGTTGGGCAATATAGTACGTAACTGGGCAATATACTACGTGGCTGGGCAATATACTACGTGACTGGGCAATATACTACGTGGCTGGGCAATATACTACATACTACGTGATTGGGCATTATACTACGTGACTGGGCATTATACTACGTGGCTGGGCAATACACTACGTGGCTGGGCAATATACTACGTGGCTGGGCAATATACTACGTGGCTGGGCAATATACTATGTGGCTGTGCTATATACTACGTGGACATGCTTATTCTAGAATACCCGATGCGTTAGAATCGAGCCACCATCTAGTACTATATAATATTATAGTTTTCACCTTTCTGACCCAGCCAATTTTTACAATTCTGACCACTGTCCGTTAATGAGGTAATAATTCTGGAACGCTTCAACGGATCCCACTGATTCTGAGACTGTTTTCTTGTGACATATTGTACTTTATGATAGCAGTAAAATTTCCTCGATATGACTTATATCAGAGAGTAATATCGCACAAAATAGTTAATAAATAACATTTACCACACATCTACTTTACATCAGCACAATTTTGGAACCACTTTTTTTTGGTTAGGAAGTTATAAGGGTTAAAAGTTGACCAGCAATTTCTCATTTTTTCAACAAATTTTACAAAACCATTTTTTTAGGGACCACATCACATTTGAAGTCACTTTGAGGGGTCTATATGATAGAAAATACACAAAAGTGACACCATTCTAAAAATTGCACCCCTCAAGGTACTCAAAACCACATTCAAGAAGTTTATTAACCCTTCAGGTGCTTCACAGGAATTTTTGGAATGTTTTAAAAAAATGAACATTTAACTTTTTTACTTCAGATCCAATGTGTTTTATTTTACCAAGGGTAACAGGAGAAATTGGACCACAAAAGTTGTACAATTTGTCCTGAGTACGCTGATACCCCATGTATGAAGGTAAACCACTGTTTGACTTTTTCAATGCAAAATTGGCTGGAATTGAGATCGGATGCCATGTTGCGTTTGGAGAGCCCCTGATGTGCCTAAACAGTGGAAACCCCCCACAAGTGACCCCATTTTGGAAATTAGACCCCCTAAGGAACTTTTCTAGATGTGTGGTGAGCATTTTGAAACCCCAAGTGCTTCACATAAGTTTATAATGTAGACCCGTAAAAATAAAAAATCATATTTTTTTCACAAAAATGAGCTTTTCGCCCCCATTTTTTCTATTTTCCCAAGGGTAACAGAAGAAATTGGACCGCAAAAGCTGTTGTACAATTTGTCCTAAGTACGCTGATACCCCATATGTGGAGGGAAACCACAGTTTGGGTTCATGGCACAGCTCAGAAGGGAAGGAGCAACGTTTTGGAGTGCAGACTTTGATGGAATGGTCTGCGAGCGTCACGTTGTGTTTGCAGAGCCCCTGATGTATCGACAGTGGAAACCCCCAAGTCATCCCATATTGGAAACTAGACCCCCAAGGAACTTATCTAGATGTGTTGTGAGAACTTTGAACCCCCAAGTGTTTCAATAAAGTTTATAACGCAAAGCCGTGAAAATAAAATAAAAAATTTTCCCACAAAAATGATTTTTAGCCACCAAATTTTTATTTTCATAAGGGTAACAGGAGAAATTGGACTGCAAAAGTTGTACAATTTGTCCTGAGTATGATGATACCCCATATGAGGGGGTAAACCACTGTTTGTGCGCACGGCAGAGCTCAGAAGGGTAGGAGCACCGTTTTACTTTTTCAACACAGAATTGGCTGGAATTGAGATAGGACGCCATGTCGCGTTTGGAGACACCCTGATGTACCTAAACAGTGGAAACCCCCCTAATTCTAACTCCAACCTAACCCCAACACACCCCTAACCCTAGCCCTAACCACACCCCTAACCTGAATACAACCCTAACACTAATACCAACCCTAACCACAACCCTAACCCAACACACCCCTAATCCCAACACACCCCTAACCCTAATCCCAACCCTAACCATAACCCTAATCACATCCCTAACCCTGACACACCCCTAACCCTAATCCCAACCCTGACCCTAATCCCAACCGTAAAAGTAATCCCAACTGTAAACGTAATCCAAACCCTAGCCCCAACCCTAACTCTAACTTTAGCCCCAACCCTAACTTTAGCCCCAACCCTAACTTTAGCCCCAAGCCTAATCCTAACTTTAGCCCCAAGCCTATCCCTAACTTTAGCCCTAACCCTTACCCTAGCCCTAATGGGAAAATTGAAATAAATAAATAAAAAATTATTTTATTATTTTTCCCTAACGAAGGGTGTGATAAAGTGGGGTTTGATTTACTATTTATAGTGGGTTTTTATGTTTGGCAGCTGTCACACACTAAAAGATGCTTTTTACTGCAAAAAATAGTTTTTGCATCACCATAGTTTGAGAGCTATAATTTTTCTATATTTTGGCCCATAGAGTCATGTGAGGTCTTGTTTTTTGCAGGACGAGTTGACGTTTTTATTGGTACCATTTTTGGGTGCATGATATTTTTTGATCGCTTTTTATTCAGATTTTTGTGAGGCAGAATGAACAAAAACCAGCAATTCATTAATTTATTTTGAGGTAGGGGCCTTTGTACCGTTCTGCGTGTGGTAAAATTGATAAAGCACTTTTATTCTTCGGGTCAGTATGATTACAGCGATACCTCATTTATATCTTTTTTTATGTTTTGGCACTTTTATACAATAAAAACTATTTTATAGGAAAAAATAATTAATTTTGCATTGCTTTATTCTGAGAGCTATAACTTGTTATTTTTCAGGTGATGGAGCTATATGGCAGCTTACTTTTTGTGGGAGAAGATGATGTTTTCAGCTGTACCATGTTTATTTATATGTCTTTTTGATCGCGTTTTATTCCACTTTTTGTTAGGCGGTATGATAATAAAGCATTGTTTTTTGCCTTTTTTTTAATGGCGTTCACTAAAGGGGTTAACTAGTGGGACAGTTTTATAGGACGGGTCGTTACGGATGCGGCGATACCAAATATATGTACTTTTATTTTTTTTTATTATTTACATAAATGGATTTATTGGTAAAATATTTATTTTTTTATATATATTTTTACATATTAGTGACAATATACAGGTCCTTCTCAAAAAATTAGCATATAGTGTTAAATTTCATTATTTACCATAATGTAATGATTACAATTAAACTTTCATATATTATAGATTCATTATCCACCAACTGAAATTTATCAGGTCTTTTATTGTTTTAATACTGATGATTTTGGCATACAACTCCTGATAACCCAAAAAACCTGTCTCAATAAATTAGCATATTTCACCCATCCAATCAAATAAAAGTGTTTTTTAATAACAAACAAAAAAACCATCAAATAATAATGTTCAGTTATGCACTCAATACTTGGTCGGGAATCCTTTGGCAGAAATGACTGCTTCAATGCGGCGTGGCATGGAGGCAATCAGCCTGTGACACTGCTGAGATGTTATGGAGGCCCAGGATGCTTCAATAGCGGCCTTAAGCTCATCCAGAGTGTTGGGTCTTGCGTATCTCAACTTTCTCTTCACAATATCCCACAGATTCTCTATGGGGTTCAGGTCAGGAGAGTTGGCAGGCCAATTGAGCACAGTAATACCATGGTCAGTAAACCATTTACCAGTGGTTTTGGCACTGTGAGCAGGTGCCAGGTCGTGCTGAAAAATGAAATCTTCATCTCCATAAAGCATTTCAGCCGATGGAAGCATGAAGTGCTCCAAAATCTCCTGATAGCTAGCTGCATTGACCCTGCCCTTGATGAAACACAGTGGACCAACACCAGCAGCTGACATGGCACCCCACACCATCACTGACTGTGGGTACTTGACACTGGACTTCAGGCATTTTGGCATTTCCTTCTCCCCAGTCTTCCTCCAGACTCTGGCACCTTGATTTCCGAATGACATGCAAAATTTGCTTTCATCAGAAAAAAGTACTTGGGACCACTTAGCAACAGTCCAGTGTTGCTTCTCTGTAGCCCAGGTCAGGCGCCTCTGCCGCTGTTTATGGTTCAAAAGTGGCTTTACCTGGGGAATGCGGCACCTGTAGCCCATTTCCTGGACACGCCTGTGCACGGTGGCTCTGGATGTTTCCACACCAGACTCAGTCCACAATCTTCCTCAGGGTCCGGTCTCCTCTTCTCGTTGTACAGCGTTTTCTGCCACATTGTTTCCTTCCAACAGACTTACCATTGAGGTGCCTTGATACAGCACTCTGGGAACAGCCTATTTGTTGAGAAATTTCTTTCTGGGTCTTACCCTCTTGCTTGAGGGTGTCAATGATGGCCTTCTTGACATCTGTCAGGTCGCTAGTCTTACCCATGATGGGGGTTTTGAGTAATGAACCAGGCAGGGAGTTTATAAAAGCCTCAGGTATCTTTTGCATGTGTTTAGAGTTAATTAGTTGATTCAGAAGATTAGGGTAATAGGTCGTTTAGAGAACCTTTTCTTGATATGCTAATTTATTGAGACAGGTTTTTTGGGTTATCAGGAGTTGTATGCCAAAATCATCACTATTAAAACAATAAAAGACCTGACAAATTTCAGTTGGTGGATAATGAATCTATAATATATGAAAGTTTAATTGTAATCATTACATTATGGTAAATAATGAAATTTAACACTATATGCTAATTTTTTGAGAAGGACCTGTATATATATATATATATATATATATATATATATAATTTTTTTTTTTTTTTTACTTTACTACATTGTCCCAGGGTGGGACATCACTATATAAAGTCAGATCGCTGATCTGACACTTTGCATAGCACAGTGTCAGATCAGCGAACTGACAGGCAGTGTAGGAGGACCCCGCGGCCATCTTGGAGCCGGGGGTCTCCATGGAGACCACAGAAGCAACGCGATCGCAGTGCCAGTGTACATGTAATACAGTGATCACCAGTGACACAGAAGCTCTGTATATAGTGTATAGTGCACAGTTAATACAGTAATCACTGGTGATATTATACTCGGGAGCTCTGTATATAGTGTATATGTAATACAAGGATCACCAATGACATGATACACAAAAGCTCTGTATATAGTCTATAGTTTACAGGTAATACAGGGATCAGCAGTGACATTATACAGTCATGGCCAAAAGTTTTGAGAATGACACCAAAATTATATTTTCACATGATCTGCTGCCCTCTGGTTTTTATTAGTGTTTGTCTGATGTTTATATCACATACAGAAATATAATTGCAATCATATTATGAGTACCAATAGGTTATATTGACAGTTAGAATGAGTTAATGCAGCAAGTCAATATTTGCAGTGTTGACCCTTCTTCTTCAAGACCTCTGCAATTCTCCCTGGCATGCTCTCAATCAACTTCTGGACCAAATCCTGATTGATAGCAGTCCATTCTTGCATAATCAATGCTTGTATTGTGCCAGAATTTGTTGGTTTTTGTTTGTCCACCCGTCTCTTGATGATTGACCACAAGTTCTCAATGGGATTAAGATCTGGGGAGTTTCTAGGCCATTGACCCAAAATCTCTATGTTTTGTTCCATGAGCCATTTAGTTATCACCTTTGCTTTATGGCAAGGTGCTCCATCATGCTGGAAAAGGCATTGTTGGGCACCAAACTGCTCTTGGACGGTTGGGAGAAGTTGCTCTTGGAGGACATTCTGGTACCATTCTTTATTCATGGCTGTGTTTTTAGGCAAGACTGTGAGTGAGCTGATTCCCTTGGCTGAGAACCAACCCCACACATGAATGGTTTCAGGATGCTTAAAGGTACCTTCACACATAACGATATTGTTAACGATATCGTTGCTATTTGTGACGTAGCAACGATATCGTTAATGAAATCGTTATGTGTGACAGCGACCAACGATCAGGCCCCTGCTGGGAGATCGTTGGTCGCTGAATAAAGTCCAGAACTTTATTTCGTCGCTGGACTCCCTGGAGACATCGCTGGATCGGCGTGTGTGACACCGATCCAGCGATGTCTTCACTGGTAACCAGGGTAAACATCGGGTAACTAAGCGCAGGGCCGCGCTTAGTAACCCGATGTTTACCCTGGTTACCATGCTAAAAGTAAAAAAAAAAAAACACTACATACTTACCTACAGCCGTCTGTCCTCCAGCGCTGCGCTCTGCACTCCTCCTGTACTGTCTGGGAGCCGGAAAGCAGAGCGGTGACGTCACCGCTCTGCTTTCCGGCTCCCAGACAGTACAGGAGGAGAGCAGAGAAGCAGAGCGCAGCGCTGGAGGACAGACGGCTGTAGGTAAGTATGTAGTGTTTGTTTTTTTTTACTTTTAGCATGGTAACCAGGGTAAACATCAGGTTACTAAGCGCGGCCCTGCGCTTAGTTACCCGATGTTTACCCTGGTTACCGGCATCGTTGGTCGCTGGAGAGCGGTCTGTGTGACAGCTCTCCAGCGACCAAACAGCGACGCTGCAGCGATCCGGATCGTTGTCGGTATCGCTGCAGCGTCGCTAAATGTGAAGGGGCCTTTACAGTTGGCATGAGACAAGACTGGTGGTAGCGCTCACCTCTTCTTCTCCGAATAAGCTGTTTTCCAGATGTCCCAAACAATCGAAAAGGGGATTCATCAGAGAAAATGACTTTGCCCCAGTCCTCAGCAGTCCACTCCCTGTACCTTTTGCAGAATATCAGTCGGTCCCTGATGTTTTTTCTGGAGAGAAGTGGCTTCTTTGCTGCCCTCCTTGAAACCAGGCCTTGCTCAAAGAGTCTCCGCCTCACAGTGCGTGCAGAAGCACTCACACCAGCCTGCTGCCATTCCTGAGCAAGCTCGGCACTGCTGGTAGTCCGATCCCGCAGCTGAAACAGTTTTAAGATACAGTCCTGGCGCTTGCTGGTCTTTCTTGGGCGCCCTGGAGCCTTTTTGACAACAATGGAAGCTCTCTCCTTGAAGTTCTTGATGATGTGATAGATTGTTGACTGAGGTGCAATCTTTGTAGCTGCGATACTCTTCCCTGTTAGGCCATTTTTGTGCAGTGCAATGATGGCTGCACGTGTTTCTTTAGAGATAACCATGGTTAACTGAAGAGAAACAATGATACCAAGCACCAGCCTCCTTTTAAAGTGTCCAGTGATGTCATTCTTACTTAATCATGACTGATCGCCAGCCCTGTCCTCATCAACACCCACACCTGTGTTAATGGATCAATCACTAAAACGGTGTTAGCGGCTCCTTTTAAGGCAGGATTGCAATGATGTTGAAATGTGTTTTGGGGGTTAAAGTTCATTTTCTGGGCAAATATTGACTTTGCAAGTACAGTAATTGCTGTTAAGCTGATCTCTCTGACATTCAGGAGTATATGCAAATTACCATTAGGAAAAATGAAGCAGTAGACTTTGGAAAAAATTAATATTTGTCTCATTCTCAAAACTTTTGGCCATGAATGTACACAGGAGCTCTGTGTATAGTGTACAGGTAATACAGGGATCACCAGTGACATTATACACAGGAGCTCTTTATATAGTGTACAGGTAATACAGTGATCACCAGTGACATGGCACACAGGAGCTTTCTATATAGTGTACAGGTAATACAGGGATCAGCAGTGACATTATACACAGGAGCTCTCTGTATATAATGTACAGGTAATACAGTATCATCAGTCACATTACACACAGGAGCTCTGTATACAGTGTATAGTGTACAGGTAATACTGTGATCACCAGTCACATTACATACAGGAGCTCTGTATATACTAGTGTATAGGTAATAAATACCGTGATCACTAGTGACATTGTACACAGGAGTTCTGTATATAGTGTACAGTTAATACAGTGATCACCAGTGACGCTATACACAGGAGCTTTGTATATAGTGTATAGGTAATACAGTGATCACCAGTGACATTACTGACATTATACACATGCTCTGTATAGTGTATAGTGTACAGGTCATACTTCATACTATGAATACCAGTCACATTACATACAGAAGCTCTGTATATACTAGTGTATAGGTAACATATTGACTCAACAGTAACTTCTCTAGTTGAAGTCCTTCATCTTCGCTTTTGGTCTTCATCCAGTTTAGATCACCATCACTTATTTGAACCAGGACTTGTCTCTGCAGAAAATAACAAAGTTATCTAGTTGCAGCGCTTGCAGTGCACATAATTTTTTCCCAACTTCTGCACTACACCAAATGAAAAAAAAAGGTTGACCTAGTGCAGCTCCCCCAAAATAGTAACAGGACAGCTACATTGAAAACAGTATCCTCAATAATAAAATATATCACTAAAGTAAAAATATCCCCATCCTGGTCCCCTTGTGTCAAAGCCTAGCCCCTTGTGTCTCATTCCTGGCTCCAGCGACATGTTCTCCCATCCCGCCCTATGTGTTCGCCATCCTGCCCCATGTGTCCTATGATTCTGTCCCATGTGTCTCCATCCTGCCATGTGTCCCATGATGCTGTCCCATGATCCTGTCCTATGTGTCTCCATCCTGCCCCATGTGTCCCATAATGCTCCCCATCTGTCCCATGATTCTGTCCCATGAGCCTGTCCCATGTCTCCATCCTGCCACATGTCTCCATCCTACCCCATATGTCCGATTATGCTGTCCCATGATTTTGTCCCATGAGCCTGTACCATGATTCTGTCCGATGAGCCTGTCCCATGCGTTTCCATCCTGCCTCGTGTCAACATCCTACCCCATGTGTCATATGATGCTGCCCCATGTGTTTCCATCCTGCCTCATGTGTCCCATGATGCTGCCCCGTGTGTCCGCTGATTCTGTCCCGTGTCTCCAACCTGCCCCATGTGTCAAATGATGCTACCCAATGTGTTCCATGATTCTTTCCCATGTGTCTCCATCCTGCCCCATGTGTCCCATGATTTCATCCCATGAGCCTGCCCCATGTGTCTCCGTCCTTGTAGATTGTAAGTTTGTGAGCAGGGACCTCACCCCTAATGTCACTGTTTAAATTGTCTTAACTTGTACTGAATTTATTGTCTGTACATGTCCCCGCTTAATTGTAAAGTGCTGCGGAATTTGTTGGTGCCATATAAAAATTATTATTATTATTCTGCCCAATGTGTCCCATGATGTTGCGGCTGCCCCATCTGTCTCCATCCTGCCCCATCTGTCTCCATCCTGCCCCATCTGTCTCCATCCTGCCGTATGTGTCCCATGATCCTGCCCAATCTACATATTGTGGCTTGCTGCTTTCAATAAAAAAAAATTTTCCTTTCCTGGCCGCGGTCCATAGGCGTAGTCTCCTCTATCCATTTGAGGCGTGGACTCACCGGCGTATGACAGTGATATCATACGCCAGTGACGTGTGCGACGACATCAGCTGTCGGCCTGTGATTGGCTGACAGCTTTTAACTACTGCCGAGCGGGCCTGCACGGCAATAGATTTTAACTGAACGTGCGTCCAAGGATGCATGTTCAGCTACTGAACTGGCAGGATCCTCCTTCCCCAGGGACCATGTGCCCAGAGGGGGGCCTGCTCCGTGCCCTTCTGCTCGCCGTGCCCCATATGCCAGTAAGGACAGTAATGCCCTGATGGCGGCCCTGGGCAGTAATATTAGTGTGGATCTTTGTACAGAGATTTTTTTAGTGAGAGCTCTGTCATCTGCTCAGGTTCCCCTATACCTACAATCAGGGCCGGCTTTAGGGGCAGGCAGACCAGGCAGCTGCCTGGGGCCCCCACTCCCCCAGGGGCCCCCAGCAAGCGGCAAGTCACGCAGCCGCTGTGGGGCCCCTGTGAGGCAGCGCTGACTCCCCCGCCGCATTGAACTATACCGGCGTCTGCCGGTACAGTTCAAAGCAATGATGGAGGAGAGAGCGTCACCTGACGCTCCCTCTCCCATCATACCCCGCTCTGCCTCTGACACAGCGGGTGCGCACGCACTCACTGTGACCCAGGCAGTGCGGCGGCAGCCGCCGACACAGGAGCAGGGAGCAGCGTGGGCTCGGGGAGAGGTAAGGAGCTTGTTTTTTTTTTGTTTTTTTTTACTGGACTGTGCGGCCTTTCTCGGGAGGAGAGAGGCGGGGAGGGAAGGGGGGATGTGAGCTGTGCTGTATACTCCTGTGTGCTCTGCTGTATACTACTGTGGGCTATTCTGTATACTACTGTGGGCTGTGCTGTATACTACTGTGGGCTCTGCTGTATACTACTGGGCTCTGCTGTATACTACTGTGGGCTCTGCTGTATACTACTGTGGGCTCTGCTGTATACTACTGTGGGCAGTGCTGTATACTACTGTGTGCTCTGCTGTATACTACTGTGGGCTATGCTGTATACTACTGTGGGCTGTGCTGTATACTACTGTGGGCTCTGCTGTATACTACTGGGCTCTGCTGTATACAACTGTGGGCTCTGCTGTATACTACTGTGGGCTCTGCTGTATACTACTGTGGGCAGTGCTGTATACTACTGTGGGCTCTGCTGTATACTACTGTGGGCAGTGCTGTATACTACTGTGGGCTCTGCTGTATACTACTGTGGGCTATGCTGTATACTACTGTGGGCTCTGCTGTATACTACTGTGGGCTCTGCTGTATACTACTGTGGGCAGTGCTGTATACTACTGTGGGCTCTGCTGTATACTACTGTGGGCAGTGCTGTATACTACTGTGGGCAGTGCTGTATACTACTGTGGGCAGTGCTGTATACTACTGTGGGCTCTGCTGTATACTACTGTGGGCTATGCTGTATACTACTGTGGGCTCTGCTGTATACTACTGTGGACAGTGCTGTATACTACTGTGGGCAGTGCTGTATACTACTGTGGGCTCTGCTGTATACTACTGTGGGCTCTGCTGTATACTACTGTGGGCTGTGTTATATACTACTGTGGGCAGTGCTGTATACTACTGTGGGCTCTGCTGTATACTACTGTGGGGGGCTGCATTATATTCTATAGGGAGGTTACATTATACTCTGTGAGGGGGCTGCATTATACTCTGTGGGGTGGCTGCATTATATTCTGTGGGGTGGTGACTGCATTATACTATATGTGGGCTGCATTATACTGTATCGAGAACTAGGGGGAATACGTTATACTATATGAAGAACTTTGGGGTGCATTATACTATGGGAAGTGAATTGTACTACATGGATGACTATGGCGGTGCATTATACTTTATGGAGCACTGTGAGGAGTGTATTATGCTATATGGAGGACTATGGGAAGTGTATAATACTATATGGAGGATTATGAGGAGTGTATTATACATTTTACAATATGGAGGATTGTGGTGCACATTATAATATATGGAGGAGTATGGGGTGTATTTTACCAAACAAGCAAAATGCAGCATATTCATTGGGTGATTGGATTGTTAATGCCGGAATAAAAATCATTGTTCTCAGCAGGACATCGCCGGGGTAAACTGTAGATGTGCTGCTGATAACATGATACTGTATGGTGACCTGTTAGTGATCTATTAGTGATGTTCTGTCCCCATCATTCTCAGACGGTGGAAAGAGGCTGGAAACAAGCGTCCAACGACTTCAGTATTGTCGATCACACACAAATGCTTCTGTGTGATGTGCAATATGTTAGCATTTGGGGCCTCATTTTAAACTTTGCCTAGGGCCCCACTTTGCCTTAAACCGGCCCTGCCTACAATTAGGGTGTGCCACCATAGTTGTAATCAGTGGCCCACCGGAGGATTCTCCTCTGTGCCAGTCCAAGCCTGCTTTGGAGGCAGGTGGCCCCTTACTCACCCCTGTAGGACTGCACAGGTTGCACCCAATAATATGTTCGCCCCTTGCCCAGGTAAGAAGGAAACACAAGCTGTGACCAGGTGAGCTGTTTTAGTCCTCATGAACTATAAGGCTATATTCACACTTAGCGGTTTTTACCGCGGAACCGCCGCGATTTTGATGCTGCGGGTCCGCAGCAGTTTCCATAGCGTTTACAGTAACATGTAAACCCTATGGAAACCGCAAACCGCTGTGCACATGCTGCGGGAAAAACCGCGCGGGAACGCAGCGGTTTACAACCCGCAGCATGTCACTTCTTTGTGCAGAATCGCTGCGATTCTGCACCCATAGGAATACATTGAAGTAAGCGGATAATGTGCGGGTGGTACCCGGGGTGGAGGAGAGGAGACTCTCCTCCAGGCCCTGGGAACCATATTTGGGGTTAAAAAATAAAAAATCTGGTTATACTCACCCTCTGATGTCCGGAGCTCCTGGGCGCTGCACGCGGCCGTCCGGTCAGAGTTGCTGTGCGACCAGGACCTGCGGGACGTCAGAGGGTGAGTATAACCAATTTTTATTATTTTTAACATTACTATTGATGCTGCATATTGCTGCATATGCAGCATCAATAGTATAGGCGGAAACCCGCAGCGGAAAACGCGGAACAAACCGCGATAAATCTGCAGGGAGAACCGCAGTTGTTTTGCCCTGCAGATTTATCAAATCCGCTGCGGGAAAACCCGCAGAGGGACGCCGCAAGGTGTGAACATAGCCTTAATACAAGGGCTGCGCTGAGAATGGTGGCAGCTCAGCCATGATGCCCAGTAACAGCCCATGCTGCAGTGAGTGCCATCTGCTGTTATCAGGAGGCAGCCCGTCGTGCCGTCCCCCGTGTGCCTCCCTCAGGGCCGCACAGAACACAATGGACTGGACCAGCCCTCACTGTAATGACAGGAGTCCCGTGACGTGCGCTGCTGCTGATGCGACACGGTGGAGGGAGGGCGCATCCTCAGCAGCCGGTAACCAGGGAGGCAGCGGCAGAGCCGGTACACCGGAGCCCTCACACCCACTGGCTGCACCGTTCCTCAACCGCCCCATCCAGACATGCCGCATGCCGGACGCGCACCTACAGGGCTGAGGACCCGTCCCCGGTGATGAGCAGCTCCACACCGCACTGAGCGCACATCTTCTCCGCACAGGGAGGAAGACATGAGGATCTGGAGCTCAGAGCATGTGTTCAGGTACCTGTGCCGGCATTGTCCTGGGTCTGCACAGCCAAGGGCTGCTGAGATCTGTATATACCTGAGATAACTGTATACAGACGACTAATATATTACTGTATACACATGACCGCTATATAGTGTCATACAGTGACTGTATGTACCTGACAGCCACCATCCAGATAGTGTGACATACTGACTGTATGTACCTGACCGCCACCATTCATATAGTGTGATATAGTGACTGTATGTACCTGACCGCCATATAGTGTGATACAGTGACTGTATGTACCTGACCGCCATAGAGTGTGATACAGTGACTGTATGTACCTGACCGCCATATAGTGTGATATAGTGACTGTATGTACCTGACCGCCATATAGTGTGACATACTGACTGTATGTACCTGACCGCCATATAGTGTGATATAGTGACTGTATGTACCTGACCGCCACCATCCATATAGTGTGACATACTGACTGTATGTACCTGACCGCCACCATTCATATAGTGTGATATAGTGACTGTATGTACCTGACCGCCATATAGTGTGATATAGTGACTGTATGTACCTGACCGCCATATAGTGTGATACAGTGACTGTATGTACCTGACCGCCATATAGTGTGATACAGTGACTGTATGTACCTGACCGCCATATAGTGTGATACAGTGACTGTATGTACCTGACCGCCATATAGTGTGATATAGTGACTGTATGTACCTGACCGCCACCATCCATATAGTGTGATATAGCGACTGTATGTACCTGACCGCCACCATCCATATAGTGTGACATACTGACTGTATGTACCTGACCGCCATATAGTGTGATATAGTGACTGTATGTACCTGACCGCCATATAGTGTGATATAGTGACTGTATGTACCTGACCGCCATATAGTGTGACATACTGACTGTATGTACCTGACCGCCATATAGTGTGATATAGTGACTGTATGTACCTGACCGCCACCATCCATATAGTGTGACATACTGACTGTATGTATCTGACCGCCACCATCCAGATAGTGTGACATAGTGACTGTATGTACCTGACCGACACCATCCAGATAGTGTGACATAGCGACTGTATGTACCTGACCGCCACCATCCATATAGTGTGATATAGTGACTGTATGTACCTGACCGCCATATAGTGTGATATAGTGACTGTATGTCCTGACTGCCACCATCCATATAGTGTGACATAGTGACTGTATGTACCTGACCGCCATATAGTGTGATATAGTGACTGTATGTACCTGACCGCCACCATCCAGATAGTGTGACATAGTGACTGTATGTACCTGACTGCCACCATCCAGATAGTGTGAAATAGTGACTGTATGTACCTGACCGCCACCATCCAGATAGTGTGACATAGTGACTGTATGTACCTGACCGCCACCATTCATATAGTGTGATGTAGTGACTGTATGTACCTGACCGCCATATAGTGTGATATAGTGACTGTATGTACCTGACCGCCACCATCCATATAGTGTGACATAGTGACTGTATGTACCTGACCGCCACCATCCAGATAGTGTGACATAGTGACTGTGTGTACCTGATCGCCACCATCCAGATAGTGTGACATAGTGACTGTATGTACCTGACCGCCACCATCAGGATAGTGTGACATAGCGACTGTATGTACCTGACCGCCACCATTCATATAGTGTGATATAGTGACTGTATGTACCTAACCACCATATAGTGTCATATAGTGACTGTATGTACCTGACCGCCACCATCCATATAGTGTGACATAGTGACTGTATGTACCTGACCGCCATGTAGTGTGATATAGTGACTGTATGTTCCTGACCGCCACCATCCAGATAGTGTGACATAGTGACTGTATGTACCTGTCCGTCACCATCCAGATAGTGTGACATAGTGACTGTATGTACCTGACCGCCACCATTCATATAGTATGATATAGTGACTGTATGTACCTGACCGTCACCATCCAGATAGTGTGACATAGTGGCTGTATATACCTAACCGCCACCATCCATATAGTGTGATATAGTGGCTGTATGTACCTGACCACCACCATCCATATAGTGTGATATAGTGACTGTATGTACCTGACCGTCACCATCCAGATAGTGTGACATAGTGGCTGTATATACCTAACCGCCACCATCCATATAGTGTGATATAGTGATTGTATGTACCTGACCGCCACCATCCATATAGTGTGATATAGTGACTGTATGTACCTGTTCATCACCATCCATATAGTGTGATATAGTGACTGTATGTACCTGACCGTCACCATCTATATAGTGTGATATAGTGACTGTATGTACCTGACCGTCACGTCCATATAGTGTGATATAGTGACTGTATGTACCTGTCCGTCACCATCTGTAACGGGGTCTACCAAGCTGGGGTACCTCTTTCAGTACCACCCCGTGTTTCAGGAGGTCCACTCTGCTTTGGCTGGAGTGTGAATGAAGGCCGCTGGCTGGAATTGCTTTGTTACATGGGCGCATATAAAAGATCACTGCTTCTCCACGTATTTCCAGTTTGACAAAACTTTACTTACAGGACACAGAATATATCACACAGATACAAAGGGCAGGCCAATAGAAAAGCAGCAGGCCAGACATACATTACAATAGCCGCAGGTGGCCGGAGCCTGCCGATATTTACTGTGGGAATTACAAAGGTGGGGGGAGGACAAAAGGGGAATATCGTGTCCCCTCTGCCCAGGGGTGCAGCCTGTGGGCTGATGCATTAGGGACATGCATCTCACCTATGATACATACATATAACTGCACAACATATTCTGGGTGCTGAGCGGTTCCGTAACACGGCTCCCCTTTTCAGCGACGCAATTGGCATACACAGTCTGATCCTTAACGGATCGGTTTGGGGATGACCGAAGTTTATGGGGTTAGTACAAGTTCCGTTTGTCGACTTAGTCCATCGGCATTACCGCTTTGTTTGCCGGGTCTGTTGTGGATGGCTAAACTCCACCGCAGCAATCTGGTGTTGTCTCCGGAGACCCGATTAAGCCAGACTAGGGGATTATGGTCCGTTAGGAGGGAAAACTGTCGTCCATACAAATATAGTTGCAACGTTTTGAGTGCCCATACTACCGCCAGGCACTCCTTCTCGATGGCCACATAGCTTACTTCACGGGGCAGTAGTTTCCGACTACCGGGTGTTCTTGGCCGTCCGGCCCGATTTGGCTCAGTACTGCCCCCAATCCAAACATAGAAGCGTCTGTGTGAACAAGGAAACGTTTAGTTGGATTGGGTGCGGCCAATACAAGGGTATTGGTGAGGGCGTCCTTTAGTTGGCGGAAGGCTTCCTCACACTCTGGGGTCCAGGTTACCTGGCGGGGTTGGTTCTTACGGGTCAGATCAGTGAGGGGCTTGGCCACTGTTGTGAATTCTGTGGCAGAGCTCCCTCCTGTGGTCACAAGTGGTACTTCGGCTGATTCTCTCTGGGAGCTTCCGTTTGTGGAGGAAAGTGGTACTGCGGCTTCTGAGTTTCCTCCCTCAGGTGATCTGGTGAGGTCGTTAGGTGCTTCTCTACTTAACTCCACCTAATGCTTTGATCCATGCTTCCTGTCAATGTTCCAGTGTTTGACTTGTTTTTCCCTGGAACATTCCTGTGGCCTGCTGCTCTGCATAGCTAAGTTCTTCTTTGCTATTTGTTTGCTATTTTTTCTGTCCAGCTTGTCTAATTGTTTTGCTGGAAGCTCTGGGACGCAAAGGGTGTACCTCCATGCCGTTAGTTCGGTACGGAGGGTCTTTTTACCCCCTTTGCGTGGTTTTCTTTAGGGTTTTGTGTAGACCGCAAAGTTATCTTTCCTATCCTCGCTCTGTTAAGAAAGTCGGGCCTCACTTTGCTGAATCTATTTCATCCCTACGTTTGTCTTTTCATCTTAACTCACAGTCATTATATGTGGGGGGCTGCCTTTTCCTTTGGGGTATTTCTCTGAGGCAAGGTAGGCTTATTTTCTATCTTCAGGCTAGTTAGTTTCTCAGGCTGTGCCGAGTTGCATAGGCAGAGTTAGGCGCAATCCATGGCTGCCTCTAGTGTTGTTTGCAGAGGATTAGGGATTGCGGTCTGCAGAGTTCCCACGTCTCAGAGCTCGTTCTATTATTTTGGGTTATTGACAGATCACTGTATGTGCTCTGACCGCTATGTCCATTGTGATACTGAATTGCCTATCACAACAGTACAGGAAGCCCAAAGTGCTAATGATTCTCAATAGAGGGAAAAAAGAAGTTCTGAGACCATTTTTTTTTCTTTGCACTGTGTTTTGCCTTTTTTTTCCCCTAGACATTTGGGTGGTTCAGGACACAGGTGTAGCAATGGACATTAAAGGTCTGTCTTCATGTGTGGATCAGATCACGGCAAGAGTTCAAAATATTCAAGATTTTGTGGTTCAGAATTCTTTGTTAGAACCGAGAATTCCTATTCCAGATTTGTTATTTGGAGATAGAACTAAATTTCTGAGTTTCAAAAATAATTGTAAACTATTTCTGGCTTTGAAACCTCGCTCCTCTGGTGACCCAGTTCAACAGGTTAGGATAGTCATTTCTTTTTTGCGTGGCGACCCTCAGGACTGGGCATTTTCTCTTGCGTCAGGAGATCCTGCATTAAGTAATGTCGATGCGTTTTTCCTGGCGCTTGGATTGCTGTACGATGAGCCTAATTCAGTGGATCAGGCAGAAAAAAATTTGCTGGCTCTTTGTCAGGCTCAGGATGAGATAGAGGTATATTGCCAGAAATTTAGAAAGTGGCCCGTGCTCACTCAATGGAATGAATCTGCGCTGGCAGCTATGTTGTGAATTCTGTGGCAGAGCTCCCTCCTGTGGTCACAAGTGGTACTTCGGCTGATTCTCTCTGGGAGCTTCCGTTTGTGGAGGAAACTGGTACTGCTGCTTCTGAGTTTCCTCCCTCAGGTCATCTGGTGAGGTCGTTAGGTGCTTCTCTACTTAACCCCACCTAATGCTTTGATTCATGCTTCCTGTCAATGTTCCAGTGTTGGACTTGTGTTTCTCTGGATCATTCCTGTGGCCTGCTGCTTTGCATAGCTAAGTGCTTCTTTGCTATTTGTTGCTATTTTTTCTTTCCAGCTTGTCTATTTGTTTTGCTGGAAGCTCTGGGATGCAAAGGGTGTACCTCCGTGCCGTTAGTTCGGTACGGAGGGTCTTTTTGCCCCTTTGCGTGGTTTTCTTTAGGGTTTTGTGTAGACCGCAAAGTTATCTTTCCTATCCTCGTTCTGTCTAGAATATCGGGCCTCACTTTGTAGAATCTATTTCATCCCTACGTTTGTCTTTTCATCTTACTCACAGTCATTATATGTGGGGGGCTGCCTTTTCCTTTGGGGTATTTCTCTGAGGCAAGGTAGGCTTATTTTTTCTATCTTCAGGCTAGTTAGTTTCTCAGGCTGTGCCGAGTTGCATAGGTAGCGTTAGGCGCAATCCACGGCTGCCTCTAGTTGTGTTTGGAGAGGATCAGGGATTGCGGTCTGCAGAGTTCCCACGTCTCAGAGCTCGTTCTATTATTTTGGGTTATTGTCAGATCACTGTATGTGCTCTGACCTCTATGTCCATTGTGATACTGAATTGCCTCTCACACCACAACTATATTCAGAAAGGGTCTCTCTGAAGCCCTTAAGGATGTCATGGTGGGATTTCCTATGCCTGCTGGTTTGAATGAGTCTATGTCTTTGGCCATTCAGATCGGTCGACGCTTGCGTGAGCGTAAATCTGTGCACCATTTGGCGGTGTTACCTGAGATTAAACCTGAGCCTATGCAGTGCGATAGGACTATGACCAGAGTTGAACGGCAAGAACACAGACGTCTGAATGGGCTGTGTTTCTACTGTGGTGATTCCACTCATGCTATCTCTGATTGTCCTAAGCGCACTAAGCGGTTCGCTAGGTCTGCCACCATTGGTACAGTACAGTCAAAATTTCTTCTGTCCGTTACCTTGATCTGCTCTTTGTCATCGTATTCTGTCATGGCGTTTGTGGATTCAGGCGCTGCCCTGAATTTGATGGACTTGGAATATGCTAAGCGTTGTGGGTTTTTCTTGGAGCCCTTGCAGTGTTCTATTCCATTGAGAGGAATTGATGCTATGCCTTTGGCCAAGAATAAGCCTCAATACTGGACCCAGCTGACCATGTGCATGGCTCCTGCACATCAGGAGGTTATTCGCTTTCTGGTGTTGCATAATCTGCATGATGTGGTCGTGTTGGGGTTGCCATGGCTACAAGCCCATAATCCAGTATTGGATTGGAAATCCATGTCGGTGTCCAGCTGGGGTTGTCAGGGGGTACATGGTGATGTTCCATTTCTGTCAATTTCGTCATCCACCCCTTCTGAGGTTCCAGAGTTCTTGTCTGATTACCGGGATGTATTTGATGAGCCCAAGTCCGATGCCCTACCTCCGCATAGGGATTGTGATTGTGCTATCAATTTGATTCCTGGTAGTAAATTCCCAAAAGGTCGACTGTTTAATTTATCCGTGCCTGAGCACACCGCTATGCGCAGTTATGTGAAGGAATCCCTGGAGAAGGGGCATATTCGCCCGTCATCGTCGCCATTAGGAGCAGGGTTCTTTTTTGTAGCCAAGAAGGATGGTTCGCTGAGACCTTGTATAGATTACCGCCTTCTTAATAAGATCACTGTTAAATTTCAGTACCCCTTGCCATTGTTATCTGATTTGTTTGCTCGGATTAAGGGGGCTAGTTGGTTCACCAAGATAGATCTTCGTGGTGCATATAATCTGGTGCGAATCAGGCGAGGCGATGAATGGAAAACTGCATTTAATATGCCCGAGGGTCATTTTGAGTATCTAGTGATGCCATTCGGACTTGCCAATGCTCCATCAGTGTTTCAGTCCTTTATGCATGACATCTTCCGAGAGTACCTGGATAAATTCCTGATTGTGTACTTGGATGACATTTTGATCTTCTCGGATGATTGGGAGTCTCATGTGAAGCAGGTCAAAACGGTTTTTCAGGTCCTGCGTGCTAATTCTTTGTTTGTGAAGGGATCAAAGTGTCTTTGGTGTGCAGAAGGTTTAATTTTTGGGGTTCATCTTTTCCCCTTCTACTATCGAGATGGATCCTGTTAAGGTCCAAGCCATCCATGATTGGACTCAGCCGACATCTCTGAAAAGTCTGCAAAAGTTCCTAGGCTTTGCTAATTTTTATCGTCGCTTCATCTGCAATTTTTCTAGTATTGCCAAACCATTGACCGATTTGACCAAGAAGGGTGCTGATTTGGTCAATTGGTCTTCTGCTGCTGTGGAAGCTTTTCAAGAGTTGAAGCGTCGTCGTTTTTCTTCTGCCCCTGTGTTGTGTCAACCAGATGTTTCTCTTCCGTTCCAGGTCGAGGTTGATGCTTCTGAGATTGGAGCAGGGGCTGTTTTGTCGCAGAGAGGTTCTGATTGCTCAGTGATGAAACCATGCGCTTTTTTTTCCAGGAAGTTTTCGCCTGCTGAGCGAAATTATGATGTGGGCAACCGAGAGTTGCTGGCCATGAAGTGGGCATTCGAGGAGTGGCGTCATTGGCTTGAAGGAGCTAAGCATCGCGTGGTGGTATTGACTGATCATAAGAACTTGACTTATCTCGAGTCTGCTAAGCGTTTGAATCCTAGAAAGGCTCGTTGGTCGCTGTTTTTTGCCCGTTTTGACTTTGTGATTTCGTACCTTCCGGGCTCTAAAAATGTGAAGGCAGATGCTCTGTCTAGGAGTTTTGTGCCCGACTCTCCGGGTTTATCTGAGCCGGCGGGTATCCTCAAGGAAGGAGTAATTGTGTCTGCCATCTCCCCTGATTTGCGGCGGGTGCTGCAAAAATTTCAGGCTAATAAACCTGATCGTTGTCCAGCGGAGAAACTGTTTGTCCCTGATAGGTGGACGAATAAAGTTATCTCTGAGGATCATTGTTCGGTGTTGGCTGGTCATCCTGGAATCTTTGGTACCAGAGAGTTAGTGGCTAGATCCTTTTGGTGGCCATCTCTGTCGCGGGATGTGCGTACTTTTGTGCAGTCCTGTGGGATTTGTGCTCGGGCTAAGCCCTGCTGTTCTCGTGCCAGTGGGTTGCTTTTGCCCTTGCCGGTCCCGAAGAGGCCTTGGACACATATCTCTATGGATTTTATTTCAGATCTTCCCGTTTCTCAAAAGATGTCAGTCATTTGGGTGGTCTGTGATCGCTTTTCTAAGATGGTCCATCTGGTACCCTTGTCTAAATTGCCTTCCTCCTCTGATTTGGTGCCATTGTTCTTCCAGCATGTGGTTCGTTTGCATGGCATTCCAGAGAATATCGTTTCTGACAGAGGTTCCCAGTTTGTTTCGAGGTTTTGGCGAGCCTTTTGTGGTAGGATGGGCATTGACTTGTCTTTTTCCTCGGCTTTCCATCCTCAGACTAATGGCCAGACCGAACGAACCAATCAGACCTTGGAAACCTATCTGAGATGCTTTGTTTCTGCCGATCAGGATGACTGGGTGTCCTTTTTGCCTTTGGCTGAGTTCGCCCTTAATAATCGGGCCAGCTCGGCTACCTTGGTTTCGCCATTTTCCTGCAATTCTGGGTTCCATCCTCGTTTCTCTTCAGGACAGGTTGAGTCTTCGGACTGTCCTGGTGTGGATACTGTGGTGGACAGGTTGCAGCAGATTTGGACTCATGTAGTGGACAATTTGACCTTGTCCCAGGAGAAGGCTCAACGTTTCGCTAATTGCAGACGCCGTGTGGGTCCCCGACTTCATGTTGGGGATCTGGCTTGGTTATCTTCTCGTCATATTCCTATGAAGGTTTCCTCTCCTAAGTTTAAACCTCGTTTCATTGGTCCGTATAGGATTTCTGAGGTTCTTAATCCTGTGTCTTTTCGTCTGACCCTCCCAGATTTTTTTTCCATACATAACGTATTCCATAGGTCATTGTTGCGGACATACGTGGCACCTATGGTTCCATCTGTTGACCCTCCTGCCCCGGTTTTGGTGGAGGGGGAATTGGAGTATATTGTGGAGAAGATTTTGGATTCTCGTGTTTCAAGACGGAAACTCCAGTATCTGGTTAAATGGAAGGGTTATGCTCAGGAAGATAATTCCTGGGTTTTTGCCTCTGATGTCCATGCTCCCGATCTTGTTCGTGCCTTTCATGTGGCTCATCCTGGTCGGCCTGGGGGCTCTGGTGAGGGTTCGGTGACCCCTCCTCAAGGGGGGGGTACTGTTGTGAATTCTGTGGCAGAGCTCCCTCCTGTGGTCACAAGTGGTACTTCGGCTGATTCTCTCTGGGAGCTTCCGTTTGTGGAGGAAAGTGGTACCTCGGCTTCTGAGTTTCCTCCCTCAGGTGATCTGGTGAGGTCGTTAGGTGCTTCTCTACTTAACTCCACCTAATGCTTTGATCCATGCTTCCTGTCAATGTTCCAGTGTTGGACTTGTTTTTCCCTGGATCATTCCTGTGGCCTGCTGCTCTGCATAGCTAAGTTCTTCTTTGCTATTTGTTTGCTATTTTTTCTGTCCAGCTTGTCTAATTGTTTTGCTGGAAGCTCTGGGACGCAAAGGGTGTACCTCCGTGCCGTTAGTTCGGTACGGAGGGTCTTTTTACCCCCTTTGCGTGGTTTTCTTTAGGGTTTTGTGTAGACCGCAAAGTTATCTTTCCTATCCTCGCTCTGTTAAGAAAGTCGGGCCTCACTTTGCTGAATCTATTTCATCCCTACGTTTGTCTTTTCATCTTAACTCACAGTCATTATATGTGGGGGGCTGCCTTTTCCTTTGGGGTATTTCTCTGAGGCAAGGTAGGCTTATTTTCTATCTTCAGGCTAGTTAGTTTCTCAGGCTGTGCCGAGTTGCATAGGCAGAGTTAGGCGCAATCCACGGCTGCCTCTAGTGTTGTTTGGAGAGGATTAGGGATTGCGGTCTGCAGAGTTCCCACGTCTCAGAGCTCGTTCTATTATTTTGGGTTATTGTCAGATCACTGTATGTGCTCTGACCGCTATGTCCATTGTGATACTGAATTGCCTATGACAACAGGCCACGCTGCTGTAATTGGGAACGAATTTCCTATAATACCCCGCTGTCCCTAGAAACGCCATGACCTGGGTTTTAGTGCGTGGGGTGGGACATTTGGCTATGGCCTCAATCTTGGCTGGTTCTGGTCGCTGTTTCCCACTTCCCACCCAATGCCCTAAATACTGAACCTCTGCTTTGCCCACGTGACACTTGTTTGGGATCAGGGTGATTCCGGCCTTGTGGATCCTGTCCAATACTGTCTCTAGGTGATTTAGATGCTCTTCCCAAGTCACACTTTAGATGGCGATGTCGTCCAGGTAGGCACAAGCATAGTCATGGAGACCATCCAGAAGCCGGTCAGCCAGCCTCTGGAAGGTTGCCGGGGCATTCTTCATTCCGAATGGCATAACTCGAAACTGGAATAAGCCGAACGGGGTGACAAAATGCCGACTTGGGAATAGCGTGAGGACTAAGGGGAATCTGCTAGTAGCCTTTGCATAGATCGATGGTGGTCAAATACTTTGCCCCCGCCAGCCAGTCTAACAACTCATCCACACGCGGCATGGGATATGCATCCGTCACTGTTTTCTCATTGAGCTTATGATAGTCTACACAAAACCATGTAGTCCCATCCTTCTTGGGCACTAACACTAAGGGGGATGCCCAGGGACTATCTGACTCTTCAATGACCCCTAAACGCAACATCTCTTGTATCTCTTGTCGCATCCCCTCTCGAACAGACTCAGGGACGCGGAAGGGGTTTTGTCGCAGGGGGGTCTGATCCTGGGTCTCAACCTTGTGTTGTGCCAGGCGAGTGTACCCTGGTCTCCCCGAAAACATCCTTTGTCGCTGCCTCAACAACTCCTCCGCCTGCTGTCTCTCCCGGGGGTCTAGGTCTTCACCTAAGTGTACCTGGTCCCATGTTTTAGACTGAGTCCTTTCCCCTAAGACATCTGGCAAGGGAAGTCCGGCTAAATCCTCTGCTTGAGGTGCACAGATGGCCACTACCTCTTCAGGGCGCTCCCGGTAGGGCTTCAGCATATTCACGTGGAACATGCGGATAACCCTGGGGTCGTCACAATCGGCGACATTATAGGTTGTGTCGGCTATTTTCCCCACTACCTGGTAGGGCCCCTGCCATGCAGCTTGGAACTTATCCTGCCTAGTGGGCTCTAACACCAGGACCTTCTGTCCTATTTCCAAGGTGCGCTCTCTGGCCCTCCGATCGTACCATACGCGCTGGGTCACCTGCATGTTCTCACGTACAGCCTGGGTCAGCTCCTGTAGGCGGTCCCGGAATTTCAGCACATAGGGTACAATAGGTACCCCTTCTATGAGGCCCTCCCCTTCCCAGTGTTCTAGCACTAAGTCTAGGGGTCCCCTTACCCGTCTCCCGTATACCAGCTCGAACGGGGAGAACCCAGTGGATTCTTGGGGCACCTCCTGATAGGCAAACAGGAGGTGTGGCAAGAATTTCTCCCAGTCCCTGTAGGTCCTGGTAAAAGTCCCAATGAGTTGTTTTAATGTCCCGTTAAAGCGATCACACAACCCATTGGTTTGTGGGTGGTACGGGGCGCTTCTAATGGACTTTACGCCGCACTGCTTCCACAGTTGGTTGGTCACCTCTGCTGTAAACTGGGTACCCTGGTCCAAGATAATCTCCTGGGGAAATCCAATCCGTGAGAAAACCTGGAGCAGGGTGGCCACCACCGTCTCTGCCAGTATGTTAGGTAACGTAACCGCCTCTGGATACCGTGTGGCATAATCTACCACTGTCAATATACCGTATTTTTCGGACTATAAGACGCACCAAACCATAAGACGCACCCCAAATTTGGGGTGAAAATTGCAGAAAAAAATATTTTTTATAAGATGGGGGTCCGTCTTATTGTCTGAATTTACAGTATCTTACCTGAGGGCTGGTGGCGGCAGAGCAGGGTCACAGGAGGCAAGGTGTCGGCAGAGGTGGGGTGATGCTGGGATCAGGAGGTGCTGGGATGAGAAGGTGGTGGGATGAGAAGGTGCTGGGATGAGAAGGTGCTGGGATCAGGAGGTGTTGGGTGTTGTGAATTCTGTGGCTGAATTCACTCCTGTGGTCACAAGTGGTATTGCAGCCTCTGGGCTTCCTCCCTCAGGTGTTTTGGTGAGCTCGTTGGCTGCCTTGCTATTTAACTCCACCTGAGTCTGTCTTCCTTGCTCCTTGTCAATGTTCCAGTGTTGGATTTGAGCTACTGCATCTTTCCTGTGGCCTGCTGCTCTGCTAGATAAGTGTTACTTTGTTTTTGTTTCCGTTTTTTCTGTCCAGCTGTGCTATTCTCTTTTGCTGGAAGCTCTGAGACGCAAAGGGTGCACCGCCGTGCCGTTAGTTCGGCACGGTGGATCTTTTTGCCCCCCTTTGCGTGGTTCTGCTTTAGGGTTTTTTGTAGACTGCATAGTTCTCTTTGCTATCCTCGCTCTGTCTAGAATATCGGGCCTCACTTTGCTGAATCTATTTCATTCCTACGTTTTGTCTTTTCATCTTGCTAACAGTCATTATATGTGGGGGGCTGCCTATTCCTTTGGGGTATTTCTCTGAGGCAAGTCAGGCTTGTATTTCTATCTTCAGGCTAGTCAGCTCCTCAGGCAGTGCCGAGTTGCATAGGTAGTGTTAGGCGCAATCCACTGCTGCTTTTAGTTGTGTGAGGATAGGTTCAGGTATTGCAGTCTGCAGAGATTCCACGTCTCAGAGCTTGTTCTATTGTTTTTGGGTTATTGCCATATCACTGTATGTGCGCTGATTACTGCACACTGTGTTGCCTGATAGCACAGCATAACAGTACAAGGAGCCAAACCAATGATTCTCAATAGAGGGAAAAAAGAAGTCCTGACATCATTTTTTTTTTTTCCTCAGCTCTGTCTTCAGTTTTTTTTTTGTTTTTTTTTCCCTAGACATTAGAGTGCTTCAGGACACAGCTGTGGACATGGATATTCAGGCTCTGTGCTCCTCAATGGATAATCTCGTTTTAAATGTACAAAAGATTCAAGATACAATTGATCAGAAATCTATGCTAGAACCAAGAATTCCTATTCCTGATTTGTTTTTTTGGTGACAGAACTAAGTTCCTGAGCTTCAAAAATAATTGTAAGCTATTTCTGGCCTTGAAACCTCATTCTTCTGGTAATCCTATTCAACAGGTTTTGATTATTATTTCTTTTTTGCGCGGCGACCCACAGGACTGGGCGTTTTCTCTTGCGCCAGGAGACCCTGCATTGAGTAATGTTGATGCGTTTTTCCAGGCGCTTGGATTGCTTTACGATGAGCCTAATTCAGTGGATCAGGCTGAGAAAAATTTGCTGGCTTTATGCCAGGGTCAGGATGATGTAGAAGTATATTGTCAGAAATTTAGGAAGTGGTCAGTACTCACTCTGTGGAATGAATCTGCACTGGCGGCTTGGTTCAGAAAGGGTCTCTCTGAAGCTCTTAATGATGTCATGGTGGGATTTCCTATGCCTGCTGGTTTGAATGAGTCTATGTCCTTGGCCATTCAGATCGGTCGTCGCTTGCGCGAGCGTAAATATGTGCACCATCTGGCGGTATTGTCTGAGAGTAAACCTGAGCCTATGCAGTGCGACAGGACTATGACTAAAGTTGAACGGCAAGAACACAGACGTCTGAACAGGCTGTGTTTCTACTGTGGTGATTCCACTCATGCTATTTCTAATTGTCCTAAGCGCACTAGGCGGTTCGATAGCTCTGCCGTCATTGGTACTGTACAGTCCAAATTCCTTCTGTCCATTACCTTGATATGCTCTTTGTCATCGTATTCTGTCATGGCGTTTGTGGATTCAGGCGCTGCCCTGAATCTGATGGATTTGGATTATGCTAAACGTTGTGGATTTTTCTTGGAGCCTTTGCGGTGTCCTATTCCGTTGAGAGGAATTGATGCTACACCTTTGGCCAAGAATAAGCCTCAGTACTGGGCCCAGCTGACCATGTGCATGGCTCCTGCACATCAGGAAGTTATTCGCTTTCTGGTACTGCATAATCTGCATGATGTGGTCGTGTTGGGGTTGCCATGGCTACAAACCCATAATCCAGTATTAGATTGGAACTCTATGTCGGTAACCAGCTGGGGTTGTCAGGGAGTACATGGTGATGTTCCATTTTTGTCTATTTCGTCATCCATTCCTTCTGACATCCCAGAGTTCTTGTCTGACTTTCAGGATGTATTTGAAGAGCCCAAGTCTGATGCCCTACCTCCGCATAGGAATTGTGATTGTGCTATCAATTTGATTCCTGGTAGTAAATTCCCTAAGGGTCGTTTATTTAATTTGTCCGTGCCTGAACACACCGCTATGCGCAGTTATGTGAAAGAATCCCTGGAGAAGGGACATATTCGCCCATCGTCATCACCATTGGGAGCAGGGTTCTTTTTTGTAGCCAAAAAGGATGGTTCGCTAAGACCGTGTATTGATTACCGCCTTCTTAATAAGATCACTGTTAAGTTTCAGTATCCCTTGCCATTGATATCTGACTTGTTTGCTCGGATTAAGGGGGCTAGTTGGTTTATTAAGATTGATCTTCGTGGTGCGTATAATCTGGTGAGAATCAGGCAGGGAGATGAATGGAAAACGGCATTTAATACGCCCGAGGGTCATTTTGAGTATCTGGTGATGCCGTTCGGACTTGCCAATGCTCCATCTGTTTTTCAGTCTTTTATGCATGACATTTTCCGTGAGTATCTGGATAAATTCCTGATTGTTTACTTGGATGACATTTTGATCTTCTCTGATGATTGGGAGTCTCATGTGAAGCAAGTCAGAATGGTTTTCCAGGTACTGCGTGCTAATTCCTTGTTCGTGAAGGGATCAAAGTGTCTCTTCGGTGTGCAGAAAGTTTCATTTTTGGGGTTCATCTTTTCCCCTTCTACTATCGAGATGGATCCGGTTAAGGTCCAGGCCATCCAGGATTGGACTCAGCCGACATCTCTGAAAAGTCTGCAGAAATTCCTGGGCTTTGCTAATTTTTATCGTCGCTTCATCTGTAATTTTTCTAGCATTGCCAGACCATTGACCGATTTGACCAAGAAGGGTGCTGATTTGGTTAATTGGTCTTCTGCTGCCGTGGAAGCTTTTCAGGAGTTGAAGCGTCGTTTTTGCTGTGCCCCTGTGTTGTGTCAACCAGATGTTTCTCTTCCGTTCCAGGTCGAGGTTGATGCTTCTGAGATTGGAGCAGGGGCGGTTTTGTCACAGAGAGGTTCTGGTTGCTCAGTGTTGAAACCATGTGCTTTCTTTTCCAGGAAATTTTCTGCTGCTGAGCGTAATTATGATGTGGGCAACCGAGAGTTGCTGGCCATGAAGTGGGCAATCGAGGAGTGGCGTCATTGGCTTGAGGGAGCTAAGCATCGCGTGGTGGTATTGACTGATCATAAGAATCTTACTTATCTCAAGTCTGCCAAGCGCTTGAATCCTAGACAGGCCCGTTGGTCGTTATTTTTTGCTCGTTTTGATTTTGTGATTTCGTACCTTCCGTGCTCTAAAAATGTGAAGGCGGATGCTCTGTCTAGGAGTTTTGTGCCCGACTCTCCGGGGTTATCTGAGCCGGCGAGTATCCTCAAGGAAGGAGTCATTGTGTCTGCCATCTCTCCTGATTTGCGGAGAGTGTTGCAGAAATTTCAGGCTAATAAACCTGATCGTTGTCCGGCCGAGAAACTGTTCGTCCCTGATAGGTGGACTAGTAAAGTTATCTCTGAACTTCATTGTTCGGTGCTGGCTGGTCATCCAGGAATCTTTGGTACCAGAGAGTTAGTGGCTAGATCCTTCTGGTGGCCATCTCTGTCACGGGATGTGCGTGCTTTTGTGCAGTCCTGTGGGATTTGTGCTAGGGCTAAGCCCTGCTGTTCACGTGCCAGTGGGTTGCTTTTGCCCTTGCCGGTCCCGAAGAGGCCTTGGACACATATTTCGATGGATTTCATTTCTGACCTTCCCGTTTCTCAAAAGATGTCCGTCATTTGGGTGGTCTGTGATCGCTTTTCTAAAATGGTCAATCTGGTGCCCTTGGTTAAATTGCCTTCCTCCTCTGATTTGGTGCCTTTGTTCTTCCAGCATGTGGTTCGTTTGCATGGCATTCCTGAGAATATTATTTCTGACAGAGGTTCCCAGTTTGTCTCGAGGTTCTGGCGAGCCTTTTGTGGTAGGATGGGCATTGACCTATCTTTTTCCTCGGCCTTCCATCCTCAGACTAATGGCCAGACCGAACGAACCAATCAGACCTTGGAAACATATCTGAGATGTTTTGTTTCTGCTGACCAGGATGATTGGGTGTCATTTTTGCCGTTGGCTGAGTTCGCCCTTAATAATCGGGCCAGCTCGGCTACCTTGGTCTCTCCATTTTTCTGCAATTCTGTGTTCCATCCTCGTTTCTCTTCAGGACAGGTTGAGTCTTCGGACTGTCCTGGTGTGGATTCTGTGGTGGACAGGTTGCAGCAGATCTGGACTCAGGTAGTGGACAATTTGACCTTGTCCCAGGAGAAGGCTCAGCTTTTCGCTAATCGTAGACGCCGTGTGGGTCCCCGACTTCGTGTTGGGGATCTGGTTTGGTTATCTTCTCGTCATATTCCTATGAAGGTTTCCTCTCCTAAATTTAAACCTCGTTTTATTGGTCCGTATAGGATTTCTGAGATTCTCAATCCGGTGTCTTTTCGTCTGACCCTCCCAGACTCCTTTTCCATACATAATGTATTCCATAGGTCGTTGTTGAGAAGATACGTGGCACCTATGGTTCCATCTGTGGAGCCTCCTGCCCCTGTTTTGGTGGAGGGGGAATTGGAGTATATTGTGGAGAAAATTTTGGATTCTCGTGTCTCTAGACGGAAACTCCAGTATCTGGTCAAATGGAAGGGTTATGCTCAGGAGGATAATTCCTGGGTTTTTGCCTCTGATGTCCATGCCCCAGATCTTGTTCGTGCCTTTCATGTGGCTCATCCTGGTCGGCCTGGGGGTTCTGGTGAGGGTTCAGTGACCCCTCCTCAAGGGGGGGGTACTGTTGTGAATTCTGTGGCTGAATTCACTCCTGTTTTCACAAGTGGTATTGCAGCCTCTGGGCTTCCTCCCTCAGGTGTTTTGGTGAGCTCGTTGGCTGCCTTGCTATTTAACTCCACCTGAGTCTGTCTTCCTTGCTCCTTGTCAATGTTCCAGTGTTGGATCTGAGCTACTGCATCTTTCCTGTGGCCTGCTGCTCTGCTAGATAAGTGTTACTTTGTTTTTGTTTCCGTTTTTTCTGTCCAGCTGTGCTATTCTCTTTTGCTGGAAGCTCTGAGACGCAAAGGGTGCACCGCCGTGCCGTTAGTTCGGCACGGTGGATCTTTTTGCCCCCCTTTGCGTGGTTCTGCTTTAGGGTTTTTTGTAGACTGCATAGTTCTCTTTGCTATCCTCGCTCTGTCTAAAATATCGGGCCTCACTTTGCTGAATCTATTTCATTCCTACGTTTTGTCTTTTCATCTTGCTAACAGTCATTATATGTGGGGGGCTGCCTATTCCTTTGGGGTATTTCTCTGAGGCAAGTCAGGCTTGTATTTCTATCTTCAGGCTAGTCAGCTCCTCAGGCAGTGCCGAGTTGCATAGGTAGTGTTAGGCGCAATCCACTGCTGCTTTTAGTTGTGTGAGGATAGGTTCAGGTATTGCAGTCTGCAGAGATTCCACGTCTCAGAGCTTGTTCTATTGTTTTTGGGTTATTGCCATATCACTGTATGTGCGCTGATTACTGCACACTGTGTTGCCTGATAGCACAGCATAACAGTTGGGATGAGAAGGTGCTGGGATCAGGAGGTGCTGGGATCAGGAGGTGCTGGGATCAGGAGGTGCTGGGATGAGAAGGTGCTGGGATCAGGAGGTGCTGGGATCAGGAGGTGCTGGGATCAGGAGGTGCTGGGATCAGGAGGTGCAGTGAGAGGTATGGCGTGAGAGGGGTCCCAGGCTTACCGTGCAGGCTTCCGTTGGCAGAGGTGCAGCGGCAGAGGAGGCGCAGTAAGTGGGGTCCCTTTCTCCGGTAAGGTGATGGTGCAGCAGCCCGGTAAGCAGGAGAGCCGGGTGAATCCTGTTGTTAGCGGTGGTGGCGGCCATTTTCCTGAGGCCGCGCGTGCGCAGATGGAGCGCTCTGCTTCCCGGGCTTCAGGAAAATGGCCGCGGGAGGCCGCGTGTTATGAAAGGTAATTCAGTACCACAATGGACATAGAGGTCAGCGCACATACAGTGACCTGGCAATAACCCAAAAAACAAGAACGAGCTCTGAGACGTGGGAACTCTGTTGACCGCAATCCCTAATCCTCTCCAACCACACTAAAGGCAGCCGTGGATTGCGCCTAACGCTCCCTATGCAACTCGGCACGGCCTGAGAAACTAGCTAGCCTGAACATAGAAAATAAGCCTACCTTGCCTCAGAGAAATACCCCAAAGGAAAAGGCAGCCCCCACATATAATGACTGTGAGTTAAGATGAAAAGACAAACGTAGAGATGAAATAGATTTAGCAAAGTGAGGCCCAACTTTCTGAACAGAGCGAGGATAGGAAAGGTAACTTTGCGGTCAACACAAAACCCTACAAACACCACGCAAAGGGGGCAAAAAGACCCTCCGTACCGAACTAACGGCACGGAGGTACACCCTCTGCGTCCCAGAGCTTCCAGCAAGCAGTAAAAAACAAATTGACAAGCTGGACAGAAAAAAACAGCAAACAGATAGCAAAGAGTAACTTAGCTATGCAGAGCAGCAGGCCACAGGAACGATCCAGGAGGAAACAGGTCCAATACTAGAACACTGACTGGAGGCCAGGATCAAAGCACTAGGTGGAGTTAAATAGAGCAGCACCTAACGACTTCACCACATCACCTGAGGAAGGAAACTCAGAAGCCGCAGTACCACTTTCCTCCACCAACGGAAGCTCACAGAGAGAACCAGCCGAAGTGCCACTTGTGACCACAGGAGGGAGCTCTGCCACAGAATTCACAACAGTACCCCCCCCCTTGAGGAGGGGTCACCGAACCCTCACCAGAGCTCCCAGGACGACCAGGATGGGCCATATGAAAGGCACGAACAAGATCGGGAGCATGGACATCAGAGGCAAAGACCCAGGAATTATCTTCCTGAGCATAACCCTTCCACTTAACCAGATACTGGAGTTTCCGCCTTGAAACACGAGAATCCAAAATCTTCTCCACAATATACTCCAACTCCTCCTCCACCAAAACCGGGGCAGGAGGATCAACAGATGGAACCATAGGTGCCACGTATCTCCGCAACAATGACCTATGGAATACGTTATGTATGGGAAAAGAATCTGGAAGGGTCAGACGAAAAGACACAGGATTAAGAACCTCAGAAATCCTATACGGACCAATAAAACGAGGTTTAAACTTAGGAGAGGAAACCTTCATAGGAATATGACGAGAAGATAACCAAACCAAGTCCCCAACCCGAAGTCGGGGACCCACACAGCGTCTGCGATTAGCGAAACGTTGAGCCTTCTCCTGGGACAAAGTCAAATTGTCCACTACATGAGTCCAAATCTGCTGCAACCTGTCCACCACAGTATCCACACCAGGACAGTCCGAAGACTCAACCTGCCCTGAAGAGAAACGAGGATGGAACCCAGAGTTGCAGAAAAACGGTGAAACCAAGGTAGCCGAGCTGGCCCGATTATTAAGGGCGAACTCAGCCAAAGGCAAAAAGGACACCCAGTCATCCTGATCAGCAGAAACAAAGCATCTCAGATATGTTTCCAAGGTCTGATTGGTTCGTTCGGTCTGGCCATTAGTCTGAGGATGGAAAGCCGAGGAAAAAGACAAGTCAATGCCCATCCTACCACAAAAGACTCGCCAAAACCTCGAAACAAACTGGGAACCTCTGTCAGAAACGATATTCTCTGGAATGCCATGTAAACGAACCACATGCTGGAAAAACAATGGCACCAAATCAGAGGAGGAAGGCAATTTAGACAAGGGTACCAAATGGACCATCTTAGAGAAGCGATCACAGACCACCCAAATGACTGACATCTTTTGAGAGACGGGAAGATCTGAAATAAAATCCATAGAGATATGTGTCCAAGGCCTCTTCGGGACCGGCAAGGGCAAAAGCAACCCATTGGCACAAGAACAGCAGGGCTTAGCCCGAGCACAAATCCCACAGGACTGCACAAAAGTACGCACATCCCGCGACAGAGATGGCCACCAAAAGGATCTAGCCACTAACTCTCTGGTACCAAAGATTCCAGGATGACCAGCCAACACCGAACAATGAACCTCAGAGATAACTTTATTCGTCCACCTATCAGGGACAAACAGCTTCTCCGCTGGACAACGATCAGGTTTATTAGCCTGAAATTTTTGCAGCACCCGCCGCAAATCAGGGGAGATGGCAGACACAATTACTCCTTCCTTGAGGATACCCGCCGGCTCAGATAAACCCGGAGAGTCGGGCACAAAACTCCTAGACAGAGCATCCGCCTTCACATTTTTAGAGCCCAGAAGGTATGAAATCACAAAGTCAAAACGGGCAAAAAACAACGACCAACGAACATGTCTAGGATTCAACCGCTTGGCGGACTCGAGATAAGTCAAGTTCTTATGATCAGTCAAGACCACCACGCGATGCTTAGCTCCTTCAAGCCAATGACGCCACTCCTCGAATGCCCACTTCATGGCCAGCAACTCTCGATTGCCCACATCATAATTTCGCTCAGCAGGCGAAAACTTCCTGGAAAAGAAGGCGCATGGTTTCATCACTGAGCAATCAGAACTTCTCTGCGACAAAACAGCCCCTGCTCCAATCTCAGAAGCATCAACCTCGACCTGGAACGGAAGCGAAACATCTGGTTGACACAACACAGGGGCAGAAGAAAAACGACGCTTCAACTCTTGAAAAGCTTCCACCGCAGCAGAAGACCAATTGACCACATCAGCAACTTTCTTGGTCAAATCGGTCAATGGTTTAGCAATACTAGAAAAATTGCAGATGAAGCGACGATAAAAATTAGCAAAGCCCAGGAACTTTTGCAGACTTTTCAGAGATGTCGGCTGAGTCCAATTATGGATGGCTTGGACCTTAACAGGGTCCATCTCGATAGTAGAAGGGGAAAAGATGAACCCCAAAAATGAAACCTTCTGAACACCAAAGAGACACTTTGATCCCTTCACAAACAAAGAATTAGCACGCAGGACCTGAAACACTGTTCTGACCTGCTTCACATAAGACTCCCAATCATCCGAGAAGATCAAAATGTCATCTAAGTACACAATCAGGAATTTATCCAGGTACTCTCGGAAGATGTCATGCATAAAGGACTGAAACACTGATGGAGCATTGGCAAGTCCGAACGGCATTACTAGATACTCAAAATGGCCCTCGGGCATATTAAATGCAGTTTTCCACTCATCGCCTCGGTTAATACGCACAAGATTATACGCACCACGAAGATCTATCTTGGTGAACCAACTAGCCCCCTTAATCCGAGCAAACAAATCAGATAACAATGGCAAGGGGTACTGAAATTTAACCGTGATCTTATTTAGAAGGCGGTAATCTATACAAGGTCTCAGTGAACCATCCTTCTTGGCTACAAAAAAGAACCCTGCTCCTAATGGCGACGATGACGGGCGAATATGCCCCTTCTCTAAAGACTCCTTCACATAACTCCGCATAGCGGCGTGCTCAGGCACAGATAAATTAAACAGTCGACCTTTTGGGAATTTACTACCAGGAATCAAATTGATAGCACAATCACAATCCCTATGCGGAGGTAGGGTATCGGACTTGGGCTCATCAAATAAATCCCGGTAATCAGACAAGAACTCAGGAACCTCAGAAGGGGTGGATGACGAAATAGTCAGAAATGGGACATCACCATGTACCCCCTGACAACCCCAGCTGGACACAGACATGGATTTCCAATCTAATACTGGATTATGGACTTGTAGCCATGGCAACCCCAACACGACCACATCATGCAGATTATGCAACACCAGAAAGCGAATAACCTCCTGATATGCAGGAGCCATGCACATGGTCAGCTGGGTCCAGTACTGTGGCTTGTTCTTGACCAAAGGCGTAGCATCAATTCCTCTCAATGGAATAGGACACTGCAAGGGCTCCAAGAAGAACCCACAACGCCTAGCATACTCCAAGTCCATCAAATTCAGAGCAGCGCCTGAGTCCACAAATGCCATGACAGAATATGATGACAAAGAGCAGATCAAGGTAACAGACAGAAGAAATTTTGACTGTACCGTACCAATGGTGGCAGACCTAGCGAACCGTTTAGTGCGCTTAGGACAATCAGAGATAGCATGAGTGGAATCACCACAGTAGAAACACAGCCCATTCAGACGTCTGTGTTCTTGCCGTTCAACTCTGGTCAAAGTCCTATCGCACTGCATAGGCTCAGGTTTAAGCTCAGGTAATACCGCCAAATGGTGCACAGATTTACGCTCGCGCAAGCGTCGACCGATCTGAATGGCCAAAGACATAGACTCATTCAGACCAGCAGGCATAGGAAATCCCACCATGACATCCTTAAGGGCTTCAGAGAGACCTTTTCTGAAAATAGCTGCGAGCGCACCTTCATTCCACTGAGTGAGTACGGACCACTTTCTAAATTTCTGACAATATACCTCTATTTCATCCTGACCCTGACACAGAGCCAGCAATTTCTTCTCTGCCGGATCCACAGAATTAGGCTCATCGTACAGCAATCCGAGCGCCAGGAAAAATGCATCGATATTACTTAATGCAGGATCTCCTGACGCAAGAGAAAATGCCCAGTCCTGAGGGTCGCCACGCAAAAAAGAAATAACGATCCTAACTTGTTGAACTGGGTCACCAGAGAAGCGAGGTCTCAAAGCCAGAAATAGTTTACAATTATTTTTGAAACTCAGAAATTTAGTTCTATCTCCAAAAAACAAATCAGGAATAGGAATTCTCGGTTCTAACATAGAATTCTGAACCACAAAGTCTTGAATACTTTGTACTCTTGCCGTGAGCTGATCCACACATGAAGACAGACCTTTAATGTCCATTGCTACACCTGTGTTCTGAACCACCCAAATGTCTAGGGGAAAAAAAAGGCAAAACACAGTGCAAAGAAAAAAAATGGTCTCAGAACTTCTTTTTTCCCTCTATTGAGAATCATTAGTACTTTTGGCCTCCAGTACTGTTATGAAAGGCAATTCAGTACCACAATGGACATAGAGGTCAGCGCACATACAGTGACCTGGCAATAACCCAAAAAACAAGAACGAGCTCTGAGACGTGGGAACTCTGTTGACCGCAATCCCTAATCCTCTCCAACCACACTAAAGGCAGCTGTGGATTGCGCCTAGCGCTCCCTATGCAACTCGGCACGGCCTGAGAAACTAGCTAGCCTGAAGATAGAAAATAAGCCTACCTTGCCTCAGAGAAATACCCCAAAGGAAAAGGCAGCCCCCACATATAATGACTGTGAGTTAAGATGAAAAGACAAACGTAGAGATGAAATAGATTTAGCAAAGTGAGGCTCAACTTTCTGAACAGAGCGAGGATAGGAAAGGTAACTTTGCGGTCAACACAAAACCCTACAAACACCACGCAAAGGGGGCAAAAAGACCCTCCGTACCGAACTAACGGCACTGAGGTACACCCTCTGCGTCCCAGAGCTTCCAGCAAGCAGTAAAAAACAAATTGACAAGCTGGACAGAAAAAAACAGCAAACAGATAGCAAAGAGTAACTTAGCTACGCAGAGCAGCAGGCTACAGGAACGATCCAGGAGGAAACAGGTCCAATACTAGAACATTGACTGGAGGCCAGGATCAAAGCACTAGGTGGAGTTAAATAGAGCAGCACCTAACGACTTCACCACATCACCTGAGGAAGGAAACTCAGAAGCCGCAGTACCACTTTCCTCCACCAACGGAAGCTCACAGAGAGAACCAGCCGAAGTGCCACTTGTGACCACCGCAGGGAGCTCTGCCACAGAATTCACAACAGCCGCGCGTGCGCAGATGGAGATCGCGGCGGCCATTTTCCTGAAGCCCCGGGAAGCAAAGCGCTCCATCTGTGCACGCGCGGCCTCTGGAAAATGGCCGCCACCACCGCTAACGGCAGGATTCACCCGGCTCTCCTGCTTACCGGGCTGCTGCACCATCACCTTACCGGAGAAAGGGACCCCACTTACTACGCCTCCTCTGCCGCCGCACCTCTGCCGCCGCACCTCTGCCACCACGGTAAGGCCTGCATTTCGACTATTAGACGCACCCCCCATTTTCCCCCCTTTTTTGGGGGGGAAAAAGTGCGTCTTGTAGTCCGAAAAATACGGTACCTTTTCCCTGACGGACTGGGTTTGGCTAACAGCCCTATCAGATGGACCGCTACTCGGCTAAATGGTTCCTCCACAATGGGGAGGGGGCGTAATTTGGCCTTGCATCGATCTCCCCTCTTGCCAATGCGCTGGCAAATGTCACAGGTCTGGCAGTACTGACGAACGTCATAGGTTACCCCCGGCCAAAAGAAGTTTTGTGTCAGACGATGCCTGGTGCGACTGACGCCAAAGTGCCCGGCCAAGGGTATGTCATGAGAGATTCGCAGTAACTCCTGCCTATACTTCTTGGGAACTATCAGCTGTTTTATAGTGGGGCTCGTCCCTGTGTGGTGCTGCTCTGTGATTCGGTAGAGGAGTCCCTGCTTCCATACAAACTGTTCCCCTTCCAGTACCCCTCTCCCCTCCTGTGCCTTCCCACGATATCCCTCCAATGAAGGATCCTCAAGTAACTCCCTCTTAAATTCATCTGGGGTGGCCCAAGACATGTGTCTGGCTATGGGAATACGTGTAGGGCTGGGATGTCTTACCTGGGCCTTCTCTGAGTGTGATTCCGCCTCCGCAGCTCGAGCTTGTCTCCGGGTGGTCACAGGATATGTCTCAGCCAGAGGGGCAACCGAGAAGGCAGACAACATGGGCCCCAAGTCATTTACCAGCAAGACGTCTGCAAGCAAATCCTCCATCAAGCCGACCTCAACAAGGCCATCCCCGACTCCCCAGTTCAGGTGAATCCTGGCAGTGGGCAGTCGATGTATAGCTCCCCTTGCTACACGGACTGCCACTGTCTGGTCCGTCTTCTCTTGGTCCCGGACGAGATGAGGCTTCACAAGGGTCAAAGTTGCCCCGGAATCTCTTAGTCCCTGCATAAGTTTCCCATTAACCCACACGACTTGTCGATGCTGTTGTCGATTATCTGCCCAGGCTGTCTGCACGGGGTCTACTTCATGCAGCACTTCCTCCATCTCTTCCACCCCTTGGTTAGTCGTAGGCCCCAATGCCGGGTCAGCTTCGCCTTGGTAGCAGTGTACAGCAGCCCGGCTGAAGGTAGCTGTTCCCGCCTTTGGCCACTGGGTATGCTGAGTCCGGTTGGGACATTGTCTTTGCAGGTGGCCCAGCTGACGGCAGGTGTGGCATCGCACCCCAGGGGGACTGTGGTAGGCCGGGTTTCTATCTGGTCCCCCTATAATCTTCGGTGGTTTGGGGCCCTCCAGGTCCATGGGCGGACCCCTAGTGACCATCTTTGATCCAGACAACTGAGGCCTCCTGGCATCATGATGTTCATCGGCCAAACGAGCGGCTTCCTTAAGAGTCATTGGCCGCCTGTCCCGAAGCTATTCCTGTGTCTCGGGGGTTAGTCCATTAAAGAATCGTTCTAACAAGAAGAGCTGGAGGACGTCCTCCTTAGTGGTTGCTTGGCTCCCTTGTACCCACTGTGTCAGTGACCGCCGTAATTTACAGGCCCTTTCAGCGTGGGTACTTTTGGCGGTATGCCTCGCATACCGGGCCAAGATCACTTCTTTGATACGCTCATAGTCCATACAGTCCTCATCAGGTACCGTGCGATAGGCGTCCGCTGCCCGGCCTGTCAGCTTGCTGGCCAGAATCTGAACCCGTTCCTCCGGCTTCACCTGATGAAGGGCACACTGCCGCTCAAAGTCCTGCAGAAAGCCATCAATGTCTTCCTCTGACTCCCCCAACTGTCGGAAGGCATTATACTGGATCTTTTTGTGGCTTACTGTTGAAGGGACCTGGTCGAAGGCCAGAGCTCCTCCTGCTCGCTGACTCTCCTCTCTCCGCTCTGCTATCTCCATCTTGGCCAGCTCCACTTTGGTCCGCTCTGCCATCTCCATCTTGGCAAGCTCTATCCTGGTCCGCTCGGCCATCTTTTCCTTCAGATCAGTACGCACATCAGCCATCACCTCTCGTATGATCTCTAGCAGGGTTTGGGCCATAGAACGCCAGTCTGTTCTTTACCTCCCTCTGGAATTCAGTCTCCTCCACGTTTTCATTGGGGGGCGCTGCACTGTCGTGTTCCATGATGGCTGCTATCAAATCCGCTTTTGTTTTGTTGCTAGCGATCAACCCTCAGGCTTCCACCAGATCTTTTAATGTAGTCACCAGTGTAACGGGGTCTACCAAGCTGGGGTACCTCTTTCAGTACCACCCCATGTTTCAGGAGGTCTACTCTGCTTTGGCTGGAGTCTGAATGAAGGACGCTGTCTGGAATTGCTTGGTTACCTGGGCTCATATAAAAGATCACTGCTTCTCCACGTATTTCCAGTCTGACAAAACTTTACTCACAGGACACAGAATATATCACACAGATACAGAGGGCAGGCCAATAGAAAAGCGGCAGGCCAGACATACATTACAATAGCCGCAGGTGGCCGGACCCTGCCGATATTTACTGTGGAAATTACAAAGGTGGGGGGAGGACAAAAGGGGAATATCGTGTCCCCTCTGCCCAGGGGCGCAGCCTGTGGGCTGATGCATGAGGGACATGCATCTCGCATGGAACCTATTATACATACATATAACTGCACAACATATTCTGGGTGCTGAATGGTTCCGTAACACGTAACACCATCCATATAGTGTGATATAGTGACTGTATGTACCTGACCGCCACCTGTTATGAACAGGTGATTCAGAACCACAATGGACCTAGTGATTAAGAGCACACAAAGTGACCTGATAGTTACTAACATAGGACAAGCTCTGAGACGTGGGAACTCTGCTGACCGCAATCCCTAATCCTATCATACCACACTAGAGGTAGCCGTGGATTGCGCCTAACGCTCCCTATGCAACTCGGCACAGCCTGAGAAACTAACTAGCCCTGAAGATAGAAAAATAAGCCTACCTTGCCTCAGAGAAATTCCCCAAAGGAAAAGGCAGCCCCCCACATATAATGACTGTGAGTTAAGATGAAAATACAAACACAGAGATGAAATAGATTTTAGCAAAGTGAGGCCCGACTTACTGAATAGACCGAGGATAGGAAAGATAGCTTTGCGGTCAGCACAAAAACCTACAAACAACCACGCAGAGGGGCAAAAAGACCCTCCGCACCGACTAACGGTACGGAGGTGCTCCCTCTGCGTCTCAGAGCTTCCAGCAAGCAAGAAAAACCAATATAGCAAGCTGGACAGAAAATATAGCAAACAAAAGTAACACAAGCAGAACTTAGCTTATGCAGGGCAGACAGGCCACAAGAATGATCCAGGAGAGAGCCAGACCAATACTGGAACATTGACTGGAGGCCAGGAACAAAGAACAAGGTGGAGTTAAATAGAGCAGCACCTAACGACTTAACCTCGTCACCTGAGGAAGGAAACTCAGAAGCCGCAGCCCCACTCACATCCACCAGCGGAAGCTCATAGACAGAACCAGCCGAAGTACCACTCATGACCACAGGAGGGAGCTTGATCACAGAATTCACAACAGTACCCCCCCCTTGAGGAGGGGTCACCGAACCCTCACCAGAGCCCCCAGGCCGACCAGGATGAGCCAAATGAAAGGCACGAACCAGATCGGCAGCATGAACATCAGAGGCAAAGACCCAGGAATTATCTTCCTGACCATAACCCTTCCACTTAACCAGGTACTGAAGTTTCCGTCTCGAAATACGAGAATCCAAAATCTTCTCCACTATATACTCCAACTCCCCCTCAACCAAAACCGGGGCAGGAGGATCAACGGATGGAACCACAGGTGCCACGTATCTCCGCAACAATGACCTATGGAATACGTTATGGATGGAAAAAGAAGCTGGAAGGGTCAAACGAAAAGACACAGGATTAAGAACCTCAGAAATCCTATATGGACCAATGAAACGAGGCTTAAACTTAGAAGAGGAAACCTTCATAGGAATATAACGAGATGACAACCAAACCAAATCCCCAACACGAAGTCGGGGACCCACACAGCGCCTGCGGTTAGCGAAACGTTGAGCCTTCTCCTGAGACAATGTCAAATTGCCCACCACATGAGTCCAAATCTGCTGCAACCTATCCACCACAGTATCCACACCAGGACAGTCAGAAGACTCAACCTGCCCTGAAGAGAAACGAGGATGGAACCCAGAGTTGCAGAAAAACGGTGAAACCAAGGTAGCCGAGCTGGCCCGATTATTAAGGGCGAACTCAGCCAAAGGCAAAAAGGACACCCAGTCATCCTGATCAGCAGAAACAAAGCATCTCAGATATGTTTCCAAGGTCTGATTGGTTCGTTCAGTCTGGCCATTTGTCTGAGGATGGAAAGCCGAGGAAAAAGACAAATCAATGCCCATCCTAGCACAAAAGGCTCGCCAAAACCTCGAAACAAACTGGGAACCTCTGTCAGAAACGATGTTCTCCGGAATGCCATGTAAATGAACCACATGCCGGAAGAACAATGGCACCAAATCAGAGGAGGAAGGCAATTTAGACAAGGGTACCAAATGGACCATCTTCGAGAAGCGATCACAAACAACCCAAATGACCGACATTTTTTGAGAGACGGGGAGATCCGAAATAAAATCCATAGAGATATGTGTCCAGGGCCTCTTCGGGACTGGCAAGGGCAAAAGCAACCCACTGGCACGAGAACAGCAGGGCTTAGCCCGAGCACAAATCCCACAGGACTGCTCAAACGAACGCACATCCCGCGACAGAGACGGCCACCAAAAGGATCTAGCCACCAAATCTCTGGTACCAAAGATTCCAGGATGACCAGCCAACACCGAACAATGAACCTCAGAGATAACTCTACTCGTCCATTTATCAGGGACAAACAGTTTCTCCGCTGGGCAACGGTCAGGTCTATTAGCCTGAAATTTTTGCAGCACCCGCCGCAAATCAGGGGAGATGGCAGACAAAATTACCCCCTCTTTGAGAATACCCGCCGGCTCAGACAAACCCGGAGAGTCGGGCACAAAACTCCTAGACAGGGCATCCGCCTTCACATTTTTAGAGCCCAGAAGGTACGAAACCACAAAGTCAAAGCGGGAGAAAAACAGCGACCAACGAGCCTGTCTAGGATTCAACCGTTTGGCAGACACGAGATAAGTCAAGTTCTTGTGATCAGTCAAGACCACCACGCGATGCTTAGCTCCTTCAAGCTAATGACACCACTCCTCGAATGCCCACTTCATGGCCAGCAACTCTCGATTGCCAACATCATAATTACGCTCAGCAGGCGAAAACTTCCTGGAAAAGAAGGCGCATGGTTTCATCACCGAGCCATCAGAACTTCTTTGCGACAAAACAGCCCCTGCTCCAATCTCAGAAGCATCAACCTCAACCTGGAACGGGAACGAAACATCTGGTTGACACAACACAGGGGCAGAAGAAAAACGACGCTTCAACTCTTGAAAAGCTTCCACAGCAGCAGAAGACCAATTGACCACATCAGCACCCTTCTTGGTTATATCAGTCAACGGTTTAGCAATACTAGAAAAATTATTGATGAAGCGACGATAAAAATTAGCAAAGCCCAGGAACTTTTGCAGACTCTTCAGAGATGTCGGCTGAGTCCAATCATAAATGGCCTGAACTTTAACAGGGTCCATCTCGATAGTAGAAGGGGAAAAAATGAAACCCAAAAATGAAACCTTCTGAACACCAAAGAGACACTTTGACCCCTTCACAAACAAAGAATTCGCACGCAGGACCTGGAACACCATTCTGACCTGCTTCACGTGAGACTCCCAATCATCCGAGAAGACCAAAATATCATCCAAGTATACAATCAGGAATTTATCCAGGTACTCTCGGAAGATGTCATGCATAAAAGACTGAAACACTGATGGAGCATTAGAAAGCCCGAATGGCATAACCAGGTACTCAAAATGGCCCTCGGGCGTATTAAATGCTGTTTTCCATTCATCGCCCTGTTTAATGCGCACAAGATTATACGCACCACGAAGATCTATCTTGGTGAACCAACTAGCCCCCTTAATCCGAGCAAACAAATCAGACAGCAGCGGCAAGGGGTACTGAAATTTGACCGTGATTTTATTTAAAAGGCGGTAATCAATACAAGGTCTCAGCGAACCATCCTTCTTGGCCACAAAAAAGAATCCTGCTCCCAATGGCGACGACGACGGGCGAATATGACCCTTCTCCAAGGATTCTTTTACGTAACTCCGCATAGCGGCGTGCTCAGGCACAGACAAATTAAACAGTCGACCTTTAGGAAACTTACTACCAGGAATCAAATCGATAGCACAATCACAATCCCTATGCGGAGGTAGGGCACTGGACTTGGGCTCATCAAATACATCCCGGTAATCCGACAAGAACTCTGGGACCTCAGAAGGGGTGGATGATGAAATAGACAGAAATGGAATATCACCATGTACCCCCTGACAACCCCAGCTGGACACAGACATTGATTTCCAATCCAATACTGGGTTATGGACTTGTAGCCATGGCAACCCCAACACGACCACATCATGCAGATTATGCAACACCGAAAAGCGAATATCCTCCTGATGCGCAGGAGCCATGCACATGGTCAGCTGGGTCCAGTACTGAGGCTTATTCTTGGCCAAAGGCGTAGCATCAATTCCTCTCAATGGAATAGGATACTGCAAGGGCTCCAAGAAAAACCCACAGCGCCTAGCATACTCCAAGTCCATTAAATTCAGGGCAGCGCCTGAATCCACAAATGCCATGACAGAATAGGATGACAAAGAGCAGATCAAAGTAACGGACAAAAGAAATTTCGACTGTACCGTACCAATGGTGGCAGACCTAGCGAACCGCTTAGTGCGCTTAGGACAATCGGAGATAGCATGAGTGGAATCACCACAGTAAAAACACAGCCCATTCCGTCGTCTGTGTTCTTGCCGTTCAGCTCTGGTCAAAGTCCTATTGCATTGCATAGGCTCAGGTTTATGCTCAGATAATACCGCCAAATGGTGCACAGTTTTACGCTCACGTAAGCGTCGATCGATCTGAATGGCCAAAGACATAGACTCATTCAGACCAGCAGGCATAGGAAATCCCACCATGACATCCTTAAGGACGTCAGAGAGACCCTCTCTGAAAATTGCTGCCAGAGCACATTCATTCCATTGAGTGAACACAGACCACTTCCTAAATTTCTGACAATATATCTCTACCTCATCCTGACCCTGACACAGAGCCAGCAAGATTTTCTCTGCCTGATCCACTGAATTAGGTTCATCATAAAGCAACCCGAGTGCCAGAAAAAACACATCAATATCACATAATGCAGGATCTCCTGGCGCAAGGGAAAATGCCCAGTCTTGAGGGTCGCCACGTAATAAAGAAATAATGATCTTTACTTGTTGAACTGGGTCACCAGAGGAGCGGGGTTTCAAAGCCAGAAATAGTTTGCAATTATTTTTGAAATTCAGAAACTTAGCTCTAGCTCCAGAAAATAACTCAGGAATAGGAATTTTAGGTTCTAACATAGGATTCTGAACCACTAAATCTTGAATGTTCTGAACACTTATAGCGAGATTATCCATCAAAGAGGACAGACCTTGAATGTCCATGTCTACACCTGTGTTCTGAACCACCCTGATGTAAAGGGGAAAAGAAAGACAAAACACAGTGCAAAGAAAAAAAAATGGTCTCAGGACTTCTCTTTTCCCTCTATTGAGAAGCATTAGTACTTTGGGCCTCCAGTACTGTTATGAACAGGTGATTCAGAACCACAATGGACCTAGTGGTTAAGAGCACACAAAGTGACCTGATAGTTACTAACATAGGACGAGCTCTGAGACGTGGGAACTCTGCTGACCGCAATCCCTAATCCTATCATACCACACTAGAGGTAGCCGTGGATTGCGCCTAACGCTCCCTATGCAACTCGGCACAGCCTGAGAAACTAACTAGCCCTGAAGATAGAAAAATAAGCCTACCTTGCCTCAGAGAAATTCCCCAAAGGAAAAGGCAGCCCCCCACATATAATGACTGTGAGTTAAGATGAAAATACAAACACAGAGATGAAATAGATTTTAGCAAAGTGAGGCCCGGCTTACTGAATAGACCGAGGATAGGAAAGATAGCTTTGCGGTCAGCACAAAAACCTACAAACAACCACGCAGAGGGGCAAAAAGACCCTCCGCACCGACTAACGGTACGGAGGTGCTCCCTCTGCGTCTCAGAGCTTCCAGCAAGCAAGAAAAACCAATATAGCAAGCTGGACAGAAAATATAGCAAACAAAAGTAACACAAGCAGAACTTAGCTTATGCAGGGCAGACAGGCCACAAGAACGATCCAGGAGAGAGCCAGACCAATACTGGAACATTGACTGGAGGCCAGGAACAAAGAACTAGGTGGAGTTAAATAGAGCAGCACCTAACGACTTAACCTCGTCACCTGAGGAAGGAAACTCAGAAGCCGCAGCCCCACTCACATCCACCAGCGGAAGCTCATAGACAGAACCAGCCGAAGTACCACTCATGACCACAGGAGGGAGCTTGATCACAGAATTCACAACAGCCACCATCCATATAGTGCGATATAGTGACTGTATGTACCTGACCGTCACCATCCATATAGTGTGACATATTGACTGTATGTACCTGTTTGTCACCATCCATATAGTGTGACATAGTGACTGTATGTACCTGACCGCCACCATCCATATAGTGTGATATAGTGACTGTATGTACCTGACCGTCACCATCCATATAGTGTGACATAGTGACTGTATGTACCTGTCTGTCACCATCCATATAGTGTGATATAGTGACTTTATGTACCTGTTTGTCACCATCCACATAGTGTGATATAGTGACTGTATGTACCTGACCGTCACCATCCATATAATGTGATATAGTGACTGTATGTACCTGTTCGTCAGCATCCATACAGTGTGATATAGTGACTGTAGGTACCTGACCGTCACCATCCATATAGTGTGATATAGTGACTGTATGTACCTGACCGTCACCATCCATATAGTGTGATATAGTGACTGTATGTACCTGTTCGTCAACATCCATATAGTGTGATATAGTGGCTGTATGTACCTGACCGCCACCATCCATATAGTGTGATATAGTGACTGCATGTACCTGTTCGTCAGCATCCATATAGTGTGATATAGTGACTGTATGTACCTGACCGTCACCATCCATATAGTGATATAGTGACTGTATGTACCTGTTCGTCACCATCCATATAGTGATATAGTGACTGTATGTACCTGACCGTCACCATCCATATAGTGATATAGTGACTGTATGTACCTGTTCATCACCATCCATATAGTGTGATATAGTGACTGTATGTACCTGACCGTCACCATCTATATAGTGTGATATAGTGACTATGTACCTGACCGTCACGTCCATATGGTGTGATATAGTGACTGTATGTACCTGACCGCCACCATCCATATAGTGTGATATAGTGACTGTATGTACCTGACCGCCACCATCCATATAGTGTGACATAGTGACTGTATGTACCTGACCGCCACCATCCATATAGTGTGACATAGTGACTGTATGTACCTGACCATCACCATCCAGATCCTGAGGAAAATTTTAAAAGAGGGGGCAGGTGAGAGTTATATTAGTGAAGTGAGGTGATAGACCTGTCTAAAGAGATGTATTTTTAAAGCATGCTTAAAAATATGGGGGTTAGGGATTGGTCAGATTGTTCGGGGTAGTGCAATCCATAAAACTTGCTTTGTACAAAAAAAAAAAAAATAAAAGAGCATGAACCGCACCTCCAAAAATCATACGTTGATCTAAAGCCGCAAGTAAGGGTTCTAGCCCACTTTGGCTCTCACTGAAGAGCTTGAGGAAGGTGAGTTTCAGTGCTCCTTTCATTTTGGTGTTGGTGCTGGGTGGCGGCCATTGTTGCTGTGGCTTTGTGCTGGTGGGGCGGCGCAGTCTGGAGTAATGGGGACTCAGTCTTGCAGCATGGGTGCTGTGGGGCAACAGGCCGTCTGCCCTGCTGGTGCATTGCCGCTGTGGCGGTGGGCGCCGCACGGCTCCGCTCCATTAGGGCGGTAGGACCCACTACGAGGTTTGCCGTGACGTGGCAGTGGGCTTCATACAGTCTGATCAGAATGTTAAACTGAAAACCTCATGTTCAGTTATATAAATTTTTGCCTAGCGGCTTTAGATCAACTTATGATTTTGGAATGTGCGGTTCATGCTCTTTTTTTCCTTTTTTGCAATCCATAAAACTGGCGCAGCACAATAGGCGTCTTGGGGAGCATGTCATAAGTATTGGAAAAAGTCTTATCTGTCAGAATATGAATCATCAGATAACTTCTCCTGAGCATCTGTGGATCGTCAGCTCAGACGGATGTTACAGCCCAGGTTCAGTTTCCTAAATTGTTCCTCTATGGACATGAACGTTCTCTATTTCTTCCACATTTTGTGCTCTGATTAAAAATGAATACCTGTGGTTGAGTTGAATGGTTGTTTGTTCCACATTATATATTCTGTCTATAATGGCTGGTAATTAGAGAGGGATGCAGATAATAGAGAATTGGAAGAGGAAGCAGAACTTACTAATAGCACTACACTGATAGGAGTTCATTCAGAAGAAATGTCATCATTGCACAGTTATAAGGCATGTCTTCAGGACTTAGAATGATGTGTAGGAGAGAAATATAGACTTGAAGCCCCTAATACACACTGATCAACCTCAACATATGATTAACCCTTGCCCCCTGATATAAGGTTTGGATAAATAAGGCAGCAAATATACAGATCGTTCTTGAAATGGATCTGTTTGAAGCAGGAGAAAATGCAAGTATTGTGTGTAGCTCCTGGATCTTGGGAATCATTTCATAAAGCTTCCAATACATTGTCCTTGTGCTGATGTAACATCCAGAGGCAGTTGGGAGCTGTGTAGTGAGTGATGCCATACAGAATAGGTGTTGTTTATGTGCCATATCCCTGGGAGTATGTAATAGGGTTCAGGGTTGAGTATGTCACAGACCAACTCTTGAGGGGAATTTATTAACAGGAGTAAGATTCTCCTCGCAGGGAGTAAACGGGGTTAATAGAGTTAGAGCAAACAGTAAACAGTTAAGCAGAATCGAAACAGAAAGTTCTTATCAGTCCAGGGCGGTCCTGACTGGAGGGTCCTTATTCCAGCGTGGGTACAGTCAACAGCAGCGCTTGAAGATCCTGAAGTCTCTCCTCTGTCTCCTGGGAACTGGAGACTCCGGGGTTAAGTCTTTGCAGTCTTTTCTCCCAGTGAAGCTGGAAGCAGGAAGTAACTCAGCAACTCGGCTGCAAGTCTCTGTATATTAGGCTGGCAGGCTCCAGTAGCAATGCTACACACACTGAGCAGTTTACTTGTCACACTCAGGGGTCCTGGCTTGTCACTGCCGTCACTGGGGCTGCGCGCTCAGGTCACTGTAAGGGGATACGTCTTCTCTGATTACGGAGGTTTCCAAGTCCACACTCTCACATCTAGCCTTCACTACGACTGGTATCTCAGCCTCAGTGCCCTCACGGGGAGCCATCTCTCTCGGGGAGTGCGGCGCTGCAGCCTGCTTTCTCTCTGGCGTGCTGTCCCCTCTGTCTCGCACGCTCTGCTCTCCCGCTCTTTTCTGACAACACCCCTCTCTCTTCCTCTCTGTCCCCAGCAGTCACATGGTCCCTTCTGTCCAGGGCAGAAAGTCTCCCCCCCCCCCCAACAACCCAGCTGTCTGACTAAGTAGTTCCAGGTAAGGCGCAGGGAAAGCAACCTCCTTACATTCCCCCTCTCTTGAAGCTCGCTATTCCACGGGCGAGGACTATTCGTGCTACTCTTTGTTCTTTTGAGGGGAGTCAGATACCTGCAATTCTCACATCTCCTTCTGCCTTTCTTCTTTCACATACTGCCAAACTAAATGGTCTAGGAGTTGTTCATCAGTCAGGTTGAGATATTCTTCCTCTACCTCGTCGGCAGCCATGGAAGAAAATTCCTCAGACGAATTTTGTGTTGTCAAATTAGATTTTCCAACGGCATCCACTATCCTCTTCTTCTTTTTCTTCTTCTTTTTGGGTTTGCCGCTAGCAGATGCTTGCATGGACGATTCGTCCTTTTCCTTGTCGTTATCGGAAACTTTAGGGACTTCTTGCCCGGGCTTCTCAGTCTGGGGGCTTAGTACAAGTAATTCTTCTCCATAGCGCCCCTCTCTTTGACAGGAGCATTCTCGTCGAAACTAGAACCAGATGAATTAAGACCATGCAGGCTCTTCGTCATCTGCGCCGGGCTCTGCGGGCATCACTTCCCAGGGCTTCTCAGCCACACACCCTGTCTCACACAGCTGTTCCATTTCCCCTGTCCTATCAGGATCTTGTGAGCTGACAGCCAGCACACTGTTCACCTCAGTGGGCGACATCAGTGGTTCCTCCTTCTCATTGACTAGGACCTTGAAAACGAGCGTCGCAGGAACACTTGGCACTTTTTCCCCTTCTCCTGGGCATCCAACATTGTGGTACTGTCTTGCTCTAGGTGGGGCTTTTCTCTTCCTGCCGTACCACTCTCTCCAGGGGCGACATTCCCTCCAGTTAGCAGGACCCTCAGAGAGGTGAGCGGATCTCTGCCACCGCTCTTCTCGGGTAGGGCAATTTCTGGACATGTGTCCCACCCTTCTGCACGACCAGCACTCATGTCTGCGTCTGTCTGGAGGTCGCTTTAGTCTGGATCGTCGACCTCGGCGGGAGACATCTCTCATCTGCGGTTGCTCTTCACCCCAGGATACGGAGTTACACTCTGGGGCCACCACTGAAGCCTTCTTCATGCTACGCACCTCTCCACTATCTATTTCTGGCTGCTTCCACACGTTACCTCAGGGTATGCCACTGGTCCCCAAAACGGCAGTCAGGGCTTTCCCCAGACTCTCAATCTCTTCCCAGATTCTTCTTATCTTCAACCGGGAATCCCGGGTCCATGTCATCTCCTCTTCATTCTGACTGGGTGCTCCGCAATTGTAGCATGTCGGCAGTCTTCTTTGCCGAGTGGCACTAGTCTCACTTTGGGGGGCGGTCTCTCTTTCTCGCACCGGAGGGCTGTACTCTGCAGCAGGGGTCTTCTTATATTCAGCCACTTCCTCACGGACCCGCTTAACCTCCTTCAAGTCTTCTACCCATTGAGGGGCGGTTACCTCCCCGCTCCATACCTTCCCCACTGGCGCTACCACTCCTTGCTCTTGCTCGCGCAAGCGTGCCTCACTCCCGACCTCAGAGAAAATCATATCTGGCTTTACGCGCATGCGCTCTCGCAGGGCCTGTTTCATCAACACATCTTGCAAGCCTGTCACCAGTTGGTCTCGCAGCACAATGTCAATTGACCCCACCTACGCCGTCCTTCCATATGATGGCAGTATGAAGCTCCTGCAGGGCATTCATATATTGCGTTACGGTCTCCCCCTCTCTTTGTTCCCGGCGGAACAGTCGCATGCGCAGCTCCCCTACATCAGTGGGGTTCCCATGCGTCTCCTCAAGTATACGTAATACTTTGTCCAGGGTATCTCTCGCCTGGGGGGGTCTGAGCATAACAGAGTCCTGTGCATCCCCCTCTAGGGCCATCACAGCTATCTCCGCCTGCAGAGCCGGCATCATAGGATGCATCCGCATCATCCCTCGGATGCGCTCTGTCCAACTCCACAACATGACATCGCTCCCCGAGAATTTTTGCAGGTTAACCAACATGGCTCCCATGGAGATGCTAGACCTGGGGCCTCCCCCAACTGCTTGGTCTGCCCTTTCCACGCTACCGTGTGACATCCTGCCGACTACGCCAAGTGTAATTGAGTGCAGGGTTGAGTATGTCACCACGGAACAGACAGACCAACTGTTGAGGGGAATTTATTAACAGGACTAAGATTTTCCTTGCAGGGAGTAAACAGGGGGTTAATAGAGTTAAAGCAAACAGTAAACAGTTAAGCTGAATCGAAACGGTTAACGAATGTTCTTGAAACTTATCCGTCCAGGGCGGTCCTGACTGGAGAGTCCTTATTCCAACGTGAGTACAGTCACCAGCAGCGCTTGAAGATCCTGAAGTCTCTCCTGGGAACTGGAGACTCCGGGGTTAAGTCTTTTCAGTCTTTTCTCCCAGTGAAACTGGAAGCAGGAAGTAACTCAGCCACTCTGCTGCGAGTCTCTGTATATTAGGCTGGCAGTCTCTCTCTCTCTAGTAGCAATGCTACATGGAGCGCCCCCAGACACAGGGCCGCGGGTTACTAAGTACCGGTCCTCTCTGTCTCGGTTCTAGGGTTGTCACGGTGGCTGGACCCGGTCCGTGACCCTGCTAAGGGGAGTTCAATGAAAGGGGTGATGAAAGTCGGCCAAAGTTTCGTGACGCCACCTGTGGTATTCGGGTGACCGACGCTGCTTGGGGCCCACTGGGGTGATGTTATGGCAGCTGGATGGTATACCTTCCCACAGGTGAAGCATATCCCCAGGGCTTCCCAGTAGTGTAGGTGGTGATGATGTGAGGCGCGGTTAATAACGAGGACACAGGGTTGCAGTCTCTTTACCTTTTACTGAAGATTTCAGGATCCTCAATCCAGAGCACTGCTAACTGGGCTGTCTGAGACCGGCCAGTCCGAAGGCACATCCAGAGCTCCCTTTGCAGGTGGAAATCAGTGCCTACCAACTAGCGCCTGTGTGTTGTAGTTCTTCCCTGCTGAGCATTCGGGATAGTCCTCACAACTTTCGTATTCGTTCTCTCTCTCTCTCTCCGTCCCCCAAGTTTATCTGGATAGGACGCACCCGTTTCACGGGAAGGCTCGGAGCTATTCTGGGACCCTAGAGATGCCCCTCTCCACGTTTGCCCCCTATGTCTTCTTAGGTGATATATGGTAGACAGCCAACCTATAATCAACTGTCCTGCCGCTGTTTGAAGTAATGCTTGGAGTCAGTTACTTCCTCGGCGTTCCGGCCACCGGCTACGCGCCTCAGTAGGATGTTGCCGATCTCGGGGCACGACTCCTACTGGCTCTCCTTTGTGCTGTGATCTCGTTTCTCACTTCTCCACAATATCCTTTGCTTTGTGTCCTTTCTTAGGATGCCGCCGCAAGGTAGTGCAGGCACGGCTCCGTCACTTTCTATCCTTTCTGCTAGATACCTGCCAGGAACTGACAGGTCCTCCCTGGAGCTCTCCCAGGCTGCGTTCTGTTCTAACTTCCTATCCAACCCCCAGTTTTACCAGTGTGAGGAGTGGCCTAATACATAGTGCCTTTTGCTCCCCCTGGTGGCCGGAGTGTGAAGTGTAATGTGTGACTGTGATACCTGGTCAGGTGAACTCCTTTAGTGCAATCAGACATAACATCACTCCCCTTAGTGGCAGAGCGACATTACTGCAACGACTAGGACTCTGGGGCGTTGCACTACACACACACTGAGCAGTTGACTTGTCACACTCAGGGGTCCTGGTGTTGTGAATTCTGTGGTCACAAGTGGTATTGCAGTCTCTGGGCGTCCTCCCTCAGGTGTTTTGGTGAGCTCGTTGGCTGCCTTGCTATTTAGCTCCACCTGAGTCTGTCTTCCTTGCTCCTTGTCAATGTTCCAGTGTTGGATCTGAGCTACTGCATCTTTCCTTGGGCCTGCTGCTCTGCTAGATAAGTGCTTCTAGTTTGTTTTCTGTTTTTTCTGTCCAGCTTGTTATTATCTTTTGCTGGAAGCTCTGAGAAGCAAAGGGGTGCACCGCCGTGCTGTTAGTTCGGCACGGTGGGTCTTTTTTGCCCCTTTGCGTGGTTTTCGTTTTAGGGTTTTTTGTAGACTGCATAGTTCTCTTTGCTATCCTCGCTCTGTCTAGAATATCGGGCCTCACTTTGCTGAATCTATTTCATTCCTACGTTTGTCTTTTCATCTTGCTAACAGTCATTATATGTGGGGGCTGCCTATTCCTTTGGGGTATTTCTCTGAGGTAAGTCAGGCTTGTATTTCTATCTTCAGGCTAGTCAGCTCCTCAGGCAGTGCCGAGTTGCATAGGTAGTGATAGGCGCAATCCACTGCTGCTTCCAGTTGTGTGAGGACAGTTCAGGTACTGCAGTCTACAGAGATTCCACGTCTCAGAGCTCGTCCTATTGTTTTGGGTTTTTGCCAGATCTCTGTATGTGCGCTGATTACTGCACGCTGTGTTGCCTGATTGCCAGCCATAACAGTACAAGGAGCCAATTCAATGATTTCCAATAGAGGGAAAAAAGAAATCCTGACATCATTTTTTTTTCTTAGCTCTGTCTTCAGTCTTTTTTTTCCCCTAGACATTAGAGTGCTTCAGGACACAGCTGTGGACATGGATATTCAGGCTCTGTGCTCCTCAATGGATAATCTCGTTGTAAATGTACAAAAGATTCAAGATACTATTGATCAGAAATCGATGCTAGAACCAAGAATTCCGATTCCTGATTTGTTTTTTGGTGACAGAACTAAGTTCCTGAGCTTCAGAAATAATTGTAAGCTATTTTTGGCCTTGAAACCTCATTCTTCTGGTAATCCTATTCAACAGGTTTTGATTATTATTTCTTTTTTGCGCGGCGACCCACAGGACTGGGCGTTTTCTCTTGCACCAGGAGATTCTGCATTGAGTAATATTGATGCATTTTTCCAGGCGCTGGGATTGCTTTACGATGAGCCTAATTCAGTGGATCAAGCTGAGAAAAATCTGCTGGCTTTATGCCAGGGTCAGGATGATGTAGAAGTATATTGTCAGAAATTTAGAAAATGGTCAGTACTCACTCTGTGGAATGAATCTGCACTAGCGGCTTTGTTCAGAAAGGGTCTCTCTGAAGCTCTTAAGGATGTAATGGTGGGATTTCCTATGCCTGCTGGTTTGAATGAGTCTATGTCCTTGGCCATTCAGATCGGTCGTCGCTTGCGCGAGCGTAAATCTGTGCACCATCTGGCGGTATTGTCTGAGAGTAAGCCTGAGCCTATGCAGTGCAACAGGACTATGACTAAAGTAGAACGGCACGAACACAGACGTCTGAACAGACTGTGTTTCTATTGTGGTGATTCTACTCATGCTATTTCTAATTGTCCTAAACGCACTAGGCGGTTCGATAGCTCTGCCGTTATTGGTACTGTACAGTCCAAATTCCTTTTGTCCATTACCTTAATGTGCTCTTTGTCATCATATTCTGTCATGGCGTTTGTGGATTCAGGCGCTGCCCTGAATCTGATGGATTTGGATTATGCTAAACGTTGTGGATTTTTCTTGGAGCCTTTGCGGTGTCCTATTCCGTTGAGAGGAATTGATGCTACACCTCTGGCCAAGAATAAGCCTCAGTACTGGGCCCAGCTGACCATGTGCATGGCTCCTGCACATCAGGAAGTTATTCGCTTTTTGGTACTGCATAATTTGCATGATGTGGTCGTGTTGGGGTTGCCATGGCTACAAACCCATAATCCAGTATTGGATTGGAACTCTATGTCGGTAACCAGCTGGGGTTGTCAGGGAGTACATGGTGATGTTCCATTTTTGTCTATTTCGTCATCCATTCCTTCTGACATCCCAGAGTTCTTGTCGGACTTTCAGGATGTATTTGAAGAGTCCAAGTCTGATGCCCTTCCTCCGCATAGGAATTGTGATTGTGCTATCGATTTGATTCCTGGTAGTAAATTCCCTAAGGGTCGTTTATTTAATTTGTCCGTACCTGAACACACCGCTATGCGCAGTTATGTGAAGGAGTCCCTGGAGAAGGGACATATTCGCCCATCGTCGTCACCATTGGGAGCAGGGTTCTTTTTTGTAGCCAAGAAGGATGGTTCGCTAAGACCGTGTATTGATTACCGCCTTCTTAATAAGATCACTGTTAAGTTTCAGTATCCCTTGCCATTGATTTCTGACTTGTTTGCTCGGATTAAGGGGGCTAGTTGGTTTACTAAGATTGATCTTCGTGGTGCGTATAATCTGGTGAGAATCAGGCAGGGAGATGAATGGAAAACGGCATTTAATACGCCCGAGGGTCATTTTGAGTATCTGGTGATGCCGTTCGGACTTGCCAATGCTCCATCTGTTTTTCAGTCTTTTATGCATGACATTTTTCGTGAGTATCTGGATAAATTCTTGATTGTTTACTTGGATGACATTTTGATCTTCTCAGATGATTGGGAGTCTCATGTAAAGCAAGTCAGAATGGTTTTCCAGGTACTGCGTGCTAATTCCTTGTTTGTGAAGGGATCAAAGTGTCTCTTCGGTGTGCAGAAAGTTTCATTTTTGGGGTTCATCTTTTCCCCTTCTACTATCGAGATGGATCCGGTTAAGGTTCAGGCCATCCAGGATTGGACTCAGCCGACATCTCTAAAAAGTTTGCAGAAATTCCTGGGCTTTGCTAATTTTTATCGTCGCTTCATCTGTAATTTTTCTAGCATTGCCAGACCATTGACCGATTTGACCAAGAAGGGTGCTGATTTGGTTAATTGGTCTTCTGCTGCCGTGGAAGCTTTTCAGGAGTTGAAGCGTCGTTTTTGCTGTGCCCCTGTGTTGTGTCAACCTGATGTTTCTCTTCCGTTCCAGGTCGAGGTTGATGCTTCTGAGATTGGTGCAGGGGCGGTTTTGTCACAGAGAGGTTCTGGTTGCTCAGTGTTCAAACCATGTGCTTTCTTTTCCAGGAAATTTTCTGCTGCTGAGCGTAATTATGATGTGGGCAACCGAGAGTTGCTGGCCATGAAGTGGGCATTCGAGGAGTGGCGTCATTGGCTTGAGGGTGCTAAGCATCGCGTGGTGGTTTTGACTGATCATAAGAACCTTACTTATCTTGAGTCTGCCAAGCGCTTGAATCCTAGACAGGCCCGTTGGTCGTTATTTTTTGCTCGTTTTGATTTTGTGAGAAACATATCTGAGATGTTTTGTTTCCGCTGACCAGGATGATTGGGTGTCATTTTTGCCGTTGGCTGAGTTCGCCCTTAATAATCGGGCCAGCTCGGCTACCTTGGTCTCTCCATTTTTCTGCAATTCTGGGTTCCATCCTCGTTTCTCTTCAGGACAGGTTGAGTCTTCGGACTGTCCTGGTGTGGATTATGTGGTGGACAGGTTGCAGCAGATCTGGACTCAGGTAGTGGACAATTTGACCTTGTCCCAGGAGAAGGCTCAGCTTTTCGCTAATCGCAGACGCCGTGTGGGACCCCGACTTCGTGTTGGGGATCTGGTTTGGTTATCTTCTCGTCATATACCTATGAAGGTTTCCTCTCCTAAATTTAAACCTCGTTTTATTGGTCCGTATAGGATTTCTGAGATTCTCAATCCGGTGTCTTTTCGTCTGACCCTCCCAGACTCCTTTTCCATACATAATGTATTCCATAGGTCGTTGTTGAGGAGATACGTGGCACCTATGGTTCCATCTGTGGAGCCTCCTGCCCCTGTTTTGGTGGAGGGGGAATTGGAGTATATTGTGGAGAAGATTTTGGATTCTCGTGTCTCTAGACGGAAACTCCAGTATCTGGTCAAATGGAAGGGTTATGCTCAGGAAGATAATTCCTGGGTTTTTGCCTCTGATGTCCATGCCCCAGATCTTGTTCGTGCCTTTCATGTGGCTCATCCTGGTCGGCCTGGGGGTTCTGGTGAGGGTTCGGTGACCCCTCCTCAAGGGGGGGGTACTGTTGTGAATTCTGTGGTCACAAGTGGTATTGCAGTCTCTGGGCGTCCTCCCTCAGGTGTTTTGGTGAGCTCGTTGGCTGCCTTGCTATTTAGCTCCACCTGAGTCTGTCTTCCTTGCTCCTTGTCAATGTTCCAGTGTTGGATCTGAGCTACTGCATCTTTCCTTGGGCCTGCTGCTCTGCTAGATAAGTGCTTCTAGTTTGTTTTCTGTTTTTTCTGTCCAGCTTGTTATTATCTTTTGCTGGAAGCTCTGAGAAGCAAAGGGGTGCACCGCCGTGCTGTTAGTTCGGCACGGTGGGTCTTTTTTGCCCCTTTGCGTGGTTTTCGTTTTAGGGTTTTTTGTAGACTGCATAGTTCTCTTTGCTATCCTCGCTCTGTCTAGAATATCGGGCCTCACTTTGCTGAATCTATTTCATTCCTACGTTTGTCTTTTCATCTTGCTAACAGTCATTATATGTGGGGGCTGCCTATTCCTTTGGGGTATTTCTCTGAGGTAAGTCAGGCTTGTATTTCTATCTTCAGGCTAGTCAGCTCCTCAGGCAGTGCCGAGTTGCATAGGTAGTGATAGGCGCAATCCACTGCTGCTTCCAGTTGTGTGAGGACAGTTCAGGTACTGCAGTCTACAGAGATTCCACGTCTCAGAGCTCGTCCTATTGTTTTGGGTTTTTGCCAGATCTCTGTATGTGCGCTGATTACTGCACGCTGTGTTGCCTGATTGCCAGCCATAACATCCTGGCTTGTCACCGGGGCTGCGCGCTCAGGTCACTGTCAGGAGATACGTCTTCTCTGTTTATGGAGGCTTCCAAGTCCACACTCTCACATCCAGCCTTCACTACGACTGGTATCTCAGCCTCAGTGCCCTCACGGGGAGCACTCTCTCTCAGAGAGGGTGGCGCTGCAGCCTGCTCTCTGGCGCGCTGTCCCCTCTGTCTCGCGCGCTGTCCCCTCTGTCTCGCGCGTTCTGCTCTCCCGCTCTTTTCTGACCACACCCCTCTCACTTCCTCTCTGCCCCCAGCAGTCACATGGTCCCTTCTGTCCAGGGCAGAAAGTCTTCCCCCCAACAACCCAGCTGTCTGACTAAGTAGTTCCAGGCAAGGAGCAGGGAAAGCAACCTCCTTACAAGTACATGGTCTACCCCTTGGGGGATGATTTGTGCTAGGTGCCTTCACTTTAGAATAACAGCACGTACAGGCGACTTTGGCAGATCTTGCAGATCAGAAATTTCAGAAAAGCTCTTGTGGCATAGATGCCATCCTATGGTAACTAAGTATTTAAATTGTTTCTCAAAAAAGTAATCCAAAATGTCTGCCATTTCCTATTTCAGGCTACAACCCATCCTTGCAAAGCATTATGATGGCTTGCTGTCTGTAGACACTGCACAAAACATGTCTTAGATCTACTGTAAATCCAGGGTCGGACTGGGACTAAAATTCAGCCCTGGCATTTGAAGTTACACAGGCCCACTTGTCACATGGTGACTGTATAATATCTTTGTACACTTGTAGGTTACAAGAAGTGAGGGGAGTGTAACACGACTATATAACATATAATCACAGCTGTATCCAACATTACAGCTCAGTCCTATTTATTGCTTTTAGTTGCAGTACAAAGAAAAGCCGCTGAAGATAATGAAGGGATGAGATGACCAAAGGCTATGGAACCTCATTCTGATGCTCCATAAACTTTGCCTACAGCCACTTTTGGTTCCGCTGTGCAGCACGAGACACGGTGACTCTGAAGAGCAGTGACATCAGTAACGTCACCGCTCTTCAGATATTCCGGGTCTTGCGCTGAGCTCGGTGACTGTGAAGAGCGGTATTGTTACTACTGTCACCACTCTTCAGAGTCACTGGGTCTCGCCAGGTCTGGGCTAGTAGTGGGGATGTCTGATAGACACCTCTCCATTACTTACACCAGGGATTGATAGCAGCTGTCATTACGCAGCTGACATCAACCCTAAAAATCATTACACTTACCAGAATTAAATGCTTTGGCGGCTGGGAAAAGCAGTAGAGTTAGCGCTATTCCCAGGCGTCGGGTGCTAATTACAACTGTCATCATCCTTGCCTGGTCTCCCTGCGAAGCATTTGTGCTGTATTTACATGGGCTGATCTCAGGCAGCTAAACGAGTGTGATCGACAATACTGAAGTCGTTCGCTTGCTTCCCGGCCTCTTTACACCAACTGAGAAAGAATGATGGGGAACAGAACAATCACAATTAGATCAATCTGTCCCCATACAGTATCATGTTATCAGCAGCACAACTACAGTTTACACCAGTGAAGTGCTGATGAGAACAAGGATTTCTGTTCCCACATAAACAATCCAATCACTGGATGAATAGGCAGCATTTTGCATGTTTAGTATAATACACCCCATAGTCCTCCATATATTATAATGTGCACCTCAGTCCTCCATATAGTATAATTCACTCCTCAGTCCTCCATATAGTATAATACACTCCTCAGTTTTCCATATAGCATAATATACTCTTCAGTTTTCCATATAGTATAATACACTCCTCAGTCCTCCATATAGTATAATACACTCCTCAGTCCTCCATATAGTATAATACACTCCTCATAGTCCTCCATATATTAAAATACACTGCTCATTCCTCCATATAGTATAATACACTCCTCAGTCCTCCATATAGTATAATGTACTGCCACAGTCCTCCAAATAGTATAATACACTCCTCATAGTGCTCCATATAGTATAATGCACCGCCATTGTCATCCATGTAGTACAATTCACTTCCCATAGTATAATGCACCCCGTAATTCTTCATATAGTATAATGTATTCCCCATAGTCCTCGATACAGTATAATGCAGCCCACATATAGTATAATGATGCCACTCCAGAGTATAATGCAGGCACCCCACAGAATATATTGTAGCCCCCCGAGTATAATGTAACCCCCCTGAATATATATGGTAGCCCCCTCATAGGGCATAATGCAGCCCCCCATAGAATATAATGTAGCTCCTCCATAGAATACAATGCAGCCCTCCTCATATAGTATAATGCAGCTCCCCATACAATATAATGTAGCCCACTCAGAGTATGATGCAATCACCCCTCATAGAATATAATACAGCCCCCCATAGAATATAATGTAGCCCCCAGAGAATGTAATACAGCCCCCCATAGAATGTAACACAGCCCCTCCATAGAATATAATACAGCCCACCTCCCCACAAAATATAATACAACCCCCTATGGAATATAACGTAGCCCCCATAGAATGTAATACAGCCCCCACATAGAATGTAATACAGCCCAGCCCCCATAGAATGTAATACAGCACAGCCCCCATAGAATGTAATACAGCACAGCCCCCATAGAATGTAATGCAGCACAGCCCCCATAGAATGTAATACAGCATAGCCCCCCATAGAATGTAATACAGCCCAGCCCCCATAGAATGTAATACAACACAGCCCCCATAGAATGTGTAACGGGGTCTACTGTGCTGTAGTACCTCTTACAGCACCCCCCCGTGTTTCAGGAGGTCCACTCCGCTTCTGCTGGACTCTGAATGAAGTACGCTGGCTAGAATTTCTTGATTACATGGGAGCATATAAAAGCTGACTGCTACTCCAGGTATTTCCAGTCTTAGGCCGGCTTCACACTTGCGAGTTTTACGGACGTAAGAGCGCAGAAACTACATCCGTAAAGCTCGCAAAACATACGGCACAATTATTCTCTATGCCCCTGCTCCTATCTGCCGTATTAAACTGATCAGTATTATACGGCTTTCTACGGCCGTAGAAAATCGCAGCATGCTGCCTTTGTCACCGTATTGCGCAAATAAAACGTCAATGAAAGTCTATGGAAGCCCCAAAAATACGGATTACACACGGACCAGCAGTGTGACTTGCGAGAAATACGCAGCGGTGTTAGCGAGAAAAGCCGGTAATTCATTGCGGTGTATAGTAAAATCACACTGACAGCTGACATTAGAATATGTAGAATAAATGTGTACACATAGAATAGGTATATATATATATATATATCAGTGAGACACATATATATATATATATATATTAATATTTCTTCCAGCGCTAGACAGCTTTAAAGCCGGTAATTCTGGAAGATGAGCCTATTCTGGCACTTGGCCACTCTCTTCCCATTCCCGTGTAGCGGTGGGATATGGGGTAATGAAGGGTTAATGCCACCTTGTAAGGTGACATTAAGCCAAATTAATAATGGAGAGGCGTCAATTATGACACCTATCCATTATTAATCCAATACTAGTAAAGGGTTAAAAAAAACACAAACACATTAAAAATTATTTTAATGAAATAAAAACAAAGGTTGTTGTATTATTTTATTTAACGCCCAATCCACTCACTGAAGACCCTCGTTCTGTAACAAAAAAAACATAATAAACCAACAATATCCTTACCTTCCGCAGATCTGTAAAGTCCAACGATGTAAATCCATCTGAAGGGGTTAAAATATTTTGCAGACACGAGCTTTGCTAATGCAGCAGCTCATGTCTGCAAAACCCTGGAGAATGTAGGTAAAGTAGGTCAATGACCTATATTTACCTGCATTTGCGGTGAGGCGCCCTCTGCTGGCTGTTTCTAGATCGTGGGAACTTTCCTAGAAAGCTCCCTGGCTCGAGTTCATATGAGGACAACCAGCAGAGGGCGCCTTCTTATGATCTCGGGCCAGGGAGCTTTCTAGGAAAGTTCCCACGATCTAGGAACAGCCAGCAGAGGGTGCCTCACCGCAAATGAAGGTAAATATAGGTCATTTACCTACATTCTCCGGGGTTTTGCAGACATGAGCTGCTGCATTAGCGGAGCTCGTGTCTGCAAAATATTTGTTTTTTTGTTACAGAACGAGGGCCTGCTGGTATTTACTGTGGGAATTACAAAGGTGGGGGAGGTCAGAAAGAGAATATCTTGTCCAGGGGCGCAGCCTGTGGACTGATGCATTTCACATGGAAACTATTATACAAAATATATATATATAGCATAACATATTCTTGGTGCTGGGGGTTCTGTAACAGAATGTAATAAAGCCCCCCATAGAATGTAATAAAGCACAGCCCCCATAGAATGTAATACAGCAAAGCCCCCATAGAATGTAATGCAGCCAGCCCCCATAGAATGTAATTTAGCCAGCCACCATAGAATGTAATTCAGCCAGCCCCTATAGAATGTAATGCAGCACAGCCCCCATAGAATGTAATGCAGCACAGCCCCCATAGAATGTAATGCAGCACAGCCCCCATAGAATGTAATGTAGCACAGCCCCATAGAATGTAATACAGCACAGCCCCCATAGAATGTAATGCAGCACAGACCCCACAGAATGTAATGCAGCACAGCCCCCATAGAATGTAATGCAGCACAGCCCCCATACCCATAGAATGTAATACAGCCAGCCCCCATAGAATGTAATGCAGCCAGCCCCCACAAAATGTAATGCAGCTCAGCCCCCTTAGAATGCAATGCAGCACAGCCATCGTAGAATGTAATGGAGCCCCCCATAGAATGTAATACAGCACAGCCCCCATAGAATGTAATACAGCCTGTCCCCATAGAATGTAATGCAACACAGCCCCTATAGAATGTAATGCAGCACAACCCCCATAGAATGTAATGCAGCCCAGCCCCCATAGAATGTAATACAGCACAGCCCTCATAGAATGTAATGAAGCCCCCCATAGAATGTAATACAGCACAGCCCCCATAGAATGTAATACAGCCAGCCCCATAGAATGTAATGCAACCAGCCCCCATGAGATGTAATGCAGCACATCCCCCATAGAATGTAATGCAGCACATCCTCCATAGAATGTAATACAGCCCAGCCCCCATAGAATGTAATACAGCACAGCCCCCATATAATGTAGTGTAGCCCCCCATAGAATGTAATGCAGCACAGCCCCCATAGGATGTAATGCAGCACAACCCCCATAGAATGTAATGCAGCACAGCCCCCATAGAATGTAATGAAGCCCCCAATAGAATGTAATACAGCCAGCCCCCATAGAATGTAATACAGCCAGCCCCCATAGAATATAATACAGCCAGCCCCCATAAAATGTAATGCAGCACAGCCCCCATAGAATGTAATACAGCACAACCCCCATAGAATGTAATGAAGCCCCCCATAGAATGTAATACAGCCAGCCCCCATAGAATGTAATACAGCCAGCCCCCATAGAATGTAATGCAGCACAGCCCCCATAGAATGTAATACAGCACAGCCCCCATAGAATGTAATACAGCCCCCCCAATTGCCCCACAATCCAGTTATCACTCACTGATATATTAAAAAAAACACTCTCCTCACCTCTCCTTGTGCCCCGCACTGCTCTCGGCTCTGGTCTCAGCAGCTGCAGTCTGCCCGGCAACACAGCAGGTGCGCGATGATATGACGTCATCGCGCACCCGCAGTGTCAGCACGAGGCAGAGTGGGGAATGATGGGAGAGTGAGCGACAGTGGACACTCTCTCCTCCATCATTGCATTCAACTCGACCGGCCTCATAGACGCCGGTATAGCTGAATGTGGGGCGGGGTGGGCGATTGGGGGGGTGAGTCGGCGCTGGGGGGAGTCAGCCCTAGCGCCGCTGATAGCGGCAGCAGCCCACTCCTGGCACCGGCCCTTCTGGCATTTGCCAGAAGTGCCCAATGGCCAGTCCAGCCCTGTGTAAATCTGACAGGCTTACAACGAGACGCGCAGCAAATCAACAGTAGGTTTGTTCTGTCTTCCTCCACGTAGGATGCTGTGTGGATTCCAACATACGGCTAAACCTTCATCCACATCCAAGTAAACAGACTGTGTTGATGCTTAAGTCTTATTTTTTAGGGTGATGATAACCAAAACTATAACGTTGAACAACAATGGTGGACAGTATTCATAGTAGATGATCGAATAGTGAATGATGTTGATGTACAAGGTGGATGTTCAGTGAATAATCATAGTGGATGACTGGTGAAAAACTGTAAAGAATAAGAGCATTTCAGTATATGCACATACAGGGTGCAATCACATAAATAACTGGGACATTACAGCAAGAATTATACAGAGTGCATTGCACAGTAATTCTAACAGCACTGTCCTATTCTATACAAGAATGCATCTATCTACATGCAGAGTACACCTGAACCTAACTGCAAGCTGCAAAGCACAATCTGCCTAACTATATCTGACTATAGGAGCTGCATAAGGCTTAAATACTCACACAAAACATAAGATGCATTAAACCTTTATAAACGTACCGAGATCCGTTAGGACAGGGGTAAGGAAGTAAGCGAGAAGGAGCACGTGGGCCTCTGTTCAGATCTGAGGAAAAATGGCTACTGAAGCTTGTCTTCACAAGAAGAATGTGGGCGGAACTAACCCATAAGACATTGCTCTTAGGAGGGAAAGGTTGGTAAACAACATGAAAAGTAGGCAACTGATGACCTCCAGTGGCCACAACTTGAATAACATGATAATTAACTTTCTGCACATTAAGATGGGCAGAACAAGGTTAATAGGCATAAAACAATGGAGGGAATGGGATGATGCAAAAAATGAGAGAGAGAGAAAGGTATATGATTGCCGTAATTTGGTTATTCTCAGACTACTGCCAGGTACCTGGGTAAGTTAGCCTGAAAGCCTGTAATATTGCACAGCATCATTTTGTACCACCACTATGGTTTACAAACATTAGATAAATTACCTGGATAGTGTGGACTGTAAAAATCGAGATATGGTAACTCTCACAAATATGTAAGGTGATCTGCAAAATGGCTGATTAACATACAGTATCAATACAGGCAGCTAGGTCATAGTGAATCGTGCTATGGAGAAAAACATGCACTGGCACTGGACATCCTCTTTTTTTCTGCCTCCTAGTAGTCGCTTTTATCCGAGCAATATTTACACTGACAAGTAGGTGATAGCACTTCAGTAAATAAGCATTGGGATCAGTGCCAACCGCCACCATCCATATAGTGTGTGATATACGGACTGTATGTACCTGACCGCGGCGCCACCATCCATATAGTGTGATATAGCGACCATATGTTCCTGACCGCCACCATCCATATAGTGTGTGATATAGGGACCGTATGTACCTGACCGCCACCATCCATATAGTGTGTGATATACGGACTATATGTACCTGACCGATATAGGGACCGTATGGTATGTACCTGACCGCCACCATCCATATAGTGTGATATAGCGACCATATGTTCCTGACCGCCACCATCCATATAGTGTGATATAGCGACCGTATGTTCCTGAACGCCACCATCCATATAGTGTGTGATATAGCGACCGTATGTACCTGACCGCCACCATCCATATAGTGTGATATAGAGACCATATGTACCTGACCGCCACCATCCATATAGTGTGATATAGCGACCATATGTACCTGACCGCCACCATCCATATAGTGTGTGATATACGGACTATATGTACCTGACCGCCACCATCCATATAGTGTGTGATATAGGGACCGTATGTACCTGACCGCCACCATCCATATAGTGTGTGATATACGGACTATATGTACCTGACCGATATAGGGACCGTATGGTATGTACCTGACCGCCACCATCCATATAGTGTGATATAGCGACCATATGTTCCTGACCGCCACCATCCATATAGTGTGATATAGCGACCGTATGTTCCTGAACGCCACCATCCATATAGTGTGTGATATAGCGACCGTATGTACCTGACCGCCACCATCCATATAGTGTGTGATATACGGACTATATGTACCTGACCTCCACCATCCATATAGTAGAAAAAATAAGGGGCTGACAGCACTCACTCAAGGGGGCGCTCGTTCAATGTCCAGGGAACCATCCCGGATATACCAAACAGTCCAAAAGTAGATGAACAGCGCTCCAGCCGGGTGTAGTAGTATCAAAACGATACTTTATTTCGCCATGAAACAGCAACGTTACGCCAGCTCCATGAATAAACCGGATTGGTTATGAGGATCGCTATAGGAGCACTGACATTGGCAGTTTGTTACCATGGAGACGACAACGCTGGATTCGGATTTGCTCATCGGAAGATAAACACTGCACTAATGTTGTATTTTGAAATGTTTTCACAACTATCTATGTTGCGGGTGCTTTTATATTGATCACTATGGACTTTATATTTCTCTGATCTGTATTTTATGTTGTACTTTTATAAGCAATTAGCGGCTGGATGGTGATTGGTGCCCTGCGTGGTATCCACACTATTTAAGCTGGCATTTTGTGTGTATGCTTGAAAAAGACCAGATTCTGGTCGAAACGTTGCTATTTCATTGCGAAATAAACTATCATTTGATGCTCAAAAATATCTCCAGGATCCGTCCTTTCCTCAACCCCCAATCTACTAAAATGCTTGTGCATGCCCTCATCATTTCCCGCCTTGACTACTGCAACATCCTTTTCTGTGGCCTCCCTGCTAACACCCTTGCACCTCTCCAGTCCATCCTTAACTCTGCTGCCCGACTAATCCATCTCTCTCCTCGCTACTCCTCCGCTTCCCCCCTCTGCAAATCTCTTCACTGGCTCCCATTCCCTCAGCGTATCCAGTTCAAATTACTAATACTGACCTACAAAGCCATCCACAACCTGTCTCCTCCATATATCTCTGAACTAATCTCTCGATATCTTCCCTCACGTGATCTCCGGTCCTCCCAAGACCTCCTTCTCTCCTCCACACTTATTCGCTCCTCATCCAATCGCCTCCAAGACTTCTCCCGAATATCCCCCATCCTCTGGAACTCTCTGCCCCAACACGTCCGACTATCAACCACAGTCGGATCCTTCAGACGGAACCTGAAAACTCATCTCTTCAGGAAAGCCTACAGCCTGCACTGACACCGCTGCTTCCTCATCACTATCGAAGCTACCGCCTCACCAACACCGGAGCTACCGCCTCACCAACACCGGAGCTACCGCCTCACCAACACCGGAGCTCCTGCAACCCTCAACCTACTGTCTCCTTCCCCATAATCCTGTAGAATGTAAGCCCACAAGGGCAGGGTCCTCGCCCCTCTGTATCAGTCCGTCATTGTTAGTTTGTTTACTGTATGTGATATTTGTAACTTGTATGTAACCCCTTCTCATGTACAGCACCATGGAATCAATGGTGCTATATAAATAAATAATAATAATAATACTACACCCGTCTGGAGCGCTGTTCATCTACTTTTGGACCATCCATATAGTGTGATATAGCAACTGTATGTACCTGACCGCCACCATTCATATAATATGTGATATAGCGACCGTATGTACCTTACCGCCACCATCCATATAATGTGTGATATAGGGACCGTATGTACCTGACTGCCACCATCCATATAGTGTGATATAGCAACCATATGTACCTTACCGCCACCATCCATATAGTGTGATATAGTGAATGTATGTACCTAACCGCCACCATCCATATAATGTGTGATATAGCGACCGTATGTACCTTACCGCCACCATCCATATAGAGTGTGATATAGGGACCGTATGTACCTGACCGCCACCATCCATATAGTGTGATATAGCGACTGTATGTACCTGACCGCCACCATCCATATAATGTGTGATATAGGGACCGTATGTACCTGACCGCCACCATCCATATAGTGTGATATAGCAACCATATGTACCTGACCGCCACCATCCATATAGTCTGATATAGTGAATGTATGTACCTAACCGCCACCATTCATATAGTGTGTGATATAGCGACTGTATGTACCTGACCCCCACCATCCATACAGTGTGATATAGTGACTGTATGTACCTGACCGCCACCATCCATGTAGTGTGTGATATAGTGACTGTATGTACCTGACTGCCACCATCCATATAGTGTGATATAGTGAATGTATGTACCTGACTGCCACCATCCATATAGTGTGTGATATAGCGACTGTATGTACCTGACCCCCACCATCCATACAGTGTGATATAGTGACTGTATGTACCTGACCGCCACCATCCATATAGTGTGTGATATAGTGACTGTATGTACCTGACTGCCACCATCCATATAGTGTGTGATATAGTGAATGTATGTACCTGACCGCCACCAACCATATAGTGTGTGATATAGTGAATGTATACACCTGACCACCACCATCCATATAGTGTGATATAGTGAATGTATGTACCTGACCACCACCATCCATATAGTGTGTGATATAGCGACTGTATGTACCTGACCCCCACCATCCATACAGTGTGATATAGTGACTGTATGTACCTGACCGCCACCATCCATATAGGGTGTGATATAGTGACTGTATGTACCTGACCGCCACCATCCATATAGTGTGATATAGCGATTATATGTACCTGACCGGCACCTTCCATATAGTGTGATATAGTGACCGTATGTACCTGACCGCCACCATCCATGTAGTGTGTGATATAGTGACTGTATGTACCTGACTGCCACCATCCATATAGTGTGATATAGTGACTGTATGTACCTGACTGCCACCATCCATATAGAGTGATATAGTGGCTGTATGTACCTGACCGCCACCATCCATATAGTGTGATATAGCGACTGTATTTACCTGACCGCCACCAACCATATAGTGTGTGATATAGTGAATGTATGTACCTGACTGCCGCCATCCATATAGTGTGTGATATAGTGAATGTATGTACCTGACCGCCACCAACCATATAGTGTGTGATATAGTGAATGTATACACTAACTGTATGTATGAATGTATGAATGTATACACTCAACCTACTGTCTCCTTCCCCATAATCCTGTAGAATGTAAGCCCGCAAGGGCAGGGTCCTCGCCCCTCTGTATCAGTCCGTCATTGTTAGTTTGTTTACTGTATGTGATATTTGTAACTTGTATGTAACCCCTTTTCATGTACAGCACCATGGAATCAATGGTGCTATATAAATAAATAATAATAATAATAATAATAATATACACCTGACCGCCACCATCCATATAGTGTGATATAGCGACTGTATGTACCTGACCGTCACCATCCATATAGTGTGATATAGTGAATGTATGTACCTGACCGCCACCATCCATATAGTGTGATATAACCATTAACCATTTTCTATGTATTCATTATTTATAAAAATCTGAAAAAAAGGCGATTAAACTTCACATTAGTGCATGTTTTAGTCATTTTTTTATGCAGATATGTGGCTTTGTGTGTTCTTCTGCAATTTTTGGGATGGCCATTCTGGCTACTGTGACATTACACCCTCTGTACAAAACCACACCTGCAGTATTTTTTTGTGGCGAAATGCACATACAGCATCTATAAAAATACAGCAACCTTTTTGATGCAGAAATTGAGCTCCCCAATAAAAGAAGCTCCTTTGTTGCCCATTTGACACCAGGCGAGCCTCCAAAGGCCTTTGGCTCACTCTTGAGTGCAGATGCACCGACTTCTGTCTGCTGCCTCTCCTGAGCAAGCTCTGCACTGGAGTTTAACCAATCCCATGGCTGAATACTCTTTAGGAATTAATCCGGACACTTTCTGAACATTCTTGGGAACCCTGAAGCCTTCTTCAGAGGATGCAAACTCTCACTTTGAAGTCCTTGATAATCTGACAAATGGTTGATTTAGGGTCAATCTTACAAGCAGCAGTGTCCTTGCCTGCAAAACCCTTTTAATGCAAATCAATGTTGACTGCACTTGTTTCCTTGGAGGTATTTATAGTTATGAGAAAACAATTATTTCAAATACCAGCTCCCTTTTAAAGCAACAATTCTGCTCTTATAAATCCAATTAGCATGACAGAGTCATATCAGCTGCCTTGCCCTCTTTAACGCTTAGGGTAGAGACAGACTGCTGTATTTCGCTTGCGAGAATCGCTTCGTAAACCTCGTACTGGCTGTGGGCTCTCCTGGCCTGAGCTTGACATCTGCATAGTAATCCATCACGCTGTCTTGCTCAGGTCAGGAGAGGTGCCAAGCCAATGCGTGCAGTGCTATGCGATTATTGCACGAGAAATACAGCAGTCTGTCTCTTCGCTTACTCCTGATCTAAGGAGAAGATCTCTGCAATGATGTAAACAGGTCATTTTATGGCAGGGTTGAAATTTAGTGAAATGAATTTTTTGTGATTTCACTAATATTTATATCAAGGAATTACTTTTATCTTTTTTGCAATTCATCTGATCACTCTGCATAATAATCTAGAGTTAATGCAAATTGCCATTGTAAAAACTGAGGCAGCAAATATTGTGAAAAACAAAATTTGTCAGTTTTTAAAACTTTTGGCCACGACTGAATGGTAAATATAGACATACTATACAGAGTTTTGGTTTATGACTTTATTGTCTTAAAAATCCAATGCTCTGATTAAGACATTTTTCCAGGCATTTTTTACCCATAAACTTTTCTTTAGGACTTGGAAAACATCTTGACAAAATATTGCAAAGTAAAAAAAGGCTTGGAATTTGTGTTTTTTTTTAAATTTTTATTAAATACACTGATGAAATGGTGTTCTTTGTCACGTGGTGGATTAGATGATCTTGTATGATCTCTCTTTTTCAGTATTTTTCATTAGGGTACCGTCACACAGTGCAATTTTGATCGCTACGACGGCACGATTTGTGACGTTCGAGCGATATAGTTACGATATCGCAGTGTCTGACACGCTCCTGCGATCAGGGACCCCGCTGAGAATCGTACGTCGTAGCAGATCGTTTGAAACTTTCTTTCGTCGTCTAGTGTCCCGCTGTGGCGGTATGATTGCATGGTGTAACATATATCGTATACGATGTGCGCATAGTAACCAACGGCTTCTACATCGCACATACGTCATGAAATTATCGCTCCAGCGTCGTAGATTGCAAAGTGTGACAGCAGTCTACGACGCTGGAGCGATATTGTTACGACGCTGGAGCGTCACGGATCGTACCGTCGTAGCGATGAAAATTGCACTGTGTGACGGTACCCTTAGGCTTAGCTCTTTGAGAGGTGAAGGTTTTATTTAATTAACAGTCATGTTGCTTTTGGGATCATAGACGTCACCATTGTCTACCGTACATTCTTTACACAAAGACATAACCTTCGTCATCCATTCACTCTTTTATGTCATGTCTGTCACGTCCTGGGTACAAACCTTTTTGGAACAATATAAGTCTTCTCTGGACTGAGTGCTGCTGTGTCCTGAATATTAAGCACTTTAAGTCACAGCTACTTTTATGTATCGCACATGGTATTGCACTTATGTAATGGGAAAGGAATGGTTTTTGTTCTAATGGCAGTGCCAGACTTACTGAAAAAAAACACAGTCAATAGTAGGACACAGCACAAAGTAGATTAGGCTAGGAACATAGCCTGTAGCTAAAGAGTTCGCCCACAAATAATTGTAATATTAGAGGCGATGTGCTCCCATGAAGGTAGACACATAGAAAAGAAGAGTGGAGTAAACTATTCAAAAACACTAGAAAAGACCTGACTACTATATGCAAACAACTTTATTGATCCAATGTTAAAAAGGGGGCTTTTTACTATATCAGGGGGAGCCAGAATGGTGAAAAGTGGGTGTACTGGCCCTAATAACGGCCTAGCAGTTACCCTACCTTGCCGTGGAGGTTGGCACCCTAGGAATCGATGTGGCGCCCCCGCTCCACGTCGGCTTACCCTTACTGACCATATTGAACTCTGAAGAGAAAAGAAAAGAAAGAACCACCGTGAAAAAATAAATGCTAAAATGTAAATGTGACCCTAATAAACCAGATTATTTTAGACACAGGGTGGGTCTAACTAAACTATCCAGTTCATTCACATATTTGTTACGGACTTCAATATTGGAATACAGAGTAATTGCTCATCAGGGGCAAGCAATTCTAAATCAAAATGTTGGTAAACAAGGCACAGGGGAATGAACAGTAGGTGATCAATGGGATCTAATAAATCTTAGGACATGGCCCAACATATACACATGAACAAATTTATAATAATCCAAGACATACAGATGATATCTACAAGGTATTCATCATTAGTCTATTCATATCTGTCCTGTAAGCAACCAGTTGCAGACACCAAATCCATAATTATGCATGGTGTCAGGGCCCCCATCAGGGCATTAAAGCCGTGACTGGCGTATGGGGCCCGGTGAGCAGAGGAGCAGGAGCGCGGCAGGTTAGCGGAACTTGTTTTTTTTTTGTTTTTTTATTTATTGAGAGCGGCGATCCAGGGTGGGCCCAGGGCAGTAAAGCTGGACACAGGGGAGGGCAGAAAGCTGGACACAGGGGGGCAGAAAGCTGGACACAGGGGGGGCAGAAAGCTGGACACAGGGGGGAGCAGAAAGCTGGACACAGTGGGGGGCAGAAAGCTGGACACGGGGTGGCAGAAAGCTGGACACAGGGGGGGGGCAGAAAGCTGGACACGGGGGGCAGAAAGCTGGACACGGGGGGCAGAAAGCTGGACACAGGGGGGCAGAAAGCTGGACACAGGGGGGGCAGAAAGCTGGACACAGGGGGCAGAAAGCTGGACACGGGCAGAAAGCTGGACACAGTGGGGGCAGAAAGCTGGACACAGTGGGGGCAGAAAGCTGGACACGGGGGGGCAGAAAGCTGGACATGGGGGGCAGAAAGCTGGACACAGGGGGGCAGAATGCTGCGCACAGGGCAGAATGCTGTGCACAGGGGCAGATTGCTGGACACAGGGGCAGATTGCTGGACACAGGGCAGATTGCTGGACACAGGGGCAGATTGCTGTACACAGGGGCAGATTGGAGAAACGTGGCATGATTGGAGACACAGGGGGCAGGATGACAGACATGGGGGCATGACTGGAGACACTGGGGCATGACTGGAGATAGATGGGGCAGAATTGAGACACAGGGGGCATGATTGGAGACACTGGAGGCAGGATTGGAGACAGATGGGGCAGGATCATGGGGCAGGATGGATACGGTGGGGGCAGGATGGATACAATGGAGACAGATGGGGCAGGATGGGGAGATCATATGGGGCAGGATGGATACTCATTAGGGCAGGATGGGAGAACATATGGCTGACGCCAGGAATGAGACACACGGGGGCTAGGATGGCGAATATTATTACCATAGGGGCTAATTAAGGGATATTATTACTTCAGTGATGTATTTATTTTATTTTTTGAGTATACTGTTCTAAATGGGGAGGGCGGTCCTATTACTGTGTAGAGTGATACTATGTCGCCTTCTTCATGTGGTGTAATGTAGAAGTTGGGAAAATTAAGTAATATTTTCTGCAAGTGGAACTTGAGATAACGGTGTTATTTCCTGCAGAGATGAGTCCTGGCTGGATGAAGTGATGGCGGTCTGTGCTGGATGAAAGATGAAGGACTTCACCTAGAGACGTCACTGGTGAGTCAGTGTGTTACCTATACACTGACACTATACACTGTATACTATATACAGAGGTCCTGTGTATAATGTCACCAGTGATCACTGGATTACCTATACATTATATACAGAGCTCCTGTGTATAATGTCACTGGTGATCACTGTATTACCTGTACACAGTCACTGCATACTAAGTACAGATCTCCTGTGTATAATGGCACTGATGGTGATAGTATTGTGGTTTTTTTTTATTATTGATCAGTATTGTAGTATTCAGTCACTATGTGGTGGTAATATGTGGTCTGGTCATGATGTTGTGGTATTTGTTCCTTGTATTTGATATTATTCGATCACTGTGGTGGTAATATGTCATCTGGCCATGGTGTGGCGGTATTTGTGCCTTGTAGATAGTATTATAGGTCACTGTGGTGATATGGTGTCTGGTCCTGGTGCTGTGGTATTTGTTCCTTGTATGTGGTATTATAGGTCATTTTAAAAATTGAAAAATAAATAAAAATATACCTAAATTGTATTGCATATTTTAACAAATATTTAATAGGTTACAGTAGAGTAGGGCCTGGCCAAAAGTGTCTACCTTGCCATTTTGGTGGCTTAAAAAATCTTTTGGCCAAAACAAAAGCTGCCAGCTATATGTGTGATCTGGTGATGGGAACTGTTAATGTGTGATAGGTGAGAAGTGGAGTTTTTCCAAGAAAGAGTGGTGGAACTGTGGACAGTTTGAGGGGTGGAGCGTGGAGGCGGGGCTGGGGTGGAGTTTGGGCGGAGTCTCAAGGGGGCCCCGGAAATTTTGCCAGTATGGGGCCCTGAAATTTCTAGTGGCAGCCCTGCATGGAGTAAAATCCCGAAGATAGAAACAAGTATGTTGCACTGTCCCGATTGGCCTCAATAGAGAAGTTAAATAATCTGAGACCACGGATTACATGATTCGGGTCGGTTTTTACCATCCCCAGTCTCGTGATCACTGTTATTCACAGAATAACGGCAATTGCAAAAAAAAGTCTGATTTCCCATTCATTTCTCTCTCCTCTGATATGATCTAGCATACCAGAGGAGAGAGAAATGGGGTCCCCTGAATTCCCCCCCCCCCCCGGTATCCCTGGACCCTCCAGCTCTGTTCCCCGGCCCTCGGCATCTTCTTCCGGGAAGAAAATGGCAGGTGCATGTGCAGTGTGTCCGCTGAGATCTGCCGGCCGGGACCTGGCAACAATAGATTTTTCCTATTGGTTAATTTTGATCACTGTGATAGACCCTATCACAGTGATCAAAATAAAAAAAATAGTAAATAAAACACCCCTTTATCATCCCCATAGTTAGGTAAAAATAATAACATTTAGAAAAGTATTTATTTGCATTAGAGATAGGGTTGGGGCTAGGGTTATGGTTGGGGTTAGAGCTAGGGTTAGGGTTGGGGCTAGGGTTCGGGTTAGGGCTAGGGTTAAGGTAGGGGCTATGGCTAGGGTTGGGGCTAGGGTTGTGTTGGGGTTAGGTGTTGTGAATTCTGCTTTTGGGTTCCCTCCAGTGGTTGTAGGTGGTAATGCAGTTGTCCCTGAGTTGCAGTCCTGGTCAGGTGTATCTGCTGATTGCAGCTCTGACTGGGGTATTTAGGTTTGCAAGATTCATTAGTCCTTGCCAGTTGTCCATGGTTCTGGGAGGTTTTGGATCTTTGTCTGGTTCCTCCTGCCTTGCTGCCATTTCAGCAAAGATAAGTGTCTGGTTTTTGTTTCTGTGGCACACATGCTGTGTGCTTAATAATTCTGTGCTATTCATTTGTTTTCTCTTGTCCAGCTTAGATTGTGTCAGTGTTTTCTCAGTCTTGCTGGATTCTCAGGAGTTGCAGATATACGCTTCACATCTTTAGTTAGATGGTGGAGTTTTTTGTATTTTCTGCTGTGGATATTTTTGGAAGGGTTTTAATACTGACCGCATAGTATTCTGTCCTATCCTTTCCTATTTTAGCTAGAGTGGCCTCTTTTGCTAAATCCTGTTTCCTGCCTGCGTGTGTCTTTTCCTCTACTACTCACAGTCAATATTTGTGGGGGGCTGCCTATCCTTTCGGGTTCTGCTCTGAGGCAAGGTAGTATTCCTATTTCCATCTATAGGGGTATTTAGTCCTCCGGCTGTGTCGAGGTGTCTAGGATTTGTTAGACACACCCCTTGGCTACTTCTAGTTGCGGTGTTAAGTTCAGGATTTGTGGTCAGTTTAGTTTCCACCAACTCCAGAGAAAGTTCCATGCGGCTCCAAGGTCACCGGATCATAACAGTTAGGGTTGTGTTGGGGTTGAGGTTGTGTTAGGGATTCGGTTATATTGGGGTTACTGTTAGAGTTAGGGTGGTGTTGGGGTTAGGGTTGGCATTAGTGTTAGGGTTGTGATTAGGGTCAGGGGTAGGGTTGTGTTAGGGTTGGAGTTAGAATTGGGGGGTTTCCACTGTTTAGGTACATCAGGGGGTATCCAAACATGACATGGTGCCCACCATCGATTCCAGCCAATTTTTGGGTTCAAAAAGTCAAACGGTGCTCCCTCCCTTCTGAGCCCTGCCATGCGCCCAAACAGTGGCTTTCCCCCACATACGGGATATTGGTGAACTCAGGAGAAATTGCACAACAAATTTTGTCATCCATTTCTCTTATTACCCTCGTGAAAATAAAAAAGTTTGGGTCTAAAGTACATTTTTTGTGAAAAAAGTAAAATGTTCATTTTTTCCTTCCACATTGCTTTAGTTTCTCGTGAAGCACCTGAAGGGTTAATACATTTCTTGAATGTGGTTTTGAACACCTTGAGGGGTGCAGTTTTTAGAATGATGTGTCTTTTGGGTATTTTCTGTCATATTGATCCCCTAAAGTCACATAAAATGTGACGTGGTCCCTAACAAAATGGTTTTGTAAATTTTGTTGGAAAAATTAAAAATCGCTGGTCAGCTTTCACCCTTATAGCGTCCTAACAAAAAATTATGTTTCCAAAATTGTGCTAATGTAAAGCTGATATTTGGGAAATGTTATTTATTAACTATTTTGTGTGATACAACTTTCTGATTTAAGGGCACAAAAAAAATAAAAGTTCAGGACTTTGACTAGACCACTCCAAAGTCTTAATTTTGTTTTTCTTAAGCCATTCTGAGGTGGAGTTGCTGGTGTGTTTTGGATCATTGTCCTGCTGCATAACCCAAGTGTGTGTCAGCTTGAGGTTAAGATCAGATGGCCAGACATTCTCCTTCAGGATTATTTGGTAGACAACAAAATTCATGGTTTTATTTACCACAGCAAGTCTTCCAGGTCATGAAGCAGCGAAACAGCCCCGGAGCAGCACACTACCACCACCATATTTTACTGTTGGTATGATGTCCCTTTCCTGAAATTCTGTGTTACTTCTGCGCCAGCTGTAATGGGACATACACCTTCCAAAAGGTTCAACTTTTGTCTCGTCAGTCCACAGAGTATTGTTCCAAAAGTCTTGGGGATTATCAAGATGTTTTCTGGTAAAACTGAAACGAGCCTTTATATTCTTATTGCTCAGCAGTGGCTTTCATCTTGGAACTCTGCCGTGCAGCCCATTTTTGCCCAGTCTCTTTCTCATGGTGGAGTCATGAACACTAACCTTAACTAAGGCCTACAGTTCTTTGGATGCTGTCGTGGGGTCTTTTGTGACCTCTTGGATGAGTCGCTGCTGCTTTCTTGGGGTAATTTTGGTCGTTCGGTCACTCCTGGGAAGGTTCACCACTGTTCCATGTTTTCGACTTTTGTGGATAATGGCTCTCCCTGTGGTTCTCTGGAGTCCCAAAGCTTTATAAATGGCTTTATAACCTTTTCCCAACTGATAGATCTCAATTACTTTGTTTCTCATTTCTTCCAAAATGTCTTTGGATCACGGCATGATATCTAGCATTTGAGGATCTTTTGGTCTACTTCACTTTGTCAGGCAGGTCCTATTTAAGTGATTTCTTGATTGAGAACAGATGTGGCAGTAATCAGGCCTGGTTTTGGCTAGGGAATTTTAACTGAGCTTTTCAAAGATGTGATAAACCACATTTAATTTATGTTTTAAGGGGAGACTTTTTCTGTGGGTTTGGTTATCTTTTCCCCTTAATAATAAAGACCTTCATTTATAAATTGCATTTTGTGTTTACTTGTGTTATCTTAGTCTAATATTTAAATTTGTGTGGTGATCTGAAACATTTAAGTGTGACAAACATGCAAAATAATAGGAAATCAGGAAGGGGGCAAACACAAGAGCCAAAGATGCCAAAAAGTAGGAGGCTGTTTCCAGAGCTCACTAACCACTGGACCAGGTTCTGCAAATCGATTCACACCAACCCTATGGCTAAGCATATAGAGCGTGTGTGCCAGTCTGTTAGGCACTGCATCTGAGGAGTCTTGGTTGGCATGAAACACTGTGGGAAAACACAGTGATAAGAGCATGGTAAACACTTCCATTAAGACCTTTAACCCCTTTCTGACATCAGACGAGATAGTACGTCCGACATCAGAAGCCCCGCTTTGAGGTAGGTTCCGGCGGCGAGCCCGCCTCAAAGCCATGACATGTCAGCTGTTTTCAACAGCTGACATGTGCCCGCAATAGGCGTGGGTGGAATTACGATCTGCCCACGCCTTTTAACTAGTTAAATGCCGCTGTCAAACTCTGAAAGCAGCATTTAACGTGCGCTTCTGGCCATCGGGCTGGAAATACGTGCATCGCTGACCCCCGTCATGTGATTGGGGTCAGCCGTGTGTCGTCATGTCAACGAGAGGTCTCCTTGAGACCTCTATGGTTGTTGATGCCGGATTGCTATGAGCACCACCCTGTGGTCGGCGCTCATAGCTATGCTGTATTTCTACTACACAAATCTGAGCATTGCCTCTATGTAGCAGAGCCAATCGAGTTATGGCAGCTTCTATCCTCCCATGGAGGCTACTGAAGCATGCCAAAAGCAAAAAAGTGATCAAAAATATGAAAAAAATAAAAAAATATAAAAGTATAAATCACCCCCCTTTCAAAATAAAGCAATAAAAATAAAATCAAACATGCACATATTTGTTATCGCCATGTTCAGAATCGCCCGATCTATCAATAAAAAAAGGATTAACCTGATTGCTAAATGGCATAGCGAGAAAAAAAATCAAAACGCCAGAATTACGTTTTTTTGGTTGCTGTGACATTGCATTAAAATGCAATAACGGGCGATCAAAAGATCGCATCTGCGCAAAAATGGTATCATTAAAAACGTCAGCTCGGCACGCAGAAAATAATCTCTCACCCAACCCCAGATCAAGAAAAGTGGAGATGCCATGGGTCTTGGAAAATTACGCAATTTTTTTTTTCACCACTTAGATATAAAAAAACCTAGACATGTTTGGTGTCTATGAGCGGATTGAAGCAACTCCTAGGGACTCATTTCTTAATCCTAAACCCAGATGCACGGATGACCGTTTGAGATTCATTACTACCTTCCACAATCAATGGGATGGCATGAGTAAACTCTTCAAACAACATTGGAGCATTGTTAAGAAGGATCCCAAGATCTGGGACTTGTTACCCGAATGTCCAGCCTTAACCGGCACGAAATCTTCGTGACTCCTTGTCTAGGAGTCTCTCTGTGAGACCTACCACTCACATTGGTTCTGGCAAACGTATACGGGGTTCTTATTCATGTGGGGACTGTAGTGTTTGTGGGTTTGTTGAACGCAATTCCTCTTTTAAAAATCCAGGTGATTCCTCGGTACATATTTTAAAGGATTACATCAACTGCAAATCCTGCAATGTTATTTATGCTCTTGTGTGCCCTTGCCCTAAAGTTTATATTGGACAGACATCCCAAGAATTACGCAGACGCACACAACAGCATATCTCCCAAAATTAACTTGGCCAGGCAAAACCCTCTGGCAAAGGGCAAAACCCTATCATCAGTGGCAACTCATTTTCTCCAGGATTCAAGTAGCCTGCCAGGCCTACGAGTGGTGGGTTTGCAAGAATGACCTAATAACATCCATAAATTTTTTTTACAGGGTGAACTGTTGAGACTGGAATCCAGATGGATATACAGACTCAACACAGTTGCCCCTCAGGGTTTAAATGAGGAATTATTGTTTTCAGGATTCTTCATGCCATAAATTAGTGGTCTATGATGCAAAGCTCTTTGATCATGTCTGACGATTGAGGGTACACTTTATAATTTATAATTTTTATTTTAATATAATACCGTATGTTTCAAGGTGGCTCCTACCGTCAGATATGATGAACCTTCAAGCTCATTGCATATGCTGCTTTTCAAAAATTCACAAAACATTTTTTTTGTTTAATTATTGTTTATTTTACAGTGATTTATTTATACTTTATATAACATTTGGTTATTATTTTTCTTTTGCAGTTTCTCAGTTCTTATATACTTACATTTTGATACATCTTTATTTACTTGCTCAACGGCCACTATCTCTGAGGTCTGTCGTGCTGTACGGGCTTCTTTTGTGAGTGCATAAGTCCTCCCCAACGGGTGAGATGCGTGGGTGCACTTCCTGTCCATAAGGAACGCACGAGTGTCTATTGCGCATGTGCGGTAAGTTGCGTCGGCAGGAAATTTGTCTGGCGTATTGCCAGCTGTACACACGCAGGCACATTCCACATTTCCGGCCAGTGGAACTCATAATTGCGTGGCTTAAATAGTGGAACGCACGCGGATACATTGCGCAGGCGCTATATTCCGACCGGGGTTGCATACAGAGTTATAGATATCGTTTACAGTAAACAAATTAATGATGACAGACTGGTACAGAGGGGAGAGGACCCTGTCCTTGCGGACTTACATTCTATGTTTGCACTTATTTTTGTCAATCAACCTTTTTTTCACTTATTATATACTGTGTGGGTACCTTCATATTGCACCCTCTTGTCCTTTTCTTCTCGTGTCTATGAACTCGTAATGACCTGGAGAATCATAATGACAGGTCAGTTTTAGCATTTAGTGAACCTAGCAAAAAAGCCAAACAAAAAACAAGTGTGGGATTGCACTTTTTTTTGCAATTTCACCGCACTTGGAAGTTTTCTCCCATGTTCGAGTACACGACATGCTAAAACCAATGGTGTCTTTCAAAATTACAACTCGTCTGACGGAAAAATAAAAAAGTTATGGCTCTGGGAAGAAGGGGAGCGAAAAACGAAAACGCAAAAAAGCTCCGGTCATGAAGGGGTTAAATGCTATCGCATTGTGGTTTGTTAGTCAGGTTAGGGAGTGGTCACTGCCGATCTGTATCTAGTAGAAATGATCACTGTATAAACTGTACGGGCATTAGTCTGTAGTCAGTACTATTCTTGTAGCCCTCCATGTATGATATTCTTGGCTCACAGTTGTCCTTGGAAGTAATTTTTCTTCGCCCCCAGAAAGACTTACTAGAGTTACGTGTCTTTCCATAGTAACAAAAGATGGCTATAGTTTTGATATAAATATTTTCTATATTATTACTTAGTCACCCATGGGACACTGTGATAAAGGCGGCTATGAAGAAGTACCCTAATCCCATGAATCCATGTGTAGTCGGTGTGGATGTGGTTGATCGGAATCTGGATAATCAAGGAAGGTTACACAGTTACCGTCTTCTTAGCACTGAGTGGCGTCTGCCGAGTCTTGTCAGGGCAGTAAGTACAATTTGGTAGAAATCATTTGACCAAAAAGTCACTTCACATCCTAAAAGATTTTTTCATTATCCATCCAAGTGAGATGCTATATTGGCGTCACAGATATTGGGTCAGATATCTAATAGCCCCCAAAAGTTGTGAAATCTGATTTTCCACACATTGCTATATATTCGACTTATGCATATTGCTTTATTCTTGGTAAACTGTGGGAATAAGGCCAGATTCACACATCTGTGTTTTGCGGACTGTTCTCGGATTGGCCACTGCTTTACTCACCCATATATGTCATGATGCCGGTCTGTGCATTGCAGTCCTACCTAGACCGCAGAACACGTCTGAAGCCGACCTTAGGTGTACTCATTAGTGGAATGCATTTACACAGCTATATTTTAGTTTTTTGCTGCAATCATGGTAGAACTGCAATGTTGTTGTCGCGATTTTAGAAAATCACGGCAGAAAGATGTGTTTTCTGTAATCAGAGCCTCAATGGGCTAAATTATATTACCAAATTTGTGACAAATTTTAATTGCAGATTCTTGGAACCAGCAGAACGTTGACGTATATAAAGGAACATTCTGTAGTGGATCCAGCAGAGAAGAAGATGGTGTTATGTTCAACAAATGTGAGTGCCATTTGGATATATTTCCTCGCTAATATCCTGTAATAATCGCATTGGGTGAGGAAACACAAAACAAGCATTTCTATGTCACTTTTGCCTCTGGCTGGTTTGTAGTGGTTTATATTGTACCATGTATCGATAATTATTTATTTATAATTCTTACTTATATAGCGACATCATATTCCGCAATTCTGAACAGAAATTTTCATCACTGTTCCCATTGGGGCTCACAATCTAGATTTCCTATCTGTATGTCTTCGGAGGAGACCCACTCAAACACAGGGAGAACATACAAACTCCTGGCAGATGTTGTCATTCGTGGGATTTGAACCCAGGACTCCAGCGCTGCAAAGTAACAGTGCTAACCACTGAGCCACCGTGCGGCCCACGGTCTATATATACTGTATAGTCCCATTCATCTCACATTGTTTTATACTTATAGTGGGTAATTCAACAAGCAGTTTCCTCCAGTTTTCCGGAGTAAAACTGCTTTATTAAAGGTCACAAAGTTTTTACCGAATTCATACTTACATAATTATTCTGCGACTCTGGTGCTTTTACAACTGTGTCCACGTTTTGAAAAGTGGTCTGATCTCGCTCTACAAATTCACAATTATGTCACAAAAATAGCGTACATTATGACAGAAATGTGCACTATCTTATGAATAGTGTACACGTTGTGCAGTGGCTGCAACTTAAAGGGAACCTGTCACCTGAATTTGGCGGGTCCTTTTTTGGGTCATATGGGCGGTGTTTTCGAGTCTTTTATTAACCCCTTTTTTTCCCCGCTGGCCGCACGCTGGTCGCAAAATTGACTTGTCATTGATTCACTTTCCTCCCTAGTTAACGCGTGCGCAAAGCAATCTTGCCTTGCGCACGCGCAGTATGCTTAGCCCAACTGCGGGGAAAGCCAAAAACCATTAGTGCACATGCGCCGGCACACTATGTCCCGGAACACAGCAAAATACTTCCGGGACATAGTGCGCTGGCGCATGTGCACTAATGGTTTTCGGCTTTGCCCGCAGTTGGGCAAAGCATACTGCACGTGCGCAAGGCAAGATTTCTTTGCACACGCGTTAACTAGGGAGGAAAGCGAATCAATGGCAAGTCAATTTCGCAACCAGCGGGAAAAAAAGGAGTTAATAAAAGACCCGAAAACACCGCCCATATGACCCAAAAAAGGACCCGCCAAATTCAGGTGACAGGTTCCCTTTAAAGATGCAGCAAATTCACCAAGAGGCGCACACCTCCTAACCGAATTTGGTGCTTCTTACCACAGCATACACTTCATCAACACTGAATCGGGGTCTTAAACTTTTTTTTTCAAAACATCTCCATGAAGTATATTAATTTTTTTTGTTAAAAATATTTTGTGAAAATGATGGTCTTTGCAAATCTAACCCTAATTAAAGCCTGACTAAGGGACTCGGGAGTCCCAGTTCTAGAGACAGATGGGGTCTCATTACAGTTATCTACTAGACGTTAATGGCATATCCTGTGAATGTACCATTAATATCTAGAATGGGGATAACCTATTAATGATAGCTGTATATCATCTCTAGGCAGGGGAAGCAGCCCAAGATTCTCTAAGCAGAAATTACACACTATGGTGGAGATCTTTTATCGTCACCCTGTATATCCATAGACTATTGCTATGTAATGGCCTAATCAAGAAGTGCAGACAAGAATAGTTATATATTCCAGAAATCTGTAAAGTACACCTGAAAAATTGTGAGTTAAAATAGAACTTTATTCCATCATTTCAAAATTGTGGTACAAAAAGTAGTCATATTCCGCATGTGCAGACCTACGCGTTTCGGAGTTATGCCTCATTCATGACTATATGCCATGTATGACAATTAGTAATGGAACACAATCTCATTGTCAAGCTACATTTAAAGTATTTTTATATAATGAATATCGCAAATAAAAAATAACAAAATAGTATAATAGAAAAAGGGGGAAAGAACCTGCATGTGCTGTATAAATTATATTTTGCAGGATTTCCTTTCTAAAATCAGGTCCTGCCAGAACTCTAATATGCACATTAAACATCCAGCACGCCTCTCTATCACGTAACAGTCCTGCCTCTTGCTCCAGGTAGAGACCAGTGGCACAAATAAATTGCATTAGGCAAGCTTATGCCTGCCATATTGGACTTAATTACTTATTATCCAAATGTGTACAGGGTGTGTTTTCTTTGAACTGAATTGTTATTTAACTGGTTTTATTGTTATGCCAGGACTAAGAATGCATGTTGAATTCAAAACGCGTTAGTTTTCAGCTTTTTTTTTCTCTTAAGCATTATATATTTGCCATGGACTTTAACTGACAGGCAATAAAATATTTTTATTTTTTGTTGAAGCTGAACAACTACATGTCGATAGCCCCGTCAGTGCATGTATGCCCAAATCCCCTTTTGCAGCCTTTTTGATGTTTTCCCCAACAGAGCAACTAAACTTATGCTAAGAGATTTAGAAGAATAGGAGAAGATAAATCAGTTAAAAGGAATCTGTCAGCAGGTTTTTCTACCCCAAAGTAGCATGCATCTAAGTAAAGTCACTGTAAAGGAGATTAAGTTCATACTTTTGTTGCATAAAATCAGTTTCCCATTTTTTAGTCATCCCTTACACAATATTAATGCTAATGAGACAAGTACTGTGGGCTTGGTACCCGCCTCTCTCCTTTTTTCCCCATCAGCCTCTGGTCATTGACTTGACAAGTCACTGTGCTCTGAGTGACCTTCCTCCCCCACCCCAAGATCTCCTGCAGGCACTGTCATTCCCTGGTCATCAGGACCTTTTACACAGTGCATGCCCCACCCCAGGAAATTACATCATGTGCGCGAGATCTCAGGAGGGGGAGTCAGGTCACTCAGACAAGACTGACCTGTCAAATCAATGACCAGAAGCAGGCAGCGGGTGGAGAGCTGTAAGCACAGTGCCTCCTTTACGACTTTACAGCAACTTTGCTTAGATGCCATTAGTTGGGGAAGAAAATCCTGCTGACAAATTCCCTTTAATGGAATGGAAACAGTATACTGACCATAAAATCGTACATTTTGAGCAGCATGTATAGAATTGAAATTAGTTTCATGCAAGATGGATCTAACAATGGTATCTTATTTTGTCATTTTAGATTTCACTTACAAATTTAGTATCTGTGGATGAAAGGTTGGTTTATACTCCTCATCCTGAAAATTCAGAAGCGTAAGTAAAGTAAAAAAATAGACATTTACGTTTATATTTCATTGTTTTTCACATTTATATCTTATTTCATTTAGTGGTAAATGGTACTGTCGGGGTCGTCACAACAATATCCTTCCTTCACCAGTCATTCCAAATTAGAATAAAAGCATTTCCCTTCAATCACTGCTGTGACTAAGCGCTGGTCCGGTCTCTTTTACAGTATGAAGCGTGGATCCAGGTGCTCTTTCCTTCAAGTTTTACTGACATAGCTTTTCACGACCATAATATCACCAGACTTCAAATTGTGACAAATATCGGTTTCTGCTGAATCTGGAAGGGAAGAAGAAACATAGGTGTTAGCAACATTTTTACTAAGCTGAATAACATATTGAACAGCACGGTCAGTTTCTTCTGACAACTACTGAGACTGAAATTTGCAACTGAGAACCTAGCACCAAACAATATCTCATATGGGGACAGGCCATGTTTTGCAATAGGGGTAGTACGAATGTGTAAGAGCCCTGGCCATGGAGCCGTAGTCTCCTGCATCATTTTGGTCAATTGTCCCTTCAGTGTGCCGTTCAGCCTCTCAACTTTCCCACTAGATTGTGGATGGTACGGAGTATGGAGGGCTACAGTGGATCCAAGCATTGTCAGAACCTCCTGATACGATACACATGAGAAGAAAAGGCCGGGCCTTGGTCACTTTCTACGACTTCTGGAACACCATATCTGCATATAACTTCCATCACCAGTTTCTTTGTTGTGGTCTTTGCAGTCATGTTGGTAACGGGGAATGCTTCTGGCCAACTGGAGAACATGTCGACAACCACCAGACAATATTCATACCTTCCAGACTTAGGCAACGTGATGAGGTCCACTTGGAGCCTTTGGAAAGGATAGTCGGGCTTAGCAAGGTGCTTCGGGGGTACACGTTGAAGTTGACCGGGATTGCAGGTCTGACAGATACCTCGATGTGTGGGCCCATGCGCCCACGTGGCAATAGCAGGGTACATCCGCTTAGGGAGACACACAAGTTGGTCCTTTTTCCAGAGACCATTGTCCATATGTGCTCCATCAGCTTTCCAGTGCTTCACTTCTTCCTTTGGAGACATTCTCTGCATCGTCATTAAGCGGTCTCGCGGGGTCCGGCAGAAAACCTCAGTCTGTCGTGGATCATCAGGTTCCTGTAGAGTCAGTGTTTCTTGTAACTGTTTACGCTGAGAGCGTGTGGTCACCATAACTGGTATGGTTAGTTCAACAGGCAGAAGAGCAGCGGCTTTTGCTTGCATATCCGCAAAGGCGTTACTAACAGTCTGTGGACTGTTCCTAGGACCGTGCTCCTTAACTTTGATAATGGCCACCTGAGTAGGTAATTTGATTGAGTCCATGAGGGCTTTAACAGCTTCAACATTCTTCACTGAGTCCCGGCAGTAGTAACAAACCCTCGATTGGCTCATAGGGCTCCGAAATCATGAGCAATACCAAATGCATACTGTGAGTCCATGTATATTAGCCCACCTGTCTTTGGCCAGAACACATGCAGTAGACAGATTCTGAAGTTCTGCTTCTTGTCCTGACAGGGAGGGAGAGAGTGCAGCTGCGTGCACTACAGTGTCTTCCGTAGTAACAGCGTATCCGGTGTGGAATCTGCCAAAATCATCATATCTTGAACCGTCTTTCAGGGCCTTGTAGAGAAATTGCATTATGCGGGATGCGTCCGGTATTCACTGACAACAATAAGTACATAGTCCAAGGAAACGCTGGAGCTCAGTCTCATCTTTTGTAGCTGACGGCTATTTTTCTTTCTTCTGTGAGGTGTCTGGCACCCTGAAGGAGACAGTGACCCAAAAATATCACTTGACCAAGGCAGAACCAAAGTTTCGAGGCCAAAACCCGACAGTTCAGATCTGCCAGATACTTGCGAAAACTAACAGTGGCAACAATGGCTTCCTGCTCTGTCTGTGCACACAACAAAAGATTACCCACATACTGAAGCAACGTGACATAGGGATATTCTAACTGCCAGGGTTAAAGACACTCGCCCATATATATATTTTTTTTTTCAATCTGATTGGGAAAGGGCGTGTAAGATAGACATCTCATTATATTCATCTGCATAGGGGTTATATAACGTAAATACCATTTGACCATCATCTTGGAATTATACTCTGGAGCGGAACTGTGATAATAAATTTGCCCCCAGTAAATTTACCGGACATGAGGGAGAGATTACGAACTGAGCAGTAACTTCAGGGAAAGGGCCCACAGGGATGGGTTTTGTAAGAGTATATTTATTGGGTCTGCCATCTACTCTAATTAAAACAAGCTCTTGATCTGAGAATTAACATAGCAAGGGAGATTTCCAGACACAGGGTTAAAATGGATATTGGAGTATGAGACTGGATTTGTGTAGGGGAGGGGGGCTGGAGCCTGGGCCACTGATAAGGAACGAGCTGTGTCCTTGTACTGCGGGGGCTAGAGAGCGCAGCTGCTGATACAGAATAGGTTAAGTTCTTCTGGAAACTTTGTACTACTTTTAATGCATCGTCTGGACACCATATTTCACTTTAAACTTACAATAATTCTTACTACACAAGGAGAGGACACAGCGACTCGCCCCCTCCATACCAGAAACACAGAACTGATAAGAATTTACAGCATTCCTCAACACAAAAGAAGAAAGGCACAGCGCAGCTGTTTGACCCCTCCCATCGGGTGTCTTGGAAAACCACACAGAGTAACGGAATACAGCAGTTCTCAGACTTAATTAATTTCTACAAAACCTTCACACAATTCATATGCCAGAACACCCTAGAAAAACTAACGATCGAGACACCCTACAACCAAACACGGGCTCTGCATCCTATGATCCTCCCTCTCCATCAACCGCTTTCCATCCCTCGTTCTTTAAGCCTCGCGCAACTCACAGATGAGCTTGCACTTGTTCTAACAATCCTTTCTCTTTCAACATGCCCTTTTTGTTCTCTATGAGATTGTGCCATGTAGACAGCTGCAATCTCCCTGACGAGGGCAATCCTACATGCTTGTACAACCTCTCAACATTCTTGACTGCCTTCTTGCCCTCCCGTGACTCTACTATTGTCTTGACTTCCACAGCATCCTCACTTAACTCGTTGGGCACGGACTTCTTCTGCTTCAAGAGACGCAACATGACTCACAGAATACTACGCCCTGCTGCAGCCCAGGATCGCTGACAGCGACAACAACACTATGTCCTAAACACGGAGCCTCTCGTTCGACGTGCTATGAATAAAGAGCCTCGCGCTCGATATCCTGTCCCTAACCTGAACACTAGTGATTAACAGTCTGCCCTGTCACGATATTCTAACCAGTCGGGAGGCGGTCTCCTAGTGAGAGCCCTCCACAGAAAAACAGGTGGTCCCCTCTCGGGACATCTTAATTACCTAGTTGGTACAATATCACAGAGGCTGCGTCTCCTGTCCCTTTCTCAAAGCCGCCCCAATCTACAACTTCCTCAATATTTCACTCTATCACTACTAGGCAATAGTCACGGGTAGGGTGGTTGAATGGAGTACAATGACCGGTGGAGGAGGTGTGGTGTACACGAGGACGCGCAGAATGCGACGTCTCTCAGTTGCTGGTTCGAAGCGTGGCACGGGATCGCGCTTGGTCTCACCACTCGACCGGTCACTCCTCGGACCCAAGGAGACCACAGACAAACCAATAATGGCTGAAACACTAGCAAGTGTGACACATACATAGTATGCGATCTCCACTTACCGTGTTTGGAGGGTGATCAGTCCTCGAGGTCAGCCACTACGGGTGTCGTCCACGGACGTCCAGGCATGGGTCCAGAGGGTCTTGGATTGCGGGCCACGCCCCACGTTGGTTGCGCCAAATTGTCGGGGTCGTCACGACAATATCCTTCCTTCACCAGTCATTCCAAATTAGAATAAAAGCATTGGTACCGGATAAGAATGAGTCAGACAAAATGCTGGTTCAAACTCATTGCATGCTCGTGTGTCTACATAGTGTAGCAACGTCACAGCAACTGACTTTATTTTCTAATACACAACATTATATGATCTATTGGGGGAAGGTGTGCAGAGGGCGGGGATAGGCAGGGTTTAAGCAATGTGTCTAGTATTCAGTCTTTCTGGTTGGTCTGACGTCATCTGATGGATCTTCCTTTCTCCACGTCGCTTTAAGTATCATTTCAAGAGAAATGATACTTGTCCTTCTGGAATATGTAACTTGCTTCTTCAGCAGAATCAGAATTTAGGGCAAAGGTGAATACTGGCAGCCATATTAAATACAGTTAAATTTGCATTAGCAAGCATAAAGGGGAAAAACTTATTGTTTCACAGCATAAGAATATATAAAAGTACAAAAGAGTATAAAGATATATATTTTCACCTTGACAGTACGATTACATTTGCATTTATTTTTTTTACTGGTACCAATAGAGAAAAGCTTGAAAGGCCTGAAATAAAAATGATAATCTTTATTTAAAAGTAAACTGACAGCTGATGTATGCTACCCAAACCAACACTGGGACGTTTAAGAGAAAATATACATTAAAAAGACATCCGTGGATCAGGCAGCTCTGGTGACTTGTCTACTTCTCGCCACTTAATGGATAGATCGCTCCCTATGTGAGAGTATAGGTTTACACCTGTCACTCAAGGGGAGCGAGGACGAAGGAACCTGCATGTCAGCCTCTTGGGCTAATCACCTGAGTGCCATGATCCCCAGCTGACTTTTAAATGCAGTATTTCAAAGTAAAATACACCTAGCTAAAATGATTCATGCTGCTCTTTGTTATAACAGCATAAATCAGCTGTCAGGGTCATTTTAACTACTTGCAGTCCACGCAATGACAAACCGACAAACGCTTATGGCTCTGCAGTGACATTTTAGAACATCATGCAGAGTCAGCTGCTGCTGCCTAGAGATCATGCAACTGAATGAGCTGTCATCTTAGAAACAGGCAGAGTTGGTCTTTTCCTTCTTAATCGCTGTATACAGAGTGCTGAACAAATACTGTGCATAAAGTTTAGTAAGCACTAAGGCTACGTTCAGACTAGCGTTGTGCACCGCTGCTGTCGTTTTTTGCCGAAAATCGGACGCAAGAAAAATGCAACTTGTTGCGTTTTCTTGGTCCGACGCTTGCGGCAAAAAAGACGCATGCGTCGCACAACGCAACAAACAAAAACGCATGCGTCCCCCATGTTAAACATAGGGGCGCATGACGCGTGCGTCGCCGCTGCGTCGCCCGACGCTAACCCGACGCACACTAGCACAACGCTAGTCTGAACGTAGCCTAACAGCGTTTTCTCCTGTCCTCGTGATCATGTGACCACTGGGTTATTGGAGGGAGGAGGAACTATTGGGTCCTTACAGACCCAGTTTAGTTATGCAGTGCAGGCTGGAGGCTGAATTTATACCTTAGGCTATAATCTCACATGGCATCTCATTTGCAGCAGTGGAAGTACTGCAGCGATATCATTGCAAGGAAAGAGAGAAGAAGCCACAAAGGACACCCACTGAAAAGGTTTAGCTTTGCATTCATATTTGCAGTATTGAATGGCATGCTGCAGATTTTAAACCCGCAGTTCTTGTCAATATCTGCAGCAGATATTTTTTGCACCATGGGCATATTTCTTACATTATCATGTACTGCACCTGCACTGTAATAATTTGAATAACTAAACAAAAATGAATTTTAGAGCTTTTAAAACTGCATACACAATAAAGAATAAAAAAAGGAAAATGTGCCTGGACTTGAAAGGAGTAAAACATTACCGTATGTCAAAAGGAATACATTGATAACAATACACAGCAGATAAGCATAATTGACACCACATAAGTTAATAAGCGTGTTTTGCTTGAGTTCATCCCCAACTGTTCTTTCCTATACAGTATAGTTTCCTTGACATGTGAACATGTCAAGCTTTCTTTTCCTTCCTCAGGGTCACCGAAACCTGGTTCACCCTCTCTGACACAGCCTCTCCATCTGCACTTTCTTATAGTGGGTTTCACCTTTCTCACACCCTCAGCCCCAGCAACTAGCATGGAGGAGATAGTTTTCTCCTGTCAGACAACTGCTCCTTTACCCAAATCCCTTTGCCACCCTCTGTTACCCTCCCTTCTTTTGAGGTGCACTCTGTATGCTTCCACTCCCCTTCCAGCCTCCAACTGGCTGTCATTTAGCGCCCCCCAGGGCCAGCCATCATCTTCTTCAACCACTTCACTACCTGGCTACTTCATTTCCTTTCCACTGACATCCCTCTATCATCATTAGTGACTTCAAAATCCCCATTGACACTTCCCACTCAACTGTCTATAAACTTCTATTTCTTACTTCCTCCTTCAGCCTCGCTCAGTGCTCATCCAGAGCCACTCAACAAAGGTGGCCACACGCTGGACCTGCCTCTGTTTCCTATCTAACCTATAAGTCACCTCTCCCTCTGTCTGACCACATCCTATTTACATTCTCTTCCCTCTCCTCCCTAGATGCACAATCACCACTTCAGAAACTTGCACACCCTCGCAGAAATCTCAAACACCTTGATTTACACTCACTTTTTGAATCCCTTTTCTCTCAGCCCTCCTAATCCAAAACCCGCTTAGCTTCTCTGCCATTACGGAAGATAAACTTTCCTCTCTACTCTCCAGATCACATCTCACCAACTGTGCACTTGACCCGATCCCGTCCAACCTCATCCTACACCTCACCAATCTTTTCCCAACCCTAGCCCATTTCTTCAACCTATCACTAACAACTGGTGTCTTTCCTTCTTGCTTCGATCATACCCATCCTTAAAAAGCCCCCCTTGATCCATCCTCTGTGTCTAGCTATCGCCCCATATCACTTCTCCCATATGACTCAAAACTATTGGAACAACACCTCCATCTTGAACTGTCCTTCCATCCCTCCCCCTGCACCCTCTTTGACCGCTTACAATCTGGCTTCCGACCCCATTTTTCCACTGAAACTGCCCTGACTAAAGTCCCCAATGACCTACTAACCACTAAATTCAAGCGACACTACTCTGTCTGTCCTCCTCCTGGACCTGTCCTCTGCCTTCGACACAGTGGACCATTCCCTCTTACTACAGATTGTCTCATCTCTTGGCATCACAGACTTGGCCCTATCTTGGATCTCTTCATAGCTAACAGAGACCGGACATTCAGCATTTCCCACTCACACACCACCTCCTCATCTTGCCCCGTATCTGTTGGTGTCCTCAAGGTTCAGTCCTAGGTCCCCTGCTCTTTTCCATCTACACCTTCTGCCTAGGACAGCTCATAGAGTCCAATGGCTTTCTGTATCATCTCTATGCTGATGACACAGATCTACCTCTCTGGACCCGATATCACCTCAGTACTAACCGAAATTCCACAAGGTCTGGCCATTATTTCATCCTTCTTCTCTGCTACATTTCTAAAACTTAACATGACTAAAATAGAGTTCATCATCTTTCCTCCATCTCACTAAATCCCCGCTTTTCCACTTCCTGCCAACTCCAACTCAAAAATATTTCCCGGATCCGCACATTCCTTAATCAAGAATCTGTAAAAACACTAGTGCAGGCCCTCATCATCTCCTGCCTCGACTACTACTCTAAGACTCTCGCACCCCTCCAATCCATTCTAAACTCTGCTGCTGACTAATCCACCTGTTCCCCCGCTATTCCCTGCCCTCTCCCCTCTGCCTAATGACTACAGTTCAAAACCATAACTACAGCATGCAAAGCCTTCCGCAACCTGTTTCCTCCATACATCTGTGACCTAATCTCTTGATACTTACCTACACGCAACCCCCGATCCTCACAAGATCTCCTTCTCTACTTCGCTCTTATCTCCTCTTCCCACAATTTCATACAAGATTTTTGTACGCTCTACCCCAACATATCAGACTCTCTCCTACAGTAGAAACCTTCAAAAGGAACCTTAAGACCTACCTCTTCTGACAAGCCTACAACCTGCAGTAACCACCGATCCACCAAACTGCTGCATAGCCAGGTCTCCCAACAACTACTGTATCCTCACCCATCCCTTGAGGATTGTGAGCCATCGCGGGCAGGGCCTCTCTCCTCCTGTACCAGTTGGTGACTTGTTTTGTTCTAGAATATTGTACTTTTTTATTATGTTTATCCCTATTCTCATGTAAAGCGCCATGGAATAATTGGCGCTATAATAATACAGTTAAACACATGGTATACAAATGCATACAACCATACCAGCTGTGAGAGTGTTAGAAAAAGTTTCCAACAAAAACTTTAGGCCTCTCTCAGGTGTCTGTGAATCATGTACAGTAGGAATCTGTAAATGGTCTTGTATATTATTAATCGCTGATGCTCTAAAAAAAAACGGATTGTACACGGATGGCAACTGAGAAATAAGTTTATTTTTTTGGATGAAACTGATCGATTTGATGTAGATGCTCTTTTGAATCTACACTTACAGTGGGGCAAAAAAGTATTTAGTCAGTCAGCAATAGTGCAAGTTCCACCACTTAAAAAGATGAGAGGCGTCTGTACTTTACATCATAGGTAGAACTCAACTATGGGAGACAAACTGAGAAAAAAAAATCCAGAAAATCACATTGTCTGTTTTTTTAACATTTTATTTGCAAATTATGGTGGAAAATAAGTATTTGGTCAGAAACAAAATTTCATCTCAATACTTTGTAATATATCCTTTGTTGGCAATGACAGAGGTCAAACGTTTTCTGTAAGTCTTCACAAGGTTGCCACACACTGTTGTTGGTATGTTGGCCCATTCCTCCATGCAGATCTCCTCTAGAGCAGTGATGTTTTTGGCTTTTCACTTGGCAACACGGACATTCAACTCCCTCCAAAGGTTTTCTATAGGGTTGAGATCTGGAGACTGGCTAGGCCACTCCAGGACCTTGAAATGCTTCTTACAAAGCCACTCCTTCGTTGCCCTGGCAGTGTGCTTTGGATCATTGTCATGTTGAAAGACCCAGCCACGTTTCATCTTCAATGCCCTTGCTGATGGAAGGAGGTTTGCACTCAAAATCTCACGATACATGGCCCCATTCATTCTTTCATGTACCCAGATCAGAGAAACAGCCCCAAAGCATGATGTTTCCACCACCATGCTTTACAGTAGGTATGGTGTTTGATGGATGCAACTCAGTATTCCTTTTCCTCCAAACACGACAAGTTGTGTTTCTACCAAACAGTTCCAGTTTGGTTTCATCAGACCATAGGACATTCTCCCAAAACTCCTCTGGATCATCCAAATGCTCTCTAGCAAACTTCAGACGGGCCCGGACATGTACTGGCTTAAGCATTGGGACACGTCTGGCACTGCAGGATCTGAGTCCATGGTGGCGTAGTGTGTTACTTATGGTAGGCCTTGTTACATTGGTCCCAGCTCTCTGCAGTTCATTCACTAGGTCCCCCCGCGTGGTTCTGGGATTTTTGCTCACCGATCTTGTGATCATTCTGACCCCACGGGGTGGGATTTTGCGTGGAGCCCCAGATCGAGGGAGATTATCAGTGGTCTTGTATGTCTTCCATTTTCTAATTATTGCTCCCACTGTTGATTTCTTCACTCCAAGCTGGTTGGCTATTGCAGATTCAGTCTTCCCAGCCTGGTGCAGGGCTACAATTTTGTTTCTGGCGTCCTTTGACAGCTCTTTGGTCTTCACCATAGTGGAGTTTGGAGTCAGACTGTTTGAGGGTGTGCACAGGTGTCTTTTTATACTGATAACAAGTTTAAACAGGTGCCATTACTACAGGTAATGAGTGGAGGAAAGAGGAGACTCTTAAAGAAGAAGTAACAGATCTGTGAGAGCCAGAAATCTTGATTGTTTGTTTCTGACCAAATACTTATTTTCCACCATAATATGCAAATAAAATGTTAAAAAAACAGACAATGTGATTTTCTGGATTTTTTTTTCTCAGTTTGTCTCCCATAGTTGAGGTCTACCTATGATGTAAATTACAGACGCCTCTCATCTTTTTAAGTGGTGGAACTTGCACTATTGCTGACTGACTAAATACTTTTTTGCCCCACTGTATATACATTAATTCTGGTTTAATAATGTTTCATTTCAGACTTGCTTCTCTATGTGGTTTCTCATTGTAGGACGGTCCTTACACAAGAAGCCATAATTACTGTAAGAGGAGTCAGTTTAAGCAGTTACCTAGAAGGACTAATGGCCAGCACCATCTCATCAAATGCAAGAAAGGTATGAAGAACACAAGAAATACTGAAAAAACATCACTGATACATAAATAATAAAGCCCCCATACACTTGAAAAAACTGTCGGATAAACAATGGATTGAGTGATAGCTTTCTTCCCTGACTCCCCCAATTACAGAAGTGCTGCCTATGTTGAGGGTTCCTGTGTTCTCTATGAGAGAGCCGCTGCTAGACATCTTTAGTGGCACCTTACCTCTTAAAGAATTGCATTCTGAAACCAGAAATTTCGGACCTTTCTGTCCCCAAACATCATCTATTGAAGGACAGGTGTGAGGTCCCAGTACACAAGACTGTTGACCACTCTTTGATATGAGCAGTTTCAGCCAACCTTAGTCTGATTTGTATGGGGGCTTTGGGACTATGCCCCCACCAGAAAGAACATCCCTGCCTCCCACCTAGCTCTAATGTCCTGTCTCCTAGTTAAGGTACCGTCACATTTAGCGACGCTGCAGCGATCTAGACAACGATCCCGATCGCTGCAGCGTCGCTGTGTGGTCGCTGGAGAGCTGTCACACCGACAGCTCTCCAGCGACCAACTATGCGAAGTCCCCTGGTAACCAGGGTAAACATCGGGTTACTAAGCGCAGGACCGCGCTTAGTAACCCGATGTTTACCCTGGTTACCAGTGCTAATGTAAAAAAAAAACAAATACTACATACTTACATTCCGGTGTCTGTCCCCCGTCGCTGTGCTTTCCTGCACTGACTGTGAGCGCCGGCTGGCCGTAAAGCACAGCGGTGACGTCACCGCTGTAATCTGCTTTACGGCTGGCCGTCGCTGACAGTGCAGGGAAGCAGAACGCCGAGGGACGCGACAGACACCGGAATGTAAGTATGAAGTGTTTGTTTTTTTTTACATTTACACTGGTAACCAGGGTAAACATCGGGTTACTAAGTGCGGCCCTGCGCTTAGTAACCCGATGTTTACCCTGGTTACCAGTGAAGACATCTCTGAATCGGCGTCACACATGCCAATTCAGCGATGTCTGCGGGAGATCCAGCGACGAAATAAAGTTCTGGACTTTCTGCTCCGACCAACGATGTCACAGCAGGATCCAGATCGCTGCTGCGTGTCAAACACAACGATATCGCTAGCCAAGATGCTGCAACATCACGGATCGCTAGCGATATCGTTGTGAAGTTGGTCAGTGTGAACGTACCTTTAGGCTCCTAGGAAGCCAAGCACACAGCAAATAGCACAAGAGAGTCTCTCAACCGTAAAGTTTATCAAGCAAATTTAGTATACCCCAAATGAGTATAAAATCAGCTTGAGTAGGTGAAACTTGGGAGGAGAAGCTTGGAATGACATCACCACACAGAGAGGAATATGTGAATATTCTTTGATTTTATTCTCGTTTGTGAGTATATATTAAAGGTACATGGCTACAGGATAAGGTCAGTAAAAAAATACTTTTTAACAGGAAGGAAAAACATGGTGTGAAGCTAGCTTCAGAGCCTACATTTCCTTAGGCATATAGATGTGTCCATAGTTAGCCATATTCTACTCACGAATGTCCAGTAGATAAGATATGGTGGATATTGGCTCTCTAAGGGTATGTGTACATGTTCAGGTTTTTTCGCGTTTTTTTCCTGTTTTTCGCGATAAAAACGCATTAGAAACTGCAGACATATGCATCCTATCATTTAGAATGCATTCTGCAATTTTTGTGCACATGGTGCGTTTTTTTCCGCGAAAAAACCACATCGCGGTAAAAAAAGCAGCATGTTCATTAATTTTGCGTTTTTTTCACGTTTTTCCTGCTATTCTACGCATTTGGAAAAAACGCAAGAAAAAACGCATCAATGCGCAAAAAATGCATCAAAAACGCACAAAAAAACGCGAAAAAACACGCATGCGGATTTCTGGCAGAAATGCCGGGTTTTTGTCAGGAAAATTTCTGCCAGAAATCCTGACGTGTGCACATAGCCTAAGAATAAAATTCAGGTCCTGGTAAAAGCTGGCAGAGCAGATAACCAGTAGATTTCTTGTGAAAGCAGAACACCTGGACAACTCTTTATCATATGTAAGCAATTCCACTGCATGGGAATCTGTCAGCAAAATTTCAGCCTCCAAACTATTTATATGCACGTATAGTTCTTTCAAAGACAAGTCCACTCCTTACATGGCCAGTCTGTTCCTCCATTACTGAGAAATCAGTGTTTGAATTGATATGCAAATGGCTATGGTAGATCTGCAGCCTCTGTCACTCCAGCTCTATTCTCCCCACAGCTCCGCCTCCTCCTGCTTGACTGACATGCTGACTCCTCTGTTCTGTTTGACTTATGGCAAAGGAGCCATAAAGGAGCACTAATCAGATACCCATCTTCTATTTACATGTTGTATAGTGTTGCCTGACATGAAATGGAACTTTTATTATACTAAATTGGGTATAATATAAACCAGACGGAAAAAGTGAGTTAGAAACCAATATGCTTGGCCCAGCATTTGGATAAATATATAGATTGTGAAACCGATCTTTATTCAAGAATATACTTTGTATCAAGGCATTGAGAGCTTGTGTACTTGGCTCAGTGTTTCTATTTCTAAGTAAATGATTGTAATGCTATGCTATATATGTACAGTACAATGATCATTGAAAGTTTGTGAACCCTCCAGATTTTTCCAGCTCTCTGCATAAACTTGTGCTAAACCTCCTGTCACGTAGTGACATGGGACTGTGGGTACCTATCTACCTCGAACTAGGGGCTCCCTAGGTTATCCATGTCCCCCGGATTACCCTATATGGTGGAAATGTCGGGGAATCGTAGCTTGCTAATCTCATATCTTACCCTTAGCTGTTCTCTCCCCCACCCAGGGAGGTGTGAGGCTGACGTGTATTTGCAAACACTAACCAGATAGATAGGGGTAACAGACAGGTATACAAGAAAACTACAATCATATAAATACACTCACAAAACAACAGAGTAAGAAACGGGAGGAATAGGAAGGAAGAAACCAAATGGAAGAGGATAAAGATAAACATGCAAACCAACTCCATGCATCAATCTCCAAAAAAACTCTCCAATCGCCAACTCCAAACGCGGAACTCTCTCCTTCAACTCCAAACTATGTAGTGGTAAAATATCACTAGCAAGGTCAGAAGCAAAGAGGAAAGTTCTTATGTCTTCTGGGAAAAAGGAACTCAGAGCAGCTGATACAGCCCAAAAAAGAGAACTCCAGGAGTCCAACAAAGCAGTTTAACCCTTGCAGCACCAGAGCAAAGAAAGCCAGAATTGTTAGCCCCTTCACGACATGTACTGCGCATGTCGTGTCTTCCCCTTTGATGTGGGCTTCGGCGCTGAGCCCACATCTTTCCCAGCACATGTCAGCTGTTTTGAACAGCTGACATGTTCCTCTAACAGCTGCGAGTGGAATCGCGATCCACCAGCGGCTGTTAACTAGTTAAATGCTGCTGTCAATCTCTGACAGCGGCATTTAATGCGCCCTTCCGGCAAGGGCGCCGGAAATCCCGTCCATCGGTGACCCCGTCACGTGATCGCGGGTCACCGATGGGTTGACATGACAACCAGAGGTCTCCAGCAGACCTCTATGGCTGTCACTGGCAGATTGCTATGAGCGCCGCCCGGTGTTTGGTTTAAATAATAGGTTTAAATAATAGGTGCAGCATCAAAACCTTGCCAAAAGCTCATCGTGGGAGCGTTTCCATAGGATTAGCAGATAATGTGAAGGTGAAATTAGAGTTGGTTTTATCAATGGGGTGAAAATCAGGAGTGAGTGGGCGACCTGTTTTATTTTAAAAAAGAAGGATCTATCAAAGTCTTATATTGACACGATGTGTTTCTGAATCAGATCGTGGCTGCAGGAATACAGCCAGGTATATCTCTCTCTCTCTCTCTGAAACTCTTCAGCATTTCAGAGAAAATATATTTTAAAGATCATGCCGGGAAGAAGACTATGAGACAAATATAGACCATATATGGAACCATTAATAAACAATAGGCAGACAGATCAGAAGCCTAGTGGCCAAATCTTCGGCACAACATTGAAGTAGGACACTCCTAAATACAACTAAACAGAAACATTGGAGTACTGAGTCCCAAAATTGATAAAAAGGTATACATTTATTTGACATCTACTTGTACAAAAAACATAATTACATAAATCAAAAAAATTATATAAAACTCTGGCAAAAATTAAGAGACCACTGCAAAGTGTTCAGTTTGTCTGATTTTTGTCTTTATAGGTATATTTTTAGTAAAATGTAAATTGTTCATTTATTCTATAAACTCCTGACATGTCTCCGAATTTCCAAGCAATACATTTTGTATTTTTTTTTCTGAAAAGGAGAAATGGTCAAAATTAAAAAAAAACAAAACAGCGCTTTCAGACCTCAAATAATACAAAGAAAACAAGCTCATAATCATTTAGAAACAACAATACTAATGTTTTAACTCAGGAAGAGTTCAGAAATCAATATTTTGTGGAATAACCATGATTTTTAATCACAGCTTTTATGCGTCTTGGCATGCTTTCCACCAGTCTTTCACACTGTATCTGGCACAAAAATGTAAGCAGTTCTTCTTTGTTTGATGGCTTGTGACTATCCATCATCCTCTTGATGACATTCCAGAGGTTATCAAAAGGGTTCAGGTCTGGAGATTGGGCTGCCCATGACAGGGTTTTGATGTGGTGGTCTCTTAATTTTTGCCAGAGCTGTATATAAAACAGTACTAGAAACACATAAAGCAGCAGGATCAGGTAGAAAGTGGCACAAGTGTTCTAGTTATAACGGGCAAATATATAGTGAAGTGCTTATTTCAATTTGGAGTATGTAGAGTGGATATCAATATTTTCATTGTATCATTGTCTTAGTGCGCATAAACTCCCTGGGTCTAAATTCCTCCATATGCGCACCTTGAAGAAGCGAACGTGAAACGCACGTCGGTGGCTGCGTGGCGCGTGTTCTGCAGTAACGGGACATGAGTAAGCATCTTTACAATATGGGGGACTTTAGACCCAGGGTCTTTATACGCAAGGCGATGATACAATGAAAATATTGATATCCACTCTACTTACTCCCAGTTGAAATAAGCACTAAGCACTTTACTATATATTTGCCCGTTATAACTAGAACACTTGTGCCACTTTCTACCTGATCCTGCTTCTTTATGTGTCTCTAGTACTGTTTTATTTATATAATTTTTTTGATTTATGTAATTATGTTTTTTGTACAAGTATATGTCAAATAAATTTATACATTTTTGTCAATTTTGGGACTCAGTACTCCAATTTTTTCTGTTTAGCGGGAAGAAGACTAGTCTATTATGAGAGACCCAACAATCACTTCTAGCTGCGTTAAGATGCCAGGGTAGACCTGGCATCTTAACGCAGCTAGAAGTGATTGATGGGTCTCTCATAATAGGAGTCACCTGTCAATCTCCTACAGCAGTACCGGGAAAAACTGAATGGGGCGACTCCGGACTAGTCTTGTCCTCGGCTATGGTCCCTTGGCATGATCTTTAACCCCTTCCCGACCTTTGACGCATACGCTGCGTCATGAAAGTCGGTGCCATTCCGACCCATGACGCAGCATATGCGTCATGGAAAGATCGCGTCCCTGCAGGCCGGGTGAAAGGGTTAACTCCCATTTCACCCGATCTGCAGGGACAGGGGGAGTGGTAGTTTAGCCCAGGGGGGGTGGCTTCACCCCCTCGTGGCTACGATCGCTCTGATTGGCTGTTGAAAGTGAAACTGCCAATCAGAGCGATTTGTAATATTTCACCTAAAAAACTGGTGAAATATTACAATCCAGCCATGGCCGATGCTGCAATATCATCGGCCATGGCTGGAAACACTTATGTGCACCCACCCCACCCCTCCGATCGCCCCCCCAGCCCCCCGATCTGTGGTCCGCTCCCCTCCGTCCTGTGCTCCGCTCCCCCGTCCTCCTGTCCGCTTCCCCGTGCACCAATCACACCCCCTGTGCTGCAATCAAACCCCCCGCACTCCGATCCCCCCCCCGCACACAGCGACCCCCCCCCCGTGCTCCGATCCACCCCCCCCGCACAGCGATCCCTCACCCCGTGCTCCAATCCTTCCCCGTGCTCCAATGCTCCCTCCCGTGTTCCGATCCACCCCCCCCCCATGATCCGATCCACCCCCCCGTGCTCCGACGCCCCCCCCGTGCCCTGATCTCCCCCCCCTTATACTTACCTGGCCGCCCGAGGTCCGTCCGTCTTCTTTCCTGGGCGCCGCCATCTTCCAAAATGGCGGGCGCATGTGCAGTGCGCCCGCCGAATCTGCCGGCCGGCAGATTCGTTCCAGAGTGAATTTTGATCACTGAGATATATCCTATCTCAGTGATCAAAATAAAAAAAATAGTAAATGACCCCCCCCTTTGTCACCCCCATAGATAGGGACAATAAAAAAAATAAAGAATTTTTTTTTTTTTCACTAAGGTTGGGGTAAGAACTAGGGTTAGGGTTAGGGGTAGGGTTAGGGTTAGGGTTAGGGGTAGGGTTAGGGGTAGGGGTAGGGTTAGGGCTAGGGGTAGGGTTAGGGCTAGGGTTAGGGTTAGGGGTAGGGTTAGGGCTAGGGTTAGGGTTTCGGTATGTGCACACGTATTCTGGTCCTATGCGGATTTTTCCGCAGCGGATTTGAAAAATCCACAGTGCTAAACCGCTGCCGATTTATCGTGGATTTACCGCGGTTTTTCTGCGCATTTCACTGCGGTTTTACAACTGCGATTTTCTATTGGAGCAGTTCTAAAACCGCTGCGGAATCCGCAGAAAGAAGTGACATGCTGCGGAATGTAAACCGCTGCGTTTCCGTGCAGTTTTTCCGCAGCATGTGTACAGCGATTTTTGGTTCCCATAGGTTCACATTGAACTGTGCACTCATGGGAAACTGCTGCGGATCCGCAGCGTTTTCCGCAGCGTGTGCACATACCTTTAGAATTAGGCTATGTGCACACGGTGCGGATTGGCCGCTGCGGATCCGCAGCAGTGTTCCATCGGGTTTACAGTACCATGTAAACATATGAAAAACCAAATCCGCTGTGCCCATGGTGCGGAAAATACCGCGCGGGAACGCTGCGTTGTATTTTCCGCAGCATGCCAATTCTTTGTGCGGATTCCGCAGCGTTTTACACCTGTTCCTCAATAGGAATCCACAGGTGAAATCCGCACAAAAAACACTGGAAATCCACGGTAAATCCACAGGTAAAACGCAGTGCCTTTTACCCGCGGATTTTTCAAAAATGATGCTGAAAAATCTCATACGAATCCGCAACGTTGGCACATAGCCTTAGAGTTGGGTTGGAATTAGGGTTGTGGTTAGGGTTAGGGGTGTGTTGGGGTTAGGGTTGTGGTTAGGGGTGTGTTGGGGTTAGGGTTGTGATTAGGGTTACGGCTACAGTTGGGATAAGGGTTAGGGGTGTGTTGGAGGTAGAATTGAGGGGTTTCCACTGTTTAGGCACTTCAGGGGGTCTCCAAACGCAACATGGCGCCACCATTGATTCCAGCCAATCTTGTATTCAAAAATTCAAATGGTGCTCCCTCACTTCCGAACCCCGACGTGTGCCCAAACAGTGGTTTACCCCCACATATGGGGTACCAGCATACTCAGGACAAACTGCGCAACAATTACTGGGGTCCAATTTCTTCTGTTACCCTTGAGAAAATAAAAAATTGCTTGCTAAAACATCATTTTTGAGGAAAGAAAAATGATTTTTTATTTTCACGGCTCTGCGTTGTAAACGTCTGTGAAGCACTTGGGGGTTCAAAGTGCTCACCACATATCTAGATAAGTTCCTTGGGGGGTCTAGTTTCCAAAATGGGGTCACTTGTGGGGGGTTTCTACTGTTTAGGCACACCAGGGGCTCTGCAAACGCAACGTGACGCCCGCAGATCATTCCATCAAAGTCTGCATTTCAAAAGTCACTACTTCCCTTCTGAGCCCCCACGTGTGCCCAAACAGTGGTTTACCCCCACACATGGGGCATCAGCGTACTCAGGAGAAACTGGACAACAACTTTTGTGGTCCAATTTCTCCTGTAACCCTTGGGAAAATAAAAAATTCTGGGCTAAAAAATTATTTTTGAGGAAAGAAAACGTATTTATTATTTTCACGGCTCTGCGTTATAAACTTCTGTAAAGCACTTGGGGGTTGAAAGTGCTCACCACACATCTAGATAAGTTCCTTTGGGGGTCTAGTTTCCAAAATGGGGTCACTTGTGGGGGGTTTCTACTGTTTAGGCACACCAGGGGCTCTGCAAACGCAATGTGACGCCCGCAGACCATTCCATCAAAGTCTGCATTTCAAAAGTCACTACTTCCCTTCTGAGCCCCCACGTGTGCCCAAACAGTGGTTTACCCCCACACATGGGGTATCCGCGTACTCAGGAGAAACTGGACAACAACTTTTGTGGTCCAATTTCTCCTGTAACCCTTGGGAAAATAAAAAATTCTGGGCTAAAAAATTATTTTTGAGGAAAGAAAACGTATTTATTATTTTCACTGCTCTGTGTTATGAACTTCTGTGAAGCACTTGGGGGTTCAAAGTGCTCACCTCACATCTAGATAAGTTCCTTTCGGGGTCTAGTTTCCAAAATGGGGTCACTTGTGGGGGGTTTCTACTGTTTAGCCACATCAGGGGCTCTGCAAACGCAACGTGACGCCCGCAGAGCATTCCATCAAAGTCTGCATTTCAAAACGTCACTACTTCACTTCCGAGCCCCAGCATGTGCCTAAACAGTGGTTTACCCCCACATATGGGGTATCAGCGTACTCAGGAGAAACTGGACAACAACTTTTGGGGTCAAATTTCTCCTGTTACCCTTGGGAAAATAAAAAATTGCGGGCTAAAATTCATTTTTGAGAAAATAATTTTTTTTTTTTATTTTCATGGCTCTGCGTTATAAACTTCTGTGAAGCACTTGAGGGTTCAAAGTGCTCACTACACATCTAGATTAGTTCCTTTGGGGGTCTAGTTTCCAAAATGGGGTAATTTGTGGGGGATCTCCAATGTTTAGGCACACAGGGGCTCTCCAAACGCGACATGGTGTCCGCTAATGATTGGAGATAATTTTCCATTTAAAAAGCCAAATGGCGTGCCTTCCCTTCTGAGCCCTGCCGTGCGCCCAAACAGTGGTTTACCCCCACATATGGGGTATCTGCATACTCAGGACAAACTGGACAACAACATTTGTGGTCCAATTTCTCCTATTACCATTGGCAAAATAGGAAATTCCAGGCTAAAAAATCATTTTTGAGAAAAGAAAAATTATTTTTTATTTTCATGGCTCTGCATTATAAACTTCTGTGAAGCACCTGGGGGTTTAAAGTGCTCAGTATGCATCTAGATAAGTTCCTTGGGGGGTCTAGTTTCCAAAATGGGGTCACTTGTGGGGGAGCTCCATTGCATAGGCACACAGGGGCTCTCCAAATGCGACATGGTGTCCGCTAACAATTGGAGCTAATTTTCCATTCAAAAAGTTAAAAGGCGCGCCTTCCCTTCCGAGCCCTGCCGTGTGCCCAAACAGTGGTTTACCCCCACATATGAGGTATCGGCGTACTCGGGAGAAATTGCTCAACAAATTTTAGGATCCATTTTATCCTATTGCCCATGTGAAAATGAAAAAATTGAGGCGAAAATAAATTTTTTGTGAAAAAAAAGTACTTTTTCATTTTTACGGATCAATTTGTGAAGCACCTGAGGGTTTAAAGTGCTCACTAGGCATCTAGATAAGTTCCTTGGGGGGTCCAGTTTCCAAAATGGGGTCACTTGTGGGGGAGCGCCAATGTTTAAGCACACAGGGTCTCTCCAAACGCGACATGGTGTCCGCTATCGATGGAGATAATTTTTCATTCAAAAAGTCAAATGGCGCTCCTTCCCTTCCGAGCCTTACCATGTGCCCAAACAGTGGTTTACCCCCACATGTGAAGTATCGGTGTACTCAGGAGAAATTGCCAAACAAATTTTAGGATCCATTTTATCCTGTTGTCCATGTGAAAATGAAAAAATTGAGGCTAAAAGAATTTTTTTGTGAAAAAAAAGTACTTTTTCATTTTTACGGATCAATTTGTGAAGCACCTGGGGGTTTAAAGGGCTCACTATGCATCTAGATAAGTTCCTTGGGGCGTCTAGTTTCCAAAATGGGGTCACTTGTGGGGGAGCTCCAATTTTTAGGCACACGGGGGCTCTCCAAATGTGACATGGTGTCCGCTAAAGAGTGCAGCCAATTTTTCATTCAAAAAGTCAAATGGCGCTCCTTCCCTTCCAAGCCCTGCCGTGCGCCCAAACAGTGGTTTACCCCCACATATGAGGTATCAGCGTACTCAGGACAAATTGGACAACAACGTACGTGGTTCAGTTTCTCCTTTTACCATTGGGAAAATAAAAAAATTGTTGCTGAAAAATCATTTTTGTGACTAAAAAGTTAAATGTTCATTTTTTCCTTCCATGTTGCTTCTGCTGCTGTGAAGCACCTGAAGGGTTAATAAACTTCTTGAATGTGGTTTTGTGCACCTTGAGGGGTGCAGTTTTTAGAATGGTGTCACTTTTGGGTATTTTCAGCCATATAGACCCCTCAAACTGACTTCAAATGTGAGGTGGTCCCTAAAAAAAATGGTTTTGTAAATTTCGTTGTAAAAATGAGAAATCGCTGGTCAAATTTTAACCCTTATAACTTCCTAGCAAAAAAAAATTTTGTTTCCAAAATTGTGCTGATGTAAAGTAGACGTGTGGGAAATGTTATTTATTAACTATTTTGTGTCACATAACTCTCTGGTTTAACAGAATAAAAATTCAAAATGTGAAAATTGCGAAATTTTCAAAATTTTCGCCAAAATTCCGTTTTTATCACAAATAAACACAGAATTTATTGACCTAAATTTACCACTAACATGAAGCCCAATATGTCACGAAAAAACAATCTCAGAACCGCTAGGATCCATTGAAGCGTTCCTGAGTTATTACCTCATGAAGGGACACTGGTCAGAATTGCAAAAAACGGCAAGGTCTTTAAGGTCAAAATAGGCTGGGTCATGAAGGGGTTAAAGTATATTTTGGTTTCAGATAAAAATATACCAGGTTGTAATCATTGCAGCCAGGATCTAATTTATGTTGTCTGTGATTTGGGCAGCATGAATCAGGTGACTGTTCCCTGTACAAGGGATGAGCTGCAATACCACACACAACCTGTGGACTCGAGTGGCACTGTTTGTTTTTTTTTTTTAGAAAAAAGCAGTCATATCTTCCTATTCCAGGATAACCCCTTGAATGGGACCATATTGCAAACACAGCTGTGCTTCCCGATCACTCTGTACAGTGTGGGCCATTTATATGGATGCACCTAAATAAAATGGGAATGGTTGGTGATATCAACTTCCTGTTTGTGGCACATTAGTATATGGGAGGGGGAAAACTTTTCAAGATGGGTGGTGACCACGGCGGCCATTTTGAAGTTAGCCGTTTTGAATCCAACTTTATTTTTTTCAATGGGAAGAGGGTCACGTGACACATCAAACTTATTGAGCATTTCACAGGAAAAACAAGGTAACTTTATTCTTTCATGAGTTATTTACAAGTTTCTCTTTGTTTACAGCCATTGACATGTCACAGAGGTTAACACGTAAGGAGCGAATAGAAATTGTGTTGATGTCTGGTGAACGCAGTACCCGGGTCATTGCAGCAGATTTAAATGCAAGACACCCTACAAGACCTCCCATGCTACAGTTAGCAAACTGCTTGCCAAATTTCGTGAAGCAGGTTCAGTGTTGGATTTGCCAAAATGTGGATGCAAGAAAACTGTCACTAACGAAGAGACATCAGTGGCTGTCCTGGCTTCTTTCAGCAAGAGCCCACAGCGTAGCACTCGCCGTATGTCACTGGAGAGTGGCATCAGTCGAACATCCTTTCGGTGCATATTAGCTACTCACAAATGGCACCCTTACAAAATCCAGCTGCTTCAGCATCTCAAGGAGGATGACCCAGATCGGCACGCTGAATTTGCAGAATGGGCAAAACAAAAATTGGAACAGGACCCTCAGTTTACACGGAACATTATGTTCAGTGATGAGGCAAATTTTTTTTTGAATGGTGAAGTTAACAAACAAAACCACCGCTATTGATCTGACACTAACCCACAGTGTATAGATCTCTCCAAGCCTGTTGGAACACAAAAATTGGCGGTATATGGGGTACAAAGATAGCGGGGCCATTCTTCATCAATGGAAACCTCAATGCCACTGGATATCTGAAATTGCTACATGATGATGTGTTGCCCTCTTTATGCACTAAAGATGGCACGCTCCCTGAGTTTTTCCAGTAAGATGGTGCACCACCACATTATGGGTGTCAGGTCTGAGCATTCCTACATAAACAGTTTCCTGGAAAGTGGATTGGCCGTCGTGAGCCAGTTGAATGGTCACCAAGGTCTCCCGGTCTGACCCCTTTAGACTTTTATCTTTGGGGTCATCTGAAGGCAATCGTCTATGCTGTGAAAATACGAGATGTGCAGCATCTGAAAAAATGGATACTGGAAGCCTGTGCTAGCATTTCTTCTGCGGTGTTGCTATCAGTGTTTCAAGAGTGGAAGAAGAGGGTTGCATTGACATTCCAACACAATGCGCAGCATTTTGAACACATTTTATAAGTGGTCATAAACTTGTAAATAACTCATGAAAGAATAAAGTTACGTTAAAACCAAGCATACCATTGTTTTTCTTATGAAATTCTCGATAAGTTTGATGTTACATGACCCTCTTCCCATTGGAAAAAATAAAGTTGGATCCAAAATGTCCAACTTCAAAATGGCCGCCATGGTCACCACCCATCTTGAAAAATTCCCCCCCCCCGTTCCCATATACTAACATGCCACAAACAGGAAATTGATATCACCAACCATTCCCATATTATGGCCTACCCTGTAGATCTTGAAAATCCTGAATGCTTTTTATGGATCCCCTTACCGTGATTTCATCTGTATACTGACTTAATTTCTGTGTCCTCCTAGGGGTGGGATGCAATTGAATGGGTCATTGAGAATTCTGAGAGCACAGTAAGCTAACAGTGTCTGCCTCCACTGCTACTAAGGGTAAGTAAAAAAGTCTTCTGTACCTTTCACCTGTGTGACCTATGAATGTACACCTGGAAATGAAGCATGAATATTACCTATGATGGTGACTACAGAGGTAAAGCATAGGACACTGCCAAGTCAGAGTGTCTTCTCCATGTGACAATACAGGTTTCAATCGACAATTAGAATCCCCATTATCAGGATTTACTAGGGTATGTGCACACGTTGCAGATTTGCCTGTGGACATTTCTGCACAGAATCTGCACCTCTTGGCAGAAAACGCAGGTAAAAATCCACCCGTTTTTGCTGTGTTTTTGAAAGCTAAATAAAGTTCTATTATTGAACAACAAAAAAAAAGATTTGTGATGTCATTTCTTGTCCAACCTCCTCTTTTACTTTTGTTCAACCCACACTCAATTACACACAGATAGATAGACAGACAGATAGGTAGATAGATAGATAGATAGATCTATACATAGATCGATAGATCTATCTCAATCCTTATATCTTTCTATCATCTATCTATCTCATTCCTTCTATCTATCTATGAATTTATCTATAGATATTTAGATAGAAGGACTGAGATAAATAGATCTATAGATAGATAGATCTATATATAGATAGATAGATCTATTCATCTATGGATAGATGTAGATCGATATATATGGATAGTTAGATAGATATATGGATAGATATATCTATGTATCTATAGATATATCTATTGATATATCTATATATCTATAAATATATCGATAGATATATCGATAGATAGATAGATAGATATATCCATATCTATCTCTATAGATATACCCATAGTTATATCTATAGTTATATCTATATCTATCTATCTATCTATCTATCTATCTATCTATCTATCTATCTATCTATCTATATATATATATATAGTTAGGGCCAGAAATATTTGGACAGTGACACAATTTTCGCGAGTTGGGCTCTGCATGCCACCACATTGGATTTGAAATGAAACCTCTACAACAGAATTCAAGTGCAGATTGTAACGTTTAATTTGAAGGGTTGAACAAAAATATCTGATAGAAAATGTAGGAATTGTACACATTTCTTTACAAACACTCCACATTTTAGGAGGTCAAAAGTAATTGGACAAATAAACATAACCCAAACAAAATATTTTTATTTTCAATATTTTGTTGCAAATCCTTTGGAGGCAATCACTGCCTTAAGTCTGGAACCCATGGACATCACCAAACGCTGGGTTTCCTCCTTCTTAATGCTTTGCCAGGCCTTTACAGCCGCAGCCTTCAGGTCTTGCTTGTTTGTGGGTCTTTTCGTCTTAAGTCTGGATTTGAGCAAGTGAAATGCATGCTCAATTGGGTTTAGATCTGGAGATTGACTTGGCCATTGCAGAATGTTCCACTTTTTGGCACTCATGAACTCCTGGGTAGCTTTGGCTGTATGCTTGGGGTCATTGTCCATCTGTACTATGAAGCGCCGTCCAATCAACTTTGCAGCATTTGGCTGAATCTGGGCTGAAAGTATATCCCGGTACACTTCAGAATTCATCCGGCTACTCTTGTCTGCTCTTATGTCATCAATAAACACAAGTGACCCAGTGCCATTGAAAGCCATGCATGCCCATGCCATCACGTTGCCTCCACCATGTTTTACAGAGGATGTGGTGTGCCTTGGATCATGTGCCGTTCCCTTTCTTCTCCAAACTTTTTTCTTCCCATCATTCTGGTACAGGTTGATCTTTGTCTCATCTGTCCATAGAATACTTTTCCAGAACTGAGCTGGCTTCTTGAGGTGTTTTTCTGCAAATTTAACTCTGGCCTGTCTATTTTTGGTATTGATGAATGGTTTGCATCTAGATGTGAACCCTTTGTATTTACTGTCATGGAGTCTTCTCTTTACTGTTGACTTAGAGACAGATACACCTACTTCACTGAGAGTGTTCTGGACTTCAGTTGATGTTGTGAACGGGTTCTTCTTCACCAAATTAAGTATGCGGCGATCATCCACCACTGTTGTCATCCGTGGACGCCCAGGCCTTTTTGAGTTCCCAAGCTCACCAGTCAATTCCTTTTTTCTCATAATGTACCCAACTGTTGATTTTGCTACTCCAAGCATGTCTGCTATCTCTCTGATGGATTTTTTCTTTTTTTCAGCCTCAGGATGTTCTGCTTCACCTCAATTGAGAGTTCCTTTGACCGCATGTTGTCTGCTCACAGCAACAGCTTCCAAATGCAAAACCACACACCTGGAATCCACCCCTGACCTTTTAACTACTTCATTGATTACAGGTTAACGAGGGAGACGCCTTCAGAGTTAATTGCAGCCCTTAGAGTCCATTGTCCAATTACTTTTGGTCCCTTGAAAAAGAGGACGCTATGCATTACAGAGCTATGATTCCTAAACCCTTTCTCCGATTTGGATGTGGAAACTATCATATTGCAGCTGGGAGTGTGCACTTTCAGCCCATATTACATATATAATTTTATTTCTGAACATGTTTTTGTAAACAGCTAAAATAACAAAACTTGTGTCACTGTCCAAATATTTCTGGCCCTAACTGTATATATCTATAATATAACGCTGGGAGCGTCACTCTGTCCGAAGCCTTTATAGACTGCGCAGGCGCAAGCGCCGGCGCAGTCTGGCCCCCACAGAGTGACGCTCCCAGGAGATCGCAGTATGCGTAAGCACTGAACGCATACCGCGATCTCCACCGGAGAGTCAGGGACCGCCAGGAGGGTAAGTATATTCACCTTTCCCCGTTCCAGCGCTGCGTGCGGCTCCGTCTCCCGGCTCCTCTGCTGTGACAGTTCAGAGGGCGCGATGATGCGCTTAATGCGCGCCGCCCTCTGACTTACCAGTCACAGGCAGAGGAGCCGGAGTGTGTCTTCAAGAAAATGGCGCCGGAAAGCGCGGACTGCGCAGGCACCGATTCCTGCTGCCGGAATCGGCGCCTGCGCAGTCCGCGCTTTCCGGCGCCATTTTTTTGAAGACACACCTGCAGTGGAGCCGGACGATAGGTGAGTATGGTATTTTTTTTTTTTTATATGGCAGCAGCATACGGGGGCATACACACTGGAGCGTCTTATGGGGGGCATATAATACAATGGTGGCGCAGGATGGGAGCAGCACATGACAGAACGGGGGCAGGATGGCAGCAGCACATGACAGAACGGGCGCAGGATGGCAGCAGCACATGACAGAAGGGGCACAGGATGGCAGCAGCACATGACAGAACGGGCGCAGGATGGCAGCAGCACATGACAGAACGGGCGCAGGATGGCAGCAGCACATGACAGAACGGGCGCAGGATGGGAGCAGCACATGACAGAACGGGCGCAGGATGGCAGCAGCACATGACAGAACGGGCGCAGGATGGGAGCAGCACATGACAGAACGGGCGCAGGATGGCAGCAGCACATGACAGAACGGGCGCAGGATGGCAGCAGCACATGACAGAACGGGCGCAGGATGGCAGCAGCACATGACAGAACGGGCGCAGGATGGCAGCAGCACATGACAGAACGGGCGCAGGATGGCAGCAGCACATGACAGAACGGGCGCAGGATGGCAGCAGCACATGACAGAACGGGCGCAGGATGGCAGCAGCACATGACAGAACGGGCGCAGGATGGCAGCAGCACATGACAGAACGGGAGCAGGATGGCAGCAGCACATGACAGAATGGGCGCAGGATGGGAGCAGCACATGACAGAACAGGGGAGCAGGATGGGAGCAGCACATGACAGAACGGGCGCAGGATGGCAGCAGCACATGACAGAACGGGCGCAGGATGGGAACAGCACATGACAGAACAGGGGAGCAGGATGGGAGCAGCACATGACAGAACGGGCGCAGGATGGGAGCAGCACATGACAGAACGGGCGCAGGATGGCAGCAGCACATGACAGAACGGGCGCAGGATGGGAGCAGCACATGACAGAACGGGCACAGGATGGCAGCAGCACATGACAGAACGGGCGCAGGATGGGAGCAGCACATGACATAATGTGGGAGCAGGATGGGAGCAGCACATGACAGAACGGGGGCGCAGGATGGGAGCAGCACATGACAGAACGTGGGCGCAGGATGGGAGCAGCACATGACAGAACGGGGGCGCAGGATGTCAGCAGCGCATGACAGAACGGGCGCAGGATGGGAGCAGCACATGACAGAATGGGCGCAGGATGGCAGCAGCACATGACAGAACGGGCGCAGGATGGGAGCAGCACATGACAGAACGGGGGCGCAGGATGGGAGCAGCACATGACAGAACGAGGGCGCAGGATGGGAGCAGCACATGACAGAACGGGGGCGCAGGATGGGAGCAGCACATGACAGAACGGGGGCGCAGGATGGGAGCAGCACATGACAGGATGGGAGCAGCAAATGACAGAATGGAGGCGCAGGATGGGAGCAGCACATGACAGAACGGGGGCGCAGGATGGGAGCAGCACATGACAGAACGGGGGCGCAGGATGGGAGCAGCACATGACAGGATGGGGATGCAGGGTGGAGCAGCACATGACAGAATGGGGGCGCAGGATGGAGCAGCACATGACAGGATGGGGATGCAGGATGGAGCAGCACATGACAGGATGGGGACGCAGTAAGGAGCAGCACATACCAGGATGGAGACCATATACCAATATAAATGCTCGCCACCCGGGCGTAGAACGGGTTCAATAGCTAGTATATATATATATATATATATACAGTGGTGTTCAAAAGTCCAGCATAGGATAAATTGATTGATTTTTCAAGTTTTAAATGTTTTCTGTCGAATATTTTCTATGCTAATGACATATTATATATGGTTTTGTTCAGAATACAATTTTGCATTCTCTCCCTGTAATATTTTTAGATTTGAAGCAGTTTTACATGAAATTATTGCAACAATATGGGAATTAAAAGCAGAACTAAATATTGTACAGCTTCAGATCCAAAATTAGCCAATCACAGATGAGAACCTGTGACCATCATAACCTGGATATGGCAGCCAATCACATTGCATTACATTGCATCACATCTGCTGCTTTGTTTGTTTGTTTTATCTGTTGGTCTATCTAGTGAATCATACTGTAGAGTTTTATGATGGGAGCCTTCAGATTTTTGTCAGCGGAGGATCGTGTGTGAGTTGTGGTGCTACATGAAGAGGGTTATACTGGCCCCCAGATCGCAAGGAAGGTTGGCTGTAATCAGAGTACAGTTGTAAGAATTTTGCAGAAACATAAGCAGCTTGGAATTACCCAGGACAGGCCCAGATCTGGTCGGCCCAGAAAGTCAACTAAAGGGGAGGATAGAGTACTGATAAGAACATCCCTCGCCAATCGAAAGCTCACCTCTCCTCAGCTTCTGCGAGAATGGCAAGAAAAGTGCAATATTGAGGTAGCAACATCAACTGTTAGGAAGAGATGTTTGGAAGCAGGATTGAGAGGGTGCAAGGCCCGAAAGAAGCCATTGATGACAGCCATACAAAGACAAAGGCGAAAACTGTGGGCATTGAAATATTTAAAATGGAGGAAGGAGGAGTGGGAAAAAGTGCTATTTAGTGATGAAAGCACTTTTTGCATTTTAGGAAATGATGGCAAGTCTTATGTGAGAAGGTTCCCACATGAAGAGTACAAGCCAGAGTGTTTGAGCTCCTCTGTGAAACATCCTATGAAAGTAATGGTCTGGGGCTGTATGGCAGCCAACGGTGTTGGAAGGCTTCATATTGTGGAGGGTATGGTTAGTGCAAAAAAATACATAGACATCCTTAATAAGAAAATGCTGCCTTCTGCTCAACAATCTGAATTAAATAAAAAATAATAAATCTTAAAAAGTTAAATTTAAGTCTGTGTGAACTTGCATTGGAAGTTAGTGAACTTAGAAACCTGTTCACCATTCTACACACTGTACTAGTTTAGGTATAGCTATGCTGTAAAAAAATTATCAAAAATGCACATACCATAACAATTTATACACTTGGGACATTCAAAAATGAGTATGGCATACAATGAGGGATTACAAAAACATATGTTCCACCAGTTTCACTGTAGAGATGCAGAAGTATGAAACATATAGTTTTCTTCACGCCTATGCAGGACTTTTGAACATCATTGTGTATATATATATATATACATATATATATATATATAGATACATCTACATCTAGAGACATAACTACACTGTGTGCAGAATTATTAGGCAAGTTGTATTTCGATCACATGATACTTTTTATACATGTTGTCCTACTCCAAGCTGTTCAGGCTTGAGAGCCAACTACCAATTAAGTAAATCAGGTGATGTGCTTCTCTGTAATGAGGGAGGGTGTTTTCTAATGACATCAACACCCTATATAAGGTGTGCTTAATTATTAGGCAACTTCCTTCCCTTTGGCAAAATGGGGAAAAAGAGAGATTTGACGGTCTCTGAAAAGTCCAAAATTGTTAGATGTCTTGCAGAGGGATGCAGCAGTCTTGAAATTGCCAAACTTTTGAAGCGTGATCACCGAACAATCAAGCGTTTCATGGTAAATAGCCAACAGGGTCGCAAAAAGCGTGTTGGGCAAAAAAGGCACAAAATAACTGCCCATGAATTGAGGAAAATCAAGCATGAAGCTGCCAGGATGCCATTTGCCACCAGTTTTGCCATATTTCAGAGCTGCAACGTTACTGGAGTAACAAAAAGCACAAGGTGTGCGATACTCAGGGACATGGCCAAGGTAAGGAAGGCTGAAAAATGACCACCTTTGAACAAGAAACATAAGACGTCAAGACTGGGCCAAGAAATATCTTAAGACTGACTTTTCAAAGGTTTTATGGACTGATGAAATGAGAGTGACTCTTGATGGGCCAGATGGATGGGCCAGAGGCTGGATCAGTAAATGGCAGAGAGCTCCACTCCGACTCAGACGCCAGCAAGGTGGAGGTGGGGTACTGATATGGGCTGGTATCATCAAATATGAACTTGTGGGACCTTTTCGGGTTGAGGATGGAGTGAAGCTCAACTCCCAGACCTACTGCCAGTTTGTGGAAGACAAGCAGTGGTACAGGAAGAAGTCGCTATCGTTCAAGAAAAACCTGATTTTCATGCAGGACAATGCTCCATCACATACCTCCAACTACTCCACAGCGTGGCTGGCCAGTAAAGGTCTCAAAGAAGAAAAAATAATGACATGGTCCCCTTGTTCACCTGATCTGAACCCCATAGAGAACCTGTGGTCCCTCATAAAATGTGAGATCTACAGGGAGGGAAAACAGTACACCTCTCGGAACAGTGTCTGGGAGGCTGTGGTGGCTGCTGCACGCAATGTTGATCGTAAACAGATCAAGCAACTGCCAGAATCTATGGATGGAAGGCTGTTGAGTGTCATCATAAAGAAAGGGGGCTATATTGGTCACTAATTTTGGGGGGTTTTGTTTTTGCATGTCAGAAATTTTTATTTCTAAATTTTGTGCGGTGATATTGGTTTACCTGGTGAAAATAAACAAGTAAGATGGGAATATATTTGGTTTTTATTAAGTTGCCTAATAATTCTGCACAGTAATAGTTACCTGCAGATATCCTCCTAAGATAGCCAAATCTAAAAAACCGACTCCAACTTCCAAAATATTAACATAAACAACAAGAGAGAGAAGGCGGCACTCACCCCGATATTGCTTGAAAGTGATGTTCTTTATTCAGGACATGAATGAATGAACAAAGGCAGAGAGCCGGCTGGTTACAGATCGGGTGCGGGAAGGAGGTGAGGGTCCCTCACCTCCTTCCCGAACCCGATCTGTAACCAGCTGGCTCTCTGCCTTTGTTCATTCATTCATGTCCTGAATAAAGAACATCACTTTCAAGCAATATCGGGGTGAGTGCCGCCTTCTCTCTCTTGTTGTTTATGTGGATCATCATTTTATCATATTCTATGGTAGAGCACCACCCATTAATTGCTGTCAGAAGTTACGTGCCGATTGACGTCCTGAATTGAATCCAGCTTGTGTAATGGAAACGCCTGACATTCAGCCGCTCTAGTGCCTTCCTAATCTGTGTTACTTTGCATTCCAAAATATTAAGCTTTGATATTTATGAGTCTTTTGGGTTGATTTAGAACATAGTTGTTGATCAATAATAAAAATAATCCTCTAAAATACAACTTGCCTAATAATTCTGCACACAGTGTATAGTTATATCTATGTATAGATGGATATCTATGGATATATCCCTAGATATATTCATAGATATATAATAGCAAGGCCTATGTTTATTAATGAACAATAACTTTAATTAAAAAAAAAAGGGAAAAAATGGCGTGGGCTCCTGCGCAATTTTCTGCGCCAGAGGGGGAAAGCCGATGGCCTTGGGCCAATATTTGTAGACTGGGAAGGGGGTAATACCCATGGCCTTTTCCCAGGCTATAAATATCAGCCCGCAGCTGTCTGCATAGCCTTTACTGGCTATTAAAATAGGAGGACCCCCCCAAAATATGATGTGGGGTCCCCTGTGTTTTATAGCCAGAAAGGCTCCGCAAACACTTGTGGGCTAATATTCATAGCCTAGGAAGGGGCCATGAATATTGCCCCCTCCCAGCTACAAACACCATCCCGCATCCACCCCAGATATGGTGCATCTGTACGATGCGCCAATTCTGGCACTTAGCTCCTCTCTTCCCACTGCCGTGTAGCGGTGGCATATGGGGTTAATGTCACCTTGCTATTGTAAGGTGACATTAAGCCCGGTTAGTAATGGAGAGGCGTCAATAAGACACCTATCCATTACTAATCCTATAGTAGTGAAAGAGTTAAAAAAAAAAAGGTCACAGCCAGAAAAAAGTATTTTAATATTCTTAATTTCACCATACTTAGAACCACGCCTAATTCCTGTGACGCCCTCGATTGCCTGAAAAAAATAAAAAATAATAAACCAACTGTATACTCCCTGCCCGACGCAGTCCAGTTAATAACAAGTGTCCTACGACGATCTCCCCTATAGAACAGTGACATCGGGTGATGTCACCGCTCTATAGGGCCTCCAGGAACACACTTACAGGAAACAATGGCTCCTGCAGTGCATCACTGAAGAGGTTACTTTAGTTAATTGTCTCTCTTTATGGCAATGCTGCGTGGGAATTTTCCCACACAGCTGTGCCGTGACAGTATGAACTATACTATATTTAGCAGCGGAGGGATAGAGTGCAGAAGGATACCTTCCGTCATTGTATCCCGGAGTACCTGGAGAGCGGTCGCACCAGCTGATGGTACAGCTCTCCACGGGAGATCGTTGTGGGACAATGGTATTATTTGTATTACGTTTGACACAGGGAGTATATTGTTGGTTTATTTTAATTTTTTTTCAGGCAAGCGATGGCTTCGGGGATTAGGTGTAGATGGTGAGTATGAACTACATATGTACTGTATGTGTTTTTTTCCCCCTACAATCAACACATTAGCCGGATGATGGGACTACTACTGTCCCATCATTGGCTAATATGTCAATCACTGTCACTGTAGCAGGCATAGCCGGATGGGACTTGTAGATGCCTGCACACACAAACACACACTGACACAGCCCCGGCAGACCCCCGCACAGCCCCGCGAACAGCCTCGCCGACCTCCCGCACACAGCCCCGCCAACCCAGCACACAGCCCCACAGACCCATACACACAGACACGCAGACCCCACCAGCACAAACAGACACGCACACAGTCACCGTCCATCCGCCGCCCACACACTTCCCTCCTCCTGGGCCCCAGCGTTTCTCGCACCCACATCCGCAGCAAAACCTCAGATCTTTTTTACATCTGCGGTTTTGCTGCGGATTGGCCTGACACTATGGAAGTCAATGTGTGCTGAAACGCTGCAGTTCCACACAAATAATTGACTTGCTGCAGTAAAAAAACGCTGCGAATCCGCACATTTTTTTCCGCAGCATGTGCACAGTATTTTTTAATTTCTCATTGATTAACATTGTGTGCACAACGCACTGCGAATTTGAGGCAATTCCGCGTGTCCAAAAACGCTGCGGAAACACATAAAAAACCGCAACGTGTGCACATACTCTATTTATCCGTACGTACCAGGTAGAAGGATGCAGAACTCCTGCAGGATACTCCTGTAATTTGAGCTGAACCTTTTTCAGACGCAGATTCGGCCAGTGAAAAAAGTTCATCTGCATTGCCCCAATAATAACCAAGTGCTGTCTGTTTTTTTTCAAGGACTGCAATCAGACCGAAAATACAACCATGATTAATACGATAATGAAAATACGAGCCCGTAGATTAAGTTTCCACAATTAGTTTTTGACACTTCAAATTTTCGCTGTGCGGTAGTCTCAGCATCCTGAAATTCCAGCAAAGTGGATAAAATTTAAACAAATTTCATGCTCACTGTGCTTTTTTTTTTAGTACCAAAAATAGAAATGGTCAGCAGTGATCTGCACATCCAATATCAATATACCAAAACAACAAAGGAAAGGCATATCAAAGTAATGAAAACTTTATTAATACAATAATACAAATATTAAAATTGCCATAAAAAGCAGGGAGAAGTATCAGATGAGTGAGCACAGCACCGAGAGTACAAATAAACCCTGTAACTAGGGATACTAATTGGTAAAACGTAAGGTAATAGTCTGCTACACTACAACAGTATGACACCAGACGGTATAAATATTAACTGGTACTAAGGCAGAGGGCAGACCTGTGTATGATCATAGATTTTGGTGCCAGCAATCCACTATATTATGTAGCCTTAGACCTCTTTCACACTTCCGTCGGTATGGGGCCGTCGCAAACCGTTGGCCCGACGGACGTTGTGCAAAATAGTGCACAACGTGGGCAGCAAATGCAGTTTTCAGACGCATCCGCTGCCCATTATGAGTTCCGGGGAGGAGGGGGCGGAGTTTCGTCCACGCATGCGCGGTCGAAAATGGCGGACGCGTCGCACAAAAAGTTACATTGAACGTTTTTCTGTGACGATGGTCGCCAATTACCAACGCATCCAGTGCACGACGTATGGAACGTGTGTCCATACGTCGCGATGCTTCGGCAATACAAGTCTATGTGCAAAAAACGCATCCTGAGGGCAACTTTGCAGGATGCGTTTTTTGCACAGAGCGACGCATTGCAACGTCTTTATAAAGACGGACGTGTGAAAGTAGCCTAATGGAGACATTGCATAGATTAAGGGAAATATTGTAGACACTATATAAACGGTAAGATCACTCAGAAATAGCAGGTCCCATAGGAATAGCAGAGCACAAGAGTATGTGATAAATATTACCTGGTGCTGGGCAAGGTCAAACCCCAATGCGCCATTCGAGTCGGCTTCTTCGAGGGCGTGGTTTTTTTTACGCAGCGTAAAGTGACCTGCGGAGCAATTTTGAAACCTGCAACATGTCAGTTTCACTTGTAGATATGCTGAGTTTTATGTGCAGATTTTCCCCATAGAACTGAAGAAATGTAAAAACGTATCCGTGCTTTTAGTCCGTTTCCGCATGTAATCTGCACATGTCTGTGTCAGTACAGTTTTGGCAGAGCCACATACGGGAAGTATCAAAAGCAAACCTGCCTTGTTTAGCACATGACATATCAAAAAGAATCAAAAATCGCCCCGTAAAAAATACGATAAAAACACATGTAAAAGGAACGCACTCAGAAAATGAAATTAAAAAATGTAAGTAACCGAGTAGGTACAGAAATTCTGCAACATCAAAAACTCACTAAATTATCATCGTGGGAACATAGCCTTAAAGGGTTTGCCCAGGATTAGGAAAAAGAGTTGCTTTATTTTCTCAGGAACAGAGCCACCCTTGTCAGTGGACTGTGTCTGGTATTGCAGTTTAACCCTGAGATGAAGTGAATCGGACTTCAAAACTCAACATGAGCAAGGATCCTATTGTTTCTGGGGAAAAACAACACCCCAGCAGGACTCATTAACGGGAATCTGTCAACAGATTTTTGCAATGTAATCTGACAGCACCATGATGTAGGGGAATAGAGCCTGACTCCAGTGATGTGTCATTTACTAGTCCGTGTTTTGCAGTTTCGATACAATCAGTGTTTTATCAGTAGATTATTACTGCAGGACAAGTTGTTCTTGTGCCTCTCAGTCCAACCAACCCTCAGCACTGATTGGCAGCTGATCTGTCATTGTACTCAGAAACTACCAATCAGGGGTGTGGGAGGGGTTATACAAGGCTCAACATTCTGAGCTCTGCTAGATCGACAGCACACAAAAATGGGATTCCATCACAACAGCTGCATCCAGAAAACTAAGAGATACATCGCTGGAATCAGGGTCTCTGCTCCAACCTAATGCTGCTCTCAGTTTAAATAGCAAACCGCTGCTGACAGAATCCTTTTAAAGTTCTCCAAACCTGCCGCGCTGCATGTCTGTGGTGGATTTAGGCAAAGTAACAGTCTTCTGCCAACGACTGCATGTGTATGGCCTCATTTATTCCAAAAAATATTAGCCCTACCATGTAAATGTATGAAGATGTATTTTTCTATACCTGTAATAAAAAAATGAGACAACAAAGGGGAATAGAAAACCTTCAGCTGACTGCCTCTGTCTTTCTCTTCTTCTTAGATTCAGGACCAGTTAATGACGCACTAATGACATTGCGAATGTAGCTTCCCAAACAGATGCAGTCCGCTGTATGACCGCCGTCATGGACCACCGACCTCCATCAGAAAGATCTTCTATTTCACATTTTCTATGAATAGTTTTTAAATGACCACTGGATGCAATAAACAAACATTACTTACACTTTCATATCCCAGATGGTGGTTGTACTTTATGTCAGTTGTGAAGATCTGGGCTGGCTGAGGCTTTGTGCACATGGGGTCTTATAGAAGCCACTGTACCCTCATTGATTTTGAAGCAGATGACACTTCAGGAAAATGGCAGCAGGGTTTTCCCTCTATTGTCTTTTCTGACTCTTTCAATGTCTTTTGCAGCTTTTTTATTCTATATCTATATATGAGGCATCGTGATTACTCGCTAATCCCGCCCCCTGCAGAGTAGCTCTGCCTCCCACCACATCACCACACACAATCCCGCCCCCCACCTCATTACCAACCACAATCCTGCCCCCACATCACAACACACACAATCCCGCCCCCCAACACATTACCAACCACAATCCCGCCCCCAACATATTACCAACCACAATCCCGCCCCCCACCACATTACCAACCACAATCCCGCCCCCCCACCACATTACCAACCACAATCCTGCCCCCCACCACATCACCACACATAATCCCACCCCCCACCACATCACCACACACAATCTCGCCCCCTAACCATCACCACACATAATCCCGCCCCCCCACCACATCACCACACACAATCTCGCCCCCCCAACCCATCACCACACACAATCCCGCCCCTCACCACATCACCACACACAATCCCGCCCCCCAACACATCACCACACACAATCCCGCCCCCCCACATCACCACACACAATCCCGCCCCCCCACATCACCACACACAATCTCGCTCCCCAACCCATCACCACACAATCACGCCCCCCAACACATCACCACACACAATCTCGCCCCCAAAACATCACCACACACAATTCCGCCCCCCCACCACATCACCACACACAATCCCGCCTCCAACCCATCACCACACACAATCCCGCCCGCCAACCCATCACCACACACAATCTCGCCCCCCCAACCCATCACCACACACAATCTCGCCCCCCAACCCATCACCACACAATCTCGCCCCCCAACCCATCACCACACACAATCACTCCCCAACCCATCACCACACACAATCACACGCCCCAACCCATCACCACCCACAATCCCGCTCCCCACCCCTTCACCACCCACAATCCCGCCCCCCCACCCCTTCACCACCCATAATACCGCCCCTCCACCCCTTCACCACCCATAATACCACCCCCACCACTTCACCACCCATAATCCCGCCCCCCACCACATTACCACACATAATCCCGCCCCCCACCCCTTCACCACCCATAATCCCGCCCCCCCACCCCTTCACCACCCATAATCACACCCCCACCCCATCACCACACATAATCCCACCCCATCACCACCCATAATCCCACCCCCCCACCCCCCACCCCATCACCACACAATCCCACCCCCCCACCCCATCACCACCTCACCCCATCACCACACATAATCCCGCCCCCGACCACATCACCACACAGAATCCCGCCCCCACCACATTACCACACACAATCCCGCCCCCCCCACATCACCACACACAATCTCGCCCCCCAACCCATCACCACACAATCACGCCCCCCAACACATCACCACACACAATCTCGCCCCCCAACACAATTCCGCCCCCCCACCACATCACCACACACAATCCCACCCCCAACCCATCACCACACACAATCCCGCCCCCCAACCCATCACCACACACAATCTCGCCCCCCAACCCATCACCACACACAATCTCGCCCCCCAACCCATCACCACACACAATCACTCCCCCAACCCATCACCACACACAATCACACCCCCCAACCCATCACCACCCACAATAACACCCCCCACCCCTTCACCACCCACAATCCCGCCCCCCCGCCCCTTCACTACCCACAATCCCGCCCCCCCACTCCTCCACCACCCATAAATAGAATAGAGAGAGATATCACAAGGTTTATATTAGATAGCAATGAGCGTGCCGAGCGTTAGCTGGCTGGAAACATCTAGTATAACATAACATAACATGAAGCTGTTAAAATAAATTACAAAAGAAGGGACATAAGAACAGCAAGTCATTTGGATATTGCAATGCATATGTTCATTCTTTTTGGCATTTTTAGTGTTTTTTAAGGCCAGTTTAAGACAGATTGTTCCTAATAATGTGTGATTTTACCAAAACTACTGCTTGAAAACCAGTAAGTGACAAAGCAATGGACTCAGTATTTCATGCTACTGTCAGATTGGGCAGTATAAAATATATATTTTTATATATAATGTCCTTATTGAAAAAAATCATTGCCCTCTATTAATTGCACTTGAGACAAGCCAAAATGGAGAACAATTACATTCTTTAAAATGTATTAATTTACCAAAACGAGTTTAGACAAGGATAATTAACTTTCTTACATGGTGATAATCATAATTTATTCTGAAACATGGAAGATTATTTTTTCCTATTATTTTTATCCAACACTTGAAATGCGCCTATCTATTCATATCTGCTTCCGGTTTGTTCTCAAGCCCTAACTCTACATGATTCAAGTCACCATTTCTTCAAAAATATATTTCCCAGCCTGAATACAGGCTCACTGTGAAAATCTATTACTTCCAGAGAACGTACCGTATTTACTGTCCAAAGAACAAAACGTTGTACCAGCTCGGGTGTAATAGGGTTAATCCAAGGCACACGCTATGCTCATGTGTAGCGTTCCAATGAAAATCCAAAATGCATGTTAAGTCCAGCCACATGGATACAACAGAAAATCTTCTTTATTGAATATAGAGTAAAAACATGTTGTAACAGAGTAACATGATAAAATGAGGTATGGTGCCTACGCCTTTCGAATGGTTAACCCACTCTTAAACATGGCAAAGTAAGGCGCCATACCTCATTTTACCATGTTAGGCTGCCTGCACACGTTGAGCATTTGTCAAGTTTTTTACCTCAGTATGTTTAAGCCAAAACCAGGAGTGGGTGTTAAATACAGAAGTGATGATATGTTTCTATTATATTTTTCCTCCGATACTTCCACTTCTGGTTTTGGCTTACACATACTGTGGTAAAAAACTGACCAAATATTGAATGTGTGAACGTGGCCTTACTCTGGTACAAAAAAAGGCCACATGCACACGTTAACCCTGCTGTACTGTTCGAGTCAATGTGACCTGAAAAAAAAAAAAGTTTATGAAGCTGTGTCCCGTGGGAAACCTGTCCGTCGCTGTGTCCCAAGCCGTATTCCATATCTGGGGTATATACAGTTTTCAACCAGGGTGATGCCAAGATGCCTGGCTGAAAATTTATTACAGGAGAACAAGGGCGTCACAGGAATTAGGAGTACAATAAAGATGGGAAACTGTGTATAGTGTTTGATTTCATTAAAATACTTTATTCTGGCTGTGTCTTTATTTAACCCCTTAACAACTATTGGATAAGTAATGGATAGGTGTCTAATTGACACCTCTCCATTACTAAGCCATGGGTTTGATGTTACCTTACAATACAAAGGTGACATCAACCCCACAACTATTCCCCCACTTGCCACCACTACAGGGCAAGTGGGAAGAGAGAGGGTAAGTGCCGGAATTGGCGCATATTAGAGATGTGCCATTTCTGGGGCAGCTGAGGGCAGATGTTTTTAGCCCTGGGGAAATAACCATGGCCCCTTCCTAGGCTATTAATATCTGCCCCCAAGTCGTTTGCTTTCCCTTTTCTGGTTTTAAAAATTGGGCAGGAGCCCACGCCATTTTTTCCCCCCAAAATAATCTTTTATTAACTACATACATGTCCCCTAATTTGCACACACACACTATATATCTACCAATTCTGCATCTATTTAGTGTATGTAAACCATGTCTTCTATCCTGTCGGCTCCTGCAGTGATTTTACAGAAGCCGACAAATGAATTACCGGCTTTTCTTCTATCTAGCTCTATATGAAATATAATGATATATATATGTGTGTCACTGATATATATATATACATATATACGCACACATCTATTCTATGTGTATATATCTATACTATCTTTTCTATTCTAACCTGTCAGAGTGATTTTACAGTAGCCGCATATGAATTGCTGGCTTTTCAAAGGATACTGTTGTGTACAAATTGGACAGTACTCGCATGGTCCGAGTGTTGTGCGATTTTTTTTCCGCACCCATTGACTTCTATTGCGGGATAAGATCCGATTTCTGATTGCAATCGCTGCATGCTGTGATTTTTTTTCCAGCCCGATCGTGATCCGATCCGAGTGGCAAAAAACAAAACAAAAAAAAAAAAAAAACGCAGATGAGCACACAATCATAGATTAACATTGGTCCAAATTCAATCCGATTATTTACCGGATTGAATTTGTCCGATTTCATCGCAAGTGGGCATGAGCCCTAAAGTCAGCAAAGTACAGCATCAAGATATGGACACTGTGACAGCAGCAGGTCATACGCTCTAAACACTCAGGTACACACAGGAAAAAAGACTGAAGAAAAACCTGAAAAGAATCAGGGTGTGCGAGTCGTTTCAGATTTGATGTATGGACTAAGGGGACAAAATGTGACATGTGACAACTTTTTTACATTGCACCAAAGGGGGCAGCTGTTGCTAAACCGAAAACTTACAATGCTGGGCACTGTAAGAAAAAGCAAGCCAGAACTGCCGCAAGATGTCTGTGGTAAAAGATGTTCATAGTTCAGCGTTTTACCTTACAGGAGATATGACAGTGGTTTCTTACATTTCCAAGAAAAACAAACATGTCATTCTGATTAGCACAATGCATTATTCCACCAAAGGGGCAGTGGATACACTAGATCAACTCATAGCTACGTACACAAGAAGATGCAAAACCAATCAGTGGCCAGAGGTTCTATTCTATAACATTGTGGATGTATCTGCCTACAATGCGCAAAATAAAGCCTTATTGGAATGCCAATAAACTGCATAAACAAAGACTCTTTCTGGAAGAATCAGTTGTTATGCCATCTATTTTAGGAAGAAAAGTAAAACCCCCAAATGAAGGAGCAGCAGCCATAGTAACTCGTATTCCGTAGCAGCTCGACAACGCAAATGCACGGCCTCCAGCAGCACTGGAAAAAGGCTAGAGGACAAGATGCAGCATTTGTCCATCTTCGTGTGATAAAACATATATATTACATGTTCTAGTTGTATGTAAAGAACATGTGAGTTATTTCTGTGCAGAATGTAAGAATGCCTGACTATAGCAATAAGTGAACATGTACAACTTTTTGCTTTATTTTCTTTTGATTTCATTTTCCTTTGTGTTTGACCAACCATGTTCACATACAGTTACATGATGCAACTGGTATTGAAATAATATGCTTTGAGTAGCTAAATGTCAAAATTAACAGACTTGGATACGTCATATTGACCCAAACAATACAAGTGGACAGGCAAATGTGAAGAGAACAGAAGGGTTAAGTATTTGGTGATTTATTTTTACCTCAGTATCTGTAAGCCCAAACCAGGAGTGGAACAGAGGAAACGTGTAATAGAAACACACCACCACTTCTGGGTTTATCACCCACTCCTGGTTTTGGCTTATAATTACTGATGTAAAAAAACTCTCCAAATACTAAACGTGTGCACAAGACCAAAGGAAGTTTTTCCGTTTTATCTATTTGGATGCATTTTGGAACGTATTTACTGGTTTAGCACACCGCTTATATCCTTGGATTTGGAACTTCAAGCCTGGAACCATAGGGTATATCTACATCTCCAAACCAAATATTTCCCTTGATGAAGCCCAAATCATCATTAACATCACTTATGATGTGGACATCGTTATGGATTCACACAAGAAGCCTCAAAACCAAGTTAAACTTTTGACCATAGAAACAAATGATTTTTTCTTCCAGGGCAGTTGGTAAGAGCTGCTCTATGGTTGTAATTGGCAACATGGCCAGTATTGATGAGGACCATCGTGTCTGTGGTGATATTGGACTGAGAAATCAGAAAAACAAATGTTTTTATCCACTGCATAAAGAGGTTGTCCGGTGAAAAGTAGTCATCACCCGTTGGTGGTATAGGTATAACTTGTTGATCAGTGGGACCCGCACCAATCAGCAGAACAGGGAACTTTTAGAGTGTAGCGGCAGTGCACATGCTTGCTCCATTCATACCCCAGGGAGCTGCGCTTGGCTTTTTCCAGCAGCATCAAAGAATCAATGTACCGTAGTGGTGGTCGGCGTCCAACCTGCTGTTCCAGTCTATAACAGGAATAAAAGTCCCATTTAGGATAAAAAAAATCCTAGATCTGCCAATCAGTGAAGGTCCCAGCAGTTGGATCCCCATCGATCTGGTCACCAAGTAATTATCCTATGAATATCTATAGGATTGGTGATAACTTGTTTTTACTGCACAACCCTTTAAGGCTTTAAGTATGTCACATCAAGCACTGAAATACGCATACAACATTATTATTATTATACATTTTTATAGCGGCATTCCATGGCGCTTTACATGTGAAAAAAGGGGCAAATATAGACAAGCACAATAAACATGAGCAATACAAGGCACACAGGTACAGAAGGAGGGAGGACCCTGCCCGCGAGAGCTCATTCTACAAGGGATGGGTGAGGATACACTAGGAGAGGGTTGAGCTGGTTGTGCGGCGGTTCAGTAGACTGAGGATCACTGCAGGCTGTAGGCTTGTCCGAAGAGGTGAGTAAGCTGTTCCACATTTTGTTGTTTATGAATGTCCTCTGGTACTTTTCCTTTAACCCCTTAGTGACAGGGCCAATTTTTCAAATCTGACCAGTGTGACTTTGTATGGTAATAACTCTGGAACGCTTCAACCGATCTGATTGATTTTGAGATTTTTTTTTGTGACACATTATACTTTATGTTATCGTTAAATTTATGTTGACATTTTCTGTACTTAAAAAAAAAATTACAGCAATTTGACAAAAAAATTCAAAAAATTTGCAATTGTCAAACTTTGAATGATTATCCCTTTAAATTATATTATTTATTATTATAGCACCATGTATTCCATGGAGCGTTACATGTGAAAAGGGGTATACATAATAAAAAACAAGTACAATTATTATTATTTATTGTTATAGCGCCATTTATTCCATGTCGCTTTACATGTAAAGAGGGGTATACATAATAAAAACAAGTACAATAATCTTAAACAATACAAGTCATAACTGGTACAGGAGGAGAGAGGACCCTGCACGCGAAGGCTCACAATCTACAAGGGATGGGTGAGAATACAGTAGGCGAGGGTTGAGCTGGTCATGCAGCGGTTTGGTCGATCGGTGGTTACTGCAGGTTATAGGCTTGTCGGAAGAGGTGGGTCTTCTGGCTCTTTTTGAAGGTTTCGATGGTAGGCGAGAGTCTGATGTGTTGTGGAAGAGGGTTCCAGAGTAGGGGTGATAAGCGAGAGAAATCTTGTATACGATTGTGGGAAGAAGAGATAAGAGGGGAGTAGAGAAGGAGGTCTTGTGAGGATCGGAGGTTGCGTGTAGGTAAGTACAATAATCTTAATCAATACAAGTCACGACTGGTACAGAAGAGAGTACTCTACCCGCGAGGGCTCACAATCTACAAGGGATGGGTGAGAATACAATAGGCGAGGGCAGAGCTGGTCATGCAGCGGTTTGGTGGTTACTACAGGTTGTAGGCTTGTCGGAAGAGGTGAGTCTTCAGGTTTCTTTTGAAGGTTTCCACGGTAGGCGAGAGTCTGATATGTTGGGTAGAGAGTTCCAGAGAAGGGGGATGTGCGGGAGAAATCTTGTATGCGATTGTGGGAAGAGGAGATAAGAAGGGAGTAGAAAAGGTGTGTGCAGGTAAGTACCGCAAGACAAGTTCACAGATGTATGGACGAGACAGGTTGTGGATGGTTTTGTATGCCATGGTTAGGGTTTTGAACTGGAGACTCTGGGTAGTGGGGAGCCAGTGTAGGGATTGACAGAGGAGAGGCCGGGGAATAGCAGGGGGGCAGGTGTATTAGAAGGGCAGCAGAGTTTAGGATACAATGGAGGTGCGCCAAAGTGTTAGAGGGGACGCCACATAGCAGGAGGTTGCAGTAAACAAGGCGGAAGATGATGAGGGCATGCACTAGTTTTTGCAGATTCTAGGTTGAGGAATGTACGGATCCGGGAAATATTTTTGACTTGAAGTCGGAAGGAAGTGGAAAGGACTTGGATATGTGGGTTGAAGGAGAGATCATTGTCAAGGATTACCCCGAGGCAGTGAGCTTGTGGGACTGAGGAGAGTGAGCAGCCAATTAATGGATAGGTCTGTTGGGGGAGTCGAGTGAAATGGGGAAAAGATGATGAATTTGTTTTGTCCATGTTAAGTTTTAGAAATCTAGCAGAGAAGGATGAAATAGCGGACATTCTGGGATTTTGGTTAGTAGGGAGGTGATATCTGGTCCAGAGAGGTATTATTATTATTACTATTATTATTATAGTGTCATTTATTCCATGGCACTTTTTATGTGAGGAAAATCTGTGTGTCATTAGCATAGAGGTGATACTGAATGCCGTGAGATTCTATGAGCTGTCCCAGGCCGAAGGTGTAAATGGAGAAGAGCAGGGGCCCTAGGGCTGAACCTTAAGGACTTCGACAGATAGGGGCGAGGTGAGGAGGTTGTGTGTGAGTGGGAGACACTGACTGTCCGATCTGTTAAGTATGATGCGATCCAAGATAGGGCTAAGTCTGTGATGCCAAGAGATGAGAGGGTCTGTAGTGTCAAAGGCAGAGGACAGATCCAGGAGGAGGAGGACAGAATAGTGTCACTTGGCTTTGGCAGTCAGTAGGTCATTGGTTACTTTTGTTGGGGCAGTTTCAGTGGAATGGTAGATCATGAGTAAGACTTCATAGTTGAAACGCGTTGATCCTCCTCACTGGTGTGCCAGGTGTTTGCTATGTAAAGATTTTTCTTGTTGAATAACTTTTTATCGCTTTAGTTGTCTAATAAAGTCTCACTAAGTCTGAACTGCCTCCACCTCCAGCTGGATCATTTCTCTTTTTGTCTTCATTTGCTGTGGGCACTCACCCCGAACCGTGCTGGGCGTTGGTAGGTCTGGGGATTTCGTCTAAGACCGGTAAGCTGACTACATTCCTTTTTTCTTTAGTTTCAGTGGAATGACGCAGTCGGAAGCCAGATTGTAAGCGGTCGAAGAGGGAACAGGAAGAGACATGGGAGGACAGTTCGAAATGGACATGTTATTCCAGTAGTTTTGAGGCACAGGGGAGAAGTAATATGGGGTGACAGCTAGATACAGAGGATGGGTAAAACGAGTAATTTTTGAGGATGGGTGTGATTGAGGCATGTTTGAAGCATGAGGGGAAAATACCAGTTGTTAGTGATAGGTTGAAGAAATGGGTAAGGGTTGGGATGAAGACTGTGGTGAGGTTTGGGATGAAGTGGGATGGGGTCAGGTCAAGTGCACACGTGGTGAGATGTGATCACGAGAGTAGGGTGGAAAGTTGATGTGGAGAAGCTGGTTTTGGAGGAGGGCTGAGTAGTTAAGAGGAGGGACTCTTGGATTGTAGGCCAAAGCTTTCTCTGATGTTATCAATCTTCTGTTTGAAGAATGAGGCATAGTCTTCAGCTGAGATAAGTGGAGAGGGAGGAAGTGCTAGGGGACGGAGGAGAGAATTGAAGGTGTTGAACAGCTGTTTAGCGTTGTGAGACATGGAGGGTATGACAGACGAGAAGTAGGTTTGTTTTGCTGTGGCGTGTTTGTCCTTTAAAGTAGTGAGGTACTGTTGAATGCAATGAAGTCCTCATTGGAGTGGGATCTTTTCCATCTCCGCTCAGCAACCCTGGAAGTCCGCCTCAGTTCTTTGCTCAGGCTGGTGACCCAGGGTTGTCTGTTGATTTTGAGAGCTTTGGTATGTATGAGAGGGGCGACCGATTCAAGAGCTGCAGCTATTGTGGTGTTATATAAAGGCGGCATCCGCATTGTGTAGGGAACTTATGTCTGTAAGTGGGAGAAGGGATTCAGAGTGAGTGTAGATCGAGGTGTTTGAGCTTTCTGCGAGGGTGTGCAACTTTGTGGGGTGAGGATTGTGGTCCTGCAGAGGAAAGGTAAGAGAATATGAGTAGGTTGTGGTCAGAAGGAGGTAGAGGTGAGTTAGAGAGGTTAAATAGGGAGCAGAAGCAGGTGAAGATGAGGTCCAGTGTATGGCCATCTTTTTAATCCAGACAGTCATACCACACGGAAAAATGACTAACCAACCGACTATGAAAAACATTACTGAAAGGCAAAACTATTAAACTCCCATGGGATTACATTGGGACCAACGGATCTAGGTGGATATTCTGTTGATAGTTGCTAGCAAGGTTAAAGGCATTAAGACCTATGCATTTTGTCAAATATTTGTATGTGCTCCCCTATGGAGCTACCAGTTTTTCCCACCGACTCCTTTCAAGGAGAAAACATTAGGCTATCTTTAGACTAATAGGTAGTGATAAGCGAATATACTCGTTACTCGAGATTTCTTGAGCATGCTCGGGGGTCCTCCGAGTATTTTTTAGCGCTCGAAGATTTCATTTTTCTTGCTGCAGCTGAATGATTTACATCTGTTAGCCAGCATAAGTACACGTGGGGAATCCCTAGCAACCAGGCAACACCCACATGTACTTATGCTGGCTAACAGATGTAAATCATTCAGCTGCGGCAAGAAAAACGAAATCTCCAAGCACTAAAAAATACTCAGAGGACCCCCGAGCATTCTCGAGAAATCTCGAGTAACGAGTATATTTGCTCATCACTACTAACAGTTCAGATGGAGTAAGCAGCTAAACATGGGCCTCCAGGATCAAGGTCCTTTTCTGGGCATCTGCGGTGGTCTCCGGGAGCGATTGACGAGTCTCTGGGGAGATCAGTAAAAGATGAAGCCTCCCTGGTCTGCCCATGGCGAGGTCCGTCGTCCTCCAGAACCGAGGACAGTGAGAAAATCTGTGACCACTGGGAAACCTTACCTCTTAGACCTCAGTCTAGAGCCTCTCACCTAGCCAAATCAGTTCTGATACTTCGCACTGACGAGGGCCAACAGCCCGAAACACCGTGTCTGCGAATTGAAATACTGATTTGGCTCTTATCCCAAGTCATATTGCAAGACTCCTTAAAGGGTTGATTGTGACTTGTAGGATCGCTACTTCCAATAGGTGGCGCTATAGAGTTCAAGTCCTCATTTTCTCTAAAGAGGCAATTTGCACTGTGGGATGGATATTTGTGAGAGAGTGAGTGCTTTAAAAACTCAGGTTTCCCGGGATGTTTAGGCTAGCCGAACATCCATTGTGTATAACTTGAAGAGAGAACAGGAAACCCCAACGGTAGGGAATATCCCGCTCCCTGAGGGCGTCTGTGAGTGGTTTCAAAGCTGCTCTCATTAATAATGTCCGCCTAGACAAGTCATGGAGGACCATCAACTGTTTGCCTTTGTACCTTGTTGCAGAGCTGTTCCTGGATTTGAGCAGGATCTCCTCCTTTGCTTTGTAGTAGTGGACTTAACAGATGACATCTCTATTGAATATGTAGTAGAGGGTAAATCCGCAGTAACCACAGATTCTGGCAGGCCCCTGATGTGTAGATTGTTTTGTCTTCCACTTGGAGATTGATGATATGGGTAGAGTGAACATGTATTGTGTCCTGGAGAGCTGTGATGGTGGCAGAGGTATTAGGGTACCGTCACACAGTGCAATTTTCATCGCTACGACGGTACGATCCGTGACGCTCCAGCATCGTAACAATATCGCTCCAGCGTCGTAGACTGCTGTCACACTTTGCAATCTACGACGCTGGAGCGATAATTTCATGACATATGTGCGATGTAGAAGCCGTTGGTTAAGGTACCTTCACACATAACGATATTGTTAACGATATCGTTGCTATTTGTGACGTAGCAACGATATCGTTAATGAAATAGTTATGTGTGACAGCGACCAACGATCAGGCCCCTGCTGGGAGATCGTTGGTCGCTGAATAAAGTCCAGAACTTTATTTCGTCGCTGGACTCCCTGGAGACATCGCTGGATCGGCGTGTGTGACACCGATCCAGCGATGTCTTCACTGGTAACCAGGGTAAACATCGGGTAACTAAGCGCAGGGCCGCGCTTAGTAACCCGATGTTTACCCTGGTTACCATGCTAAAAGTAAAAAAAAACAAACACTAGATACTTACCTACCGCTGTCTGTCCTCCAGCGCTGCGCTCTGCACTCCTCCTGTGCTGGCTGTGAGCCGGAAAGCAGAGCGGTGACGTCACCGCTCTGCTTTCCGGCTCCCAGACAGTACAGGAGGAGAGCAGAGAAGCAGAGCACAGCGCTGGAGGACAGACGGCTGTAGGTAAGTATCTAGTGTTTGTTTTTTTTTACTTTTAGCATGGTAACCAGGGTAAACATCGGGTTACTAAGCGCGGCCCTGCGCTTAGTTACCCGATGTTTACCCTGGTTACCGGCATCGTTGGTCGCTGGAGAGCGGTCTGTGTGACAGCTCTCCAGCGACCAAACAGCGACGCTGCAGCGATTCGGATCGTTGTCGGTATCGCTGCAGCGTCGCTAAATGTGAAGGGGCCTTTACTATGCGCACATCGTATACGATATATGTTACACCATGCGATCATGCCGCCACAGCGGGACACTAGACGACGAAAGAAAGTTTAAAACGATCTGCTACGACGTACGATTCTCAGCGGGGTCCCTGATCGCAGGAGCGTGTCAGACACTGCGATCTCGTAACTATATCGCTCGAACGTCACAAATCGTGTCGTCGTAGCGATCAAAATTGCACTGTGTGACGGTACCCTTAGTCATGTTCTGCTCTATAGTGTCCACTCTCTTTGTCAGGGTAACCAGATTGCAGTTTTGTGAATTCCTGCTTGCACTCATCTATGATGTATTTTGCAAATGAGGCCAGATCATCTTTAGTTGGCAAAAGATTGCAAAAGTCACTGAATGTCGGCCAGAATCAGTGGACGTGAGCTGGCAGCCCATGACGGTGCTGGTTGTGATGCAATTGAGTGTTATGTGGAGGAAGGATAATTAGTGGTATCAACCATGGATCGTTCGGTTTGTGTTCTTAGAAGCTGTGGAAACCCTGTGAGAGGCTCTGAAGAAGAATCCATGAGATTCCAGTCAGGCTCCAAAGGGGTTAATCTATGATCCTGATCGTCCAGTGAACTGCGATTAAATATTTTTTGTAAGCCAGCTGTATTTCTCTGTGTGGGTAGTTGACTCAAAGGGGTCCCCTGTGGAGGTATGTTGTCGGGAGGGATAGGGTTAATTAGTCTCCTGCATGGTGCTGCCAGGTTCTGTGTCCCATGTGTATGTGCTGCTTCAGATGCACAGGCTCCACTTTCACTGTGTCTTTGTGCAATGGCTGTGAGCAGGTTTGCAGTCACTCCCATCCTGTGATAGGGATACAGGGGTTGCACATAATCCCCTACCCTCCTTGTCTGACTCTCTGGGCTTGTCTGCCTCAGGGTCCACATGGGGCCAGAGCCATCTTGTACACATGTGGTGCTTCAGCAGATGTGATGGCAGTAGTGGTTGCCTGACAGAAGCCAGGATCTCCCAGAATTCATGTGGCAGGAGTGAGTCTCCAAAGCAAGCATCCGGGTGGGTAAGGCAGGGATTGATTCTATATTACCTCCGCTTGTCCTGGTTAGTATGCCTGGTGGAGATGTAGCAGAGGTGGTGGTCAGGGGTGCGACAGGCTGCGGCGGAGGAGGTAGGATTGGATGATTCCCTGTGCAGTGGATGTGGACGATGTAGGGGCAGTAAGCTTGCCCTTTTTGGTCGTTCCCATGCTGTGGGGAGCCGGTTAGTCAGATCTTTTTGTCGCTGGTGTAGAGGAACTCCAGGATGTGTGTCTTCTCAGATCCATAGCTAGCCATTCCCCCACCCCACAAAGCCCATTTTTAATGAAGGAATTTACACAATCAAGATTTCAAGGCATTTTATTGTCCTCACAGAAGCCCTGCAGCTGCCGCTGTGGAGAAATGTACAAGGAGGTAAAAGACAACAAGGAATAGATCCATCATGGGATGGGAGTTCAGAACATCTACAATCAATGAAGGCTGGAGTCACCACATGGCAAGGGTAGGCAACCATTGGCACTCCAGCTGGTTCGTGCTTACTGGAGTGCCAGAGGAATTGTCAAATGGTACAGTATGCATGCCCTGCAGGCTGACAGGAATGAAGCACTGACGAATTCACCTAATGGTCAGCCAGATAAAAGGACATAATAAAAAACAAAGTAAAATAAACACTGCTCACAAATGTTCTACATTGTACATCGCATGGTGCTTACACGGAGCCAACAGCTAGAAAATAAATGCATTAAATTATTACAAAGGAACCATAATTCTGCAGCTTTGACGTAAAACGTCATCAATGCAGAAAATCCTAATACAATAAGATGCTAAAACGGACATAGTTATAGTCAATGTACATATAAATATACCTCTCCTCTGGTGTCGGGCCTTCCGGTCTGTAGTAAGAACACACCCCAGTTAATAAATATCGTACAGGTATTTACAAATGAGAGTTTCGGTTTTGTAAATCAGAACCTGATAGTAAAAGATAGAACTAGTGCACTCGGGCATGGACCTGTACGCTCGGCCGCACCAGTTCTGCGCAGTATTTACATCCGGGCGACAGCTGCCAATCATCCCTGATCTAGACCAACACATATCCAAGAGGAATCTACCCTCAACTGTGGCACACAGCAATGCTTTACAGGTACAGGGAAGGTTTATTACTGTATTTACATATTTTTCCAACCTCATTAAGGAAAAATAAGGTATATAAAAGATTCGCCATTTGGCAGCTGGTAGAAACCAGTACAGTCTTTGTATTGTACCAATAAAGGTATCATACTTGCTACCATATTGCTATAACGTATCTGTATACAACTGAGTATAAGCTAGTAGATGAATTTTTATTCCCACTTTTATTATGGATATATTTAGATAGTAATTGTAAAAACAAGCATTTCTGTAATGTACTGATTATTGAAAATTGGCAGCCATTCTTTAGATATTAACACCTTTGTTTATAGCTCATTGCCTAAGAGACCGACCACTGCTGCTGTCTAGCGTATAAGGCATGCTTTAAGGCTGGTGGTTGGGCTTCGTAGGTAACAGCACACGCTCCAACAATCCTGGTCAGGTTCAAAAGAGGTCGTCAGAAAAAAAGCTTACAAGCACTGCCACATGTTCTGTCTAGCAGCGGTGGTCGGTCTCCAGAGCAACAAGCTGTAAACAAAAGTGTTTATCTCAAGAATAAATTAAATTTTTTAATAAGAAGTGAATTACAAAATTGCTTGTATATACAAGCACTAACTGAGAAGACGCATTTATGAAAATTGGAATAACTCCTTACATTGGCTTTCCAAAATTGTAAAAAAGAAAAAGAAAGTTGGCCAGAAAGAATGGGTATAAAATAAGTAAGGAACCCACGCTCACCCGTTAAATTGCCTGCCGCTGCTGCACCAGTTCATCCTGACAGTCTTGCTTACTTTGCTGCAGCAAAGACCTCTTGTCTACTTGTCTACCATATGACTACTTCAGTCACTGGCCATAGGACTCATGTGCCAGTGATTGGCTGCAGCAGTCACTTCGGTAACTGGGACATCATCACAGCAGTTTCAAATAAACATTGATGCGTTTGTTTTTTCTTCTTAAAGCATCTTTTTCTTTTTTTTGTTGCGTTTTGAGAGTTGGATCTTTTTTTTTAGTGTTTATGTGACATCTTTTTTAGCGTAATTTTATTTTTAAACTCTATTCAACAATGGAGAGCCTGCTAGTGGTTTATCAAGCAAAAACGCTGGCAAGATGCTTTAAAAAATCCCACTGACATCTAATGTAAAATATAGGGCATCTTTAAAGTGAAAAAAAAAAAAAGCCTGAAGAATGGCCAGGTCACTTCTTTTAACCGCTTGGGGAAACCTGAAACAGTTAAAAGATGCTCAAATGCCTGAATTTATGAACAGTAAATATTTTTGCCTTAGCAATGCATACAATCTGTACGTTGTTTTGAGAGTTTTCTGGGCACTTTTTCAGGTGACATGGGCTTCGGAGTCCACTTGCCTGGAAAAAGTCGTCATATGCACATACTCAAACAGGCGAGTATGGAATTGTTTCTTATTTTAGATCATTTAAACTATTTGGGGGGGAGGGGGATCTTTGAAACCTCATGTAAGAAACCAGAATATAAATTCAGTGTTTTTTTCATCCATTTCATGTAATTTCTTCAACATTTGTCTATCCACTAAGTGAAGAGAGGAAATGAAAACTGGTCTAAACATCTATCAGCTTTATCTCATGAAGGGACAGAATGACATTTGGTCTGGGAAGACTTCATTTGGCACGGAGGAAGAAATTAAACTGCTCTGATTTTACAGTTAATCACTTCTACGCTTCTAACAGAGAAAATCACTGTTGACTAGTACCCTATATCATGAAAATACCTGAAGGTCCAATATCCCAGCATAGACTCTACCCTAAGTAGTTCTTCTGCATGAAGACATCGTTCATTGTCAATTTGGCGACAGCTAATAATGATTAGTTAAATATAAACATTAATACACACAAAAAAAATACAAAAACAGGCCTACTATTTTAGTAGAACATTGGGATATGTACTAGTTTGTGAGGTAACAGCTTTATCCTCATAGGCTTCGTCATCAGATCTCCAGTACAGTCCATGCAATAGTGATTAATTACAAATGGACGAATTCATAAAAGGCAATTGTTGCTTTTATCCAGTGCAAACCAAAGGCTGCACCCAGAGTGTAGATGCAGGAGGGCTGTGTGCTATTCTGCAGATCCAAGATTAATCAAGCCATTTACAAAAAAACAAAGGAGGAAAAAAAATTCTGATCGTTCATGAACAAAAAAAAAGCAAATGACAATAAAATCTGATTAAAAGGCACGAGAGTCAGATCTCATTAATTGTTCTCTCTGTGGGGCGGAATTCAGAAGTCCCAGAAGTAGAAGACAAGTAAAAGGACTGCGTCTTCCGTTTTAAGCGAGCCCTCTTGTTAGCGAGAGTCAAGCTGCGGCGGCTGGAGCTAATGATATCCGAGATAAACTTTTTGCAGTCCACACACACTTCCATGGTGCTCCAGTCCTCCATAAGCTCTTTTGGAAACTGAAGCTCATCATCTGATTTGTCAATAGACTTTGACTTGGAGGACAACCTAAAAGGCAGAAACAGTTGCATAGTAATTACATCATCATCTTCATACAACCAATGCAAAATAGCCTGTTAGGTAAAAATGTGTGTATCTAAACAAGATGATTTTCAAATTGTTCCATGGTAAAATGTAAATGGCTGTCCAGTAATGACATTCTCTTAAATGGAATCTAGTCTGTCAGTAAGACCAACCCTCACACAGGTCATAGGAAGCTGATGATACCTTGATATCTGCAATCCAATGTCTTATTCCAGAGAAATCCCAATTTTTCTTATATGTAAATGACCTCTTCCAGGCGCTGGGGAGGACGCTGCTTGGAAGATAACTCTGCCTCCAGAGATTATTTTACATGAAAGGGAAGTTACCAGTGTGAGACAAGTAACTAACACATAATAGGAGAAATGAAATTTGTCTTGTTGCAAACACATTTTTTTGCAGATCTCTTGAGCTCTGCTGTATTACAACCATATTACAACCCTGTCTGCCTGTGAGCTGGAAGCTGAGAGGAACCTGTAGATGTGTCAGGTATAATCACACACGGCTCTGCAGTGAGATCACGAGAGCAAGAGAGCGACCATCACACATCACACTGGTAACCATCACACTGGTAACTCCCATTCATGTACAATAATCTCTGGAGGCAGAGTAATTATCCTGGCACCAACTGCCCCGGAGCCTGGAAGAGGTCATTTACATAAAGTGATAAAAGATGATTTCTCAGCAACACAGCTGATATGAGACATACAGGGAAAATATTCCCTTTGAGATCAGATAAAAGAGAGAATACATTTTTTTTTAAATTAAATGAGCCACATACCCCGTTGACAGTGGCAGAATGTCAAGTGTTTCATAAAAAAATTACACCCCATGTGTGACCCCTAATTATAGATGCCATCTTATGATCTACAAATGACTGTTTACATTGAGTTTTCCAACCACAAATTGTTACTCAGGGGCTCCGAGCATTAAATCTTTTAGTAAAAGTCTCCTTGATCGCCCATTATTGCATTTTAATGCAATGTCGCGGCGACCAAAAAAAGTAATTCTGGCATTTTGATTTTTTTTCCTTGCTACACTGTTTAGCGATCAGGTTAATCCTTTTTTTATTGATAGACCGGGTGATTTTGAATGCGGCGATACCAAATATGTGTAGGTTTGATTTTATGTTTATTGTTTTATTTTGAATGGGGCGAAAAGGGGGTGATTTGAACTTTTATATTATTTTTATATTTTTAATCACATTTTTTTTTTTTTTTTTTTACTTTTGGCATGCTTCAATAGCCTCCATGGAAGGCTAGAAGCTGCCACAACCCGATTGCCTCTGCTACATAGAGGTGATGCACAGATCGCCCCTATATAGTAGAACTACAGCATTGCTATAAGCGCCGACCACAGGGTGGCGCTCATAGCAGTCTGTCATGAACCACCATAGATGTCTGAAGGAGACCTCTGGTTTGCATACCGATGCACCACTGACCCCCGATCACGTGCGCGTATTTCTGGCCCGATGGCTGGAAGCGCGCGTTAAATGCTTCTGTCAGAGTTTGACAGCAGCATTTAACTAGTTAATAGACGCGGGCAGATCACGATTCCGCCCGATATCAGAAAGATGTTAAAGAGTAACCATTGTTTGAATTATTTATTTAAGAAATCAATAGTACAAGCCACAGTAAGAAACTTCGTAATATATCTTATCAGAGAAATCGGCTTCTTTCTCCTCCTGGACTGATCATTCATTCTCAATTCACAGGTAAATCAATATTCAGTGAAGACAGATTGTTATATTACTGAGACAGGAAATGGCAGTTGGTGCCTTTAACATTCTATGAAAAGGAAAGAAAGAGGAGCTGAAAGCAAACAAACATTCTGCTGGAAGTTCTACTGAAATGACACTTTAATGTGGTAATTTGGTATTAAAAAAAATATTATATTATATTATCCATCCCCTGTATAAATATTAACTGTTCAATTGGAGTTGGTCTGACACTGGGACCCCCTCACCCACCCCAAATGTATGCTAGAAAGGTCCCATGTGCACTTCTGAAATTAAGTGTGTTATGCATGGGAGCAGCTGCTCTATTGCAAGTCTATGGGATTGATGAAGATAGCCAAACTTAGTACTCCGCTGTTTCAATCAGTCTCAGAGACTTAAAGGGGTTGTCCACTACTCGAACTGCACCTTCTTAAATACTACAGTCCAGTGTAAGATTAAAAATAACAGACACTCACCTCCCACAATGGTGCTGTTCCAACGATGCCAACAATGATTCCCAGGACTTGTGTGACATGTTTATGTCATGTGAGCACTGCAGCCAATCAGTGGCCACTAATGAGCTGGTTCTTTCATACATCCTTTGGATGAAGCTCAGAAGTCCAAAAGAAATTTAATAACTGCAGCCTATAAGCGGCAGCTGATTGTTATGTTATGTGATCACTGCAGCCAATGTCACATGAGCTCTGGGACATGCAGCCGGTGAGGGAGGCGAGTGTCTTATTTTTATTTTACTCAGGAGAATATAGTATTTAAATAAGGCATGAGTAGTGGATAACCCCTGTAATGCAGCAGAATGAAGTTTGATCGCCTGCAGCGCCATTCATACATGTGACAGGAGACCTGTGGCTTGTAGTGGGCACCTCAGCAGAATGAAGAAGCATATAGCTGTTCCATTGGTCTCACAGAAGGGAAGGCATGTGCATCACCATTTCATTCACGTTCTTGGGAACGGTGAGGGTCTCAGTGATTGGACCCCCACCAATCATACTGGGTGGATTGTTAATACAAGTATTTTATGGGACAAATACCTTATTGGTGCACAAGACATGCTTTAAATGGCAAATAACTGGATTTTAGCGGTGTATCTTGTGTAGGGAGGCTACAGAGGTGGACTGTGTGTATGAGCTAGTCTGTGGTAAACCTGGAGTAGGTCCATGTATAGCTTATAGGCAGTGTATTACTTACTTAGGTAAAGAACGCAGGGGACGATGATGACTGGTGGAAGGCCTTTCGGGCCTCAGGAAGCTCTCCCCTCTCTGCAAGGCAGAAGGTCCCAGAGAGAAGATAGGGAGTGTAGCATATGGCTTTGAAGGTAGTCTCATCTGTAATAACACAAATGGAAGTACAGATCGTTGGAAACATAACCCGCATATATAATAAGCACGCACAATAACAGTATGGGTAATATCTACTTAGAAACTTACCTTTTTGCAACATTGAGAACACACAGGCCTGGAAGCACAAAACACAAGAATGAGACTAATCACACTGATTGCACAAACCCTAACACACCAAGTATAGACTCATCAGTGTATATAAAAAAAAAAGCACAGAATGAATAGAATCTATATAAAGAACAATAGATCATTTCTATTAAACAGACAAGTTTTCTAAAACATAAGCAATTTAACCCATAAAAAATCTAAGCAAAAACTGTACGTAAATACATATCTATCTGTATACATACCGTTTACAGAACTGACAAGTGTAAGACCACGTAAATAGGGAAAACCTCTTTGTTCGACAACATAAACAAAGCTGAGGGAAAAAAAAAAGAACAAAATGGAGAAGAGTCATTTAAAACCGCAAATCAACATTATCTTGGTGGAAATTTACAAGCCGTTAGGAGCTGTAGTACAGAGCAAAGGAGAGGAGCAATTAAAGGGAATCTGTCAGCATGTCAGCAGGTTTTTCCATTTAATCAGAGAGCAGCATAATGTAAAAGCAGAGACCCAGATTCCAGGGATGTGTCACTTACTGGGCTGTATGCTGTAGTTTCAATACAATCGCTGTTTTATCAGCAGGATAATCTAGGATAATCTGAACTAGGTGTTTCATATAAGCAAGCCCTTATGTAGAGGTGGCAAGAGGGGTGATAGTTGGGGGGTTGATGTCACCTTTGTATTTTCAGGTGATATCAAGCCCAGAGGTTAGTAATGGAGAAGCGTCAATAAGACGCCCCTGTTACTAACCCCATAGTCACAATGTATAAAAGCATACACACCCATCCACAAAGTCTTTTCATTGAAAGAATGAAAATTTCCCACTGCACTCTCGCCGACATCGGAAAAGTGAAGTGAGTTCATTGGCTGTTAACTCCCAGGACCTTTTTGACGGCACCACAATCGTGTTAACTTTCTCACATTCGCGGTGCCATCAGACATGTAATAGGAGTTCATAGGACACTGAACACACACTGCTGGATGACAGACTGTATGGTCGCATCATGCAACCATGCAGCCTGCCATCTAGATGTAGCAGAGCTAGAGCCATCGTGGGACAAATGGATTAGCAGGATCTCGTCTCCTGAGATCTCGTTGCCGAGATCTCAATCTGTGCATGCGACGCCTCTGGCATTGAGGCAAAGGAAGTGCGGGGGGCTCCGGGCTTTAACAAAATGTCACTGGAGCCCCCTCACCACCAAGCACCGCTGAACCTGCTGCAACAGCCTGGGATGGGTGTGAGATCATCACCCTGCAGCGTCGGACCACCACAAGAATCGCCCGACTCCTGCTGCCACCACGCTAATTGTAAGTACATTTTCGACTATAAGACGCACCCCTGTTTTCCCCAAAAATTTTTTGGGAAAAAAGCGTGTCTTATAGTCCAAAGAATATGGTACGTACTACTGACATCAGCCGATAGACCTGTCTGAGCCCATATGGACTAGTCCATTATAATATTAATGCATTATAAATACTGTATATATGAAAATATATATAAGTGAATATGCTTTGCAAGTATAACTTAAAACGTAGTCGTGTCAGGCAAAATTCAGAGTTCAGATTTGGAATCGGCGCATTCAATTGAGTAGAAATCACGTGTTTTTCTCTCAGTAGTAAAATCATTGTTGGGCAGTGTAAGGATCGTTCTCATCTAACCTGTACAACAAGCGCCACAGACAGAGATGTACTCTACCCTGGATCCAACTGTGCTGACGCCGAGCACCAACAGAGCGACCTGTGAATCCAGGACTGCTGGCAAGGTGAGGACCAGCCATTACTGCTCAAGTACAGCGGACTTCATCAGTTTATTATTTCCTTTATGCTGAATGGAAACATAAATCTGTAGAACCCTGTTACCACCTGTATAAGGCTGGCGCTGGTTTAGTCTCTATATATTGTTTGGTTCCGTTTCAATAAAAATATTCAGGGCCGTGTGTTGCGACCAGTTGGAGAACACCAAGATGTTCTTGTGAAGAACAAAAAAATGATTTCCAAATAAAAAGGCCCATTTCTCTGAAACTGTATGGATGACAGAAAAAAAAAATCTAAATACTTAAGAGCAGAGGGGAAAAAAACCTAGCCCCTTTTGACCTTTAAAGTCCAGAAATCATGTCCACCACCTGTGAGAGTGATTTAGGCGTCATGCGGTGGCTCAGTGGTTGGCACTGCAGCCTCACAGCAATAGGTTCATTTCCCACCAAGGACAACATCTGCAAGGAGTTTGTATGTTCTCCCCATGTTTATGTGGGTTTCCTCTGGGCACTCCGGTTTCCTCCCAAATTCGAAAGACACACCGATAGGGATCTAGATTATGAGCCTCAATGGGGACAGTGATCACAATGTGTGTAAAGCGGTGTGGAATATGATGGTGCTATATAAGCAATGTAAATAATAAATAATATGTATATCTATGTATACCTGCAAAAGGGACTTGGCCGCAGGAGGAGTGGCGCTCAATGAATACTCCTGGCACAACTCCCAGTATACAAGCTAAGGCTACGTTCACATTTGCGTTCTGCCGGGCTGCGTCGGGCGCAGCCGCGGCGACGCATGCGTCATGCGCCCCTATATTTAACATGGGGGCACATGGACATACGTTGCATTGCGTTTTGTGACGCATGCGTCTTTTTTGGCGCACGCGTCAGGGCGCAGAGGACGCAGCAAGTTGCATTTTTTTTGCATGCCAAAAAAGGACGCATGCGTCACAAAACAATGCGTTTTGCATGCGTTTTGGTTTGCGTTGTGCGTTGCGTCGCCGACGCAGCACCGCACAACGCAAATGTGAACTTAGCCTAAGTAAACGCCACTAGTGCATCATGATCAGGGCCTGAAAATCTAAAAACCAGACTTACCTTTCCTTTCTTGAGCGCACTATAGACTTCTTTATACTGCTGATACTTCTCCAGCTCGGCCTTCACCAGAACTTGGCGGATGTGCATTACTTCCTCCACAGTAAGAGCCAGACACTCTACGGGATAACAGAACTCCTCCTGAAATTAAACACCTCGGATTAACACCAGCGCTAACAAGCAGATAACAAAACCATGGACTCCACCAACGAGCACCTCTGTTAGTAGTAGGAAGATATAGAGGTGTGCTGATACACCGGGGTGTGAAAGAGTGTATGGAAAACACAAGATGTCATACTGACTGTAGCTCCTCTGCAACACCACAGGAGACAACAAGGGCTTCCCCCTTAATTCATCAATACCGCCAATTTCTGTCCTCGCTCCAATGTCACATGTAGTGATATACGTGACGTGGGCAGAGTAGTTAGAGGGTAGTGTTAGTAGCTGATTAGCGGGAGAGATTCTTAGCCTGTGGTGTTTGAGTATCGGGTGTAATTACAGTAATACATTATCAGGAGCCTGGTCCAGCGGCCATGTTCGTATTCCGAGGCTGTGAAACGGGAGCCCTGTGATCTGCCTCCTGCCGGCATCCCCCGTTCCTACTGATTAGCCGATCCGGCGTGGCGTCATGAACACATGATTTCACACAAGACCAGAGATTTAAAAGAGGCGCCGAGAATGCCGGCAGGTAGAAGAGAGATCATAGCGCTGCCATCCGATGGGCACGCAAATCAATTCATTGGGGAGATTACCTGGTACCATGTGCCACCACAATCACCCACCACAGACTAAATATCTCCGTGCACACCACAAGCAGGCAAAATCATCAATAAGTGTCTACAATAAAGGCAGAAAAGCCAGCATCACTGTTCATGACGGCATTTCTAAACAGCATTTGCCACCTCTAAAAAAAATGAAAAAAAAATTGTACTAAATATAAATTGTTGAGCGAAGTCACCATTGCACCTCCAATGCCGGTTGTTACTCATCTTTCCCATAAAGATGGGCAGATTTGCCATTTAGGAATATGGAGAACTTTGGAGACTTCTGAAAACTTGACATTACAGAAAAAATATCTAATATTTAGTGGGTATTTTAGGTTGAAAAAGTACAAAACGAACATTAGTTATTCTGCCTTTAAATTAGACAATTTCATTTCCTAAATGACACCAGGAAAACATTAGCATGTGAAATGTTTAGTTCCTATTAGTCTTCATTCTTCCCAAGTATCAGTTCTAACTTCTATTGTGCTGGAGGCCTTGTGGTGAACACGTACGGCAATCAGAACTATAGGAGATGACAAGCAGAGAAATATCACCTGCTCCAATATACGGCTTAAATGTTTAACAATAACATACCCCTCTGGGTACATCCGTGGCCGGGAGGCTAACCTGCTTTTAGGAGAAACCAGATTTGTAAGAACGTGTACATTAATTGTGAATATCAGATTATGTAAAGCACTTGGAAACCTTAATTTGATTTACAGGTGATGTATCTAAAACGCTAAATTCTTGGGAATTGGGTCATAAATATGTAAAAAGTTAACCCTAAAAAATATAGCGTACTTCTAAAAAACAAAAAAAACAAACTCAATGTGCTTTTTTTCATTGCAAATTATTGAAACAATTTATTGATTGAATGAAAAATTAAAATTCATATAATTGTTTTGAAAGTCATATAAAATGATTGAAAAAGCTGGGGTACTACAGGTCACAGCTGTAGAGGAGGACCTGAATGGCTCGATTAGTTTCAGCATCTTTAAGCGACAGGTTTTGTCCTCTTCACCCTTTCTGGAACATCTCTTCTGTTATCCCTCTGGAAATGTATGAATGAACTGACCGCTCTGTCCCCACTTTCAGCAATGACTGGAGCAATGCACGGACACTCACCCTACTGGTAACACCTGGTACATTTTCAGGAGGAATAACAGAAGTAGCCTCGACAGCCAATGTATTAGTAGCTTTACATGTGCTGCTATTTTGGAGGATTCTTTTAATTGGAATTTTTTAGTGTGTTACCACACTGAATATTCATGTGTCTGTTAGTGATAAAATGCTAATGTTTATCTGAATCATAAAGAAAAGAACAAGGACGGACAGCACAAACTTTATGCAACATCTTTTTTTTCCAACTTAAAGAGAATCTGCCATCAGATTTTTGCTACTTAATCTGAGAGCAGCATAACGTAGGGACAGAGACCCTGATTCCAGCAATGTGTCACTTACTGTTCTGCTTAGAGTAGTTTTTAAAACAAATAAAATCATTGTTTTATCAGCAGGAGATTATCAGTAGAGGACTGGTAAATATCCTGTTAAGTTGTCAATCCATGCCCACACCACTGATTGACAGCTTTCTGTAAACACTGCATAGGCAGAAAGTTGCCAATCGGTGTTGTGGGTGGGATTATACAGAGCTCACAGAACTGGTACATCTGCAGCAAAGAAAACAGTTTGGGCAAAATAAGTGATTCATTGTTGGAATCAGGACCTCTGCCTCTTCATCACACTGTTCTCAGATAGGGTAGCAAAAACCTGGAGACAGGATCCCATTATATGGAATCTATCCATTGTTTTTGCTAACTCCTCAGAGAGCAGCATAATGTAAAAACAGAGACCCCGATTCTAGCGATATGTCACTAACTGAGCGGCTTGCTGCAATTTTGATAAGATCAATTTTATCAGCAGGAAATTATCACTAGTGAACTAGTAAACCTGCTGCCATGTAATCATTCATATTCATGATCTCTGTGTAACCCCACCACCACCGCTGATTGGCAGATTTCTGCCTATGCATAGAGTACACAGAAAGCTGCCAATCAGAAGTGTGGGTGGGGTTATTCAGAGCTCAGCAGCCAGAGAACTGGAAGATGAGCAAGATAAAAATCTGATTTTATCAAAACTACAGCAAGCAACCCAGTATGTAACATGTCTCTGAAATCAGGGTCTCTGCCCCCCCCATTATGCTGTTCTAAGATGGGGTAGCAAAAACCCGGTGACAGATCCCCTTTAAAATGTAGCCATTTCTACCTGAATGGAGGAAAATCAGGTCAGGACTCATAAATGCCCTCTGAAGGCTCATGGACCACGCATGGTGACGTTGCTTTATCAGTTTGCGGTCCGGCTCTATGATTTCTAATTTCTGATTACAATGATTGAAAGAGGCAAACAAAATCATCTTTAGATTTAGTCCCACTGCAAAATCATCAGGACGGGTGGTGCGGACGCTGCAGCTTAGGTTCCGCTCCCACCCTGGAGGGGGACGATCAACTCAGGTCCAAAGTGAAGATGAAAGAGGCAAACCTGGGGGGCTCTCCACCTGCTGGCATAAGCCTTCTCAAACAGACAAAACAGAGCCCCAGCTGCCCCAAAAATGGCTGCTTCAAAAGGATGAGACCCCAACAAAGAAGCTGTGTGTATGGTGGAAAATGGTCGAAAAGCCATCCTTGGAAAGAAACTGGTTATCCTAGGAACCTGGGTAACAAACAGGGAGGAGAGTGAAGGGCGGGTTCCCCAGGGCACATATGCCGCACGGCCGCTTCTCGTAGACCAAGTGCAAGTTCATTTATCATGTCTCCTGTCGTTACACTTCACATAGAAAGCAGAATTTATAATCAACTGGGTCTAATCAAGAGTTTTCAAAATAATTAAAAGCTAAAAAAATACCTTAACAGGACACTTATTATTTAAGTGCTAGTGTTCAATGGACCCTTGGGGTGGTGCAAAGCCAGGCCCAACACATTGGAATTTGCTTCTCTAGTCTAGGATCTCCTTGTGGAGAGTGACATGCCAGTGTGAGGAGGCTTAAGAGCCGTGCAATGCTCCTCTGCAAAATTAAATATGGAAATTGCCTCTTCAGAGAGGAAGAGGAGTAGAACCCTATAGCGCCACCTGTTGGAAGTAGCGATCTCTACAATGCGCAAACCAAATTCTGTGCAGTAACTAGCGGTCAGAGCCATTTTTAATACCACACTTTGTACACTAGGGGGCAGCAAGGTATGCAGAAAGGAGAGTGTCCTGGTATTAAAAATCCTCCCATTAGGGATCTAATGTGCGGAGAATCTGTGTCCATCACATCATTCGCTCTGGTGAACGCAGTGATAAGACCGTCGTATAATTGGCATTTATAGCGAGTGCTTCGCTTACAGGCTCATTATCATTAATTGTCCTGTTTGCATGAAACATAAGATTGCACATAAGTAACAAACATGGCCGAGACTCCACATTACGGTCAGAACTACTCAGCGCATTTACCATGGACCTCGTCTGAAAGTTATGGCCATCCGCAGCTCGGGAAATAAAAGCTGGATTTTCAATCAACAAATGAAAATATTACAAACACATGAGAACCAGGGCAGGAGACACTTGTTACAACTCGCGATGAGCGAACGTGTTCTGATAAGGTGTTGTCTTCGGCGTGATCGAATAATATGTTGAAGTCCCCGCGGCTACAGGTCTCAGGCTGTTTGACAGCTGCAACACATACAGGGGTTTCCGGTTTATCCCTGCACATGGTGTTGCTGTCAAACAGCCGCGAGACATGAAGAGCGAGGACTCTAACAAACTTTTCGAGCACACTGAAGACACTCAGCACACGAGCATGCTCAGATAACACCTTATTCCAGCATGTTAGCTCATCACTAGTTACAACCATTTAGATGATCAATTTATTTTTATATTTGTACAGTTGGTGTTTTATGCACAATTCCCTTTGTGTAAATGACATGTACCACTAGATGGACCCTTTCAGATGAGTGAATTTATAGAATGCTCTACGATATATACTGCGGCTATGTACATCAAATTAAAAAAAGGCCCCTCGGTCATTTAAGCACTTCCCTCCACGCTATAAGAGCTGGAAAGCAAAGGGTTAAAACATCATTTTATTAAGGTCTATATGCCCAATAATAGCGGTATCTGTCCAGGCCTCCTCTCATGCCCAATCCCACACGGATCATGGGGAGACGCTAGTACAGCGTTGGACCACTCTCGGAAAGTATCACCAGCCGGAGAAAATTATTTTTATTTGGCAGCTCCAGAGTGTCCCATTTTTCTTTTTAATCCACCATATGCTTCCAGATACAGACTTTTTATTAATTAGTGCCAATTTTTATTGTCTTTGCCAAGGGGGCGTGACTCATAGGGTTATTATGCAGAGCAGCCTAAAGACACGCCCTCAAAGATTCTGTGAGAAACTCCCTCTTAGTAAAGACCATAAAAATTTGCACTAAATAATAATAAGGCCTGTATTTTGAACTGTACGATGGATTAAAAAAAAATAATAATCAAAAAACAGAATGCTCAGTAAGCAACAGGAAAAAAACTGAAGTAAAAACTTGCCACATTTGAACAGGTGACAGGTCCTCTAATAAATCACAGTGTTAACATACCATGCTACCACATTAGTTTATGGGAGCATTTAATCTACTTAGTCCCAGTAATTCACAATTAATCGACCGTTTTGCAACTATTTAGCATGATATTGCAATGAGACTGAGAAACATAATTCATATGTAGGTGTCCCAGGTACATAGCCACTTTCCCATATTACTACCCAGTGTCAGGTTACTAGACAACTAGCTGCAGCAGGAGCCTCCCCCCTTATTCTTATCTTCACACCGTCCTGTACATTCGGGAATATAACCGTCCAAATGTAGCAAACTTTAAATAGTCATAAGCAAATTATCTGTCTTCTGCAACGGCAGGCAGAATGTTTTCATCATTTTATGATATATATATATATATATATATATATATATATTTACATGTTACGCAATACCCACACTATTGACCGCTAACATGAGATCAAACTTTCACTATTTAAAGGTGGTTATTGTTTACTCAACATGGCAAAAGTTAAAGTTGTACGGCTCTTTCAAGACAATTCACCTTAGAAGTCCCTGTCTCATGGGTTGTTTTTATTTATTGTGGAATTTTTTTTTAATTACATCTGTGTAAACCAGATAAAAGATTAATCTGGTAAAGGAACAATGAGGACTGCCTACCAGAGATCTGGAGCTTTGTCGCGATGGAGGAGTAAAGTGCCGCACATTGGTGGGAGTCTCTTTCTCTATAGAGTGGCGCCTCTGTGGAGTTTGCCTCCTCTCAGGCTGTGGTGTAGAGGAGATGGGCAAGAACCTCGGCGGCGCTGTAGATTCAATAAAAGACCAGCAGAGTTGAGCCAAAAAGTTAATAAGTTCATATATACACATACACGCACGCACACATACACACATATACACTCACGTTCTTAAATAAATATTATATATATATATATATATATATATATGTATATATACACACACACATATATATATATATATATATATATATATATATATATATATATATATATATATATATATATATATATATACATACATGGTATATATAATCTTTATATGTTCATATGTGTGAAAAAGTGTTTGCCACCTTCCTGATTTCCTATTCTACTGCATGCATTTCACATTTAAGTGTATCAGATCACCAAACAAATTTAAATATTAGACATATGTTAAACAAAGATAACACAAGTAAACACAAAAAGTTTGTAACTGAAGGTCTTTATTATTAAGGGAAAAGTAAATCAAAACCTACAGGGCCTTGTGGGAAAAATTGATTGCCTCCTTCCCTCATTAAAGCATAAATTAACTGTGGCTTATCACATCTTTGGGAAGCAGAGTTCAAATTCCCTAGCTACACCCAGGCCTGCTTACTGTCACACCTGTTATCAATCAAGAAATCACTTAAATAGGATCTGCCTGACAAAGTGAAGTAGACCCAAAAGTTCCTGAAAAGATAGACATCATGCCGCGATCCAATGAAATTTTGGAACAAAGGAGAAAAAGTAATTGAGATCCATCAGTTTGGAAAAGGATATAAAGCCATTTCTAAAGCTTTGGGACTCCAGCAAACCACAGTGAGAGCCATTATCCACAATTGACAAACACAAGGAACAGTGGTGAACCTTCCCATAAGTGGCCGGCCGACCAAAATTACTGCGACGACTCATCCAAAATGCCACAAAAGGCCCCACAACAACATCCAAAAACCTGCAGACCTCATTTGCCTCAGTTAAGGTCAGTGTTCATGACACCATCATAAGGCCGGAGTCACACTACAGCGAGATACGGCTGAGTCTCGCTTGTTAAAAGCAAGCTCTGGCACCGGCACTGCGGAGCGGAGCGTGCGGCTCCATGTATTGCTATGCGGCCGCACGCTCCGCTCTGGAGTGCCGGTGCCAGAGCTTGGTTTTAACCAGCGAGACTCGGCCGTATCTCGCTGTGTGTGATCCCGGCCTAAGAAAGAGACTGGGCAAAAATGGCCTGCATGGCCGAGTGCCAAGACGAAAACCACTGCTGAGCAATAAGAACATAAAGGCTTGTTTCAGTTTTGCCAGAAAACATCTTGATAATCCTCAAGACTGTTGGGAGAATACTCTGTGGACTGACGAGACAAAAGTTGAACTTTTTGGAAGGTGTCTGTCCCATTACATCTGGCATAGCAGTAACAGCATTTCAGAAAAGGAATGTCAGATCATCAGTAAAATATAGTGGTGGTAGTTTGATGGTCTGCAGCCATTTTGTTGCTTCAGGACCTGGAAGACATTCTGTGGTAAACGGAACCATGAATTCTGCTGTCTACCAAAAAAACCTGAAGGAGAACATCCGGCCATCTGTTCGTAACCTCAAGCTGAAGTGTACTTGGGTTATGCAGCAGGACAATGATCCAAAACACACCAGCTAATTCATCTCTTAATGGCTTAAGAAAACAAAATTAAGACTTTGGAGTGGCCTACTCAAAGTCCTGAACTTTATTCGTTTGAGATGCTGTGGCGTGACCTTAAAAACGTGGCTCCTGCTTGGAAACCAACCAATGTAGCTGAAATACAACAATTCTGCAAATATGAGTGGGACAAATTCCTCCAAAGTGTTGTAAAAGGCTCATTGCTTGTTATCGCAAACGCTTCATTGCAGTTGTTGCTGCTAAGGGTGGCCAAACCAGTTATTAGTTTAGGGGGCAATCGGCAATCACTTTTTTTCACTTGGCCCTGTAAGTTTGGATTTCTTTTTCACTTAATAAAGACCTTCTTTATAAACTGCATTTCATATTTACTTGTGTTATTTTTGTTTAATATTTACATTTGTTTTGTGATCTGAAACACAAACACACACACACACACACACACACAGTAGAGACCAAAAGTTTGGACACACCTCATTTAAAGATTTTTCTGTATTTTCATGACTATGAAAAGTGTACATTCACACTGAAGGCATCAAAACTATGAATTAACACATGTGGAATTATATAATTAACAAAAAAGTGTGAAACAACTGAAATTATGTCTTATATTCTAGGTTCTTCAAAGTAGCCACCTTTTGCTTTGATGACTGCTTTGCACACTCTTGGCATTCTCTTGATGAGCTTCAAGAGGTAGTCGCTGGGAAAACACTCCAGCGTTCTTATGGTACTTTGTGTTTGCTAACTGTGTAAGAAGACTAATGGATGGTTAGACCACCCTTGAAAACCCTTGTGCAGGTATGTTACCACAGATGAAAACAGTTTGGCTGATTAGAGAACCTATAAACCTGATCTTCCTTTGAGCTAGTTGAGAATCTGGAGCATTACATTAGTTGGTTCAATTAAACGCTCAAAATGGCCAGAGAAAAAGAACTTCCATGTGAAACTCGACAGTCTATTCTTGTAGAAATTAAGACTATTCCTTGCGTGATTTTGCCAAGAAATTGAAGATTTCCTACAACAGTGTGTACTATTCCCTTCAGAGGAGAGCACAAACAGGCTCTAACCAGAGTAGAAAGAGAAGTGGGAGGCCCCGCTGCACAACTGAGCAACAAGACAAGTACATTAGAGCCTGTAGTTTGAGAAATCGACGCCTCACAGGTCCTCAACTGGAAGCTTCATTAAATAGTACACGCAAAACACCAGTGTCAATGTCTACAGTAAAGAGGGGACTCCGGGATGTTGGCCTTCAGGGCAGAGTGGCAAAGAAAAAGCCATATCTGAGACTGGCTAATAAAAGGAAAAGATAAATATGGGCAAAAGAAGACAGAGATTGGACAGAGGTAGATTGGAAAAAAAGGTGTTATGGACAGACGAATACAAGTTTGAGGTGTTTGGATCACACAGAAGAACATTTGTGAGACGCAGAACAACTGAAAAGATGCCGGAAGATTGCCTGACGCCATCTGTCAAGCATGGTGGAGGTAATGTGATGGTCTGGGGTTGCTTTGGTGCTGGTAAAGTGGGAGATTTGTACAAGGTAAAAGGGATATTGAATAAGGAAGGCTATCACTCCATTTTGCAACGCCATGCCATACTCTGTGGACAGCGCTTGATTGGAGCCAATTTCATCCTACAACAGGACAATGACCCAAAGCACACCTCCAAATTATGCAAGAACTATTTAGGGAAGAATCCGGCAGCTGGTATTCTATCTGTAATGGAGTGGCCAGCGCAGTCACCAGATCTCAACCCCATTGAGCTGTTGTGGGAGCAGTTGGCCGTATGGTATCAAGTCAACTTGTGGGAGGGGCTTCAGGAAGCCTGGGGTGAAATGTCTCCAGATCACCTCAGCAAATTAACTGCTAGAATGCCAAAGGTCTGCAATGCTGTAATTGCTGCAAAGGGAGCATTCTTTGACAAAAGCAAAGTTTGAAGAAGAAAATTATTATTTCAAATAAAAATCTTTTTTTCGAACCATTTCAATGTCTGGACTAGATTTTCAATTCATTTGGCAACTCATTTGATTAATAAAAGTATGAGATTTCATGGAAAACACAAAATTGTCTGGGAGACCCTAAACTTTGGAACCGTAGTGTATTGTGTATTATATAACACATATAGAGAGAGATAGTATTTGACACTCACTTTTTCTTCCGCCCGCTGTTCCTGGAGATGCATCATCAGGCTGGGAATTAGACACACTACTGCTGCTTGAAGATTTGTGCACTGACTCCTCCTGAATAAAGGGGAGATTATTAAAGTATGAATGATAGGAACTGTCGTTAATTTATGAATATCTGAAATTTGCACACATACTTTACATCACTAGTTTATATAAACCTTTAGAGTATATTTTGTCACATATTATCCTGTGGTCTCAGAAGCGAAGTCATTAGCATTTATCCTTGGTATTTCCTGGCACCGGCCTGTAGCCATCATGCAGGAAGGCTGTGTGCATGCAGCGATGGCTGACTGAGTAAATAGAAATTAATAAACACTAATCTCCTTTTAGGTAATCTATAATCCTGTTGCACGTTTGAGACAAGAGCAAACTAAGCATGTATGGCAAGAACATCTTTCTGATTAAGATCAACCATCAAAGAACTGGTAATCTGTCAGCACAGACAAGACGCTGCATTACTTTCAAGAATAAGGGCGAATAGCGAATATTTAAAGAAAATCTCTATCTTAGAGCCACTAAACAGTGTATCTGAGTCATAGAGATTCTAAATATTTATTTACAAACTGACGTCAATTAGTTAAAGGACATTAGTGATTTGGATGGCGTTTTGCGATGTCCTCGGGAGGTAATCCCTGATGGTACCTATAGCTCCAACAGATGCCACTGTAAAGGCACAAAGGTTCATGTGTTGCCCATATGCTCCCTATTTATTCATGTGGCATACTTGTGTTTCGGTATAGAATAGTGCAGTCTGTATTCTATACAGCATAATAAAGGTATACTGACCTATGGCATATGACGGCATAGGAAATAATCCACTGCCTTTTTGTAGGGTATAACGTTATAAAAGAAAATGAAGTGCATTTTTTACGCGTTTTTTCCACGCGGAATTGGGCCAAAAACGCTATGGAATCCTTATGCAAGCTTATTCAATGACAATCCTGAAGTGTTGTGAACATGATCAGTAAATTTGCTTAAGTATTTGCAGTACATTTTTTTCTGCAGCATGTCAATTCTTTTTGCGTTTCTGCAGAGTAAGGGAGATTACTGGAGCTGATAAACACCAGTGAACTCTCAGAGCAGCTCAGTGATACACTGCGGGAGTGATTACCTCATGTCAGTGTATCGCTGGCTATCTTTGAGATAGCTGTGCTATCCAGCCGCTGTGCTTACACAGGGCAGAGAAGCAGAGCGCCGAGGGACAGACAGCGGAAGGTAAGTATGTAGTGTTTGTTTTTTTTTTTTTACTTTTATGCTGGTAACCAGGGTAAACATCGGGTTACTAAGCGCGGCCCTGCGCTTAGTAACCCGATGTTTACCCTGGTTACCGGCATAGTTGGTCGCTGGAGAGCTGTCTGTGTGACAGCTCTCTAGCGACCAAACAGCGACGCTGCAGCGATCCGGATCGTTGTCGGTATCGCTGCAGCGTCGCTTAGTGTGACGGTACCTTTAACGCTCCTACATAGGCTGGTGATGATGTGTGTGCGTTTACTTATTGGCTTAGTGATGAAGGTTGTCAGGCTGACACCTTTTCATTACTAAGCCTAGGGCTAGGTGTCAATGACAGCTGCTGATATCAAGCCCTAATCGCATTACTCTGATACCACTGCATCAGCATGAAAAAGGCGGTGTTGAACCAAGAAATTTCATCACAAAACTTATTTAAAATATCTTTATTTAGCTCATAAAATCCTTCACTGCTGTACTAAAACACAACAAAAAAAGCATAAAAAAAAGTGCGCTTTTTCCGCAGTGTTTTTCCTGCAAAGAGATGCAGAAATCTTGCAGAAGTTTCTGCAAGCAAATACTCAACATGTGCACATAGCCTAAAGGGTTTCTAAAACCCAGCTCCTTATACATGTATGAACTGTACCTAATGAGTCCCAAATACTGCGGATGGCAGAGAACACAGCCAGCTACACACAGATGGTGAGACTCAATACAAGGTCTGGGAGTGATGCGCAGCACTACTTATACAAATCGAGCCATTTCCGTCTGCTGCAGTAAACTTGTAATGACTCGTGTGATGGCAGAACTGTACAGAAGCAAAGGATCAGGGAGCGTTGAGTGCTGGAAGCAAAGCTTTTCCTAGAAAGGTCAGGAAGATCAGCATATTCAAAATGAAAAGGAAACAAACAAACAAAAAAAAAAACGGGGAATTAATCAAGACTAGTGTTTTATACCAAAGTCTAGTTCCAGATACACGGAGAGCTGGAATAAGATGCACGGCATTCATGTGCGCCAAAATCCTAAAAATGTATACTATAATGTGTGGCACTTTTGTGACCTAAATGACAGTAAATCTGAAATGTTTTCGGCTGCTCTATGCCAGCTTTCGGGAGAGAGGGCTTGATGAAGTCCCACAATAGTCCAATAAATGTCAGCAGAAGTCAGTGATGATTCCATCAAGACTCCCGACCATCACCCACGGCAGTTCTATGCAAAGACGCGGTGTCGCTGCTTCATACAGGGACGTACACACGCTCAGTCTGCGGACATCGCAACCTCAGTTGGTTCTGTGTAAGGAGCAATCTCTGTACTTAGCAGATGTAAGGGCAGATTTAAACAGCAAAAAACAAGAGTATAGATCCTTGTATGAGTTACATGGTGTCCTAGGCATTTAAAAGGGTCCTTTCACCAGGCAAAATTGTCGATTTCCGCACTTATTGTTCCTGCTGCTTCCCTGAGTAACCAGCTTTTCTTCTTACATCCCCCATATGGTTACAGAAATATGGGCCTTTTTGCTTAGTGCATATTTGTATAAATTTAACAAAGGAGCATGGCTCACAGTATGTATTTGGAGGCGTGTCTTTGGACTGCTCCGCCTTATTACCGTGTCAGCCACACCCACTCAGTAAAGACCTTAATAATTAGCACTAAATAAAGAGGCTCATATCTTTGGAACCATTTGGCAGATTAAAAAAAATGAATACTCAGGGGAACAGTAGGAATGAAAGAAGCTCAAGACTGTCCACTTTCGACCTGGTGAAAGACCCCCTTTAAACCAGAGGTCTATTGTGGTGCCAAGTAAAACTGAGTGGAAATGCAGCCATATGAATGAGAAATTACTTTAAAACTCACAAATTTTTGGCATAAAGATACCATGAAAACTCAGACATTTCATGTGCTCCCCGATCGCTTGCCAACAATTGAAAAAAAAAAAAAGCGTTTCAAGAAACATATTAACCCCTTCATGACCCAGCCTATTTTGACCTTAAAGACCTTGCCGTTTTTTGCAATTCTGACCAGTGTCCCTTTATGAGGTAATAACTCAGGAACGCTTCAATGGATCCTAGCGGTTCTGAGATTGTTTTTTCGTGACATATTGGGCTTCATGTTAGTGGTAAATTTAGGTCAATAAATTCTGTGTTTATTTGAGATAAAAACGGAAATTTGGTGAAAATTTCGCAATTTTCACATTTTGAATTTTTATTCTGTTAAACCAGAGAGGTATGTGACACAAAATAGTTAATAAATAACATTTCCCACACGTCTACTTTACATCAGCAAAATTTTGTAAACAAATTTTTTTTTTTGCTAGGAAGTTATAAGGGTTAAAATTTGACTAGCGATTTCTCATTTTTACAACGAAATTTACAAAACCATTTTTTTTAGGGACCACCTCACATTTGAAGTCAGTTTGAGGGGTCTATATGGCTGAAAATGCCCAAAAGTGACACCATTCTAAAAACTGCACTCCTCAAGGTGCACAAAACAACATTCCAGAAGTTTATTAACCCTTCAGGTGCTTCACAGCAGCAGAAGCAACATGGAAGGAAAAAATGAACATTTAACTTTTTAGTCACAAAAATGATTTTTCAGCAACAATTTTTGTATTTTCCCAATGGTAAAAGGAGAAACTGAACCACGAAAGTTGTTGTCCAATTTGTCCTGAGTACGCTGATACCTCATATGTTGGGGTAAACCACTGTTTGGGCGCATGGCAGGGCTTGGAAGGGAAGGAGCGCCATTTGACTTTTTGAATGAAAAATTGGCTGCACTCTTTAGCGGACACCATGTCAAGTTTGGAGAGCCCCTGTGTGCCTAAAAATTGGAGCTCCCCCACAAGTGACCCCATTTTGGAAACTAGACGCCCCAAGGAACTTATCTAGATGCATAGTGAGCCCTTTAAACCCCCAGCTGCTTCACAAATTGATCCGTAAAAATGAAAAAGTACTATTTTTTCACAAAAAAAATTATTTTAGCCTCAATTATTTCATTTTCACATGGACAACAGGATAAAATGGATCCTAAAATTTGTTTGGCAATTTCTCCTGAGCACACCGATACCTCACATGTGGGGGTAAACCACTGTTTGGGCACATGGTAAGGCTCGGAAGGGAAGGAGCGCCATTTGACTTTTTGAATGAAAAATTATCTCCATCGTTAGCGGACACCATGTCGCGTTTGGAGAGCCCCTGTGTGCCTATGCAATGGAGCTCCCCCACAAGTGACCCCATTTTGGAAACTAGACCCCCCAAGGAACTTATCTAGATGCATACTGGGCACTTTAAACCCCCAGGTGCTTCACAGAAGTTTATAACGCAGGGCCATGAAAATAAAAAATAATTTTTCTTTTCTCAAAAATGATTTTTTAGCCTGGAATTTCCTATTTTGCCAATGTTAATAGGAGAAATTGGACCCCAAATGTTGTTGTCCAGTTTGTCCTGAGTACGCTGATACCCCATATGTGGGGGTAAACCACTGTTTGGGCGCACGGCAGGGCTCAGAAGGGAAGGCACGCCATTTGGCTTTTTAAATGGAAAATTAGCTCCAATCATTAGCGGACACCATGTCGCGTTTGGAGAGCCCCTGTGTGCCTAAACATTAGAGATCCCCCACAAATGACCCCATTTTGGAAACTAGACCCCCAAAGGAACTAATCTAGATGTGTGGTGAGCACTTTGAACCCTCAAGTGCTTCACAGAAGTTTATAACGCAGAGCCATGAAAATAAAAAATAAAAATTATTTTCTCAAAAATGATTTTTTAGCCCGCAATTTTTTATTTTCCCAAGGGTAACAGGAGAAATTTGACCCCAAAAGCTGTTGTCCAGTTTCTCCTGAGTACGCTGATACCCAATATGTGGGGGTAAACCACTGTTTAGGCACATGCTGGGGCTCGGAAGTGAAGTAGTGACGTTTTGAAATGCAGACTTTGATGGAATGCTTTTCGGGCGTCACGTTGCGTTTGCAGAGCCCCTGATGTGGCTAAAGAGTAGAAACCCCCCACAAGTGACCCCATTTTGGAAACTAGACCCCGAAAGGAACTTATCTAGATGTGAGGTGAGCACTTTGAACCCCCAAGTGCTTTACAGAAGTTTATAACACAGAGCAGTGAAAATAATAAATACGTTTTCTTTCCTCAAAAATAATTTTTTAGCCCAGAATTTTTTATTTTCCCAAGGGTTACAGGAGAAATTGGACCACAAATGTTGTTGTCCAGTTTCTCCTGAGTAAGCTGATACCCCATGTGTGGGGGTAAACCACTGTTTGGGCACACGTGGGGGCTCAGAAGGGAAGTAGTGACTTTTGAAATGCAGACTTTGATGGAATGGTCTGCGGGCGTCACGTTGCGTTTGCAGAGCCCCTGGTGTGCCTAAACAGTAGAAACCCCACACAAGTGACCCCATTTTGGAAACTAGACCCCCAAAGGAACTTATCTAGATATGTGGTGAGCACTTTCAACCCCCAAGTGCTTTACAGAAGTTTATAACACAGAGCCGTGAAAATAAAAAATACGTTTTCTTTCCTCAAAAATAATTTTTTAGCCCAGAATTTTTTATTTTCCCAAGGGTTACAGGAGAAATTGGACCCCAAAAGTTGTTGTCCAGTTTCTCCTGAGTACGCTGATACCCCATGTGTGGGGGTAAACCACTGTTTGGGCACACGTCGGGGCTCAGAAGGGAAGTAGTGACTTTTGAAATGCAGACTTTGATGGAATGGTCTGCGGACGTCATGTTGCGTTTGCAGAGCCCCTGGTGTGCCTAAACAGTAGAAACCCCCCACAAGTGACCCCATTTTGGAAACTAGACCCCCCAAGGAACTTATCTAGATATGTGGTGAGCACTTTGAACCCCCAAGTGCTTCACAGACGTTTACAACGCAGAGCCGTGAAAATAAAAAATCATTTTTCTTTCCTCAAAAATGATGTTTTAGCAAGCAATTTTTTATTTTCTCAAGGGTAACAGGAGAAATTGGACCCCAGTAATTGTTGCGCAGTTTGTTCCGAGTATGCTGGTATCCCATATGTGGGGGTAAACCACTGTTTGGGTGCACGTCGGGGCTCGGAAGTGAGGGAGCACCATTTGACTTTTTGAATACAAGATTGGCTGGAATCAATGGTGGCGCCATGTTGCGTTTGGAGACCCCCTGATGTGCCTAAATAGTGGAAACCCCTCAATTCTAACTCCAACACACCCCTAACCCTTATCCCAACTGTAGCCGTAACCCTAATCACAACCCTAACCCCAACACACCCGTAACCCCAACACACCCCTAACCCTAACCACAAACCTAATTCCAACCCAACCCTAGCCCTAAGGCTATGTGCCAACGTTGCGGATTCGTATGAGATTTTTCAGCACCATTTTTGAAAAATCCGCGGGTAAAAGGCACTGCGTTTTACCTGCGGATTTACCGCGGATTTCCAGTGTTTTTTGTCCGGATTTCACCTGCGGATTCCTATTGAGGAACAGGTGTAAAACGCTGCGGAATCCGCACAAAGAATTGACATGCTGCGGAAAATACAACGCAGCGTTCCCGCGCGGTATTTTCCGCACCATGGGCACAGCGGATTTGGCTTTCCATATGTTTACATGGTACTGTAAACCTGATGGAACTCTGCTGCGGATCCGCAGCGGCCAATCCGCACCGTGTGCACATAGCCTAATTCTAAAGGTATGTGCACACGCTGCGGAAAACGCTGCGGATCCGCAGCAGTTTCCCATGAGTTTACAGTTCAATGCAAACCTATGGGAAACAAAAATCGCTGTACACATGCTGCAGAAAAACTGCACGGAAACGCAGCGGTTTACATTCCGCAGCATGTCACTTCTTTCTGCGGATTCCGCAGCGGTTTTACAACTTGTCAAATAGAAAATCGCTGTTGTAAAACCGCATTGAAATGCGTAGAAAAAACATGGTAAATCCGCCATAAATCAGCAGCGGTTTAGCACTGCGGATTTATCAAATCCGCAGCGGAAAAATCCGCAGAGGACCAGAATACGTGTGCACATACCGAAACCCTACCCCTAACCCTACCCCTAACCCTAGTTCTTACCCCAACCTTAGTGGAAAAAAAATAAAAATATTTTTTTTTATTGTCCCTACCTATGGGGATGACAAAGGGGGGGGTCATTTACTTTTTTTTTTATTTTGATCACTGAGATATAACCTATCTCAGTGATCAAAATTCACTCTGGAACGAATCTGCCGGCTGGCAGATTCGGCGGGCGCACTGCATATGCGCCCGCCATTTTGGAAGATGGCGGCGCCCAGGAAAGAAGACGGACGGTCCCCGGGAGGCCAGGTAAGTATAAGGGGGGGAGATCAGGGCACGGGGGGGGGGGGGGGGGGCGTCGGAGCACGGGGGGATGGATCGGAACACGGGGGGGGGGGGGGGTGGATTGGAGCACGGAGTGGGGGATCGCTGTGCGGGCGGGTGGATCGGAGCACGGGGGGGGGGATCGGAGTGCGGGGGGGTTTGATTGGAGCACGGGGGGTGTGATTGGAGCACGGGGGGAGCGGGCAGGAGGACGGGGGAGCGGAGCACAGGACCGAGGGGAGCAGACCACAGATCGGGGGGCTGGGGGGGCGATCGGAGGGGTGGGGTGGGTGCACATTAGTGTGTCCAGCCATGGCCGATGATATTGCAGCATCGGCCATGGCTGGATTGTAATATTTCACCATTTTTTTAGGTGAAATATTACAAATCGCTCTGATTGGCAGTTTCACTTTCAACAGCCAATCAGAGCGATCGTAGCCACGAGGGGGTGAAGCCACCCCCCCTGGGCTAAACTACCACTCCCCCTGTCCCTGCAGATCGGGTGAAATGGGAGTTAACCCTTTCACCCCATCTGCAGGGACGCGATCTTTCCATGACGCATATGCTGCGTCATGGGTCGGAATGGCACCGACTTTCATGACGCAGCGTATGCGTCAAAGGTCGGGAAGGGGTTAAAAGGATAGAATGTTTTTTTTTTACCCGCCAACTAAGTGTCACAGGAACTTGCTAACAGAAACACATTAAGAGAGGCAGACCCTTAGGGCTCGCTCACACGAGCATATAACTCGGACGAGTACTATGCGATGTTTTATTGGATAGCACTCAGACCAATGCAGTTCTATGGGGCAGTGCAGACGAGCGTTGGTTTTTCCCCTGCCGATTCAGATGTCATCCAATTACAGTCTGATTTACGTGGACAAAGACAATGGAGAAGATGGAGAAATTAAGTTCTCCCTCTTCTCCGCACCAGTGATATGATTTTCTCATGTGAGAAAATCTGATCACTGTGAACTGACACTCGGCTCAGAATCTGATCACAGATTGAGCCCAGAGTCATTACCATAATCGATCTGATTCTCTTGGAAGAGAGAATCAACGCTCGTGGGAGCGAGCCCTTACTTGCATGCTGACTGAAAGGGCTGTGTGGTGCAGACAACTCCTCCTCCATTGTCCCAAGACATAAAGAATACATGGAGTTGGAGGTTGCAGAAATGTGCCAATACACACAGTGCACCCTCCACAAGGGTTTCTAGCATAGAAAATAATGGATTCTTTGCCTCTCTAGTAGCAGTGGGTAAGTTCACTTGAATCCAAAGGATCCACAACCTCAGTAACTAAAACCGTGTGTTTGGCGCTTTTTTTATGATGTACAATAACAAATTGTATTGTGGTACCGTGTTAGCCAGAAAAATCGATGTGAATACTTTTCTGCCCAATGATGACAGAAGTATGCTCGGAGTGATACCTTTATTGGCTAACCAGAAAATAATATGTTTGCAAGCTTTCAGAGCACAGAGGCTCCTTCTTCAGGCAAGATTACAGCCTGAAGAAGGAGCCTCTGTGCTCTGAAAGCCTGCAAACATATTATTTTCTGGTTAGCCAATAAAGGTATCACTCCCAGAATACTTCTGTCATCATTGGGCAGAAAAGTATTCACATGGGCTTTTTTAAAAAAAATCACAACATGGTCTGACCACGTAAGGTGTTTTTTCAGAGTCTGTGGACTTTTTCGCTTGTGAATTGTAGCACTTGTAACGTGTGTTTTCTTATTGTTGTTAAGAAACACAGTTGCTATAACATTGATTTTTCAAAAACACAACATATCAAAAGCACTGGCATGTTTAAATGTGTTTTTAACCAAAGAAAACTCTGCCAAAAAGTGTGTGTGAAGGGTAGCCTTACAGGAGCAGACAATGCCAAGTCAGAAGCAAACGGTGCAATAATGAAGATGTCTAGACCTGGGAAAGTGAACACACCCGTACATACACACAAGCACTAATACTGAGGACACAAGCAGAAGGCATTTCTTGTGTTTATGTAAGAATGACATCCCTGCAGAACACACACAGACCTGAACAGCCCCAACAGACGAGGCGTGTGCTGGATTGAGCATTGTAGACAATGGAGGTTACATGGGAGAATATGGAACTACAGAAGCCCTGGGAATAAACATTTGAGGTTAGATATTGCTAGCTATTGACCCCATTCTAAGCCTGGGTGGCGAGTATTTTTATTGCCACATTTTTTTAATTTTACACCATTTATTGAATAACCTGTCTGAGAATTCGCATATACAGTGTCTTCAATGACATGGCGCCAGAGATCGCAGTATGTGCATGCACTGACTCCGGTGCTATTATATTGAACTAATGTACTGCAACAGTGAAAGCGTACCTTTTAGAGGCTAAGTGCCCAAACTGCAACCAAAAACCAACTTATTTATTGCACAGTGCCAACATGGCAATCTAATCTGATTATTGAGGTTTTAGTTTAGAAAAAACAACTCATACAGAGAGCAGGCAGGAGCATCAGAGAGCAGGCATGGGCAGCAGAGAGCAGACAGGAGCATCAGAGAGCAGGCATGGGCAGCAGAGAGCAGACAGGAGCATCAGAGAGCAGGCAGGAGCATTAGAGAGCAGGCAGAGGATAGACAGGAGCATCAGAGAGCAGGCAGGGGCAGCAGAGGATAGACATGAGCATCTGAGAGCAAGCAGGGGCAGCAGAGAGTAGACAGGAGCATCAGAGAGCAGGCAGGGGCAGCAGAGGATAGACAGGAGCATCTGAGAGCAGGCAGGGGCAGCAGAGAGCAGACGGAAGTATCACAGAGCAGGCAGGAGCAGCAGAGAGTAGACAGGGGCATCAGAGAGCAGGCAGGGGAAGCAGAGAGACAGGAGCATCAGAGAGCAGGCAGGGGCAGCACAGTAGATGATAGCATCAGAGAGCAGGGAGGGAGCAGACAGGAGCATTAGAAAGCAGGCAGGGCAGCAAAGAACAGACCGAAGCATCAGAGAGTAGGCAGGGGCAGCAGAGAGCAAGCAAGGGCAGCAAAGAGTAGACGGGAGCATCAAAGAGCAGCCAGCGGCAGCAGAGAGTTGCTGGAGGCAGCAGAGCAGGCAGGAGCAGGGGTATCGGACTGTAAATATGCACCCTCATCCTGGTATTGTCCCCATCCCCAGTCAGTGAATGTCAGACATACTGTATAAAGGTGGCCTTAGTAATAATGTAAACCTACTCTTAAGCTCTTGAAGGTAAAACATAACCTTTGACATATAATATTGAAATGCTAGTCAGATTGCACTACTTTAGAAGTGCTCCTAGGTCATCCTAGCTATGTGAACATGGCAGTCCATCACTACAAGCTACAGAGACGTCTACCCATACAGACATAACATCCCATTGCAATGATTAGTCACCAATAGAACATAACGTGCTGCCATTAAATACAAGATATTAATTTAAATACTGTCAGCAAATGAACGCCAAAACCATCAGCAGGGGTCTGGATAAATGTCACAATAGTGAATTTTGACTAATTTGATCACTTTATTTAGTGTTTGGAGCTCAAGTGGAAGAGCGTACATGAAGTTTGACTTAACTGTTAAATTATGTTTATGGAGGCCTCAACAAAAGAAGGATCAGCCATTTGGAGTTAAAATGTCCAATGCCTTTGCTCTACCTGGAGATGGGAAACCACCAGGTATCTGGCAGCAGCCTTCTCTGTTCTCCTCATACAGAACTCATGGACACTTGGCAGAGCCAATCACGTGTATATGGAAGGGTCAAGAACGATAGCAGTTGGCCAAGCGATTCAGCTGTTTGCTACCGGATGTGAATGACCACATATAAAATGGACACCTTGCCTCCACTAGGAAATTGGCGCTTACCTCTGACTCTGAGCTGTCCAACTCGGCAAGGGTTGGAGCTTTTAAAAGCCTCCTCCGCTGTATTGCCATTTGCATGGGTCTTCCATTCACACCAGTGCGCTCCACTAGATCTCCATTTAACACTGTGCGGTTTGGCTGCTTCCTTGAAACTTCAGGTGTTGAAACATCTGCATTTCCAAACAAAATAAAATGTAAATGGATTGAAACAAGGACATCCTATAATCTCCAGCTTACCCATGACTTGGTTCTGTTGTGCAAGACATGTAATGTCATTCTACTATAATTAACCCAACCTGGCATGGCTTGGTTGCCACATATGGAATGGTCCTGCATCCTATTAGTACAGAAGCTCGGGGATCTCTAGTGTGGTTTACAGTAATATATTCTTACAATTATTGGCTTTTAAATTTATTAAAAATTGTCATGAAAGAATAAAAGAATAATAAATTAAATAATACATAAGTAGGGGCAGTGTGGTAACAGTTATGGGACACCAACTAAAAGACTTCTGTAGGCAACACCTGCTGCTGTGGAATGTGGAGGGTGAGGACTTCTTTGGTGGACAAGAGTCAGCTCTGTAGCTGGATGACAACTTGATAAGTGTATCATGCCCAAAGGGAAAATGTGAGCATTCATGCGGGTGCCGTTAACCCTGACTTTCCTGACATGTTGCACTTATTGTCCAGGACATTGCCATGTGAGAAGCTGTTTGGCAAGATCCTCGTTTTACAAGGCAGTTGGTTAGTATTGACCGCTTTAGTCATTGAAATGAAATCTTAGGGAGCCAAAAGTGACAAGTGTGTGAGTATCATGACAAATCTCCATCATTTTCCTACACCCTATCAAGTAAGATCAGGGTTTTATGAAAATTGTCTTGAATAGCTTGTGTAACCGATGCCACTTGGTAGGATGTCACTTTCTAAAACTTGTTACAAGCTGATTTCAAAGCATTTATTACAATCTACATTTTGCCAGGTAGTCGTAAATCCTTCAGAACTATCCAAAGCAAATAGAGTAGAAAGCAGCAGGCCCACAATGTCAGCCAATGCCGAGCTCCAGTATTATAGGACACTGTATCTTTTCAGATACAAATCTGTTGATGTAACATACAATAGCAACAATGGCAGAAGGTAAGGATCTATAAGACACCCATACACATTAGACGAAAACTGTCTGAACCTGCTGAGATCAGACAACAATCTAATGTGTATGGGCACCTCCTGACTGTCCCCCCAGCAGATGATGTTGGGGGAAAGGTGGCGAGAATATTGACGTGCACTTTGAATTTTTAATAACTGACCATTTTGTTCTCAGAGAGCTGTCTGGCAGCGGTTTTCTCTATTGTTTCCATTGAAAACACATGAACATTCAGCTGGCAGAATGGTCGAGGATATACTTGAGTAAGGAGAGATAACTGTTGACTTATTTTGGTGCGAATTGATTTACAGAACCTGGACCATCGGCTACGTCCTTTGTCACAGGATGAGAGCCCCGAGAACATTCTCTTGCTCCTAATACCCATCCGAGATCTCCTTCAGACTTGTTGGCCTGGCACGGGGTCCAATGTTCACCATGGCAAAAAGATGACAATCACCCAGACCAGCTAATCAAAAGAAGAGCTGCGGATGCCGTCAGGTAGGAGGCGTATCTCAGGGCTTCCGCCCAACAGTGACAGATCAGTGACAGAGCAGATACTGAGCATACTCCACAAGTGTTCGGCTGACAGATATCGAATGTGTCCAGCTTTAGAGTAAAGTTCATGTACACTTGGGTTTGCTACATTTGCTGCTTAGCATACTATGCCAAGATTATTTGTTTTTCCCACAGACTATATACAGCATTGTAGCATTGACCACATTTTGAACATTATGGAAACAGATCGACAGGAAACACTTCTGTACTGATCTAAATTCAATGACACGGATTGATGACAGTTCATCACAGGAGGATCCAGCAGCCTAACATGAAGCTCATGGGCCCCAATGTAAAATATTCAACAGGGCCACCAACGATCACGGGCCTTTATTTGTCTTCTCATATGAGCCATGGGAACTGCAACCCCTGCATCCACCGTGTCCAAAGTCTCCTAATTCAGCACTCCAGAGAAGTGGGTCCCTGGGCATGTGTGCATCTCTCTGCATTATTTATGAGACATAGGAAATCCTCAGCATTTTCCTAAAAGGGCTTGTCTACTTTTGGAGACAATTTTTTATCTTTTTTAGTCTAAAATGAACATATTTCGGGTGGAAATTTTTTGAAATTCAATTTCATAAAAGAATAGCACTGTTTTACTTTTACCAGCTCTGTTTCCATGCACATTCAACTGTGATATGGCCTGTGGATATAAATTAACTAAAATACCAAAAAAACCAAGGCAAAAAAAGACTCTTCCATTGGACAGTTAGAACGAACTCATCCTGCAGCCGGCAGTAGTCAGTGCAGCAAAAAGGCTATAGAATGCAAACATTGCACCATTTTTAATGAAATCCAAATAATTTTTAACCAAAGATACATGCATTTAGGGGGAAAAAAACTTCACAAAAGTGTTCAACCCCTTTATCTCCTATAAACTACAATGAATATAGCCATATGCCTGTGTTGCTACCTCGCCTCTGGAGTTCACAGATTCTCGTAACAGGTGGAAGACCCAACATGAAATCTCCACCTATTGGATTTTTATAGCATAAGTATTGAATATTTCAGTTGATACCCGTTTAAGCTTTAATGCATGCCTAAGGGGGCGGTACAATCCAACAATGTAGGGTTTGGATCCAAAAAGCTGTGCACTCCTGGGGTACAGGGTTCAGGCAATTACTTTGTGCTCTTCGCACAAGGTAACATGCTGTTGTAATCTTTAGACATATTCAACTGGCAACTAAGAGAATCTTGTAAAAGAAACCCACTGAGTAATTTCTTACATGGAGATGTTCATTTTTTTGCCATGGGTTCAATAATTGAGAGCTCCACAACAGAATATATAGCTTGCAATGGGAAAACCTTGCTCATGTACAAGTTCATCGTACCTTTATTAATGTAATGCTGAACATTCACAAACATCAGAACAAATAAAAACGAGTTATTAGTTCTGCAATTTGCATCACATCACCGCACAAATCACAAGACTGGGAGTAATCAGGTGAATGACGAGTGATCATAATGAAGGACAAAATGATTTACGTAATTTCTCTCATGGTCAGGAACAGTTTTAGAACCAATATTTTAAAGTACACAAACTAAATCAATGCATAAAATGTATCAGAAGCAGATACAGACAGCTGGGGGTCCCTGTGCAAGACTATGGGGCCCTTGGTATCCGGCATCCCTTTAGATAATGATTATACCTCTCTAACCATTCTCAAATTACGGTTAGCCATAAAATTCAGTAGCTTGGGTAGGAGCCACTTGTAAGGTGAGAAGGTCGAGTGTCTTCTGGGTCCTGAAATGTTTGAAGATGCAGAAGATTCGTTCTGGCCATCGTTATGCATCTGACACTATGTTAGTGGACTAGAAGGGCCAACTTCATTCATTTACTAGAGTTATGTCTTTATGGGCCAGTAGAAAAGCAGCCAGAACCTGCGTCCCTACTTTTGCATTGCACAGGCGTGTGGTCATAGTGGGAGTACCTGCACACACCACCACTCCACGATGTGTGGATGCTCCGCTACACTTAGGGATGTAGCTGGGACTGGGCAAAGACAACAGATTAATAAACTAAAGGTATGGTTTATTTAACAGGAGCCAAGTCCCCTATGTGATAAATGTAAAATGTGTTTTTAGGATGGGAGGTTTAGGCTATGTTGGTTTTGAAACCTAAGCACATTTTTGGCAGTATCAATCACGGAGCTGTTCCTCTTACGTGAAGTGCTCTAAAAGGGTTAAATTGTCTTTCCAATGCTCCAACATCTATGATGCACACATCCCAGTATGTCATGTATATGCAGTAATTAGATAAGACCAGGGCGTTATCCATCACTCCACACCAAGAAGGTAAGTAGGATTAGTAGTAAGTAGAGTAACACCAAGGTGGTGAACCAGATCCTTGTGTCTCACCAGCATCAATAGGGTTTTGTCTGAGCAGCTTCTTCCGAGACGTGGTGCACATGAGATTACACTCGAAATCTTTATTCTCTTTAGCACTCTGTAAAGTGGTTTCGAACTACCAGCCATCAGATACGTCTATGAGATAGCGACACGGAGCATTAGACTATGGGGAAACACTGGATCCAGTATGTCACACAGATCATCAGACCCAAGGTTCCTCATCTAATTTAGTAAGAGGTTTTTTTTTTTAATTACTACTTTTGCTGCGATTTTGATGCAATTGAGAATACAGTGGCATCAAAAATAACTTCATTTAGATGCACAATTTAGCTCCTAAGGTCGGGTTCACACAGCTGTACTAGAACTCAGGCCAACAGTCACTGGCGCAAATTGCAGATTTTCATCCTCACAGACAAGTCCACGTGAAAAATCGTTAGTGTGTCGTCTGCTGTGCAGTACAAGGACAATGTGCTTTCGGCACATTCATCTGAACTTGTCCTTAGTAGAATTTTTTTATTATTTTATTCCATTTATTTAGGCCTTTTTGTCCTACTGGGTGGACTTGGTATGACCACCTACAACTTAGAATAGTAACCATATATTCCAATTCTAAAAAATGGCAAAATAAAAAATACCAATAACTACTATTTTCCTAATGTTAAGACGTACGGTACCGGAAAGGTTACATACAAGTTTAAAAAAAAATGTAAGCATCTCCTGGAATAATGTATCTCCTGCAAATTTCAATACAAAAGTTGTATTTCTGACCATGACAGAAACGGACCAGTCTGACAAAGGAGCACATGAAAGGGGGACACCAACATCCACAAGAACACGCCAGGTGCACATTTTACCTGACAAGTCAAAACTGTGAGACATGCTAAGGGGCCGCATTACTGGAAAAACAAAAATAGTCTGTTAGGACAAGGTAAAATACAGAACAGTTATACATTTCAGATGACTTGATCTGCCCTGGATAACAGTATCTGAAATGTGGCAGAATTTAACAAGTATGCCATAGAAATTCAACACCATGTTAAAGACAAACAAGTTTTCTAGGAAAGGGCAGTATTGCAACGTTCAATAGGAGTCATATCTACTAAAGCAACAAAAAATATACACACTAAAACAGGGTAAAGCCTTTAGCCGTTCTAATTTATCCATGTGCCTGGTGAAGTGGTTAACGGCAGGGCTGGCGTCAGTAACGAGCGCACCCAGGAAAGTGCTGGGGCCCTGAACTGGGGACCCGAGCATGCCGTCGTGCTTTAAACTGTTTGAAATACTTACATCTCCCTGTTCCTCCGCAGCTCCGCTCTCTTCCGCATCTTCTGATTCTGTGATGTCTCAGGGCAGAGGGCACAATGACGTCACTACAGCGCGCCCTCTGCACTGAGCAGTGCAGGGAGTCAGAAGATGACGCTGAAGAAACCAGAGCTGCAGCCAGCAAGGAACGAGGAGAGGGGAGTATTTGATTATTTTTTTCTGTATGGAGCATTATATGGGGCATTGGGGCCTGTTCTGTATAGAGCATTATTTGCGGCCCATTGTTCTGTATGAGCTCCATTATGTATAGAGCATTATGTGGGGCCCATTATGTATAGAGCATTATATGGGGCCCATTCTGAGTAAAGCATTATGTAGGGCCCATTATTCTGAATGGAGCAATATATGGGGTCCATTATTCTGTATGGAGCACTATATGGGGTCCATTATTCTGTATGGAGCACCATATGGGGATCATTATACTGTATGGATCAATATATGGGGCTCATACTATATGGAACAATATATAGGGTTGTTATCCTGAATTGAGCAATATATGGGGTCCATTATACTGTATGGAGCACTATGTTGTGCGCATAATACCGTATGGATGACTATACTGTCCGGTCTAAAGTGAATAGTCTGCAGTCACTGACTGCAGACATTTGAATCCGTCCAGGGCACGTACTGTCCGCTGCGAGGATTCACTAGTTTCTGAGCTATTGTACAATTTACAATAGCTATAACTCATGTAATGTGAGCAATAAGTGCAATCTTTGGCATAGTACTATACCTACTGTATATTTCTCTGCATCATGAAACAAATCGTGGTATGTGTTAAAGGGGCCCACTGAGACTATTTTGCCTGGGGCCCACGAAAACCTGGAGCCGGTCCTGGTTAACGGTCCCCCATTGCAAATACTGTGACATGAACAGGCAGATTTACTTTGAATCACTCCAGTAGATATGCATTTTTAAAAGTGTAGAAAAGTGTGGCTTTCTGGAAAATGCATACCTTTCATGAAGATGGTCAATAATATTTTTAATACTATTTTATAGGCGGATGCTAAGATCGTAACGTGATCATTCCCCGAGATGTGCGCCATGGATGTTGCCTATCATTTCAACAAAGGTTGGATAAAGACAGGTTCAAGATATAGAATAAAAATGATCAATTTGTGTCCCAATCTCATGCATAGCACTTTAAAAAATACATGAAAGAATATTAAATCTGTGATATATAGTATCCCAGACAAAGAAGAGATCAAGAATAAAAACTCCAAAGTTTATTTAGACAATTCATAAAACATACAAATAAAATAAATGAAAGAAGGATACCACAAAGGGACTAATGGATCTATTAGGAATTTTTACTTTACAACAGATAGTTATCTGTTCTCTGTGGTTTTCGTGCAGATCTGGTCAGTCCCTCTGCAGATTATTCCTTATATATCCTATTGGTTTACTGGAGAGGGACATAACATGGTGTGGACAGCTGTAATTACACAAGGAATATGATTTTTTTGCATTGGCAGTGTGCTATGGATTAATTCCTATGAGGTTTTCCTTATTTTTGGTTCTACAAACATGATCAGCTACGCAGGAGTGGGAAGTCACTTTTGAGGTTTCCTTGCTTTAAGTGATTTTATTTGTATATTTTTGAATTGTCTAAATCAGGGGTCCCCAACTCCAGGCCTCGAGGGCCGCCAACAGTGCAGGTTTTCTGGATTTCTTTAGTATTGCATCGGTGGTAATGTGATCATCTGCACAGGTGATGATTCCAACCCCTGTGCAATACTAAGGAAATCCTGAAAACCTGTACTGTTGGCGGCCCTCGAGGCCTGGAGTTGGGGACCACTGGTCTAAATAGACATACGATACGATACACTTTATTGATCCCGTGGGAAATTATGGTATCACAGCAGCACAACTTAAATCATAAAAATCATAAAAGAATTACATTGGAGTCTTTATTCTGGTCATACATCTCTTGTCTGGGATACTGGATATCACAGATTCAATAGGATTAAGATAAAGGAAGACCTAGCTTAACCAATAACAGAGATCATGTAAGGAACATTTCTTAGCTAATGAATGATATAAAGGCTCAAACAAAGAAAGCAAAAAGATCATTCTAAATACAGTATGTAATACAAGAGTGTTGAGGCCTAGTACTGACCTAGTCTTCAAAGGGCACCTTTCATGGAAATGATTCTGGACTTTGTTTTTCTTCTGTGCCCGTCTCCTACAAAGTTATCCCCCCTCTACCCCGGCCGGTAATAAAGGAGCAAACTTGTCCATCAGCCAACTAGCCGTATGCCATAGAACTTCTCCGACATCAGAGGAGGTTAAGCAAAGATCCATATAAGTGTTCTGTGATATACACCCAGCCGGTTAAAGTGAAAACGTGCTCAGATCATAGTGAAATCGGGGAAAAGTAAGTGTGTATGCCCTCCTATTGTGTGGACGTGGAAGGCTACACAGTCACCTAGTCAGAGATAATGAGATTGTCCTCATCTTTAACCATCAGTAATACATAATGTCATCAATCCCATACGTGTATGGTCGCCCCCTACCTCATTGCCAATGACTGAACTGGAATAGAAGTGTTCTCCATAATAATAATAATAATAATAATAATAATAATAATAAAGACTCCCCTGTCTTATGGCTATAACACTTTAGGGAGTTGTGTAGCTCATATAAAAACCATCTCTGCATGTAAACAGGCCTTAAGGAATAGACAGTACACCCATAAAACAACTCTTTATAATAGGGAGTGTCCAACAACACCCGTGCTTTGGGGCTTATTGGCTATTCATACATCAAAGCCATAGGCCTGCTTCTAGCTTCACAGGAGATTAGATCGGTATTCCCTGAAACGTGCAATAACTAATTAAGGAGATACCAATTAAGAGGCAAGCCTAGCTCTGGCCTTCATCACTGCGGTCACACCGACGAGCACCATTAAACATTCATTAAATATACCGCTCACCTTTATGTATACAGGTCCCAGTTTCCATGCGTGAACCTTCAGAATCTCCCAGCGGCCTGTCTATTACACTGCCTACAGGTAATCAATATATCTGCCTGATTAGAGTGTGGAAAGCACAGACGGTGCAGGAATTTACAGCTAACCACACAAAACCGAAAGAATATCCTCTTCTGCAGATGGAAATGGGTAACTGGATAAGAGCCGCACTGCACACACGCAGTTATTAGACCTACCACTTCTATTTTGTTCAATGGCCCCAAAACAAAACATTTAAAGGGCACCTGTCGTATTGAAAATGGTATCTGAGCTGCAGGCAGGAAGGTATAAAGGACGAGGAGCTGATCATGTTGATGCTTTTTTGTGGGGAAAAAATGTCAGCATAACTCGCACTTTATTCATTATAATCCCAGGTGTTTCCATATATGAGGCGGTCCTATTCAGCGAATGACAGTCTGTCCGTGCATGAGGATAGCTGTCAATCACTGCGTAGGACCGCCCACTGGACTTGCATGCATATAAACACCAGGGATTTCAATTAATAAAATAAAAACTATTCGGGATCTTTTAACATAAACCTATACATCATCAGATCGGACTGCACAGTCACCATGACAGCTTCCGTGTAAATCAGCTATATGGCCTTCATCTGCGTCAAAGAGGCAGTTTTTGTCACAAGACACAAAGTGCTATTTTTGCCATCGCTCAACAGGGTCCGTAGTTCGTATTATAGATGGTTGCTGCTACGTAGTATATTTTTTCAATATTCATACACTAGTCAAACTGGTAAAATTTTATTAACTGGTACTAAATTGAAGGTAATGCCCTTAGCAACCAACTTGCCAACTCGATTGTTTTATTCAAAATTTGTTTTTAAGGCGTTATTCCCATCTGGCTAATGTCAAATAATCCTTGTAAATTTTATAATTTACTGCTTGTTAAAATTCTGTTGAGTTATCACTTTTTCTTTGGTTACAGCACGTTGCCTTGGAGACAGACCATCGTTGCTAGACAGCAAAATATGTGCAGCGCTTACATGCTCTTTTCTATTGATCTTGTAAGTTACTTCTGGCCAAGATTGTAGACGCGCGTGCACGAGTTATTATTGGATCAGTGGGCTGTATACTGCACATACAGACGGCGAGGACTGAAAACACAGTGGTCTGAAAAAGGCCATGTATGTCGGGAGAACTAGTGTTTGACTAACTCCTTTCTAAAGGGTAAGGGCACCTTAGTCCGGGTTATCAGTAAGGAATGGCATCACTTCACATACGAAGAGCAGCATGGACGCCAAATATGGTCCCGGGTCTAAGGCATCTATTCAGTAACAGAGGTAGTTTACAATGTGAAACTGGGGGACGGATTGTCTTTAAGCACCACATATACAGTCTGATGGCTTCACATATGCGGTTCTTTGTGCTTCTACTTTTATCAGCACTGGTTTGTGCTGAGAACAAAGAATACACAGTAAAAGCCAAACAAGCTGTTATTGCCATTGTGAAGTTGGTCTATAAAGTCAACATAAAAGAGCAATGATGCAAAGAAATACACCGAAAATATTCACAGGAACAAAGCCTAACAAAGCTGAGAAGCAGAAAAAATGCATCTCCATATATAAATAGGTGCGAGTTGGGCTGCTAGCTGTGACACAAACTAGAAATACTAATAAGTTAACACACCAACAATGCTAATATGTTGTGTAATATCGACCTCATGTAAACACTGTGTTGTTCTATAGAACTAAAAGCATAAAGCTTATTAGTAGCTGTCTTCTAACATGAAAGATATGTTTACAGGGTGGTCCGACATCAGTTGCCCCCACGAATAAGCTGTTAGACGCGCATGCAGTGGCCAAATGTGAACAGTGTACTTGGCGAACAGCACAGCTCTGTACACGGTGTAGTGGCCGCTCCCGGGTACTGCAGATCAGCTACTATTCACATATTTGTGTAACAAGGTGTCTATTCCACGCCATCACACAGGTCTATGTGTATGCATAGACATTCACCCATCCTAATAAAAGGGGGGGGAAAAGATGTTCCTGCAATCTTACCCAGTCGGCTATGCCTAAGTTCATCAGGAGACACAGGGCGAAGCTTTCTTTCCGATTTAATCTCCTCCAGCATCCGTTCATGCAGACTTCGTGGACGAGCTGGGGTAGGCTTCAATTTCCGAGCAGATACCTACAAAGTATAAAACTTTTCAGTACAATAAACAAAGTAGTGCGGTGGAATGAGAACACTGCCAAACAATCCAAATACATACACAGGGCGTACACCTATAGACTACCTCCCCTCCATAAGTCTGGGGCAGTGCCACGAGTTTGGAAAGAATTCAATGGAACGTTCATATGACTCGGAGTTATAGTTGCACAAGTGTGGATATTAAGTCATTTACCAAATATGTGGCCTACTTAAAAATTGTCAGCAATATTTAGGTCACCAAATCTCAAAAATAAATTGGTGGAACATGCGAGGAACACTGCAGTCTTCTTACAGGGAGTCTGTCAGCATAAAGTGACTGTTCAAACCAAGCACAGAAGTGTGTCTGTATATTTGGGAGGTGTTGGTAAAAAGTGAGAAAAGATCCTGCCCACCATCATAGGATTCCCATGTATTTCATAGCACAGAGGGCGTCTATGCCTGGACGCAATCTGACGCAAATGCCGTTATCAGAGGCGCTGACTGTATCTTAACTGGGCATGGAGTCATACAATTTTCACCTCCATGCCCAGTAAAGAGAAACAATCCATGCCTCTGATAAAGGCATTTACGGGACAACAATGAGCGCAAGTGCAAAGGGATCAATAAGACTATCACATAGGTTACTGGCATTCCGGCAAAGGAGCGCGCTGAAGAGGGAATGCAGAGGGAAGTGACGAGGGATGAAGAAAGTACACTGCCCACTAATGAAACAGATGTCAGTGATGGCGTCTCATTTTATGGGCTGGGAGCGCAGCCTTAGCTGCAGTAAAGGCAGCGGCGAAGGAACGCTCTGAATGTCAGTGACGAAGGGAGCCGCTTAGTTAAGACCGTCCCATGCAAGGGGGAGTCTGAGACAGTGGTTCTCTAAGCTGGAGTAGGTTTGTGTTTTTTCTCTTACTTTCTGCCACTGACTGTTTAAAGTGTTAAACCACTGAAGTTTGGACTGAAAGCCTATGTGTTGCCTCATCACTGCGGCCCTGCCACTGCCTACCAGAGCAAATCCCTACAGCGTAAAGGGGAGTGACAGCAGTTTCAGCATCCCATCATGCACTGGGGATTGGCAAATAAATGGTCATAGGAAGTGGGTAACAAACAGAACCCTAAGTTGCAGTACAGAGTGAATGGTGGGAAATTTTACCATGGCTTAAATTACAAAAGTATCTTTAAAGATTTATTATTATTATTATTTATTACTATAGCGCCATTTATTCCATGGCGCTTTACATGTGAGGAGGGGTATACATAATAAAAACAGGTACAATAATCTTGAACAATACAAGTCACAGCTGGTACAAGAGGAGAGAGGACCCTGCCCGCGAGGGCTCACAATCTACAAGGGATGGGTGAGGATACAGTAGGTGAGGGTAGAGCTGGTCGTGCAGCGGTTTGGTCGATCGGTGGTTACTGCAGGTTGTAGGCTTGTCGGAAGAGGTGGGTCTTCAGGTTCTTTTTGAAGGTTTCGATGGTAGACGAGAGTCTGATATGTTGTGGTAGAGGGTTCCAGAGTAGGGGTGATGCGAGAGAGAAATCTTGTACACGATTGTGGGAAGAGGAGATAAGAGGGGAGTAGAGAAGGAGATCTTGTGAGGATCGGAGGTTGCGTGCAGGAAAGTACAGGGAGACGAGGTCACAGATGTACGGAGGAGACAGGTTGTGGATGGCTTTGTATGTCATGGTTAGTCTTTTGTACTGGAGTCTCTGGGTAATGGGGAGCCAGTGAGGGATTGACGGAGGGGAGAGGCCGGGGAATAGCAGGAGGACAGGTGGATTAGTTTGGCAGCTGAGTTTAGAATAGATTGGAGGGGTGCGAGAGTGTTCGAGGGGAGGCCACAGAGCAGGAGGTTACAGTAGTCGAGGCGGGAGATGATGAGGGCATGGACTAGGGTTTTTGCAGATTCTTGGTTTAGGAATGTACGGATCCGTGAAATATTTTTGAGTTGAAGGCGGCAAGAAATGGAAAGGGCTTGGATATACGGTTTGAAGGAGAGATCAGTGTCAAGGATTACCCAGAGACAACGAGCTTGTGGGACTGGGGAGAGTGGGCAGCCATTTACTGTAATGGATAGGTTCGTTGGGGGGGGTCGCGTGGGGGGGGAAAGAATGAATTCTGTTTTGTCCATGTTAAGTTTTAGAAATCTAGTGGAGAAGAAGGATGAAATAGTGGACAGACACTGATGGATTCTGGTTAGTAGGGTTGTGATATCTGGTCCAGAGATGTAGATCTGTGTGTCATCAGCATAGAGGTGATACTGAAAGCCATGAGATTCTATGAGCTGTCCCAGGCCAAAAGTGTAAATGGAGAAGATTTATCAAATTAAATGTACTTTCGGGTTTTGGACTAACCTCTCAAACTGTACATCAGTGGCAGCATGTTTTGTGTGGGGTTGATTGTACCGCGGGCGGATGCATTTATTGTGTTGTGTGTGTGGCCAGGTTAATTGACAACTAAATAGCTACATTAATTATAGTGTGGATAGAGGCAATAAACAAGCCTTGGTAGTGGACAACATTAATTGGAAACTAAATGGTGATTATTAATTGTCGGGGGGGGGGGGGGGGGGGGGAGGGGGGTAGATATTGAGCACGTATTGGCCTGATAAATGGGCACTGTATGGCAGTATTAAATTTGTAAAACTGTAAACCCTTCACAAAGTGCGATTTTTTTCTTATTTTCGGTCAGCCTAATATAATTTAATATTTGTGATGAACGTCTAGCAGTACTGCGGTGTTATATGCTGTAGATCGGAGTAAGATTGTGATGCACTATAGCTGTAGAGATTTATTTTACACTTATTAGGGTAGGGGGCGGTATACTTACGGCGGGTTTACAATAGCTGACCTATGGTGCTGTAGACAGACAATCTGCTACATGGTTCTCGATCGGTGATCATTTTTTTAATAGCCAGTTTGCACAGACCGATTGTGCTTCTGATCCGCACTGTGACATCAGTAATAGGTTGTCCTGTGGCAATAGATTGTCCATGTTTTTCAGCAGCACATGCCCTGTTTACACAGGATGACGTGATGCAGAGAACGATGATTTTTTAAGCAGGAGTAAGAATAATTTCACCCAACAAACTAGTGCTTTGCACATTTGCCGGACAATTGGCAGCCTGTATAAACTGCATTCATAGGAAAGCTTGTTTCCCAATAACTGCATAGTGTGAACCCACCATTACAAAAGCTATACACCATGTTTATACAAGCAAGTAAAATTACAATATTAGTTTCAACCACCATTACGAATAAGTAAGAGATGAAACATATACTGTATAAAGTGGAAAACAAGTGTTTCCAAAATGCATGTGACCTGATTATGCCTGTGGCGAGCGGACTGCCAGCTGTTTGGATGAATAATCTGCTTTTACAGTAAGAGGCTAGGAGAACAAATAGCACGGCAGAGGCTGCTAGCATGGAATCTGAAGGCATTTAATTCATCAAGCCAGAAGAGCTAAGAGCATGGCGTTCATGATTACTGCTTAGTGAGAATACATACTGGATTTAACGGGGGTCTGGACCGTATAAAATCCAGGATTATTTCGTGAGCGCTCTTCTTTAATCGTGGAGGGATGTCACCCTGAACCTAAAATGAAAGAAACAGCAAACAAGTTATAAGAGAAGGCATCATTAATTGTGTACACTAGATACATAGCAATCATAAGAAATGGAGCCACGGAGAACAAGGCTGATACTGAGCACAGGGGAAAGGGACAGCTGTACATAAGTAACACGCAAGGGTGCACCGCCCAATACGCCCATCACCCCGACTCACCATCACCTTCCTCAAGGTGTAACGCTTAGACCGGATGTCATCCATCAGCATCTCGTACGGAGTCAGCTCGTACTCGATAGATAACATATTGTACTGACGCTCTTGTACTTTCTTCAGTTTGACTCCATTTCGTAGATCACGCATCACCTGGACCCAAAACCTGGCCTGAGAAGACCCAAAAATAAAGAACCAAAGAAGATTACATTGGATTTTAGAGCAGTGTTTTGATTTTCAGTTCATCTTCACGATTATTAGGGTATGTGCGCACGCTGCGGATCCGCAGCTGCGGGTCTGCAGCAGTTTCCCATGAGTTTACAGTTCAATGTAAACCTATGGGAAACAAAAACCGCTGTGCACATGCTGTAGAAAAAAACGCGCGTAAACGCAGCGGTTTACATTCCGCAGCATGTCACTTCTTTCTGTGGATTCTGCAGCGGTTTTACAGCTGCTCCAATAGAAATCCGCAGTTGTAAAACCGCAGTGAAATCCGCAGAAAAACTGCGGTAAATCCGCGATAAATCCGCAGCGGTTTTGAACTGCGGATTTATCAATTCCTCTGCGGAAAAATCCGCAGTGGACTAGAATACGTGTGCACATAGCCTTATACACTGCTCAAAAAAATAAAGGGAACACTAAAATACCACATCCTAGATATCACTGAATGAAATATTTCAGTTGCAAATCTTTATTCATTACATAGTGGAATGTGTTGAGAACAATAAAACATAAAAATGATCAATGTAAATCACAATTAATATACCATGGAGGTCTGGATTTGGAATGACGCTCAAAATCAAAGTGGAAAATCAAATTACAGTCTGATCCAACTTCAGTGGAAATGCCTCAAGGCAAGTAAATGATGTTCAGTTGTGTGTGTGGCCTCCATGTGCTAGTATGACCTCCCTACAATGCCTGGGCATGCTCCTGATGAGGCGGCGGATGGTCTCCTGAGGGATCTCCTCCCAGACCTGGACGAAAGCATCCGCCAACTCCTGGACAGTCTGTGGTGCAACGTGACATTGGTGGATGGTGCGAGACATGATGTCCCAGATGTGTTCAATCGGATTCAGGTCTGGGGAACGGGCGGCCAGTCCTTAACTTCAATGCCTTCATCTTGCAGGAACTGCTGACACACTGCAGCCACATGAGGTCTAGCATTGTCCTGCATTAGGAGGAACCCAGGGCCAACCGCACCAGCATATGGTCTCACAAGGGGTCTGAAGATCTCATCTCAGTACATAATGGCAGTCAGGCTACCTCTGGCGAGCACATGGAGGGCTGTGCGGCCCTCCAAAGAAATGCCACTCCACACCATTACTGACCCACTGTCAAACCGGTCATGCTGAAGGATGTTGCAGGCAGCAGATCGCTCTCCATGGCGTCTCCAGACTCTGTCACATGTGCTCAGTGAGAACCTGCTTTCATCTGTGAAGAGCACAGGGCGCAGTGGTGAATTTGCCAATCCTGGTGTTCTGTGGCAAATGCAATCGTCCTGCACGGTGTTGGGCTGTGAGCACAACCCCCATCTGTGGACATCGGGCACTCAGACCTTCCTCATGGAGTCAGTTTCAAACCGTTTGTGCAGACACATGCACATTTGTGGCCTGCTGGAGGTCATTTTGCAGGGCTCTGGCAGTGCTCCTCCTGTTCCTCCTTGCACAAAGGCTGAGGTAGCGGTCCTGCTGCTGGGTTGTTGCCCTCCTACAGCCCCCTCCATGTCTCCTGGTGTATTGGCCTGTCTCCTGGTAGCGCCTCCAGCCTCTGGATATTACGCTGACTGACACAGCAAACTTCCTTGCCACAGCTCACATTGATGTGCCATCCTGGATGAGCTGCACTACCTGAGCCACTTGTGTGGGTTGTAGAGTCCGTCTCATGGTACCACGAGCACAACCAACATTCAAAAGTGACCAAAACATCAGCCAGAAAGCATTGGTACTGAGATGTGGTCTGTGGTCCCCACCTGCAGAACCACTCCTTTATTGTGTGTGTCTTGATAATTGCCAATAATTTCCATCTGTTGTCTATTCCATTTGCACAACAGCATTTGAAATTGATTGTCAAACAGTGTTGCTTCCTAAAGGTACCGTCACATTTAGCGACGCTGCAGCGATCTAGACAACGATGCCGATCGCTGCAGCTTCGTTGTGTGGTCGCTGGAGAGCTGTCACACAGACAGCTCTCCAGCGACCAACTATGCAAAGTCCCCTGGTAACCAGGGTAAACATCGGGTTACTAAGCGCAGGGCCGCGCTTAGTAACCCGATGTTTACCCTGGTAACCAGTGTAAATGTAAAAAAACCCAAACACTGCATACTTACATTCAGGTGTCTGTCCCCCGGCGCTCTGCTTCCTGCACTGACTGTGAGCGCCGGCTGGCCATAAAGCAGAGCGGTGACATCACCGCTGTGCTTTATGGCCGGCCGGCGCTGACAGTGCAGGAAGCAGAGCGCCGGGGGACAGACACCGGAATGTAAGTATGTAGTGTTTGGTTTTTTTTTACATTTACTCTGGTAACCAAGGTAAACATTGGGTTATTATGCGCGGACCTGCGCTTTGTAACCCGATGTTTACCCTGGTTACCAGTGAAGACATCGCTGAATCGGTGTCACACATGCCGATTCAGCGATGTCTGCAGGAGATCCAGCGACGAAATAAAGTTCTGGACTTTCTGCTCCGACCAACGATGTCACAGCAGGATCCAGATCGCTGCTGCGTGTCAAACACAACGATATCGCTATCCAGGACGCTGCAACGTCACGGATCGCTAGCGGTATCGTTGTTAAATTGTTCAATGTGAAGGTACCTTAAGTGGACCGTTTGATTTCACAGAAGTTTGATTTACTTGGAGTTATATTCTGTTGTTTAAGTGTTCCCTTTATTTTTTTGAGCAGTGTATGATTACGTTTTAAAAGGCATAAGATCTTTATAGAATCAGCAGCAATCAAAATGAATAAGTACCTACTAATGGGCTGTTAGAGGGGTAATACAGAGCTGCTTATTTCAGCAATGACATAACCCGAAGAGGCTAATTAATGTCTGAAACCTTGGTAAAAGTTATCCGAGCACAGATCTCCAGGGGTGCCCACACTTTTCCATAAGCCCGTTTTCCTTTTTGTAAATTTGTCCTCTCAATTCAACCAAGTAGGGTCAGAACCAGACTAATGTCTACGTGTCTCTCCTCAAATAACAGGAAGGAGGAGTCTAGAATTAAGGCCAAGTAGCCATTTAAAGAATTATAAGGTTTTTATATTTTGTTATAACCCTCGGTGCAAACAGATGTATAGTCTGAAGAGCTCAGCCTATTCCATATCTGGCAGATCTATTGATAATTGTACAGTTGGCTTCTGCCTATACTGCCTGCGTCTGCCTGTTTAATCATCTAGATGTCGGTGTTAATCACTGAAAGCAACATTTAAATAGAGCAATCATTGACGTGTACATCATCCCTCCCCCCCAACATTTGCATCACCCTACTTTTGCCAATTTAAAAATTAAAAAAATTAACACAGATCTGGTATTCCTGCGTCTGCAAAAGTCCAATATATTGAAATATAACTAATTATCCCAAACAGTAAATAACATAAAAAGAAAAATGAATAAATAAAACACCAGCACTGGCATTTTGGCTGCTGCAATTTAAAAAAAAAAAAAATTAAATTAAAAAGTAAAAACGTTGTATGAATCTTAATATGGTATCACTAGATACCCCAGCCTACCACATAAAAAATAAGCCCTTACTGCTTCAATGCCTAAAAATAAAAAGATACAGGTTTCAAAAGATTGTCATTTGTTTTTCTAACTTTTACTATAATAATAATAATAATAATTTTGGTATTGCCATATTCGAACTGCCCTGAAGTTATTTTTACAATACAATGAATGGCTTTTACGAAACCCTACTGCTACTATACTCCTAACAACACAATATATAGAGCATGTCACCTATAGCATTATAACAGATGTAATAGCAGTATTATACCCAATCTGAATTCTTCAGGTCATCAAGGTCACCGCTGGATCGGTCGGTGGTATCTTTTTCCATCTCTTGAATCTTCTTTAAACTCTAAAAATATTATAGGTAAATAAAATATTATATAATATATCACGTTGGCTTTGATATATCTACATTTCTACTGTGATTCTATAGAGCTTTGTATAACATTCAAAAGGCAACTTTATCACAATTTGTAATTCAGAGGGCAACTTCATCACTATATGTTGCTCTGGGAAAAGCAAAGTGCGGAGTAAACACTGCTCTCAGTAATCTGCAGAATTGTGGATTTCGTTTTAGAATTAAATGGAGATTAAGGATTATGTAATGGAAATTACTCAGCATTTTATGCACATGTGAAATCTTTTAAATTAAATCTGTTTTTTTTTAAAGGGAACCTATCAGAAGGATTACAAAGGTTGCAAAGTTTAAGAAGTAATCTGCCCTTATCCAGTTAAAATTTAGAAGCATTATAATGGCATATCTTCAAAACTAGAAACTGACAGTCTTAGGGCTTTTTCACACACTGCGTTTTTGCCGCAGAGAAAAACAAACAAACAGCGTTTTATGGTACCAAAGTGAATTACGTTTCTAAAATCTCATGCATATGATACATATTTTTTTCCTTGCAGATTTGAAAAAACAAAACAAAAAAAAAACAAACAATTTTTCAAATCTGACGCATGTCGATTCTTTAAGCATTTTTTACCCATTCAAATTAATGGAAAAAAAAAAACATGCAAAAACACATTAAAAACATCTGTGTATTTTAAGCAGTGTTTTACCTGTTTGCTGCAAATACTCATCGCGTGCACATACCCTTAGGGAAACTTGAGCAACGACTATTACTGTTTGGACACGGGACCACACTCACAACAGAGAATGACTCCCCATATGAACAGCAAAGTGAATTTCCCATAGAAATGAACAGGGAGAGTTTTCTGACTGTTTTTGAAACAGTTTTCAGCAGGATTTTGCAGCAGATCAGCTTCACCCAGACAGTGTGTGCACACAGCCTCACATGGCGGTATGGTGGTGGCTTACATGGCGGTATGGTGGTGGCTTACATGGCGGTATGGTGGTGGCTTACATGGCGGTATGGTGGTGGCTTACATGGCGGTATGGTGGTGGCTTACATGGCGGTATGGTGGTGGCTTACATGGCGGTATGGTGGTGGCTTACATGGCGGTATGGTGGAGGCTTACATGGCGGTATGGTGGTGGCGGCTTACATGACGGTATGGAGGCTTACATGGCGGTATCGTGGAGGCTTACATGGCGGTATCGTGGAGGCTTACATGGCGGTATGGTGGTGGCTTACATGGCGGTATGGTAGAGGCTTACATGGCGGTATGGTGGTGGCTTACATGGCGGTATGGTGGTGGCTTACATGGCGGTATGGTGGTGGCTTACATGGCGGTATGTTGGTGGCTTACATGGTGGTATGGTGGTGGCAGCTTACATGGCGGTATGGAGGCTTACATGGCGGTATGGTGGTGGCTTACATGGCGGTATGATGGTGGCTTACATGGCGGTATGGTGGTGGCTTACATGGCGGTATGGTGGTGGCTTACATGGCAGTATGGTGGTGGCTTACATGGCGGTATGGTGGTGGCTTACATGGCAGTATGGTGGTGGCTTACATGGCGGTATGGTGGTGGCTTACATGGCGGTGGCTTACAAGGTGGTGTGCACCAAGTGACATGTTCTACATTTTGAGGAAAGCTTGCAACAAAGAGGAAATAGGAAAAGTCACTGCCCTCTCAGCTTCCTGAAACTTCCAGTTTGTCTCTCGGTTTTAAACGGAATCTATAACAAGGTTTTTGCCACCTCATCTGAGAAACAAAATAAAGGGCACTGGATGATAGGGGTCACTCAGCTGTATAAGTGGATGCTCAGAAGTATGACAGGAAGTCACATAAATGAAATATAATATAAACTTCGGCACACCAAGTTGCAAGTAAACGAACGTTTATGTGTAAACTTGAATCACAGACATTCAAATGAAGCCAACGTGTCGGCACGTATGTGGCCTTTATCATGGTACGTCTTGTGGGTGCTGTGAAAAGGCTTCAGGGTATGTGGATGCCGTGAGAGGACTCAAAGACTCCTCAAGAACATGGAGGACTAGTTCTTTGAGTCCTCTCATGGCATCCACATACCCTGAAGCCTTTTCACAGCACCCACAAGACGTATCATGATACAGGCCGAAATGTTCGCTTAATTTGAATGTCTGTGACTCAAGTGTATACATAAACTTTCATTTACTTGCAACTTGGAGTGCCGAAGTTTATATTATATTTCATAATATAGTCCAGAGACCCTGATTCCAGCAATGTACCCCTTACTCAGCTACTTGCTTTAGTTCTGATAAAATTTGTTTTATCTGCAGCAGATCTAGCAGTTATCTGAGTGTTGTGCTCTGTATAACTCTGCCACAACACTGACTGGCAGCTTTCTGTGTAAATTGCACATGTGCAGAAAGCTATCAATCAGTAGTGGGGGTGGGGTTAGAACTCAAATATAGAGGACTACATGGAGCAGGCTTACTAGTCTAGTGATAATCTCCTGCTGATGAAACTCATTTTATCAACGCCACACTAAGGAGCATGGTAAGGGAAGGACAGACCTCTCCTTAAAAGTACACCTTTGGGATCAGCTTTCTTCTTATGCATTTAAAATCAGAAAATTAAGTAAGTCTTGATTAACTATATCAATCTGTTTTGAGTCTCTATGGTTACAGACTACAAACAACAAAAACTCGGTATAAATAGAGATAAATTAATTTCTTCAACGTTGAAAATGAAACAAGAAAAAGGAAAAGTCATGGAATTATGGCCATCACAGGACTATAGCTCCTGAGACAATTTTGAGACATGACCGCACCATTTTCAACTCATCAACATCAGGCCGCATGTTGCTCGAGCAAGTGTGAGCATCCTGCTAGTCCTTCCTAATCATGCTACCATGGCCTGCAGTGTCTCCGGACTTGTCTACCATTTGGGACATCATTGACCAGCAATTCCAAAGGCAGCTGCCAACAGCGGATCTTGATGGTTTGACAAAGAGCATTCAGCATGGCAGGTCATTCCACAGAAAAGAATCAATACCTTAGCATTTTATCAGTCAAGTTAAGTGCAGGGATTTCTGTGTGAGGTGCTCATACTCGATACTGAATAACTCAAGATGTTTTGAAAATTGTTTACATTTTTTTTTCATAATTGCTAATTGGCATATCTTCAATGTGTCTATCCATCCAGTGATTTCCATAATTCCACCACTTTTTCTTCTTGGTGTCGTAATTTGAATGTTGAGGAGTGTAAATAGATGTAACCATGGAGACACGTAGATCTGCACAGAAGCTGTATTCACAAAAATGGTACGTACTGATCAAATATATTACAACTGCTCCTGTTTATAAGTCAGGCTCATGATGGAGAATTGCTCTAAGAATTCTGATTCCATCCACGACAAAGGTTCACAGTAACACAAGGTGTGTCTAGAAATGATAGCATGGAAACTAGATAGAGAAGTCCATTCATGGCACCCAGCATTATAGAGTCCGATCATACAGACTAATTCCACTGAAGCATGTTTGTTTTGCTCGGACTCCGCAGGCTCCCAGCGTGAATATTCCCTTTTATGTCAATGTAATTGTCTGCTACTCTGAAAGAAGCTGGCATTTTGTTTTCTTTTTTTTTTTTTTCTCATGCACAAGCTTTTTCCGAGAATACTGCTTATTAGGCCTTTATAACACTGTGCCCTTTCAGGAGACGCTGCGAAACGTAATCTGTGAAAATAGATCAATAAGGGACATTTAATCCAGCCTTTCATATATAAACTGCACACAATTCAGTTCTAGCTGATAAAACACTGCACGAGAGTTATAAAAAAAAAAAAAAAAATCTAAAAAGAATCCAAATTATTTGTGACAATTAACCACAAGAACTACCAAAGTCTGCAACGTGATACTGGCGACTAACCTAGGAAAGACGGAGAAACAATGATAAAGGCTAATGAGATATATTAGATCATTTCCATTTTATGAGACCAAAAAAAAAAATGTTTATTATAATAAATCGTTTATACGTTTTGACTTTATCGGGTTTTGTAAAAGAAAATAAATGGCAAGTTAAATTCTAAAAAATAAATAAGAAAAAAAAGATAAAAGCAAAAAGGGAAACAAGAATCTGAATTTAGAATTCTTGCAAACAAAATGGCAAAGAGGGTGTTACCTAGCAACGATTCCGTGCCCTCCGTCTACTCGCCAAGGGGCCACAAAAGTTAAATTATCTTCACAAAAAGCCAGCTGTCTGGGCATCATTCATTATTAGAGTAGATCAAGCGATGAGTCTGATGATTACACATGCGGCTACTGTAAAAGTTCAATAGGTAAAAGTCACTTGGTCCTAAAACACAACTATCAAAGAAACAGAGGGGAGAGCGGTCTGATTAATTATTTTTAAAGGGGTATTCTGCCATCACCCATCTGCGGGATTACTTGCTCTCATAGAAGTGAATGAAGACAGGAATTCTCATGCACAACTAGTCTAACCGATAACTTCTAGATCAGTGGGTGGGGGCAATCTGCACCAATCGTCAGAACAATGCACTTTAAAGGGGCATTCCCATCTTCAGGAGCCTATCTGAATATGCAGTAAATGTAATAATAATAATAAATTCCTCCTATTAGAAATATAGTATCGTTTTTCAGATTCGCTATGTTGCTTTCCTAATGTGCAGGGCATTACAGCAGCTTAGATATCCATGGTTATGACTACTAGCAATTAATTGTCACTATTAGAGTGACCATAACCATGGATACCCAAGATACTGCCGTGCCCTGCACATGAAGAAAGCAACTGGCTAATCAAAAGAACTATACTACATTTGTAATTGGAGGGGTTTGCTAATATTATTATTACATCTACTACATATTGGTATACGATCTTGGAAATCGGAATACCCCTTTAAGCCTCATTAGAGAGGCCATGTGCACGCACAACAGTCATTTCATTGACTCCAGGGGAATGCCATCTGCCCTATATTCCTGTGGATAGGTGACAAGTTCTACCTCCTAGAATACCCCCTAACACACTAAAGACTGCGGACTAGATAAAGACTTACAATAGAAATGTCAGATGAGGCCTGAGTTGATTTCCGATTACCCCAGATACCGAGGACTGCGGCGCTTCTACTGACACTGCCTGCAATCTATCCTTGGTGGATACCATACAGCGTGCAGTCCAGCAATGAGCCAATCTCCAAGCTAATACTGATCAGGCTCCTGCTTTCTTTCATGACATGGCCGCAGACATTGTGACGGATGAGATGTATTATTTTTTCCTCCTCTGCGGTTAGTAATTCTATTCTAAAGCCACAAAGTCCACGAGGCATCAACATCTTTTTTTTAATGGCATGCCGTGTGCTAATTACATACACACAAGAACAGGAACTGCCAACAACTCTCACGTAAGACTAGAAGTATTACATTTTCATCTGTTCCTGCAGAAATCTGCAACCTGCAAATTTAAAGGGGTATTCTCATGTTATAAAATGTATACAGTTAGACAGCATGAAAATATGCAGGTTTGTAATTGGCTTGCTTTTTCTGCAGTCATTCTCCTGCTTAGAGAGCTTTTTTCTTATAGAGTGTACAGCTTGTTACCAAGGAGATTGACAGCCAGAACTGAGACTATGTACAGTTGTTTCAGGCTGAGGAGTTAACTCATGAGATAACAGCCATCTCTCCACCCCATTGATATCTACACAGCAAATTGCTGCTCACCTTCCTCCCCTTCCCTTTCAGTTCCTGACTGAGCTGCTGTTATCATTCCTGAAAAATCACACCCCCTCCACTAATTTACACTTGATTCTTATCACTGCTCTCTTGTTCAAATGCTCTAGATAACAGTGTAGACTTCAGAACAAGTACTGACAGATAGTGATGAGGGAATGTGCTCCGATAAAGGCCCCTTCACATTAAGCGACGCTGCAGCGATACCGACAACGATCCGGATCGCTGCAGCGTCGCTGTTTGGTCGCTGGAGAGCTGTCACACAGACAGCTCTCCAGCGTCCAACGATCCTGAAGTCCCCGGGTAACCAGGGTAAACATCGGGTAACTAAGCGCAGGGCCGCGCTTAGTAACCCGATGTTTACCCTGGTTACCAGCGTGAAAGTAAAAAAAACAAACACTACATACTTACCTACCGCTGTCTGTCCCCGGCGCTCAGCTTCTCTGCACTCCTCCTGTACTGGCTGTGAGCACAGCGGCCGGAAAGCAGAGCGGTGACGTCACCGCTCTGCTTTCCGGCTGACCGACACTCACAGCCACTACAGGAGGAGTGCAGAGCACAGCGCCGGGGACAGACAGCGGTAGGTAAGTATGTAGTGTTTGTTTTTTTTACTTTCACGCTGGTAACCAGGGTAAACATCGGGTTACTAAGCGCGGCCCTGCGCTTAGTTACCCGATGTTTACCCTGGTTACCAGTGAAGACATCGCTGGATCTGTGTCACACACGCCGATCCAGCGATGAAATAAAGTTCTGGACTTTGGGTACCGTCACACACTGCCATTTCGATCGCTACGACGGTACGATTCGTGACGTTCCAGCGATATCGTTACAATATCGATGTGTCTGACACGCAGCAGCGATCAGGGATCCTGCTGAGAATCGTACGTCGTAGCAGATCGTTTAGAACTTTTTGTCACTGGATCTCCCGCTGTCACACACACCGATCTAGCGATGCGATCTAGCGATGCGTTCGCTTGTAACCAGGGTAAACATCGGGTTACTAAGCGCAGGACCGCGCTTAGTAACCCGATGTTTACCCTGGTTGCAAGCGTAAAACTAAAAAAAAACAAACAGTACATACTTACATTCTGGTGTCCGTCAGGTCCCTTGCCGTCTGCTTCCCGCACTCAGTGACTGCCGGCCGTAAAGTGAAAGCAGAGCACAGCGGTGACGTGCTTTCACTTTCACTTTACGGCCGGCAGTCAGTGAGTGCGGGAAGCAGACGGCAAGGGACCTGACGGACACCAGAATGTAAGTATGTGCTGTTTGTTTGTTTTTTACGCTGGTAACCAGGGTAAAAATCGGGTTACTAAGCGCGGTCCTGCGCTTAGTAACCCGATGTTTACCCTGGTTACCCGGGGACCTCGGCATCGTTGGTCGCTGGAGAGCTGTCTGTGTGACAGCTCCCCAGCGACCACACTACGATTTACCTACGATCACGGCCAGGTCATATCGCTGGTCGTGATCGTAGGTAAATCGTATAGTGTGACGGTACCCTTTGTTCAGCGACCAACGATCTCCCAGCAGGGGCCTGATCGTTGGTCGCTGTCACACATAACGATTTCCTTAACGATATCGTTGCTACGTCACAAAAAGCAACGATATCGTTAACGATATCGTTATGTGTGAAGGTACCTTAAGGTGTTAAGGTACCTTCACACTAAGCGACGCTGCAGCGATACCGACAACGATGTCGATCGCTGCAGCATCGCTGTTTGGTCGCTGGAGAGCTGTCACACAGACAGCTCTCCAGCAACCAACGATCCAGAGGTCCCCGGTAACCAGGGTAAACATCGGGTAACTAAGCGCAGGGCCGCGCTTAGTAACCAGATGTTTACCATGGTTACCAGCGTAAACGTTAAAAAAACAAACACTACATACTTACCTTCAGCTGTCTGTCCTCCGGCGCTCTGCTTTCCTCTGCACTGTCAGCTGGAAAGCAGAGCGGTGACGTCACCGCTGTGCTTTCCGGCTGGCCGGCGCTGACACAGGATGCAGGAGGAGTGCAGAGAAGCACAGCGCCGGGGACAGACAGCTGAAGGTAAGTATGTAGTGTTTGTTTTTTTAACGTTTACGCTGGTAACCAGGGTAAACATCGGGTTACTAAGCGCGGATCCAGCGATGTCAGCGGGTGATCCAGCGACGAAATAAAGTTCTGGACTTTCCTCAGCGACCAACGATCTCCCAGCAGGGGCCTGATCGTTGGTCGCTGTCACACATAACGATTTCTTTAACGATATCGTTGCTACGTCACAAAAAGCAACGATATCGTTAACGATATCGTTATGTGTGAAGGTACCTTTATCCGAGCATGTTCATGTGCCGAGTGTCTTCAGCGTGCTCGAAAAATATGTTCGAGTCCCAGTGGCTGCTTGTCACCGGCTGTTCGACAAGCGCAACACCTGCAGGGATTGATAACCTTTAATGGAAGAAGAAAAGGTTGGGAAAAGATGTGAATTATCAGATGTTTTTCAGAATTTGCCTGTCTGCCCGAACCTGCCACGTCTAAAAGGATAGAACGGCGATCCTACAGCACTGTCTGTTCACTTCTATAAGGCTATGTGCACACATTGAGCATTTGCAGTACATTTTTCTGCATCAAAAACTAGAGTGTTCGCAGGAAAAAAGCTGCATAAAACATGCACATTTTTTAGTTTGCATTTGATGCGTTTTTATCTGCATTTCTTCCTATTTACTTGAATGGGTGAAAAACACTGAAAATATTGACATGCTGTAGATTTCATGGTTCAAATCTGCGAGGAAAAAATAAGCAACATGTGCATAAGGTTTCAGAAATCTCATTCACTTTGCTGGTACCGTAAAGGACAAAGATTTTTAACCCTTGAAAACAATGTGGCAAAAATGAGTCTGAACAAGCCCTAAGAGTTATGGAAATAGTGGGAAAGGCTTAATCTCATAGGCGTGAATGGAGAGATGCAGACACGCACAACCACCTCCATTCATTGGCTGTATCACAAGAGAGTACGGCGATCAGGTCACCCCTATACAGTAGTGGAAACGCGGGTCCTACAGATGGTGAAATGTGAATCCCTGGATCTCTCACACTAGATGTAACAAAATCCTTTCTTCCAGGAGCCCTCCATTTTACACAGCCTTCTAAATTGACCATTTACAACCCAAGTCTTAAGATTATAGGATGATTGTTGTTTTTTTAATTATTATTTTCATCCAAGCAAAATATTGTTTTACACTTACAAGAAAAAAAAAGTTAGCTATAGGAGTGATGAGAGGTGAGATACAAGAGGGTTTCTATCACATATGGGGGCTGCAAACCTACTGAAAGGGATCTCACCACTTAACCCGAGAGCAGGGAAATGTAGAGAAAGACACCCTGAATTTGGTGATAAGTCACTTATTGGCTTCTTGCTGTAGTTTTCATAATCTCCTGCTGATAAAAAAAAAGTTATTTTTATCACTAGAGGACTAGAAAACCAGCTGCCATGTGTTCCTCCATAGTCATGAGTTCCTTATAACCCAGACCCCACTACTGGTTGGCAGCTTTCTGCCTATGCACAGTGTACACATAAAGCTGCCAATCAGTGGTGTGGGCAGGATTATACAGTGCTCAGCATTCAGAGACCTTGGAAATCTGCATCAGATAAAGAAGGGATTTTATCAAAACTGAAGAAAGTAGCCGAATAAGTGATGCATTGCTGGAAACAAAACTAAATCAAGCTTCATTCATAGCGTAGATATTTGCCAACAGTTAACCACCTCCCTACCTAGAAAATAGGGTTGGAGGGGGGAAAAAAAAATCACTTAATACCCATGTGCGCAATATTGGATGTTTTAACTATTGCTATTAAATGTAATGGTCACAAATCCCAGAATCGCTTCTTATTACGCTATACTATTACACGTCACAACTGAATTATCTGTCTGCATTCCAGGATTGCTCACCTCTTTTGCACTTTTAATTTTTGACAGGAACATGTGTAGCTCCATGGTTTCCGCATACAGCGCCCGGCATACTGCCTGGTAGTGATTGGGGGTTTCTGACGGCGTTGGCAGATGGGAGGCACACAGCTGTTAGGAGAAATTAACACATGGTTATTACACAGCTTTAATAATGTATTGTGCATTCTAAATAATATATATATATACATAGATAGAGCAAATCGTCATGTAACACAAACTGGCACCTTCTCACATAGAACACACACTTCTGTAATTGTCCAATGGTTTTTCACAAATGGCCAGGCATAATTAGAAAAATAAATCTTATTATTTATAAACATATCTGTCCTGACACGTCTGTTTTACTAAGTGCTTTTATTTATGATGGAAAAATGATGGAGCATCTTTTCTTATGTTTCGCTGATCCTCTGGTGTTCCACCTGGAAATGTATGACGGAACGTTTCCACTTCCTCTGGGGCTCTCTGTAAACACACATTGGATAAAGTCAACACATCATATTGACAAGGGTACTGTTAACCCTCAGTTGTCAATTTAGTCATACATTTCCAAGAGGAATAACAGGAGCAGCAAGATGTAGAGTTCTAACAAGAGATGTATTGATGGATCCATATATAAAAATAGGGAATGTGTCATCAGGAAATCACCTATCCTTTACATCAGGTGCTTTTGTTGCATGCATTCGTTAAAATTGTTTTCCCATATCACAATTTGCATTAAAAATATAAATTAGAAATCTGGCCATAGTCACACTTGCCACTGGGGGTATCCTATTCTCATATTTCCTGTTTCTGGAAATCCATATGCACATTAGCTGCAATGATCAGACTCAGACCCCTTTTGTTTTGAAGTATGTATCGAGGGGAGGGGAAGCTGAGACATTGCCTATTGGGATTGGTGGATGCTATGTTATCTTGGGTGGATAAACCTGTATTGTAATCCTGTCTGTGATGATAATGAGACTGCTGAAAATGGTTTCTTACAGGACAGGAAGTACAAGACTAAAATAGCCCAAGTGACCAATCAGAAAACTTCAAGATTATTATTACTGGTTTTAAAACAGATGATGATATTGGGGGAAAAAGAAAAAAAAAAGGACCATTAATTTTTAGAAATACCTGTAACACAATGACTTAATTTAAAAAAAATAAGTTAATTTTCAGATAATACATTGCCTTTAAAAATATTACTCTGAAACACCACAGAATGATTGGCTTTGTATATTTTAATGTAAAAAATGTTAGAATTGGTCAAGGACAAATGGACTTCACGATTCAGAATAGAAAGCCTCTCCTGATCAGAACGTTTCATTGCTGAAAGGAAAAAGAGTCGGCTACACAGAATAAGGTTTTCATAATAACTGCATTGATCATGAACTGATTTCATCACATAGGAGATTAGTTTCATTCACTTCTCACAGTTCATTATAATTTCCAATCTCAGCCCAATCCAAAAAAAAACCCACCCATTGTATCACTGTAATGCCTATCAATGGGGGATCTAATGTACGGTACCTACTTCACGGGGAGCGGCACAGACAGGAGAGGGCCCTTGTGCAAATACAATATAGCAGCCCTTTGAGGTTCTATAGCTCATCATAGAGCACAATTTGACCCGATATGTAGGTGAAAGTGGGACCGTTACCTCTCGGGCCCCTGTGGCTACTTATATTGCACCAATGGTATGCCTGCCCCAGTATTTCCAAAATAAAACCAAAAAGAACAAGAAAACCACCATGGGGAATGCACACCACTGCGGAATGATGTATAAAAAGGTAAACTTTTATTGACAAACCGCATAAAAACTATTAAAAACAATAGCAATCAACCCCCCCCCCCACATATGTATGCCCCGCAAATACACAGGTATATGGATGAAGATAGAAGAAATCCTGGAACCAGGAAAATGCAAAGCAGATATGCAATAATATGCAGAGATCAAAAGGGAGAATGGCTTTTCATTTTTGAAGTTGAACGCCTTGTTCTACCCTGCACATGTCAGCTGCTATTTATATGGTTCAATTTTTATGCGCAGCCCATGGCTACATTGCTGCGGTCATTTCAGGGGCATTTTTCCCTGTGGGTACAGACAGATTGTTCATTTTGGCACTCTTACCGGCTGGCGTATAGCAACCACAACTCTTGTACCATTCTCCCTTTTGATCTCTGCATATTATTGCATATCTGCTTTGCATTTTCCTGGTTCCAGGATTTCTTCTCATCAGGGGTGTCTAGGGATCATTACAATTTAGGTGTTTGGTTATTGTTATTTCTTTGATGTGCATTACCAGGATTGTGTTGGTATATTTATATGTTACACATCTCCATATACCTGTGTATTTGCGGGGCATACATATGTAGGGGGGGTTTGATTGCTATTGTTTTTAATTGTTTTTATGTGGTTTGTCAATAAAAGTTTACCTTTTTATACAACATTCAGCAGTGGTGTGTATTCCCCATGGTGGTTTTCTTGTTCTTTTAGTTTTCAGTTAACGTTATTACCACTAGTTTGCACCCCTGAAATATTATACATTGGTAGTGTGCCAGTTTTTCTTCTTATATCCATAGTATTTCCAAAATACACGCCACCTTTCCCTCCGAATAAGTTACATAAGTTACATGCCACGGTATTAATTTCATTGCATCCCTTCTGATTTCTCCATATGTTGTATTAGAATAAATTGATAACTTTTTCATTGCATCCCTTCTGATTTCTCCATATGTTGTATTAGAATAAATTGATAACTTTTGGAAGGGGGTATTAATATATATATATATATACACACATATATATATATATACATATATATACATACATACATATACACACACACTCAAGTGCCAAATGATTTGTGCTGAGAAGTGCAGATACATTAAACCTGACAGATTGAAAACTCACACTCTCTTTGCTTTGTAATCTAAAAAATAGGATTGAAAGAAATACTGGTCTAAATATAACCACGAGCCAATAGATTATAAATATAATTATAAATATAATGCTGTCTATATATTAAAATAACAAATACTTTGACGTTGCTTATGTCACTTCTTTCCCCGTAATCCCCCATTTAGTGATAATATTTATATCCCCCATTGTCCCAGTATCCATTCCCATCGTCAAGACACTTCTCATGCTGCACCCTGTGGGCGTGATGACATAATTTGCACGAGTCGGCCTCATCACCAGCTCATGCCAATCTGTGCAGGTGCACTCCTCATTCCGGAAGCATCGCTTCTTCTCTGAAGCCGGGTGTATGCTTCCTGGCTTCACTGCGCGTGTCCGTAAGTTCAGAAGATGGTTCCAGTCATGCACAGTGCGCTAGGTGTATGCTTCCCGACTTCAGAGGCGCACACTGCGCATGTCCGGAAGTTTAGAAGGTAGCTTCCGGTCACGCGATGGTTAAGGAGGGAGTTTTATCACAGATAGTTGATTGCTGCTAGATTAGAGGGCATGGGGGACCTTGACAGATTCCCTGTAATGAAATGATGCTTGCAGTATAAGGCCCGAGTCCACCATCCTTGATCAGGACAAATGAGTTGAAAGGAACAGCAGCATTCCAATGTAAAAATGATTTCGAAATGAACATGTCGTTTATTACATGAAACGTAAAAACAACAATGTTTCGACACGCATCTAAGTCTTTATCAAGCCTTATGCTGGCTGCTCCCTTTACAATTGCTGTTCAATGAAGTCTTGGATGTGCTCGATGGGGAACAAGTTTCGAGATGCTGGAGTCCATGGTAGCACGTCTAGGCCTCACAGGTTTCTCACAGTAGCATGAGTAACATGTGGAATGGCGTTGTATTAAAAATAGTTCCTGGGGCACTTGGGAGAAAAGGCAACACGATTGATCCATTCCGTGCTGAAATTAGAAGTCACAAACCAAACATAAGGCATGAAACAGTGATCAAACAGTGATTGTCGACTCTACACAAATCATCAGCTGTTTGCACGACCTTGGGCTACAAGCCAAATGTACAACCACAGGTGTCCCAATAACCGCATACTATCGTTCTGGTGCTTTTAGGAATTGCATTGTTTTTGTCATAAAACCAGTGGTACAGCCCATTATAAATGTGACAATTCCAGATCGTACTTTGCTCCTGCTACTTTGAGCAGCCTATGTAGACTTAATGGCCAAACTGACCCACAGCATCTCCAGACTTGTCTGTCATCATGGTCCAAGGCCAAAGTTAGCTTAGAAGAGGTTATACATTTTTCATCTTTTTAAGAAATTTTACTTTTCCTTCTACAAAAGTTGCGCAGCGCTCAAGCAGCAAGCACACGTGAGAGCGTCAGCTATAAAAGCAGAAGGACGAGATCGGGACCGTCTGAAGCTCAGTGTTCACAGCGACTTGTGATCCCATTCAACACAGATGCTCTTGACCTTGTGATATCTTTCTTCAGACCTCTCCTTTTTGTCACGTGAAATTCCAGCTTTCTTGATTCAGAGGATGAGAAAACTGGTCAAGAAACCCAGAGAAGACCTAAAATTTATGGAAAGAAATAGAAGCCTGCTGTAATAATGGTATCTTTGTGTGATTGTTTACCCATTATACCATTTTACTGATGAGTGTACCCACTACTGAACACATTAACAGAAACAGACAAGAGCTCCTCTGTGCAACACATTTATCTGTAGAAGTTGATCTGCTGTTCTTGCGAAATGCCAACTCTACTAACAACTCTACTAACAATACCCTCAGGACAGTCCAGGATATAAGTGGAAGGATTCCTAGCGCCTTCATTTTATTTTTTTCCCAAAAGATACTTATCTTATTACTTATTTACCAACCAGTGACCAGTTTAGATTTAAAACTAAATATCTAAAATTACAAAGGTTTACCCAAAATACAAATATACCAATAGCCCATCCTAAAGATACTACTAGTCCTTAAATGTCAGATCTGTAGGTGTTTCGCACCACCACGAGCTGCTGACATAAGGAGCATGATGCCGGAGTACGCGCACCTCGGCTATGTTCATCTGGTTGTGGCTCTGATTGGAACTACATTGCCATCTTATTCATTTGCAAGTGAGGCCAAGTGCAAATCTCTGTGGTGTCTCTTGTTCAGGCTGGTAGACACAATTTGGTGTTAGACCCTTCGTACTATTGATCCCAAAGGATCCCAGTGGATAACACTGGAGTCAGTAGAGGTTCCATTGCTCCTTTTGTCATTATAATGACAAAATAATAGTACTGCTTGCGCTACTCACTGTATGCTGTGGAATGGGAAGGAAATGCTCATGAGGTCACCAAAAGAAGACTTTAGTACAGATATGAACATAATTGAAAAAAAATAGAATAAAAAAAAAGACATCCCGATAACTTTACTACTTCAATCTTGTAAACTAGGATATCTGTCCTCATGGGGTGCACCAATATTGTGCTGGGAAGCCCACCTAATCTAATAGCATGGTAGTCACTAATAGTCTGTAATCCAGACACTGTGTGTGACCAGCGCCCTACACAGGCCTTTTTAATGTGCAGTTTTAATGTACAGTTTTAATACTAAGAAAATCCCCCCTCCATGAATTGGTAGGTTGTGAACTTGTGAGTGGTTTTCTCATCAGTGTTTTGTACCTATGTTGTCGCCATCTTTATTACGGTTTATGGGTTTGTGGAAAAACTGAGAATGCATTAGTTCTGTGACATGCGCAGGTAAATACAGCTGTGCTTTTTTTACTGTATTACGGTCATTCATGAATTTTTGGGGGGACTTTAATTCCTCTTTATGGGTCTTTGCTTTTAATTTCAGATACGAACATAACTGGAAAAAATACAATAAAAAGGGACAACCAGATAACTTTTACTACTACACAAAGCATTTTTTTAATTTTCTACTTTAAATTACTAAACATATGTATACAAATATTTTACTTGTGTATTTAACAGTGTGCATATCTGTTTTGACACCATAACCCTAAAAGACAGAACACAAACTAAAAATTATATTTCTGCCATCTAAAAAAGGCATACTTAGTGTGTGTGTGTGTGTGTGTGTGTGTGTGTGTGTGTGTGTGTGTGTGTGTGTGTGTGTGTGTGTGTGTGCATATATCAAATGCACACAATTTTTACATATTTATATAAAACCACAACACCAACAACTTCTAACACTAATTACACAAGAACCACAAGACTGATTTCTTCACCCCGGTAATCATTTCAATCAATGTAACAGTGGCAACATGACAATGTTTGTAGTCTCCTTGGCAAAATTCTGCTGACGGGTTTTCTTTAAATACTCATGTTTAAAAAGTTATTCCTGGGCAGCGGAAGCATTCAAGAACCATTAGGCAAATGAAAATATGCTCTAGATTGGGCATAAAAGGGAGTGAAATAAAATGCCCTGCCGCTCCTAGGTTTTATTTTGGGGTGACTCCCACTTATACAATGAGTGATTCATGTAACTGCTTTGTATGAGGACATTTTTGCCTTCGCTTACTGTGTTTTGCAGTTTGATTGTTAGAACCTTGAGAACAAAATAACCGTAATCCAAGCTGCAGTAGGATAAATCTGGAATGAAAGACTGAAGCTTCCGCTTTGCAATATATAATATGCAGATGTGCGTTTCGTGTCATTATCATGTTGTATTCCAAACGTAAAAGGTCAGGCCGCTGGTTACACAGAGGGTTAATAGATTTTGTTGGCGAGAATTCACTGTGTTTCTATTAAGAAAATGAGTGCACAAGGTTTTGCCTCTGTTGACAGAATGACCAAGGACGTTTAAATAGGTGGCTTCTGTCAAGCTGAGGGCTAACAAAAGCCTGCGGAAGCCAAGTTTTACCAGGGCTAATGTTCTTCTGTGAGCTTGTTGGATGTAAGTCTCTAAGGAATGTTAATGATTTGGATTTCTACTTGCGTAACTATGAACATTTCACTTTAAGCCATTTTCTGACAAAGGTGGGTTTACATAGATGACAGTCTCTGTACCATGTAGTACTATGTCCAGCCAAAATATTTTTTCGTGGCCTCAAGCCTTCCTGTGTACATTACAATTACATTTGCAAACATTTTATTTGTCTGCTGTATTTGTGTGTTTGAGAATTTCGTTTCCATCAGTACAAATGGTGTGTGAGCGACTGTGTATAGCAGCCACCTGATCACCCAGATAATTTGGGTACATAACGTGTCGCCCACCAGTTCTTGCCACATTCACGCCAGTATTCTACATTCTGTAAGTACATTTTACAGGGGATGACAGTTTGTGAGTACAGGGCATCCTAGGGTCCTCTAGACAAGGGTGGGCGGTGGCGCCAAATCTTGCATGCTTTATTAGGGTACCAACCTCCATGGTCAGGCAGGACATTTCTTAGTGAAAGTATCAGGTAATCCTTTGCCCTGTTGTTGTGAATTCTGTGGTCAAGCTCCCTCCTGTGGTCATGAGTGGTACTTCGGCTGGTTCTGTCTATGAGCTTCCTCTGGTGGATGCGAGTGGGGCTGCGGCTTCTGAGTTTCCTTCCTCAGGTGACGAGGTTAAAGGGACACTGTCACCTGGATTTGGAGGGAACAATCTTCAGCCATGGAGGCGGGGTTTTCGGGTGTTTGATTCACCCTTTGCTTATCCGCTGGCTGCAATATTGGATTGAAGTTCATTCTCTGTCCTCCATAGTACACGCCTGCGCAAGGCAAGATTGTCTTGTGCAGGCATGTTTTACGGAGGACAGAGAATGAACTTCAATCCAATATTGCAGCCTGCATGCAGCCAGCGGGTAAGGAAAGGGTGAATCAAAAACCCCAAAACCCCGCCTCCATGGCTGAAGATTGTTCCCTCCAAATTCAGGTGACAGTGTCCCTTTAAGTCGTTAGGTGCTGCTCTATTTAACTCCACCTAGTTCTTTGTTCCTGGCCTCCAGTCAATGTTCCAGTATTGGTCTTGCTTTCTCCTGGATCGTTCTTGTGGCCTGTCTGCCCTGCATAAGCTAAGTTTTGCTTGTGTTACTTTTGGTTGCTATATTTTCTGTCCAGCTTGCTATATTGGTTTTTCTTGCTTGCTGGAAGCTCTGAGACGCAGAGGGAGCACCTCTGTACCGTTAGTCGGTGCGGAGGGTCTTTTTGCCCCTCTGCGTGGTTGTTTGTAGGTTTTTGTGCTGACCGCAAAGCTATCTTTCCTATCCTCGGTCTGTTCAGTAAGTCAGGCCTCGCTTTGCTAAAATCTATTTCATCTCTGTGTTTGTATTTTCATCTTAACTCACAGTCATTATATGTGGGGGGCTGCCTTTTCCTTTGGGGAATTTCTCTGAGGCAAGGTAGGCTTATTTTTCTATCTTCAGGGCTAGCTAGTTTCTCAGGCTGTGCCGAGTTGCATAGGGAGCGTTAGGCGCAATCCACGGCTACCTCTAGTGTGGTATGATAGGATTAGGGATTGCGGTCAGCAGAGTTCCCACGTCTCAGAGCTCGTTCTATGTTAGTAACTATCAGGTCACTTTGTGTGCTCTTAACCACTAGGTCCATTGTGATTTTGAATCACCTGTTCACAACAGTACTGGAGGCCCAAAGTACTAATGCTTCTCAATAGAGGGAAAAGAGAAGTTCTGAGACCATTTTTTTTTCTCTGTACTGTGTTTTGTCTTTCTTTTCCCCTAGACATTTGGGTGGTTTAGGACACAGGTGTAGTGATGGACATTAAAGATCTGTCTTCTTGTGTTGATCATCTCACTGCAAGAGTACAAAATATTCAAGACTTTGTGGTTCAGAATTCTACGTAAGAGCCAAGAATTCCTATTCGTGATTTGTTTTCTGGAGATAGAGCTAAGTTTCTGAGTTTTAAGAATAATTGTAAACTGTTTCTGGCTTTGAAACCCCGCTCCTCTGGTGACCCAGTTCAACAAGTTAAGATCATTATTTCTTTATTATGTGGCGACCCTCAAGACTGGGCATTTTCCCTTGCGCCAGGAGATCCTGCATTATGTAATATTGATGCGTTTTTTCTGGCGCTCGGATTGCTTTATGATGGACCTAATTCAGTGGATCATGCAAAGAAAATCTTGCTGGCTCTGTGTCAGGGTCAAGATGAGGTAGAGATATATTGTCAGAAGTTTAGGAAGTGGTCTGTGCTCACTCAATGGAATGAATGTGCGCTGGCAGCAATTTTCAGAAAAGGTCTCTCTGAAGCCCTTAAGGATGTCATGGTGGGATTTCCTATGCCTGCTGGTCTGAATGAGTCTATGTCTTTGGCCATTCAGATCGGTCGACGCTTGCGTGAGCGTAAAACTGTGCACCATTTGGCGGTATTATCTGAGCATGGGCCTGAGCCTATGCAGTGCGATAGGACTTTGACCAGAGCTGAACGGCAAGAACACAGACGTCAGAATGGGCTGTGTTTTTACTGTGGTGATTCCACTCATGCTATCTCCGATTGTCCTAAGCGCACTAAGCGGTTCGATACGTCTGCCACCATTGGTACGGTACAGTCGAAATTTCTTTTGTCCGTTACTTTGATCTGCTCTTTGTCATCCTATTCTGTCATGGCATTTGTGGATTCAGGCGCTGCCCTGAATTTGATGGACTTGGAGTATGCTAGGCGCTGTGGGTTTTTCTTGGAGCCCTTGCAGTATCCTATTCCATTGAGAGGAATTGATGCTACGCCTTTGGCCAAGAATAAGCCTCAGTACTGGACCCAGCTGACCATGTGCATGGCTCCTGCGCATCAGGAGGATATTCGCTTTTTGGTGTTGCATAATCTGCATGATGTGGTCGTGTTGGGGTTGCCATGGCTACAAGTCCATAACCCAGTATTGGATTGGAAATCAATGTCTGTGTCCAGCTGGGGTTGTCAGGGTGTAAATGGTGATGTTCCTTTTCTGTCTATTTCATCATCCACCCCTTCTGAGGTCCCAGAGTTCTTGTCGGATTACCGGGATGTATTTGATGAGCCCAAGTCCAGTGCCCTACCTCCGCATAGGGATTGTGATTGTGCTATCGATTTGATTCCTGGTAGTAAGTTTCCTAAAGGTCGACTGTTTAATTTGTCTGTGCCTGAACACGCCGCTATGCGGAGTTACGTAAAGGAATCCTTGGAGAAGGGTCATATTCGCCCGTCGTCGTCACCATTGGGAGCAGGGTTCTTTTTTGTGGCCAAGAAGGATGGTTCGCTGAGACCTTGTATTGATTACCGCCTTCTAAATAAAATCACGGTCAAATTTCAGTACCCCTTGCCGCTGCTGTCTGATTTGTTTGCTCAGATTAAGGGGGCTAGTTGGTTCACCAAGATAGATCTTCGTGGTGCGTATAATCTTGTGCGTATTAAACAGGGCGATGAATGGAAGACAGCATTTAATACGCCCGAGGGCCATTTTGAGTACCTGGTTATGCCATTCGGGCTTTCTAATGCTCCATCAGTGTTTCAGTCCTTTATGCATGACATCTTCCGAGAGTACCTGGATAAATTCCTGATTGTATACTTGGATGATATTTTGGTCTTCTCGGATGATTGGGAGTCTCACGTGAAGCAGGTCAGAATGGTGTTCCAGGTTCTGCGTGCGAATTCTTTGTTTGTGAAGGGGTCAAAGTGTCTCTTTGGTGTTCAGAAGGTTTCATTTTTGGGGTTCATTTTTTCCCCTTCTACTATCGAGATGGACCCTGTTAAAGTTCAGGCCATTTATGATTGGACTCAGCCAACATCTCTGAAGAGTCTGCAAAAGTTCCTGGGCTTTGCTAATTTTTATCGTCGCTTCATCAATAATTTTTCTAGTATTGCTAAACCGTTGACTGAGTTAACCAAGAAGGGTGCTGATGTGGTCAATTGGTCTTCTGCTGCTGTGGAAGCTTTTCAAGAGTTGAAGCGTAGTTTTTCTTCTGCCCCTGTGTTGTGCCAACCAGATGTTTCGCTCCCGTTCCAGGTTGAGGTTGATGCTTCTGAGATTGGAGCAGGGGCTGTTTTGTCGCAAAGAAGTTCTGATGGCTCGGTGATGAAACCATGCGCCTTCTTTTCCAGGAAGTTTTCGCCTGCTGAGCGTAATTATGATGTTGGCAATCGAGAGTTGTTGGCCATGAAGTGGGCATTCGAGGAGTGGCGTCATTGGCTTGAAGGAGCTAAGCATCGCGTGGTGGTCTTGACTGATCACAAGAACTTGACTTATCTCGTCGAGTCTGCTAAACGGTTGAATCCTAGACAGGCTCGTTGGTAGCTGTTTTTCTCCCGTTTTGACTTTGTGGTTTCGTACCTTCCGGGCTCTAAATGTGAAGGCAGATGCCCTGTCTAGGAGTTTTGTGCCCGACTCTCTGGGTTTGTCTGAGCCGGCGGGTATTCTCAAAGAGGGGGTAATTTTGTCTGCCATCTCCCCTGATTTGCGGCGGGTGCTGCAAAAATTTCAGGCTAATAGACCTGACCGTTGCCCAGCGGAGAAACTGTTTGTCCCTGATAAATGGACGAGTAGAGTTATCTCTGAGGTTCATTGTTCGGTGTTGGCTGGTCATCCTGGAATCTTTGGTACCAGAGATTTGGTGGCTAGATCCTTTTGGTGGCAGTCTCTGTCGCGGGATGTGCGTTCGTTTGTGCAGTCCTGTGGGATTTGTGCTCGGGCTAAGCCCTGCTGTTCTCGTGCCAGTGGGTTGCTTTTGCCCTTGCCAGTCCCGAAGAGGCCCTGGACACATATCTTTATGGATTTTATTTCGGATCTCCCCGTCTCTCAAAAAATGTCGGTCATTTGGGTTGTTTGTGATCGCTTCTCTAAGATGGTCCATTTGGTACCCTTGTCTAAATTGCCTTCCTCCTCTGATTTGGTGCCATTGTTCTTCCAGCATGTGGTTCGTTTACATGGCATTCCGGAGAACATCGTTTCTGACAGAGGTTCCCAGTTTGTTTCGAGGTTTTGGCGAGCCTTTTGTGCTAGGATGGGCATTAATTTGTCTTTTTCCTCGGCTTTACATCCTCAGACAAATGGCCAGACTGAACGAACCAATCAGACCTTGGAAACATATGAGATGTTTTGTTTCTGCCGATCAGGATGATTGGGTGTCCTTTTTGCCTTTGGCTGAGTTCGCCCTTAATAATCGGGCCAGCTCGGCTACTTTGGTTTCGCCGTTTTTCTGCAATTCTGGTTTCCATCCTCGTTTCTCTTCAGGGCAGGTTGAGTCTTCTGACTGTCCTGGTGTGGAAACTGTGGTGGATAGGTTGCAGCAGATTTGGACTCATGTGGTGGACAATCTGACATTGTCTCAGGAGAAGGCTCAACGTTTCGCTAACCGCAGGCGCTGTGTGGGTCCCCGACTTCGTGTTGGGGATTTGGTTTGGTTGTCATCTCGTTATATTCCCATGAAAGTTTCCTCTCCTAAGTTTAAGCCTCGTTTCATTGGTCCGTATAGGATTTCTGAGGTTCTTAATCCGGTGTCTTTTCGTTTGACCCTTCCAGCTTCTTTTTCCATCCATAACGTATTCCATAGGTAATTGTTGCGGAGATACGTGGCACCTGTGGTTCCATCCGTTGATCCTCCTGCTCCGGTTTTGGTTGAGGGGGAGTTGGAGTATATAGTGGAGAAGATTTTGGATTCTCGTATTTCGAGACGGAAACTCCAGTACCTGGTTAAGTGGAAGGGTTATGGTCAGGAAGATAATTCCTGGGTCTTTGCCTCTGATGTTCATGCTGCCGATCTGGTTCGTGCCTTTCATTTGGCTCATCCTGGTCGGCCTGGGGGCTCTGGTGAGGGTTCGGTGACCCCTCCTCAAGGGAGGGGGGGGTACTGTTGTGAATTCTGTGGTCAAGCTCCCTCCTGTGGTCATGAGTGGTACTTCGGCTGGTTCTGTCTATGAGCTTCCTCTGGTGGATGTGAGTGGGGCTGCGGCTTCTGAGTTTCCTTCCTCAGGTGACGAGGTTAAGTCGTTAGGTGCTGCTCTATTTAACTCCACCTAGTTCTTTGTTCCTGGCCTCCAGTCAATGTTCCAGTATTGGTCTTGCTTTCTCCTGGATTGTTCTTGTGGCCTGTCTGCCCTACATAAGCTAAGTTTTGCTTGTGTTACTTTTGGTTGCTATATTTTCTGTCCAGCTTGCTATATTGGTTTTTCTTGCTTGCTGGAAGCTCTGAGACGCAGAGGGAGCACCTCCGTACCGTTAGTCGGTGCGGAGGGTCTTTTTGCCCCTCTGCGTGGTTGTTTGTAGGTTTTTGTGCTGACCGCAAAGCTATCTTTCCTATCCTCGGTCTGTTCAGTAAGTCGGGCCTCGCTTTGCTAAAATCTATTTCATCTCTGTGTTTGTATTTTCATCTTAACTCACAGTCATTATATGTGGGGGGCTGCCTTTTCCTTTGGGGAATTTCTCTGAGGCAAGGTAGACAGAATAACAAATCTGCAGGTGGTTGGGCATCTAGGAAATAGCGACCACAATATTGTACAGTTTCACATGTCTTTCACTAGGGGGACTTGTCAGGGAGTCACAAAAACACTGAACTTTAGGAAGGCAAAGCTTGACCAGCTTAGAGATGCCCTTAATCTGGTAGACTGGGACAATATCCTCAGAAATAAGAATACAGATAATAAATGGGAAATGTTTAAGAACATCCTAAATAGGCAGTGTAAGCGGTTTATACCTTGTGGGAATAAAAGGACTAGAAATAGGAAAAACCCAATGTGGCTAAACAAAGAAGTAAGACAGGCAATTAACAGTAAAAAGAAAGCATTTGCACTACTAAAGCAGGATGGCACCATTGAAGCTCTAAAAAACTATAGGGAGAAAAATACTTTATCTAAAAAACTAATTAAAGCTGCCAAAAAGGAAACAGAGAAGCACATTGCTAAGGAGAGTAAAACTAATCCCAAACTGTTCTTCAACTATATCAATAGTAAAAGAATAAAAACTGAAAATGTAGGCCCCTTAAAAAATAGTGAGGAAAGAATGGTTGTAGATGACGAGGAAAAAGCTAACATATTAAACACCTTCTTCTCCACGGTATTCACGGTGGAAAATGAAATGCTAGGTGAAATCCCAAGAAACAATGAAAACCCTATATTAAGGGTCACCAATCTAACCCAAGAAGAGGTGCGAAATCGGCTAAATAAGATTAAAATAGATAAATCTCCGGGTCCGGATGGCATACACCCACGAGTACTAAGGGAACTAAGTAATGTAATAGATAAACCATTATTTCTTATTTTTAGGGACTCTATAGCGACAGGATCTGTTCCGCAGGACTGGCGCATAGCAAATGTGGTGCCAATATTCAAAAAGGGCTCTAAAAGTGAACCTGGAAATTATAGGCCAGTAAGTCTAACCTCTATTGTTGGTAAAATATTTGAAGGGTTTCTGAGGGATGTTATTCTGGATTATCTCAATGAGAATAACTGTTTAACTCCATATCAGCATGGGTTTATGAGAAATCGCTCCTGTCAAACCAATCTAATCAGTTTTTATGAAGAGGTAAGCTATAGGCTGGACCACGGTGAGTCATTGGACGTGGTATATCTCGATTTTTCCAAAGCGTTTGATCATGGGGTGCATTAAAAGAGGTCTGGATACACATGATGAGAGCATTATACTGCCTCTGTACAAATCCCTAGTTAGACCGCACATGGAGTACTGTGTCCAGTTTTGGGCACCGGTGCTCATGAAGGATATAATGGAACTAGAGAGAGTACAAAGGAGGGCAACAAAATTAATAAAGGGGATGGGAGAACTACAATACCCAGATAGATTAGCGAAATTAGGATTATTTAGTCTAGAAAAAAGACGACTGAGGGGCGATCTAATAACCATGTATAAGTATATAAGGGGACAATACAAATATCTCGCTGAGGATCTGTTTATACCAAGGAAGGTCACGGGCACAAGGGGGCATTCTTTGCGTCTGGAGGAGAGAAGGTTTTTCCACCAACATAGAAGAGGATTCTTTACTGTTAGGGCAGTGAGAATCTGGAATTGCTTGCCTGAGGAGGTGGTGATGGCGAACTCAGTCGAGGGGTTCAAGAGAGGCCTGGATATCTTCCTGGAGCAGAACAATATTGTATCATACAATTATTAGGTTCTGTAGAAGGACGTAGATCTGAGGATTTATTATGATGGAATATAGGCTGAACTGGATGGACAAATGTCTTTTTTCGGCCTTACTAACTATGTTACTATGTTACTATGTAAGGTAGGCTTATTTTTCTATCTTCAGGGCTAGCTAGTTTCTCAGGCTGTGCCGAGTTGCATAGGGAGCGTTAGGCGCAATCCACGGCTACCTCTAGTGTGGTATGATAGGATTAGGGATTGCGGTCAGCAGAGTTCCCACGTCTCAGAGCTCGTTCTATGTTAGTAACTATCAGGTCACTTTGTGTGCTCTTAACCACTAGGTCCATTGTGATTCTGAATCACCTGTTCACAACACCTGTATCCTGAAATACTCAGTCCTGTAGTTTGCCTGGTAGAATAGTGAATAACCAAAATAATTCAGGCTAAGGTTATTTGTATATTCCAGGAACAAGTGTGGTATTTTATTTTAATTGTGATAAATAGGAGTTATATTTTAATGGGGGGAGACTTTTTGTATAATTAGATTTTGGTTATATTCCTCACCTCATTATTGTACATTTGTGTGTCTAAAAGAGCAAAATACAAATATATATATATATATATGTATATATATGTATATATATATATATATATATATATATATGTATATATATATATATATGTATATATATATATATATATATATATATATATATATATATATATATATATATATATATATATATATATATATATTCGCCAGTTGGGACTTCCAGACGCTATCCCCAAATCCCATAAGGCACCGCGGCATACACATCTCCGCTATTCCCACACAGGCGCAGTGACAGCCGTGTCGTTACTACGCATGAGCAGGAATAGTGTATATCACTTGCACCTGCGCAAGTGACATTCACGTCACCGCTATTCCGCACATGCACAGTAACAGCCTCAACTGCGCACTCTACCCGCACATGCGCAGTAACGACGCAGCTGTTACTGCACCTGTGTGGGGAATAGCGGTGACGTCTATGTTTTACTTGTGCAGCTGCAGTAACAGCCTTACGACCACGAACTGCGACTGTGCATGTCACAAATACACGTCACGACTATTCCCAGTAACAGCCATAACTGCGAGGTGTACCCGTGCATGTTTACTTATGATTTTTCATTAGCTCCACTTCTCCACAGTCCCATAATGTGTATCAATTTTGTCTACTATCTGAGACACAAAAATACGGTCTACTACTGGTATGTACATAGTTCATGCCACTAAGGCACTGATTCTGAACAAAAAAATAACTAACAATATTTGGCCTCATCACCAGGGGTGTCAAACTGCATTCCTCGAGGGCTGCTAACAGGTCATGTTTTCAGGATTTCCTTGTACTGCACAGGTGATCATTTAATCACCAACTCATTATTTGTGTAGGTGATTCAATTATCTCCTGTGCAGTACAAGGAAATCCTGAAAACATGACCTGTTTGCAGCCCTCGAGGAATGCAGTTTGACACCCATGCTCATCACCATTACAGCACAAAGAAAGCCAGTACCACGCCAATATATGCGTTATTTTTATTACCTCAGCCAGCAGCAAATTCAACACAGTCCCATACTGTATAACAATTGTGCCTACTATCTGAAGCAGACAAGTACTCTTTACTACTGGTATGTACATACTTCATACCACTGAGGCACTGCTTATGGAGTTGCCATTTTAACGGTCTTAAAAAAAAAAAAAAAAGTAATAAAACATTTTGGCCTTATCACCATTACGGCAAAAAGAAAGCCAGTTCCACGCCAATATATACCGTATGTTCTTTTATTACCTCAGGCAGCAGTAAATTCCGCCAGCCCCATATACATGCCTGTGTTGTTTTTTTTTTTTTTTTACAAATCTACATAACTACCGCATGTCCAACTTGCATGCATTGCTGAAGGAATCTAACAGCAGTGCCACTTTCTGAAGTGCAGGTTTTTACACACAAGAAAGTTCCTCACTTCCCCAAACAGGCCCATATACCCGCCTGTACATTTCATATCACCGCTCCTGGACTCCCGCAGCAGTACCAACATGGCACAAAAAAAAGGCTCAGGCACACAGCACACAGGGGAGACACCACATAGCGAACACCGCTCAAGAAACACTACACCAGATACCAAAATACAGCACACAACAAGGAAGAAACCGTGCACAAGGGGTGAAAGAGGTCAAATGACCCAACACATACAATACAAAATGCAGAGGGATGATATAGAACCGATATGTTGGAAAGCGCAAATGGTGTGAGACATGTCCGCTGCTCCTGTTAGCACCACTAAGCATAAACACATGTTAATTTCACCATACTCCCAATGTGATAGCATCGGGCCTATTTCTAGTAGTATTTATAAGTTACAGATTTTGTGCACATCAACACTATTTTTTGACCAACGCTTTAGTGGAGATGGTCAAGGATAAAACTTGTATGCTAGAAAGGCTTTTAAAAAAAAAATAAAATAAATAATAATAGTAAATTATATACAGTCATGGCCAAAAGTTTTGAGAATGACACCAAAATTATATTTTCACATGATCTGCTGCCCTCTGGTTTTTATTAGTGTTTGTCTGATGTTTATATCACATACAGAAATCTAATTGCAATCATATTATGAGTACTAATAGGTTATATTGACAGTTAGAATGAGTTAATGCAGCAAGTCAATATTTGCAGTGTTGACCCTTCTTCTTCAAGACCTCTGCAATTCTCCCTGGCATGCTCTCAATCAACTTCTGGACCAAATCCTGACTGATCGCAGTCCATTCTTGCATAATCAATGCTTGCATTTTGCCAGAATTTGTTGGTTTTTGTTTGTCCACCCGTCTCTTGATGATTGACCACAAGTTCTCAATGGGATTAAGATCTGGGGAGTTTCCAGGCCATGGACCCAAAATCTCTATGTTTTGTTACATGAGCCATTTAGTTATCACCTTTGCTTTATGGCAAGGTGCTCCATCATGCTGGAAAAGGCATTGTTGGGCGCCAAACTGCTCTTGGACAGTTGGGAGAAGTTGCTCTTGGAGGACATTCTGGTACCATTCTTTATTCATGGCTGTGGTTTTAGGCAAGACTGTGAGTGAGCCGATTCCCTTGGCTGAGAAGCAACCCCACACATGAATGGTTTCAGGATGCTTTACAGTTGGCATGAGACAAGACTGGTGGTAGCGCTCACCTCTTCTTCTCCGAATAAGCTGTTTTCCAGATGTCCCAAACAATCGAAAAGGGGATTCATCAGAGAAAATGACTTTGCCCCAGTCCTCAGCAGTCCACTCCCTGTAACCTTTGTAGAATATCAGTCGGTCCCTGATGTTTTTTCTGGAGAGAAGTGGCTTATCTGCTGCCCTCCTTTAAACCAGGCCTTGCTCAAAGACTCTCCGCCTCACAGTGCGTGCAGAAGCACTCACACCAGCCTGTTACCATTCCTGAGCAAGCTCGGTACTGCTGGTAGTCCGATCCCGCAGCTAAAACAGTTTTAAGATACGGTCCTGGCGCTTGCTGGTCTTTCTTGGGCGCCCTGGAGCCTTTTTGACAACAACGGAAGCTCTCTCCTTGAAGTTCTTGATGATGCGATAGATTGTTGACTGAGGTGCAATCTTTGCAGCTGCGATACTCTTCCCTGTTAGGCCATTTTTGTGAAGTGCAATGATGGCTGCACGTGTTTCTTTAGAGATAATCATGGTTAACGGAAGAGAAACAATGATACCAAGCACCAGCCTCCTTTTAAAGTGTCCAGTGATGTCATTCTTACTTAATCATGACTGATTGATCGCCAGCCCTGTCCTCATCAACACCCACACCTGTGTTAATGGATCAATCACTAAAACGATGTTAGCTGCTCCTTTTAAGGCAGGACTGCAATGATGTTGAAATGTGTTTTGGGGGTTAAAGTTCATTTTCTGGGCAAATATTGACTTTGCAAGTAGAGTAATTGCTGTTAAGCTGATCGCTCTGACATTCAGGAGTATATGCAAATTGCCATTAGAAAAAATGAAGCAGTAGACTTTGGAAAAATTAATATTTGTCTCATTCTCAAAATTTTTGTCCATGACTGTACATACTAGATGGTGGCCCGATCCTAACGTATCGGGTATTCTAGAATATGTAGGTAGTATACAGCACAGACTACATACTTTATTGCACAGTGACATAGTATATAACACAACCGACGTAGTATCTAACATAGCTACATAGTATATAACAGAGCTACGTAGTATATATAACACAACCACGTAGTATATTGCACAGGTACGTAGTATATTGCACAGCCACGTAGTATATAACACAGTCACGTAGTGTATTGCACAGCTACGTAGTGTATTGCACAGCTATGTAGTATATTGGTTTGCGACGTAGTATACAGCAGAGCCACGTAGCATATAACATAGCCACGTAGAATATTGTAGAGGCACGTAGTATACTGCATAGCCATGTAGCATATAACAGAGCCACGTAGCATATAACAGAGCCACGTAGTATATTGCACAGTCGACGTAGTATATAACAGAACTGACACAGCCACATAGTATAATGCACAGCTACGTAGTATATAACATAGAAAACGTAGTATATTGCACAGCCATGTTGTATATTGCACAGTCACGTTGTATATTGCCCAGCTACATAGTATATAGCAGAGATGTAGTATATAACAGAGCCCACGCAGTATGTAACACAGCCCACGTAGTATATATGCGTGGTTAAAAAAAGACTTAAAATAAAAAATAAACATATACTCACCCTCTGAAGGTCCCTTGAAGTCCTGGCGCCTGTGTGCGGTGCATGCGGCAGCTTCCGGTCCCAGGGTTGGTATGAGCGCAGGACCTGTGATGACATCGCGGTCACATGACCGTGGCGTCACGGCAGGTTCTTCTCGCATAGCATCCTTGGCACCGAAACCTGCCGCTTGCACTGCTGAGGACAGGGCGCCACGTCGGAGGGTGAGAATAACCTTTTTTATTATTATTATTTGTAACATTAGATCTGTTTACTATTGATGCTGCATACGGTCCGTTAGCGCTGCCATTAACCCTGTGTGAGTGCTGACTGGATGGGAGTATGGAGCGGGCACTGACTGCGGGGAGTAAGGAGCGGCCATTTTAAGTACCGTATATACTCGAGTATAAGCCGAGATTTTCAGCCCATATTTTTGGGCTGAAAGTCCCCCTCTCGGTTTATACTCGAGTCATATACCCGGGGGTCGGCAGGTGAGGGGGAGCGGGGGCTGTGTAGTTATACTTACCTGCTCCTGGCGCGGTCCCTGCAGTCCCTGGCTTCCCCGGCGCTGCAGATTCTCCCTGTATTGAGTGGTCACATGGCACCGCTCATTACAGAAATGAATAGGCGGCTCCACCTCCCATAGGGGAGGAGCCGCATATTCATTGCTGTAAATGATCGGTAACTGTGACCGCTCAATTACAGGAAGAAGCTGCAGTGTCGGGGAAGCAGGGACCGCGCCGGAGCAGGTAAGGGGAGCGCAGCGCTGCGCGATATTTACCTGCTCCTCGCTCCGGTGCGGCTCCGTCTGCAGCGTCCTCTAGGAGTGACGCTCAGGTTAGAGGGCGCGGTGACGTAGTCAGTGCGCGCCCTCTGCTGAGCGTCAGTGCTGGAGACGGAGCCGCACGAGGAGCAGGTAAATATTGAAAACGCCGGCACCCTGAGCAAGAAAGGTGAGTATGTGAATTTTTTTTTTTTATTGCAGCACCAGCAGCAGCATTCTATATGGCACAGCATTATATGGAGCAACTATGGGGCAATAATCAACGGTGCAGAGCAATATATATGGGGCACAGCATTATATATGGAGCATCTATGGGGCCATAATCAACGGTACAGAACATTCTATATGGCACAGCTTTATGTGGAGCATCTATGGGGCCATAATGAACGGTGCAGAGCATTCTATATGGGGCACAGCATTATATATGGAGCACCTATGGGGCCATAATCAACGATGCAGAATATTCTATATGGCACAGCTTTATGTGGAGCATCTATGGGCCATAATGAACGGTGCAGAACATTCTATATGGCACAGCTTTATATGGAGCATCTATGGGGCCATAATCAATGGTGCAGAGCAATATACCGTATATGGGGCACAGCTTTATAAGGAGCATCTATGGGGCCATAATCAATGGTGCAGAGCAATATACCGTATATGGGGCACAGCTTTATAAGGAGCATCTATGGGGCCATAATCAATGGTGCAGAGCAATATACCGTATATGGGGCACAGCTTTATAAGGAGCATCTATGGGGCCATAATCAACGGTGCAGAGCAATATATATATGGCACAGCTTTCTATGGAGCATCTATGGGGCCATAATGAACGGTATGGAGCATCTATTTTTATTTTTGAAATTTACCAGTAGCTGCTGCATTTTCCACCCTAGGCTTATACCCGAGTCAATAAGTTTTCCCAGTTTTTTGTGGCAAAATTAGGGGGGTCGGCTTATACTCGGGTCGGCTTATACTCGAGTATATACGGTAACTTGGGATTTCCGTTACAGCCAGCCAGACAGGCAGACAGAAAGATGGAAGTGACCCTTAGATAATTATTTAGTAGATATATATATATATATATATATATATATATATATATATATATATATATATATATATATATATATACACACACACACATACATACACATATATATATATATATATATATATATACACACATACAAAAACTATATGTTTCATACCTCTGCATCTCTACAGTGAAACTGGTGGAACATATATGTTTTTGTAATCCCTCATTGTATGCCATACTCATTTTTGAATGTCCCAAGTGTATAAATTGTTATGGTATGCGCATTTTTGATAATTTTTTTTACAGCATAACCATACCTACACCAGTACAGTGTGTAGAATGGTGAACAGGTTTCTAAGTTCATTAACTTCCAATGCAAGTTCACACAAACTTAAATTTTACTTTTTAAGATTTATTATTTTTTATTTAATTCAGAGTGTTGAGCAGAAGGCAGCATTTTCTTATTAAGGATGTCTATGTATTTTTTTGTATTAACCATACCCTCCACAATATGAAGCCTTCCATCACCATTGGCTGCCATACAGCCCCAGACCATTACTTTCATCGGATGTTTCACAGAGGAGCTCAAACACTCTGGCTTGTACTCTTCATGTGGGAACCTTCTCACATAAGACTTGCCATCATTTCCTAAAATGCAAAAAGTGCTTTCATCACTAAATAGCACTTTTTCCCACTCCTGCTTCCTCCATGTTAAATATTTCAGTGCCCACAGTTTTCGCCTTTGTCTTTGTATGGCTGTCATCAATGGCTTCTTTCGGGCCTTGCACCCTCTCAATCCTGCTTCCAAACATCTCTTCCTGACAGTTGATGTTGCTACCTCAATATTGCACTTTTCTTGCCATTCTCGCAGAAGCTGAGGAGAGGTGAGCTTTCGATTGGCGAGGGATGTTCTTATCAGTACTCTATCCTCCCTTTTAGTTGACTTTCTGGGCCGACCAGATCTGGGCCTGTCCTGGGTGATTCCGAGCTGCTTATCTTTCTGCAAAATTCTTACGACTGTACTCTGATTACAGCTGACCTAACTTGCGATCTGGGGGCCAGTATAACCCTCTTCATGTAGCACCACAACTCGCACACGATCCTCCGCTGACAAAAATCTGAAGGCTCCCATCATAAAACTCTACAGTATGATTCACTAGATAGACCAACAGATAAAACAAACAAACAAAGCAGCAGATGTGATGCAATGTAATGCAATGTGATTGGCTGCCATATCCAGGTTATGATTGGTCACAAGAACCTCATCTGTGATTGGCTAATTTTGGATCTGAAGCTGTACAATATTTAGCTCTGCTTTCAATTCCCAAATTGTTGCAATACATATATAATATGTCATATTAGCATCGAAGATATTCGACAGAAAACGTTTACAACTTGAAAAATATATATATATATATATATATATATATATATATATATATATATATATATATATATATACATATATATACATATATACATATATACAGTACAGACCAAAAGTTTGGACACACCTTATTTAAATATTTTTCTGTATTTTCAGGACTATGAAAATTGTAAATTCACACTGAAGGCATCAAAACTATGAATTGACACGTGGAATTATATACTTCACAAAAAAGTGTGAAACAGAAATTGTCTTATATTCTAGGTTCTTCAAAGTAGCCACCTTTTGCTTTGATGACTGCTTTGCACACTCTTGGCATTCTCTTGATGAGCTTCAAGGGGTAGTCACTGGAAATGGTTTTCACTTCACAGGTGTGCCCTGTGAAGACCATTCCCGGTGACTACCTCTTGAAGCTCATCAAGAGAATGCCAAGAGTGTGCAAAGCAGTCATCAAAGCAAAAGGTGGCTACTTTGAAGAACCTAGAATATAAGACATAATTTCAGTTGTTTCACACTTTTATGTTAAGTATATAATTCTACATGTGTTAATTCATAGTTTTGATGCCTTCAGTATGAATGTACAATTTTCATAGTCAAGATACAGAAAAATCTTTAAATGAGGTGTCCAAACTTTTGGTCTGTACTATATATATATATATATATATATATATATATATATATATATATATATATATATACACATACACACACATATATATATATACACACACACATATATATTTTATTTAATCCACCCCCATGGATACATCAATGCAGTTTTGGTGATCCCCGCTGGGTTCCATTTGCCTATTTGCAGCTGATCATGTGTCATCTTCCATGTGACTAACCACTGCCAGCATTCACTATCCACAGTGTATGTAGAGCACAAGACCACCGCGAAGAGAGGCTGATTGGAACAGACCGGAGCAGCAACGCTGGAACAGTAGATTTTTTTTTTTTTTTAATTAGTCAATGACATTATTTATAAGTATTACATCTTGGACAACCCCCCTATCCTGGATGTCAGAAATGCACTGACTGATCTGTACTGCTGCTCTGAGCAGAGCCATGCTGAAAATCTAGGCCTGCCTGAGAATCTGAGTGGCTTGCCCAATACATTACACTTTTATAAACAATGGCCAAAATATATTTAAATATAGTCCTAAAAAAAAACCTGAAAATTAGCGCATTATATCTGTAAGCTATGGAAATTGGGGTTTTTTTGGTCCAATTAATTTGTTAATTCTTAACCCTGCTGTTCTGTTGGTCAAAAATGACCGACTTTGAACTTCAATATTCTTTAAAATATTCAAGATGCGGCTCTGAAACCCGTGGCCGACCGACCCATCCTCATTTAAGTCAATCAACCACAAGTTTCAGAACCGCATCTTGAACACCCCAAAAAATACCAAAGTTCAAAATAGGTCTCCCCAGACCGAACAGAACAGCAGGGTTTTAAGCAGGGCTGTGGAGTCGGAGCCCATTTTGGTGGAGTCGGAGTCATGGAAATTGAGGAGTTGGAGGTTTGGCTTACCGACTCCACAGCCCTGTTCATAAGTAAAAAGCATAGAAACATTTTCAACCTAGTTTGTTATAATAATAAAGTGGCTACTGATGTGAAAAAGGAGGAATTACAACAATCAGTATTGTTTCCAGGCAATCTAGTCCGGACACTGGGTGTATGGAGCCCATGACACGCACATATGTATTGTAGTATGGGAAGAAGGCTTTCAGGGACTCACTGCGACTTCCTCTGGAATAATGTTGCCTTGTTCATTAAGCCCTGCACTTGACAAATGCATTAAATACCCCGAAAGACCGACATGAGGATTAGAAACACAAAGAACATTCTGCCTCTTCAAATGAGTCTCCGGACAATCTAGACGCCAAGATGAATGACTGTGCAATGGTGCAGCTGTGCCATTCCCCTGTGGGATATTGGATAAATTGGCATCAGGTTCTTTGTCATGGGTAAAATAAATTATTTATACGGGGTAATTTATCTTCGGTATAGCTATCATAACCACATGAGATTGGAGCACGATAGCGGTGAGCTGACCAGGATGTCATCGCAAGCTATTTCTCACTTGATGAGTCGCAAGCAATTTCAGAAATTTGCAGATATTTTCACCAAGATTTCGTCATATAGCATGGTCACATAGATGCCGACTGAGTGTGAGATTTTTGTCATGATCGCCGATAGAACTAATACTTTAAATTAATATGTAATATAAATGTTACATTACATATTTAACTTATGTAGCAAATAACCATATTTGTATTTGATCTATGAGTGAGTATATAGGTGGGATGTAAGGAAGAATTAAAAAAAAAAAAATGGTACATTCTATTCTACACCACTATTTCTATCGCGCTTCATGATGATCACTTTACAGACACAAAGCTCTGCAGATTACGCTGCAATGAAAAAAAAACATTTATTCCAGCCAATGTGATTTTCCATAGTCAAGAAGAGATCAGGAAAAGAAGGCACTTGTAAATCAAAGTGTTTACGTCAGAATAGTGGCATAAAAAATACTTTGAAAAGCCACAAAACGTTGCAACTTGTTATTGTTACGTTAGTTTTGAGCAGTTCCATCAAAAATGGAAAAAGTCAGGGCAGGGCAGGGCGTGGCTACGTCCATCCGTCAAATTCTTCAAAAGTGCTGGCGTTTCTTACACTGCCAGTCACAGAATGCAGTAACCTTTCTGGCAAGATATACACAACTAATGAGCTGCGCTGAAGTCAATAAGTGGTGTGCGCCTCTTAATAAATCTGATGCATCTTACTCCTGCCTACTCATCATTAGGACTGGCGTACGAAACACTAATCTTAATGAATCGGGCCCTTGACTTCGGTTAAAAGTGCTACTGGCTTTCGGCTACAAAAATTGCATAAAAACTCTGGAAGTGTGAATGCAGTCTTATAAGAGAAATGAAAAAGGAAGAGTGACAGACACATTGCTCTAGACTAGTGTTGCCAACTTTTTCACCCCAAAATACAGAACAAAGAAAAAGGGGCTGAGGGTGTTAACATCACAGAGTGTTATTTTATACTTCCATCTTGAATTGGAGAAAATGTTTACTGTCAAGACTATTTAGTCACTTTACATACTGGATTACCACCAATTCCACAATAATATTATGCTCATTCACACATATGTTAGTTTTGGGAGATTTTTTTTTATTTTTAATTTGTTTGAATTCTGCAAAAAGAGAAAACAAAACATGTATGGTATCTGTCATGAACCACGTAAGTTATAGGTACAAAAGCTTTGTAAACTGATATAAATGCCTGGCATGGGCCAAAAGGATGCATACAGTAGGCTGACACTGGAAATCGCATTGGAAAACCACCATAAGTGTACTCCCCTGCTTCCCATTCACAGGGCTATCTAGGCAGGTAGAGTATTTCTGCCTATTGTGAGTCGCCCATCACAATATCTGGTGCCAATCCCACACTTGACCCTAGCTTTAGTTCTGACACTGTGGCCTAGCAAAGTAGCAGCAAATCAGATAGGAAGTAACTTTGTTATAGAGGCATCATCATTTTTGGAAATTATACCTTCCAACGTAAAGGGCTTTTACCAAGATTGAAAGTGAGAGAAGACGCTGAGAACAGCACTGGGCTATTATACATCAGTCTCATAGACAATAAATATAGCGGACATATGCATGCTCGGCCTCCACTTCATACAGACTGGGCTCTCCTGTTCTCTGGATCAGTGGGAAACCCAGCTGGCTGACTCAGCAAGTTATCCTATAAGTAAAACCACTTTAGAATACTATGGGAAACTACTATAATAATAAGTCAGGAGTTTCTCGATATTTTATTGAGTCTCATCAATATCTAAAATCAGGTATATTACTTAGGCACTTTACGCAAATTCTATCAAACTTAACACAAAACATAGGCATATAACGTCAGAAGAGTAATATAAAAATGGCAACAACCATAACAAAAAGAAAAAAGGAGTAGGTAAGAGGGATAAAGGAGAGGAGAGGCACATACCGTATATACTCGAGTATAAGCCGACCCGAGTATAAGCCGACCCCCCTAATTTTGCCACAAAAAACTGGGAAAACTTATTGACTCGAGTATAAGCCTAGGATGGAAATGCAGCATTTACCGGTGAATTTCAAAAATAAAAATAGATCATTATTTCCCCATAGCTGTGCCATATAGTGCTCTGCACCGTTCATTGTGCCCCCTAGCTGTGCCATATACGGTGCTCTGCACCGTTCACTGTGCCCCATAGCTGTGCTGTGCCATATACGGTGCTCTGCACCGTTCACTGTGCCCCATAGCTGTGCTGTGCCATATACGGTGCTCTGCACCGTTCACTGTGCCCCATAGCTGTGCTGTGCCATATACGGTGCTCTGCACCGTTCACTGTGCCCCATAGCTGTGCTGTGCCATATACGGTGCTCTGCACCGTTCACTGTGCCCCATAGCTGTGCTGTGCCATATACGGTGCTCTGCACCGTTCACTGTGCCCCATAGCTGTGCTGTGCCATATACGGTGCTCTGCACCGTTCACTGTGCCCCATAGCTGTGCTGTGCCATATACGGTGCTCTGCACCGTTCACTGTACGCCATAGCTGTGCTGTGCCATATACGGTGCTCTGCACCGTTCACTGTACCCCATAGCTGTGCTGTGCCATATACGGTGCTCTGCACCGTTCACTGTACCCCATAGCTGTGCTGTGCCATATACGGTGCTCTGCACCGTTCACTGTGCCCCATAGATGTTCCACATAAATTTGTGCCGCCGCTGCCGCAATAAAGAAAAAAAAACACATACTCACCTCCCTTGATTGCAGCTCCCGGCGTCTCGTTCCGGCGCCTCCATCTTCCCGGCGTCTCTGCTCTGACTGATCAGGCAGAGGGCGCCGCGCACACTGTATGCGTCATCGCGCCCTCTGCCTGAACAGTCAGAGAGCAGAGACGCCGGGAAGATGGAGGCGCCGGCCGGGAAGATGGATCGGCGCCCGGCGGCTGGAACGAGGACAGGTGAATATGCTATACTCACCTAGTCCTGGCGATCCTCGCGCTGTCCCCTCCTGTCTTCGGTGCCGCAGCTTCTTTCTCTATCAGCGGTCACCGGCACCGCTGATTAGAGAAATGAATAAGCGGCTCCGCCCCTATGGGAGGTGGAGCCGCTTATTCATTTCTGTAATGAGCGGTCCCACGTGACCGCTGAAGAGGGGAAGAAACTGCAGCGCCGAAGCCCGTGGGACGGCAGGGACAGCGCGAGGATCGCTGGGACTAGGTAAGTATGCCTCAGCGCCCTCACCCCCTCACCCGCCGACCCCACCGCTGCCGTGACTCGAGTATAAGCCGAGGGGGGCACTTTCAGCCCAAAAATTTGGGCTGAAAATCTCGGCTTATACTCGAGTATATACGGTAATAAATTAGAAGGACCAGGAGTTGATACAGATATTATTATTATACATTTATATAGTGCCATTTATTCCATGGCGTTTTACATATGAAAAGGGGCAAATATAGACAAGCACAATAAACATGAGCAATACAAGGCACACACAAGTACAGAAGGAGAGAGGACCCTGCCCGCGAGGGCTCACAGTCTACAGGGGATGGGTGAGGATACTCTAGGAGAGGGTAGAGTTGGTTGTGCGGTGGTTCAGCAGACTAAGGATCACTGCAGGCTGTAGGCTTGTCGGAAGAGGTGGGTCTTCAGGTTCTTTTTGAAGGTCTCCGTGGTAGGCGAGAGTCTGATGTGTTGGGGTAGAGAGCTCCAGAGTATGGGGGATGTGCGGGAGAGGTCTTGTATGCGGTTGTGGGAGGAAGAGATAAGAGGAGAGTAGAGAAGGAGATCTTGAGAGGATCGAAGGTTGTGTGTGGGTATGGCATAAAATTAACTAAAGTATACACTGATGCTGATGGCACTTCATGTATAAGGCTACTTTCACACTAGCGTTAACTGCAATCCATCACAATGCGTCGTTTTGCAGAAAAAACGCATCCTGCAAAAGTGCTTGCAGGATGCGTTTTTCCCCATAGACTTGTAGTGACGACGCATTGCGACGGATTGCCACATGTCGCATCCGTCGTGCGACGGATGCGTCGTGCTTTGGCGGACCGTCGGGAGCAAAAAACGCTACATGTAACTTTTTTTGCTCCTGACGGACCGCTTTTTCCGACCGCGCATGCGCGGCCGGAACTCCGCCCCCACCTCCCCGCACCTCACAATGGGGCAGCGGATGCGCCGGAGAAATGCATCCGCTACCTCCGTTGTGCAGTGCGTTAAACACTAGCGTCGGAATCTCTGCCCGACGCATTGCGACGGGGAGATTCCGACGCTAGTGTGAAAGTAGCCTAACTCGTGAGTCACTAATAATGCTACTATAGATACAGACACAAACGCCGGTCCCTACAAGATGACTTATGTCTGGTTTCCATGGCTACAAGGCGACTTCTAAATTAACAGCAAAGAATTAGAACCTAAGACTAAAGCAATTATACAGCATTACATGTAAAAGGAGACCCAGCTATTCAGAAACCAGTGCTCCAGAAGGGAACTCCTTTAGATTGAAGCTTGCCCACGCGCCAGTATCTAACAAGGAGTTGTAATCCTGATACTCAGTGTCACGCGGACATATACTTTGCAAAACCTGACAGGATAAATAATAATAATTTCTCAGTATACATCAGCGCTTATCCTTCCATGTGTTTGGTAGCGCTGCCAAAGATAACCCCGATCTCAAATCTAACATAAAACAAAATTACATGTGAGACAAGGTCAACAAACTGCTGAACACACATTTCATACCTTAGAGACAGGCATGTCAGTTCAGGAGTTCCCTAGAACATAACATGCACTATATTCAGTCTCTGCTCACCCCCGATGCTCAAATGAGCTGAAATGCCCCTTTAAGCCATTTACCATTTTTTCCTGTAGTCACCATTTTATAGTCCAGAATGTTTTCCCTTGATTATCATGCTTGGGAAACGGTTATAATATAAAACAAATATATTGTCGCTGTGCCTAACTACTGGCATAGGGTACATACCGTATATACTCGAGTATAAGCCGACCCCCCTAATTTTGCCACAAAAAACTGGGAAAACTTATTGACTCGAGTATAAACCTAGGGTAGGAAATGCAGCAGCTACAGGTGAATTTCAAAAATAAAAATAGATGCTCCATACCGTTCATTATTGCCCCATAGATGCTCCATATAAAGCTGTGCCACACATAATGCTCCATACCGTTCATTATTGCCCCATAGATGCTCCATATAAAGCTGTGCCACACATAATGCTCCATACCGTTCATTATTGCCCCATAGATGCTCCATATAAAGCTGTGCCACATATAAACCTCTGCACCGTTCATTATGGCCCCATAGATGCTCCATATAAAGCTGTGCCATATAGAATGCTCTGCACCGTTCATTATTGCCCCATAGATGCTCCATATAAAGCTGTGCTATATAGGATGCTCTGCACCGTTCATTATGGCCCCATTGATGCTCCATAGAAAGCTGTGCTATATAGAATGCTCTGCACCGTTGATTTTGCCCCATTAATGATCCATAGAAAGCTGTGCTATACAGAATGCTCTGCACCGTTGATTATTGCCCCATTAATGATCCACATAAAGCTGTGCTATATAGAATGCTCTGCACCGTTCATTATTACCCCATAGATGCTCCATATAAAGCTGTGCCATATAGAATGCTGCTGCAGCAATAAAAAAAAAAAAAAATGACATACTCACCTCTCTTGCTTGCAGCTCCTCAGCGTCCCGTCTCGGCGTCTCACCGCACTGACTGTTCAGGCAGAGGGCGCACACTAGTATGTCATCGCGCCCTCTGACCTGAACAGTCAGAGCAAGAGGACGCAGGAGACGGAGCGGTGCCCGGCGGGTGGAACGCGGACAGGTAAATATGTAATACTCACCTGCTCCCGGCGTCCCTGGCAGCTTCTCCATCTCCCGGACAGATGGTCTCCGGCGCCCGCAGCTTCTTCCTGTAGTAAGCGGTCACGTGGGACCGCTCATTACAGAACTTAATATGCGGCTCCACCCCTATGGGAGTGGAGTCCATATTCATTACTTTAATGAGCGGTCCCACATGACCGCTGAACAGGGGAAGAGCTGCGGCACCCAGAGACCATGGGACAGGCAGGGACAGCGACAGGAGCGCCGGGACTAGGTGAGTATATGACAGTCCTCTCTGCCCCTCACCCGCCGACCCCACCGCCGATCATGACTCGAGTATAAGCTGAGAGGGGCACTTTCAGCCCAAAAATTTGGGATGAAAATCTCGGCTTATACTCGAGTATATACGGTAATTCTCTAAAAGGCTGTTAAAAAGAGTAATTATGAGGGGTTCTCACAAAACTTGTTTCTATTGGATAAATCAGCGATCAGGTCTTGCTTTTGGAGGATTACACACACAGCCATTTGATGCAGGGGTGTACCGTCTATAGCAGTAGATCAGCCGGTCGCTAGTGAAGCCTGGGCCTAGCGGCACTGCCCAGTCTCTCCCATTGGACATTTTTATTTCAACAGTATCTGCATCCTCAGGATATCATTAACTACAATGAAGGAACAGAGAAAAGTCAGCTCTCTGTACCACCATTTTGCCTGTGCAACTGGGCTCTGAGTTTGAGCACACCAGGACTACTCGACTGCATTTAGAGGCCATCCTACTGCAGGCAAGGGCTGCAGGGGGCTACACTACTGAATGTGGGGTTCTGGGGGCCATCATACAGTTTGGGGAGATCGTGGAAATATTATATTATGGGGTGGCTCACTGTGCTGGAATACTGTGAGGGGCATCATAAGGAGTGGGTGAGAACTGTGGGAGCATCACACTGTGTGGGTGGATGGGAGGGCGTCATTTTGCAGGTATTATTTTTTGGGAGGCATCAGTGTGGCCTTGCTGTAAGGTAGTCACACTTTGCCTGTGAGGTGATACTGTTTGGTTTCCTACTGTGTGTTGGGGGCATTTTGGGGACATCGTACAATATGGGGCCTGTGAAAGGGGTATCACAGTGAATGAGAACAATGAGTCTCACAATATACAGTGCCTTGCGAAAGTATTCGACTCCCTGGAACTTTTCAACCTTTTCCCACATATCATGCTTCAAACATAAAGATACCAAAAATTTAAAATAACCAATATATTTCGTTCAGCTTTACGATTGTGTGCCACTTGTTGATTCTTCACCAAAAATTTACATTTGGTATCTTTATGTTTGAAGCATGACATGTGGGAAAAGGTTGAAAAGTTCCAGGGAGCCGAATACTTTCGCAAGGCACTGTACATTTCTACATACAGTGCTGACACACTGAAAAAGTGAAAAATAAAAATTATAATACAGAAGTTACATCAAAGTACGGTATGTCACAAAATCATTTAGAATAAGGCCGGCTATGCACAAAGAATAACAGGCTGCCATGGGAGGTGGCGAGTTCTCCTTCAATGAAAGTCTTCAAGCAGATGTTGGACAGACATCTGTCTGAGATGGTTCAGTGAATCCTGCATTGAGCAGGGGGATGCACACGATGACCCTGGAGGTCCCTTCCAATTCTAATATTCTATGACCAAATTATATATACACTCAAAAAGGGAACACAAAGCCAGTATATAAGAAAATATAAAAATAATGTTTATTCTGTTAGAATAATAATAAGAAAACTTGGCACTCGATATTTGAAAAATATTTTTGCTTCCTATTTATTAATGCATCCAGACAAAAAAATAATTAATAAACGTTTTCGGTCTGGCATAGGACCTTCATCAGACAATTCTTTGACATATTCTGGATGTGAAAGCAGTATAGGAGAAATAAAGGGCATCCACACACTGAGAACCTGCAGCGACGGACAATAACCGAAGAAAAGGACACCAATCGAGAAAAGAAGAATCAGCGCCGGGGTCATGGGCAACAGAAGTTGCGGTAGCGGAGCGCTGTGTCTGGATCAGAGAAGAGAGAACGCGCCGTGCAGCACACAGGGTCAGGCACTTCTAGTCCTACCTCCTAAACATTTCTGAAGCTAAGGTACTGTACATTGGTAATTGAAAATGCAGCTACTTAAGATCTTAAAATCTGTAACCTAAATATCTAAGAGCTGCACAGTAAATTGTGAGGACCATTTTTTCTTTATGGGACTGTTTTTCTTTTTGGAATAAGCAATCATTGTATTGTATTCACAGACAGAATGAGAAAAGTGTCAAAAATACAACAAAGACATTACCTTCATGACGTTCTTGTATGAATGTCGAAAGGCTGGAGTCTCCTTTTCATTGGCATATTCCTCTTCTTCATCCAAAGCATCATATCCTTCATCATTGCTGACATCAGTTTCATCCACATTAGTCATGTTATCTATGAGCTGCTCCAGGGGAGGACTAAGTTCCCTCTCCTCACTGTCCTTCAAGCCATAGTCCAGAGCTTTGTAGATAATAATCCCAAGTGATACAATAACCTGAAAAATAAAAGACAATTAGCATCTGCAACATAAGATGCCTAAAACAGTTTTCATGAGACACTCCTTTCTGCTGGGCCAGAAAGGGGTACAAATGGAATAGAGTGGATACAGTATATTGGTTGGCAAAGAAAAAGGAAAAAAACTAAGCAAACCTAATAAATAGACCTATGGGCTCTGTCAGAAAAACCCACCTACCATGTACCTTTTAAAATACTGGTATCTTCATATGCGGAAGAAGAACCTTCAGGCTGTTTGAAGATGCACAGTAAGGAGGCACTTGCAGAAAAATGAGCTGCACGGTCGAGTTTCCAGAAGAAAGCCATTACTGCGCAAATGCCACAAAGTATCTAGCCTACAATACGCAAAACAGCACAGAGACAAGCCTCAAAACTTCTGGAACACGTTAATTTGGAGTGATGAAACCAAAACTGAACTTTTTGGCCACAACCATAAATGTTACATTTGGGGAGAGGTCAACAAGGCCTATGATGAAAAGAACACCATTCCTACTGTAAAGCACGGAGGTGGATTGCTGATGTTTTGGGGATGTGTGAGCTACAAAGGGACGGGAAACTTGGTCAAAGTTGAAGTAAAGATGAATGCAGCATGTTATGAGCAAATACTGGAGGCAAATTTGCAATCACCAGCTCGGAAGCCATGCATGGGATGTACTTGGACGTTCCAACAAGACAACGATCCAAAACACAAGGCCAAGTCGACCTGTCATTGGCTACAGCAGAACAAAGTGAAAGTTCTGGAGTGGTCATCTCAGTCTCCTGACGTCAATATCATTGAGCCACTCTGGGGAGATTTCAGTTCATGCTAGAGGGTAAATGATGCGCACTATGCTGTAATACAGGTGCAGGCTGAACGTGGACAAAGTCCAATGCAGTAGTCAGGAGAAGGAAACAGCCGCACTCAATGGATATTCCAATCACAAAAATATATTTTTTGCCCCAAAGATATAATAGCCCATGTACAGATGGGCAAAGTATCTGCATACATATAACTATACACAACTTGAGATGCTCTCTAGTAAAAAAAGGGGAGTCTCAAACCTAGATACTTGATAAAACAATGACATTTTATTGATACAAAACATTAAAACATTGTACAGAAAAAGGTGCTGGATAATACCAAAAGAGGGACCATATGTCCTGAGGAACCTATACACTGAACCAAATACGCACTGTAGCCATGTACAACAGAGTAAACTAGGGAAGGAAAAGGGATACCGTAATAAGGCACACTGCGCACAGGGGTTAAGCTAGATAACGTGCTGACATAGCCGCCCAAAGGCAATACATTCAATAATATGTGCACAAAAAGTTTCCCAATAAATCCAGCGCAGTAGCACATAGGTATATAGACATATATCCCAAATAGACAAGAACCGGCTAGTACATACCGCTATGTGGATCGGCGTGGAGGCCCGGACGTCCCTCTGCCCCGACGCGCGTTTCGCACTGCTTCTACGGGAGGCGCCTTTTTCTGTACAATGTTTTAATGTTTTGTATCAATAAAACTTCATTGTTTTATCAAGTATCTAGGTTTGAGACTCCCCTTTTTTTTACTAGAGAGCATCTCAAGTTGTGTATACTCAATGGATATTGCAAAGTTGCCAAAAGGAATTGTGTAGTTCATGTACTGGAAGTCATCACCACAGAAAAAGACAATAAGTGATAACAAGGTAACGTTTCGACCCTGCCCGGGTCTTTGTCAAAAATTAACTTAAGAGTAGAGGAATTTTACACAAAGTTGGTTCAAGAAAAAGATGCACAGAAGTCCCTACTGGGGCTCTTCCTTGGAAGTATGGAGTGTAGGGAGTCTCATCGCAGTCTGTGGCGATACGCCAATTCATGCTAGACAGCCCAAGAATTTACAAGAACTAGAGGCTTTTTGCCAAGAAGAGTGGGCAGCTTTACCATCTGAGAAAATAAAGAATCTCATCCACAACTACCACAAAAGACTTCAAGCTGTCATTGATGTTAGAGGAGGCAATACACGGTATTAAGAAATGGGGTATAGGAAATTTTGATCAGGGTCATTTGGATGTTTGGGGCAGTCATTATGATTTAAAAAGAGAAAACACAGTAGTTTGACAATAATTGGTTTTACCCAACCACTAACTATGAGTGGAGAAAAGGTTTTTGTGTTATCATTCATATTCGCTCTAACGCTCAGCCTCTCCGGGATGCATGGCTGGGTGGTTGCATCATGCCACTGCTCAGCTATGCATCCAGATCCAGCTGAATTGGGATCTTAGTGGAACATTTAGTTTTACAGTAATAAATGGGAAAAAGAGGGAGAGGAGTGTTTATTCCAATTAAAGGACTTTACTCCATGTCTTTATTACATTTGACTATGGCATTAGTAATGCAGGTGTCTTATAGACGCTTCTCCGTTAATAACCCTTGTGCTTGATGTCAGCCGCCATAAAACAGCTGACATCAAGCTTCAAACTATGACGCCACCACACCAGGGCAAGTGGGAAGAGAAAAGGCTAAGCACCAGATTTGGAGCATTTTATGAATGTGCCATTTTTGGGGCAGCTGAGGGCTGATATTTTTAGTCTGGGGGGGGGGGGGTTTGGCAATTTCCCCAGCACCTAGGGGGACAAGCAAAGGCTAACCAAACAGCTGAGAGGTGTTATTAATAGCTTGGGAACCTTTAGAGCTATTGACTCCTTTGCCAGATTATTAAAATCAGCCCCCAGCGGTTCACTTTCCCTCTGCTGGTTATGAAAATTATGGGAGGCCCCAATCCCTTTTTTGCTGACCACAACTCCCATCAGTGTCGCGCTTTCAGGGAGACCAGGAAACAGTGATGAGAGCTGCCTTCAGCACCAGGCGCCTGGGAACAGTGCAAACTGTCCAGCTTTTCCAAGGCACCAGTATGTGTCACACTGACGACACACAGATGTTATCCATTTGTCATCAGTGTGCACGCGTGTGGGACGTTTTGAGGCCCATGCTCCTGTTAAAAAACGGACCTGTCAGCGTGTTTTGCCCAAGGATACACAGTTCGTGGACGCACACGAACATGTGGAATGGGTCTGTGTGTGTAAAGGTACCGTCACATTAAGCGACGCTGCAGCGATATAGACAACGATGCCGATCGCTGCAGCGTCGCTGTTTCGTCGTTGGTCGCTGGAGAGCTGTCACACATGAAGAGGTCTTCACAAGAGAGCATCACACTGGTCCTACTGCCGGGGTTATGGTGTGGGGTGGCATAATGCATGATGGCCAGACCCCTTTATGGCATATCCACATAACAGGTCAGGGACCCAAACCTACCAAAAGAAAAGGTCCCCCACCCCAATATGCCTGGTGAGGCAGCCACAAGTATGACAAAAAAGCAGAAGAAGAAATCGGAGTTTGTGTCTGGGACCCCCCGCATATCAGGATTACCATAAATGTATATGATAGAAATACACTGAGAAGCAGGAGAAGCCATTTAGAAACAGACAAACCATGCCATTCCAGGCTACAGTAAGAATCAGAACTCTGTAATAATACATGTTGGAGAAAAAAAAGTCTACCATAGCGTTCATATGACATAAAGGGATTATCCAAGACTAAATCTTTTTTTTTTTTTTTTAACTACGAGCCAAAAAAAAACTTAAGAGGCAGGTAATTGCTAACTAGGTAGCCTCTACCTGCATGTTCTATCCGGTGCCGGCGTAGAGCGATCACTGACCACTTCTGCCAGCAATTAAGCTGTTCCACGTCAACAGAGCAGCTCTAGCCCGGCTGCTCTGTCAACCAGGGCAGTGGAGTCGGAGTCATGTAGCATGTGTTATGGACCTGGTGGTTAGGAGCACCCGGAACGACCTGATGGTTAAACTAACACAGGACAAGCTCTGGGAAGTGGGAGCTCTGCTGACCGCAACCCCTAATCCTATCACACACACTAGAAATAGCCGTGGAGCGTACCTAACTCTGCCTAGACGCCTCTTCACAGCCTAAGAGCTAACTAGCCCTAGAGATAGAAAATAAAGCCTACCTTGCCTCAGAGAAATTCCCCAAAGGAAAAGGCAGCCCCCCACATATATTGACTGTGAGTTAAGATGGAAGTCACAAACACAGAAATGAAACAGGATTCAGCAAAGAGAGGCCAGACTAACTAAACAGACAGAGGATAGGAAAGGTATCTTTGCGGTCAGCACAAAAACTACAAAAAGACCACTCAGAGTGTGCAAAAAGACCTCCGCACCGACTCACGGTGCGGAGGTGCCACTCTGCATCCCAGAGCTTCCAGCTAGCAAGGCAAAATCATGATAGCAAGCTGGACAAGAAAACAATGAACAAATAATTAACTAGCAGGGACTTAGCTTCTGCTGGAGAAGACAGGTCACCAGAAAGATCCAAGAGCGAACTGAACCAGTACAAGAACATTGACAGCTGGCATGGAGTAACGATCTGAGTGGAGTTAAATAGAGCAGCCAGCCAAAGAATAAACTAAGTCACCTGTGGAAGGAACCTCAGAAGCAGCAGCTCCACTCACAGCCACCAGAGGGAGTCCATGGACAGAACTCGCCGAAGTACCATTCATGACCACAGGAGGGAGTTCGATAACAGAATTCACAACAAGCATGTGTCCATTTTGGAGGAGTCGGAGTCAGTATAAAATGGACCGACTAAGACTCCAAAAAAATATAATAGATTGGGTTCAGCAGTTCAGTGCTGGATGCGCTCTAAATGTTTTCATAATTTGGGAAAGTTATGAAATTTGTTATAAAATGTCTGTTCTACTGTATGTCTGTGCTGCACTTTATGTACATGCTCATTAGCGAGAACGTGCATTGGATTGGTGAGTTGGAAGTCAGGGAAAATGTGCAGTCAAGACCAGAGTCGGAGTAAGTAGTTTGGCTTACCGACTCCAGAGCCCTGCTGTCAACCGGGTGTGACTGCTAATCTCATGCTGATTGAAAGCCAGCTCTCTGCAGTTAAGCAGTGGGGGAGTCAGCTGTCAATCAGCATGACGTATGCAGTCAATCCCGATTAACAGACCAGAGAAGAAGAAAAGCCTCCACTCTGATGATGTGACACCAACCGAAGCCACAAAACTGCTGGCAGGAGCGGTCAGTGACCTCTCTGTTCCGGTAGAGGTCTGCACTTGGCAGAACAGGCAGGCAGTTAGCAACTGCCTGCCTGTTAGTTCTCAGACTAAAGAACTAAAATGAATGTATCCCTGGGTAACCCCCTTTAATTAACTCAGCTTGGAAAACGTATTGAAGTATTTTTGCGGCCTTTGGAAGAAGTAAATACTTTAATGCCAATTTTTACAGTGTCCCCTAGAAAGAGGACGTCAACAATTAAAATCAGATATGTAACGTTAATGTATTTTTGTAATGTCCATTTCTATATACTGTACATGGAAAATGCAAGAAAAATTGCATTATTTAAAACAAGCTCGATATTAACACTTTAATGTCAATGGAAGTTGTGCAGATGATGGAAAGTAAGTGGCAGCAGGTAAGGTAGAGGGACAGGATTCATGCAAATACTGTAAAAATTAGATACCCACACATGTACAATTGAGGAGTTAAGCGTTGCCCTGAGGATGACTAGTCAGTCACACACACACTATACCTTGTGGTTATATCATGTATCTGCCGGTCACGCTCATAACTAGAGCGCTGATGTCACGTCATCACGTCGCCAATCATTCATTGTGTATGATATAAACTTTCCTAAGAGCATAAAAGAAAAGGTACTGAGACCTTAACATTGAACTTCAGGGAGGGGAAGCAATAGAACCTGTAAATTATGTCAGGGCGTAAAATCCCCTCCAACCAAATTCTCTTTATTATTCACCACCACAAAAAGAATTTCTGCAGTGTAACAACATATTTCTGGAGATGGAAATTTACAGACGTGTGCATCGTGTGCGCTGCTGTCAGTTTGACAAGCAATTCAGGTAAGTAAAAACCTTTCCGCTTTGGGGAAAATGACGGCACTTCCCTGGCTGGCATGGATTACTGTAAATAAACACTCATTAAACTTGACAAAATTAGAAATCACTCATATTCCAGATGAGGGTCAGTAAGCTACTCTCAAGGCTTAGTTTGCTCTATAGAAGGCCCTGCATAGCCCATAAGAACAGCACCATAAATGTGTTTGATGCCTGTATACCCCTATAAGCCTAAATATTTTGGACTCTGCCCAGACAAAGTAGGCCGATTGCTGATTTCAAAGTGCCCAGATGAGCATTTAAAGTGTATGTGGACCTTTCGCCCCTTCCCCAACAGATCATGACAGGGGACAGAAGGATCAGGCAGTTTGGATTTAAATACGGTTTTTTTTTCTTCCTATAGATAAGCCACCGCCAGGGGTATCTGCCGGCTGCTTTCTCCCCTTTCACACAAAAATTAGCATTCATGTCAAGTAACTTTTATCTATGGTGTACGGTCGCCGCACGTGTAATCAGTGGAACTCAGGTGCACCTAAAATTACAAAGAATCATGGAATTTATACACAAAGGAATGAAGGGCAAGAAGTCTTCCTAGGAGTGTTTTCATACAAATTATTAGGGAATTTTGGATTAACATCTCAGATGCACTCCACTTGTGCATGTATTACATACATAGAACACTGGTATAAATGAAGACTGTGTAATGCTTCATTCCTCCTAAAATGGCGCTGCAACAGAATTGAACACTTGCTATAAATGTACCTGATATATTCCATCTATTCCCTAGGGGCTCAAGAACATCCCAAATTGCGCCTCTCAACAAAAAGGTTTAAACTTGAGAAAGGCAATCATTAAATTTGATGTCAACTACTTCATTAAAAAAAAAAGCCAATTAAAAAAAATATACATATAATATCTATCAAAACATCTTCTACTGGACCCCTGAAGCTCCTCTGTCCTGCTGCTGGAGTGCCCTCCTGGTTCTCCTGGACCTCTTCTGGCGGGAAACGGCTGCAGCGGTCACCTGAAGCCAATCAGCTGAATGTCTGCAGTGGTCATATTACATCTAAGGCTACTTTCACACTAGCGTCGGAATCTCCCCGTCGCAATGCGTCGGGCCGAGATTCCGACGCTAGCGTTTGATGCGCCGTACAAGGGGTGCAGCGGATGCATTTCTCTGGCGCATCCGCTGCCCCATTGTGAGGTGCGGGGAGGTGGGGGCGGAGTTCCGGCCGCGCATGCGCGGTCGGAAAAAGCGGTCCGTCGGCAGCAAAAAACAAAACATTTAACTTTTTTGCTCCCGGCGGTCCGCCACAACACGGCGCAACCGTCGCACGACGGTTGCGACGTGTGGCAATGCGTCGCTAATGTACATCTATGGGGCAAAAACGCATCCTGCAAAGAAATTTGCAGGATGCGTTTTTTGCCATAAACGACGCATTGCGACGTATTGCAAAAAACGCTAGTGTGAAAGTAGCCTAAGCTAGAAGAAACAATCACTTTTTCTCTTTAAAGTCAAAGGGACTGCTGCAGTCATTCAGTAGACATTGATTAGCTGCAGTGGTTACTTGACACCCCCCCCATCTGAAGAGGAAGCCAGTGAATAGCAACAGACGCCGGTAGCAGTATATAGGAGCAGGAAGGGGAGTAAATAGGCGATATGTTTCCTTTGATTTTAGCATCTCTGTGGTCCTATTTGAAATTTGTTTAGTAGTAAAAGGGTAGGTAAAAGGTGTCAATGTTTAATAAGGTCTCCATGTTTGCTACGAGCATGGTGTTTGTGGTGGGTTAGATGCAGTTTTCATTAGGCATAAGATTAAAGATTTTAACATCATCGGTTGACAACAATATCTCGGTGGACAAAGCAATATGTCAATTTTCCCCAAAAGGGCCTGTGAAAGGTTTGTCCAAAAGTACCCAATACATTAACTCATGTCAACCAGGAAATAGAAAATATTTTTGCCTCTCTAAGTCCCATTTCTGATGATCCTTTGTCAAGAAGCCTCAAAACTGAAAAATGTTTAAGATGATGAGTAAGTTGGAAATAATCTTGTATCAGCAATGAAAGATAATAAAGCCTTTCCAAATAACCCTCTACAGGGAGGCAATTCTTGCTTAATGATAGAGCCATAAAGGTTTATCTTTTGGGATCCCAAATAAGAGTAGAGATTGATGGAATAGTCAAACTTCAAATGATAAAATGTGAGCAAAATGAAAAAAAAAAAAAAAAAAAAGACTGCAGCGGTATAAGGTCAGCTGGATGACCTCGCCCCAGGGCTTGTATTATAGATCACCATATGGATACATGTTCTGGAGACAGATGGTTTTAGAGACAAAATGCTGTAATTGAAGTCATTCAAAGGACAAATATTTCCCCCTCAAGGAGGCATCAAAAGATGGCATAAGCGCTAGCTAAAGTCTAGAATTGTCTGGGCACGAGAGGACTGGTCAGGAACAAATATGGCTGCCGGTATGGCTCGCACAGCGGCGAACAGTGAATCTGCCCAATCATGGAGCGGTATGGGGGCAGCTTGTACCACTACATAACTAGGGGCATTTACGGAGCGTTCCTTTGAGAAGGCGAGCTGACACGAGGCTAGAATAGTGGCTATATATGTCACAAGATAATAATAATAACCACAACAGCAACCTTAATAATATAATTTAAAGACAACTGAATACATTTTTTTAAATTTGTAGACAAAAGGGGAGAACTAGATGAATTTCCAGCCGTTTGTAAATAAAGTTTATACATGGTAAAACATTTTTTTTTTAAATTCCAGTTTATCAGATAAAGGCATGTAAAATTGTCCATTTTTCATCTAGAAAGAAAATAAATAAATGTTTGCACCCATATAGTGTTCCAGTTTGTCATCCATATGTCATCTAAGTTATACATAAAAATTTGGAAATACAATAAATAATTAAAAGGCCATATACAGATCTCTATGTTCATAATTGCTAAGAGTCCATAAAAGAAACAGATGCCAAATGTCTGAGGTCCATATGGCATCTTTAGTGATGAGCGAGTGTACTCGTTGCTCGGGTTTTCCTCAGCACGCTCGGGTGGTCTCCGAGTATTTGTAAGTGCTCGGAGATTAAGTTTTCATCGCTTCAGCAGCATGATTTACATCAGCTTGATTACATGTGGGGATTCCCTAGCAACCAGGCAACCCCCACATGTACTCAGGCTGGCTAGTAGCTGTAAATCATTCAGCTGCCGTGATGAAAACTAAATCTCTGAACACAAATACTCAAAGGTCACCCGAGCGTGCTCAGGAAAACCCGAGCAACGAGTACACTCGCTCATCACTACATCTGTTATCTTTAACTGATTTTAATTGTCAGATTAATCTGAAAAACAATTCAGACTAGTGCAGGCTGCGATTAAATTCTTACCTGCAGACCGTTGGTCCAGGCGTAGACATAAACCCATGTGAACGAGCCCATTGCCCTGAACTGGCATGTGTGTTGCACGTTTAGTATCCGATGTGCCCACGTACAGGACACAGGGTAGGGTATGACCATCTGTACCAGCCCTTACAGAACACTATACTTACCTAATAGGGTAATCGTTAACTCACTGTAGGTGAATGGTTTAGCAAATAGTCACTAATTTTACAAAGCAAACTAAGTACTGTAACAACGTTCGGCATGCCGTTCAGAAGATTACCGCTTACATCTTTCTGCAGAAATGTGGTAGATTAGGCACAAGAAGAGCAGGTTTTCTTATGTAGAATCAATGACATTTGGAGAACAGAAAGCCCCTAAGGTGTAAAAAGCCATTTATAGACAAATCAGGCCGGACAGCATTGCAGAATGTCTGTTAGTAGAGAAAAACGCAAATTCGGTGTAGAAATAAACCCGTATAATCCATGTGTTCATCAGGCTGACAATGAGAAAATATAGATAGGTGTGTCTTGGTGTCAACCGCTGTGTTCTGTTCCTTCCTCAGCCTGGAAAAACCATTAGGACTAACCATCCGTAACTGATCAAACAAAGCGAGAGCTATTAATTATTAATGCTCGGCAAAATCAGCTTTCCTCAAAACTGAATCAAGTAGTTGACAAAATACTCTATGTGGTCCACTTATAATATGCACATAGGGCAGCACCTATGATTAACCAAAACACTCATTATATTAGGGAAGAGAAAGAAGAGAAAAATACAATAAAATTCTAAATAATCTGGCACATTGGGAACCATCAAGGAGACAGATAATGGACCACTGATAATATAGCCACCAACGCACTTAAAGGGAGCCTGTCAGTAGGACTGTGCACAGTAACCTACACACAGTATCTGGTTGGCACCATTATACTGATTAAAATGATACCTTGTTTGATGAAATCTGTCTTTTGGTTGCGGTTTAATCTTAATTTTCATTTAATGATATTATTGCGCTTCGGGGTAGCCTGGGAGGGGAGGGGGGCACTTCAGCGCAGCCATTTTGTTATAGCAAAATAAATTTGATGCCAGCAAATGGTGCCAGCGGTGGTACCATTTTGCTGGAGTTATTTACACTACCGTTAAAAAGTTTAGGGTCACTTAGAAATTTCCTTATTTTTGAAAGAAAGGCACAGTTTTTTCCAATGAAGCTAACATTAAATGATTTAGAAATACACTCTATACATTGCTAATGTGATAATGACTATTCTAGCTACAAACTTCTGGTTTGTAATGCAATATCTTCATAGGTGTATAGAGGCCCATTTCCAACAACCATCACTCCAGTGTTCTTATGGTACTTTGTGTTTGCTAACTGTGTAAGAAGGCTAATGGATGGTTAGAATACCATTGAAAACCCTTATGCAAGTATGTTAGCACAGCTGAAAACAGTTTGGCTGATTAGAGAACCTATAAACTTGACCTTCCTTTGAGCTAGTTCAGAATCTGGAGCATTACATTTGTTGGTTCCATTAAACTCACAAAATGGACAGAAAAAAAGAACTTTGATGTGAAACTCGACAGTCTATTATTGCTCTTAGAAATGAAGGCTATTCCATGCGAAAAATTGCTAAGAAACTGAAGATTTCCTACAACAGTGTGTACTACTCCCTTCAGAGGAGAGCACAAACAGGCTCTAACCAGAGTAGAAAGAGAAGTGGGAGGCCCCGCTGCACAACTGAGCAACAAGACAAGTACATCAGAAATCAACGCCTCACAGGTCATCAACTGGCAGCTTCATTAAATAGTACAAGTAAAACGCCAGTGTCAACATCTACAGTGAAGAGGCGACTCCGGGATGTTGGCCTTCATAGCAGAGTGGCAAAGAAAAAGCCATATCTGAGACTGGCTAATAAAAGGAAAAGATTAATATGGGCAAAAGAACACAGACATTAGGCAGAGGAAGACTGGAAAAAAGTGTTAAGGACAGACGAATCCAAGTTTGAGGTGTTTGGATCACACAGAAGAACATTTGTGAGATGCAGAACAACTGAAAAGATGCCGGAAGAGTGCCTGACGCCATCTGTCAAGCATGGTGGAGGTAATGTGATGGTCTGGGGTTGCTTTGGTGCTGGTAAAGTGGGAGATTTGTACAAGGTAAAAGGGATTTTGAATAAGGAAGGCTATCACTCCATTTTCTAACGCCATGCCATACCCTGTGGACAGCGTTTGATTGGAGACAATTTCATCCTACAAAAGGACAATGACCCAAAGCACACTTCCAATTTATGCAAGAACTGTTTAGGGAAGAAGCAGGCAGCTGGTATTCTATCTGTAATGGAGTGGCCAACGCAGTCACCAGATCTCAACCCCATTGGGCTGTTGTGGCAGCAGCTTGACCGTATGGTACGCAAAAAGTGGCCATCAAGCAAAATCAACTTGTGGGAGGGGCTTCTGGAAGCCTGGGGTGAAATTTCTCCAGATTACCTCAGCAAATTAACTGCTAGAATGCCAAAGGTCTGCAATGCTGTAATTGCTGCAAAGGGAGCGTTCTTTGACGAAAGCAAAGTTTGAAGGAGAAAATTATTATTTCAAATAAAAATCTTTTTTTTGAACCATGTCAATGTCTGGACTAGATTTTCAATTCATTTGGCAACTCATTTGATTAATAAAAGTATGAGATTTCATGGAAAACACAAAATTGTCTGGGTGACCCTAAACTTATGAACGGTAGTGTGTGTATATATATATATATATATATATATATATATATATATATATATATATATATATACACACATACATACATACACAGACCACATAAACTGAGCAAGCATAGTATTTAAAATAGGAGCAGGTCACTGACAGCTCAGTGACCTGTCATTTAGGCCCACGAGGGTTAAGAGGCAGCCAGATCACCAAATAAAGATCCTCCCTCCCCACAGGTCGCCCCAAAGAACTAGAATATCAGTATAACAGATCCAACCTGACAATGCCTGTAGTTCACTCAGCTCAATCCTGCCGTTTAACTCCTTAAAGCCCGATCGAATTTCCGTTTTTCATTTTCGTTTTCCCCCTTCCCTTATTTCAAGAGACCTACGGTAAATTTTTTTTAAAAAATTTGTCGATATAGCCGTGTGAGGGCTTGCTTTTTTAATTTTTTTATTTTTTACTTTTCATAGTATTTGTTAGTTCCCTAAGTGAACTTGAAGAGATTGTCTGATCACTTTTAATATACATAGCAGTGTTACAGCACTGCTATATATAGTTAAAATCATTGTCTCCTATGAACACCATCCACGACAGACAGAGGGGTCTTCAACAGACCCCTGGATGTCATGGCAACACATCAGTGGCCCTCGATCACGTTACGAGAGCGCCAATGAGAGGATAGAAAGGCACGCCCCCCTGCTGACGCATTGTTGATGCGGCTGTCACAAATTAAAAGTGGCATCTAACAGGATAACAGTCACAGGCGGAGCTCTGCTAACCCACGGCTTTTCGAGGACGATGGTGGCTGACTAGTTCAGCCATTATCTGCCGGAAAAGATGCAGGCTCGGCTTACGAGCGCGCATCAAAGTTAGAGAGACGACTTAGACCACGTTCACAAGTTCAGTTTTTTACATTTGTATTTGTAAGCCAAAACCAGGAGTGGGTTAAAAATGCAGAAGTGGTGCAGGTATTTCTAATATACTGTTCCTCTGATTGTTCCACTCCTGATTTTGGCTTACCAATACTGATGTAAAATATTGATAGTGTGAATATGGCCTTGTGACAGACATAAGATATAAGGAATGTCAGTAGGATCAACCCTCCTAAGCCATCTACATTAGCATGTAGATCTTCGAAAGAGGACTACAATGAAATCTTGATATCGGTGATCCGACGTTTTATTTCAGAGAAATCCACATTTTTCTTAATATGTAAATAAGCTGTTAAGATCTATGGGCCAGACACAGATCACCTGAGAATCTGCCTCTAGAGATTATATTACATGGAAGAGGGAGTTACCAGTGTGAGACATGTAATGACTGACAGTCTGCTCTCCTGATCTGTATGTCTCACCCTGGTAATGCCCCTTTTTATTTAAGATAAGCTCTGGAGGCAGATTCTCAGGGAGATCTACATCTGGCCCATAGATCTTAACAGATAATTTACATATGAAGAAAAATGTTGATTTCTCTGGAATAAAACATCTGACCGCAGATATCAAGGCATCACTTTATTCAGCTTCTTATGACCTACATGCCCATCTACACATCTTAAGAGGGATGATCCTACTGACAGATTCTCTTTAAGACAGAATTCTGCCCATGAACATGTGCTGATCTAGTATACACAGGTAATTTGGTGCTTCTTTTTTCACCAGTCACACTGGCACCAATACAAACTGTATGTGGGACAGAACAATCAATAACACAATTGTACATCACACCAATATGCAAATTGATGCCAGCACTTTTCGTTACCTGGGTGATGTGCGGCTGACAACAATGATTTTCATCCTGACCAACACTCCAAATAGAAGATGAATCCGAGTTCTGCCCACTTGTCAGGGGTGATTGGAGGCATGCTTATGCCGATCAATGATCAGGAATCAACGTTCTTATTTACACTGGTTCACAGACTTTCAGCCGTGTAACTGGCCTTAAGCCTCTAATCACACTCCATTAAACGTCAATGAAAGGTAGATCTTGGGAGGATGTCCTGATGTCTACCTCCTACAGAAGGCTGCAACGTAGGCACCATATGGACATTCAGGGGTTACAAAGTATATGCACTTTGTTCCAGTATAGCTTTATATGGAATAATATAACCAAATACACTTCTTTATACTATGAAAAAACGTATGGCAATGCATAATGGCCTGACATATGCCAGTAAATGAGGCTTGTGGATATGTTCAGCAAAAAACACTGGGAGTCAAAAATAAGGAAAAAATGTGATAGACGCAGAGACCAACTGCTAAGTTTCAGTGGACACCCCAAAGGCTTTAACGCTTACAGCAAGTTATAGACAATCTTTGGTTGTTATAGGGGTTTTCCCACCTAATAAATTGAAAGCATATCTATAGGATATGTAATCGGTTTATGATTTGTGGGATACAATGTAAGCGACCACAAACAATCCCAAGAATAGCAGGGGCACCACAGCAGTTTTAGCCCATCGGTGTAAATAACCGGCCTAACTACTGTATGTTTTCCATAAAGCTGTCAAGCAAGTTATTAATTTAAGGACAACAAAACAACTAAACATGAATAATTACGAGCACTAGGCGGAGGATCAAGCTCTCCAGGAAAGTTGCTTCTTCTAATCTACATGGGTAGAGTTAATAATTATGTTATGTTTTACACTAATTCCATGAATTCTTAGACTATGTAAAGGCAGACCACTTGAAGCATTTACCAAATTAACTGAAAAGTAGGCAGGAATATTTCATGTGTCCAGATGTGTGGATCCATCCATGGGCCCCATGTTCAGGGCTTACTCTTCCGCTAGGTAAATACTGTATTCTCAGTCCAGAATTCCCACACTACGAGGTGTGTCACCGCACACTACGGTGATAAATCAGGTGACTAAGAAGAGGTCAAACAGTAAACCCCGAGCGCGACGTGCCAAGTGTAACAAGGATCCTGGCCCACGTTTCATTATCTAGCTACATGTGTGCTGTAGAATACTAGATCCCCAGGAGAAACTGTACTCGAGTCCTTGATCACGGACAATTTTACTGAAGATAAAGAAATTACTGCAAATACTGACCCAAATCATCAAAAACAAAGGTTTGGTAAGGATGGAGATCTCAAGGCCACTCATGATCAATGATTTTATTTTTCTTTATTCACATATTAACTTAAGTGATTCCCCAAAATATATATTTTTTACTCCAAAGGCTTTGACAGGTTTAGCCAACAGCCTAAAGGTACCTTCACACGGATCGCTATCGTTCTAAAGTTGCTCAGTGACGCGGCAGCGTCCTGGATAGCGATATCGTTGTGTTTGACACGCAGCAGCGATCAGAATCCTGCTGTGACATCGCTGGTCGGAGCTAGAAGGCCAGAACTTTATTTCGTCGCTGGATCACCCGCTGATATCGCTGAATCGGCGTGCGTGACGCCGATCCAGCGATGTGTTCACTTGTAACCAGGCTAAACATCGGGTTACTAAGCGCAGGGCCGCGCTTAGTAACCCGATGTTTACCCTGGTTACCATTGTAAATGTAAAAAAAAAAAAAACACTACATACTTACATTCCGTTGTCTGTCGCGTCCCCCGGCGTCAGCTTCTCTGCACTGTGTCAGCGCCGGCCGTAAAGCAGAGCACAGCGGTGACGTCACCGCTCTGCTTTACGGCCGGCGCTTACACAGTGCAGGGAAGCTGATGCCGGGGGACGCGACAGACACCGGAATGTAAGTATGTAATGTTTTTTTTTTACATTTACAATAGTAACCAGGGTAAACATCGGGTTACTAAGCGCGGCCCTGCGCTTAGTAACCCGATGTTTACCCTGGTTACTTCGGCATCATTGATCGCTGGAGAGCTGTCTGCGTGACAGCTCTCCAGCGACCACACAATGACTAAACAGCGACGCTGCAGCGATCGGCATCGTTGTCTATATCGCTGCAGCGTCACTTAATGTGACGGTACCTTTAGCCAAGGGAAAAATATAAAACGCCGGTATAGTCATCCTCAGCTGATCCAGCCACAGCTCCACGCCAATGTCCCTGGACTCTGTTGACTGGCTGCAGTGGTGACGTCACATCTACAGTGCAGATCAGACCGCTGTAGCCGATCATTAGGCTCACCGGTAATGCTGTGGTAGCTGGCAAGAGACTGCTGAGTCCATTGATTGGCTGTGGCAGTAACTTACATTACAGTCATGCGGCCTGTCAAAAGAGACCAGGGACCATTGCAGGTAGCCAGCATTTGGTAATTAAGGGGCAATCATACATCAGATTAATATTTTTACATTACTAAACCTTTAAATTAAAAATATACATCTTGGATTTTTTTTTATTACAATTATATAAGCTGTAGATTAAAAAGAGGATGTGTGATAATGACATATACGGTATCAATAAAAATTAAGGCTTATTTAAGTATGTGCCAGCTAAGCTCAACTTTTTCGGGCACCAATTAGATAATGGTTTGGAGTTAAGGTACCGTCACATTTAGCGACGCTGCAGCGATCTAGACAACGATGCCGATCGCTGCAGCGTCACTGTGTGGTCGCTGGAGAGCTGTCACACACACAGCTCTCCAGCGACCAACGATGCCGAGGTCCCCGGATATCCAGGGTAAACATCGGGTTACTAAGCGTAGGGCCGCGCTTAGTAACCCGATGTTTACCCTGGTTACCAGTGTAAATGTAAAAAACAAACAAACACTACATACTTACATTCCGGTGTCTGTCGCGTCCCTCGCCATAACCTTCCCTGCACTGTGTAAGCGCCGGCCGTAAAGCACAGCGGTGACGTCACCGCTGTGCTCTGCTTTACGGCCGGCGCTGACACAGTGCAGGGAAGCAGAACGCCGGGGGACGCGACAGACACCGGAATGTAAGTACGTAGTGGTTTTTTTTTTTTACATTTACACTGGTAACCAGGGTAAATATCGGGTTACTAAGCGCGGCCCTGCACTTAGTAACCCGATGTTTACCCTGGTTACCAGTGAAGACCGCTGAATCGGCGTCACACACGCCCATTCAGCGATGTCTGCGGGAGATCTAGCGACGAAATAAAGTTCTGGCCTTTCTGATCCGACCAACGATGTCACAGCAGGATCCAGATCGCTGCTGCGTGTCAAACACAACGATATCGCTATCTAGGACGCTGCAACGTCACAGATCGCTAGTGATATCGTTGTTAAGTTGTTCAGTGTGAAGGTACCTTTAGTCAGAACACAAAAAAAAAGTGACCCCCAAAATAAAATAGAATGTAAACAATACTGAAATCTACTGACATTGGCTTTATACTATGTCTTTTTTTGCAGATAAACATCCAGATGTTGGGGCAGTGGGTTTCGCGCATTTATGAGTGTGTACAGGGCATATAATGAACACCGAAACCTGCATTCAGTTTAGAACCGCTGACACCGATTGATAATGTGCATTGAAAGGTAATGACTACAAAGCATCCATTACATGGCAAGGGGCCACTGAAATGCAAAGGTGATAATTGTTCCCAGGGCACTTAGAGTCAGCAGACATCTTACTTATTTAAGTGATTGCTCCCATTATCGTGAGAACGAGAGCTTTCTTTTATACGTGAAAATCCTTGTAAGTGATGGGCTATCTAGGCAGATAGAGTAGTGGGGTCTTCTGTAGGACATTCTCATTCTACACCAATGTGGTGTACATGATACAATGTACAAGGCACAATGCAGGGACATACATCAGGAAACAACAAAAACAAGGATGAATCTGCATAGGCATACAATAAAAAATGAGCTGGACACCCCTGTAGGAACACTTCTCTAGACCTGGACACAATATGGCAGATCTAAAAGTTCTAATATTGAAAAGTCATTTTAGCAGTGACAGAGAAAGAAAAATCTGGGAGTTCAAGTTGATAAATATGTTTCAATCTCTAACACTAGGACTCATTTTGACACCTGGATTCATGACTTCTGACATGGACACAGTTCACAACTCCTCAAGAAGGTCTTCAAACCTCTAATAGAACACTTCCATCTCATCTGCATGTATAACAAAAACCTTAATTTGATCTCCTTGTTGCCATCTTTTCTCAGTAATTCACTTGTAATATAGCCTGATGAAGGGGACTTTTGAGCTCTGAAAGCTTGCAAATGTACCGTAATTTCTCTGGTTAGCCAATAAAGGTATCACTCCCTTTTCTCAATTTTTGGGACATAAGTATCTACATCTTCTTGGAGAACAAAAGGATCAGGCATTTAAACTGTTTGATCCTGATCTCCTTCAACATCATTTAGTCTACGTTCACATGTCCAGAACAGATTTGGCAGCAATCAGTTTACAACAAAAAAGTTGTTTTTGTCCAGCTAAAAAACGGATTTCAACTGGATCCATTTATATTTTAACATTGAAGTCTACAGAAAACTGATCAGATAAAAACCGATTTGTTTGGAAACTGAGAAAATGCAAAAAACGGATTCTTTGGCTGGGTTCCCATTGCGTTATGGGACCGCGTTAAACGGACAGCGTTGCACGGCGAAATTAACGCCGTGCAACGCGGCCGTTAACGCGCCCATTCACGCTAATGGGAACGCGCTACACTAGCGCGTGCCATGTTCGGCACGCGCTAGCGACGCGCCGGAGATTCCTGGTGCGCCGCGGACGCTGCTTGCAGCGTCCGAGGCGCGCCCGCGGTCCGTTCCCCGCTCTCGCAGATCGGGGATCTGCGAGAGCGGGGACGTTACCGCGACCCCGAACGCGGCCCCATAAAAAACATTGCGTTAGCGCAATCCGCTAGCGCTAAACGGATTGCACTAAACGCAATGTGACCCAATTAAGGGATCAATTTTCTATAGATTTCAATGCTAAAAAAATGAATCCAGTTGAAATCAGTTATATTTAAACTGATAAAGTCTTGTCCGCACAACTTTACTGTCAACAGATTGCTGCTGAATCTGCTCTAACTGATGACTACTGGACTTGTGCACATAGCATTATCTTGGGAGAGTTGGGAGGACCCCTACACACTAAATCTATATGGTGACCCTAACTGGTTTCACAAATCTACGTTGTGTCCAAGTACAGACTGGCCATGAGTCTCTTGACCAGAACTCAACAGCTTTAGGCCTCTTTCACATTTCCGTCGGTACGGGCCTGTCGCAATGCGTCGGGCCGACGGACGTTGTGAATTCTTTGTACGACGTGGGCAGCGGATGCAGTTTTTCAACGCATCCGCTGCCCATTCTGCAGTCCGGGGAGGAGGAGGCGGAGTTTCGGCCGCGCATGTGCTGTCGAAAATGGCGGACGCGATGCACAAAAAAAGTTACATTGAACTTTGTGACGACGGTCCGCCAAAACACGACGGATCCGTCGCACGACGGACGCGACGTGTGGCAATCCGTCTGCGAGCACATTTGCAGGATCCGTTTTTTGCCCTAAACGACGGATTGCAAATGACGGAAGTGTGAAAGAAGCCTTATTTGTCCAGAGACCCATAGCTAGTCTGGGCATTGCGTTCAGTATCCATCCTTGAAATACACCCAGCCTTACACTGATAGGCAACCTATTGAATTTTACCAGTAGCAACACCACATAGGTTTAGGGAAAATGGCCGATCTGGTCATTGCTATAGCCCATGTGACCCAGCAACCCACTTGCACACTCAAGACATTGTGAGTGGTGCAGATGGGTTTAAAGAGAACATGTCCACACAATTTGCTAATATGAAGTTAAGACATGGCTGTAATGGCGCTATAACCCAGATTAAATTGATACCTTTGGTGAAGAAATCCGCCTTGTGGTTGTTCTTTAATCACCATTTGATGTTTTCTGCCATTAGATTTCGGTGCAAAGGGGCCAGACTGTTCATGGGGTCTACTCCTCGCTGTGGTTTCCCCGACCACCTGCCTATCTACGGTTTGTGAATGACCTTCCTCTGCCGACATCTCAGCAGTGATCTGTCATTCACAGACCGGAGGCAGGCGAAGGGGCCGCAGAATCACAGACAGGGAGGAAAAGACATAATTAGTAGAAAACTTCAAATTCTGATTACAGAATAACAATGGTGGATTTCTTCATTTAAGGTATCAATGTAATCAGTATGACAGCGCCATTACAGCCATGGGCTTACTTTACATTACAAAATGGTTCTCTCTAACAGGAGGGCTCTCTTCACCTCAGTAAGACCACTTAGATCCTGGAATTACTATTGACTGCCGAGTCAGAGCGTTACATAGCCGGGATCACAGATATTTCTTCTCTCTGCAGGCAGAGCGCGGTATCAGCTGGCTCCTGCAGAGGCCCGGCACCATCAAATCGCCAAAATAGTGGATCACTGTCTCAGTGCTACATGCCATTACAGTGCAGGGTGAGAAGGGGTTAAAAATATCTCAAAATTATTCTCAGCAAATGGTAGGAGACAACTATCAAACCATGCGCAGACAAACTCCACAGTTATATGCGATAATATCTCTCCCTACTTTTTACATTATAATCTAAGCTAATAAAATTCATATATTCAAAACTGGTAATGATAAAATACCGCGAAGGATGAAATTTAGGATTTACACTTATCTCAGAACTGCAGACCAAAATATGAGCCAGATTTATCCTCATTCCTACAGAATCACGGCTCTGCTTCAGGGCATATGCTCTCATATCTTACACAGTTAGAGAACTACAAAATAGTTCAACCAATTCTTGCAGGAATAATTTGAAATGCTAGTAAATACGTTCAATATGCATTTAAATTACAAAAATTCTCACTAAATTGGGAAACAAAATTACATACAGTAGGTCAGCATTTCATACTATATACTCCGTGTTCACTTCCATTATAAAGTCCCATGGCGATATTCAGTTACGGTAGGTAATATCTGGTGACTCTTTAGTGTCTGATGGGCCGGTCTTTCTAATATTGTAAAATAACAGGTGGAATCATGCTGTAATGGAAAATTCTCCTTATGACCCTACTTTATTTAGGTATGAATTACATCTGTTACAGTAGATTCAGCTTTGTTGACTTTTTTTTTTTTTTTATAAAGAAAATGCTGGTTTGTACTTTTGCGATTTCACAATTTCTACCCAATTTGTGCAAGAGAAAATGAAAGATCTGAATATAACTCCCAGCAATTATTTATCAGCTGTCAGACTGTTCATTTCCTTTTCAAACTTACGGTATGTGAATTTCTCAAGAAACACTATATAGGTAACTTGCCGAGCATGAACACTGGTAACTGCAGGGACACAAGTTACAGCTCGTAGGGAGCAGTTACCTGACCTTGACTAGACGGAAGGACATTGCACATAAACAGGTGAAATGTTACCTGGAATCACTCCTACCTGGAATCACTCCTACAGTAATTCTAGACAAATGACCAACTCTCAGCAGGAAGGTCAGGATAAGCAGATATACAAGCCTACCTGCCCATAAACAGAAAAGAACAAGACATAAGAGAAAGCTCATATACTTGTAAACAAGGCGTAATATAAAGTATGTACGGTATTTCAACAACACCATTAGCTTAAAACCTCCCAAAAGTGGACATTAGACCAAAACATCAGAAACCAATGTTCAAATAGTTTATTAAAAATAAATTTAAAGTAAAAAAAAAATGGAGAAACTGACAAAATAATTCACAATAAATATCACAGTGCATAAAAGCGCATCATATAGGGTACAGATCAAATAAACATACTGGAGAATGATATCCAAAGAGACAAACCTATAGGTGCACATATGTATCATGAGTGGTCTAAAAAGACCAAATAAAGTGCATAAAAAGTCTCTGAGCAAATACTGATACCAGTGTAAAGATGATCCGTAGTTCCCCTGGATTCCAGCTCCAACGTACGTTTCGCCACCGTGGCTTTTACAAGGAGTCTTGAAATAAATATATATTTGAACATTGGTTTCTGATGTTTTGGTCTAATGTCCACTTTTGGGAGGTTTTGATCTAGTTTGTGGGACATTATGTAATGAGTTCTGCTCACTGAGTTGTGTATTGAACACTATTCGCTTGTATCATTCACACGCCATGTTAACACACATCCAATTTACCAATATCTTTCACATTGTTAATACCAAGGCAGGACTTTTATATACCAAATATTTAAAGATAATAATCAAATGACTGATGAAAGTTGTTAAGCAGAACACAATGGCCTTGATTGATCAAATCTGGTGTAAAACATTTTGAAAAGTCACAATATTTTTGTGTACTGCAATGTCGGGCAAAACTTTGAAACTTTTTGGTATTTTCAGGCAGTTTCGGCCATCTGCTCCAAAGAGAGCAGAGCTGGGGTGCGAAAGGGTATGGCAACACCAGCTCGTCCAAATCAGACATGTCACTCGAAGCAAGGATCATCAAGCTACGACTTGCCTGACACATCATATGAAGAGAGCAATCATTGGAGAAGGACATCATGATCAGAAGAATAGACTGAACAAGGCGAAGAGGAAAACCAGCAACCCGATGGCATGATACTATTAAGATAACAGCAGAGAAGACGCTGGTGGACTCATCTAGGCTTGCACAAGATCGATAACCTGTCAAACACCATCGAAGACAAAAAAGACCGAAAGGACTGGTATTACCTCTGTGACGCAGTGACCACAGTTACAGCTAGGAAGCTCTGTGTGTGCGCTTCAGGATGCGCTTGGAGGCACAATTATGATGGTGAATTAGGGACTGGCATTATTGTAAATGGCCGGTATGTGTCGCAGAGGTCCTCTGCGCTGTAAGCCCAAAATGATATACCGTAGTTATTCTTGGACTTATAGTTCCACAAGGGTTTGTTGTGTTTACTTATAAGGGGGAACCAAAGAAAGAAATGGACACCAGAGCTAAAAATAACTAATTTATTAAAGAATATATTAAAATATTAATAGAACAACAATAATGAAAATAGTAGTAAACGATGCAAGAGAAAAGGGAAGGCAACACATTAGTGCCACGTACAGATAGCCACACCGAAAATATAAATAAGCAGAAAAAATGTGTAAGCTACTCCTGTCATATAAGGTTTTTTAAAGATAGTAGATATAAACAGTTTAATATGTAACATACATGGAAGGGGTAAAGAAACTACCAACCATATAAGAAAACAATGATAACCAATAAATATATGAAAAAAAAACTTTAAACGGAGTGAATCTCTCATAAGAACAGAGCTAGATAAACCAGGGCTAAATATAGAGGGAGGTTCATATATAGCAAGGTGCAGAGTGCAGCGTATAAATAAATATATAAAGGGGAAAATCCCATACAATAGAAAGGCTGTATAAATAATAGCAATAATAGCCTATGAACCAACCTGTAGCTGTACGTGGAAGAGGAGACCCCGACGCGCGTTTCGCACAATAGCTTCCTCGGGGGGAGGTTAAAAAACCTTATATGACAGGAGTAGCTTACACATTTTTTCTGCTTATTTATATTTTCGGTGTGGCTATCTGTACGTGGCACTAATGTGTTGCCTTCCCTTTTCTCTTGCATCGTTTACTACTATTTTCATTATTGTTGTTCTATTAATATTTTAATATATTCTTTAATAAATTAGTTATTTTTAGCTCTGGTGTCCATTTCTTTCTTTGGTTTTTGTATATGTGTTATGGCGGAGCATATGTGGTATTTGCCCTAAATAGTTGGTTTACTTATAAGGGGGGTTTATAGGGTTAGTCAGAGAGCTGGGCGTTAATTGACTAACCACACATGCACCGCCCATCCATGGAAGGTGGTTACAACCATATAATGTGACTGAGGTCTGGTCACATGATCAGAGTGTGTGGACCTGAATGGTTCAGACTCAAGTCCTGGAAGGTCTGTGTTGCAAGGTCCCAGGTGGGGATAAACTTCCTGAAGAGCACGTGGTGAGACATTGGACCTGGTGTCCTGGTTGTTGGACGAATGTCCTGAATAGCACCCGGACAGGCCACATGTGTGTGCAGAGCCTTGGACGTCCCTACACTGAGAATGGACTGATGTGGAGTTAGCCTGTGGAGCAGGAGCTCCTGAGAGGTAACCCCGGGTATGGGGAAAGAACTATGTGCACTGTCAAAGAACAGTTACTGAACGGCGCGGTCACCCGGTGGCTGGAGACAGGCTTGACTAGTGAATACTTTGTAAAGCCATACGTGATGAAGTAATGGACTATGTATAAGCCGGCGATACGCAACCTGGCTTACGGAGCGGTTTATGACGTTTCAATAAACCGTATGGAATGTTTTGTGTGAAAAAACCATCCCTGACTACATTAATCCGCTGCCAAGCGACTGTTCCCCAACACAAACAGTAGGCGCAACACCACACCTCCAAGACAGGTGACAACAAGGAAATTAATATGGTAGTAAATTTATTGTCAAAAAAACCTTACTGACTGTGACCTATCGGTTCTAAATAAGGGTTTTTCCTTTAGTCCACGTTAATTGGTTTAAACTTGAGACTGCACTGTACACATTCTTTAGGAGTATAAAACTGAAACATTATTATTTATTATTATTATAGCGCCATTTATTCCACGACACTTTACATGTGAGGAGGGGTATACATAATAAAAACAAGTACAATAATCTTAAACGTTACAAGTCACGACTGGTACAGGAGGAGAGAGGACGCTGGTACTCAAATAAGTCTAATGAAACTGAGAATATGGATTCTGATTTTGCTTTTAAACTATTTAATCTTTCAAAAACAAGTAACTTTATACCACCGGTTAATGTACCTGCAATATATGCATTTATTTCTGCTGTTAATGATGATGTTAATCCATTTAAACAAACTTGCATAAAAAGTGGTTATAAAAAGCCTAACCTAACTTGTGCAGAAAATACTGCACTATGTGAACTGACCTATGACAGCGACACCACCATCCCACCTGCTGATAAGGGTGGTGGTGTCGTCGTCATGGATACCAGAGACTATAATTCAGAGAGAGTGACAGCTATCTGATCATAATGTTTATAGTAAACTAAATAGTGATCCTAAATTTAAGATTATGGAAAAGATCAAAATTATACTAGACAAAGATAAGATGGATGGGGTGATAGATGATTACTAGCATAAATACCTATTGACTGAACATCCTGTCCCACCTGTCATATACACACTCCACAAAATACACAAGTCTCTACACAAACCACCGGGACGCCCGAAAGTATCAGGTAGTGACTCCATTTTTAGCCAAATAGGCATATTTCTTAAAGTACTATGTCCTTTAGCCAAACATACATACTCTTAGTACTATGTCCTTTAGCCAAACATACATACTCTTAGTACTATGTCCTTTAGCCAAACATACATACTCTTAGTACTATGTCCTTTAGCCAAACATACATACTCTTAGTACTATGTCCTTTAGCCAAACATACATACTCTTGTGCAGGATACAACTGACCTTTTGTGTAAAATCAAAGATCTCCAGTTTAATGATTAAATAGTTTTAGCATCATTTCATGTAGTTTCACTTTATACTTCCATTAGTCATAAGGGCCTGGTTGCTATACATAGGAAGCTGTGTACCAGGGCATATAGAAAACGGTCTATTGAGTTTATTTTACAACTACTGGAAGTGGTTCTTAGGAACAATTACTTCCTTTTTGGTGACACTTTTTACCAACAAGATCGGGGTACCGCCATGAGTGCGAACATGGCACCAGCTATGCAAATTTAACTATGCTGGCCATGGAGAAGGAACTTGTCTGCGTATCACCCCACATCCAGAAAGTTTTGGGGTGGTGGCTGTACATAGATGTCTTCCTCCTATGGTGCGGCACAACATCTGAACTTCACTTGTTTCATACATTTTTTAATAATTTGGATAGGGATATACAATTTACCCTGGTATACTCGAAAAATTAGATCTAATTTCTTGATGTGCTGGTTAAACAGTTAAATCAGAAACTATCCACTGAACTGTACACTAAATCAAAGTGTAAGAACAACATTTTGCAAAATGATCGCATCCCTTCCCTACAGCCAATACCAGCGGGATAAAAGAATAGTGAGTGATGAAAATATAATGAATACTACTATGGATTGGATAACATTAAAGTTTAGACAGAGAAACTATCCTAAAAAATTTTGAAAAATGGACTAAAAAAGTAAATATTATGACTCAGGACTATTCTTATTTAAAAAAAAAAAAACGGAGAATAAAGTCAATAAAAGGACTCTCTTGATTACCACTTTCTGTGAAGAAAGCGATAATATTGTCAAGATTATTAGACGCCATTGGCCTATGTTAGGTAAATGTCTTCCGAATGTGGAGGAATACCAGTCCCCTCCTATTGCTTCCATTAAGAGAGCAAGGAACATAAATGATAGACTGGTACGGTCTGATATCGGCAGTTAGAGAACGCAGGTACAAACTTATTTGACCGGTAGACAGGCTATGGGTTGTTTTCCTTGCTTGAATTGTGTATACACGAGTATGTTGAAGGTCTCCTCCTTTCAGGACCCTATAACTGGAGAAACTTACACTATAAATCACTACTTGACATGTACATCTGAATATGTTGTGTATCTGTTGCAGTGTCCTTGTAATTTGTGGTACATAAGCGAAACCACTTGTGATTTCAAAGCCCGCATTAATCAGCATAGATATACAATAAGGAAAAAGAGACTTGACTTACCCGTCCCCAAACATTTCGCCGATATCGGACACACAGAAAAACAACTTAGATTAAGCATTATAGATCGTGTTCTAATGGTCAGACGGGGAGGTGATAAAACTAAGATATTAAGAACTAAGGAACTCGAAAGCATCTTCAGATTCAAGACTTTAAGACCCAATGGGTTAAACGCACAGTTTAAATTATATAGTACATTATAGAGGTTGTTTGCTCTTCTATTTCTGCTCATAACAAACCCCTTGTTCCATGGTTGTAGTATGTTTATATGTTTACATGTTTTTATGTTAACATGTTTTTATTTATTTCTATTATTTTTTATAGATTCAGAAATAATGAACGAAGATCTGGATTTAGGACTCATCCCACTGGCTTCTTTTGATATATCACATTGTAGTAACAATTTGCACATTGTTTACACTGCCTATTGCACTATTTGTACTTTATTTGTATTCTATGCAGAAGATTGACTATACACTGTCACTGGTATTTGAATATCATGACATTTTTTGCACGATATTCCTTAATTATTGTATATCTTAAACAACAATTATGTAAATGTATACACCTATAAAAGGTGGAAATGGTCATCTGTTTGTTGCTTGAAAACGGCTGGCATTCTGGGCCAAAACGTTGCCACTTTGGGCTATTAAATAGCACTTTTTTTCACCTTTAAACTTGTGTGCTGCCTCCGTTTTATGAGATATATCAGCCCAAACAGCCATCAAAGTGTAGATAATTTTTGGGTCCCTAACCTGATAAGTCACCTCTCCTGGGCTGAAACGCCTACAATTTATGGGGAAGGAAGGAACTAGCTACTTAAAATCACCCTAGCCTGATGGGAGTAGGAGTGCACGTCATAGGCGTTTGCTACAAACCGAAAAACTGACCAGCACACCCAAGTTAGTATGTAAAGGTGCCAGCGAAGACAATTTTAAGAAAAAAAAAATGTATCTGCACTCTGAGACACTAAGAATATTACAAAGGAAATGTGTCATCTTTAACTTTAGCCCTTTTATAGATTACTAGATTGTGGCCCGATTCTAACGCATCGGGTATTCTAGAATATGCATGTCCCCGTAGTATATGGACAATGATGATTCCAGAATTCGCGGCAGACTGTGCCCGTCGCTGATTGGTCGAGGCAACCTTTATGACATCTACGTCGATACTGTGCCCGTCGCTGATTGGTCGAGGCGAATTCGCGGCAGACTGTGCCTGTCGCTGATTGGTCGAGGCCTAACGCATCGGGTATTCTAGAATATGCATGTCCCCGTAGTATATGGACAATGATGATTCCAGAATTCGCGGCAGACTGTGCCCGTCGCTGATTGGTTGAGGCAACCTTTATGACATCGTCGCCATGGCAACCATTATGACATCATCGTCGCTGTGCCCATCGCTGATTGGTCGAGGCAACCTTTATGACATCATTGTCGCCATGGCAACCATTATGACATCATCGTCGCTGTGCCCATTGCTGATTGGTCGAGGCCTGGAGGCCTCGACCAATCAGACGCGGGATGTCTACGTCCTTTATGACATCATCGTCGCTGTGCCCGCCTGGCGGCCTCGACCAATCAGAGACGCGGGATTTCTACGTCGATACTGTGCCCGTCGCTGATTGGTCGAGGCCTGGTGGCCTCGACCAATCAGAGACGCAGGATTTCCAGGACAGACAGACAGAAAGACAGACAGACGGAAAAACCCTTAGACAATTATATATATAGATTTCATCTTTAACTTGCTTAACTCTTCACAATAACAGTAATTTTGACCAGGGGTGTCCAAACTTTTAGATGCCACTGTATAGCACAGAAGGATAAAAAACTAACTGATCAATATCCATCAGTTCTGCATACTGGCGATTTCTCAGCAGCCCGTGCGAAAAAAGATGTTTACCATAAAGTTTATTACAATGCAATAAAAAATACAAGGAAACAAGAAAGGGCTTATTGCAAAAAGTGGAAATACCAGAGCCCTGCAGCCAAAGTAACAGCTGATCTCTGAAAAGAACATTCCTCTCCTAACAGATACGTCAACGCCTTTATTACAAAACCCACAAATGCTCACATGCACAACCGTTCATTTATGCCATCCGAGAATAATAAAACATGGCAGAGCTTGGCTATCTGGAGAAGACACCGAGCTGCTGAATTCTGCACCATTTCCTACTAGAGAGCATAACAGAGAAAACATTCTTAATTCAGAAAGATTTGCCAATTTTCTTTAATAAAGGCACGCAACCAAGAAAACACATTTTCAGTACCAACCGTCTTGAGTAGATGTTGTGCTTCTAGAATCTAATGGGGTCTAAAACAAACGTAAAGCCCCCTTATTTCAGCACACTGCAACAGCCTTTTGGATGATCCTAGACTAACAGTACGTTACATGCCTGCATGAACAGAAAATGCCACGGCAAAGAAAAAGTTCCAACAATATGGCCCACTACACTACAGATTAGTGATCTCGGCAATCTGGCTCTCCAGATGCTGCAAACGCCTAAAACTTGAAGCAAGTTCTGAAACAGATGGAGATCCACAGCACAGAGGACACTTCTCTGGATTATCCTGCTAGCAATGACACCAGGAGACATGGAAGATCCTGAGCTCCTGTCTGAGGAAAGTTTGCATTTGTATTTCTTTAACCAGAAGAAAGGAGGTAAGAAATGGAAGACACTACCGTGTGTGTTTCAGTTGTGCTTGGCATTCAGTGTGAACATAGTATCAATCATCACATACAAAGCTGCAAACACCACAAGGGTAAGACTTCCCTTCTTAAAAATTATGGAACTTTCTTCTGCATGTGACCCATTATGCCCATGTGATTTCATAACATTCCTCACATTGAAATGCGTGTAAGAGTAGGTGGCTTCCCATCATGTTCCACAAGATGGAGTCCAATTATCCTAACCATATAACCTCAGCAATATCACAAATACTTTTACTTGATCACACACTGTGGAAAGAGCTTCCCAAACATATTCTACAGAATGAAGGCCTCCATACACAAACCAAAGTCAACTAAACCCATGGACACTGCCCGACAACTAATGTGTATGGGGGTCTAACCGTTTATCCCCCGGCAAATAATATATGGCGACAGAAGGGTTCAGCTTGATGAAGGCAGATCCTTTAGTTCTCTGGGAAATAAGCCAGTGCCAGAAGAGATGAACAGTGGTTCTCTTATAGAAAACACAGAAGTGCTCAACTAAGTCAATTATTCCGGTGTGTGTGGGTGTCTAGAGAAAAGATGGCCATCAGCTGATCAACAGTTTAGTCAACAGCTATCTAATGTGTATTGCCGTAAGGGATCACTACTCAGATTCAAATGTACATTACTGAGTGAAAAATTTGGGATGTAAAAATCTAACCTGAGGCAAGTGATGTAGTCCTGACTAAACGGATTCAGACGAGAACGGCTTGTACTGAGCTGACGCACTGGGATAATTTCATATCCTAATTTACCACTACATTTCCTTAATTACAAAACAGAATAAAATCAAGTCAAAAACAAAGCTCTCCGGGGTCATCTGGAAAACAAACGCAACTAAAGGCATTTAACAGATGGATTCAGACCAGAGCTTCCACTCATTCATTATACCCCTCTTTCCCATTGTAACGGGGTGCACTAGCACGAAATATGTATCCTAATATACATTCTAATTTTATGTTTAGCTCAGAAAAGCGCTCCGCGTACAAGCTGAAAGTGTCTGTAGGCTTCTACTATGGGATAGAAGCTAAGAATGTGCTTCTGGACAGTCTAGTTGGTATGTGCTCTACTGCAGAAAAGATCAATGTACAAGAGTAAGGTAGCCTACGTTAGGATGGCACCTAAAAAAAAAAATGCATATTTATCAGATGCCATATGAGACCATGGGTGACGAATGTCAATATTTATCAAGGTGCAGGAAAAACTTATATGTCAGGAAAAGGGATCACCCCATTTGCAAGGTTGAGCACTAAAAATGGCAGGTGCTCAGACGTCTGTGGCACAGACACAAGCTGCACAGTGACACCAACAAAGAAGAACGTGGTATCCTCCTGTAGCAATAAATGGCCAGTGAACGAGACTGTACAAAAGGCTTTACAGATCTTAGTTTACAGAAAACCTTTGTGGTAACCACAGTTCTTCCAGTCTTAATGACATGAAGGCTACCAAGTGATTTTCCCCAATTGCTAGCCAGGGAACAGTCGTAACTAGGGATGGGCGGACACCTGTATGTTAGGGTCCAGTGGATTCAGCACCTTCCAGGTTGAAAGCTGTTTATCGGGGGATTACGGCGTGGGACAGAACGACAGACAGGTGAGGGATAGTGCTGTTTTTTTTATATATTTTGTTTTATTACAGGAGACGAGGGATTCAATGGAATTAGGCGTCATACTCACCTAACAGTGCTTGATATTTTTAAACAAAAAAAAGTGTTTTGTTGTATTTCAAATAAAAGACTTTATTTTGGCAGTGTGCTTATTTACCATACAACTATAGGATTACTAATATATAGGTGTCTTATAAATGCCTCTCCAGCCATGGGCTTGATGTCACCAGACAATACAAAGGTAACATCAATCCCACAAATATGAACCCCACTTGCCATCACTATAGGGCAAGTGGGAAAAGCCCGGCAAAGTGCCAGAAATGGCACATCTAATAGATGCACCTTTTTTGGTCGGCTGCGGGCTGCTATTTTTAGGCTATGGGGAGCCATTACCCATGGCCCCTTTCTAGCCTGAGAATACTAGCCCCAGCAGTCAGCTCTAGCAAGGTTGGTTATCAAAAATGGGGGTGCCCACGTCAGTTTATTTTTTTTAATTATTTATTTTAATAACTTAAAATGGAGTGGGGACCCCTTTATTCTTGATAACCAAGCCTTGCTGAAGCTGACAGCTGAGAGTTGTAGCTCCCAGCTGTAAGTTTTCCCTGGCTGGTTATCAAAAATACATGGTGTTACGGAACCACTCAGCACCCAGAATATGTTGTGCAGTTATGTGTATGTATAATAGGTTCCATGTGAGATGCATGTTCCTAATGCATCAGCCCACAGGCTGCGCCCCTGGGCAGAGGGGACATGATATTCCCCTTTTGTCCTCCCCCCACCTTTGTAATTCCCACAGTAAATATCGGCAGGCTCCGGCCACCTGCGGCTATTGTAATGCATGTCTGGCCTGCCGCTTTTCTATTGGCCTGCCCTCTGTATCTGTGTGATATATTCTGTGTCCTGTGAGTAAAGTTTTGTCAGACTGGAAATACATGGAGAAGCAGTGATCTTTTATATGCGCCCATGTAACCAAACATTTCCTGCCAGCGTCCTTCATTCAGACTCCAGCCAAAGCAGAGTGGACCTCCTGAAACACGGGGTGGTACTGAAAGAAGAGAAGATTTGGAGCTCCATAAAATATATTCAAAATCCAGAATTTTGTACCCATGATTAAAAATTGCAAGAAGACTGCGTGCCATTGAGTGTCCAATGCCTAAAAGGTAAAGACACCATCCAGGGATAAACGTAGGATAACCTTATTTCATCTATGCCAACCGCTAGGTTGTGCTCTACCGTTGTATGTCACGAGTTACAGGGGGAAAAAATGGTCACGTATTCATCTCCAGCCTCATGACTGGTCATAACATTCTCTAAAGAACATTATTTCTATGGGCTAATTATAGAAAGCAAACAACCCAACTGTTCAAGAAACTTAATTACAACTTCTAATTTAGCAGGCATTAAAACCCTGAGGGGCCATGTAGAGAACCGTGTGCTGGAACCCAGTCATGGATCACATGCTACGCTTTCTGGACTATTGTATATAGTGCGCGTTCACACCTGAACTCAGATTATTGGCCCTCTCTGGGCCCCACTATGTGTCCGGTTGAGTATTATGCAGGACTTGGTTCCCCATGCTCAAATCTATAATAATAATCAATGGAGCCCCCCCTGCTTCAGTTTCCATCAGTCAGACAATGGATGCATTTTGGATATTAAAGGGAGTGTCACGTCTGAAATGCATATTCAGATTTAAATGAGGGAACTTCTATACACCCTGGGGCACTGGACACCGTTACGCACTTAAGGTACCGTCACATTAAGCGACGCTGCAGCGATTTAGACAATGAGCCGATCGCTGCAGCGTCGCTGTTTAGGTCGCTAGGAGACGTCAAACACGGCAACAGCAGAACGATGCAGGAGCGATCCGGTAACGTACTTATCGTTCTCGCTGGTTGTTAGCACCATGAAAAAACATTGCAGGCATCGTTGCTTTTGCTGTCAAACATGACGAATCACGCCGACCTGACGACCAAATAAAGTTCCGGACTTCTAGCTCCGACCAGCAATGGCACAGCGGGATCCTGATCGCTGCTGCGTGTCAAACACAACGAGATCGCTATCCAGGACGCTACAACGTCACAGATCGCTGTCGGTCGTTGGAAAGTTGCGCAGTGTGAAGGTACCTTTAGATTTGTATATCCAAAACTGGCCCAAGGGGCGAACGCTGCCTAAACTCCAATCCCTGTCCCAGCGCATGTGCCCTGACTCTGGCGGTGCTCAGCAGCGTGCACACAGTGTCAGGGAGAGCTCACGCTCAGTGTTGCTCCTCTGAAGCCCCTCACTACAATTTAGAATTTATAGAGCGGCAGCCACAGACTGACAGGAGCTGCAGAACATAACCACACCTCTGTGGTGCGTACCTGCCCTGACAGTCACTGGCCAAGCACAGCAGTGCGCAGTAACAGGGGTCTGAGCTCAGGCAGCACTTGCTCTTGGCAAGCAAGTGCTGTCAATCAAGATCAGTGCTGGATATGGAAATTGGAGGGCGTAACAGTGGGCTCAGTCGCCCAGGTTACATTCAAGCACATTCATTTGCATTTAAAATAAAACTCATTTGATTTGAAACTAGAACACAAATCTATATAACTGATATGATTTTTATAGGGGCTAAGATCACTATATATAGCTTTAAAGTATCTGAACTTACTGGGTGCAGAAGTTGTGACCCAATCAGAGTTCTTCGGTGTAGCAGAGTTGAGAAAGTTTACCCTGCCAACACCAGGCAACGTAGGTTCAATTATGTATATGTACATGTTATGTATATGTTCAATATATTTTGTCTTTTATGTGACTAAGCACTGCATTCCATGTTTGTATTTCTGTATGTACAATGTCTATTGACAGTGAGCTGCTTATCACAGGAGGGGGCGTGGTCAGATGACTTGGCATAAGGCAACTAGTCACAGCAATGATAATGTCCTAAAGATAAAACCTTCATTGTAAGTAAACAGCATAAGTGACATGTCACTCAGTGTTATCCTCTACCTCATGAAGTCCTCAGATTACACAGCAAAAACCTGCTGACAGATTCCCTTTAAAACTTCAGTCTGAGACAGACCCCAAAAAGTTTAGCTAAGATTATTTTATACACTTTTTACTGATGAATCTGGGATATTAGTGTTCTTTCTACATCAGTTTGTTGGACCACCACTGCTCAATTTGAGCTTAGCAGTCACGGGGGAGGTTCTAATCCGTGATTGTCTGATGTTTCAGTACATGCGAGTACATTTATATGGAAAAGGCTGGTCAGCTGTCCTGTTCAGCTCCTCCCGCTCCACAAAGTGCTGTCCATAGAGCGCAACGTGTACCATATTTAACAGATTATTATGAACCAAGTGTATTACTCTCCTTCTCACAGACGTAACCAAGAGAAGTGACCTGATCAATGAACTGTACAGATGGGTCTGGAGATTAATGCAGGCGCACGTACTGTTCAACCATGAACAGCAACAAATTGAGGCTGAAAGATCATGTGCCTCCCTCTCACCAACCCTTACTAATTAATTCATGATACAGCCATAACCTATGAACAATGCCTCCATATGCCCAATATAGACTTACCATACAGAATGCTTTACTTCTGCCCTAGATATTACCTAGCTTGACAAAACAACGAACTCATGGATGACAACCAAATCTGGGTTTGCAGCCAGACATCAACAGACAATTTTGTAGAAATTTATGAAAGATTCAATAGCACTACCCCTTTCTCTGTAAGGAGCGAGAAGTCGCATAAAACATCACCCTGACTGCCTACATGCGTGAAAAATACCGATGTAATGAATAAAATGAAATGCGCCAATTCACCTCCGTATGCCCAAAGCTCAACAATGTCCTCTATGGTAATATAGCGGTCATACACGCACACGAGTATGGGCCCAACGGCGCCTACCTGTGGATGGACGAGTGAAGCTTCCCTGAATCAATGGAACATGACGTAGATCCACCAGATGAGTAACTTCCCAGTCCGGATTGTGATATTCTGGTGCCATTTAGCTGTGCTTACTTAGACACGCTGAATATGAAAAAGACTGTCGCTCTCAACAAATGTGACGTCACTTGCCACAGCTTCTCCAGTGGGCGAAAACCATAATCCGTTATCCTGCATATTCAATGTCAATTTGTTAACTTCTGGATGATTTTTTTGCAGTTTGATCATAAAGTGGTCTAGTATTTTGTTATATAATCTTCTTAAGATTTTTTTTTTAGGTCCAGCTCATCGAAGCAATTTGTTCTCGCTAGTCTTCCTCATGGTGAAAGATCATGGAAAATGTTGCATAAATAAGCAAATATTTTTGCATATCTTCATGTGTTTCTTAAAATCAATTTTAAAGAAATATGAAAATATTTTTTGATCACTTATGATTTGTTATCGGAAAAATCCATTTATATTGGATCCATGACGAATAAGACGGATTTATCTTAAACAATTTCATAATAGAATCTTAAACACAAGGGCGGACATACCATTGGGGCAACCTGTGCAGCCATAGAGGGGCTTCAGAGGTAAGGGGTCCACATCTACCGCCAAAGCAGCATCTGTCACAGCCACAGACTGCCAATGGAACATTCAGGGCCCGATTGATCCGGACTGGCACTTTTCACGTGGTTCTTGATGAGGGGGAATGTGCTGGAGTCAGACGATCCTGATCAATGAAGAGGTGCCCGCCTCACCATGAATTAGGAGCATCTGACGAGTGGCGTACACCTCCCTGCCACCTCCACAAATCCAGTAACTGAATGGAGTGGGATTTTACAGCTTGTCATGAAAAAGACAAATATCACAACTTTACAGCTAGAAAATAACTACCGTATATAGCAAAAGCCTAAAGTAACATTTTTCTCAAGATTTTCTTTAATGAACCCACAGAGGTAAAACATAAATCCAAGCTGGAAATGTACCCAGACTACAGACACATAGCAGAATTTAATAGCAGAATTTGAGATCTGAGTCTGTAGATTTAAATATGACCGGTCCCTAGCTCCAAGGTGGCCATTTTCTGCTCTTGTTGTATTCCTGCTGCTGACCTGAATAGGGATATGGGCTTTTTGTGATTTGTGTGTTACATTTTTTGGCCTTAACCAAAGATGGAGGATTTGCTGAAGGATCCTCTGGGGCGTGTCTTTAATCTGCTTTGCATTATTACCCTGTAAGCACTGTCCCCTTGTTAGAAACCATAAAAAGTGACACAAAATAAAAAAGGTTAACATCTCTGGAACCATATGGCTATTTAAAAAAAATAAAGGCAACGGAATACTCAAAGGAATAACACGAAAAAAAAGTCACTTTTGACCTGGTGACAAGTCCACAAAAAGTCCTGTTTCAACCTGTTTTTATCTGGTTAGTGCTAGAGATCTTTTGTGACACTTTTTGTTCCTTCCCGCACCCATTTCAATAAAGAATATCAACAGAACGGACTGAAAGAGGAAGAGCGACAGGAACGCCGCCAGTTACTCTCCAGTAGGATAGAAAATTAAATAGAAGTTTAATGGCACAGAAAATTGATAAATGCTTTCCGCTTGTATTCAGATCAAGTAAAATCAGCAGAAACAAACCTAATCATATATCACAAAACCGGCTGCTTTATGTACAGCGCTGGGCAAGTACCCTAACAGGGCAGAGGAACCCGAGACTTTCCCCATATTCTCCATTGTTCACCACTCCGGAGCAATCATTAAAACCTCTCACAGATGTTAGAAATGTATCAGATCTTGTTCGGTAAAAATGCAACAGCCATATATGCAAAGTGAAGAAGATGCTACGGGGACAATTCAGAAGTGATATTAATGGGGTCTTATGTGCTTTTCAGTGTGTACTTAGCTCTTATTTGTTCGGGTATGTGCCTATGATCAGGAAGTAGCAGCGCTTTGGATGCAGCTTATGTTCGCTGCGTTGCAGTCACGCAGGTAGATGCGCATGTGTACGTTGAACCGAACGGATTTACCTCATCCAATATATTCTACTGTGGAAATTTCTGATGCGGAGACGTTAGAATTTGACATGCTGCAGCTTGTAAACCCGCAGCGCAGGTGAAATTACGCAGTGTCAGATAAGTCCCGTCCACCGTGCTTGCACTGTACAGCGCATCGTTTGCGCAAGTGAGCAGCATCCAAAGCGCTGCTATTCCTGATCGCGGGCACGTTCCCTCAGTGTTGTTTCATGCTACAAACAATGGGTTAATGTTACGCTTACATAGCAGATGTAATCATTAACTGAATGGCAGACAGACCTCATCAGGCGGCAGGATGTATCTATGGAGAACCGAACATTAAGTGACCAAGTGACTTTTGAGGGATGCATGGAGTTTGTACAGTTCTGTACCAAGGAGCTTAAGGAAAGAAGAAAAATGGCGATTTTTCTTCTTTCCATACATGTACACACACAGTGGGGAAAATAAGTATTTGATACACTGCATATTTTGCCAGATTTTCCCCACCTACAAAGAATGGAGAGGTCTAATTTTTATCGTAGGTACACTACAACGGAGTGAGAGACAGAATATACAAAAAAAAAAAAAAAAACACAGAAAATCAGATTGTATGATTTTTACATAATTAAATTGCATTTTATTGCATGAAATAAGTATTTGATACAATAGATAAACCCTTAATATTTGGTACAGAAACCTTTGTTTGCAATGACAAAGGCCCTGGCTATGTGTTGAGTCATTGCCATGCTGGAAGACCCAGTCACGACCCACCTTCAATGCGCTTACTGAGGAAAGGATGATGTTGGCCAAAAAAATATCATGATACCCCATCCATCTCCCCTTCAATACAGTGCAGTTGTCCTGTCCCCTTTGCAAAAAAGCCTCCCAAAGTATGCTTCCCCCACCATGCTTCACTGTTGGGACGGTATTCTTAGGTGCAATAATACAGGTAATGAGTGCAGAGAAGGAGGGCTTTTTAATGAAAAACGGGTGACAACCAGAATTCTTGCTGGTTGGTAGGTGATCAACTACTTATCTCATGAAATAAAATGCAAATTAATTCTTTACAAAAAAAAAAAATTATACAATTGAAATGTTCTGGATTTTATTTTTTCTATTCTGTCTCAAAGTTGCAGTGTACCTACAATAAAAATTACAGATCTCTCCATTCTTAAATACTTATTTTCCCTGCTGTACAGGTCCTTCTCAAAAAATTAGCATATAGTGTTAAATTTCATTATTTACCATAATGTAATGATTACAATTAAACTTTCATATATTATAGATTCATTATCCACCAACTGAAATTTGTCAGGTCTTTTATTGTTTTAATACTGATGATTTTGGCATACAACTCCTGATAACCCAAAAAACCTGTCTCAATAAATTAGCATATCAAGAAAAGGTTCTCTAAACGACCTATTACCCTAATCTTCTGAATCAACTAATTAACTCTAAACACATGCAAAGATACCTGAGGCTTTTATAAACTCCCTGCCTGGTTCATTACTCAAAACCCCCATCATGGGTAAGACTAGCGACCTGACAGATGTCAAGAAGGCCATCATTGACACCCTCAAGCAAGAGGGTAAGACCCAGAAAGAAATTTCTCAACAAATAGGCTGTTCCCAGAGTGCTGTATCAAGGCACCTCAATGGTAAGTCTGTTGGAAGGAAACAATGTGGCAGAAAACGCTGTACAACGAGAAGAGGAGACCGGACCCTGAGGAAGATTGTGGAGAAGGACCGATTCCAGACCTTGGGGAACCTGAGGAAGCAGTGGACTGAGTCTGGTGTGGAAACATCCAGAGCCACCGTGCACAGGCGTGTGCAGGAAATGGGCTACAGGTGCCGCATTCCCCAGGTAAAGCACCTTTTGAACCATAAACAGCGGCAGAGGCGCCTGACCTGGGCTACAGAGAAGCAGCACTGGACTGTTGCTAAGTGGTCCCAAGTACTTTTTTCTGATGAAAGCAAATTTTGCATGTCATTCGGAAATCAAGGTGCCAGAGTCTGGAGGAAGACTGGGGAGAAGGAAATGCCAAAATGCCTGAAGTCCAGTGTCAAGTACCCACAGTCAGTGATGGTGTGGGGTGCCATGTCAGCTGCTGGTGTTGGTCCACTGTGTTTCATCAAGGGCAGGGTCAATGCAGCTAGCTATCAGGAGATTTTGGAGCACTTCATGCTTCCATCGGCTGAAATGCTTTATGGAGATGAAGATTTCATTTTTCAGCACGACCTGGCACCTGCTCACAGTGCCAAAACCACTGGTAAATGGTTTACTGACCATGGTATTACTGTGCTCAATTGGCCTGCCAACTCTCCTGACCTGAACCCCATAGAGAATCTGTGGGATATTGTGAAGAGAAAGTTGAGAGACGCAAGACCCAACACTCTGGATGAGCTTAAGGCCGCTATTGAAGCATCCTGGGGCTCCATAACATCTCAGCAGTGTCACAGGCTGATTGCCTCCATGCCACGCCGCATTGAAGCAGTCATTTCTGCCAAAGGATTCCCGACCAAGTATTGAGTGCATAACTGAACATTATTATTTGATGGTTTTTTTGTTTGTTATTAAAAACACTTTTATTTGATTGGATGGGTGAAATATGCTAATTTATTGAGACAGGTTTTTTGGGTTATCAGGAGTTGTATGCCAAAATCATCAGTATTAAAACAATAAAAGACCTGACAAATTTCAGTTGGTGGATAATGAATCTATAATATATGAAAGTTTAATTGTAATCATTACATTATGGTAAATAATGAAATTTAACACTATATGCTAATTTTTTGAGAAGGACCTGTATATAGCTTTGAGTGCTGGTACTGTTTGCATCATACATATTAGTCTCTCTTATCTCTATATTATCTCTATTATTTTTAGTCTCTATCATATAATCAGTACCCATGTAATACATATACACACACGTGATATAATTACTTGATAAACTGCAATTAAGTAGAGGGTATAAATATAGCATAAAACACATTGCCATATCTGACGCACTATATTCTATGCACATAAATATAAAACGCCATAAGGTGTATATAACGGCATTGTCCAATATTCATTACAAAATCTGCATGCATATTAGTTAATGAAGCGACTGTCCATGGTGCCAGACTACTCACCAACCAGAAAAATAGAAATTAGGAAAACTATAGAACCAATTCTGCATGAAATGAGGATGAAAATCTATACCGTTATGAAAAAGAAAAACAATCCTATCTTTATATACAATTGTTGATTTTCTTATAAATGTAAGCTGAAGGCTGAGGCCCTGTTTGCATCATGGATTACACTAACAATTAATGTGCACGCCAGGAGAGATGTAATAGTAAAATGATAGAACAGCATGGCAAAGCTGCCCAGTCGGATTTTGGACATTAGCTATTTATACGCTTCAGATCTGCGCGACTGCCTATGCTGCTGCTATGGGAGAGTAATTAGTACATTAACCTGACGCACCATCCCTCACCTCCCAAAATTCTGCAGCAGCAGCAGCCAAGGTCACATGACCTAATCCTTTCCTGTCCACAAGTTCTGCTCGGCTGTGGTCAACTATGTGGCCCTACGTTTTGGCCTGGGGGCATGCAGTTTGTCCAGGTTACTGCTACCGGAGTTGTCAGATGTTCCAGACAGTTTACCGGGCAGCATGTGCCAAAAAGCTCTTGAAGCATGGGGAAATGTTCCTGCAGAACACAGATTGGGCATACAGGGAGGCACAGCAGTTTACGGATTCAACACAGTCCATACTAGGATGGGGAAGAATGACTGCCCAGGTGATGTATATAGTAGGATATGTGGCAACAGGGCCTAACTAAAATAGGTGCAGGGGTCTTAGTCGCACCTGGAGTCTAAGGGGCACAAAATATTTGAAGACCAGTACCATTATAGACCCATGATAGTTTGGGGTGCTCTACTGGAGATTTTACGTTGGGCCCATGAGCTTCAAGTTACACCTCTGTATGCTGCCCACCTTCGCAGGCCATATATTATATATCAGGAGTCCACAAAACACATATTTACGTTGTAGACACAAAACATGTTGTGAACAGGGCCTGAGATGAATACCAACCATAGCTCAACAGAACTGCTATAATACAGAAGGCTTATTATATGAACAAGCAACATATCGCGTTATAATGGACTACAATGAAAAGGTAAATGGAGATGTCTCCCCTTGGATGAAAGTTCAGTGCAATTCGAGACCCGTTTGGTGAGCAGCAAGATGTTACATTGCAGCAGAGATTTATTCAATCCATTAGTCGTTATCAGGACTTTTCTCATGCCAAGAGCTGATTCCTGTGACTTGATTACCGGCTATTAGCAAAGAGAAACCGTACACTACTTTCTTCCCAACAAGCTACTGCACTGTTATATGGTAGCTCTAAACCAATGCAGAAATACAGAGTAAACTCAACATAATGCTCCGTCTGTGTGATGCGACATCAGATGAAATGTATCATTTCTCTAAAAGATCTTGTCTATCAAGGTCACGTACTTATCCACATGGGAAACTGTACTTGAGCCTAAAAGTGATCCAGAAAGACAATGGTAAAACCTTCCACTACTAGAAGAGGTTGAGAAAATAAGACTCCCAAATCCAATAACTGCCTTCAAGTATGTCAATCACTAGTGTGTCAGTAGTGTCTACGCCTGTGACCGTAACCACCACCAGGTATGATCCAACAGGTAGCCACTACTCTGAAAATAATGATGGCATACATGGAAAGCGATTGGCTGGGGTGCCAAAAGTCATGAACCAGTCATGAAAAGCATTACATAAAGGACAATCCTGCCTGTACACATGCTACTGATGGAAAGCTCAGCATTACAGTCCTTTGCACAGAAATATAAGTAGGTAAAATAAAAACACAACAATGGAATTACTTTGTTCTAAGGATGGTTGACATCATAAAAAAATGAACAAAAAAAATGGCAAAAAAATACGATGAACATTATTATTTGTGAAAAAAAAAAAAGAGAGGACCAATGAGATTCCTATGCTTGTTTGTTGGAGATGAACATGAGTACTGTTCAGAATAAAGAGGAATGCACACATATTCAATATTATTATTATTATTATTAATTTTATAGCGCCATTTATTCCATGGCTCTTTACATTTGAAAAGGGGGCAAATATAGACAAATACAACTAAACAAGAGCAAAAAACAAGGCACACCGGTACATAAGGAGGGACGACCCTTTCCGCGAGGGCTCACAGTCTGCAGGGGATGAGTGAGGATACACTAGGAGAGGGTAGAGTTGGTTGTGCGGCGGTTCAGTAGGTTGAGGATTACTGCAGACTGTAGGCTTGTCCGAAGAGGTGGGTCTTCAGGTTCTTTCTGAAGGTTTCTATGGTAGGCGAGAGTCTGATGTGTTGTGGTACAGAGTTTCAGAGTATGGGGGAAGCACGGGAGAAGTCTTGGATGCGGTTGTGGGAAGAAGAGATAAGAGGGGAGTAGAGAAGGAGGTCTTGAGAGGATCGAAAGCTGTGTGTAGGCAAGTACCGGGAGACCATGTCACAGATGTATGGAGGAGACAGGTTGTGGATGGCTTTGTATGTCACTGTAAGGGTTTTGAACTGGAGTCTCTGTGTTATAGGAAGCCAGTGAAAGGCTTGGCATAGGGGAGAGGCTGGGGAATAGCAGGGAGACAGGTAGATTAGTTGGGCAGCAGAGTGTAGGGTGGATTGGAGTGGTGCCAGAGTGCTAGAGGGGAGGCCAGAGAGTAGGAGGTTGCAGTAGTCAAGGCGGGAAATGATAAGGGTATGCACTAGTGTTTTTGTGGTGTCGCGGTCAAGGAATGCATGGATTCGGGAGATATGTTTGAGTTTGAGACGGCAAGAGGAGGCAAGGGCTTGGATATTGTGACTTGAAAGAGGGCAGAGTCGAGGATCACCCCGAGACACCGGGTGTATGGGACTGGGGAAAGTGGGCAGCCATTGACATTGATAGAGAAGACTGGTGGAGGGGTAGAGTGAGATGAGGGAAAGATGATGAATTCTGTTTTGTCCATGTTCAGTTTTAGAAAACGAGCAGAAAAGAAGGCCGAGATAGCAGACAGACAGTGTGGGATTTTGGTAAGTAAGGAGGTGAGGTCAGGTCCGGATAGGTAGATCTGCGTGTCATCGGCGTAGAGATGATACTGCATACCGTGGGATTCTATGAGCTGTCCTAGGCCGAAGGTGTAGATGGAGAGGAGTAGGGGTCCTAGAACAGAGCTTTGAGGAACACCGACGGACAAGGGGCTGAGTGAGGAGGTGGTGTGGGGGAGGGAGACACTGAATGTTCGGTCTGTCAGATATGACGATATCCAGGATAGAGCCAAGTTTGTGATGCCAAGAGATGAGAGGATCTGTAGCAGAAGGGAGTGGTCCACAGTGTCAAAGGCAGAAGACAGGTCCAGGAGAAGGAGGACAGAGTAGTGTTGCTTACTCTTGGCAATTAGTAGGTCATTGGTGACTTTAGTTACGGCAGTTTCAGTTGATTGATGGGGTCGGAAGCCAGATTGTAACTGGTCAAAGAGGGAGCAGGAGGAGAGGTGGGAGGACAGTTCAAGATGGACATGCTGTTCCAGTAGTTTTGAGGCATAAGGGAGAAGAGATATTTGGCAATAGCTAGACACAGTGTCATGATCCCAATGGCAGGGGATCACAAAAGGACAAGCACAAAAAACAAAACAAGCTCTAGGGTGATGGAAACTGAGCTGACCGCGATCCTGAACCTCAACACACAACTAGCTGTAGCCGGGGAACGTGCCTACGATGATTCCTAGACGTCTCGCGCCAGCCGAAGAACTAACTTTCCCTATTAGAAGAAACACAGACCTCTCTTGCCTCCAGAGAAACACCCCACAGAAATAGCAGCCCCCCACATGTAATGACGGTGAAATGAGGAAAGCACATACGTAGTTATGAAAACAGATTCAGCAAAATGAGGCCCACTAAAGCTAGATAGCAGAGGATACAAAAGTGAACTGCGCGGTCAGCGAAAAACCCTACAAAAAACCATCCTGAAATTACTTGAACTCATGTTCCAACTCATGGAACATGAGGAGTAATATCAGCCCACTAGAGCAACCAGCAAAAAGGAATCACATATCTGCAAGCTGGACTAAGACAAAAATTAAGCAAAACGTGGAACAGGAAAATCAAAAACTTAGCTTGTCCTGAAGCATACAGAAGCGGGAAGCAGAGGTAACAAGACACACTGATTACATTGATAGCCGGCGAGGAAATGACAATAAAGCCAGGTTAAATAGGAAACTCCCATATCCTGATAGAACAGGTGGACACCAGAGACCGCAGAGAACACAAGTCACCCAGTACCATCTGTAACCACCAGAGGGAGCCCAAAAACAGAATCCACAACACACAGAGGATGGGTCGATGGAGGGCTTTTTGAGGATGGGTGTGATCTTGGCATTTTTGAAGGATGAGGGGAAGATACCTGTTGTGAGTGTGAGGTTGAAGAGGCGCGTTAGGGTTGGGATGAAGACCGCGGCAAGATTAGGGATGAGGTGGGACGGGAGTGGGTCAAGCGTGCAAGTGGTGAGGTGTGATCTTGACTGGAGGGTGGAGAGCTGATCCTCTGCCATGATGGAGAAGCTGGTTTTGGAGGAATAGGGTTGAGTGGCTAAGAGGGACATTGGGCGCTGCGGGCCAAAGCTTTCTCTGATCGTATCCAATATAAGCAACATCATGGACTCCCAAGTCTTGAGTGACAATGAATGAGCATGGAATATGTAGCAGGGCAGCACGGTGGCGCAGTGGTTAGCACAGCAGCCTTGCAGCGCTGGAGTCATGGGTTCTAATCCCACCCAGGACAACATCTGCAAAGAGTTTGTATGTTCTCTACGTGTTTGCGTGGGTTTCCTCCGGGTACTCCGGTTTCCTCCCACATTCCAAAGACATACTGATAGGGAATTTAGATTGTGAGCCCCATTGGGGACAGCGATGAAAACGTGTGCAAACTGTAAAGCGCTGCGGAATATGTTAGTGCTATATAAAAATAAAGATTTATTTATTATTTCTTTATGCACAGCTCCCAAAGCAATAAGATTTAGAAGGGCATGAGTTAATAAGCTTCATAGCTCACAATTATTGATGGATTGTAAGAGAAATGATTAGGTGCTCTATGCTGACATATGGGATAAGAGGGTGCGCATGTACAGTTCTAGCCCAGGAGCCCTCTGTTGGTGTCCACCCTGAGTGGAATGAACACATGTTCCATATAAAAATATGTACACTGAATCACTTGTGCAAATATGTGCAGAGTTTATTGGATGTGTGATTATTCCTCTATAACAAGTACAGGGAATTCAATATACATCTATTTAGATTGGGCATGAGCAAGATACCGTATATGAGGTGTTACCTTTACCCTTTAAAGGAGTTGTCCAGCACCTCTCCATCCCTTTTCAGGAGCAGTACTGATGAAGCAGTGTGCCCGTGTACTTGTCAGGACCCAGACATGATTGCCTGGTATCCTACACTTGTGCAGTGTTAGACTAGGACACGTGGATGACACCTGCTTATTGTGCACCAGTGTGCATTATATGCAATAAGTGATTATTACGCGTTTACATGTACATATTCAATGCTCATTTCCCATCTAAAAACTTGGAATCCAATACATACCGTATCTGTTTATGTTAGGCTACTTTCACACTAGCGTTTTTTTTAATCCGTCACAATGCGTCGTTTTGCAGAAAAAACGCATCCTGCAAAAGTGCTTGCAGGATGCGTTTTTTCCCCATAGACTTCTATTGACGACGCATTTGCGACGGATTGCCACACTTCGTGCTTTGGCGGACCGTCGGGAGAAAAAAACCCTACATGTAACATTTTTTTCTCCCGACGGACCACTTTTTCCGACCACGCATGCGCGGCCGGAACTCCGCCCCCACCTCCCCGCACCTTACAATGGGGCAGCAGATGCGCCGGAAAAATGCATCCGCTGCACCCATTGTGCAATGCAGCAAACGCTAGCATCGGAATCTCTCCCCGACGCATTGCGACGGGGAGATTCCGACGCTAGTGTGAAAGAAGCCTTATATGTGTTCATTCTACTATAAACTGTGCATAATCCTTGTTCCTGATGTTCATAATGTAGTAATCCACAATGGTCACAGTCACCCATTTCAGGCTGCAACCTGTCGTAGACATGCACCTAGACGGGTTGCAGCCTGAAGAAATTATGCAGGAGACGTGCCTTGACTGTCATGCTGGAAAAAAGCATCAGGAACAAGCAGTACAGATCCGCTCACTCAGACTGACAGGTTTACAATGAAACATAAACCAGGAAGATAAAATAAAAGTCTATTCTGTCTTGTGGTAAACCAGTCAGACTGAGTGAGAAGATACATTCTGCTTGTTCATGATGCTGCTCCTCAGATGAACGGTCAAGGCACAGGTCCTGAGCAATGATTCTCCAGGCTGGATCCCCTTCACATGCAAACCTAACAGTATTTTAATGTATACACATACATACACTAATATATATGTAGTTAAATGCCGCTGTCTGCGTTTGACAGCGGCATTTAACTAGTTAATAGGTGCGGGCAGATCGCGATTCTGCCCGCGCCTATAACGGGCACATGTCAGCTGCTCAAAACAGCTGACATGTCCCGGCTTTGATGCGGGCTCACCGCGGAGCCCTGCATCAAAGCGGGGCTTCTGACCTCGGACGTACTATCCCGTCCGAGGTCAGAAAGGGGTTAAAGGGACCAAAAGTAATTGGACAATTGACTCCAAGGCTATTTCATGGACAGGTGTGGGCAATCCCTTCGTTATGTCATTCTCAATTAAGCAGATAAAAGGCCTGGAGTTGATTTGAGGTGTGGTGCTTGCATTTGGAAGGTTTTGCTGTGAAGTAAACATGCGGTCAAAGGAGCTCTCCATGCAGGTGAAACAAGCCATCCTTAAGCTGCGAAAACAGAAAAAACCCATCCGAGAAATTGCTACAATATTAGGAGTGGCAAAATCTACAGTTTCGTACATTCTGAGAAAGAAAGAAAGCACTGGTGAACTCATCAATGCAAAAAGACCTGGGCGCCCACAGAAGACAACAGTGGTGGATGATCGCAGAATAATCTCCATGGTGAAGAGAAACCCCTCACAGTAGCCAACCAAGTGACCAACACTCTCCAGGAGGTCGGCGTATCAATATCCAAATCTACCATAAAGAGAAGACTGCATGAAAGTAAATACAGAGGGTTCACTGTACGGTGCAAGCCACTCATAAGCATCAAGAATAAAAAGGCTAGACTGGACTTTGCTAAAAAAACATCTAAAAAAGCCAGCACAGTTCTGGAAGAACATTCTTTGGACAGATGGAACCAAGATCAACCTCTACCAGAGTGATGGAAAGAGAAAAGTATGGTGAAGACGTGGTACAGCTCATGATCCAAAGCATACCACCATCTGTAAAACACGGCGGAGGCAGTGTGATGGCTTGGGCATACATGGCTGCCAGTGGCACTGGGTCACTAGTGTTTATTGATGATGTGACACAGGACAGAAGCAGCCGAATGACTGAGGTATTCAGAGACATACTGTGTGCTCAGATCCAGCCAAATGCAGCCAAACTGATTGGTCGTCGTTTCATACTACAGATGGACAATGACCCAAAACATAAAGCCAAAGCAACCCAAGAGTTTATTAAAGCAAGGGGCCGGGGCCCTGAATACATACATACATACTAACTCCTCACCGGAGGTGCTGGTATTCTAGGGGCTTATTTCAGCCAAACCCTATCCACATACAGGCGCGACCACAAATAGCAAGCTGATAACATGAAGTGATACTAGCGCATGGCCGTGAAGCCATGCAAACCTTTTATAGCTGCAGCAGCTTCAGGACCTTCCTTGAGGACCAATCGAAGCTGCTACAATACCAGAGCAACTTCAGGACCTTCCTAGAGGACCAATGGGAGCTGCAGCAGTACCTGAGCATGTGACCCCTGACCTCCAATGAGAGGTCTTACCTTGGGCATGCTCAGAAGGGAAAAAGCAGAAACCATCTGCACAGTATCAGGCTGAGCCAGACGCTGGGACCGACGTCTCCGCTGAGCAGGCTCCACTGAGACTAGAGAAGAATGGGAGACCACAGAGGAGATGGCTCGAGATTCCCCTTGTGCAGAGGCGGGAACTCGACCCCTAACATATGGTTTTCTATATTAACAATTACTTGTCTCTTCACTTCTGTTTCCACATTTTTTGTTAACCAGGTGAAATCTTACTGACTGTTCCCTCACTGCATATCAAAAAATTATTTGGGTGCTTTGCTTGATCCAAAGATCATTTGTACAATAATAACCCCATTTAAGGCTATGTGCACACGTTCAGGAATTCATGCAGAAAATTCCTGTGGAAATCCGGACATTTCTGCCAGATTTAAATCCGCATGCGGTTTTTTTTTGCGTGTTTTTTTGCGCGATTTTGACGCCTTTTTTGCATGGTTTTTCCCGGACATTTCCCAATGCATTAGACAGTGGGAAATCCGCGACAAAAACGCAGAATTAATGAACAGGTTCATTATTTTTCCGCAATGCGTTTTTCATGCGGAAAAACGCACATCATGTGCACAGAAATTGCAGATTCCATTATAAATGATGGGATGCTTAATGTATGCAGATTTGCGGTTTTCTAGCATTTTTATAGCGCAAAAACGCTAAAAAAAACGCAAATAATCTGCACCGTGTGCACATAGCCTTAAAGCGCTTTAATTTTACTTAGAGCAATAACTTGGCAAAAAAAATATTTTTCTAAATTTTGTTTTGTTTTATCACCATTTCACAAAACTTTTCTTCTGAAAGCAAACATTCTAAATGCATTGTTCAAGAGAAGCCACACGCCTTGTACTGGGCAGAAATAGGAAAAGATGTCTCTTCATTGTGTACTTTTCTCCGGCAATTCTGCAAGGTCACAATGGTACGGTATACAGTATGGGAATGGATAGGTTAGACTGGAAAGTAAACCAATTATCAGAGCGGAAACATCAATGTAAGCAAAGAATTAACTCGTGCGAATTTTAAGTGTTACTCCACCTCAAAAGTAACGTTCACATTGCAGGATCTGACCTGAGTAAAGCAGAGCGGAGAAAGGGTGGAGGTAAAAGGAGACCAAGTTTCCCAATTTAGTAATGAAAATCCTTTATTCCATCAACCAAAACTGAAAAAACAATGTATTTAAAAAGCGTTAAAAGGGGCTGCCCAAGACATTTTTATTTTAAAAACGTGCCCATGGTCAACTGCAACTTAAAAGAAACCCTCTGCAATCAACCGCACATTGTTTCCACCCGGGATGACATTCAGTGGTCAAATGAGAAGAAAAAGGGCAGGACAGCAGTGCATGACTTCAGCAGCCGGTCAGTGGTAATTGATCTTGACTGTCGCTGGCATGGGTCACGCAGGGTGTATTAGGTGGGTATGTTTTTTGTTTTTAATTATCAGATCTTAAAGGTCCCATTTAACAATATAAGAGGCATGGACAATCTTTAAATAAAGGTTACCCCCGATAGAATTAATGGTATGTAAATTATTCATGAACTAAAAAGTATACTAATCCTGGTGATCTTCTCACTGCTGTAAAGAAACGTCTTATCCTGTCTGGTCATTCCCATTGGAATGAATAGAAAGAAAAAAAACTTTGATGTCCATTCACTCAGCTGTTTCTACACTTCTACAATAGTAGTACAATACAATTATGTCTTGTGAAGTTCCATATATCAAAAAAGCTTGCCACTCAATGATGTTTGTAGAAAACAAAGTCATTTATTTTACATCCAGACAAACAGATCAAATTGCAGCACAATTCTTGCTGAACGTTTTCGGTCCCATAAGGGCCTTCCTCAGAGCAAGTTTATCTGGAGCATGGGATCTGGATGTTATGTTCAGCTGAATGACTGGTAATCCGCAGTGGCTAATTCCAAAGGCAGTTAAGGAGACCGTGCATATTAGGCTGCCGGGGCATGCGGTGTGCCCACCCTGTACACGGTGCCTGGAGCGCTGGTGGCGTGCTAGGACGCTGAGGGAAGTGCGCACGAAGAGATGAAGTTAGCCAGCTCCAATCTTTAGCACCACTTCCATATATCAAAATGTGGAAGCCTTCCTTCATATAAAAGTATGTATCACAAAAACATATAATCACACACATCTCTCTGTTTATAGACATTTTAGGCCAAAGTACTAATCCATACGGTGCAATATGCCTTTGGAAGCACAGGAATTTCTGCGTTCCTCCTCTCCATGAATTGACAGATCATGCTCGGCACAGGCTATAGCCATCATTATATTATAGCTGTCTCCTACACTGTACTTACCCCCCTCAGTCCCAGTTTTCCTCACCACCGGCCGCCTCTGTCAGATGTGCACTTAGACAAAACAGTCTGCCGTAAACAAACCAATACGGAGCTGCCATGTCATTTCCTAACATAAACCAGTACATTGCTGTTACTCCTGTCTTCCTATGTGTGCACACCAGATATGTACTGCACTTTTACCTCATTACTCGCCTCATTTTATTCCTTTTTGTTATTTATTCACTTTCATCTAGTTGAGCTAGAAGCCCAGAGACACTACGCAGCCCCAGCCACTGATCGTGCTTCTAATCAAGTAGAACCACCAATATATTAATCCCAAGCAGCTAGGCGACCATCCTGTACTGCATTCTCCAGGGATGTGTGCGGGTGTACACCGGAATATATGCATCGGTAGCACAAGCTGGAAGCATCTGGAATGATATCGGTCTAATCCAGACACTGCGCAGTATGTGACTGCTGAGGAAAGTCTCAGTAACGCTATCAGTGTCCCATAGGAACTGCTCTAAGGCGCCTTGCGGACAGGAAAAATCACAGCAATCCCTGGTTATCATTAGCACTGTGGCATGGCTGGCGCTCTACATTCACTTGCACTGATCTTTGCTCATCACTTCCCGCAGGACAATGTTACTGACAGCCAGGGGGTTGAACGGCAGTTCAATGTGTCACAAAAAATTAGACCTACACATGAACACTCCTATACGTCACAGCACAGCCAACCTCAATCTGCAGAAGTAGCGGAGACCATTTTACTTTACGACTGCTGCTTCTGGTTTACTTGCACTGGGCTGCTCAATGTATAACCGATTTCTGCTGAGTGTGTGTCAATATATTGTAGTGGTACCCAGTATAGATACCTAAAGCTGGTGGGCACCAATGCAAAGTCTCCAACAAGGTGTTAAGGGTCAAGTTCCCGTCTCTGCACAGGGGGAATCTCGGGCCATCTCCGCTGCGGTCTCCCATTCTTCTCCTGCCGCAGTGGAGCCTGCTCAGAGGAGGCGTCGGTCCCAGCATCTCGCTCAGTCTGGCTCTGTACAAAGAGTTCCTGCTGCTTTTCCTGCTTCTGCAGGAGTCAGTGCTGGGCAGAGGCGAGCAGATGCTTCTGGGACTAAGTCCTGCTTTTCTCGTTCTGAGCATGCCCAGAGTAAGATCTCTCAGTGGAGATCGAGGGTCACATGATCAGTTTCTGCACCTAAGGCCATTGGTCCTTTCAGGAAGGTCCCGGCCAGCTGCTTACAAATCAGACAACGGCGGCGGTTGGTCTCCAGCGCAACGATCTAAAACTACCAATATCTCAAGAAAATGAACACCAATACGACTTAAATATGACCCAAAATAAGTGAATTGCATCCCCTGACGGGTAAAAATGCAGCAGCGGTCAGTTGTACATTATAGCTGACACCCTGCTGCAGTCACAATCTATGTCAACAAGAACCATGGCTTTTTATCTCCTTAAGGTACCTTCACACTGAGCAACTTTACAACGAGAACGACAGCGATCCGTGACGTTGCAGCGTCCTGGATAGCGATCTCGTTGTGTTTGACACGCAGCAGCGATCTGGATCCTGCTGTGACATCGCTGGACAGAGCTGAAAGTCCAGAACTTTATTTGGTCGTCAGGTCGGTGTGATTCGTCATGTTTGACAGCAAAAACAACGATGCCTGCAATGGTTTTTCATGGAGCTTACAACCAGCGAGAACGGTAAGTACGTCACTGGATCGCTCCTGCATCGTTCTGGTGTTGCCGTGTTTGACGTCTCCTAGCGACCTAAACAGCAACACTGCAGCGATCGGCTCGTTGTCTATATCGCTGCAGCGTCGCTCAGTGTGACGGTACCTTTAGACACTGCTGTTAATAGTGACTACGGCATCTAGATGGTTAACAGATTGAGAGGGCTTCCTCTTTTACCCCATCGGCACCCTTAAATTACGAATATATGGTCCTGATGGTTGCCATGGCAATTCACAGCTAAATAACGGCTTTAAGATCTAATGGCTATAGAGGTGTGTGCAGAAATTAGCAACATTTACCGTAGGTGGCAAACATAACATTTTTCCTTCCCGTCATGTCATTTTACATCAAAAGGGTTGTCCGTTTGGCCCCGATAAAACAAGAAAAAACAAACTAAACTCACGTCCCGGTGGTATAGTGCGGTTGTTGTGACATGTGACCCTGACGCCCAATCAGCACTGGCGTAACTGTCCCCGCCTTCAGACAAATCAAGCATGAAGAGGAAGTCCGGGCCACAGCTGATCTCTGACTTTCCCATCATGTTCAATCCGACAAGAGGCAGGGACAGCACGGGAGCCCCGGGGAGAGCGAGTGCGGGGATCGTGGGAACACCGCCAGCACGGGAGGGGAGTAAAGGCTTTTTTATTTTAATCGGGCCAAGTGTGGGTATGAGAAGAAGTTGCCCAAGTAGTGAACAACTTCTTTAATTTCTGAAAGCACCTGAGGGGTTAATAAACTACCTGAAAGTAATTTAAAAAAAAAAACAAATGAATATGTCCCTAAAAAAATAAATAAGTTTTGCACATTTCCTTGAAAAAAAAAACCAAAAAATTACTGCTACAATTTTAAATTACGGTAATTCTAACATCCTAACAAAATCAAAGAACATTTTACCCATGGTGCTGGTGTGAAGCAGGCAGGAGGGAAATGTTATATATATCAACTTTTTTGTGTGGTGTCACCATCTGGAAATTGCCAATTTTTTTGAAGTTTGACAAATTTCTGATATTTTTATAAAAAAAACAAAAAAACAACAAAACAAAAACACACCGACCTAAATTTACCATTATCGTAAGATATAACGTGTCATGAAAAATAAATAATCTCAAAACCAGTGGGATCTGTTGAAACATTCCAGAGTTATTGCCACATAAAAAGAAAACTCTCAGATTGAAAATATTTGACCTGGTTACTAAGGGGTTAAGCTTTTGTACTTTATTTTCACTGAAAAAAAATACTCATTTCAAACATGAATCACTGGGGATTTTACAACTGTGTGACTTTAGGGAGATGGACATTTGGCCTCATTTATGGGCAGCACGATGGCTCAGTGGTTAGCATTATACGGTGGCTCAGTGGTTAGCACAGCAGCCTTGCAGCGCTGGAGTCCTGGGTTCAAACCCCACCAAGGACAACATCTGCAAAGAGTTTGTATGTTCTTTCCGTGTTTGCGGGGGTTTCCTCTGGGCACTCCAGTTTCCTCCCACATTCCAAAGACATACTGATAGGGAATTTAGATTGTGAGCCCCAACGGGGACAGCGATGATAATGTGTGCAAACTGTAAAGCGCTGCGGAATATGTTAGCGCTATATAAAAATAAAGATTATTATTATTTATCAAAATGGTTTTCAAGAAAAGAAAGGCTTTTCTGCAATCACAATGCAGTTTTCACAACCAAAAAGATCCACCAGCACTACACGTGTGCCTATAATCCTGAGTGCCTCCATGTACTAGGGCTGGCTCTCACCTAAGGGTGCATTCACATTGAGTTCTGTGTCCCCGTAGGGGCATACGTACAAAATCCCCCACAAAATGGATTCCGGACGCATGAGCCAACGAGGCCAATAGACTGCAATGGTGATGACAGAGCGAACTTGAGCTCTGCCATGCACTTTTTACGGGAATGTACGCCTCCTGTAGGTGTACACTCCCGAAAATAATGCATGTCAGATAATACGTTCGCTATGCCGTCACCATTACAGTCTACTGGCCCCATCGGTGCATGCGTCCAGACCTTGTTTTGATTGGGATTTCGGAAGTATGCCCGATGGGGACACAATGTGAAAGCATCTCAAGGCTTTTACAGAGGCTGCATTGGAGCGCTGCTCAAACAGACAAGTCCACAAATCGGCCGCATTAACATCTGTCCTTTATGTTCCATTAACTAAAACACAGAAGATTTCTCCTACGGCCATTTCCGTGACCCCTCTCAAGAGGATTTCCTTAGTGTTACACAGGTGATGGAATTATCATCAAGGCATCAGACATTGTTACAGGTTCTCTCACCTGTGCCATACTAAGGAGATCTTGAAAACATGATCTGTTGTAAAGACTCAGTTTGGGAAACCCTCTTCTAGACCATCAGTTGTCATTTCTGGAGTAGCTGACACAATGACAATTCTTCCGAGTTTAGATAAATGCTTTCCAAAATGTGATCAGAGAGCAACAATACAAACTGTCTTAGGCTGGTTTCACATTTCCGGTTTTTTGTTTTTTTTTGCGCAAAAAAAAGCATGCGTTTTTTTCCCTATACTTAACATTAAAAACGTATGCTTTTTTTGCATGCGTTTTGACGCATTTTTACGATGCATGCGTTGTGTTGCAGAAATGCAACATGTAGTAATTTCTAGCTGCGTTTTTTTGCCGCAAAAAAAATGTATTGATGTCTATGTAAACGCATGCGTTTTTAAGCACATGCGTTTTTATAGAAAAACACAAGAATACACACTGATAAGCCACCCCCCAACCCTAACCGTTAGGGTTTGTGTTAGGGTTTGTGTTAGGGTTTGTGTTAGGGTTTGTGTTAGGGTTTGTGTTAGGGTTTGTGTTAGGGTTTGTGTTAGGGTTTGTGTTAGGGTTTGTGTTAGGGTTTGTGTTAGGGTTTGTGTTAGGGTTTGTGTTAGGGTTTGTGTTAGGGTTTGTGTTAGGGTTTGTGTTAGGGTTTGTGTTAGGGTTTGTGTTAGGGTTTGTGTTAGGGTTTGTGTTAGGGTTTGTGTTAGGGTTTGTGTTAGGGTTTGTGTTAGGGTTTGTGTTAGGGTTTGTGTTAGGGTTTGTGTTAGGGTTTGTGTTAGGGTTTGTGTTAGGGTTTGTGTTAGGGTTTGTGTTAGGGTTTGTGTTAGGGTTTGTGTTAGGGTTTGTGTTAGGGTTTGTGTTAGGGTTAGGATCCCTAGGGTTACTAGGGATCCTAACCCTAACCCTAGGTATTTCTGTTTATAGTGGGTTTTCTAGTTGATTTTGATGATTGCCAGCTGTCACACACTTCTCATCATGCGTTTCAAAAAAGCAAATGCAGGAAAAAACGCATGTAAACGCGTCAAAACGCCGCGTTTGTGTTAAAACATGCAAAAACGCATGCGCCTAAAAAACGCAGCATTTAAACGCGTTTTTTCACCAAATGCGTTTGCGTTTAAAACGCTGCGTTTTTAAACGCAAATGTGAAACCAGCCTTACATGTCTCAGAAACTGATCCCAAACTCCACAAGAAGCAGATCGTAAATCTCCACGTATGGATTAGCTCCGATCCCATCAGTATAACACAGGAACTAGTGGAGCCTAGACACTGATTTACAGATTAATTCTCATTTGATCACTCTTCCATGACTTGTGGGAAAAGCTAGCTAATACTAGTTAGACATCAACTGGAATCAGGCTAAGACGTAATAATGTCTCATGATCACATTTGATTTAAGAGACAAAAAAAATAGGCACATGTATAGTTTACTATACTTTGAAACTAAGTATGTTCACATTTTTGTTACTTTACTACTGGGGTACAGAACTAGTAAATACACTGTAAACGGAATATGTCAGCAGGATTGCACTCCCAAACTATTTATATGCGCATGCAGCTCTTTCATAGACAAGTCCAGCGACATCTTTACATGGTCAGTCCGTCACTCCAATCACTGTTGAATCTGAAGCCTCTGTCACTCCAGCTCTATTTCTTGGCCATTATCCCCTCCACATGCTTGACTGACAGCTCTGCTGTCTGAACTCACACAGCATAGAGGCTAATCAGTCAAGCAAGGTGTGGTGGTGCTGTGTGGGGAATAGAGCTGGAGTGACCGAGGAGTCAGATACACAGCTTCATTTAAATAGCAATTCCAACTTAGATGTATCAGTCATGGAGGAGCGGACTGGCCATGCAAAGATATTGATGTCTTTGAAAGGAAGAGATTCACGTGGGAGAATCCCATGAAACGGTTGGGAGGCATTGGATCGCCCCCACAATGATTAGACAGCCATGAGACAGGCATACGGTTTATTACAGAAGCTTAGAAAAATGATGCATCTGTAAAGAATATCCTGACCTGGAAGACATGGTGGTCTCCAGGCACTGGTAGAAAGCTGCACTTCTATCTACATAACCGGAGGGTTTATTATCTTATATAGAGAAGTCAATAGCTTCATTGTTCCCGTATGTGGGGAAAAAAGCAGCATTTGATCACAACATATCTTTATATAACCCGTCAATATGGTTTCATAACAGAATTTGGATCTTAACAAAAACCACACCACTAAGTAATAGAAGCCAGCAGTTCTCATTCCATGAAATAAGTTTCTCACGAGGATGAGGAACCTGGAATCCCATAGAAGTAATGTTTTCCCAATGACACACCTTATCCCTGGCAGCAGCTGCCCGGCGTGCCATTCTTCTCGTGTACATAGCGGCAGATAACGAGCCCTATGTGCAGGCTTCACAGTGCAGGTTCCCTCCCTGAGCGTGCACACCTTGGAGCTTTACCTATATGTTATTTCAGAGGGCCCCACACTTTAGGGTTATCGGTTTTAGATTTATATTCTTAATTAAAACTAGACGGACACTAACACATTTTTTTAGAATTTATTTCAATTTTCCCATTATAGAATTCCCCACCGCACCAGCCCCCCTGACCCAGCAGTCCTACTATACACCTACTATACCATAACAGATTATTGCTTCATACCTTACATCCGCTTTCATGCCTCTCACCGCTTATGACTTTGCTTTGAGTGTATCTGCTTTTTTTTTTGTTGCAATAACCATTTTTTGGTCAATTGCCTGAGCATGTATTATGAGATCTATCACTTTTTTTTGTAATTTTACAATAAAAAGTGCTATAACCCCTTAATCCCATATGACGTACTATCCCGTCCAGGTGACCTGGGACTTAATTCCCATGGACGGGATAGTACGTCATATGCGATCGGCCGCGCTCACGGGGGGAGCGCGGCCGATCGCGGCCGGGTGTCAGCTGCCTATCGCAGCTGACATCCGGCACTATGTGCCAGGAGCGGTCACGGACCGCTCCCGGCACATTAACCCCCGGCACACCGCGATCAAAGATGATCGCGGTGTGCCGGCGGTGCAGGGAAGCATCGCGCAGGGAGGGGGCTCCCTGCGGGCTTCCCTGAGACGATCGGTACACGGTGATGTGCTCACCGTGTACCGAGCGTCTTCTCCCTGCAGTCCCCGGATCCAAAATGGCCGCCGGGCTGCATCCGGGTCCTGCAGGGAGCACTTCCGGGTCAGGATCAGGCTGCAGCTGCAGCTCTAATCCTGCCCGGCTGTATGTCAGATCACCGATCTGATAGAGTGCTGTGCACACTGTCAGATCGGTGATCTGTGATGTCCCCCCCTGGGACAAAGTGAAAAAGTAAAAAAAAAAATTTCCACACTTGTAAAAAAAAAAATAAAAAAAAAATTCCTAAATAAAGCAGAAAAAAAAAAATATTATTCCCATAAATACATTTCTTTACATAAAAAAAAAACAAAAAAACAATAAAAGTACACATATTTAGTATCGCCGCGTCCGTAACGACCCGACCTATAAAACTGGCCCACTAGTTAACCCCTTCAGTGAACACCATAAGAAAAAAAAAAAAAAAAACGAGCCAAAAAACAACGCTTTATTATCATAACGCTGAACAAAAAGTGGAATAACACGCGATCAAAAAGACGGATATAAATAACCATGGTACCTCTGAAAACGTCATCTTGTCCCGCAAAAAACGAGCCGCCATATAGCATCATAACCAAAAAAATAAAAAAGTTATAGTCCGCAGAATAAAGCGATGCCAAAATAATTATTTTTTCTATAAAATAGCTTTTATCGTATAAAAGCGCCAAAACATAAAAAAAATGATATAAATGAGGTATCGCTGTAATCGTACTGACCCGAAGAATAAAACTGCTTCATCAATTTTACCAAACGCGGAACGGTATAAACGCCTCCCCCAAAAGAAATTCATGAATAGCTGGTTTTTGGTCATTCTGCCTCACAAAAAAATCGGAATAAAAAGCGATCAAAAACTGTCACGTGTCCGAAAATGTAACCGATAAAAACGTCAACTCGTCCCGCAAAAAACAAGACCTCACATGACTCTGTGGACCAAAATATGGAAAAATTATAGGTCTCAAAATGTGGAGACGCAAAAACTTTTTTGCTATAAAAAGCGTCTTTTAGTGTGTGACGGCTGCCAATCATAAAAATCCGCTAAAAAACTCGCTATAAAAGTAAATCAAACCCCCCTTCATCACCCCCTTAGTTAGGCTAGGTTCACATTGCGTTAATGGGTTAACGCTAACGGACAGCGTTGCACGGCGAAAATGTCACAATTAACGCCGTGCAACGGGTCCGTTAGCACAACCATTGACAGCAATGTGATTTTCAGGTGTAGCGCATCGCTAGAGCGTGCCATTTTCGGCTCGCGCTAGCAAGGTGCCATTCTTTTGTGGCGCGCCTCAGACGCTGCTTGCAGCGTCCGCGGCGCGCCCGAGGTCCGATCCCCGATCTTCCAGAGCGGGGACGTTAACGCGACCACTAAACACGACACCTAAAAAGACATTGTGTTAGCACAATCCGCTAGTGCTAAACGGATTTCCCTAACGCAATGTGAACCTAGCCTTAGGGAAAAATAATAAAATTAAAAAAAAATGTATTTATTTCCATTTTCCGGTTAGGGTTAGGGTTAGGGTTAGGGCTAGGGTTGGGGCTAGGGTTAGGGTTTGGATTACATTTACGGTTGGGATTAGGGTTGGGATTAGAATTAGGGGTGTGTCTGGGTTAGGTGTGTGGTTAGGGTTACAGTTGGGATTAGGGTTAGTGGTGCGTTTGGATTAGGGTTTCATTTATAATTGGGGGGTTTCCACTGTTCAGGCACATCAGGGGCTCTCCAAACGCGACATGGCGTCCGATCTCAATTCCAGCCAATTCTGCATTGAAAAAGTAAAACAGTGCTCCTTCACTTCCGAGCTCTCCCGTGCGCCCAAACAGGGGTTTACCCCAACATATGGGGTATCAGCGTACTCGAGACAAATTGGACAACAACTTTTTGGGTCCAAGTTCTCTTGTTATCCTTGGGAAAATAAAAATTTGGGGGGCTAAAAATCATTTTTGTGGGAAAAAAAAGGATTTTTATTTTCACGGCTCTGCGTTGTAAACTGTAGTGAAACACTTGGGGGTTCAAAGTTTTCACAACACATCTAGATAAGTTCCATGGGAGGTCTAGTTTCCAATATGGGGTCACTTGTGGGTGGTTTCTATTGTTTGGGTACATCAGGGGCTCTGCAAATGCAACGTGACGCCTGCAGACCAATCCATCTAAGTCTGCATTCCAAATGGCGCTCCTTCCCTTCCGAGCTCTGCCATGAGCCCAAACAGTGGTTCCCCCCCACATATGGGGTATCAGCGTACTCAGGACAAATTGAACAACAACTTTTGGGGTCCAATTTATTCTGTTACCCTTGTAAAAATACAAAGCTGGGGGCTAAAAAATCATTTTTGTGAAAAAAAAAAGAATTTTTATTTTCACGGGTCTGCGTTATAAACTGTAGTGAAACACTTAGGGGTTCAAAGTTCTCACAACACATCTAGATAAGTTCCATGGGAGGTCTAGTTTCTAATATGGGGTCACTTGTGGGGGGTTTGTACTGTTTGGGTACATCAGGGGCTCTGCAAATGCAACGTGACTCCTGCAGACCAATCCATCTAAGTCTGCATTCCAAATGGCGCTCCTTCCCTTCCGAGCTCTGCCATGCGCCCAAACAGTGGTTCCCCCCCACATATGGGGTATCAGCGTACTCAGGACAAATTGGACAACAACTTTTGGGGTCCAATTTATTATGTTACCCTTGTGAAAATACAAAACTGGGGGCTAAAAAATTTTTGCGAAAAAAAAATAAATTTATTTTAACGGCTCTGCGTTATAAACTGTAGTGAAACACTTGGGGGTTCAAAGCTCTCAAAACACATCTAGATAAGTTCCTTAGAGGGTCTAGTTTCCAAAATGGTGTCACTTGTGGGGGTTTTTAATGTTTAGGCACATCAGGGGCTCTCCAAACCAACATGGCGTCCCATCTTAATTCCAGTCAATTTTGCATTGAAAAGTCAAATGGCGCTCCTTCCCTTCCGAGCTCTGCTATGCACCCAAAAAGTGGTTTACCCCCACATATGGGGTATCGTCGCACTCAGGACAAATTGCACAACAACTTTTGTGGTCTAATTTCTTCTCTTACCCTTGGGAAAATAAAAAATTGGGGGCGAAAAGATCATTTTTGTGAAAAAATAAGATTTTTTATTTTTACGGCTCTGCATTATAAACTTCTGTGAAGCACTTGTTGGGTCAAAGTGCTCACCACACATCTAGATAAGTTCCTTAAGGGGTCTACTTTTCAAAATGGTGTCACTTGTGAGGGGTTCCAATGTTTAGGCACATCAGGGGCTCTCCAAACGCAACATGGCGTCCCATCTCAATTCCAGTCAATTTTGCATTGAAAAGTCAAATGGCGCTCCTTTCCTTCCGAGCTCTGCCATGCGCCCAAACAGTGGTTTACCCCCCACATATGGGGTATCGTCGCACTCAGGACAAATTGCACAACAACTTTTGTGGTCTAATTTCTTCTCTTACCCTTGGGAAAATAAAAAATTGGTGGCGAAAAGATTATTTTTGTGAAAAAATATGATTTTTTATTTTTACGGCTCTGCATTATAAACTTCTGTGAAGCACTTGTTGGGTCAAAGTGCTCACCACACCTCTAGATAAGTTCCTTAAGGGGTCTACTTTCCAAAATGGTGTCACTTGTGGGGATTTCAATGTTTAGGCACATCAGGGGCTCTCCAAACGCAACATGGCATCCCATCTCAATTCCAGTCAATTTTGCATTGAAAAGTAAAATGGCGCTCCTTCCCTTCCGAGCTCTGCCATACGCCCAAACAATGGTTTACACCCATATACGGGGTATCAGCGTACTCAGGACAAATTGGCCAACAATTTTTGAGGTTCAATTTCTTCTCTTACTCTTGGGAAAATAAAAAATTGGGGGCGAAAAGATCATTTTTGTGAAAAAATATGATTTTTTATTTTTACGGCTCTGCATTATAAACTTCTGTGAAGCAATTGGTGGGTCAAAGTGGTCACCACACATCTAGATAAGTTCCTTAGGGTGTCTACTTTCCAAAATGGTGTCACTTGTGGGGGGTTTCAATGTTTAGGCACATCAGTGGCTCTCCAAACGCAACATGGTGTCCCATCTCAATTCCTGTCAATTTTGCATTTAAAAGTCAAATGGCGCTCCTTCCCTTCCGAGCTCTGCCATGCGCCCAAACAGTGGTTTACCCCCACATATGGGGTATCAGCGTACTCAGTACAGATTGTACAACAATGTTTGGGGTCCATTTTATCCTGTTACCCTTGGTAAAATAAAACAAATTGGAGCTGAAATAAATTTTGTGTGAAAAAAAGTTAAATATTCATTTTTATTTAAACATTCCAAAAATTCCTGTGAAACCCCTGAAGGGTTAATAAACTTCTTGAATGTGGTTTTGAGCACCTTGAGGGGTGCAGTTTTTAGAATGGTGTCACACTTGGGTATTTTCTATCATATAGACCCCTCAAAATGACATCAAATGAGATGTGGTCCCTAAAAAAAAATGGTGTTGTAAAAATGAGAAATTGCTGGTCAACTTTGAACCCTTATAACTCCCTAACAAAAAAAAATTTTGGTTCCAAAATTGTGCTGATGTAAAGGAGACATGTGGGAAATGTTACTTATTAAGTATTTTGCGTGACATATCTCTGTGATTTAAGGGCATAAAAATTTAAAGTTGGAAAATTGCGAAATTTTCAAAATTTTCACCAAATTTCCGTTTTTTTCACAAATAAACGCAAGTTATATCGAATAAATGTTACTACTAAAATGAAGTACAATATGTCACGAGAAAACAATGTCAGAATCGCCAAGATCCGTTGAAGCGTTCCAGAGTTATAACCTCATAAAGGGACAGTGGTCAGAATTGTAAAAATTGGCCCGGTCATTAACGTGCAAACCACCCTCGGGGCTTAAGGGGTTAAAAAAAAAAAAAAAAAGAAGATACAGAAAGGGACATAGAAAATAAGAATAATAATAATAATAATAATAATAATAATAAACTCAGCATTTAAACAGTAGGTCACTTTCTGACTATACATTACATCAAGGGGCAATTTGTCATGGGTCACCCTACTCAGGGCAGGCGCTCGTTTGTGAAAAGTTGCAAGGTCACAGCCATCTGTCCTCCCTTCCATTCACTTTATATTCTAGTGAGGTAATAAAAGGGAACCTATTTCCAGGAAAGAACAAAAGGATTCATATTGTGCAATATCCAGAGGTTTCATCAATTTTACTCAGATGAGAAAAAAAGAAAAACGTTCTCCACCTACTCCTATCTAGTAGTCTGAGAGATGACCCATAGACTTGCATCCCCCACATAGAAAAAAAAAAGGCAAAAAAGACAAAACGATGTGATCTGCCCCATGGGCTATCCTCTATTGCAGGTACGAGCTCTATCCATAAAAATGAAGAATCGGGGCCACAGTGTCTTTATTTTAAGATGGAAACTTGAGCTATTAAGAATGGGCTGTCCAGTCCTGTATCTTATTCAGAATGAAGAACAAGGCTTACCTCCGTCTCAGTACATCTTGAATCACCCGAGTCATCTGAAACAACAGAAGGCAAGTATTTAAAAACATGAAAAAAATAACAAAAAACTTTTTTTTAAGCACCATAAGGAGCAGTGAACACAATCTTATCTTCTACCTGAATATTGGGAAATTATGATGGTGGAAGCGCTTAATATGGAAGTATGGGATGCATGCAATACTTAACGTCTCCTGTGAACAGCAGGTGCCTCAATAAATACATTAATGACGCTTAGAATCATGAAATTGCTTATTAGGCATTCTAGGGAACGCTCTTCAACTCATCAGCTCATGCGCTTTCCTGCTGTCAATGCATATTTTGCCGGCACTGAAGTCAGATGCAGTAATTGAGTCAATGACATGAACAGTATTATATGTTATATACGGCAGATAAAATAAGTATTGAGCACGTCAACAATTTTCTACGTAAATATATTTCTAAAGGTGCTATTGACATGAAATTCTCACCAGATGTCATTAACAACAGATAAAGAAATCAAACCATAGATGTCCACAAATTGTGTGTAATAATGAGAAACCTCACATGGAAAAAGTACTGAACACATGAAGAAAGAAAGGTGCAAAAAGCCATGGAAAGTCATGACAGCAGCTGAAATCTATCAGTAATTAGAAAGCAATCCTGACACTTAGTGAAAAATAATATCAGCTGGTTCAAGTGACGGTCTATAAAAAGGTGTTACACAAGAAACATCTCATGATATGTAAAACCAGTGATCTGTCTCAAGACCTTCACAACCTTATTGTTGCAAAACCCACTGATGGCATTTACAGAAGAATTTCCAAACTACTGAAGGCACCAGTGAGCATCGTTGGTGTCATAATCTGGATGTGGAAAGCTTAATTCACCATAAACTGGCTACAGCCAGGTGTTCCTGGCAAAAATTTCAGACAGAGGAGTGAAACAAATCATCAGAAGAGTTGTCCAAGACCTATGTAGAGCTACAGAAATACATGGAATCAGTAGGTACAATTGTTTTAAAGAAAATAATAAGTAATGCCCTCAACCTCCATGGCCTGTATGCACACTCACCAGAAGTCCATGGCCGAAAAAAAAGCAAGTTTATGCGTGTTTCAAGTTTTCTCAACAACATTTAGACGAGGCTGTGAAATACTAGTAGAATATGATCTGATCACACCAAAATTGAACTCTTTGGATGCTATAATACACAACATGTTTGGAATCAAAAAGGCTCTGTATATCACATATCATATCAAACACACCTTAACAACAGTGAAGTTTGGAGCTGGGAACATCATGGTGTGGGGCTGTTTTTCAGCATATGGCACCGTCAAACTTCATATAATTGAAATGGTCAAATGTACAGAGAACTTCTTGATAAAAAAAAACTGCTTCCATCTACGAGAACGATGAAGATGAAACGAGGGTGGACAGTTCAGCAAGAAAATGATCCCAAACACACAGTCAAGGAAACTCTCAATATGTTTAAGAAAAATAAAATAAAGCTGCAAGAATGGCCAGAGCCAATCTCCTGGCCTGAATCCAATAGAAAATTTATGGAAGGAACTAAAGCTCAGAGTTCATAGAAGAAGCCCAGGGAACCTTCACACTTTGAAGAGTGTGTGTGGAAGAATGGGCCAAAATTATACCTGAGCAATGCATGCGACTAGTTTCTCCATACAGGAGGTGTGTTGAAGCTGTCATCACAGACAAAGGCTAAATTTATTAAGTATTAACCCCTCCACGACATACGACGTATATATGGGCGTCATATGTCGCATCTCCCCCTGGATGCCTGCTCCAATGCTGAAGCCCGCATGTTTTCCGGCACATGACAGCTGATTTGGTCAGTTGTCATGTGCCCCTAACAGCAGTGGGTGGCATCACAATCCACCCACAGATGTTAACATGTTAAATGCCACTGTTAATCTCTGACAGAGGCATTCAACATGAAAGTGCTGGAAACACTTAACTAAATCTGCCCAACAGTGCCCCTGTCACGTGATTGTGGGGCACCAATAAGGTTGGCTTGACAACCCAGGGTCTGCAGGAGACTCCTGTGGTTGTCAATGCTGATCTGCTATGAGCGCTGCTCCGTGGACAGATAGCAGATCAGCATTTCTCTGCTATGTGTAGCATAATCGATCAGAAGATCATGGCTTCGGGTCTCCTAGGGAGACTATTGAAGCAGGAAAAAAGTGTAAAAAAAAAAAAAGCTTCTAAAAATATTTAAAAAGTTAAAATTTTGGTTCTGTATGACAAATTGTGGACTCCTTGGTTGGAATTGGGTTAGGAGGAGATTAAGGGAAAATAGGCCTGAGAAGGTTTCGCCTATAAAATAATGGTATATAAATTCATAGTGAAGGACATTATATTATACTAAAGTATATAATGCTATAAGACATGTTAAAAGAAGGATGTGAACTGTCTAAGTGGGAAAGGGGGAGGGATGGGTAAAGGGGGGTTAACGCTGGGGGGGAATTGAAAAATACGTACGCTACTCACCTGGTAGCAGTGTTTTTTCAGGAGCCATGACAGCACAACGAGAGAGAGGGGATCCGCCCTTCAGGGACAGGAAACCTCAGACATAAAAAGGGCGGCACCTCACTCCCCCGCCAGTTGGTTTACAGAGTATGAAAGGACCTTCTAGGTTAGTAGCACATAGACAATATTAATATATGGTACAATTCACCCAGTGACTAAACTTAGGAATTAACTAAAGGAAGTGTTGAACCCATAAACAAAGAGGGTAGGGAATATAAGGGTGCTGTCATGGCTCCTGAAAAAACACTGCTACCAGGTGAGTAGCGTACGTATTTATTCAGTCGCCATGACAGCACAACGAGAGACTTTCAGAGAAGTGAAAAAAAGTGACTAGGGAGGGATGATAGCCTCCAGCACCCTTCTCCCAAACGTGAGGTCGGAGGAGCCACCTAGATCTAACCTATAGTGTCTAAGAAAGGTGGATGGAGAAGACCATGTGGCCGCCTTACAGATGTCTTCAATCGACACTTCTGCCCTCTCAGCCCAAGATGTGGCTACCGCACGCGTGGAGTGTGCCTTTATGCCTTCTGGAATTTCCACGCCACCTGCGGTATAAGCAAGAAATATGGCCTCCCTAATCCATCTGGCTAGCGTATTCTTTGATACCCTAAGCCCCTTCCTAACTCCCTGGTAGGATAAAAATAAGGAATGATCTTTTTTCCAGGCGTCTGTTACTGCAATATATCTGAGAAGGCATCTACGCACGTCCAAACAATGAAATCTCTGTTCTTTATTGTTAGAGGGATTAGGACAAAATGAAGGCAAGATTACCTCCTGGGACCTATGAAATTTTGACGCGACCTTTGGAAGATAAAGAGGGTCAGGCCTCATCACCACTCTATCTTCCGTAATTTGCATATACGGACGCTGCCTGGACAATGCTTGCAGATCACTAACCCTTCTTGCCGATGTGAGGGCAACTAAGAGGGCTGTCTTGACAGACAGGATCTTGATCGGGACAGAGCCAATGGGCTCGAACGGAGCTTGTTTTAGAGCCGAGAGCACAAGATTTAGGTCCCATGGAACTATTCTCTGTTTAATAACCGGCCTGGATCTGGTGACCGCTTTGAAAAACCTTGTTATCCAGTGATTACTAGCTATGTTGGAATTATATAGTGCCCCTAGAGCCGAAACCTGAACTCTAAGGGTGCTGGTGGCTAAGCCTAAATCTAGGCCCTTCTGTAGAAATTCTAGGATCTGAGTAATATCAGGTTTCTGATCGATCTGTGCTCCTGAGCTTGATAGGAACTTCCTCCATATCCTAACATAAATGCTAGTCGTGGAGGCTTTCCTACTTTTAAGCAGCGTATTTACAAGGTTCTGAGAGAATCCCTTCTTTTTCAGAAGTGACCTCTCAAGTTCCACGCTGTCAGATGTAAGTTGGCTACTCGTGGATGCAAAACTGGACCCTGGGAGAGGAGGTCTGGAATTTCTGGGAGAATCCATGGTTGGGAAATGGACATGCTTCTTAACCATGGGAACCAAGACCTTCTGGGCCAGAATGGAGCTATTAATATAACTCGGGCTTTGTCTTCCCGAATCTTCCTCAGAACTAAAGGAATTAGATTCAGAGGGGGAAACGCATAGGCGAGACTGAAGTTCCAGGAGATCAGAAGAGCGTCGATTGCGTACGGGTTGTCTCTTGGGTCTAGGGAACAGAATTGATGGAGCTTCTTGTTTCCTCGACTGGCAAACAGATCTATTTCTGGACATCCCCACAACCGTACGATCTGATTGAAGACAGCCGGTTTTAGAGACCAATCCCCTTGTTTGAGCTTGTTGCGGCTTAAGTAATCGGCCATGGTATTTAGTTTCCCCTTTATATGAAGGGCCGTAAGGGAGAGTAGGTGATTTTCGGCCATCTGAAAAATACGATTTGTAACGTTCATTAATGACGTAGACCGTGTGCCTCCTTGGTGGTTCACATAAGCAACGGTCACCTGGTTGTCAGAGAGTATTCTAACATGTCTACCCTGTAGAGGTACAAGAAACTTATCCAAGGCGCGTTCCACCGCCATCAATTCTTTCAGATTGGAAGACGAGTCCTGCTCAGATCGGGACCATAGACCCTGAACGTAATTATTTTCCCAATGTGCTCCCCACCCCGTGGGACTAGCATCAGTTGTTATTACTCGTGATATATGATATGTCCAAGGTACCCCTTTACGCAGATTAGGGATGTGCGTCCACCACCTTAGTGAAACCGTGGCCTCTACGGATAGAGAGAATTTCTTATCTAGGTTGGCGCCTAGTCGCCGAAAATTACGTAGAACATCCCACTGAAGAGACCTAGAGTGAAACTGTGCCCACATCACCGCCGGAAAACAAGAAGTAAGTGACCCCAAAAGAGACATAGCACTTCTTAAGGAGACTACGGGATTTTTAATTGCTCTAGAGGCCAGCCGGTGGATAGCATCAACTTTTGAGTCTGGCAGGCGACATTCCTGCTGAGCTGAATCTACAATAAGACCCAAAAACTGCTGTGATGTGGAGGGTTGAAGACGCGATTTTTTAAGATTGACAATCCAACCTAAGTTACGAAGTGCTACCATCACTTTCTCTAACTGCTCTTTACAGTGTAACTCTGAATGCCCCACGATCAGTAAGTCATCCAAGTAAGGAATTATCAGTATGTTTTGCTCATGAAGGTGTGCCATAACCTCTACCATAACCTTAGTAAAGACCCGGGGTGCGACTGCAACACCAAAGGGGAGTGCCTGATATTGGAAGTGCTCCACTGTGCCGGCAAGAGAAATCGCCACCCTGAGAAAACGCTGGTGATCTGCATGAATCGGAACATGGTAATAGGCGTCTTTTAGATCTAAGACCACCATGAAGCACCTGTGAAAAAGAAGCTTTATTGCCGTTTTCACAGATTCCATTTTGAAGGATGGGATTAGCAAGAATTCATTCAGGCCTCTCAGATTAATAATGGTACGGTATGACCCATCTGGCTTCTTTACCAAGAATAACGGGGAATAGAACCCCCTACCTCGCTCTTCCGTGGTTACCCGAATAAGAACCCCCTTTTGTCTGAGATCCTGAACTTCTGACTCCAACGCCAACTGTTCTGCAGGAGAAGAACGGATAGGAGTTAGTTTAAATTTGTCCTGAGGAATCTGATGAAACTGGAACTTTAATCCCTCTTTAATGATACTGAGTATCCATGGACTGTTGGTGATCCTCAACCAGGCTGGGTAGAAAGCTAAAAGCCTACCGCCCACCTGGACCGCTAGTCATTGAGTTTTCTTCGAGTCCCGAGGGGTGTTAAACATATACCCCCTACCTCTTCTTCTGCTGCTGCTGTAATATTTGGATGAATCTCTATTTGGTTCTCTATCAGATCTGCGGCGATAAGACCATCCCCTGCTGTAGTCACGCCTATAAAAAGGTTTTCTTAATAGAGGGAACCGCTTCTTAGAGTCGCCCGCCTTCTCAAGCAGCTCATCAAGTACCGGACCGAACAGATGAACTCCTTCACAGGGGATGCCGCATAGCCTTGACCTAGCTTGTAAATCACCTGGCCAACATTTAATCCAAAGTGCTCTGCGGGCTGCGTTGGATAAGGCTGAAGATCTTGCGGCCAGCCTGACCGAATCCGCTGATGCATCCGAAAGGAAGGCTGCAGCATCTTGGATCATGGGCATAGATGATAGGATTTCACTTCTAGGAACTTTATCCTTAAGTTGATCTTCCAGGTGGCCTAGCCACACCATCAAGGACCGAGCTGTGCAAGTAGCCGCCACTGCCGGTCTCAGGGATCCCGCAGAAGTCTCCCAAGCTCCTTTAAGGAACACATCAGCCTTTCTATCGAGCGGGTCCTTTAAGTTACCTAAATCTTCAAATGGAAGAGAAGACTTTTTGCATGCTTTGGCCACTGCTGCGTCTAACTTCGGGACTTTGTCCCAAGAAGCTGAAGCTTCTTCCTCGAACGGGTATCTTCTCTTAAATGCTGGCGGAAGTGACCCCTTTCTTTCGGGCTTCTTCCACTCCTTCATAATCAGAGACTTGATTTTCTCCACTACAGGAAAAACCCTTCGGGATTTACGGTCTATGCCCCTGAACATAATGTCCTGAATGGAGCATTCTGGCTGAGTCTCTTCAATCCCCATGGTGTTGTTGACAGCTTTCACCAGATGATTAATCCTATCTAATGATAGACATGTTCGGCTAGACTCTACGTCCTCTGAAGATGAAGATGATGGATGAGAATCCGAGCTCACACTATCGGAATCCATCTCTGATACAGGGGATGAACCTAGTATTCTCTTCTTGGATTGTTTCTTATGAGAACTGGATTTTAAGGAGTCCCTGATCTCCTGTCTGACCATGTCCCTAAGGGTAGACGTCAGGTCAGGGGCCTCCTCCTCGATTAAGTGCTGTATGCAGGATCTGCACAGCTTCTTTTTATGCCCATCTGGGAGAGGCTCTGTACAAACGGCACACTCCCTATGTTTAGCTTTGGAAGCACATTTTTTCCCCTAAATAAGGAGAGAGGGAATACAAGGAGGGACACCAATCAGAAAGCGTACTTTCACGTAGCTCACTTACCCATCCTTGAAGTAAACGGTACCGTGATCGGGGGGTCCTCTTTGGCCGGAGAATTCCTACGGCCCGAGGATTTGGTGGACCTCTGAGCAGCTTTAGCTCCACCAGCACGACTACTGCCACTGGAACGCCGCTGGGAGCTTCTCTGAGACTTTCCTGTTTGTGGCTGCTCCAAAGGCTGCTGCTGTTCACCGCACAGCTGCGGAGTTCCCTCCGGTGACTCCATTAGGAAATGGACAGGAACCAGGATGGGCATCTGTGCGGCTCTTAAATACATCCCCCTGGGTACCACCCCCGGATGGGGGTCAGCAGGGCTTCCTCCAGGTGTCAACGATCGGTATTAACTACCGATAGGCTCTGGCCACTGCACGCCGTGCCCCACGCTGAGCGCCGAACTCCCTGCGGCCAGAATCCTCCCCCTGCCCCTGGGCGCCGCCATTAGCCGGCGAAAGAACGCTACCGCGCATGCGCGGCCGCGCCACCGCCCGGTGCCGCTCGCTGCGTCATCCGGACACGCCCCTTCCGGTCACAGCCGCGGCGCCGAGGGCAGACGCGCCGAACAGAGGACGGCAGCGTCCTCCGGCCAAGACGGACCACCAAGGCAGGAGTGGACAGACCCCAGAGGCCACGTAGACACGGCGGCCTATACTCACAAGGTAATGTGACACCTAGAAGCTAACCCCTTGGGGTTGCTTCCTCCTGCTCTCACCGACACTAACAGTCCCCCTGCCGTGTGGTGCTACCGGCCTCCTGACTAGGCCGAGGCAGGGGACCCCCGCTACCTGATCCGGCCTGTCAGGAGTGGGAAGACTTCTTTCTTCAACCTTCTTCAAAAAAGGTCTGCCTGAAGAGGTTCCACTGTCAGGGACAGGAAACCAACTGGCGGGGGAGTGAGGTGCCGCCCTTTTTATGTCTGAGGTTTCCTGTCCCTGAAGGGCGGATCCCCTCTCTCTCGTTGTGCTGTCATGGCGACTGAATAAACATGTGTTATTGTTAAATGTTTATTGCATTTTATAAATCAATAAAAATCTATTTGCCCTCAGCCACCACATTGATCCATCTAAGGAGTGGCGTCCTGCAATGTATGACTGACCAGCCATGTCGGAAATAAGTGCAGTGAAGGGACATTAAGCATGACTGACAGTGAATTGTTCTCCGACAATAGTTCTCTGTATGGCTTTGATCATAAACCACAGAGATAAATCCAATAATTAATTTAACACTAATAATATGAATGAGGCTTTAACCCAATAATTGGCGTTTGGACGTCTCATTGAGCTGCCTTGCCCTGTCTGAATCTCAATTACGAGTCTATAGCTTGCCACAGATTAAGATTTTACATGCCACAAAAAGACGGATTTATAACATTTTCTATCCACTTATCTAAAGGCGACATCCCACGCGCTGGATTAACTACTCACTCTCCTGACCTCAGGCAACGGTCACTTCAGGAGAACTTGCAGTAGAATGCGTGGATGCCTCTGGCTCCTCCTCCTCCATAGATTATCATAAGCAGCAACTGCCATCTCCTGCCTTATTAATGTGACAACCTGCGTCCACCGAATATAGATTTACACATGAATTGAGAGCAAAAGATCAATCTCAGAGGAAAGAAGCAGATTTCTCTGACAACATATTAAAAACCTTATCTTCACCTGTCCTATTAGGTTTTATATAATGCATTTGCTGGATCCGCTTGCCTAGCTACCAGACATCGTCAACTATCGCACCCCAGTCTGGATGGATACTCTATTCACGAGTCCCCGAGTGTGCAGGCTTTCTTATTCCAGTATTCTCATTGGTGGTAACGTCATGGCCACTCATAGGCAAATCTGCTTGTCGGCCTTGTTGCTTCCACTGCACATGCTCTGAAGACTATTCTGGTACATGCGTGGAACAAGGAACATCAGTGAGCCATGTAGTCAGAAAGGGCTTGCGTGGGAGCCGTATGTGAGCGCTGCAGGACATTACTATGTACAATTAGCTGTTAAATGTGATTGTAGGAGGATCCTATAGAATTTTAAGATGGCCACTGAGGATGGAGCAGTACAGGAACACCAGTAGGGCATTATGGGTTTGTTTGGGGGAAAACAAATAATCACAGGATGCTGTCTACACAGGCAGAGAAGCATGTAGACATCTACAAGGGCAGAGGTGAAACAAAAGTGAAGGAATGATGAAAAATAAATATAATTTAAGGGTTACACCAGACACAGGCAAAGTACATCCGGTCACATCATGCCCTCGCCCGCCACCTGCCCACCGTTACCAGCATCCTGATGTCACAGCTATCTGCAGATAGTGATGGACACATCGGTGGAGGATGGAGCGGTCAGCTCCTTCTTCCACCCAATCAGCATGTGCGACTGAGACAGGAGAAGCGATGACGTCACTTCAGGGGTACAGGAGAGAGGTACCGTATTTGTTGTTTTGTTTATTTTTCCTATGTGTATGGGTTGTGTGTCTGTATATAGGAGACTATATGCAAACTCATACTTTAGGGGGCTGTGTGACGGCTAATATTATATATAGGGAGGCTATGTGGGGGCTCATATGTATTTAGGGGGCTATTTGAGGGCTAATATTGTAGACGGGGAGGCTATGTGGGGGCTCATACTGTATTTAGGGGGCTATGTGATGGCTAACATTGTATATACGGAGTCTATGTGGGGGCTCATACTGTATTTAGGGGGCTATGTGAGGGCCAATATTGTAGATGGGGAGGTTATGTGGGAGCTCATACTGTATTTAGGGGGCTATGTGAGGGCTAATATTGTATACGGGGAGGCTATGTGGGGGCTCATATGGTATATAGGGGGTGTCCGCATACTTCATTCTTCCCAATATTAAGTAATACAATTAAAATATAGAATCATAATTATAATGATAATATTAATATTGAGCAGAATTAACTTCAGTCTATTGGTTCACCCCTCCACAACAGTCACAGTCTCACATGTGCCTCTTCAGGAAAATGAATTGCCCACCCCTGGGTTATACCACAATTTACTGCTTTTTGACACTGGCACACTTGAGCGAGGCGCCCACTAGATGGGTTCTGCCCAGGACTATGCATTTCACATACCTGACCACAGGTCCCGGCGCAACCTCGTTGTGCACAGTGCGTGTGCTGGGAGGATTTACAAGTCTGTAGTCACACAGAGAGACTGCAGACTTTTCATTCTAGACCAGACACCCCCCCTTCAACACAACAGCTAGCAGACGGAACACTGCTGGAGTTTAGTAAATACTGAGGTGAAGGTGGCAGGGATTAAGTGATAAGGCTATAGGAACATGGAGTTTCAAAGAAGGTTTTGGAGCAGAAACTGAGTTAAAAACTATCCAAATCGCACAACTCCAAACCATGTTCTGCTGCCTAGTAGTGGTGGTCAGTCTCCAAGGAAACAGCTAGTAAACAAAAGAAAAGTCTTTGTATCTCAAGAATGACTGAAATTTTTAATAAGCAGTAAATTGCAAAATTGCTTGTATTTACAAAAGCAAACCAACAATACCCTTTATATGACGATGGGACTAATCCTTTAATTAAAGTACAGAACAACACATCAGCTTTAAAAATACAATAACAATTATGAAAATGTCATCCTCCTATAGTTTGTATCGTCTTCAGAATTATAGAATTCCGAAAATACAATGAAAATATTAAATGAAAACCACACCGCTCACATGACACATTGCACATCCGCCACAGCACAGTCATGTTACTGATCTCCTACACGATGACACCACATGGAGTTGGCTGCTATAATAAGCCCCTGCTTATAGATGACGAGGCCTCCATTCACAATGTCATGTATGATACTGCCACTAAACTGAATTACTCATTATACAGGATCTAGCTATTGCTGGAAAGATCACTCAGTGCAGGTGGAATTGCTGCAGGAAATTACTTCATCTATTATCTCTACCAAAAGGGTGGTAGAGTCTATTTTAGAACAGTCTCCCCGCACCCATACAAAAGCACAGTAATTCCCATGATCCATAATAAATCTGTAATGAGGTTATGAAGATACAGTTTCACAACACATAAGACTATAGTATTATTGCAGATCACAGTTGATTATATGGAGCAATATAGCAAAAAAAGGAGTAGTTATGTCCTACATGGACTAAATGGGGGATTCTGAAGAAGGCGATAGTGAAAACATATCTTATACATAATGGTCAGCCTTCTGGCCAGCGGCTAGCGTATAATCCTGCAGGATGGCCAATGTTGAATGAACAGATCACTGGCAGCAGTCAGCCATGCTGCTCCAGAAAAATACACATTAGGTTTGGTAATTGTAGGTGTTATTTCAATAGGCTGCTTGAGATAAGTGACCGCAAGACCCCTGGAGCGGTGCTGCTTGGCGGTCCATGTACAAATTATACTGATGCTAATTCTAATAGTTACTGTTCAATTATGTCACATTTTATATTAAACATGGATAAAACAAAGATGTAAGTTGGACAAAAAAAAAGGTCAAAGGCCGGACCCCCAGCCAGCACAGGGATTGGGACATATTGTTAGAAGTACAAAGATTCTTAGAAGTAGAGATGGTGCAAATCAATATGTTGGACAAGCCATGTTAACAATCTGTGCCCCCAAGAACCACCTCCTATCTAACAGCATCTGCAGCTCTTCTGTTGACTGTCGGCCGGTCTGATGTGAGGTCACATGTGCGAAGTGCCTGGCCGCCTACTCCAAAGACGAGCTGCAGAGTTTAACCAGTAGTAGGCAGTTCTCAGGACTCCCATCGAGTGGCACAGATTACCTACATGGCCACTGAACTGGTCTTAATTTTAATGGAGAAGAGGGGTCAAGCCAGAATGGCACGTACTTCTGGACCTTGTGCTTTAAATACCACTGTCAGAGACTAACAGCAGCACTTAAGAGGTTAACAGCAGCAAGCAGTGCAGCTGAAGTTAAAGGCAGATGCTGGCTGTGTAACACAGCCATTGTCTGTTGATGCAGGCACCGCTCCTGGGCTAGTAACTCACATGGTGACCAGACTTTGGAAATATCCATGCCTCCAAAGCTGAGAAGTGATTTAGTGCATGGTCACAGATCAGTTAAAGCAAAAAAATATATATTAACAGAAGAACCGGAGTGTTCGAGTTATAGCTTGAAGTCCATGGACTTGTGTCTTCTTTCAACTATAAAACAATAGGTCATTTTCTGATGATACATTCCCTATAAGGGTATGTGCACACGTTGTGGATTCTCTGCGGATCTGCAGCGTTTTTTGCAGTGCAGAAATGCTGCAGATCCGCAATTGATTTACAGCACAATGTAAATCAATGAGAAAAAAAAAATGCTGTGTTGACACTTTGCAGAAAATCCGCTGCGGAAACGCTGCGGTTTAAAAGAAGTAGCATGTCACTTCTTTTTTGTGAATCTGCAGCGTTTTTGTACCCATTCCATTATAGAAAACCGCAGGGGTAAAAAACGCAGCAAATCCGCAAGGAAACCGCAGCAATATCGCACAAAAAACGCTGCGGAAATGCACAAAAAACGCGACAAATCCGCAAGGAAACCGCAGCAATATCGCACAAAAAACGCTGCGGAAATGCACAAAAAACGCGACAAATCCGCAAGGAAACCGCAGCAATATCGCACAAAAAACGCTGCGGAAACGCACAAAAAACGTGACAAATCCGCAGCTGCGTTTTCTGCCAGGAGAGGCAGAATCTGCACCAGAAATTCCTAAACCTAATCCGCAACGTGTGCACATAGCCTAACACTGCTGATATTAAAGAGTCTACATTTAATCTCTAAGAGAAGCAATAACAAGTAACGTAAGGGCAGAATATTGCTGGGTTTATCGGCATATTAGGACAGAATCTTGACAACAATCCTGAGGCAAAAAAGCATTAGCTCTACATTCCAGATATCCAGACACAGCAAACTGATACTTGTGACCAAGCCACCCTGCTGACCTTATATAATCAGTGTTTCTGGGCCCCGTGGATATATGTAACTGCTCTAGAGATGTCTTGTTTGCCTGTACACCTCCTGTACTGATTGCTCTGTGACATGGAGGCAACAATGGAGCAAGAATGGGAAATGCATTATAACTCAGTGATGAGCGGATATACAGGTCCTTCTCAAAAAATTAGCATATAGTGTTAAATTTCATTATTTACCATAATGTAATGATTACAATTAAACTTTCATATATTATAGATTCATTATCCACCAACTGAAATTTGTCAGGTCTTTTATTGTTTTAATACTGATGATTTTGGCATACAACTCCTGATAACCAAAAAACCTGTCTCAATAAATTAGCATATTTCACCCATCCAATCAAATAAAAGTGTTTTTTAATAACAAACAAAAAAACCATCAAATAATAATGTTCAGTTATGCACTCAATACTTGGTCGGGAATCCTTTGGCAGAAATGACTGCTTCAATGCGGCGTGGCATGGAGGCAATCAGCCTGTGACACTGCTGAGATGTTATGGAGGCCCAGGATGCTTCAATAGCGGCCTTAAGCTCATCCAGAGTGTTGGGTCTTGCGTCTCTCAACTTTCTCTTCACAATATCCCACAGATTCTCTATGGGGTTCAGGTCAGGAGAGTTGGCAGGCCAATTGAGCACAGTAATACCATGGTCAGTAAACCATTTACCAGTGGTTTTGGCACTGTGAGCAGGTGCCAGGTCGTGCTGAAAAATGAAATCTTCATCTCCATAAAGCATTTCAGCCGATGGAAGCATGAAGTGCTCCAAAATCTCCTGATAGCTAGCTGCATTGACCCTGCCCTTGATGAAACACAGTGGACCAACACCAGCAGCTGACATGGCACCCCACACCATCACTGACTGTGGGTACTTGACACTGGACTTCAGGCATTTTGGCATTTCCTTCTCCCCAGTCTTCCTCCAGACTCTGGCACCTTGATTTCCGAATGACATGCAAAATTTGCTTTCATCAGAAAAAAGTACTTGGGACCACTTAGCAACAGTCCAGTGCTGCTTCTCTGTAGCTCAAAAGTGGCTTTACCTGGGGAATGCGGCACCTGTAGCCCATTTCCTGCACACGCCTGTGCACGGTGGCTCTGGATGTTTCCACACCAGACTCAGTCCACTGCTTCCTCAGGTTCCCCAAGGTCTGGAATCGGTCCTTCTCCACAATCTTCCTCAGGGTCCGGTCTCCTCTTCTCGTTGTACAGCGTTTTCTGCCACATTGTTTCCTTCCAACAGACTTACCATTGAGGTGCCTTGATACAGCACTCTGGGAACAGCCTATTTGTTGAGAAATTTCTTTCTGGGTCTTACCCTCTTGCTTGAGGGTGTCAATGATGGCCTTCTTGACATCTGTCAGGTCGCTAGTCTTACCCATGATGGGGGTTTTGAGTAATGAACCAGGCAGGGAGTTTATAAAAGCCTCAGGTATCTTTTGCATGTGTTTAGAGTTAATTAGTTGATTCAGAAGATTAGGGTAATAGGTCGTTTAGAGAACCTTTTCTTGATATGCTAATTTATTGAGACAGGTTTTTTGGGTTATCAGGAGTTGTATGCCAAAATCATCAGTATTAAAACAATAAAAGACCTGACAAATTTCAGTTGGTGGATAATGAATCTATAATATATGAAAGTTTAATTGTAATAATTACATTATGGTAAATAATGAAATTTAACACTATATGCTAATTTTTTGAGAAGGACCTGTACTCGTTACTCGAGATTTCCCGAGCACGCTCGGGGGTCCTCCGAGTATTTTTTAGTGCTCGGAGATTTAGTTTTTCTTGCCGCAGATAAATGATTTACATCTGTTAGCCAGCGTAAGTACATGTGGGGATTCCCTAGCAACCAGGCAATATTGACATATTGAAAATGGCCCACAAGGCAATTTATTTTTTTTCATAACTCTAAAGAAAATTTTCTGCAACTAAAAATTAAATGCATGGCTGGCATCGCCGTAATTATACTGGCCTGGAGAAATAAGTTGCCACGTCAATTTTATTGCATGAAAAACACAACCCCTAATAACACTGGCAGAATTGGACTTTAGTCACTATTTCACTTCACCGTTTCAGTTACCTGTTTAGCAATACATCATATGGTAAAAATGAATGGTGTCAATCAAAACTACAAGTCATCCCAGAAAAAAAGCTTGAATAAGTTATGGCACTCTGAAGAAACAAAATGGCTGCACCTTTAAAGGAGCACCGTATATACTCGAGTATAAGCTGAGATTTTCAGCCCAAATTTTTGGGCTGAAAGTGCCCCTCTCGGCTTATACTCGAGTCACGGTCGGCAGCAGGGTCAGCGGGTGAGGGCGCTGAGGCATACTCACCTAGTCCCGGCGGTCCTGACGCTCCCCCTGCCTGTCACACTGTCTCCGGGTGCTGCAGCTCTTCCCCTGTACAGCGGTCACGTGGGACCGCTCATTAGAGAAATGAATATGGACTCCACTCCCATAGGGGTGGAGCCGCATATTCATTTCTCTAATGAGCGGTGCCAGTGACCGCTGATAGAGGAAGAGGCTGCGGCACCGAAGACCGTGTAACAGGCAGAGGGAGCGGGACGCCGGGAGCAGGTAAGTATTAGATATTCACCTGTCCACGTTCCACACGCCGGGCGCCACTCTATCTTCACAGCGTCTCTCCGCACTGACTGTGCAGGTCAGAGGGCGCGATGACGCATATAGTGTGCGCGCCGCCCTCTGCCTGATCAGTCAGTGCGGAGAGATGCCGAGACCGGACGCTGGGGAGCTGCAAGCAAGAGAGGTGAGTATGGCATTTTTTTTTTTTTTTTTTTTTTTATTATTGCAGAAGCAGCAGCAATGGCAGAGCTTTATACGGAGCATCTATGGGGCAAAAATGAACGGTGCAGAGCACTATATGGCACAGCTATGGGGCAAGAATGAACGGTGCAGAGCACTATATGGCACAGCTATGGGGCAAGAAAGAACGGTGCAGAGCACTATATGGCACAGCTATGGGGCAAGAATAAACGGTGCAGAGCACTATATGGCACAGCTATGGGGCAAGAATGAACGGTGCAGAGCACTATATGGCACAGCTTTCTATGGTACATCTACGAGGCAATAATGAACGGTGCAGAGCACTATATGGCACAGCTACAGGGCAATAATGAACAGTATGGAGCATCTATTTTTATTTTTGAAATTCACCGGTAGCTGCTGCATTTTCCACCCTAGGCTTATACTCGAGTCAATAAGTTTTCCCAGTTTTTTGTGGCAAAATTAGGGGGGAGGGTCGGCTTATACTCGAGTATATACGGTATATATTATTACATAGATCTCATTAGACTGGTGTATTTGCTTTGAAAATACATATTAAAATATCAGTATTATCTTGATATTAAGATAAGCATTTTGCGAGTCCAGCTATACACTTGAACTCATGCACTATTTCAGTCTCCGTCCACCCGGTCTGCCTGGCTGCTGCAGCTTATACTGGACAGTGTGAGATCTGCGCAGCAGGAGAGACACTGAGGAGCTGTCAATCAGGGGAGGAGGGCAGAGGTTTAGTTACATTTTCATAAAGGATGATGGGGTCATTCTGACAAAGATAGTCAAAGTAAATATATCATCCTCAGCAGATCTAAGAGATCTATGTACCATAGTATTGTATGCAGTTTGTACTGTGAACTCAGGTCAGGTCCACATTAACCCCTTAACCCCTGGAGCTTTTTTTTCGTTTTCGCTCCCGTTCTTTCTAGAGCCATAACTTTTTTATTTTTCCATCAATATGGCCATGTGAGGGCTTATTTTTTTCGGGGCGAGTTGTACTTTTGAACAACATCATTGGTTTTACCATGTCGTGTAACAGAAAACAGGAAAAAAAATTCCAAGTGTGATGAAATTGCAAAAAAAAAGTGCAATCCCACACTGGTTTATTGTTTGACTTTTCTCCTAGGTTCACTCAATGCTAAAACTGACCTACCACCGATTCCCCAATTCATTATGAGTTCATAGACACCAAACATGTCTAGGTTCTCTTTTATCTAAGTGGTGAAAAAAATCCAGACTTTGCAAAAAAAAAAATAAAAAAAAAAAAAATTGCGCAATTTTCCGATACCCGTAGTGTCTCCATATTTTGTGATCTCGGGTTGGGTGAGGGCTTACTTTTTGAGTGCCGAGCTGACGTTTTTAATTATACCACTTTTGTGCAGATACAATCTTTTAATTGATTGTCCATTATTCCATTTTAATGCAATGTCGCAGCGACCAAAAAACATAAGTTTGGAGTTTTGATTTTTTTTCTCGCTACGCCGTTTAGCGATGAGGTTAATCCATTTTTTTTTAATTGATAGATCGGGCGATTCTGAACGCGGCAAAACAAATTATGTGTAGGTTTGGTTTTTTTTTATTTATTTTGATTGGGGCAAAGGGGGGGGTGATTTAAACTTTTATATCTTTTTATATTTTTAAACGCTTTTTTTTTATTTTTTACTTTTGGCATGCTGTAATAGCCTCCATGGGAGACTAGAAGCATCCACTACTCGATCGCCTCTGCTACATAGAGGTGATGCACAGATCACCTCTATGCAGTAGAATTACAGGCTTGCTATGAGTGCCGACCACAGGGTGGCACTCTTAGCAATTTGCCATCAACAAACATAGAGGTCTCGAGGAAACCTCTGTTTGTGATGGCAACGCACGGATGACCCCCGATCACGTAACTGGGTCAGCGGTGCGCGTACGTCTGGCTGAAGGCCGGCAGCGTTTGTTAAATGCCGCTGTCAGAGTTTGACAGCAACATTTAAACTAGTTAAAGGGCGCGGGTGGATCGCGATTCCGCTCGCGCCCATTGCGGGCACATGTCAGCTGTTCAAAACAGCTGACATGACGCAGCTTTGAGGTGGGCTCACCGCTGCAGCCCACCTCAAAGCGGGGGATACTGCCAGCCGTCAGCTGGCAAAAAAGGGGGTTTTCCACTACTAGGACAACCCTTTCTTAAACCAAATTATATGCCCTGATAAAATAATAAAGCCTATACTCACCTCCCGTGCCTGCGCCATTCCTGTGGAGTCAGCACTCGCTGTCCCTGGCATGTGATGCGGTGTTGTGTCATGTGACGCCGGCGCCCAATCAGCGTTGGTGTCACGGTTGTCACCTTTGGACAAACTGAACATGAAGAGGTAGCCAGGGATCAGCTGCAGTGGGAATGGAGCCGGCATGGGAGGCATGTATAGGCTTTATTATTTTATTGAGGATATTTGGTTGAAAAAGGGGTTGCCCTAGTACTGGAAACCCCTTTAGGATTAATTCTAAAGGGTAATTCTTAAGGGTACACAGAATGAACCATTGACATTTCCGCGCTATCCACCACAATAAAACAGGTGATTACAATGAGTATCATCTCAGTAAAGTCAGTTTTCCTCCAGTCACCCAACCATTCATTTCGAGCATTCCCTTGTAACTGTTTAGTCTCTGAAACCATCACTGAGAAAAGCAACCGCACACTGAGCACACTAAGGTATATGTGAGCGTTGAATCCATGAATTATGAGCGGCATTACTGCTATAGAGACTATACTTATACAATGTGTGCACACAGTTTGATCAGATTGTATGAGCCCATCGGCCAGTGGAGAAGATGACCTCTCTACATGGGAACCTACACTCTGCTCAATGATCGAAGAAATTAATCTACAAATAACTTAGGACCTAAAAATGGCGGCCATGATTGATTAGTGCCATAAACCATGGCCACCATCCATTACACTCTTATAGGGTTTGTCACCATGGTTTCCCATGCTGCAATAGAAAACAGTGATCCAAACCTGACAACGACAATGGTGTCCAAACTGGTTGTGTCCCATTTTGGTTTAAACAGCAGAAAAAGTTTAAAGGGACTTTCAGCACAGAATGACTGCTGAAACCGATACAACATGTTCCAAATTATTATGCAAATTATATTTTTCTCGTATTTTCCTAAATGGTCGGTGCAAATGACAATCAGTCTAATAAAAGTCATCACCCGTTAGAGTATACATCGAATTTTATTGAAGAAACCTCCTAATGATAACAGTATAATCTCCAAAATGAATAAAAACTCAAAATGCACTGTCCCAAATTATTAGGACAGTAGAATTTCTAACATTTGATATGTTTTAAAGAACTGAAAATGCTCATTTGTGCAATTTGCAGCATGAGGAGGTCACATTCACCGAACAAAAAAGCTATTTAACTCCAAAACATCCTAACAGGCTTCCCTCACACACTTGTAGCATTTTATTCAGACTTATGGGCAGATGGTGGAAAAAGATATGCACCTAGAACGAGTTGTATTTAGGAAAAAAATGCAATAGACACCAGCACAAGGTGTTCATAGTGTGTGTCATGATAAATATAAATATATATCTATAATATAACGCTGGGAGCGTCACTCTGTCCGAAGCCTCTATAGACTGCGCAAGCGCAAGCGCCGGCGCAGTCTGGGCCTCACATAGCGACGCTCCCGGGAGATCTCGGTATGCGTAAGCACTGAACGCATACCGCGATCTCCACCGGAGAGTCAGGGACCGCCAGGAGGGAGGGTAAGTATACTCACCTTTCCCGGTTCCAGCGCTGCTTGCGGCTCCGTCTCCCGGCTCCTCTGCTCCCGGCTCCGGAGGGCGCGGACTGCGCAGGCGCCGATTCCTGCTGCCGGAATCGGCGCCTGCGCAGTCCGCGCTTTCCGGCGCCATTTTCTTGAAGACACACTCCGGCTCCACTGCAGGTGTGTCTTCAAGAAAATGGCGCCGGAGAGCGCGGACTGCGCAGGCGCCGATTCCTGCTGCCGGAATCGGCGCCTGCGCAGTCCCCGCTTTCCGGCGCCATTTTCTTGAAGACATACCTGCAGTGGAGCCGGACGATAGGTGAGTATGGTATTTTTTTTTTTTTTCATATGGCAGCAGCATTCGGGGGCATACACACTGGAGCGGGGGGCATATAATACAATGGTGGCGCAGGATGGCAGCAGCACATGACAGAACGGGCTCAGGATGGCCGCAGCACATGACAGAACGGGCGCAGGATGGCCGCAGCACATGACAGAACGGGCGCAGGATGGCCGCAGCACATGACAGAACGGGCGCAGGATGGCCGCAGCACATGACAGAACGGGCGCAGGATGGCAGCAGCACATGACAGAACGGGCGCAGGATGGCAGCACATGACAGAACGGGCGCAGGATGGCAGCAGCACATGACAGAACGGGCGCAGGATGGCCGCAGCACATGACAGAACGGGCGCAGGATGGCCGCAGCACATGACAGAACGGGCGCAGGATGGCAGCAGCACATGACAGAACGGGCGCAGGATGGCAGCAGCACATGACAGAACGGGCGCAGGATGGCAGCAGCACATGACAGAACGGGCGCAGGATGGCAGCAGCACATGACAGAACGGGCGCAGGATGGCAGCAGCACATGACAGAACGGGCGCAGGATGGCAGCAGCACATGTCAGAACGGGCGCAGGATGGCCGCAGCACATGACAGAACGGGCGCAGGATGGCAGCAGCACATGACAGAACGGGCGCAGGATGGCCGCAACACATGACAGAACGGGCGCAGGATGGCAGCAGCACATGACAGAACGGGCGCAGGATGGCAGCAGCACATGACAGAACGGGCGAAGGATGGCAGCAGCACATGACAGAACGGGCGAAGGATGGCAGCAGCACATGACAGAACGGGCGCAGGATGGCAGCAGCACATGACAGAACGGGCGCAGGATGGCAGCAGCACATGACAGAACGGGCGCAGGATGGGAGCAGCACATGACAGAACGGGCGCAGGATGGCAGCAGCACATGACAGAACGGGCGCAGGATGGCAGCAGCACATGACAGAACGGGCGCAGGATGGCAGCAGCACATGACAGAACGGGCGCAGGATGGCAGCAGCACATGACAGAACGGGCGCAGGATGGCAGCAGCACATGACAGAACGGGCGCAGGATGGCAGCAGCACATGACAGAACGGGCGCAGGATGGCAGCAGCACATGACAGAACGGGCGCAGGATGGCAGCAGCACATGACAGAACGGGCGCAGGATGGCAGCAGCACATGACAGAACGGGCGCAGGATGGCAGCAGCAAATGACAGAACGGGGACGCAGGATGGGAGCAGCAAATGACAGAACGGGCGCAGGATGGGAGCAGCAAATGACAGGATGGGAGCAGCAAATGACAGAATGGAGGCGCAGGATGGGAGCAGCACATGACAGAACGGGGGCGCAGGATGGAGCAGCACATACCAGGATGGAGACCATATACCAATATAAATGCTCGCCACCCGGGCGTAGAACGGGTTCAATAGCTAGTATATATATATACACATACATATATATATATATATATATACACTAGCTTTTGAAACCCGTTCTACGCCCGGGTGGCGAGCATTTATATTGGTATATGGTCTCCATCCTGGTATGTGCTGCTCCATCCTGCGCCCTAATCTTGTCATGTGCAATTGTTACCATCCACCTCTCGTGTCTCCCCTTTTCCCCATAGTTTGTAAGCTTGCGAGCAGGGCCCTCACTCCTCGTGGTATCTGTTTTGAACTGTATTTCTGTTATGCTGTAATGTCTATTGTCTGTACAAGTCCCCTCTATAATTTGTAAAGCGCTGCGGAATACGTTGGCGCTATATAAATAAAAATTATTATTATTATGTGCTGCTCCCATCCTGCGCCCCCATCCTTTCATGTGCTGCTCCCATCCTGCGTCCCCATCCTGTCATGTGCTGCTTCCATCCTGCGCCTCCATTCTGACATGTGCTGCTCCCATCCTGCGCCTCCATTCTGACATGTGCTGCTCCCATCCTGCGCCCCCATTCTGACATGTGCTGCTCCCATCCTGCGCCCCCATTCTGACATGTGCTGCTCCAATCCTGCGCCCCCATTCTGACATGTGCTGCTCCCATCCTGCGCCTCCATTCTGACATGTGCTGCTCCCATCCTGCGCCCCCATTCTGACATGTGCTGCTCCCATCCTGCGCCCCCATTCTGACATGTGCTGCTCCCATCCTGCGCCCCCGTTCTGTCATGTGCTGCTCCCATCCATATGCCCCATACGCTGCTCCATAAAGGTTTATGGCCCCATAAAATGCTCCATAGTATATGCCCCGTACACTGCTCCATAAAGGTTTATGGCCCCCATAAGATGCTCCATAGTGTATGCCCCGTACGCTGTTCCATAAAGGTTTATGGCCCCCATAAGATGCTCCATGGTATATGCCCCCGTACACTGCTCCATTATGGTTTATGGCCCCCATAAGATGCTCCATAGTGTATGCCCCGTACGCGGTTCCATAAAGGTTTATGGCCCCCATAAGATGCTCCATACTATATGCCCCCGTACACTGCTCCATTATGGTTTATGGCCCCATAAGATGCTCCATTATGGTTTATGGCCCCATAAGATGCTCCATAGTGTATGCCCCGTATGCTGCTGCAATATATATATATATATAAAAAAAAAATACCATACTCACCTATGGTCGCTGGCCGCCGAGTGCTGGGGGGCCTGAGCAGGCGGGGACATCGGTGCGCTGTGGGGGTCAGGTGCCGGTATCACTGCCAGCTCAGGACCCCAGCACTTACTATATTCACCTGGCCCCGTTCCACCGCTGCGCGCCGCCATCTTCCCGGTCCTCTGGCTGTGACTGGTCAGTCAGAGGGCGGCGCCGGCGCGCATTAAGCGTGTCATCGTGCCCTCTGAACTGAAGGTCACAGGCCGAGGACCGGGAAGATGGCGGCGTGCAGCGGTGGAACGGGGCCAGGTGAATATAGCTCATACTTACCCTCCTGGCGGTCCCTGCTTCTCTGTTGGAGATCGCTGTGTGCGTTCAGTGTTTACGCATACCGTGATCTCCTGGGAGCGTCACTCTGAGGCCCAGACTGCGCCGGCGCTTGCGCAGTCTATAAAGGCTTCGGACAGAGTGACGCTCCCAGTGTTATATTATAGATATATAGAATATATATATATATATACACACACACACACACATACATACATACGTACATGTTAACATAGGACCCCTTCTTTGAGATCACCTTCACAATTCTTGCATCCATTGAACTTGTGAGTGTTTGGAGAGTTTCAGCTTGTATTTCTTGTGTTTCTTTGCATGACACCAGAATAGCCTCCCAGAGCTGCTGGTTTGATGTGAACTGCCTCCCACCCTCATAGATCTTTTGCTTGATGATACTCCAAAGGTTCTCTATAGGGTTGAGGTCAGGGGAAGTTGGTGGCCACTCCATGAGTTTTTCTCCTTTTATGCCCATAGCAGCAAATGAATCAGAGGTATTCTTTGCAGCATGAGATGGTGCATTGTCATCATGCATGAAGATGATTTTGCTCCTGAAGGCACGTTTCTGGTTTTTATACCATGATAGAGAGTTGTCAGTCACAAACTCTATATACTTTGCAGAGGTCATTTTCACACCTTCAGGAGCCTTAAAGGGCCCTACCAGCTGTTTCCCCATGATTTCGGCCCAAAACATGACTCTTCCACCTCCTTGCTGACGTCGCAGCCTTGTTGGGACATGGTGGCCATCCACCAACCATCCACTACTCCATCCATCTGGACCATCCAGGGTTGCTTGACACTCATCAGTAAACAAGAGTGTTTGAAAAATAGTTTTCATGTATGTCTGGGCCCACTGCAACCATTGCTGCTTGTGTACACTGTTTAGGGGTGGCCGAATAGTAGGTTTATGCACCACAGCAAGCCTTTGAAGGATCAGGACTCCAGAGGCACCAGTAGCTTCAAATATCTGTTTGCTGGTTTGTAAAGACTTGTTAGCAGCTGCTCTCTTAATCCGATGAACTTGCCTGGCAGAAACCTTCCTCATTATGCCTTTATCAGCACAAACACGTCTGATCAGATTCAGCAACAAATCTCTTAACAGTTCGATGATCACGCTTAAGTTTTCGGGAAATATCTAATGTTTTCATCCTTTGACCAAGGCATTGCACTATTTAATGCTTTTCGGCAGCAGAGAGATCCATCCATGAGTTTATTTGAAAAACAAAATTAAAACTTTATGACACTTAAATCCAATTTGCATAATAATTTGGAACACTGTGTAGATGCGATTGGTGCTTCATGGCTCTGCCAAACAGTTATACACCTTCCCACCTGTTTGTTTTCCATCTATCTCCACACTTCTCTGTCTCTATGAAGCTAGAGCTGTCAAAGAAGAGGAGGGGGTGGAGATTAAGGGAAAACAAGCAGGAGGGAAGGTGTACTTAAATTCCCTTTAAAGGGAATCCATAAGCAGGTTTTTGTTATTTAATCTCAGAGTAGAATAATATTAGGCACAAGACCTTGATTCCAGGGATGTGTCACTTATTAGGCTGCATTGTAGTATCAATACAGTGTTTTATAAACAGGAGATTAACGATTCCAGGACTATAGCTCACATGGCCAGCAGTCAGGCTAATCTCTGTAACTCCGCCCCCACCATTGATTGGCAGCTTGCTGACCATGCACAGTACACAAGAAGCTGCCTGTCAGGGGGTGGGTGGGGTTATATACACAGCAGAAGACCTGGCTCTGCTACATCTACTTAGACAATACAGGCATTCTATGGAAACTAAAATAAGCAGCTCAGTAATTGACATCCCTGGAATCAGGCTTTTCTGGCCATAAGTCATGCTGCTCTCAGATTATATAGCAAAAACCTGCTGACAGATTCTAGTTAATAAAACGTTAAATTAAATTTTCAGCTGACAGTCACCACCTTGAATTGAAATATAGATCACATATTGTGTGTAGCAATAACTTCTCCATTCCCCACTTTGGAGAATGGCCAGGAACATTTGACAGTATTGATTCTGTCAGAATTATAGCAGCAGTCTCTCAAATTAATATACCTTTAGCTACGGGCTCTCCTGATATTCCTTCCCTATAGAATTTACAATTATGCAGTTTATGATGACTGAAGAATGGAGGTCTTAGTTGTAAAGCTAAAAAAAAAAGATGATCAGTTTCACAAATTGCATGACTAAAGAGGAGTATGCCAGTTTTCCCATGACTTATTTGTCCAGTATTTCCTGCGAACCTGCGGTAAAGGCTCTCACCAGAGGCTACAAAACAATTAGGCTGCATTCACACGATGCGGGGACATTGCCACAATTTTCAGAACAAGCAGTAAAATGGTCACGTTTCTTGAAATACCATGGCAAAAAAAAAAAAACATTGCAAACTCATTGCGTGAACACTGACATACTGTACAAATCTGAGTTCTTATATCCAACTTGCCAGCACCGAGCCCGTCTGCAGGTTGAGAAGCGTTTTCGTCCCTAGCTGTATACGAAGGCCAATTTCAGAAATATATATCATAGACGCCGTTCAGGACCAGCATGGCGTCTGACAGCTACACCGCCCCTGAAAAACTCTACTGAATTCAACACACATCGTCCTGGAGGCCCAACAGAGACCTACGGTAAAGCTGAGCTAAGTTCAGGTATTGCAAATTTTGCAATTTATTAATTTTCTGCATCAGTTTTCTGGATGGAGAGAAGAGATGGAATATCAGGATGGCTCCTTCAACAGTGGCCTCACTCACACATCCGTGTTGTATCCGTTCTTTTTCAAGGATAGACTACATAGCCATTATAATCAATGGTGCTATGCACATGTCCGTACAAAACTAACAGTGACGTCCATTTTTTTCCAGTATCAAAAATGAAGAGGGTCGACACAAGTTTATGGGTCCATGAAAAACAGGGACAGTATGCGGACTGTATCTGTGTGCTGTACGCATTTAACATTGCAAAGGATAGGAGAAGCTTTGTCATTTATTTCTTTATCCGTTAGATTAAAAACATTGATGACGGTAAAAGTGGACACACAGATCCAAAACACTGACGACAGCAGTACCATTTTGTTCCCGCATGTGTTTTTATGAGGTCTTCGGTAACTGCTGTATACAGGTCAAGCACATTAAAAAGTTCAGTATATGTATATACGGCTATATATACTCAGCCACAGCTCACTCAGCAAAGACCATTAACCACCATAAAGGTATTAAGTATTATTATTATTATTATACATTTTTATAGCGCCATTTATTCCATGGCGCTTTACATGTGAATACGGGGCAAATATAGACAAATACATTAAACATGAGCAGATAACAAGGCACACGAGTACATAAGGAGGGGGGACCCTGCCCGCGAGGGCTCACAGTCTGCAGGGGGTGGGTGAGGATACACTAGGAGAGGGAAGAGCTGGCTGTGCGGCTGTTCAGTAGGTTGAGGATCACTGCAGGCTGTAGGCTTGTCGGAAGAGATGAGTCTTCAGGTTCTTTTTGAAGGTTTCTATGGTAGGCGCAAGTCTGATGTGTTGGGGTAGAGAGTTCCAGAGTATGGGGGAAGCACGGGAGAAGTTTTGGATGCGGTTATGGGAAGAAGAGATGAGAGGGGAGTAGAGAAGGAGGTCTTGGGAGGATCGGAGGTCGCGTGTAGGTAGGTACCGGGAGACCATGTCACAGATGTATGGAGGAGACAGGTTGTGGATGGCTTTGTATGTCAGTGTGAGGGTTTTGAACTGGAGTCTCTGGGCGATAGGAAGCCAGTGAAGGGCTTGACACAGGGGAGAGGCTGGGGAATAGCGGGGGGACAGGTGGATTAGTCGGGCAGCAGAGTGTAGGATGGATTGGAGTGGTGCCAGAGTGCTAGAGGGGAGTCCAGAGAGTAGGAGGTTGCGGTAGTCGAGGCGGGAGATGATAAGTGCATGCACTAGCGTTTTTGCAGTGTTGCGGTCAAGGAAAGCACGGATCCGGGAAATATTTTTGAGTTTGAGACGACAGGAGGAGGCAAGGGCTTGGATATGTGGCTTGAAAGAGAGGGCAGAGTCGAGGATCACCCCGAGGCACCGGGCGTGTGGGACTGGGGATAGTGAGCAGCCATTGACATTGATGGATAGGTCTGGTGGAGGGGTAGAGTGAGATGGGGGAAAGATGATGAATTCTGTTTTGTCCATGTTCAGTTGTAGAAAGCGAGCAGAAAAGAAGGCTGAAATGGCAGACAGACAGTGCGGGATTTTGGTAAGCAAGGAGGAGAGGTCAGGTCCGGAGAGGTAGATCTGCGTGTCGTCAGCGTAGAGATGGTACTGCATACCGTGGGATTCTATGAGCTGTCCCAGGCCGAAAGTGTAGATGGAGAAGAGTAGGGGTCCTAGAACAGAGCCTTGAGGAATACCGACTGACAAGGGGCGAAGTGAGGAGGTGGTGTGGGGGAGGGAGACACTGAATGTTCGGTCTGTCAGATATGACGAGATCCAGGAAAGGGCCAAGTCTGTGATGCCAAGGGATGAGAGGATTTGTAGCAAAAGGGAGTGGTCCACAGTGTCAAAGGCAGAAGACAGGTCCAGGAGAAGGAGGACAGAGTAGTGTCGCTTGCTCCTGGCAGTTAGTAGGTCATTGGTGACTTTAGTTAGGGCAGTTTCAGTTGAGTGATGGGAACGGAAGCCTGATTGTAACCGATCAAAGAGGGAGCAGGAGGAGAAGTGGGAGGACAGTTCAAGATGGACGTGTTGCTCCAGCAATTTGGAGGCATAAGGGAGAAGAGATATTGGGCGATAGCTAGACACAGAGGATGGGTCGAGGGAGGGCTTTTTGAGGATGGGTGTGATCTTGGCATGCTTGAAGGATGAGGGAAAGACACCTGTTGTGAGTGAGAGGTTGAAGAGGTGTGTTAGGGTTGGGATGAAGACCGTGGAAAGGTTAGGGATGAGGTGGGATGGGAGCGGGTCAAGCGTGCAGGTGGTGAGGTGTGATCTTGACAGGAGGGTGGAGAGCTGATCTTCTGTCATGGTGGAGAAGCTGGTTTTGGAGGAGCAGGGTTGAGCAGCTAAGAGGGGCAGTGGGCGCTGTGGGCCAAAGCTTTCTCTGATCGTATCGATCTTCTGTTTAAAGAAAGAGGCGAAGTCATCAGCAGAAATGAGGGGGGAGGGAGGAGGTGCGGGGGGACGGAGTAGAGAATTGAAAGTGTTGAAAAGCTGTTTAGGGTTGTGGGACAGGGAGGATATGAGGGATGAGAAGTAAGTTTGTTTTGCGGCAGTGAGCGCAGACTTGAAGCTGGCGAGGGACTGCTTGTATGCAGTGAAGTGGTCGGCAGAGTGGGATCGCTTCCATCTCCGCTCAGCAATCCTGGAAGCCCGTCTCAATTCTTTGGTCAGGCTGGTCAGCCAGGGCTGCCTGTTAATTGTACGAGTTTTACTATGCATGAGTGGGGTGGGCGAATCGAGTGTTGTTGTTATTGTGGTGTTATAAAAAGTGGCAGCAGCATCTGTGTCATGAAGGGAGGCTATGTCTGTGAGAGGGAGAAGGGACTCAGAGAGTGATTGTAAGTTGAGATGTTTGAGATTTCTGCGAGGGTGAGTGAGTTTGTGGAGTGGGGGGGTTGCACACTAGGAGAGGAGAGGGACGAGAATGTCAGTAGGTTGTGGTCAGACAGGGGGAGGGGTGTGTTAGTGAGGTTAGTAAGGGAGCAGAGGCGGGTGAAGATGAGGTCCAGCGTGTGGCCATCTTTGTGAGTGGCCTCAGAGGACCATTGAGTGAGGCCAAAGGAGGCAGTCAGTGATAAAAGTTTAGAGGTAGCTGAGGTGAAAGTGTCAATGGGGACATTGAAATCACCCATGATGATAGTGGGGATGTCAACAGAGAGGAAATGAAGTAGCCAGGTGGTGAAGTGGTCGAGAAAGGTGGAGATGGCTAGTTCTGGGGGGCGGTAGATGACAGCCAGCTGGAGGTTGGAGGGGGAATAGATGCGGACAGAGTGCACCTCAAACGAGGGAAGAGTAGCGGAGGGTGGTAGCGGGATTGGAGTAAAGGAGCAGGTGTCGGACAGGAGCAAGCCAACTCCTCCACCGCGTTTGTTGCTGGGGCGAGGGGTGTGAGAGAGGTGGAATCCGCCATAGGAGAGCGCAGCTGGAGAGGCCGAGTCAGAGGGGGTGAGCCAGGTTTCAGTGAGGCCGAGGAAGGAGAGTTTGTTGGTGATGAAGAGGTCATGGATAAACGGCAGTTTGTTGCAGATGGAGCGTACGTTCCATAGTGCTCCAAGTAGGGGGAGCGGGGGAGTGGGGGCTGGATGAATGGGTATGAGGTTGTCGTGGTTGGGAAAACGTGCGGAGGATCGTGGCAGGGGGTTAGAAACGAGTGTGGGGATGAATTGGGGAGGGCCGGGATATGTCACCAGCAATGAGGAGTAACAGACAGATCATTAGAAGGTGGGAGCAGGATAGGACATGATGCGGCCGTGTGTGTCTGGAGAAAAAGGATTGTATGTGGAGGAACAGTTCTGAGGGGAAGGTGATATGGCTGGGGAGTATGGAGGAAGAAATGACTAGTTCCTTACTAGGAGGAGGGATTGCAGGAGATTGTAAGAAGGAAAGTAGTATGGGGGTGAAAGAGAAAAGAAACCGAAACATTGTAGTGGTTAGTAGTCTGTTACCTTCCAGTCAATTCCAGTCCAATTCAGTCTAATTCAGAATCATAATTAAAAAGATGGAAGTTAAAAGATGATTTGCAGCAGACTGAGTCTATAGCAGACTCCTGCATGTGAATATATCCCCAGTTAAGGGCAATCAGGTGTGAATGAGGGGGTGGCTGGGTATGGGAGACCAGATGTAGAGAGTTAAGCAAAGGTCATAAAGTGAGGGAGGGGTAAGACTGACCACTCAAAGAGATGCCAGGATCACACAATGAGAGACATGAAAACAGGTCGTGGAAACAAGCTCATAGGTGAGAAAGCATACTAAAAGGATTATATGTGCTGCACCAAGACACTCAGATCCAGGGGAAGCATAGAAAAGCCAGTGCAATATACAGAGACATTCAGAAGCCAGGGAGAGCTGGGTAAAGTCAGTGCATACCATGGAAAATCAATGCAGTATACAGAGATATTCTGGAGCCAGGGAGAGCTGGGTAAAGTCAGTGCATACCATGGAAAATCAATGCAGTATACAGAGATATTCTGGAGCCAGGGAGAGCTGGGTAAAGTCAGTGCATACCATGGAAAATCAATGCAGTATACAGAGATATTCTGGAGCCAGGGAGAGCTGGGTAAAGTCAGTGCATACCATGGAAAATCAATGCAGTATACAGAGATATTCTGGAGCCAGGGAGAGCTTGGTAAAGTCAGTGCATACCATGGAAAATCAATGCAGTATACAGAGATATTCTGGAGCCAGGGAGAGCTTGGTAAAGTCAGTGCATACCATGGAAAATCAATGCAGTATACAGAGATATTCTGGAGCCAGGGAGAGCTGGGTAAAGTCAGTGCATACCATGGAAAATCAATGCAGTATACAGAGATATTCTGGAGCCAGGGAGAGCTTGGTAAAGTCAGTGCATACCATGGAAAATCAATGCAGTATACAGAGATATTCTGGAGCCAGGGAGAGCTGGGTAAAGTCAGTGCATACCATGGAAAATCAATGCAGTATACAGAGATATTCTGGAGCCAGGGAGAGCTGGGTAAAGTCAGTGCATACCATGGAAAATCGATGCAGTATACAGAGATATTCTGGAGCCAGGGAGAGCTTGGTAAAGTCAGTGCATACCATGGAAAATCAATGCAGTATACAGAGATATTCTGGAGCCAGGGAGAGCTTGGTAAAGTCAGTGCATACCATGGAAAATCAATGCAGTATACAGAGATATTCTGGAGCCAGGGAGAGCTGGGTAAAGTCAGTGCATACCATGGAAAATCAATGCAGTATACAGAGATATTCTGGAGCCAGGGAGAGCTTGGTAAAGTCAGTGCATACCATGGAAAATCAATGCAGTATACAGAGATATTCTGGAGCCAGGGAGAGCTGGGTAAAGTCAGTGCATACCATGGAAAATCAATGCAGTATACAGAGATATTCTGGAGCCAGGGAGAGCTGGGTAAAGTCAGTGCATACCATGGAAAATCAATGCAGTATACAGAGATATTCTGGAGCCAGTAGAAACGAGTATCAGTATTTCCATGGCCACGAACCGGATCCTCGAAATCCCAGCTGCACTTTTCATTATCCAGCCTAGCGGACAAAATCAAAAGGATGAGCTGGGATGCCGGCAGGTAGGAGGAGGATCGCTTGCGGCCAACCGCTGAGGTGGACTGACCGGGCTGCTGGATGAGGGTCCAGTGAGCTTACAGTAGTTGCTCACCTCTAGTTGTAAGGCTTCATGTTCAGCTCATGGCTCATTGAGTTGTATGAAGTGTTAATATGAAGACTATGGAGGCCTACAGGGCCCATAATGCTGCTCAGTGGTTATGGAAACCTCTGTAAGTGTATAGGCAAACAGGAAAAAAAGGAAAAACAAATGCCTAATAGGTGAGCTGGTTTTTCACTATTTTTCTCTGTAAGTGTATGTTCTTCCCATGTTTCCATGGGTTTCCTCTGGGTTCTCCGGTTTCCTCCAACACTCCAAAGACATCCTGATAGGGAATCTAGATTGTGAGCCCCAATGAATAATGCTGTCCTGACAGATTCTGTGAGCAACCGGACACTGGACATAGGAATGGAGATATTCTCAGGAATTAGATCACCATTTTTCTCAGGGCACAGAAATCCAATGAATGCGCCTGTGTGTGTCCCGGCAGTCCGTACATGTGCTCCCTTCCCTTCTTCCAGTCGCCGCACAAAGCCTGAATGTTCCCTCACAATCCTCCATGGACAGCATCCCTCTCCGTCCGTGTACACAGGCCTCCATTGTCCCCGCTGCTGAAAACAAACTCTGCAGGACCAGCTGATTCCAGAAAAAAAATAAGTGCGCCCAAATGCGGCTATGTTACCAAAACAGACTGACTGCAGGACCACAAATATGCTCCGCACGCACAAAAGAAGCTTTCATGTTTAACCCCTGGAGCTGATAGACATGTGCAGCACACAGTCATGCAATGAAGATGCAGGGCGCTGTATACCGGAGGAAAGTGTGCCAAGGTGGCAAACATTATACTATATGGGTATATTCAGGCATAGCCAGTAAGGTGCTGGTAAAAATCCACACGTGGAAAAAATGTACAGCCAATCACAGACCTGCAAAAACTGGCAAATCATGGTAAACCCACGTGTATTTTTTTCACCCAATCAAGAAAATTCCCCATAAAATACCATGTACAAATGAAATGGAGCTGCAATCTACATGTTCACTGCCCGCGTACGGTCCACGATTTCCAAACCGGTCACGTCTCCTCACTGAAAGGATCAGATCCAACCAGAAGCCCCATGGGTGGTCCAGAAATCCTGGTCCATACACAGATGGTGAATCTTGGGCAAGTGTATGCGGCCTAGGGGTCATTCACACATCATATTCAACACACGTGTGCTATTCAAGTGAAAATCGGGCAAAACATGGACCAAGGTAATCCAGTAATGATCGATGGGTCAGGTGACTTCTTTCACAGCAAAAAAAAAAAAATCCCAGCAAGGACTCGGCTCTTCCAAGTATCACCTATACAAGTCTATGGATGAGCAAAAATCGGATACCCTATGGATCATCTGTGTGGGGTCCAATTTTTATGGATATATTGGCAGTATTAACCTAGGAAACTGTATGAGATCGTGTATAAAAACAGACGTCACATGGACATAAAGAGACAAAGGGATGACGATATGGATGAAAATTGTCTGCGTTTTCTGAATGAAACTTGGATGATTTTTCAAATGCTCAGAAGAACGAGCCCAACAGGCACCAAAATGCTGTAGGTTTGTACAGGTAAAACCTGGACCTGTTTGTTAGGCAATCCCTGCATGCTGAGACTGTCAAACCATATCCGACCTGCAGGCAGGATGATGTAGAGCAGGAAGAATGGGGAAAAAAAAGGGGGAAAAGTTTCAGTAAAACTCGCATTTTATTCAATGAAATCACTGGTGTTTACTTGCATGAGTCCAGTGGGCGGGCCTATGCAGTGATTGACAGTCTGTCCTGTAGCACTGTGCATGGCATGCAGATGTAGCTGTCAATCACCAGTAGGACCGCCCACTGGACTCATGCAAGCACCAGGGTTGTCAATGAATAAAACACAAGTTATACGGAATCTTTTCCAACAAACCTATACATCATTGTGCTCAGCTTCTCCTTCTGGAAACGGTTATCTATGGAAGCTTGTATTATGCAACAAACAAGAAGTAACCTGTTAGTATCTGTCCAACATCGCATTTACGGAAGATGCACGTGGCAGACAATTTTTTATGCAGCAACTTTATGCATTGACCAAACCAGTCATCGCTATATACAGCCGGTACATTGCGAGTCCCGCCCAGCTCATTGATCATATGTAGATTGAAATATATCGATATTATCACAAGTTTCTGAAAACCATGAGTGGCAGGATGAGCAATTACCATACAGGGCAGAACAGCAGCAATTTGTTGGTCCCATTCAATGCATATTCATTCATCACCTGCGATGCCACATTACCCCTGACCAGTGAGGGCGTCACACAGGATAACAGCAGATCGCTGGACAATATAGGCGTCAGATCCATGATCAGCTTAGGTGACTTATAACAATAGGGAGGAATCTCAAGAAAATCCCAAGAAAAAAAAAGGATCTGTCCCCAAGGAAAAAGCCGCAAATTGTTGTTCTAATCTTAGTCCGCTGCTCTAATGTGTTTTCTTTTTCGTTTTTTTAACCAGTCATAACCTCCGGGGTTTTTTTTTTTTTTTTTAAACCTTTGTTATTATTAATAAATTTTTAACTGTATATATAGTGAGTGCCTTCCACACAAAGCCTCCTGAAGAATGGTGAAGTGACTTCTTTTAGCTGCTTCACATCGTTCAGGAAGCTCAGAAAGATGGAACATGTGCACGGCAATTCGTTTTTGACATTGCTGAGCATAGGTTCATTCTTTCTAGCAATTTTTGCAAGTGCTTTTTCAGGTAGAATCCACTTTTCAAAGACTTTGTGTGCACATACCCTAATTATTTTCCTGCTGCCCCCAGGAGTATTCCATATTTTAAAAAAAATTCTAAAACACATGAACCACTTGCGGTATCACCTGAAGAAGGAGTCATGTGTACTCCGAAACGCGTAGAATAAACCACTGTTCAACTATACAATTGGTCTGTTTATGGATGTGCTGGTAGCGCGGATCAAAATCCACAAATCCTCTTTTTTAGCGATTAAATACAAGTCCAGCAATACCTTTACCTGCTCAGTCGCTTCCTCTATTAGAGTAAGTTCACAGTAGGTTTTTTTCAGCTTTTTTTTCTGCAGCAAAACCTGATCTCTTGGCAGCAAAGAAGCTGCAGAAAAACAAAAAAGAAAAATTTCCTTAGTTTTGCTTGTGTTTTTCGCAGCGGTTTTGGCATGCTAGATTTGTCTCATGGGCATGTTGATAATGTTTAGTATTAAAAGTCCAATTCCATAGAATCAGGTTTTGGCACAAAAAACGCTGCAACAAATTATACCTGCGGTTTTTCACCACCCGCTCAAGTCAATGTGTGAAAAATCCTGAAAGAACGGACATGCTCTATTGTCCAAAAAACCAAGCACAAAATACTGATGACAAAAAAAATGTCTGCTTGAGATTTCTGAAATCTCATAGGCTTTGATGGGACTGTAAAAAGCAGCTAAAAATTAGCATAAAAAAGCGCAATGTGAACTTAGCCTTACGGAGATGTGCTTGAAATGATATGCAAACGAGGCTGTATATCTGAAGCCTCCGTCACTCCAGCTCTAATCCCTGCCTACCTCCTGCATGACTGACAGCTCCTCTGCTGTGCAACTAGAAGCCAGTGAGCTGTCAGTCATGCAGGAGAAGGCAGCACTGTGTGGGTAATAGTGACAGAGGCTTCACAGTAGTCAAAGCACTTCAGCCTCATTTGCATATTAATTAAAATGCAGATTTCTCAGTAATAGAGGAGCTGACTGGCTATGTAAAGGTATTGCTGGACTTGTATTTGGAAGAGCTACACATGTATGTAAATAGCTTGGGGGCTGAAATCCTGATGACAGATTGTTTTAGAGGTTCAGACGATCCCTGTATCCCAGGCACAGTTTGTTTTGAAAAAAAAAAAAAATCCATCACCGATTGGTTGGAGCGCTGTCGAAAATAACGGACATAAGGAGCAGTGGTAGGGACTCAGTACCGGCCCCAGAGAGGGGGGTTGGGGGGGGGGGGTTTACACAACAAACTGCAGCCAGTGAAAGGGGTCTACTGATACCCCATTGAAAAGGTCTACAAAATCACAACTGATATTAATTTCCAAAATAGGGCGTTCAATTTCCCAAATGTTTCATACAGAAAATCTAACTATGCTGGAGGCGCTGAGTCACAAGAGCGGCGCTCCCATCTTCTGATCCTTGAAGTTTCATAAGCCACTAACATTCTGTAGGATTTGCTGTACAGAGCATGGAAAAACGAAAGATTTCACGCAAGGCCCGGACAGAACAGCTGACATGTTGTAAGATCTGCTGTGAAGAATGCTGAATGGAAAGCTCGGATCATCTCGGACTTATAAAATCCATCTCCTTGGCTCGGATTAGTCTAGAAGAGCGATATTCCCCCAGAGAAGATATAGGGAGACGTCTCCCCAATTAGTGAGAAGTCCCCCCGATCAGTGAGATTGCCACTCGTTACTGATGAAGGACATCTATCTTACATACCACCAATGATGTGGTGGGACGCAGGGACCACTTAAGGACTTCAAATGACCAGGGCAACGTTCATTTCCATGGGCATGTGCGGGCACTTCAGGGCACTGTTTGCCTTTACTAACATTTGTGAATGAATGGCTCGTTTCACAGACCTCACTGATCCCGGGGTGGTCCGGTAGTAGGAGCCACCGATGTAACAAGTCCGTTCAGGACATTTCTTTGCCCCCAACTATTCCATGGTTAACAGTGAGGGTATTACTGAAAAGTGGGAACGTTTAGAACCACAGTAACAAAGTTGTGACCACGTAAAGTTACAGATGGGGTCATTGAGAACTGGGCACATTAAAGAGAATGCCAAGAGTCGGATGGTGGTGTAAAGCCGCCACCACTGGGCTCTGGAGCGGCAGGAACGTGTGCTGTGGAGTGACGAATCACACTGGAAAGCTTACTATTGTGCCCCAATGTTTGTAGTTATGCCCCTGCCAGAGAGCCTTACTTCCAGTGAAGGGAAATAATGCTTCATTTTGGACAATTACAGCTTCCAGCCATGTGGGTAAACCGCAGAGAAGGCCGTCATCTTCTCCCCAGTGCACAAAGCAAGGTCCATAAAAGCATGATTGGGAGAGTTTGTGATGAAGAACATGCCTCAGCCCATCGGACACATACTGCACTATAGAACTAGATACGGCAGATAACAGAAGCCATCGTATGAAACGCTTTGTGACTGTCACATAGCGGGGAGATGACAGATGGCTTGCACACCTTGCCAACATATCCCCTTTAATCATTGTCCCCAAGTGTACCCTTTTATTGAGCAGTCATCCATTGAGAAATCATTTTCCTCTTACATTTGTTCCTTCAGGATTTGCCTCCTGATTCCTGACATAAAATTCTGATGAAAATAAGGACATGACAGCCTCTCTAGGAATGAATCATGTGATGGAAATGGAGACACAAGGAATCCCACAAAATATATTCTGGAATAACCGTGACCATCAACAGCCCATCCCACAGCGTCCATTGATACTCATCCTACAGAGCCCTTCACTATCCCCATCTTACAGAGCCCTAAACTGTTCCCCCATCCTACAGAGCACCAACCATTATCCCCCACCACCCCATAGAGCCCCCCCACTATCCCCCATCCCATAGAGCTCACATTATTCCCCCATCTACAGAGTCCAACACTATCCCCATCCCAGAGCCCTCCACTATCCCCCATCCCATAGATCTCACACAATCCCCCCATCTAGTAGATCTCCCACTATCCCCCATTCCATAGAGCCCTCCACTATCCCCCATCCCACAGAGTCCAACACTATCCCCATCCTTCAGAGTCCAACACTATCCCCATCCCAGAGCCCCCCCCACTAGCCCCCATCCCATAGGTCACCCCTCTATCACCCATCTTACAGAGCCCTCCACTATCCCCCATTCCATAGAGCTCACACGATCCCATTTAATAGATCTCCCACTATCTTCCCATCCCACAGATCCCCCTACTATCCCCATCCCATAGATCTCACACTATCACCCATTTAATAGATCTCCCACTATCCCCCATCCCACACTCTCTCTCCATTCCATAGATCTCACACTATCACCCATCGTACAGAGCCCCCACTATCCCCCATCCCATAGAGCCCTCCACTACCCCTTCCCCCCATCCACAGAGCCCCCACTATCCCATTTAATAGATCTCCCACTACCTTCCCATCCCACAGATCCCCCACTATCACTCATCCCAGAGAGCCCCCACTATCCCCCATCCCATAGATCTCACACTATCACCCATTTAATAGATCTCCCACTATCCCCCATCCCACACTCTCTCTCCATCCCATAGATCTCCCACTATCACCCATTTAATAGATCTCCCACTATCCCCCATCCCACAGAGCCCCCACTATCCCCAGTGAGTCACATGACTGCACATTTCTGGCCATGGGCCTATCCCTCAGCGATCAGTGATGACTTATGTGTCAGACACCAGGAAATGTCACAGCTGATCAGACATCACGGGGCAGCGCTGGCATGTTGGGTCGGACATGTCATTGTTGGGCTGGGGTTAACCCCCTGCGTCCCGGAGGACAAAGAAACCCCAAATGTTTTAGGGGCTTTGTTAAAGAAATGGCTACTGGCTGGGGAGGGGGTGTGACTGGCAGGAATGAGGGGCTTCTGGGTGTGAACAATGTGGGCAGACAGGTAACTAGGGACCGCCCGCAGTGATGGGGCAGCAGCACACAGTCCCTGCCCGGGAGTCTCAGCCCGATGTGCGGGGATCGCACGTACCTGGCCCGCAGCGCACACTCACGGCGCCGTCCTTTCGGATGCGGATCTCCGCGGCTCCCTTGATCTTCGGCCGCTCCGCACTCCCCGCCCGCAGCGCGGCGCAGCACTGGTAGCACACTGCCCATGCCTGCTCCTCATTAATGGGCTGGCTGTATAATTCCAGGATCTCCTCCAGAGACAGCGACTCCCGGTCCTCCCCGTCCCCTGCCGCAATGCTCCCACTGCCCGGGCTCGGTGCAGCCGCCACAGATTCAGCCATTCCCAGCTCCGTGGTCACTGCGCAGAGCGGCCGGTCCCGGGCTGCCGGACTGACATCCTCCCGCGTCTCCAGTGCGGGGATTGCGGCGGCAGCATCCACAGCCCCGGCCGCCTGCCCAGCACAGCCTGGAACCCCCCGCTCCGTGACGCCACCGTCCGGGCCCGCCCACAGTGTCACGGAGGAGGAGGCTCTGTGCTGTAGTCACTTGTGTCTCCTGAGCGGCTCTGACAGCATAGCCTGTAACGGCCAATCACAGTTCAGCTTACAAATTTTCTAAGCGGGTTTGGTAATGGGAGCAGTGATCTGATTGGTGAGAAAGGGATTTATACATTCTGGAAAGAGGAACCCAAACACTACATAATACCTAATATAAGCTACAGAAATTGATGTGGCCGTAAACCCGCACCGTGGGTGAGAAACACAGCGTCAACTAGAAGCACAGTGGGCATGGGAGGCCTATAACTGCCACCCACTGTGCAGGTATCGTAGAACGCAGCGCAGGTGAGCTGTGTCCAAAACGCCGCCATTCTGGATTGTGGACATGTAGCCTAACAGCAGAACCGCTGAGCTCAGTGATTAGCTGTACAGCCCCCCAGGTGACCGGTTGCTGCAGTAATGTTGCTTTTCATTGGGGAGGGTAATGTCATGCTCAGAGCAAATGGAGTTCTCTTCACCAGGTAAGGCACACACATGCAACACATTCTGGATCCAGGCCAGGAGGGGGAGCTCAGGACCCGGATTCAAGGGAGCTTCCCTGTATAAGGATCCTGACTTGGAGGAGGAGCTAGTTACTGGGTCCTGGGAGACCAAGCAGAACAGGTAAGGCTAGTTTCACACTAGCGTTTATCTGGGCTGTGGACTTCCTCTGTGAAGCCCCGCCCACTGCTGTGCCTCTTCGTTCAGCTCCGCCTATGGCTGCATGCGGCGTGCGCACCCTATCTTTAACATTGGGTAAGCAGGCCATGCCGCTGTATGCGGATGCCGCCGCATGCGTCATTTTGATGGTGCGACGACCTGCGCCGAATGTAACAAAAATGTTGCATTTTCATACAGATGCCGCGCCGTCCAAACGATGCATGCGGCAGCATCCGCATACAGCGGCATGGCCTGTGTACCCAATGTTAAAGATAGGGTGCGCACGCCGCATGAAGCCGTAGGTAGAGCTGAACGAAGAGGCGCAGCAGTGGGTGGGGCTTCATGGAGGAAGTACTCAGCCCAGATAAACGCTAGTGTGAAACTAGCCTTAGTTGGAGGGAGAGACAGAAGTGGAAGGACATCTGGAGCAGATGTGAGAGGCCTGGCAGCCATTGAGGAGCTGCAGCCTCTGGAAAGGAGCAACAACCTGAAGGGTTGTATGTGGAGTTGCCGGAAGGGAAGGAGCACCAGAAAGAGAGAGAGCTCAGAGGGGAACTGTGTTAGGGCACCCTCAGAGCCATAGCGCAGAATCCGGGAACCAGGAGCCCAAGGCTTTCGTGGACTCTAGGACATGGAGCAGAACCGGAGGGCACTACACTCTACGCCACCTGTCTGCACCACGCCTGAGACGCAGCAGCACCTGAGGAGCCCAGGGCATCTGAGAGTCCCTGTAAAACGGTTCAAGCTGCCCGTCGTGCAAGTACCTGTCTCAGGACAGGGGGAAACTGGAGGACCCTGTAGGAAGCTTCAGGCAGCAGGGATCTCATTATATTATGTTGAGGGCTGTGGTAACCATCATACTGTATGGGATGGTTATGGGGGACATCATACTGTAAGGGGGCTATGGTGTCATCATACTGTACGGGGGGCTTTGATGGACATCACACTTTATATAGGGGCCTGTGGTGATCATAATGTGTGGGGGTCTGGGGTGCCTGTATATTGAGGCCTGTGGTGGATTGTGTACTGTCTTAGGCCGGTTTCACACGTCAGTGGCTCCGGTACGTGAGGTGACAGTTTCCTCACGTACCGGAGACACTGACTCACGTAGACAAATTAAAATCAATGTGTCTCTGCACATGTCAGCGTGTTTTCACGGACCGTGTGTCCATTTTGAAAACACGGAGACATGTCAGTGTTCGTGGGAGCGCACGTATTACACGGATCCATTAAAACACGTACCGCACACGGATGTTGTCCGTGTGCAGTCCGTGTGCCGTGCAGGAGACAGCCCTACTGTAAGCGCTGCCCCCCCCCCCCCCCCCCGCGTGGTGCTGAAGCCGCTAATCATTTCTTCTCCAGCATGGTTAGCTGGAGAGAAGATATGAAAACTCTTCTTTTTTTGTGTGTTTAAAGAAAAGATTCCTGTCCCCAAACTCCCCCCCAACCCCTGTGCGCCCCCCCCGCTGTTAATAAACTACTTACCCGGCTCCCTCGCTGGTGCTGCTTCCTGTCCTCGCCGCAGCTTCTCCTGTATGTGCGGTCACGTGGTGCTGCCCATTACAGTGATGAATATGCGGCTCCACCCCTATGGGTATACCACGTGACAGCTGAACAGGGGAAGAGCTGCCGGCGCCAGAGACCATGGGACATGCAGGGACCGCATCAGGAGCAGGTGATTATGTGACCGTTGTAGCTCCCCCTCACCCACCGCCCCTCCCCTCCCCCCCCCCCCCCCCCGCCGACCTTGACTCGGGTATATGCCGAGAGGGGCACTTTCAGACCATTTTTTTTTGGCTGAAAATCTCGGCTTATACTCGAGTATATACGGTAATAGTGTCCTGACATAGTTATAAAGACACTCTCTGTGCCTCTACATAGTAATACTTCCCCCACGTAGTAATAATGACCCATTTTGTACCTATAAATAGTAATGAAGCCCCCACATAGCAATAATTACACTCTTTATGCCTGTACAAAGTAATAATGTCCTCACATAGTAATAACAAAAGTCTTCATTCTTGAGCAAAGCCTGTTTCAGTCTGTCAGTGATGGAGGTTAACCTTCCAACAAGACGATGACCCAAAGCATACTGCTAAAGCAACAATTGAGTGGTTTAAGAAGAAACATGCAAATGTTATGGAGCGGCCTAGTCAAAGCCCAGACCTTAATCCAATCTGTGGTCAGACATGAAGATTGCTGTTCTCCAGAAGAAACCATCTTAGGGCAGTCTCACACGTCCAGATAATTCCGGTACCGGAAAAATCGGTACCGGAATTATCCGTGTGCCGGTGCGTTTCTGTGGCACATCAGTGTGGCACACGTGCGGCACACGTGTGCAACCCATGTGCCCACTGGGTACCACACGCACCGTGCAGGAGACAGCGCTAAAGTTTAGCGCTGTCCCCTGCATCTAGTGCTGAAGCCGCGATTCATATCTTCCCTGCAGCAGCGTTTGCTGTAGAGAAGATATGAATAATTGTGTTTAAAGTTAAGATCCATGACCCCACCCACCTCCCACTCCCTGTGCGCCCCCCCTCCCCCCCCCCCCCCGCTGTTATTAAAATACTCACACGGCTCCCTCGCTGGCCGGCGCTGCTTCCAGTCCTGGCCGCACCTTCTACTGTATGAGCGGTCACGTGGGGCCGCTCATTTACAGTAATGAATATGCGGCTCCACCCATATGGGAGGTGGAGCCGCATATTCATGATTGTAATGGTTCTTAATTTTAAACACACGATTATTCATATCTTCTCTATAGCAAACGCTGCTGCAGGGAAGATATGAATCGCTGCTTCAGCACCAGTGGGGGGGACGGCGCTTACAGTAGCGCTGTCTCCTGCACGGCACATGGACTGCACACGGACAATGTCCGTGTGCGGCACGTGTTTTACACGGACCCATTGATTTTAATGGGTCCATGTAATCCGTGCGCTCCCACGAACACTGACATGTCTCCGTGTTTGGCACACGGAGACACGGTCCGCAAAAAAATCAATGACATCTGCACAGATGCATTGATTTCACTGTGTCTACGTGTGTCAGTGTCTCCGGTACGTGAGGAAACTGTCACCTCACGTACCGGAGCCACTGACGTGTGAAACCGGCCTAATGTGAAGGAGCTGCAGCAGTTTTGCCTCAAGGAATGGGCAAATATGCCAGTAACAATGTGGAAAGCTCCGAGACTAATCAAAAGCGACTTGCAACAGTAATTGCCCGAAAAGGAGGCTTTACAAAGTACTGACTTTAGAGAAGTTAATAGTTATGCATGCTGAAGTTTTCAGTTATTTTGTTATTTGTGGGTTGCTTCACAATAAAAAGAGAAACAAATGTTGACAGTTGTAGGCATGTTCTGTACATGAACTGAAGCAAACCCTTAAAACATCAGTGAAATTCCAGGTTGTGAGATAGCAAAACAGGAAAAATGCGTCTCTATAAGGAATATCACACATCATAATAATGACCCTCTCTATCCCTCTACTTAGGCTAGGTTCACATTGCGTTAGTTCAATCCGTTTAGCGGATACGCTAACGGAATGCGCTAACGCAATGTCCATAAAGGGATTGCGTTTGGCAATCCCGCTAGCGCAGATGCCCGATCTGCGCTTGCGAGGAACAGACCCTGAACGCTGCAAGCAGCGTTCGAGGTCCGTCTAAAAATAACGGGACATCGCTGACACATGCCAAAAAAGGCATGCGTCAGCGATCCGTTAGCACATTGCAGTCAATGGGTGCGCTAACAGATCCGTTACATAGCGTTAATTGCGACAATTGCGCCATGTAACGGATTCCGTTAGCGGACACCCACTAACGCAATGTGAACCTAGCCTTAGTAATACTGCCCCCACATAGTAAACATTACCCATTCTGTTCTTCTACAAAGTAATAGTACAGCCAAATAGTAATAATGACCCTCTCTTCACCTCTGTATAGTAATAGTGCCTCCATATAGTAATAATTACATTTTTGATGCCTCTACATAGTAATACTGCCCCCACATAGTAAAAATTACCCATTCTGTGCCTCTACAAAGTAATAGTGCACCCACATGGTACTAAAGACCCTCTTGTCACCTCTACAAAGTAATACTGCCCCCACATAGTAATAATGTCCCTCTCTGTGCCTGTACAAAGCAATAACGCTTGCAGATAGTAATAATGACACTCTCAGCGCCTCCACATACTGATAGCATCCCCACATAGTAATAATGACTCCCTTTATGCCTGTACATAGTAATACTGCCACACATAGTAGTAATGACCCTCTCTGTGGGTCTACATAGTAATATTGCCCCCACATAGTATTAATGACCCTCTCTAGGCATCTACCAAGTAATAGTGCCTCCATATAATAATAATGACCCTCTCTTCACCTCTATATAGTAATAGTGCCTCCATATAATAATAGTGACCTCTCTTCACTTCTATATAGTAATAGCGCCTCCATATAATAATAATGACCCTCTCTTCACCTCTATATAGTAATAGTGCTTCCATAATAATAATAATCTTTATTTTTATATAGCGCTAACGTATTCCGCAGAGCTTTACAGGTTGCACACAATATCATCACTGTCCCCGTTGGGGCTCACAATCTAAATTCCCTATCACTATGTCTTTGGAATGTGGGAGGAAACCAGAGTACCCGGAGGAAACCCACACAAACACGGAGAGAACATACAAACTCTTTGCAGATGTTGTCCTTGGTGGGGTTTGAACCCAGGACTCCAGCGCTGCAAGGCTGCTGTGCTAACCACTGCCCCACCATGCTGCCCCAAATATTATAATAATGACCCTCTCTTCACCTCTATATAGTAATAGCGCCTCCAAATAATAATAATGACCCTCTCTTCACCTCTATATAGTAATAGTGCCTCCATATAATAATAATGACCCTCTCTTCACCTCTATATAGTAATAGCGCCTCCATATACGGTAATAATAATGACCCGCTCTGTGCCTCTTCATAGAAATAGCGCCCACACATAGCAGTATTGGTAAACTTAGTAAACTTGGTTTACACCATGCACATGTACTCGATGTTGCAGGATGAGAGTAGCAGAATCATTTCAGGAAATGTATAAATGTATTCACTAATGTGATGGCACACATACTATGCCAAAGAGGCCAAGGGGCCACATCTACCGCCAAATCATCTGTCAGACACCTAAAGGGTGCATTACAGTGAGCCATACTAATGCAAAAGGTCCATATATTGTTCTTGCGCCGGGCCCTATTCTGTCTGTGTCCGTCTATGCACTGCCTAACACCAAAGCGACATGTTGTGTAATGATCAGGTGCGATGCGCTAAATCCCAGCTCTATAACAACATGCTGCTGGTGGTTTTGTAACCTCATACCTAGTGAAGTGTTTAATAACTTCAATAAATGATTGTCAATTAATTCTAATATTGCTCCATTGAGAAAGCCCAGTTTAGCATGTACCTTGGCTGTCTTTTGCATTACATAAATTATATGCTGATGCCCAATTGTCATTCAGGAATCTCCAGGGTCCTGGTCGTCGCAGTGGTATTGCTTTCCTCTTAGGGAGAGTGATGCTACGTTTGGAGGCAAAGAAGGATAACTGCATCCAGGTATCACAAACATGCAACACATTTCACACTCCAGACCACCAGGGGGAGCTTTTGCTCCTATTTATTAGGTCACTCCCCATATATATATAAGTGGTAGTCAGTATGGACAGGTAGAACGTTCCAGACCTGAGTCTGAGGTGGACAGAGGGTCCAAGGAGCTGTGCATGCCCTCAGAGCTGCAGCTCCCAGAAAGAGACATTTAGAAGGCAGAACTATATTGCAGTGAGCGTGAAGGACGTCAGAGCAAAGGAGTGGATACCAGAAGGGGACCAGCCCTACACAGGCTGCCTCTTTCTGAGGCGCAGAATCCCGGTAGCCGGAACACCAAAGGGAGTGAGGACCTTTAGGCTTTACTTCAGAGACCAGCAGGACAGCTAATTGCAAGTTACCTGTCCGCCCCTACACCCAGGAGGCACGGTGGCACCCCTCAGAGGCCGGGGCGTGCTAGAGTCCCTACAAATAGCCTCAAGCCACCAGTCATACGGGTTTTGTCCTATCCGACTACAGGGGACAGAGAGAGAAACACCGCATCTGTGAGACCCTTATGTGAAGCCTTAGGCAGTAAGGGACTACACCGCGCTAGAGGAAGGCTATTGATTTCCACCTGGACAAGGGGTCTCTGGACTTGCCCTCAAACTGGCCAGACCCTGCCTGCCCTGTGATCTGGTGCCCTGGACTGTGGATGCTGAAGTCTTCAGTAAAGGTAGAGACTTACGTTGTGTCCTCGTTCTTCTCTGCGCCTCTCACCATACCACCATCTACACACTGGAAAGCCCTGGGGACACACTTCACCTGTGGGAAGGTATACCTTCTAGCTGCCATAACATCACCCCAGCGGACCCCTTAAAGCAGCGTCGGTCACCCTGACCGAATACCACAGGTGGCGTCACGAACATTCCCCTTAAAGACCTTTTCCCTTTATACGGACGTCCCTGGGCCACGGACCGGGTCAGGCACTGTGACATCCCCCTGTGAACCGCAGGACCCGGTACTGAGTACCCCACGGCCCAGGGGGGCGATCCATCCTCCACAGTGAACAAAAAGTCCAAAGTCCCACACAAGCTAAAAAAAATAATGTACTGCTGTTTTCATCAAGCAACACATGATGCTTTTTCTCTATGGCTAGGGGTGGTGGGGCTATTATTTGAACAGATTTATGGACTAGGCCTATAGTCAGCAAGAAAAAAGAAATCACTGGGTTGTGTATCGCCATCTGCTGTTTGTAAGTGGTAATGCAAGATCACGACCTCTTTGTTCTTCATGTTAGGCTTTGTTCACATTTCTATCAGATACCCCATTACTCTATGTCCCAACAACAGTTTACTGCTAAAATGACAGAAACCACAAAGGAATCTGATGGACTCCATTACACGTTAAAGATTATATTTTTTTGCAGACTAAGAATTGCGCTGAAGTTTTTGTGGCGTGCTTTTATTTTTCTTTTCAAGCATTTCCATTCCAAATTATTCCAAGATGGTATGGAGGACAATCTATTTCTGTATATACTTTATTACAGGCTATCAATGATAATTCACAGCCTGGCAAGTGTCTTGATAGCTAAACTACAATGGGAAGAAAATAATGTAGGATTTTGCTTGGGTTTGCTCCGGTTTCTTCCCACACTCTAAAGACATACTGATAGGGAATTTAGATTGTAAGCCCCATCGGGGACAGCGATGATAATGTGTGCAAACTGTAAAGCGCTGCGGAATATGTTAGCCCTATATAAAGATTATTATTTATTATTATTATTCAATGGCTGCCATCAGGAATCTTGAAAATCCAAAGAATCTGGTACAGAAAGTATATTAAAATTCAGGCGTGTACCAGTCATAGCGGCAGACCACATGGCTGCTATGGGGTCCATAAGCAGGGGAGGCACGGTGCCCCCAGTCGCCACTACTTGATTGGCATCCGCATCCTTAGGACTTGTATACCGCTGAATAGAATGGTGGACCATCCGATCAGGGATCCTTTGGCTTCCTGATCCACTATTCAGCCTTGCGCCTCTGAGTCTGAGACTCCTTGCACTGCATGTGCGACGATATTACTGTAGTGAGGAGCCTCAGTGCCCACACTGCACAAACTGGATGCCAAGGAAATGGCGTGAAGTGAGTAGTGTTTGTTTTATTATTTTAAATGACAGTAGTGGTGGGCACCATCATACTGAGTGAGGGGCTGGGATTTGGGGCCATCATCTTGAGTGGGGGTCTGGCATTGGGGGCTATCATACTGAGTTATGGGCTTCCATTGGGGGTTATGATACTGAGTGGGGGCCGACATTGGGGGCTATCATGCTATGTGGGGTGTGAGGCTTTGGGGTATCATAATGAGTGGCCATCATATCGAGTGACCATCGTACTTTGTGGGGGCAATGATATTGTGGGGGGATATCATACTGAGTGGGGGTCATCAAGTGACGGCCATGAGGGCATCATACGGACAGGTGTGAGGGTGGGGGGGGGGGGCATTTTTGAAAGCATCAAACACTATAAAGGCCCATTATTTTCATTAATTTTATATACACCGTTAAAAATGGTATCACTTTTTACTATATAATGACTTTTGATTCCTGAAACGATAATGCTATGTGCACACGTTGCGGATTGGGGTGCAGAATTTTCTGCACAAAATCCGCATACTGGCAGAAAACGCAGGTGCGGATTTGACGCGTTTTTTAATGCAGATTTTGTGCGTTTTTGTTGCAGATTTGATTCAGATTTTGTGCGGATTTTCTGCAGTTTTTACCACTGCGTATTTCTATAATGAAAGGGTGCAGAAACGCTACAGTTCCGCACAACAGAAGTGACATGCTACTTCTTTTGATCCGCAGTGGTTTTCATGCGGATTTTTCTGCACCATTAGCACAGTGTTTTTTTTTTCTATTGACTTACATTGTACTGTAAATCACTTTGCGGAACTGCAGCGTTTCTGCGCGGAAAAAAACGCTGCGGATCCGCACTAAATCCGCATCGTTCGCACACAGCCTAACACATACTCCAACCTATACGCACTATGTCACCACCTTCACCAGTCCACCACCATGGTGTAGTGTAGCTGGGCAGCAATTAGTGGCATTTCATGCAACCAGAGTCTGGGCAGCTGAGAAAGAGGCTTTACTGCTTACTCTGTCATTAGTTGGGTGTAAAACCCATAATAAGGCTTTGTTGTGTGCCCCAAAAATGCCCACTGTTAGGAGTGGCTTTACTAAACCCTTGTTACACTGGACTGTCAAGGTGAAATCTGACTTATTGGTGTGTATGCATTGACAAGTAGCCATATCCCTTTCTACATATGGTCATACGATGTGCTTGAACATTTATGGGCAAGGAAAGCACTGGATCTTGTACAGTGAGATAAAGTATCTTGCAAGTTTTCTATTTTGGTAATTTTTGTTAATCTATAGTATATAATTTTGTATTTTCTTGAATGGACCCAGCACAATCCGGGGTGGATTTAGGTATATAGCACCTAAGCAGTGAGTATATAACAAGAATTTACACATCTGCTGAGGAGGCAGACACTTGCGTTCGTGTGACAGAATAATTCTAGCCTTTATGGTAAAATCTAGCAGAACAATTATAGGACATTGGGCTCGGCTGCCATCTGTTAGATCAGCAGCAGTAAACGGGAAAATAATTTTCTACAATTTTTTTTCTTCTTTTTTTTCTTGTCGTTAAGTCTCAAAAGGTGATATATAAAACCTTATAGCAAATTCTTTGAGGATAAAGGACAAGCCAACAGAACTGGAGTATAAGACAGGCTATGACAGCAGAATTGTGAATATGACTGAAGTATAAGATTATTATTATTTATTGTTATAGCTCCATTTAATCCATAGCTTTACATGTGAGGTGGGGTATACATAATAAAAAACAAGTACAATAATCTTAATCAATACAAATCACGACTGGTTCAGAAGCAGAGAGGACCCTGTCCGTGAGGGCTCACAATCTACACAGGATGGGTGAGGATGCAGTAGGTGAGAGTAGAGCTGGTCGTGTAGCGGATTGGTGGTTACTGCAGGTTGTAGGCTTGTCGGAAGAGTTAGGTCTTCAGGTTCCTTTTGAAGGTTTCCATCGTAGGCGAGAGTCTGATATGTTGGGGTAGAGAGTTCCAGAGTATGGGGGATGCGCGGGAGAAATTTTGTATGCGATTGTGGGAAGAAGAGATAAGAGGCGAGTTGAGGAGATCTTGTGAGGATCGGAGGTTGTGTGCTGGTAGGTGCTGGAAGACGATGTATGGAGTAGACAGGTTGTGGGTGGCTTTTATACCATGGTTAGGGTTTTGAACTGGAGTCTCTGGGTAATGGGGAGCCAGTGAAGGGATTGACAGAGGGGAGAAGCCGGGGAATAGCGAGGGGACAGGCGGATTAGTCGGGCAGCAGAGCTTAGAATAGATTGGAGGGGTGCGAGAGTGTTAGAGGGGAGGCCACAGAGCAGGAGGTTACAGTAGTCAAGACGGGAGATGATGAGGGCATGCACTAGAATTTTTGCAGATTCTAGGTTGAGGAATGTACGGATCTGGGAGATGTTTTTGAGTTGAAGTCGGCAGGAAGTGGAAAGGGCTTGGATATGTGGTTTGAAGGAGAGATCAGAGTCAAGGATTACCCCGAGGCAGCGAGCTTGTGGGACTGGGGAGAGTGAGCAGTCATTTACTTTAATGGATAGGTTTGTTGGGAGAGTCGAGTCAGATGGGGGAAAGATGATGAATTCTGTTTTGTCCATTTTAAGTTTTAGAAATCTAGCAGAGAAAAAGGATGGAATAGCAGACAGACATAGTGGGATTTTGGTTAGTAGGGTGGTGATATCTGGTCCAGAGATGTAGATCTGTGTGTCATCGGCATAGAGATAATAATTAAAGCAATGAGATTCTATGAGCTGTCCATAAGATCTTAAGTAACAGAAGTATACTGATTGCAGCTCTGGAGGTAAATATATAAGTAGCAGTAATTGCACAGCCTAAAGATTCAGTATATTATATGGGTGCTACATCAATACATTTTATTTTTTATCATTTTTTTTTCGGAGTATGTGTTAGCGACTCTAACCTTAGTGGTTGGACAGAGTCCACCATCCAGAGCTTCGGGTTCTGACATTTCTATCATCAGCGCCGCCTGCAGAGTGAATATGGCGGTGCCTGGTGACAGAAGTAGAAGCCGCAGGAACAGGTTCTGGTGGAGATGTGACAGCATGGTCTAACAGAGCCCCAGAAATGCTTCATTTCACGGAGGGGGGGCAGAGGCTGCGGCAGTTACAGCAGCCACTGCTCCCTGATAACACTTCGTTTGATAACACTGGGGAACACAATTTTTTAGGAGTTAGGTCAGACAACTGTTCTTAACTAATTTTTAGATGCTGAATCCAGAAATGATCTCAGTTTTTCTCTATCACGTCAAGTTTTTGAACTATAGGATTTTTGTCTTCTCAAAAATATGTAAACTACTGTACCTAAAAAGTGTTTGTTTTTTTTTAAATAGTACAAATAGGCATTTACGACGAGAGGAAGAAGGAGCAGACATGATCTGAAACAAAGGAAATATCTACATATGTAAATAAAACACTGAGATGGAAAGTTACAAGCTTTGAAAACTAACAAAGAAAAAAATCATAAAAGATATATAAATTACAACTAAGCGCCCAATGTAAAGAGAAAAGCTATCACAAATCCTATTTATTCCTACTATGATAAATTTTTTGTGTAAAGATATTGATAATTATGACGTATTGGGAGCTGCACACACCTCTCACCACACTGTCTCAGTTGTGACTACTCTTACAAGTTGCCACGTAGCTCTATATGAGTCGAAGTTTAATCAGATAACAAGTCTTATTACAGATATCAGTGCAATAGTGCTTCTCTGGCAGGTAAGTTGTGGAGGAAAAACTTGACGTGCTAGAAAAAAACTGACTACATTTTTGGAATCAGCATGCCAATTTTAGTATAAATCAGCTCAAAAACCTAACTCAACAGAAATTTTTTTTCAAATTGTTCCCCAGTGTAATCCCAGCATGCATGGGATTCTCAAATAAAGCGTCATCAAAGAGGAAATAGTAAAAAAATAAATAAATAGCAGATTGTGTAGTAAGGGAAGGATAGATCATTTAGGCTAAAATTAATTTGTGTTACGGATGACCCCTTCCATGACTGTCTGAGGAATGTTTACTATGCTGAATGCACTTGGGCATATCATCATGTAGAATGAGCAACAGGTGGTCTAAATATGCTCCTGTGACACTTTGGTGAAAAGGCCGTACTATTGGTTCCAATACCAAATCAATGTAACGCCGAGATGTTAGGATACCTAAAATGAAGACTAGAGGGGTCCAGCTACCATACATAATGCCACCCCATAAAATAATCCCGGTAATAGGATCAAACATATGTCCCCTCGTCAAGGTCTCTTCGTGAATTGTCCATGTGGTCTCTAGACTAATCTTCATTTATTACTGCATCAAAGAAAAAAAGTGTACCTCACCGCTAAAGAGAATAAACCTTCATTCCAGCCCCACATTGTAGTACTCCAAATTCAGGTCTTAATCTTGAGACCATACGGTCAATGCCATGAAGAGGTCTTCATGAGGGAAAGTCACACTGGTTCTACGCCTGGGATTATGGTGTGGCATGTGGTAATGTACATTAGCCTCTAGTCTTAATTTCAGGGACGAAAAGGAGCTCAGCGTTACATTTTGTCCTAGGAACTGTTTTTCAACATGACGAAGTCAGGCCATGTGTTGCCCTTAGCCTGTGCGGCCTAAATATGCTACTATGGCCAGTGGCGTAACTAGAGCCTGATGGACCCCAGTGCAAGATTTGGACAGGGGGCTCCTGTTGTGAATTCTGTGGCTGAATTCACTCCTGTGGTCACAAGTGGTACTGCAGCTTCTGGGCTTCCTCCCTCAGGTGTTCTGGTGAGCTCGTTGGCTGCCTTGTTATTTAACTCCACCTGATTCTGTCTTCCTTGCTCCTTGTCAATGTTCCAGTGTTGGATCTGAGCTTCTGGATCTTTCCTGTGGCCTGCTGCTCTGCTTAGATAAGTGCTTCTTTGCTTTTGTTGCTGTTTTTTCTGTCCAGCTTGTCTATTCGTTTTTGCTGGAAGCTCTGAGACGCAAAGGGTGTACCGCCGTGCCGTTAGTTCGGCACGGTGGGTCTTTTTGCCCCCTTTGCGTGGTTTTTTGCTTTAGGGTTTTTTGTAGACTGCAAAGTTCTCTTTGCTATCCTCGCTCTATCTAGAATATCGGGCCTCACTTTGCTGAATCTATTTCATCCCTACGTTTTGTCTTTTCATCTTGCTAACAGTCATTATATGTGGGGGGCTGCCTTTTCCTTTGGGGTATTTCTCTGAGGCAAGTCAGGCTTGTATTTCTATCTTCAGGCTAGTCAGTTCCTCAGGCTGTGCCGAGTTGCATAGGTAGTGTCAGGCGCAATCCACAGCTGCCTTTAGTTGTGTTTAGGATAGGTTCAGGTATTGCGGTCTACAGAGATTCCACGTCTCAGAGCTCGTTCTATTGTTTTTGGGTTATTGTCAGATCACTGTATGTGCTCTGATTACTGGCACACTGTGTTACTGGATTGCCTTCATAACAGTACAAGGAGCCAAAACTAATGATTCTCAATAGAGGGAAAAAAGAAGTTCTGACATCATTTTTTTTTCTCAGCTCTGTGTTCAGTCTTTTTTTTCCCCTAGACATTAGGGTGCTTCAGGACACAGCTGTGGACATGGATATTCAGGCTCTGTGCTCTTCAATGGATAATCTCGTTATAAATGTACAAAAGATTCAAGATACAATTGATCAGAAATCTATGCTAGAACCAAGAATTCCTATTCCTGATTTGTTTTTTGGTGATAGAACTAAGTTTCTGAGCTTCAAAAATAATTGTAAGCTATTTCTGGCCTTGAAACCTCATTCTTCTGGTAATTCAGTTCAACAGGTTTTGATTATTATTTCTTTTTTGCGCGGCGACCCTCAGGACTGGGCATTTTCTCTTGCGCCAGGAGACCCTGCATTGAGTGGTGTCGATGCGTTTTTCCTGGCGCTCGGATTGCTGTACGATGAGCCTAATTCAGTGGATCAGGCTGAGAAAAATTTGCTGGCTTTGTGCCAGGGTCAGGATGATATAGAAGTATATTGTCAGAAATTTAGGAAGTGGTCAGTACTCACTCTGTGGAATGAATCTGCGCTGGCAGCTTTGTTCAGAAAGGGTCTCTCTGAGGCTCTTAAGGATGTCATGGTGGGTTTTCCTATGACTGCTGGTTTGAATGAGTCTATGTCTTTGGCCATTCAGATCGGTCGTCGCTTGCGCGAGCGTAAATCTGTGCACCATCTGGCGGTATTGTCTGAGATTAAACCTGAGCCTATGCAGTGCGATAGGACTATGACCAGAGTTGAACGGCAAGAACACAGACGTCTGAATGGGCTGTGTTTCTACTGTGGTGATTCCACGCATGCTATTTCTGATTGTCCTAAGCGCACTAAGCGGTTCGATAGGTCTGCCGTCATTGGTACTGTACAGTCCAAATTCCTTCTGTCCATTACCTTGATATGCTCTTTGTCATCGTATTCTGTCATGGCGTTTGTGGATTCAGGCGCTGCCCTGAATCTGATGGATTTGGATTATGCTAAACGTTGTGGGTTTTTCTTGGAGCCTTTGCGGTGTCCTATTCCGTTGAGAGGAATTGATGCTACACCTTTGGCCAAGAATAAACCTCAGTACTGGGCCCAGCTGACCATGTGCATGGCTCCTGCACATCAGGAAGTTATTCGCTTTCTGGTGCTACATAATCTGCATGATGTGGTCGTGTTGGGGTTGCCATGGCTACAAACCCATAATCCAGTATTGGATTGGAACTCTATGTCGGTATCCAGCTGGGGTTGTCAGGGGGTACATGGTGATGTTCCATTTTTGTCTATTTCGTCATCCACTCCTTCTGAGGTCCCAGAGTTCTTGTCTGATTATCAGGATGTATTTGAAGAGCCCAAGTCCGATGCCCTACCTCCGCATAGGGATTGTGATTGTGCTATCAATTTGATTCCTGGTAGTAAATTCCCTAAAGGTCGTTTATTTAATTTATCCGTGCCTGAACACACCGCTATGCGCAGTTATGTGAAGGAATCCCTGGAGAAGGGACATATTCGCCCATCGTCATCACCACTGGGAGCAGGGTTCTTTTTTGTAGCCAAGAAGGATGGTTCGCTGAGACCGTGTATTGATTACCGCCTTCTTAATAAGATCACTGTTAAGTTTCAGTATCCCTTGCCATTGTTATCTGACTTGTTTGCTCGGATTAAGGGGGCTAGTTGGTTCACTAAGATAGATCTTCGTGGTGCGTATAATCTGGTGAGAATCAGGCAAGGAGATGAATGGAAAACGGCATTTAATACGCCCGAGGGTCATTTTGAGTATCTAGTGATGCCGTTCGGACTTGCCAATGCTCCATCTGTTTTTCAGTCTTTTATGCATGACATCTTCCGTGAGTATCTGGATAAATTCCTGATTGTTTACTTGGATGACATTTTGATCTTCTCAGATGATTGGGAGTCTCATGTGAAGCAGGTCAGAATGGTTTTCCAGGTCCTGCGTGCTAATTCTTTGTTCGTGAAGGGATCAAAGTGTCTCTTCGGTGTGCAGAAAGTTTCATTTTTGGGGTTCATCTTTTCCCCTTCTACTATCGAGATGGATCCGGTTAAGGTCCAAGCCATCCAGGATTGGACTCAGCCGACATCTCTGAAAAGTCTGCAAAAGTTCCTGGGCTTTGCTAATTTTTATCGTCGCTTCATCTGCAATTTTTCTAGTATTGCCAAACCATTGACCGATTTGACCAAGAAGGGTGCTGATTTGGTTAATTGGTCTTCTGCTGCCGTGGAAGCTTTTCAGGAGTTGAAGCGTCGTTTTTGTTCTGCCCCTGTGTTGTGTCAACCAGATGTTTCTCTTCCGTTCCAGGTCGAGGTTGATGCTTCTGAGATTGGAGCAGGGGCGGTTTTGTCACAGAGAGCTTCTGGTTGCTCAGTGTTGAAACCATGTGCTTTCTTTTCCAGGAAGTTTTCTGCTGCTGAGCGTAATTATGATGTGGGCAACCGAGAGTTGCTGGCCATGAAGTGGGCATTCGAGGAGTGGCGTCATTGGCTTGAAGGAGCTAAGCATCGCGTGGTGGTATTGACTGATCATAAGAACCTTACTTATCTCGAGTCTGCCAAGCGCTTGAATCCTAGACAGGCCCGTTGGTCGTTATTTTTTACTCGCTTCGATTTTGTGATTTCGTACCTTCCGGGCTCTAAAAATGTGAAGGCGGATGCTCTGTCTAGGAGTTTTGTGCCCGACTCTCCGGGTTTATCTGAGCCGGCGAGTATCCTCAAGGAAGGAGTCATTGTGTCTGCCATCTCCCCTGATTTGCGGCGAGTGTTGCAAAAATTTCAGGCGAATAAACCTGATCGTTGTCCGGCGGAGAAACTGTTCGTCCCTGATAGGTGGACTAGTAAAGTTATCTCTGAACTTCATTGTTCGGTCTTGGCTGGTCATCCTGGAATCTTTGGTACCAGAGAGTTAGTGGCTAGATCCTTCTGGTGGCCATCTCTGTCACGGGATGTACGTACTTTTGTGCAGTCCTGTGGGATTTGTGCTAGGGCTAAGCCCTGCTGTTCACGTGCCAGTGGGTTGCTTTTGCCCTTGCCGGTCCCAAAGAGGCCTTGGACACATATTTCGATGGAATTCATTTCTGACCTTCCCGTTTCTCAGAAGATGTCAGTCATTTGGGTGGTCTGTGATCGCTTTTCTAAAATGGTCCATCTGGTGCCCTTGGTTAAATTGCCTTCCTCCTCTGATTTGGTGCCTTTGTTCTTCCAGCATGTGGTTCGTTTGCATGGCATTCCTGAGAATATTGTTTCTGACAGAGGTTCCCAGTTTGTTTCAAGGTTCTGGCGAGCCTTTTGTGGTAGGATGGGCATTGATCTATCTTTTTCCTCGGCTTTCCATCCTCAGACTAATGGCCAGACCGAACGAACCAATCAGACCTTGGAAACATATCTGAGATGTTTTGTTTCTGCAGACCAGGATGATTGGGTGTGCTTTTTGCCGTTGGCTGAGTTCGCCCTTAATAATCGGGCCAGCTCGGCTACCTTGGTCTCTCCATTTTTCTGCAATTCTGGGTTCCATCCTCGTTTCTCTTCAGGACAGGTTGAGTCTTCGGACTGTCCTGGTGTGGATTCTGTGGTGGACAGGTTGCAGCAGATCTGGACTCAGGTAGTGGACAATTTGACCTTGTCCCAGGAGAAGGCTCAACTTTTCGCTAATCGCAGACGCCGTGTGGGTCCCCGACTTCGTGTTGGGGATCTGGTTTGGTTATCTTCTCGTCATATTCCTATGAAGGTTTCCTCTCCTAAATTTAAACCTCGTTTTATTGGTCCGTATAGGATTTCTGAGATTCTCAATCCTGTGTCCTTTCGTCTGACCCTCCCGGACTCCTTTTCCATACATAATGTATTCCATAGGTCGTTGTTGCGGAGATACGTGGCACCTATGGTTCCATCTGTTGAGCCTCCTGCCCCTGTTTTGGTGGAGGGGGAATTGGAGTATATTGTGGAGAAAATTTTGGATTCTCGTGTCTCTAGACGGAAACTCCAGTATCTGGTTAAATGGAAGGGTTATGCTCAGGAAGATAATTCCTGGGTTTTTGCCTCTGATGTCCATGCTCCAGATCTTGTTCGTGCCTTTCATGTGGCTCATCCTGGTCGGCCTGGGGGCTCTGGTGAGGGTTCGGTGACCCCTCCTCAAGGGGGGGTACTGTTGTGAATTCTGTGGCTGAATTCACTCATGTGGTCACAAGTGGTACTGCAGCTTCTGGGCTTCCTCCCTCAGGTGTTCTGGTGAGCTCGTTGGCTGCCTTATTTAACTCCACCTGATTCTGTCTTCCTTGCTCCTTGTCAATGTTCCAGTGTTGGATCTGAGCTTCTGGATCTTTCCTGTGGCCTGCTGCTCTGCTTAGATAAGTGCTTCTTTGCTTTTGTTGCTGTTTTTTCTGTCCAGCTTGTCTATTCGTTTTTGCTGGAAGCTCTGAGACGCAAAGGGTGTACCGCCGTGCCGTTAGTTCGGCACGGTGGGTCTTTTTGCCCCCTTTGCGTGGTTTTTTGCTTTAGGGTTTTTTGTAGACTGCAAAGTTCTCTTTGCTATCCTCGCTCTATCTAGAATATCGGGCCTCACTTTGCTGAATCTATTTCATCCCTACGTTTTGTCTTTTCATCTTGCTAACAGTCATTATATGTGGGGGGCTGCCTTTTCCTTTGGGGTATTTCTCTGAGGCAAGTCAGGCTTGTATTTCTATCTTCAGGCTAGTCAGTTCCTCAGGCTGTGCCGAGTTGCATAGGTAGTGTCAGGCGCAATCCACAGCTGCCTTTAGTTGTGTTTAGGATAGGTTCAGGTATTGCGGTCTACAGAGATTCCACGTCTCAGAGCTCGTTCTATTGTTTTTGGGTTATTGTCAGATCACTGTATGTGCTCTGATTACTGGCACACTGTGTTACTGGATTGCCTTCATAACAGGCTCCCTCCCATCCTGAATATAATATATAATGTCCTTGGTATACTGGGGGCCCCCATCCAGATTTAGATATCCCCCATCCTGGTATATGTATCTTCTTCTGGGCCCCATCCCTTCTTCAGATAACTGGATGTTGCTGGGCAATATTGGGCTTCAACACCTTACAACGATTTTCAATTGGGTTATGCTGCACACTCGGGACAGTGTTCTTGGGGTTGTACTCATCCTTCTTCTAAACATGACGAGTGGAGTTGATACCAAAAAGTTCTATTTTTGTCTCATCTGACAACATAACCTTCTCCATTGCCTCCTCTGAATCACTCAGATGGTCATTGGCGAACTTCAAACGAGCTTGGACATGTGTGTGTGTGGGGGGGGAATTTTGTGCACTTGCAGGATTTTAATCCATGACGGCATAGTGTGTTTCTAATGGTAATGGTTGAGATTGGGGTCCCAGCTCTCTTCAGGTCATTAACTAGGTCCACTCATGTAAATATGGGCCGATTCCTGACCTTTTTTAGAATCATCCTTGCCCCACAAGGCAAGATCTTGCATGGAACCCCAGACTGAGGAAGATTGACAGCCATCTTGAGTTTTTTACATTTTCTAATAATTGTGCCAACAGTTGTTTCCTTCTCACCAAGCTGCTTTCCTATTGTCCTGTAGCCCATTCCAGCCTTGTGTAGGTCTACAGTTTTGTCCCTAGTATCCTTAGACAGCTCTTTGGTCTTGGTCATGATGGAGAGGTTGGAGTGTGATTGACTGTGTGGATGGGTGTCTTTTATACAGTCAACAACTTCAACCAGATACAAAAATACAGATAATGAGTTGAGAGTAGGAGGGCTTCTTGAAGAAAAACTAACAAGTCTGTGAGAGCCAGAATTCTTGCTGGTTGGTAGGTGATGAAATACTTAAATTTCATGCAATAAAATGAAATTTAATTATTTTAAAAATCATACAAGTGATTTTCTGTTTTGTTTTTAATTTTTTGAGTCGGTCTCTGGTGGGTCCCATTATAAATCTGAAATGGTTGAGTTAACACATGAGGCAGTTTGATGGTCGCTGAGGGTTGTGAACACTGACTATTTAAAGCAGTAGCAAATAGTCCTGAGATTCCAAATTGAGCTAAAATTTGAGACATGAATGACCAACCTAGACGATTGAATGCCTTTTCAGCATCTAGGCTGAGTAATAGTTCTGTACTCTAAGTCCTATATACCACATCAATAAGGTCTATTACCTTTCTAGTGTTATCGCCAACTTGTCTGCATGGTATGAAACCTATAAGATCCTCATGTATTAGATGGGGTATCCAAATAGGGTCCTCATGTATTAGATGGGGTATCCAAATAGATAAACGTGTTGCTAGTATTTTCATGAAAATTAGTAAAAGTCTGCATTAAAGTGAACCTGTCACCAGGTTTGGCCGATATGAGATGTGGCCATCACCTTTCAGGGCTGATATACAGCATTATAGAATGATGTAAAGAAGCTCCCAATCTGACCTGTAAGATAATTTTTTTTTAATTATACTCACCTGCTGGGCGCCTCCGTTCTTCTTGCGATGCCGTTCTCCTTCTTGGCTCCTGTGGATGACGTGTTCCTGCACCATGGCATCGCGCTGTTGTGCAGGTGTACTTCTAAGCTCTGTTGAGGGAAAAGTACTGCAGAGCGCATGTGTGGGAAAGGTCAGAGAGGCACAGCGTCTGCAGTACTTTACTCCGCCCTCAACAGGGCATAGAAGTATGCCGGCACAGGAGCGCGATGCCAAGGAGTTTGTGTAGCTGACGTGGTGTGTCGTCATCCACACGAGCCAGGAAGGAGGACTGCGATCATAAGAAGAATGGAGGCCAAGGAGAGCGACACTCCTCGGATCAGACCGCCCAGCAGGTGAGTATAATAAAAGTTATTTCTCTTCTCTTGCAGGTCGGATCGGGGACTCATCTACAGCATTATAGAATACTGTATATCAGCCCTGAAATGTGATGGCTGTAACGCACATCGGCCAAACCTGGTGACGGGTTCCCTTTAAGAAGAGCTACGGGCCAATAATTAGCACAGTCTAATGGAGCTTTCCCGATTTTAGGATGAGTGATATAAAAACGAAGAATCGTAGATAGCACTGGTGAACCTAAAATTAATTAATTAGCTAATTTAGTATAGATACGTTAGTCCAGTGAGTGTTTTATATTCTGACAGCACAGCCATGAGTATGGCGGCATGTGCTAAAATCAAGGATGAACCAGATTCAGATTTTATGCAATCCAATTCAGCTTTGCACTTTTTCAGAAATATCAAGAACATTAAAATAAAAATATTTTAACCCTTAACAACACTGTGATTTTCAGTTTTTTTGCAAGTTAATTTTTTGCTTCCCTTCTTCACAGAGCCATAACTTTAATTTTCTGTCAGTATGGCCATGTGAGGGCTTTTTTTGTGGGACAAGTTGTACTTTTCAATGACACCATTCATTTTTACCATACTGTGTACTGGAAAATGGGGAAAAAAATTCCAAGTGCGGTGAAATTACAAAAAAAAAAATTGAATTGTAAATCTCCATTTTTCAGTATCTGGGGCTGGGCGACGTCTTATTTTTTGCGCACTGAGCGGACATTTTTATTGATACCATTTTGAGGCAGATATGATGTTTTGATCACCTGATATTGCAAAGTTGCGGCGACCATTCTCATTAAGCCATTTACCGATCGGATTGTTTTTGTATTTTGATAGATTGGACATTACTCAAAGCAGCAATATCAAATATGTGTGTATTTTATTGTTTTATTTTGAGTGGGGAAAAAGGGTGTGGGATTTGAACGTTTATATTTTTTTTAACAAAATTTTTTCTACTTTTTACTTGCTTCAAGAGTCCCCTTAGGACACTTGATGCTGTAATCATCCGATGGCTTGTGCTACACATAGCAGGACTTTAGACACGGACCAGCATTCATAGTAGATCTGCAATGACAAGCACAGGGCTCTTCTGAAGACCCCCGACTGTAATTACGACCCCTCTGTGATCATGTGACAAGGGCACCGAAGGGTGGGTCTTATGAAGCACTTCCAGTGTGCGCGAGTTAATTTCTGCTGTCAGTGATTGACGGCGGCACTTAACATGTTAACGGATGGATTGTGGATTTCATCAACAGCTGTTAAGGGCATCTGACAGCTGAACAAACCACATGTCATGGGCTGAGAGAAAATGCGCGCTCAGCGCCAGAGCCTGCATCTAAGGGAGAGGCACGACCTATGGCTTATCTATACATCATAGGTCGTGAAGGGGTTAACAAAAAGTAGTAGAAGGATCTTAGACACGACATAATATTAAACAGACCTTGTTATTACGAGACACCTGCCCATTTTGATGTAGTGAGAAATATTGGAGACTTGTAGTGGCAAAATAGTTTATTATATAAAAGATTTTTCTCAGTAACAAAATTTACATAATTTAAATTTAAACATATATTAAAAAAAAAATACAGGAAACAATCTTTGTACGCACAGTTAGTGTGAGGAATTTAGCAGTTCATTAGACTGGTGAAAAGGTATACATCATAAAACGGAGCGGTATTTACAGGCAAACATTATCCATACGGCACATGCCGACTCTGGGTATGTGAAGACACGCACTCGAATTGCAAGACGCATCTGATCTCCACGACAGCCAACAATATCATCACAGAAAGGGGATCTGTGCAAAAACATGGGAGGAAATCAATACATACAGCAAGGACAAGGCGCTATGGAAGTGCAAGCAAAGTTTTGTGAACAATTCTCAAGTGAAGTTAATGTGACATTTTATATTTGCTCAACTCCTGATGAAGCCGTGTGTGAAACGTGCGTAGGATTGGGACGGAGAGCCTCTACTGCAAATGCACACAGGTCCTTAGATTTTCTTTTGACTTATAGATTAATATATCAGGGTTACTTCACCTCTCTCTCATACAATTCGGAAAATCCCTGTCACCCAGCAGCAGCTTATAAAAAAAAAAAAGTTTGCTTTCCACACCCCTTGGGTTTCTAAAGCTTTCTCTACATTGCTGAGGTCACGTTGACCGTGCTGCAACTAATAACTGAGCCCAAGTACAAAAGGGAAACGGGGTATTTTCCAGAAATGGAAATCCCCTTTAAGTACCTTCAAATAACATTTGAAATCAGTTATATATAACACTAAAATCATGATTATTACCGCAGACAAGTAGCAAATGCCCTTCTTGCATTTCGATGAACAAAGTGAATGGGAAATCCTTTGAAAGTGTGACCATCTGGCACGGCCCTCCTGATGGCATCCTGAAACTCCTCATTTCCTGCGGAGATTCCTGTGGTTCTCTCTATTTCATATGCAGCCAAGGCAGGAGACAATAAGTAAGACAGCTGATCGTCCCAAACAGTGGCCAGACCTAGATCCTGTACAGTAGAAGTGAGAACAGAAGGGGCAAGTTTAGACTTGGGAGAAGAACAGGACATGCACAGAATTCAGCATTATAGAGCATCGCTAAAAGGTTTGATAAAAAATAATATCTGAGTAATCAGCTGTATTTATGGATTTATTGCATAGCCAGTGGAAATGATTCAGTTATTAAGAAAAAGGACGAGGTACAATTTTAGGCTAGAACAACCTGTTCTCCTGACAGACATCTTGATACATACTTGAGCATTTTTTTCGAGAGCTTTACTAGAAATGTATGGACACGTAGACAACTTAGGGGTATAACTCCTGTTGTCGATAATGGGTCAGAAACTGTTTTTTCGGCACTGACAATGTCAGTATGTAAGAATATGGTCCAATTACAGGAATAATCCTAACACTCAATTGTCAATTCATGTATTTCCTAGAGTAAATGATCCACAATAAATGATCTAGAATTGTATAATTATTGGGGAATGGGGAGGGGTGATCGACTTATAGATGGGCTTCTTTCAATGAGGATAAATTCACGAGAACCGAGGGTCGGTGGCAATGTAATATGGGGTTTTCTTCCGGAGATTGCTTTAAAGGGAATCTGTCAGGAGGATTAATTGCCATTGAACGCTTTACAGCATGGTAGTAGGTTAACGATGATTCCTGGTGTGGCATAGTGTAGAGAAATATATCTGAAAATAGTAAGCGCCAAGTTAATTACCCTGATAGAGTATTGCGGGGGTTGCTGTTAGGAGTCAGGCACTTTGGGGCACAAATACTCTTCTCCGAGCTTGATAACATTGGACATCACGTTACTGTAGATCCATCCTAGACGTCTGGAATCCGGCACAGTTTTATTAAAATTCTTGGCCACTTACAAATACATGAGGGGTACCCCACAACTTTACTTGCGCACTGGCAGATTTATTGGGGAAGGGGGGTCTGTAAGAAGTCTTTGCTGTAAAAACCAGCACCTAACTTTGCATACCCTGAAAGGTGTACAGAGCAGCACAGGATTTCAGAGGGCCAGGAACGATGTAGAGTCTTCCGAATGACATAATTAGGTCGACGTGCCTGAGTCTCCACAATAACAGATGGCTCTTATTAAAGCAAATTTACACAGATTATGAAGCATTGGTATAGATGGCCATGACTGTTAGACCATTACCATGCTGTATGGTGCTGACTGGAAAATCTAAATCCTCCCGAAAGCCTGATGATGGGTCACTTGCTTCTGTTCAGCTTTGTCCCAGTACGACTGATAGATCTAACGAATTACATGCCCATCTTACAGTAGTGCACCTACCCAATAAGCTAAAACAAGCAACTTCAGGAGAGAAGGCAAAGCAATATATGTGAACTTTACCTTTCTGTGCTCGGTGACGAGAACTCGCAGCTGCAATTCAATCTCATTACTTTCTGCAGCACCGTCAAGCAGTGAGCTGCAGAGTGGAGGGAATGGAAGAAGGGACGTGCTAGATCCCGGGGAACAAATGGATTTAATGGCTCCTTCACTCATTGGTTTCCACCTGGATTCATCATTCAGATCAAACACACAGAAATCTACTGAATCTGATGGCTGGCAGTTGGCCAGGAACCGCTGATGGTTAAAAATGCATCCAATGGATTTATACGGGTACAGGGGTTTTGGCTGTTCCACCATAGGAGGGTCATCACGATTGATAGGCTTATGGACGTATCTGCAGATTGAGGAATGAGAACAATTGCATGCTATAACATAATGTAGAAGAATTACATCAACGACCTGTCAGCACTAATTATCTGCCCATGTAGCTAAACTAATTCATCCACAAACTTATAACAACTTCAGTACAAAAGTACCAACCTTTGCCCAGTCAAACTCTCCCAGAAGGTAACTGCTCCATCAGTGCCATACGTCATCACCCATGTGTGGGCTATTCCTTTTCCTTTTGTGCCAACACACACATAAGCATCTAACCCAAAACCAAGAAGAAGGCTGCAGAGGAGGGAGCAATGATCTTCACAGTCCCCCTAAAATAGATATTACAGGTTAAAATATTATAAATTGTGGACATATCGTAGAAGAGTAACATATGACCACCCTAACTGAAGACATTGATTGATTTCCAGAGAGGTGGGAAGCTGGGAGTGATGATACACTAATCTCTTCATTAATGCCAGAAGGGTAACTGAAAAAAGAACATCTACAACATTCCCATAAAAAAATAAACTGAAGGATATTATGCCCTAGGCACCCAGCAGAAATACACTGGTTTCAACATTTTTTTTAAATAATTTTTTTCCAGCATGAAAAGCTAAGAAATCATGGGATTTGTATTTACTTCTGTAAAAAAAGATAGCGTGAAAAGGTCTTTTTGTCTTGGATTTATTTGCATGTGATAATAATATAACATTTCCCCCAGCTGCTGTCGTCAGAGAGTTGAGGGGTCAACTATACTGTACACATTAGTAATTAAAAAAATAAAAGCTACAATCACCCCCTTTCCCCTATTAAAAAGCAAGATATAAAAAAATACACATATATGTAAAATATAAAAATAATTAACCTGACTGGTAAACACTGTAAACTGAAAAATAAATAAATAAAAAGTCAAAAACGGCAAAATTATTTATTTTTTCACAAAAAATGCTTTAACAAGCGATCAACAAGTCACATCTATCCCAAAATGGTATCAATAAAAAGGTAATCTTGACCATCAAAAAAAAATAAGCCCTCACACAGCTCCATTGGCTCAACAATAAAAACGGTATGGGTCTCGGAAAATGGCATCATAACCTTAACATTTTTTTTGAAAACTTGTAATTTTTTTCACTAAAATAATAATAAAAAAAACCTGGACATGATTGGTATCGCTGTAATTTTATTGATGAGTAGAATCGATTTGCAAGGTCATTTTTACTTCAAAATGTACACCGTAAAACAATTCCCCAAAACAACGGCAGAATTGTGTTTTTTTCCACATTTTTGCCCCCTACTTGGAATTTTTTTCCTGTTTTCCAGTACACAATGTGGTAAAATGAATAGTCTCATTCAAAAGTACAAGTTCTCTGGGAAGAAAAAACTAAAATGGAAATTGGCGCCGTCGTGAAGGGGTTTATGAGGGTGGGGCGTAGGTCAGGTAATACCTTACTATTGTGTTGGTTAGTCCGCTTAAGGGACTTGAACCTGGGAGAGTCCTGGTCGCTTGTATTATATACTACAATACCACAGTACATAGCAAAAATCACGGTCTCCAATGAACTCCAGTCATGGACTGGCTTTCACAGGAGCACCGCCATGACAGGCACCTGAGCAGACCCCTCACTTTTCATGGCAACCCATCAGCATCCCATGATGGCGGGGCAGTTATAACAGCAAACTGTAAATGCTCTACGCACGGATGGCAGAGGATGGCTGAATATTCCAGCCATCATCTGCAGGCAAAGATGTTGGCTCAATACCTGAGCCCGTGTTAAAGTCATGAAGCCGGCATATGATGTAATTGTACATAATTTGCTGGTAAGAGGTTCAGTATAATTCAGTATAAACCTTTTAAATAGATGTGAACCTGCTGAATAGTAAGGTTCAAATGAGTTTTACTTAAGAATACAATTCAATATTATAAAAATGTGAATACAGAATTACAGAATACCTTATTTCTACAGAGAAATGCCAGCATCGTGCACCACTGTTCTTGTTTACCACCTCCACCAACAACTGGGACTTTTTCGTAGCCAAGGACATTTACAAAGCGTGCCGCTTGTCGGGGTGTGTCCAGCAGGCGCCCTGCTCTAAGAGGACATACATAGCAGCACACGGGACGGTTCAGTCCATTTTCATCCTGAGAGATAAAGATAATAAATGGTCACATTTTATCTAATAAACTTAAAGCTGTTTTCCACTTTCTGGAAAGTGACCCCCAATGCTGTAGAATACCCCCAAACAACAAAATACAGCAGGTACTCGCCCTCATCGGGTCCAGGGCCAGCCCTCTACTAGCATTTAGGCTGTCACCCGCAATGTCACATCCGACAGTGCCCATCACTGCTGTAGATAAATCACGGGGCTCAGCGCAGGCGCTGCGATAGATGGCACTAGCAGCTGAACACAGTGATTGACAACAGCATTGAGGCGCACAGTCGATGTGACATCATTGCCAAAAATACAGACCAAAGCAGCGTCAGGGAGTCATTGCTGGACTCAAGGAGGGCGAGTACCTGCTGAGTTTGTTATTTTTGGTGTCTTACAGTGTTTGGAATAGTGGATAACCCATTATACTCAGGTTTTACACAAGAATAGTCATTTGACTTTCTAGAATGCTTCAACCTTTTATTCAAGTTGTATAAAGAACTACAAATCCCAGACCAAGAGAATTGGGAGCACTTCTGTACTGAGATGTCACAATGATGTTTGGAGCTGCTACCATATTGGAAATCCCTACAGAAAAGAACATTTCAATGAGGTGCACAATTAATTAGGAGCTGCGGTATATAAAAAGTCAGCCCAAGGGTAATATTACTGTGTGATGGGACAAGAAGGCAAATCATTTACGTGTATGGCTACCTAAAGAACGTTCCCCTATTCCAGCAACTGATAACCAAAAATGAAGATTCACAAAACACAACGTTTCCAATTGAAATACTAAGCGGCTGCTAAACCTGGGCGAAGATCTTCACAAGTCTGGAATTGTGGGATGGACGAATTTGCAGATATTCTCTCCACCACTGTTTTGCATAGACCAAAAACAATCGTTCCTTCTCTGCTGTCTTCTGTCGCTCCAGTGTGAGCTGCAATAAAATAAATGTGACTAGACAAGGAGCAGATGTCTTCATATATACAGAAGTTGTATAAGAACCAACAAGAATCTTAAGAAGGAACCGGCTATTGGAAGCCAATGAATGCAGTCATTAGTTAGGAACATAAGCGATGAACCGCATTACTGCAGCATTAGGGCAAAGCCAAATGGAGTGATCACATTGTGGCCAAGACCCACAGCATCCAGGAGTCCAAATCGCCCATCAATCAATTCTTTGATTTTCCAGGGTAAACAGCCATTTCACTTGTAAATGTAAAACCGTGCAGGCAAAACAGACGTGTGGTTTTGTGGGTGAAAGAGCGGTTCCCGTGCAAAATCAAATCATTGTTTATTGACAACTTGAAGCCTGAAGTGGTCCCTGTCCAATACATTTCTTGCCCACGTTGCAGCCATGATGGAAATGCTGTGTGTGAACACCGCAGAGGCGCTATGTGCCCCAGTAGGTCACCGCAGAGGCGCTATGTGCCCCAGTAGGTCACCGCAGAGGCGCTATGTGCCCCAGTAGGTCACCGCAGAGGAGCTATGTGCCCCAGTAGGTCACCGCAAAGGTGCTACATGCCCCAGTAGGTCACAGTAGAGGCGCTATGTGCCCCAGTAGGTCACCGCAGAGGCGCTATGTGTCCCAGTAGGTCACAGCAGAGGCGCTATGTGCCCCAGTAGGTCACCGCAGAGGCGCTATGTGCCCAGTAGGTCACTGCAGAGGCGCTACGTGCCCCAGTAGGTCACAGCAGAGGCGCTATGTGCCCCAGTAGGTCACCGCAGAGGCGCTACGTGCCCCAATAAGTAACTTTAGCAGCGCTATATACCTGAGTGTTGACAATCTCTGGAGATAATGTTCGAGAGAGAGGTGGATAAAGTTCAAGCTTAATATTTAAAACTCCAACAGGAATTTTACATTCCGCACCTATAAAATAAACAGCACAATAAAGTAAATCACAGATCAAAAAACTCCACAAGGCAGTTTACACAACTAAGTTTAAAAATAAAACTATTCTAAGTTTAATGCACTGTATTAAGTCAATACAGAACCCCATATATAATAAAAACGGTGTACACTGACCCCCCGTGGTGACAAGGGTCCAGCGATGTCAGAGCCGCTGTTCCCGGTGGTGACATGACATTGTCCTGTCCGATATCAGTTGCGGCTCATCAATATTCTGGCAGAGCAGCCCTGACATTACTGAAACAGCGCCACTGCGAGAGGGGAGTACACACGATTTTATTATTTTAATTCAGGTTCTGAATTGATTAAGGTGAGGTTGTCTAGCAGTGAAGCTAAAACCTCTCCCCAAAAATATGCAAGCAAACACTAATAGGTCGCCCTACAAAGGAGAAGCCATAAAGCCTAAAAGCCAAGTCCTAAAATAGGCAGAATGTTCAGTAAGGTAAAAAGTCTTTAAAGGGAATCTGTCACGCCAAAAATGGCCTATCAACTAAGGCCAAAATCATAAGAAAATGCCCTAACTATAAAAACACTTTTTATTACTAAAACTAAAGTGACAAAAAACTAAACAAACAAGTGCTCAAAAAACTACCCACAAACCTAATGGGGAATACTATACGACCCTAGCTCAAATGCCTATAATTACTCCTTCCTAGCTGCGGAGGTTGGCACCCTAGGGGGGAACGTTGTGGTGCCCCCGCTCCACGATGGCTGACCCTAGAGCAGGGGTCCCCAACTCCAGTCCTGAAGGCCCACCAACAGGTCATGTTTTCAGGATTTCCTTTGCATTGCACAGGTGATGCAATTATTACCTGGACAAGAATAAGGAAATCCTGAAAACATGACATGTTGGTGGGCCTTGAGGACTGGAGTTGGGGACCCCTGCCCTAGAGGCCCTGATACACCCTACTGCCGCTATTGAGAACCGCTACCCACAAACTAAAGGGTCCTCTACCACTAGACAAGGAGCCAACTATGCTAGGGAGAGCCTAGATCCCCACTAAATATAAAAGCAATGTATGAACACATGGCAAAAAAATGGTGACACAGATAGTGTTACCGCTCTGTGGAGGGGAGGCTCCCCTGCGGTGATGAATGCGGCGGCAACTATAAGAGAAGTTGAACTTCACCAGGCAGGTAACTATCTATCACCGTATGTGACACAGGATATCTTTGTATCAGGCCTCCTGAAGTGCCTGCATGGGCGAAACGCGTTGAGGCGCTAATTAGCAATGGCAAATGGTGCATTACCGCTGACACATCCAGAGATGAGTATTTAAACACACCGCATACTGTAACTGTGTATTCAGTGGATCGGTGCTATCAGGATCAGATCCATATATATAGGGGGTTCTTGCATTACTATGGTTTATACCAGGTTGAAGGATATAGTAATCCCCTATAGTGTTCTATATATATATTTGTGGTTTGTGTATGTGGTCTGGGTATGGCTGCCTTGTGACAATCTTATACCTATTTATATGCTGGAGTAACCGTGACAACCACATACAGAGCGGTAACACTATCTGTGTCACCATTTTTTTGCCATGTGTTCATACATTGCTTTTATATTTAGTGGGGATCTAGGCTCTCCCTAGCATAGTTGGCTCCTTGTCTAGTGGTAGAGGACCCTTTAGTTTGTGGGTAGCGGTTCTCAATAGCGGCAGTAGGGTGTATCAGGGCCTCTAGGGTCAGCCATCGTGGAGCGGGGGCGCCACAACGTTCCCCCCTAGGGTGCCAACCTCCACAGCTAGGAAGGAGTAATTATAGGCATTTGAGCTAGGGTCGTATAGTATTCCCCATTAGGTTTGTGGGTAGTTTTTTGAGCACTTGTTTGTTTAGTTTTTTGTCACTTTAGTTTGCCTTGGTTTTAGTAATAAAAAGTGTTTTTATAGTTAGGGCATTTTCTTATGATTTTGGTTATAGTTCCCCTACTTTAATATTGATCTTGAAAATACTATCAACTAAGGCCACCAGCATCAGGGGCTTATCTACAGAATTCTGTAATGCTGTAGATAAGCCCCTGATGTCACCTGTAAGATAAGAAAAACAGGTTATATTATACTCACCGAGGGGAGCTCCCGCTGCGGTTCGGGTCCGATGGGCGTCGCGGTCCGAGTCTGGCGCCTCCTATCTTCATACGATCACGTCCTCCTCTTCTTGTCCTCCTGCCGCGGCTCCTGCGCAGGCGTACTTTGTCTGCCCTGTTGAGAGCGCCGAGCCTCTCTGACCTTTCCCGACGCCTGCGTACTGCAGTACTTTGCTCTGCCCTCAACAGAGCAGACAAAGTACGCCTGTGCCGGAGCCGCGACACGAAGAGGATGTCATCGTATGAAGATAAGAGGTTCCTGGACAGCAATGCCCATCAAACTGGACCGCAGCAGGACCGCCCCTGGGTGAGTATAATCTAACTTGTTTTTCTTATCTTACAGGATACATAAGGGGTTTATCTGCAGCATTACAGAATTCTGCAGATAAGCCTCTGATGCCGGTGGCCTTAGTTGATAGGCCATTTTTTGGGTGACAGATTCCCTTTAATGAAAGAGACATCAAAGTGAAGTGTTTGGCCGCAGATGGCCATTTGATCTGCTTGTCCCTCAGCTACACTTGAAAATGCATTTTTTTTTCTTTGATTTGGTCAGTGAAGTGACCACAGTGTGAACATTGCTGGTATACCAACTTGTGCTCCAGCTCACATCTTTGATTTTGCTGTAGTTTCTTTTCCTTTATACAAACATGGGTATGGCTCCGTCTTTCTGAGCTCGGCTCTTCATCTATATAGCTTCCCACAGGCAGGTGTTCGAGTCCTGCTTTGCTCTTTTCTATATTGAGGATGGCTGACACAAGGAGAGGTTTTAATATTAGAGCCAGAACCATCCTGATTGGGTACGCCTAGTTACGGGGGGATGGATTGCACACTTTTTTTTAGTATACTAAGAACCCTATGTTATTTACATATACAATTACAATTTACTTACTACAGGGTATATGCTCAGTGTTTTTTCCTGGTTTTTGACTGTGAAGTGGCCACAGTGTGAGCGTGCTCCTACACTCTGCATGTATACCAACCTATGCACCAATGTGTGAATGTAGCAGAGAACCATCAGGGGCAGCGCTGACAGGTTGGTAACATTTCTGCACGGTACTCAGCTGGGCACAGGATTTACAGAACATATGCAAATAATTTTTCAAAGAAGGCTATTTAGAAAGTTATTTAGCTTTGCATTTAAGAATCACATAGAGGAATAATCTTCATGCACGTGTCCACAACCCTTCATCTTTGGACGCTCTTTTCAGATTTCTGGTGTTTTGATCAGTACAAAAGTCCAACATGTAAAACATTCACAACACGCTCCAATATCACATTTACACTGGGACACATGGAACATGCAAGGCTAATTACCAGGTTTGAGATGTACATAAAACGACAATGGACTCACCTACACCTTGGAGCTCCACAGCAAGACTTGTCACTCCTCTATCCACCCCCAACACAGAGCGCCACTCAAGAAAGTGGGATGCCACCAACGTGGTTTCTCCAGACGTGTCTGTCTTGATGAGCACCAGCTGGATAGGATCACAGACTGACAGAAGGGTGGTGGCATCTGCCATTCTGCTGCCATCACCTAGGTAAAGGCATGTGCTTAGTAGATCTACAGTACACAGGGATGAGCATAGTCTATAGCACAGCTGATTAAAATATATTAATGAATTAACACAGCAAATATGTGAGAGACAATGGTACTGATACTAATGCTACCTTATAAATAATGATGGTAGACCTGACACCTCTCCTAGCAGATCAGCACATGAAGGCAGTGCCCCAGAGGACATCCCTTCTGCTTCAAGTGATTTTATTCCCAGATCCAAAATTGTAGGGACACACTGAGCGAGTCAATAAGGCTTATAGCCGGAGGTGGTCTACCTACAAAGATGACAGCCTCGGACCATAAGCCTGCCAGACTCAATCAGCGTGTCCCATCACCTATAGTCACATGTCTCATGAAGGTTATATCAACCAAAACATTGATGGGACCCATTACCACGTACTGTGAGGTGGGTAAGTTTGGATATAGAAATCTAAAGATTAATCACTAGAAGGCTCAGGTCACACGATCGTATAGTCTCAATATGAGAAAAACAATCTGATTATGCTAATTAGACCTATCAATGTGGGATCCATTTTTCTCGAATGTGGAAGATAAATTAAAAAAATTCTCCATCTTCTCCATTCTGTCAGTTTGTGAAAATCAGACTGTAGTCAGGTGTTATCAGAGTGCGGTCTGATTTTTATTTTTTTTTAACTTTAATGGGAAAGTGCAATCCAAATTATCGGAGACAAATAGGGCATGATGCGATTTTATTCCTTGGACATGCGCACGGCCCCATAAAATAACCATGGTCTGAGTGCGATCTGATGTTTTGATGGATCGCACTTGGACCAAAACTACAGTCATCTGCATGAACCTGAAGCAAAACTAATGTCCTCCAGGGCGCAGGTACTCATTTACTCATATGATTGGAGGCGTCGGTTGCACAGGACTGTGACAGATATGCTGCCAAAGTCTTGTCTTCTGTCGTGCACCTCGCCTGACAGGTTGTGTTTCTTTTACAAGTATTCCCCATGAAATAACAATTCGGGAGAGTCTGTCTGATAACACTGCACTATACTCTGCTACTCCTGCCAGAAATGTAGGAATGAACTGAAGAGTGAATGTCCCCAACTGGTGGAGTCCCTGCTCACTTATAACGTCCCATCAGTGGTGACAGTATCACATTGTATAGGGACCTACCCCTAGATTCAGGGGAATGGGAACACTCAGAGGTCCATTTATTTTATTTCTAGGAGGAATAATAGAGACACAGAACAATAAAAACTGTTATGAGAAAAGATAATTTAGGCAATAGTCACACGAGTTTTACAAGCAGGACCCACTGCAGAAAGCGCTGCTTTTTAGGAGAGTTATTTCAAAACAGTTTCAGATAAGTAGAGCGTCGGAAATGCATATATATATATATATATATACACACACACACACACACAGAACTGTGCGACTATAATACATGTAACGCTGGACTAACCTAAGCTGTCCTTATGGAGCTCCAGCAAGAAGCCATCCTGGAAGTCTGGTTCACAGGCACAAGGGACAGGGTGGGAACGAAAACGCTGCTTCCTAAAATGCAGACTGAGGGTAAATGTGGAGCACACCTGGCCTGGAAGAGGGTCCAATTCCTGAAGATGCTCCAGAAACGCTTTTCCACCCAAGATATGAAGATGAAGATATCTCCGTGATGGGTCTATACTGACTATGGATAAATGGAGAGATCCATTAGGAGAAAAGCCGGCAAAGAAACAACTGATTAATGTAACAAAAACAACAGACGATGTAAGATGAGGGCACTGGATTTCTGATGCCATGACAACTTCTGGTAGAGTTTGGGAGCTACTGTACAATGCCTGAGCAATCTGGTGCATGGGATGTCAGTCACTGAAAGCCAGATCCATGACTGCTGCTCTTAGGGCATCCACTTACCCTTCTTTACTGTTCTCAATTCTTTATCAACAAAACGTGTCGGTGGTTTGGGAGTAGAGGTAAGCTCTTGTGAGAGGCCATCCTATTAAAAAAATGTGTAGATAGAGATGGATAGATAGATATGGGATAGATAGACAAAAACTAATATTAAAAACTTTCCCAAATATATAATTACAGTTAGGTCCATATATATTTGGACAGAGACAACATTTTTCTAATTTTGGTTATAGACATTACCACAATGAATTTTAAACAAAACAATTCAGATGCAGTTGAAGTTCAGACTTTCAGCTTTCATTTGAGGGTATCCACAGTAAAATTGGATGAAGGGTTTAGGAGTTTCAGCTCCTTAACATGTACCACCCTGTTTTTAAAGGGACCAAAAGTAATTGGACAATTGACTCCAAGGCTATTTCATGGACAGATGTGGGCAATCCCTTCGTTATGTCATTCTCAATTAAGCAGATAAAAGGCCTGGAGTTGATTTGAGGTGTGGCACTTGCATTTGGAAGGTTTTGCTGTGAAGTAAACATGCGGTCAAAGGAGCTCTCCATGCAGGTGAAACAAGCCATCCTTAAGCTGCGAAAACAGAAAAAACCCATCCGAGAAATTGCTACAATATTAGGAGTGGCAAAATCTACAGTTTGGTGCATCCTGAGAAAGAAAGCACTGGTGAACTCACCAATGGCAAAAAGACCTGGGCGCCCACGAAAAACAGGGGTGGATGATCGCAGAATAGTTATTAAGGTTGAAGGAAGACTTTAAGTCCATCTAGTTCAACCCATAGCCTAACCTAACATGCCCTAACATGTTGATCCAGAGGAAGGCAAAAAAAACCCATGTGGCAAAGAGTAAGCTACACTTTAGGGAAAAAAATTCCTTCCCGACTCCACATACGGCAATCAGACTAGTTCCCTGGATCAACGCCCTATCAAGGAATCTAGTGTATATACCCTGCAACATTATACTTTTCAAGAAAGGTATCCAATTCCCTCCTAAATTTAAGTAATGAATCACTCATTACAACATCATACGGCAGAGAGTTCCATAGTCTCACTGCTCTTACAGTAAAGAATCCGCGTCTGTTATTATGCCTAAACCTTCTTTCCTCCAGACGTACAGGATGCCCCCTTGTCCCTGTCTCAAGTCTATGATTAAAAAGATCTCCATGGTGAAGAGAAACCCCTTCACAACAGCCAACCAAGTGACCAACACTCTCCAGGAGGTCGGCGTATCAATATCCAAATCTACCATAAAGAGAAGATTGCATGAAAGTAAATACAGAGGGTTCACTGCACGGTGCAAGCCACTCATAAGCATCAAGAATAAGAAAGCTAGACTGGACTTTGCTAAATAACATCTAAAAAAGCCAGCACAGTTCTGGAAGAACATTCTTTGGACAGATGAAGCCAAGATCAACCTCTACCAGAATGATGGAAAGAGAAAAGTATGGCAAAAGTGTGGTACAGCTCATGATCCAAAGCATACCACATCATCTGTAAAACACGGCGGAGGCATTGTGATGGCTTGGGCATGCATGGCTGCCAGTGGCACTGGGTTACTAGTGTTTATTGATGATGTGACACAGGACAGAAGCAGCCGAATGAGTTCTGAGGTATTCAGAGACATACTGTGTGCTCAGATCCAGCCAAATGCAGCCAAACTGATTGGTCGTCGTTTCATACTACAGATGGACCATGACCCAAGACATAAAGCCAAAGCAACCCAGGAGTTTATTAAAGCAAAGAAGTGGAATATTCTTGAATGGCCAAGTCAGTCACCTGATCTCAACCCAATTGAGCATGCATTTCACTTGTTAAAGAATAAACTTCAGACAGAAAGGCCCACAAACAAACAGCAACTGAAATCCACCGCAGTGAAGGCCTGGCAGAGCATCAAAAAGGAGGAAACACAGTGTTTGGTGATGTCCATGAGTTCAAGACTTCAGGCAGTCATTGCCAGCAAAGGGTTTTCAACCAAGTACTAGAAATTAACATTTTATTTAAAATTATTTAATCTGTCCAATTACTTTTGGTCCCTTTAAAAACAGGGTGGCACATGTTAAGGAGCTGAAACTCCTAAACCCTTCATCCAATTTTAATGTGGATACCCTCAAATGAAATATGAAAGTCTGAACTTCAACTGCATCTGAATTGTTTTGTTTAAAATTCATTGTGGTAATGTATATAACCAAAATTAGAAAAATGTTGTCTCTGTCCAAATATATATGGACCTAACTGTATGTGGCATGCTATAGACCGAAAACAAAAATATTGGTAAAAGTGTTGTGTGGAATAGTTTTCACATAAAATATAGCCCTGAAGAGAGATCAAAAAATAGGAAGAGGGAGCTACATTGTGGTATCAAAAATAATTTCTTTATTCAACATTTAAATATAGAAAAATCATATATATAGTGTACAGTTTGCTAAAAAGATATATTGAGATCAGACACCAGTGGATGACTATATTTTATTTGGTGGGAACACCCCTTTACATGCTTCTACCCCAGACATAAATATTAGGATGATCCAATGCTAATACCAATCCCAACCCTGGGCCAATCATACTAATGCCCTATAAAAGATCTACTAATGGAAGCAAACGTTATATTAAGGTGCTTTCTTTTACTACACCTTCTGGAATAAGCAATGACGAAGCCCTCTCTTGAAGGGCGATACGCGTGGGGCTGCTCTGGTCCCTGTCCTGCTTGCTTGCCTGGCTGCCCACGGACTCCGCTCTGGTCACCACTTGGGTAACCCCTTCTTCTAGTGCTCTGAGGTTTTTCCTGGCGGTTCCAGTGCTTTTTTTTTATTTTTTCTCCCACTGTTATTTTGGGATCCTGTTGCCTTACTGGCTTAGGGTAGATATTTTTGTCCCATGAGCCGTTCGGGCTAAATGCACTATTTGGGTGTTTACTGGCCACTTAGGATTTTGTATACATCCGCCTGGGTTGGTTAGTTTGTCCTGTGAGCTGGCCACGTATGGTCTGCATCTAGTCCTAGGGTACAGGCAGGCTTATAGCATTGGTTATCAGTATGCTTATTATGGGTTATATATATTATTGTACTCTGTATTTACTGAGTGTTATGGACAGGGCCTTGCCTTTCTGTTTTTAAGTATGTTTTATTATGTTGTGTGTCAATAAAATCTTGTGTTTTTTCCTACATTATGTTTTCATTTTTTATACGTGGTGTGCATAACTGGAGTGATACTTTTCTTTCTGCTGGTTCTTTTACTACACCATGAACAATGTGTATAAAGAGCCCGGACCCTGCTTACCTCTGGGAATTGCATGTCCTTCATGACATCGTCGATCACTCCTCTCCTCCGTAAGGCTTTCATCACATCTTCTTCTGACAAGTGATGGCTTTCGTGCCTTAAGTCGTCCTTTAACGTCTCTGTGAGCACCTCACGGATTTTGCTATTGACGTTCATCTAAAATATGGTGGATGCAAAAAGTAAATGTGGGATGAAAGCTGCAGACAGTGCGGTGGGTACAGAGCTGTCAGACACCGAAGGACAGACAGGAGGGGTTTATTACCACCTCTGTCCTATGTTCCCGGCTACTTAGTGCTCCGTATTATGCAGGGCCCGGTGATTACATGGTCGTCAGGTCCATGCTGGCACAGCAGAGCCGCTGACGCCTGGCACAGCGGGGGGATAACAGAGCGGCTGAAGCCTGGCACAGCGGGGGGCTATTTTCACCTGTAACTGGGGCTCCTATAAATGCATTCGTTGCAATGTAAAAAAATAAATTCCTTCGAGATCTTTGATGATCTATTGGGGGACACACCACCATCAGTGAGATCGTCCTCCTCCCTCAGCTCCCAGCCCAGAGCTCGCTGCTCCCCCTAGGGGTCGCGTTCCGCACTTACCCCGCTCAGCTGCTCCCGGATGATCTGCCTCAGCTCCGCGGCGCCCTCTGGCGGCAGAGACATCTGTGCAGATATTGGAGTCACTGAACGTGACCGCAGCACCCACACACAGAGAGCAGCACAGCTGGGCAGAAGCGGGCAGCACGGCGGGAGGCTGGCCCGCTCATTGCCTGACTGCGGCTTTCTACAGGACTCTGTTCAGACGGCTGTATCGCCTGCTAGCGGGGCCGCTGGTTCTATACAGGCATCAAGGTAACATCTATAACGACCAGACCAGAGCCTCGTTATACAGGCATGCAGGCGGGCAGCTGTACACCATGACAGCGGGGTCCTTGCAGACGTCGCTCTGGTGACGTGTACGGTGTGCGCCGTGTGCAGAGCGCAGTCATGTTCGTGCCGGCAGCTGGAGAATGGCGCCCCCCGGCGGCCTGCTGCCTCCTGCTGGTGAGTGCCGGCTGCCGAGAAGCGGCTCCTCCGTGCCACCAGCCAGTATCCGTACCGTGCAGAAGTGGAGGGGGTGTGCGCAGATGATACGAGGGTCCTGGCTTTCAAGAAAATTTTCTATGAGCAAAACGTGTATCTGTCACCCCGTTTTTTGAGATTGAGCTATAAATACTGTTAAATAGGGCCTGCGCTGTGTGTTCCTATAGTGTATGTAGTGTACCCTGATTCCCCACCTATGCTGAGAAATAACTTACCAAAGTCGCCGTTTTCGCCTGTCAATCAGGCTGGTCAGGTCGGGAGGGCGTGGTGACATCGCTGGTTCTTCCTCAGCTTTACGTTGGTGGCGTAGTGGTAAACAAGCAGCGCGCGATCTGCGCTGTAATCCCTTGCATCGGTGGGGGCGGCCATCTTCCTGGGGCCGCGCGTGCGCAGATCGAGTGCTCTGCTGCACGGGGCTTCAGGAAAATGGCCGCGGGATGCCGCGCGTGTGCATTAGAGATCGCAGCGGCCATTTTCCCAAAGCCGAGATGCAAACTCGGCTTTGGGAAAATGGCCGCCGCGATCTCTAATGCGCACGCGCGGCATCCCGCGGCCATTTTCCTGAAGCCCCGTGCAGCAGAGCACTCGATCTGCGCACGCGCGGCCCCAGGAAGATGGCCGCCCCCACCGACGAAAGGGATTACAGCGCAGATCGCGCGCTGCTTGTTCACCACTACGCCACCAACGTAAAGCTGAGGAAGAACCAGCGCTGTGAACACGCCCTCCCGACCTGACCAGCCTGATTGACAGGCGAAAACGGCGACTTTGGTAAGTTATTTCTCAGCATAGGTGGGGAATCGGGGTACACTACATACACTATAGGAACACACAGCGCAGGCCCTATTTAACAGTATTTATAGCTCAATCTCAAAAAACGGGGTGACAGGTTCCCTTTAAAGTAGTGCGGTGAGCCTGTAGGCCAGTCTAAAGAAATTCGTTCTTAGGTCATGTTTAAAACTGGGGATTAGGCTACGTTCACATTAGCGTTCTGCCGGGCTGCGTCGGGCGCAGCCGCGGCGACGCATGCGCCATGCGCTCCTATATTTAACATGGGGGCGCATGGACATGCGTTTGCATGCGTTTTGCGATGCATGCGTTTTTTTTGCCGCAAGCGTTAGGGCGCAGAGGACGCAGCAAGATGCATTTTTTTTGCGTCCAAAATTCAGCAAAAAAGGACGCATGCGTTGCAAAACTATGCGTTTTAGCGTGTGTTTTTGTTTGCGTTGTGCATTGCGTTGCCGACGCAACATCGCACAACGCAAATGTGAACGTAGCCTTAATCAGTGTCCTGGGTAGTGCATTCCAAAGAATTGGTGCAGCACGTGAGAACTGTGAGATTCTGATTGAGGATGCTAACCTCAGGTCATTAGCAGAGCGGAGGGCACGGGTAGGGTGGTAGGCTGAGACCAGGGAGGAGATGTAGGTGGTGCTGAACCGTGGAGCGCTTTGTGGATGAGAGTGAGAAGTTTATACTGAACACGAGGCTGAAGTTGGTTTCTTATTCGTCAGTTTTTTGTTATTCGGCAATTTTTTCTTTTCTGTTTTTTTTTTTTTTTTTATAGATTTAACAACAAAAAATAAGCATCACAATAATAACATGGAATGCAGCGAGGCGCCCTGATGTGAATACACTTAAAAACAGCTACAAAAATTATAAAACTGGCACAAAAATGGGCATCAAAGTGGGCACCGAAAGGCAATAATGAAAGGGTTAAATGACTTTGGACCACTGATATCACACTGCAGACATATAGAACAGAGAGCCCCACATCAAAACCAGGTCTCTCCAGCCTGGCCCAAATGGGTTCTGGGCATCAGAATTGTCATCAAAGTGGGCAGACAGCCAATATTCACAGATTTGAATATGTAACTGGTGTTTTTAAGAGGTTAAATGACTTTGGGCCACTGATCTCACACTAAGAATACAGATAGTGACGCCCCGCATCAAACCCAGGTCCCTCTAACCTGGCCCGAATCGGTTCTGGGCATCATAACTGGCATCAAAGTGGGCAGACAGTCAATTTTGGCCATTTGAATAAGTAACTGATTTTTTGGGGGGGTTATATGACTTTGGGCCACAGCTACAAAAATTATAAAACTGGCTCAAAAATATGCATCAAAGTGGGCACCGAAGGGTGTTAATGAAAGAGTTAATTGACTTTGGGCCACTGATATCACACTGCAGACATATAGAACAGGGAGCCCCACATCAAAACCAGGTCTCTCCAGCCTGGCCCAAATGGGTTCTGGCTATCAGAATTGGCATGAAAGTGGGCAGACAGCAGATTTTAACAGATTCAAGTAAGTAACTGGTGTTTTTAAGGGGTTATACTTATTCAAATCAGTGAAAATTGGCTGTTTGCCCACTTTGATGCCAATTCTGATGCCCAGAACGTATTTGGGCCAGGTTAGAGGGACCTGAGTTTGATGCGGGGCATCACTGTCTGTGTATTCATAGTGTGAGGTCAATGGCCCAAAGTCATTTAACCCCTTAAAAACACCAGTTACACCAGATTTTCACGGATTAGAATAAGTACCGTATAAGCCGAGATTTTCAGCCCATTTTTTGGGGGCTGAAAGTCCCCCTCTCAGCTTATACTCGAGTCATACCCAGGGGTCGGGAGGAGTAGCGGGGGTTGTCTAATTATACTCACCTGTTCCTGGTGCGGTCCCTGCATGTCTTTTCCCCGGCGCTGACAGCTTCTTCCTGTACTGAGCGGTCACATGGTACCGCTCATTATAGTAATGAATATGCGGCTCCATCTCCCATAGAGGTGGAGCCGCATATTCATTACTGTAATGAGCGGTAACGGTGACCGCTCAGTACAGGAAGAAGCTGCCGGCGCCAGGGAACAGACGTGCAGGGACCGCACCAGGAGCAGGTGAGTATAACGGGGAGGGAAGCGCTGCGCTGCGTGATATTTACCTGCTCCTCGTTCCGGCGCCACTCCGTCTTCTGCAGTGACGCTCAGGTCAGAGGGCGCGGTGACGTGGTTAGTGCGTGCCCTCTGCCTGAACGTCAGTGCAGGAGATGCTGAAGATGGAGCAGCACCGGAAGGAGGAGCAGGTGAATATTGAAAGTGCCGGGGGCCTGAGCGACAGAGAGGTGAGTATGTGATTTTTTTTGTTTGTCGCAGCAACAGCACATGGGGCAAGTGTCTGTATGGAGCATCTATGGGGCCATAATGTTTGTGCAGCACTATATGGGGCCATAACGTTTGTGCAGCACTATATGGGGCCATAAAATTTGTGCAGCACTATATGGGGCCATAACGTTTATGCAGCACTATATGAGGCAAGTGTCTGTATGGGGCCATGATCAACGTTTGTGCAGCTATATGGGGCAAATATCTTTATGGAGCATCTTATGGGGCCATGATCAACATTTGTGCAGCATTATATTGGGCAAATATGTCTATGGAGCATCTTATGGGGCCATTATTAACCTTTATGCAGGATTATATGGGGCATATTTTAATATGGAGCATCTTATGGGGCCATCATAAACTTTATGGAGCATTATATGGGGCTCCTGATTCAATATGGATATTCAAAAACACTTAACCTACTGATGTCTCAATTAATTTTACTTTTATTGGTATCTATTTTTATTTTTGACATTTACCGGTAGCTGCTGCATTTCCCACCCTAGGCTTATACTCGAGTCATTAAGTTTTCCCAGTTTTTTGTGGCAAAATTAGGGGGGTCGGCTTATACTTGAGTATACACGGTAACATGTTTTTAAGGGGTTATACTTATTCAAATGAGTGAAAATCGGAGAGACCTGGTTTTGATGTCTGCAGTGTGATATCAGTGGCCCAAAGTCGTTTAATCCTTTCATTAACGCCCATTTTATTCAGTCGCCATGACAGCACAACGAGAGAGGGGATCCGCCCTTCAGGGACAGGAAACCTCAGACATAAAAAGGGCGGCACCCCACTCCCCCGCCAGTTGGTTTCCTGTCCCTGACAGCGGAACCTCTTCAGACAGACCTTTCGGAAGAAGGTTGAAGAAAAGAAGCTATCCCACTCCTGACGGGCCGATACAGGTAGCGGGGGTCCCCTGCCTCGGCCTGGTCAGGAGGTTGGTAGCACCACACGGCAGGGGGACTGTTGGTGTCGGTGGCAGCAGGAGGAAGCAATCCAAGGGAAGGGGTTAGCTTCTTGGGTGTCCGCGTTACCTGGTAAGTAGGCCGTAGAACCATGCCTGCGGAGCCTCTGGGGCCTGTCCGCCGCTACCGCTGTGGTCCCCGTCTTGGCCGGGGGACGCTGCCGGCCCTGTTCGGCGCGTCTGCCCTCAGCGCCGCAGCTGTGACCGGAAGGTGCGTGTCCGGATGACGCGGCGAGCGGCGCGGGGTGATGACGCGGCCGCGCATGCGCGGTAGCGCTCTTTTCCCGGCTAATGGCGGCGCCCAGGGGCGGTGGGGGGATTTTGGCCGCAGGGAGTCCGGCGCTCAGCGTGGGGGCACGGCTCACAGTGGACGGAGCCTATCGGTGTTAGTGCCGATTAGCGACACCTGGAGGAAGCCCTGCTGACCCCCATCCGGGGGTGGTACCCAGGGGGATGGATTTAAACGTTGCACTGAGGCCTCAGCGTGTTCCTGTCCACCTTTTCCGGTATGGAGTCACTGGAGGGAACACCGCAGCTGTGCGGTGAACAGCAGCAACCACTTGAGCAGCCTTTGAGAAGCTCCCAGCGACGTTCTAGTGGCAGTAGTCGCGCTGGTGGAGCTAAAGCGGCTCAGAAATCAACCAAGTCCTCGGGCCGTAAAGAATCTCCGGCTAAGAAGGACCCCCCGATCACGGTACCATTCGCTACAGGGATGGGTAAGTGAGCTTCGTGAAAGTACGCTTTCTGATTGCTGTCCCTCCTTGTATTCCCTCTCTCCTTATTAGGGGAGGAAATCTGTGTCCAAATCCAAACGTAGGGAGTGTGCCATATGTACGGAGCCACTTCCAGATGGACATAAAAAGAAGTTGTGCAGCATCTGCATACAACGGTTAATTGAGGAGGAGGCCCCTGACCTTACGTCTACTCTTAGGGATTTTGTTAGACAGGAGGTCAGAGATTCCATGAGGTCTCAGAAGACGGTTTCCAGAAAGAGGAAGGAGATATTATCCCCAGCCTCAGATGTAGATTCAGACACAGGTGGTGTAAGCTCAGATTCTCGTCCATCATCATCATCAGAGGACATGGAATCTAGCCGAGCCTGTCTGTCACTGGATAGGATTAACCACCTAGTCAAAGCCGTCAACAACACTATGGGCATTGAGGAGACCCAGACGGAATGTTCCATCCAGGACATAATGTTTAAGGCATAGATCGCAAATCCCGAAGGGTCTTTCCTGTAGTTGATAAAATTAAGACGCTAATTACGAAAAAAAGGAAGAAACCTGAAAGAAAGGGATCACTCCCACCAGCATTTAAAAGGAGGTATCCCTTTGAGGAAGAAGCTTCATCCTCATGGGACAAGGTCCCGAAATTAGATGCAGCGGTGGCCAAAGCATGTAAGAAAACTTCTCTCCCATTTGAGGATTTGGGAAACTTAAAAGACCCGCTTGATAGGAAGGCCGAGGTGTTCCTTAAAGGAGCTTGGGAGACGTCAGCGGGATCCCTGAGGCCAGCAATTGCGGCCACCTGCACAGCCCGGTCGTTGATGGTGTGGCTGGGTCACCTAGAAGACCAACTCAAGGATAAAGTTCCTAGGAATGAGATCCTATCGTCTATGTCCATGATTCAGGATGCAGCAGCCTTCCTTTCGGATGCGTCAGCAGATTCCGTTAGGCTGGCCGCAAGGTCCTCAGCCTTGTCTAATGCAGCCCGTAGAGCTCTTTGGATAAAATGCTGGCCAGGAGACTTACAGGCCAGATCGAAGCTATGTGGCATCCCCTGTGAAGGTGTTCATTTGTTTGGCCCAGTACTAGATGAACTTCTAGAAAAGGCGGGTGACAGCAAAAAACGTTTCCCCCTTTTGACAAGACCCTTCTATAGGCGGGATTACAACAGAGGAGGGCCGTATCGCCGAAGATCGGACAGAGATTCAAATAGAGAATCAACCAGATATAACTCTTACAGAAGAAGAAGTAGAGGTTATATGTTTAACTCCTCTAGAGACTCTAAAAAACCTCATTGACTGGCGGTCCAGGTGGGCGGTAGGCTTTTAGCCTACTACCCAGCCTGGTTAAGAATCACCAATAGTCCATGGATACTCAGTATCATTAAAGAGGGGTTAAAGTTCCAGTTCCATCATATCCCTCAAGACAAATTTAAATTAACTCCTATCCGTTCTTCTCCTGCAGAACAGTTGGCATTGGAGTCAGAGGTTCAAGATCTCCAACAAAAGGGGGATCTTATTAAAGTACCCACGGAAGAACAAGGTACGGGGTTTTATTCCCCTTTATTCCTGGTAAAGAAGCCAGATGGGTCATATCGTACCATCATCAATCTGAAAGGCCTGAATGAATTCTTGCTGGTCCCATCCTTTAAAATGGAATCTGTGAAAACGGCAATAAAGCTTCTTTTTCACAATTGCTTCATGGTTGTCTTAGATCTGAAAGACGCCTATTACCATGTCCCGATACATGTAAATCATCAGCGCTTTCTCAGGGTGGCGGTTTCACTTGCCGGCACGGTGGAGCACTTTCAATATCGGGCACTCCCCTTTGGTGTTGCAGTCGCACCACGGGTTTTCACTAAGATTATGGTAGAGGTTATGGCACACCTTCATGAGCAAAACATACTATTAATCCCCTACCTGGATGATTTATTGATCGTTGGGCGTTCAGAGTCACACTGTAAAGAGCAATTGGAGAAAGTGATGGCAGCTTTACATAACTTAGGATGGATTATCAATCTCAAAAAATCGCGTCTTCAGCCCTTAACATCACAGCAGTTTTTGGGTCTTATTGTAGATTCGGGTCAGCAGGAATGTCGCCTGCCAGACTCAAAAGTTGATAGTATTCATCGGCTGGCCTCCAGAGCAATTAATAATCCCGTAGTCTCCTTAAGAAGTGCTGTGTCACTTTTGGGTTCTCTTACTTCTTGTTTTCCGGCGGTGCTGTGGGCACAGTTTCACTCCAGGTCTCTGCAGTGGGATGTTCTACATAATTTTCGTCGGCTGGGCGCTAACCTCAATAAGAAATTTTCTCTATCTGTTGAGGCCACTGATTCACTAATTTGGTGGACGCACATTCCAAATCTACGTAAAGGGGTACCCTGGACAAATCAAATAACGCGAGTAATAACAACTGATGCTAGCCCCACGGGTTGGGGGGCACACTGGGAAGATAATTGCATTCAGCAATCTAAAAGAATTGTTGGCGGTAGAACGCGCCTTGAATGGATTCCTTATACCTCTGCAGGGTAGACATGTCAGACTACTCTCTGACAACCAGGTGACCGTTGCTTATGTTAACCACCAAGGAGGTACGCGGTCTAGGTCATTAATGAACGTTACAAATCGTATTTTTCAGATGGCCGAAAATCACCTACTCTCCCTTACGGCCCTCCATATAAAGGGAAAACTAAATACCATGGCCGATTATTTAAGCCGCAACGAACTCAAACAAGGAGATTGGTCTCTAAAACCGGCTGTCTTCAATCAGATCGTACGTTTATGGGGGTGTCCAGAAATAGATCTTTTTGCCAGTCGAGGAAACAGGAAACTACATCAATTCTGTTCCCTAAATCCGGAGGACAACCCGTATGCAGTCGACGCTCTTCTAATCTCCTGGAACTTCAGTCTCGCCTATGCTTTTCCTCCTCTGAATCTAATTCCTATAGTTCTGAGGAAAATTCGGGAAGACAGGGCCCGAGTGATATTAATAGCCCCGTTCTGGCCCAGAAGGTCGTGGTTCCCATGGCTGAGAAGCATGTCCATTTCCCAGCCATGGATCCTCCCAGAAACACCAGACCTCCTTTCCCAGGGTCCAGTCCTGCATCCACGAGTAACCAACTTACACCTGACAGCGTGGAATTTGAGAGGTCACTTCTGAAAGGGAAGGGATTTTCTCAAAGTCTTATAAATACGCTGCTTAAAAGCAGGAAAACCTCCACGACTAACATTTATGTTAGGGTTTGGAAAAAATTCCTATCGAGTTCAGGGGCACAAATTAATCAAAGACCTGATATTACTCAAATCTTAGAATTCTTACAAAAGGGCCTAGAATTAGGCTTAGCCACCAGCACCCTTAGAGTTCAGGTTTCAGCTCTAGGGGCGCTATATAATTCTAACTTAGCCAGTAATCACTGGATAACAAGATTTTTCAAAGCGGTTACCAGATCTAGGCCGGTTATTAAACAAAAAATAGTCCCATGGGACCTAAATCTTGTGCTCTCAGCTCTAACACAAGCCCCGTTCGAGCCTATTGACTCTGTCTCAATCAAGATCCTGTCGGTCAAAACGGCCCTCTTAGTTGCCCTCACATCCGCGAGAAGGGTTAGTGATCTACAGGCATTGTCCAGACAACATCCATATATGCAATTCAGGGAAGATAGAGTGGTTATGAGACCTGACCCTCTTTATCTTCCAAAGGTTGCTTCAAAATTTCATAGATCCCAAGAGGTGGTCCTACCTTCATTTTGTCCTAATCCCTCTAACGACAAGGAACAGAGATTTCATTGTTTGGACGTACGAAGGTGTCTTCTCAAATACATTTCAGTAACAGACGCCTGGAAAAAAGATCACTCCTTATTTTTATCATACCAGGGAGTTAGGAAGGGGCTTAGAGTATCAAAAAATACGCTAGCCAGATGGATTAGGGAGGCGATATCTCTTGCTTATACCGCAGGTGGCGTGGAAATTCCAGAAGGTATAAAGGCTCACTCCACTCGTGCGGTAGCCACATCCTGGGCTGAGAGAGCAGACGTGTCGATTGAGGACATTTGTAAGGCGGCCACATGGTCTTCTCCATCTACCTTTCTTAGACACTATAGATTAGATCTAGGTGGCTCCTCCGACCTCACGTTTGGGAGAAGGGTGCTGGAGGCAGTGGTCCCTCCCTAGTCACTTTTTCACTTCTCTGAAAGTCTCTCGTTGTGCTGTCATGGCGACTGAATAAATACGTACGCTACTCACCTGGTAGCAGTGTTTTTTCAGGAGCCATGACAGCACCCTTATATTCCCTACCCTCTTTGCTTTATGGGTTCAACACTTCCTTTAGTTAATCCTAAGTTTATTCACTGGGTGAATTGTACCATATATTAATATTGTTTATGTGCTAATAACCTAGAAAGTCCTTTCATACTCTGTAAACCAACTGGCGGGGGAGTGGGGTGCCGCCCTTTTTATGTCTGAGGTTTCCTGTCCCTGAAGGGCGGATCCCCTCTCTCGTTGTGCTGTCATGGCTCCTGAAAAAACACTGCTACCAGGTGAGTAGCGTACGTATTTTGTGCCAGTCTTATAGTTTTTGTAGCTGTTTTTAAGTGTATTCACATCAGGGAACCTCGCTGCATTCCATGTTATTATTGTGAGGATTTTTTTGTTGTTGTTAAACCTATAAAAAAAACAAAACAGAAAATAAAAAATTGCTGAATAAGAAACGGACTAATAAGAGCCTGACTTCAGCCTTGTCCGTACCTGGGTCATTAGTAGACAGAGGGGGCGGCCTCTCTGCTGCACTCTGCAAAAGACAGTGGACGGGCCTCCTTTTCTCTTGACTATGCTGTTGCTGGCTCTGTGATGCTGGGGATCTGCCCAAGGTGGGTGAGGGGAAGGGGGTGCTAGGGAGAGAGATATACTGTTGCTTAGTGGCTCAATGTAAATACTACCTATTGACACTATAAGGCTATGTGCACACGTAGAATGATCCTCTGCGGATTTTTCCGCAGCGGATTTGATAAATCCGCAGGGCACAAACTGTGCGTATTTATTGCGGATTCCACTGCGGTTTTACACCTGCGGTTTTCTGTTATGGAGCAGGTGTAAAAATTGACATGCTGCGGAATGTAAATCGCTGCGTTTCCGCACGTTTTTTTCCGCAGCATGTGCACTGCGGATTGCGTTTCCCACAGGTTTACATTGTACTGTATGTAGAGGAGCTGCGGAGACACCATCACGTGTTTCTCAACGCAGGCAGTGAATAGGCAGGCCTTTCCCCAGGAAGGAACAACCAAGGGAAGGGCAGGATCCAATAAAGGAAAACATCCAATAAAGGAAAACCACCTATGCCAAGCATGGTATCCATCCACAGACAGCTGTTTCGGGAACAGCGGTCTGTGGATGCATACCATGCTTGGCATAGGTGGTTTTCCTTTATTGGATGCTGCCCTTCCCGTGGTTGTTCCTTCCCGGGGAAAGGCCTGGCTATTCACTGCCTGCGTTGAGAAACACGTGATGGTGTCTCCGCAGCTCCTCTACATGCATTTGCATATTTGGGGGCAGTGTTCTACATTGTACTGTAAACGCATGGGAAACCGCTGCGGACCCGCAGCTGTGGAAACGCTGCGGATCCGCAGCGTGTGCACAGAGCCTAAGAAGTCTGCAAAGAGCCCCTTATACAGTTATAGGCACTACAGAGTTTTAGGCTATGTGCACACGTATTTGTGAGGGCTGCGGATTTTTCCGCAGTGGATTTGATAAATCCGCAGGGCAAAAACACTGCGTTTTTCCTGCAGATTTATTGCAGAGTTACTGCAGTTTTTGTGCGGATTCCACTGCGGTTTTCTATTGTGGAGCAGGTGTAAAACCGCTGCGAAATCCGCACAAAGAATTGACATGCTGCGGAATGTAAACCGCTGCGTTTCTGCATGTTTTTTGTCCGCAGCATGTGCACAGCGTTTTCCGTTTCCCATAGGTTTACATTGTACTGTAAACTCATGGGAAACTGCTGCGGACCCGCAGCAAAATCCGCACCGTGTGCACAAAGCCTTATACATCACTGAAAAAAGCTATACAAAGCCAAAACAATATAATGTGCTAATAACTGCAGTGGATATGGATGATGTCCATATGACCAAACGGATCAAATTTGTGAATACTGAAATTTTTTTTATTTATTTCTTTTTATTTACACACGAGTCCACAAATAAACATAACTAAACATGATCGTGTAAACAACATCATTGACTTGCATTGGTCATTACTGTGTGTATAGCACGCTTTTTACCTACAGCCGTATAATGTGCGCGTCATTTTTTTAATTTTTTTTTTTCAGTCCATCATGATCTGAATGTGGTGTTTTTTTTATGGTGGTGTGCACTGGCTAAATGGATATCTGCATATTTTATTATATTGTGCTTAATGTGAATATATTGTTAGGGTTCGCTCACACTGGCGTATATTTTCTCATGTGAGAGAATCAGTCTGACTATGCTTATGACGCTCGGCTCATCTGCCAGAATTTGATCAGTGTCATGAGTGTGATCCGATTCTCTCACAGGAGAAAATCGCAGCACAGATGATAGAGAACTTCATTTTTCCATGTTCTCCATTGTCTCTATACGATTACACGGGAATTCGTTCGCCTGACATCCTAATGCATGTCGATGTTTCTCAGGCACCCATATACTTGTATTAGTTCTTGTGAGTCGAGTATCAGAGCCATTTGCAGCATGCTGCGATTTTTAATCGCCGTTCTGCACCGCCGCATAGCATAACAGTGGGCCGAGTGCTGCCCATTAAAACATCAGAGAGCACTCTGCCATGTTATACACCAGTGTCAGGGACCCCTGACTATGGGGGTGGGGCAGACACAAGTTCTGCACGGGGGCCCTTCGCTGTCAGTGTTGGCTCCTGTCTTGCAGTATAAATGCCCCATAATGACCTTGGCCAAATTTTTGAAATCTGACCAGTGTCCCTTTATGTGGTAATAACTCTGGAGCGCTTCAACAAATCCCAATAATTTTGAGATTGTTTTTTCATGGCACATTATAATTTATGATAATGGTAAATTTAGGTCAATATATTTTGTTTAGTTATAAAAAATATGAGAAATTTGACAAAAATGTAAAAAAAATGCAATTTTCAAACTTTGAATGATTAGCCCTTTAATCCAGATAGCAATAGCACACAAAAACATTAATAAATAACATTTCCCTCATGTAGGCTTTACATCAGCACCATTTGTAAAATGTTATTTTATTTTGTTAGTCTTTTATGAGGTTTAACCCCTTACCGACATCTAGCGTAATAGTACGCTGATCTTGGTATCCCCCCCTTTGATGTGATCTCCGGGGGTGAGCCCACATCTTTCCAGGGACATGTCAGCTGTTTTGAACAGCTGACATGTGCCCACAATAGCCGCAGGTGGAATCACGATCCACCCACGGATAGTAACTTGTTAAATACCACTGTCAAACTCTGACAGCGGCTTTTAAATGGCACTTCCGGCCATCGCGCCACATGATCGCGGGTGACCGGTGTGTTGTCATGACAACCTGAGGTCTCCTGGAGACCTCTATGGTTGTCAGTGCCAGATTGCTGTGAGCGCCACCCAGTGGTCGGCGCTCATAGCAAGTGAGCAATTCTACTACATAGAGGCAATCTGACCATCGCCTCTATGTAGCAGAGCCGATTGGGCTATGGCAGCTTCTAGTGTCCTATGGAGACTATTGAAGCATGCTAAATCAAACCTACACATATTTGGTATCGCCGTGTTCAGAATTGCCCGTTCTATCAATATAAAAAAGGATTAACTTAATCGCTAAACAGCGTAGCGGGAAAAAAGTAAAAACGCCAAAATTACGTGTTTTTTTTTGGTCCCCGCGACATTGCATTAAAATGCAATAACGAGCGATCAAAAGAACGTATCTGCACCAAAATGGTATCATTAAAAACGTCAGCTCGGCACGCAAAAAATAAGCCCCAACCCGACCCCAGATCACAAAAAATGGAGACGCTACGGGTATCGGAAAATGGCGCAAATGTTTTTTTTGTTTTTTTTTTAGCAAAGTTTGGAATTTTTTTTTCACCACTTAGATAAAAAAGAACCCAGACATGTTTGGTGTTTATGAACTCATAATGACCTGGAGAATCATAATGGCAGCTCAGTTTTTTGCATTTTTAGTGAACATAGTAAAAAAAGCCAAACAAAAAACAAGTGTGGGATTGTACTTTTTTTTTTTTTTTTCAATTTCACCGCACTTGGAATATTTTTTCCCGTTTTCTAGTACACGACATGGTAAAACCAATGATTAGTGATGAGTGAGTGTACTCGTTGCTCTGGTGACCTCCGAGTATTTGTGACTGCTCTGAGATTTAGTTTTCATCGCGGCAGCTGAATGGGTCACATCTATTAGCCTGCTTGATTACATGTGGGGATTCCCTAGCAACCAGGCAACCCCCACATGTACTTAGGCTGGGTAGTAGCTGAGATGAAAACTAAATCTCTGAGCAGTCACGAATACTCTGAGGTCACCCGAGCAACGAGTACGCTCGCTCATCACTACCAATGATGTCATTCAGGGTATGTGCACACGTCAGGATTTCTTGCAGAAATTTCCTGACAAAAACCGGACATTTCTGCCAGAAATCCGCATGCGTTTTTTAATGCATTTTTTATGCACTTTTTTGCGTGTTCTTTGTGCGTTTTTTGCGTTTTTTCCCCAATGCATTAAATAGCGGGAAAAACGCGAAAAATCTGCAAAATTAATGAACATTCTGCTTTTTTTTACTGTGATGCGTTTTTTTGCGGAAAAAGAAAACGCATCATGTGACCAAAAATTGCAGAATGCATTCTAAATGATAGGATGCATATGTAAGCGTTTTTATCGCGAAAAAACGCGAAAAAAAAAAAAACGAAACGTGTGCACATATCCTCAAAAGTACAACTCGTAACGCAAAAAATGAGCCCTCACATGGCCATTTTGACCAAAAATAAAAAAAAGTTATGGCTCTGGGAAGAAGGGGAGTGAGAAACGAAAACACAAAACCAAAAAAAAAAAACTCCGTGGGTGAAGAGGTTAAAATTGTCGAAATAATTTTTCATTTTTTTTAAATTTACAAAATGGTTTTTTTTTTTTTGAAGGGCCTGTTCAGGTTTGAAGTGATTTTGGGGGTCCTATATATTGGAAAACTTCCAAAAGTGATACCATTTTAAAAACAGCACCCCTCACATATTGAAAACTGCTGTCAGGTAGTATATTAACCCTCCAGGTGCTGTTCAGGAAAACAAACTGACATAACAGGAATGAAAGTGTATTTTTTTACCACCTAAATGTCGCTGACTTCTGAGCAGGCCACTGTATCTGTCAGACTCTAAGGCCGCTATTTGGTCGTGAATTGCCATGGCAAACATCAGGACCACAAAATCATGATCTCAGGGTGCCGATGGGGATAAAGAGGAAGCCCCCACACTGTAACCATTTACATGATGTAGACACTATTGACAGCAGCATCTAAGGGGTTAAACAGATTTGGTCTGTGCCAACACTGGTCATGGCTGATGCAGCAAGTTGTCAGCTATAGTGTACAGCCGACAGCTGCCGGATTGTCACCTGTATGGGGAGGCTATTCGCTTATATCTCAGGTCAGTAAAAAGACGTATTAGCAGCCATTAAGGGGTTAAGCGTGACTCAAGAACAGCCTGTGTTTAACCCCTTAGTGACAGAGCCAATTTGGTACTTAATGACCGAGCCAATTTTTGCAATTCTGACCACTGTCACTTTATGAGGTTATAACTCTGGAACGCTTCAACGGATCCCGCTGATTCTGAGAATGTTTTTTCGTGACATATTGTACTTCATGTTAGTGGTAACATTTCTTCGATATTACTTGCGATTATTTATGAAAAAAACGGAAATATGGCGAAAATTTTTAAAATTTTGCAATTTTCAAACTTTGTATTTTTATGCCCTTAAATCAGAGAGATATGTCACGAAAAATAGTTAATAAATAACATTTCCCACATGTCTACTTTACATCAGCACAATGTTGGAAACAAAATTTTTTTTTTGTTAGGGAGTTATAAGGGTTAAAAGTTGACCAGCAATTTCTCATTTTTACAACACCATTTTTTTTTAGGGACCACATCACATTTGAAGTCATTTTGAGGGGTCTATATGATAAAAAATAATGAAGTGTGACACCATTCTAAAAACTACACCCCTCAAGGTTCTCAAAACCACATTCAAGAAGTTTATTAACCCTTTACGTGCTTCACAGGAACTGAAACAATGTGGAAGGAAAAAATGAACATTTAACTTTTTTTTGCAAACATCTTAATTCAGAACCATTTTTTTTATTTTCACAAGTGTAAAAACAGAAATGTAACCATAAATTTTGTTATGCAATTTCTCCTGAATACGCCAATACCCCATATGTGGGGGTAAACCACTGTTAGGGCGCACCGCAGAACTTAGAAGTGAAGGAGCGCCGTTTGACTTTTTCAATGCAGAATTGGCTGGAATTGAGATTGGACGCCATGTCGCGTTTGGAGAGCCCCTGATGTGCCTAAACAGTGGAAACCCCCCACAAGTGACACCATTTTGGAAACTAGACCCCTTAAGGAACTTATCTAGATGTGTGGCGAGCACTTTGAACCCCCATGTGCTTCACAGAAGTTTATAACGTAGAGCCGTGAAAAAAAAAATTGCATTTTTTCTACAAAAATGATCTTTTTGCCCACAAATTTTTATTTTCACAAGGGTAACAGGAGAAATCAGACCACTAAAGTTGTTGTGCAATTTCTCCTGAGTACGTCGATACCCAATATGTGGGGGTAAACCACTGTTTGGGCGCACCGCAGAGCTTGGAAGAGAAAGAGTGCCGTTTTACTTTTTCAATGTAGAATTGGCTGGAATTGAGATCGGACGCCATGTCGCATTTGGAGAGCCCCTGATGTGCCTAAACAGTAGAAATCCCCCACAAGTGACCCCATTTTGGAAACTAGACCCCCCCATGGAACTTATCTAGATGTGTGGTGAGAACCTTGAATGCCCAAGTGCTTCACAGAAGTTTATAATGCAGAGCCGTGAAAATAAAAAATATTTTTTTTTCCACAAAAAAGATTTTTTAGCCCCCAAGTTTTTATTTTCACAAGGGTAACAAGAGAAATTGGACCCCAAAAGTTGTTGTCCAATTTGTCCTGAGTATGCTGGTACCCCATATGTGGGGGTAAACCACTGTTTGGGCACACGGCAGAGCTCGGAAGGAGCGCCGTTTTGGAATGCAGACTTTGATAGAATGGTCTGCGGGTATTATGTTGCGTTTGCAGAGCCCCTGATGTACCTAACCAGTAGAAACCCTCCACAAGTGACCCCATTTTGGAAACTAGACCCCCCAAGGAACTTATCTAGATGTGTGGTGAGAACTTTGAATGCCCAAGTGCTTCACAGAAGTTTAGAATGCAGAGTCGTGAAAATAAAAAATATTTTTTTTTTCCACAAAAAAGATATTGTAGCCCCCAAGTTTTTATTTTCACAAGGGTAACAAGAGAAATTGGACCCCAGAAGTTGTTGTCCAATTTATCCCGAGTACGCTGATGCCCCATATGTGGGGGTAACCCACTGTTTGGGCGCACGGCAGAGCTCAGAAGGGAGGGAGCACCATTTGACTTTTTGAGCGCAAAATTGGCGGTCGTGTTTGGAGACCCCCTGATGTACCTAAACAGTGGAAACCCCCCAATTCTAGCTCCAACCCTAACCCCAACACACCCCTAACCCTAATCCCAACCTGATCCATAATCCTAATCACTAACCCTAACCATAATCACAACCCTTACCCCAAAACAACCCTAATGTCAACCCTAACCATAACCCTAATCAAAACCCTAAATCCAACACACCCCTAATCCTAATCTCAACCCTAACCTCAAACCTAACCCTAATCCCAATACACCCCTAATCCCAAACCTAACCCTAATCCCAAGCGTAACCCTAATGCCAACCCTAACCCTAATACCAACCCTAATCCAAACCCTAACCCTAATCCCAGCTCTAACACTAACTTTAGCCCCAACCCTAGCCCTAGCCCTAAGGCTACTTTCACACTTGCGTCGTTTGGCATTCCGTCGCAATCCGTCTTTTGGACAAGAAACGGATCCTGCAAATGTGCCCGCAGGATGCGTTTTTTGCCCATAGACCTGTATTGCCGACGGATCGTGACGGATGGCCACACGTCGCGTCCGTCGTGCACTGGATCAGTTGTGTTTTGGCGGAGCGTCGGCACAAAAAAAGTTCAATGAAACTTTTTTTTGTACGTCGCATCCGCCATTTCTGACCGCGCATGCGTGGTCGTAACTCCGCCCCCTCCTCCCCAGGACATAGATTGGGCAGCGGATGCGTTGAAAAACTACAGCTGCTGCCCACGTTGTGCACAATTTTCACAACGTGCGTCGGTATGTCGGGCCGACGCATTGCGACGGCCCCGTACCGACGTAAGTGTGAAAGAAGCCTAACCCTAAATTTAGCCCCAACCCTAACCCTAAATTTAGCCCCAACCCTAACCCTAAATTTAGCCCCAACCCTAACCCTAAATTTAGCCCCAACCCTAGCCCTAACCCTAGCCCTAACCCTACCCCTAACCCTACCCCTAACCCTACCCCTACCCCTAATTTTAGCCCCAACTGCTGTTCTGCCGGCCGGCAGATGGAGACAGATGGCGGGCGCACTGGGCATGCGTCCGCCATGTTCTTCTGCCGGCGGCCAGGAGGAGCAGCAAGAGGATCCAGGGACCTAGGTGAGTATGCTAGGGTCCCCGAATCCCCCTATTTCTCTGTCCTCTGATGTGCGATCACATCAGAGGACAGAGAATTACACTTTACTTTTTTTTTTTTTGCGGTCGCCGGTAAACAGTTAATTACCGGCGATCGCAAAACAGGGGTCGGTAATACCGACCCCAATCATGCTCTTTGGGGTCTCGGCTACCCCCGGCAGCCGAGACCCCAAAGATTCTCCCGGTGCCGGCCGGCGGGCGCACTGCGCATGCGCCCGCCATTTTGAAGATGGCGGCGCCCACCGGGAGACACGAGGAGCATCGGGGGAGCTAGGTGAGTATTGGGGGGCCACCTGGGACCCCTTTTCTCTGTCCTCCGATGTGCGATCACATCGGAGGACAGAGAAATTAAAAAGAGATCACTTTTTTTTTTTTTTTTTTTTGCGATCGCCGGTAAACAGTTAATTACCGGCGATCGCAAAACAGGGGTCGGTAATACCGACCCCAATCATGCTCTTTGGGGTCTCGGCTACCCCCGGCAGCCGAGACCCCAAAGATTCTCCCGGTGCCGGCCGGCGGGCGCACTGCGCATGCGCCCGCCATTTTGAAGATGGCGGCGCCCACCAGGAGACACGAGGAGCATCGGGGGAGCTAGGTGAGTATTGGGGGGCCACCTGGGACCCCTTTTCTCTGTCCTCCGATGTGCGATCACATCGGAGGACAGAGAAATTAAAAAGAGATCACTTTTTTTTTTTTTTTGCGATCGCCGGTAAACGGTTAATTCCCGGCGATCGCAAATGCGGGGTGGGTTAAAAACCCCCCGAATCATGTTCTCTGGGGGTCTCTGCTACCCTCGGCAGCCGAGACCCCGGAGAAAATCGGCCTCTGGGGGGCGCTATGGACTTTTTCCACAGCGCCGTTAATTAACGGCGCTGTGGTTTAAGTACCCTTAGCGGCCGCCGTTAAAAGGCGTATCGGCGGTCGCTAAGGGGTTAAAGTGGTTCACTGAGCAATGTAGTAAAATAAATAACACACATTTAACTAGTAAACATTTTTCTAAATATCTTTTACATAGCCAAAAGGTGTTCTTTATCTCCTGAACTCTCTCAGGATTTCATAGATGGCAACTGCCATCAATCACAACCAGTTCTACGTTTCAGAGGACACACAGTAGGGTGGGCTGCATGAAGAACATCTCGAGACAGAGGTCATGTCAGAGCAGCTTCCAGTGAAGCATCATGGCGCATTCCTCTCAGCCTACCTGACAGGACACTGAGTGGAGTGGACAACCATCTCAGTCATCCTGACCACTTTACTGTGTCTTTGTCGTGCTTGATACAGCCCGTCCTATGTGTCTTGTGAAATCTGCTATGGGTGCACGCTAGTTCTGCATGTCTTGCTGCTGTTGGACAGTCGCACACATGCAGGGCTTGTCTGTTTGTCAGGCAGTCCTTGCAAGTGTTGTTTCTGCTGAACAGCCACGGGACAAGCAGCCGCGGGTACAATTTTTGAGCATGCTCAAGTCTCTCAGCGCCCGAGCATGCTCAGATAACACCTTATTGCTCATCATTACTGCACACCGATGTATGGCAGTTCCTGTATATGAAATCTTGACAGTGCACTAGATAAAATACACGGTACCTTTTTTTTTTTTTTACAAAAGTGTTCAATATTTAAATGTGTTATTTATTTAATTAATACATTGTTTTGGGAACCCCTTTAAGTACAAAGATTACAACGTGTTACCAAACAGAAGTTTAAAATATACATGTAAAACAATTATCTCTTTAATGTTAGAAAAAAAAGTGCACAAAGTGATTTAGTATATAATAAAATTTGTAACGTAAAAACAAGAAATCTATTCAGTACATGACCATATGACCGTAATGAACTAAAAAATAATATAACGTGATTCCTTTTGAAATATGAAGAGCATGAAAAGCAATTAAACGTTTATTTATTTTTCTATTTCTCTATCGCCTCTCATTGGGGGACACAGGAACCATGGGGTGTATGCTGCTGCCACTAGGAGGCTGACACTATGCACAAAACAAGTTAGCTCCTCCTCTGCAGTGTACACCGCACCGGCATTATGCACTTCAGTTTAGCTTAGTGTCAGTAGGAGGTGGACACGGGTCTTTCATTAGACCCTTATCTACCTCAATGTGCGTCGTTTCCTTACAGGGTTTTCCGGAGGGATGCAGGATGAACAGTCGCACCTGTAATCCCACACTATAGACTATGAGTACGGCGTGTACTGCCACCCTGTATCTTCATAGATCCGACAGCAGGACCATGATCCTAGCACACAAGCGTGCTTAGAAGTTCGGTCATTGAACTCCGGTCTGAGTCCTCTTCTCGTTCCATCTCGCCCCATGGTCCTTCTCTGCGGTCGGCTTCCTCCCGGTCCTCCTCCCCTGAATCAGGTGAGGCGTTCTCTGATGCGCCCTCGGAGGATATTTTGGAGCTGGATTCTAGCCAAATCGCTACCATGAGGGATATGATTCAGAATCTCATTGGAGCGATAAATCAGACCTGTGGCATCAAAGATACCTCTATAGAACCTGCAGATCATACAATTTCGTTTAAACGGGCTAAACTACCTTCCAAGTTCTTCGCTCCTGAATTCGAGGAGATCATGACCAGAGAAAGAGAGAATCCGACCAGACGTTTTCAGAAGGGAAAGCGTCTTGGCGTTTTATATCCCTTTTCTCCAGAACTTACCGCCAATTGGACTGATTCTCCTTCGGTGGATCCTCCAGTTTCCAGGCTGTTTACAAACACAGTCCTTCCACTGTCCGGCGGAGCATCTCTGAAGGATTCTAACGATAGTGTCATAGAATCCTTTGCGAAGTCAGCCTTTGAAGCGGCTGCAGCTACTTTATGCCCGGCCTTTGCTTCCACTTGGGTTTCGAAATCCATATCCAAATGGGCCAAACAACTCCGTTGGGGCATCCTGGACGGGGCTCTACCCGGACAGCTGGCGGAGCTTGCTAACCAGATTTTTCACGCGGGTGAATACCTGGTTTCCGCCTCCCTGGATGCCACGTCTTGTGCGGCTCAGGCGTCCAGCAACACTGTTGCCATCCGCCAGACCGTTTGGCTCAAGGCCTGGCAGGCGGATTTGTCTTCTAAAAAGTCCCTTACCAGCCTGCCCTTTCAAGGTTCACGTCTCTTTGGTTCTAAACTGGACCAAATCATTAAGGACGCTACCGGGGGCACAAGTTCTCTTCTTCCCCAGTCTAAACCTCGTCGCCCTCCTCCTAGACGGCAATTTCGGTCCTTTCGTCGTTTCGCTGCGTCAAACTCCTTTTCCCAGCAGCAGCAGAGGTTACAGGCATGTCAAGAGAAGAAAATGGTATCCTTTAGACCCACTCCTTCCTGGCGTTCCCGCTACTCCCAGGGTAGATCTTCCAGATCCAGGACTGGAAGATCCACCTCGGCATCACTCGCGGCAAGACCCCAGCCCACTTCCCAGGCTGGGCGGCCGTCTCATCTTCTTCAGGGACGTGTGGATCTCCTCAGTAGAGGACGCATGGGTCAGGGAAGTTGTATCCTCGGGATACAAAATAGAGTTTGTTTCACGACCCCGGGATCGTTACTTCGAATCCCGACCTCCAAGAGACCCCGCTCTAGTTCCGGGTTTTCTCACAGCCATCGCTTCTCTCCTCAAATCCGGAGTAATCGTTTTCGTCCCAGAAAAAGAACTGTTCACAGGTTTCTATTCCAATCTTTTCGTGGTACCGAAAAAAGACGGCAAGGTTCGTCCCATTCTGGATCTCAAATTGCTGAACAAGAGGGTTCGCCTGAGACACCTCAGGATGGAATCCCTTCGTTCGGTAATTGCTTCCATGGATGCTCATGAATTTCTGTGTTCCATAGATATTCAGGACGCCTACCTCCATGTCCCGATATTCCCGGGACATCACCGATTCCTGCGCTTTGCGGTGCTCCAGGACCATTTACAGTTCGTTGCCCTGCCGTTTAGTCTTGCAACCGCTCCCAGGGTTTTCACAAAGATCATGGCGGCGCTGATAGCCATCTTGAGGGTATGCTCTTCGACAATCGTCAGACCAAAGTCTTCCTTCCCGAAGACAAGAGATCCATCCTTCGTTGGGACGTACGCTTGCTCCAGGGTCCTCAATTTCCCTCCTTCTGATCGGCCATGAAGGTTCTGGGGAGGATGGTAACAACATTGGAAGAGATTCCCCTCGCCCAATTTCACTCGCGACCTCTTCAGCAAGCCATCCTATCTCAGTGGGACAGGTCTGTCTTCTCCCTGGATCGTCCGATCCGACTCTCTCCCTGGGTCAAACGGTCTCTCAACTGATGACTGACGTCACCTCTCATCTCCCAGGGCAGGTCCTTCCTTCCAGTTCACTGGCAAGTGGTGACGCCAGCCCTGCTTGGCTGGGGTGCGGAGTTTCGCCACCTGACTGTTCAGGGTCGTTGGTCGGCGCAGGAGTCAACTCTGCCGATAAATGTTCTCGAGACTCGGGCTATCTTTCTGTCCCTTCGTCACTGGGAAAAGATTCTCAGGGGTCTACCAATCCGAGTCCAGATGGACAATGCCACGGCTGTGGCTTATGTCAACCATCAAGGGGGCCTCGGAGCTCCTTGGCCCTTGCCGAGGTATCCAAGATTCTCCTCTGGGCAGAGGCAACGGTTCTGGTGATATCCGCGGTACATATCCCCGGCGTGGACAATTGAGCCGCCGACTTCCTCAGCCGCGAGGGTCTCGCGGCAGGGAAATGGTCCTTGCATCCAGAGGTCTTCCATCAGATTTGTCTTCGATGGGGGACTCCGGACGTGGACCTCACGGTGTCCCGAATGAACAGGAAGGGTCCTCGGTTCGTCTCCAGGTCTCGCGATCCTCTTGCAGTGGGCGTCGACGCTCTGGTCATTCCTTGGTCGCTGTTCGTGCTGCCCTATTTGTTCCCACCCCTTCCCTTGCTTCCCAAGCTTTTGAAAAAGATCAAAGCGGAAGGGGTGCCGGTCATTCTGATCGCCCCGGATTGGCCCAGGAGAGCTTGGTTTGCGGAGATCGTCAACCTTCTCGCGGACATCCCTGGCAGCCTTCCAAACAGGTCCGATCTGCTGTCTCAGGGTCCTATCTGCCACCCGAATTCTCGGTCGCTCAGTTTAACGGCGTGGCTGTTGAGACCGCAGTTCTAAGAGCGTCCGGCCTTTCGGACTGGGTGATTCACACCATGATCCAGGCTCGGAAGCCTTCGTCTTCCAGGATCTACTATCGTACCTGGAAGGCTTAGTTCCGTTAGTGTGAGTTCAACCGCGTTTCACTTATGTCCTTTTCCCTGCCTTCCATCTTGGCCTTCCTTCAGGCAGGACTGGATTTGGGTCTTGCTCTTAGTTCCCTAAAGGGCCAGGTTTCTGCGCTCTCTGTCCTTTTCCAGAAGATGTTGTCTTCTCGGCCACAGGTTAAGACCTTTCTTCAAGGAGTAGCCCATGCTGTTCCTCCTTACAGGGCCCCTGTGGATTCATGGAATTTAAATCTGGTGCTGGCCGTTTTGAGGGGTTCCTCCTTTGAGCCTCTCAGGGAGGTTTCCCTGTCCGTTCTATCTTGGAAGGTGGCCTTTCTTGCGGCCATCACTTCTATCCGCCGCGTTTCCGAGTTGGCGGCCCTGTCTTGCCGACCTCCTTTCTTGTTTATCCACCAGGACAAGGTGGTTCTCAGGCCTCTACCTTCCTTCCTAAGGTGGTTTCCACCTTCCACCTCAACAAGGACATTGTTCTACCTTCCTTTTGTCCAGCTCCGACTCATCCTCTGGAGCGATCGTTGAACAAGCTGGACCTCGTCAGGGCAGTGAGGATCTACCTGGCTAGAACGGCCGCTTTCCGGAAGACGGATTCTCTTTTTGTCATTCCTGATGGCACGCGTAGAGGCCTGCTGGCTTCCAAGGCGACTATTGCTCGCTGGATCAGAATGGCAATTTTGGAGGCTTACCGGGTCAAGAACAGAGTGCTCACTCTACCCAGGCAGTCGGCGCTTCCTGGGCGGTACCCCACAGGGCTTCCGCCCTACAGCTTTGCAAAGCGGCAACCTGGTCTTCCATCCACACGTTCACCAAAGTTACAAGGTCCATATCTACGCTTCGGCGGACGCCAGCCTAGGCAGAAGGATCTTGCAGGTGGCAGTGGTGAGTCCTCTGACCTGATGGAAGTCTGTTTTTCCGCCCCAGGGACTGCTTTGGGACGTCCCATGGTTCCTGTGTCCCCCAATGAGTGGCGATAGAGAAAACAGGATTTTTGGTTGCTTACCGTAAAATCGGAGCCTTCATTGGGGGACACAGCACCCTCCCAATGTTTCTCAATTTTTGTTGTTCTATGACTGTTCTCACGTTTACAGTTCTCATGTTTACGATTATGCTTCAACCTTGTTGTTTTTCTCCTACTGCTTTCTCACTAACTGAAGTGCATAATGCCAGTCGGTGGGGTGTACACTGCAGAGGAGGAGCTAACTTTTTATGCATAGTGTCAGCTTCCTAGTGGCAGCAGCATACAGCCATGGTTCCTGTGTCCCCCAATTGAGGCTCCGAGAAACAGATTTTAAGGTAAGCAATCAAAAATCCTATTATTTGTGTCTTAATATCTACAGTTTTAGATCACACAGTAATTTATATATGCCTAACAGTGTTGGGGGGGGGGGGAAGTAAAATTTCTCTGATATGCATGAAGGCGTCATCAGTGGAAAAAAGTTATGCCTTTTGAAATGCAAAGCAGCAACCCCACACCCCTAAAAAAAATAAAATAAAAACGAGCTTGTCGCTAAATCCCAAAATGCTGTGGGTATGTGGAGTATTGATAGGTCATTAAAGTGGCTGTTTAGTTTGATAATGATGGGATTGATTTCATTCATTCTGATTGTTTTAGCAGTTGCAACCATTACATCCTTACCGTGAATGGTTTATACATGGAAACCCTTCCGGTAAATGATTATTGATGATCTCATCTGATCTCTCGCTTTTGTTTCAGCCTGCAGTATCTGTAGGAAATGTTGGACAACTTGCCGTGGACCTGATCATTTCCTCTCTGAATATGCCAAAGGTTGGGTATTTTTATACGGACTGTCTTGTACCAATGGTTGGTAGTAATCCATATGCTACCAATGAAGATCATGCAAAGGAGCTGTGTATAAATGCAGAAGGTGAGAGCACGTTATGGACAAATACTGAAATGGCTCAAAAACTGTGCTTGTGTATAATATGTCTGTGTCGGAGTTGGTGCTTTAAATCTGCATCCTCTAAGGCAGGTTGGGCAATTCATTTTTCCTATGGGCTACTTGAGAAACTGAATGTTTTGGACACGGGCTGCAATTAATTCTGCTCAATATTATTGTTAAAGGGAACCTGTCACCAGGTTTGGCCAATATAATTTATGACCTCCGCCTTTCAGGGCTGATATTCAGCATTCTATAATGCTGCATATCTGCCCCCAACCCGACCTGTAAGAGAAGAAAAATAACTTACTACGCTCACCTGTGGGGCGGTCTGGTCTGAGGGGTGTCGCTCTTTTTGGACCGGCGCCTCCCATCTTCTTGCGATGCCGCTCTGTTTTTTGGTTCGTGTGAATGACGTGTCCCTGCATCATCTACACAGTCTCGTCGGCACAGCGCTCCTGTGCAGGCGTACTTCTCTGTCCTGTTGAGGGCAGAGCAAATTCCTGCAGTGCGCAGGCGCCGGGCCTCTCTGACCTTTCCTAGCGCCTGCGCACTGCAGTACTTTGCTCTGGCCTCATCAGGACAATTAAGTACGTCTGCGCAGGAGCGTGGTGCCGAGCAGACTGTGGATGATTCAGGGACGCGTCATCAACATGAACCAAGAAGGAGGACCGCGATCGTAAGAAGATGGGAGGCGCTGGAACAAGAAAAGCGACACCCCTCAGACCGGACCGCCCCGTTGGTGAGTATAATAAAAGTTATTTTTCTTCTCTTCCAGGTCGGGTTGGGGGCAGATATACAGCATTATAGAATTCTGTATATCAGCCCTGATAGGCGGTGGCCACATCTCATATCGGCCTAACTTGGTGACAGGTTCCCTTTAACATATTAATTATAATCATTTTATATTATTATTGTTTATCATTTAATATTGAGCAGAATTGTGCATTTATACCATATGAGCCCACTCACAACCCCTTCTGTATAACCTCTAAGCCCCCACACAGCCTCCCTATGTGAAGATTCAGCATGTCACTTCTTTTAACCACTTCAGGGTTTCTGAACCCTAGAGCCGATAAAAGAAGTGACAGAAGATGGAATTAAGCATTTAATAGCCTCTGTGTCTGTACTTTTACACATTCTGGCTGATAACCGGTTCATGCAGCTTTACATGAACACCCAATCCTTACACTATGGCTGGTCTGAACAGCAAAAGCAATTGTTACCATCCACCTCTCATGTCTCCCCTTTTTCCTCCTAGATTGTAAGCTTGCGAGCAGGGCCCTCATTCCTCCTGGTATCTGTTTTGGTCTTTAGTGTTATGCTGTAATGTCTATTGTCTGTACAAATCCCCTCTATAATGTAAAGCGCTGTGGAATATGTTGGCGCTATATAAATAAAAATTATTATTATTATTATGGAACATGCGTTCAGCAATGTCATTTTGTTCATTTTAGGGAGGCATGTTTAAGGTGGATTCTGTGTGCACATAGCCCTAAGGTTGAAATCTGTGGGAGTTTTTATATAATGTACAAGTGTTTAGTTCCCCACAGTGATCTGAAGAAATAAGTCTGACAGGTTTTGTAGGGTAAACTGTAAATTATATTAAAAAAGATATGTAGTGTCAAATGTTGGCTAAAAAAAATTACTGTTTCACCTGCAAAATGCCTGGCCTCACACAGCTAGGTCAATGAAAAAATTAATAAATTGTATATTCTGAAATGTGGAGACTCAAAAAAGCCTGCGTTATTGAAGGGTTAAACAGGTCCCCTTTCTCCTATGCTGTGGTCACACAGTGGGGCACAGGAGACCTGACGGATATTCATTAGGACTGTTTTGTAGTCAATGCTGTACATGATCCTGACATTTTTACATGTTTTCCACAATCTACTAGTATATAGTGCATAACTTATCATCCATAATATAATTTCCATTCTGGAAAAAAGATGAAAGTATACCCTATAATTTACAGTAGGGGGTCTTCACATTTTATATACTATAGAACTAGGGTGTCTGCGGCAGTACAAAGAAGATATGAGCCAAGAAATGTATTACACTAGATATTGTACTTTTATTATATGTTGTCACATTTTACTTATCTACTATTCTCTACAGTCTATGCATCATCTGACAAGAAGCTTGCTGTGCTGCAGATCAGGTCTCCATTAATAAAGGTAGAGGTGATATTAGTCGCATGTTGATGCGGGATGGATCACTATTCCTTCTTGTGACTCACTTCTTTCTCTCTGAAGAATAAATCTAGAGCGTTCTGCCAAGCTTTAACCTGCTGGATTAAGCAGTGTGCGTTTTCCAGAGTCGTTCTCCTTTCCAGCAGCCATGCGTACCAGCGAGATGACAGCCAACTTTTGGGGTATGTTTCAAGGTTACTTTCCATATTCACCCTCAGCAATCTGGATGATAATCTGATATTGTATTATGCAGGTCTCCTTTCCGTTACTTAGTCACGCCAACATTGCAGACGTTGGTGGCAGACACGATGAAGGCATTGGAGTGGAAGGAAATGGAAAAGCTGTCTTTATATCCAGGCATAAATGACGAAGAGAAAAAGATCTCCATCCCTGGAGGAGGCTTTACAAAACGGTTGTTCGAAGACTGGTACGTGTCCTTTGTGTTCTGTGTCCCTCTGCCATTAATTACTTTTATTATGAAATCTGTTTTCTAAACACACAATCCCTAATATATTAAACGGCTATAAAAGATAGTGTTCTAAATGTATGATAATCCAGATGTCTCCACAAGTCTAAGTGCCAAACAAACGGGAAAGAAAAGATGCATAAAACATATTCACAACTAATCATCAATATCTCAGTTTATCACAAAATCTATGAGCGCACAGGACATATTATGTTGTGTCCAAATATTACCGAGCCCCCCGGGTTAAGTCAATATACAGAATATCAACCCGGTTGTGTCATTGTCTTCAAAAACTCAAAATGTCTGCTCCCACAATCTCAACCCTCAATGTGTATTTTGCCGTGAGCTTTTTCAAGGGTGCAGAGTTTATGAAGACTTGTGACTATTTTCTAGGAACATCAATGGTAAGGAAAACCTTTACGTTTAATATAATGTCTGAGCAGTATTTGGGGCACGTTGAGTTGCCAGCTATGCAAATAAGTAGGGGTGACTAACATTTGGAGTCTTGATGACCATGACACATGGAAAGATGCCTATTCCATCCCCTAAACCGTGTTTATTTTCCTGGATAGATTCCAGCTGATGCTCAGAAATTCTATACTGATAAAAAATAACTTTGGGGGAGGAATAGGCAGTTAGTTTTTGGGAAGAAGCAGAACTTTCTTACTTGTTTTTAAAAGGTTACTTTGAAGGTGTTTTTCATTCTGGAGAACCTTTCTCTGTGGTCAATAAGGATTAACCACTTTATATAAAGTGAATAGCTGCTGCAAAGAGGTGGTCTCACTCTGACTCCAAGCTAACCATATATAACATAGTGGTCCATTAATTGGTATTCACACCATGTTATATTTAATGGGAACCTGTCACCCCCCCTGGAGTTTTTAACTAAAAGAGCCACCTTGTGCAGCACTAATGCTGCATTCTGTGAAGTTGGCTCTTCTTTTTGTGCTTCCTCCCAACACAGCAATATTAATTTTTATAATTTTCGTGCCATACCTTTAGTCTGTCAAGGGGGCACGTCTTTTCCCCCAGACACAACCGCCTCCCAGCCATCAGTTAGCCCCTCCGTGCGCCGCCTCCTCTGTCTTCAGTAACGTACCCGGCAACTGCGCTGTGCTTTTCTTTTTCGGCCATGCGCCATTTGCGCTGCCCTTCGACTCACATCACCTGATGGAATTTATCTTGCGCCTGCGTGTGCCCGAGATCCCGCCCCGCAACGTGTTATAATTTATTCACACTGGGGGCGGGTTTGCGGGCCTCGGGTACACGCAGGAGCGAGATGAATTCCATCAGGTGATGTGAGTCGAAGGGCAGCGCAAACGGCGCATACCTGAAAAAGAAAAGCACAGCGCAGTTGTCGGGTATGTTACTGAAAACAGATGAGGTGGCGCACGGAGGGGCTGAGTGATGGCTGGGAGGCGGTTGTGTCCGGGGGGGAAAAGACGTGAACCCTGGACAGACTAAAGGTATGGCGCGCAAATTATAAAAATTAATATTGCTGTGTTGGATGGGAGCACAAATAGAAGAGCCACCTTCACAGAATGCAGCATTAGTGCTGCACAAGGTGGCTCTTTTAGTTAAAAAACGCCAGAGGCGGGTGACAGGCTCCCTTTAATTTCTAATTCAAACTTAATGGTTGTGACTTTTTACATTCAACCATCATTATGCTTCTTTACCCACAGCTGTTCTGAGGGCATACACATGGCTGCTGTTCTCAAGTTCTGCTCTGAAGGTGACAACGTGCCTGACGCTTTTGCTCTTCTGGATCATGTTAACAGATGGCTTAATCTGCTTGATTTTCCGGTAAGTATCCGTCATTAACAATGTTGTTCAGCCGGGATACTGGACATCATGGAAAAACTGCTGGAATATCTGTATCAAAGTCAATTGGCTTTTTATAAAAATGTGAGTTAGACTGTAAAATACCTTATTACTGCCCAAAGTTTTCGGCCACCTAAATGGTGAAGCATCTGGTGACAAGAACCCTTCTCAGGTCCTTGTAATTCCTGTACTGGAAAAACCAGTACTGGTGAGATCCATTGTCCGTGTGCCATCCATATATGACATATCTGTATATCTGTTTGCTGTCTGTGTGTCACATCCGTGTGGCATCCGTGTGCCGCCCGTGTGACAAGTACCGGTTCCTGGGAAAAGCATTATAGTTGGCTGTTCCCAGGCGCTGGGTGCTGATAACAGCTCTCATCATTGTCGCCTGGTCTTCCTGAGATCAGCGCTACTAGATCACAATAACGGGGGTTGTATTCAGCACCCGCTGTGTATAAAATGAATAATTAAAATAAAAAACAAGTGTGTCCTGGATTCACGGCTGAGCAGTCGCATCATGCCACTGCTCAGCCATGTTATTCAGACGTAGCAGAGCTAGACTTCTACATGGGACAAATGGATGGCGGTCGGTGAGGAATATGGCTTATTATTTTCATTTTTACAGCAGTAAATGGGAAAATGAGGGTGGGTGGATGTGTTTATTTCAATTGAATGACTTTATTCTTGCTATGTATTTTTTTTACAATGTGAATATGGGGTTAGTAATAGGGGCGTCTTACAGACGGCTGTCAATTACTAACTCCTGGGCTTCTTGTCAGCTGACAATACAAAGCTGACATTAACCCCAACCCTATTACTCCACTTGACACCGCATCGGGGCAAGTGGGAAGAGCGAGAGTAAATGCCAGATTTGGCACATCTTATGGATGCGGCTGAGGGCTGATGTTAGGAGCGGGGACAATATCCCTGGCTCGTTCACAGACTAATACGGTATTTCAACCCACAGCTGTCAGTTTAGCCTTTGCGGGTTAGAATTTATAGGTGGACCCTACGTCATTTTTTTTTCTGGGGTCCCCCGTAAACCAACCGGTAAAGGCTAAGTAAACAACTGTGAGCAGTTATTAGCAGTTATTAATAGCCTGGAAACCTTTTGGGATATTGTCTCTTTTCCTAGATTAGTAACATGAGCCCCCAGCCATGAGCTTTCCCTCAGCCAGTGCTCAAAATTATGCAAGAGCTCACACAAATTTTTTAAATTCTTTATTTTACATACCATGTGCACAGTGGGGTTGAGTACAACTCCCATCATTGTCGCCAGGTCGTGTGAATTTCAGGGAGACCAGGCGACAATAATGAGAGCTGTTTTCAGCACCAGGCGCCTGGGAACAGCGAGAACGATATGGCTTCCCCCAGGCGCCGGTACGTGTCACACTGATGTCACACGCGTACCATAAGTGTGCACACGTGCGGCATGCATTTTGGCTGTGGTGCGCGTAAAAAAACTGAGATGTCTGTGAGTTTTTCACACAGACCGTGACCTGAAATACAATGGCCGTGTGTCCATATTTGCGGTCCTTAACCCCTTAGCGACCGCCGATACGCCTTTTAACGGCGGCCGCTAAGGGTACTTAAACCACAGCGCCGTTAATTAACGGCACTGTGGAAAAAGTCAATAGCGCCCCCCACAGGCCGATTTTCTCCGGGGTCTCGGCTGCCGGGGGTAGCCGAGACCCCAGAGAACATGATTCTGGGGGTTTTTAACCCACCCCGCATTTGCGATCGCCGGTAATTAACAGTTTACCGGCGATCGCAAAAAAAAAAAAAAAAAGCGATCTCTTTTTAATTTCTCTGTCCTCCGATGTGATCGCACATCGGAGGACAGAGAAAAGGGGTCCCAGGTGGCCCCCCAATACTCACCTAGCTCCCCCGATGCTCCTCGTGTCTCCCGGTGGGCGCCGCCATGTTTAAAATGGCGGGCGCATGTGCAGTGCGCCCGCCAGCCGGCACCGGGAGAATCTTTGGGGTCTCGGCTGCCGGGGGTAGCCGAGACCCCAAAGAGCATGATAGGGGTCGGTTTTACCGACCCCTGTTTTGCGATCGCCGGTAATTAACTGTTTACCGGCGACCGCAAAAAAAAAAAAAAAAAAAGTAAAGTGTAATTCTCTGTCCTCTGATGTGATCGCACATCAGAGGACAGAGAAATAGGGGGATTCGGGGACCCTACAATACTCACCTGTGTCCTTGGATCCTCTTGCTGCTCCTCCTGGCCGCCGGCAGAAGAACATGGCGGACGCATGCCCAGTGCGCCCGCCATCTGTCTCCATCTGCCGGCCGGCAGGAGAACAGCAGTTGGGGCTAAAATTAGGGTTAGGGGTAGGGTTAGGGGTAGGGGGTTAGGGGTAGGGTTAGGTTAGGGGTAGGGTTAGGGGTAGGGTTAGGTTAGGGGTAGGGTTAGGTTAGGGGTAGGGTTAGGGTTAGGGCTAGGGTTGGGGCTAAATATAGGGTTTGGGTTGGGGCTAAATTTAGGGTTAGGCTTCTTTCACACTTACGTCGGTACGGGGCCGTCGCAATGCGTCGGCCCGACATACCGACGCACGTTGTGAAAATTGTGCACAACGTGGGCAGCAGCTGTAGTTTTTCAACGCATCCGCTGCCCAATCTATGTCCTGGGGAGGAGGGGGCGGAGTTACGGCCACGCATGCGCGGTCAGAAATGGCGGATGCGACGTACAAAAAAACGTTTCATTGAACGTTTTTTTGTGCCGACGCTCCGCCAAAACACAACTGATCCAGTGCACGACGGACGCGACGTGTGGCCATCCGTCACGATCCGTCGGCAATACAAGTCTATGGGCAAAAAATGCATCCTGCGGGCACATTTGCAGGATCCGTTTCTTGTCCAAAACGACGGATTGCGACGGAATGCCAAACGACGCAAGTGTGAAAGTAGCCTTAGGGCTAGGGTTAGGGTTGGGGCTAAAGTTAGGGCTAGGGTTGGGGCTAAAGTTAGGGTTAGGGTTTGGATTAGGGTTAGGGTTTGGGTTAGGGTTGGTATTAGGGTTAGGGTTGGCATTAGGGTTACGCTTGGGATTAGGGTTAGGTTTGGGATTAGGGTTAAGGTTAGGGTTGTGATTAGGGGTGTATTGGGATTAGGGTTAGGTTTGAGGTTAGGGTTGAGATTAGGATTAGGGGTGTGTTGGATTTAGGGTTATGGTTAGGATTGACATTAGGGTTGTTTTGGGGTAAGGGTTGTGATTATGGTTAGTGATTAGGATTATGGATCAGGTTGGGATTAGGGTTAGGGGTGTGTTGGGGTTAGGGTTGGTGCTAGAATTGGGGGGTTTCCACTGTTTAGGTACATCAGGGGGTCTCCAAACACGACAGCCAATTTTGCGCTCAAAAAGTCAAATGGTGCTCCCTCCCTTCTGAGCTCTGCCGTGCGCCCAAACAGTGGTTTACCCCCACATATGGCGCATCAGCGTACTCGGGATAAATTGGACAACAACTATTGCAGTCCAATTTCTCCTGTTACCCTTGTGAAAATAAAAACTTGGGGGCTACAATATCTTTTTTTGTGGAAAAAAAAAATATTTTTTATTTTCACGACTCTGCATTCTAAACTTCTGTGAAGCACTTGGGCATTCAAAGTTCTCACCACACATCTAGATAAGTTCCTTGGGGGGTCTAGTTTCCAAAATGGGGTCACTTGTGGAGGGTTTCTACTGGTTAGGTACATCAGGGGCTCTGCAAACGCAACATAATACCCGCAGACCATTCTATCAAAGTCTGCATTCCAAAACGGCGCTCCTTCCTTCCGAGCTCTGCCGTGCGCCCAAACAGTGGTTTACCCCCACATATGGGGTACCAGCATACTCAGGACAAATTGGACAACAACTTTTGGGGTCCAATTTCTCTTGTTACCCTTGTGAAAATAAAAACTTGGGGGCTACAATATCTTTTTTGTGGAAAAAAAAATATTTTTTATTTTCACGGCTCTGCATTATAAACTTCTGTGAAGCACATGGGGGTTCAAAGTGCTCGCCACACATCTAGATAAGTTCCTTAAGGGGTCTAGTTTCCAAAATGGTGTCACTTGTGGGGGGTTTCCACTGTTTAGGCACATCAGGGGCTCTCCAAACGCGACATGGTGTCCAATCTCAATTCCAGCCAATTCTACATTGAAAAAGTAAAACGGCACTCCTTCTCTTCCAAGCTCTGCGGTGCGCCCTAACAGTGGTTTACCCTCACATATTGGGTATCGGCGTACTCAGGAGAAATCGCACAACAACTTTTGTGGTCTAATTTCTCCTGTTACCCTTGTGAAAATAAGAATTTGTGGGCGAAAAGATCATTTTTGTGTAAACAAAAGCGATTTTTTATTTTCACGGCTCTACGTTATAAACTTCTGTGAAGCACTTGGGGGTTCAAAGTGCTCACCACACATCTAGATAAGTTCCTTAAGGGGTCTAGTTTCCAAAATGGTGTCACTTGTGGGGAGTTTCCACTGTTTAGGCACATCAGGGGCTCTCTAAACGTGACATGGCGTCCGATCTCAATTCCAGCCAATTCTGCATTGAAAAAGTCAAACGGCGCTCCTTCACTTCTAAGTTCTGCGGTGCGCCCTAACAGTGGTTTACCCCCACATATGGGGTATTGGCGTATTCAGGAGAAATTGCATAACAAAATTTATGGTTACATTTCTGTTTTTACACTTGTGAAAATAAAAAAAATGGTTCTGAATTAAGATGTTTGCAAAAAAAAGTTAAATGTTCATTTTTTCCTTCCACATTGTTTCAGTTCCTGTGAAGCACGTAAAGGGCTAATAAACTTCTTGAATGTGGTTTTGAGAACCTTGAGGGGTGTAGTTTTTAGAATGGTGTCACACTTCATTATTTTCTATCATATAGACCCCTCAAAATGACATCAAATGTGATGTGGTCCCTAAAAAAAAATGGTGTTGTAAAAATGAGAAATTGCTGGTCAACTTTTAACCCTTATAACTCCCTAACAAAAAAAAATTTTGTTTCCAAAATTGTGCTGATGTAAAGTAGACATTTGGGAAATGTTATTTATTAACTATTTTTTGTGACATATCTCTCTGATTTAAGGGCATAAAAATACAAAGTTTGAAAATTGCAAAATTTTAAAAATTTTCGCCATATTTCCGTTTTTTTCATAAATAATCGCAAGTAATATCGAAGAAATGTTACCACTAACATGAAGTACAATATGTCACGAAAAAACATTCTCAGAATCAGCGGGATCCGTTGAAGCGTTCCAGAGTTATAACCTCATAAAGTGACAGTGGTCAGAATTGCAAAAATTGGCCTGGTCATTAAGTACCAAATTGGCTCTGTCACTAAGGGGTTAAAAAAACGTTTGTGTGAAGGGGGCTTACTCCCCAGCAGTTTAGTCTTCTGAAAAAAGGCTGATTCCCTGTCCCTTATGGCAATAGTGAGCTACCCTCATGGGGCTGCCAAGCGCTGTGCTTGGCCTTTCTTGGCAGCCCCATTGAGAATGGACAGAGTAGCGGTTTGGTCATCTGACCCAGATCCAGCAGTGTGGATAGGTGATGAGCGAGTATACTCGTTGCTCGGGTGACCTCCGATTACTTTTTAGTGCTCGGAGATTGTTTTCATCCCGGCAGCTGAATGATTTACAGCTATTAGCCAGGCTGAGTACATGTTGGGGTTGCCTGGTTGCTAGGGAACCCCCACATGTAATCAAGCAGGCTAGTAGCTGTGAATCATTCAGCTGTCAGGCTGAAAACTAAATCTTCGAGCAATAAAAAATACTCGGAGACTACCCGGGTGTGCTCTGGAAAACCCGAGCAACGAGTACACTCGCTCATCACTAGTGATAACCTATTTTAACTGGGAAAACTCTTTTTTTTTTTTTAAGAAAGTTTTTAGCACATTAATTATTAAAGTATTTTAAAGGGGTGGTCCAATACTACTCACTCAAGCGACACTTGTACTGTCTGTGACCTAAGCTCATTGCCTGTTTCAGGATGATGTTGGCACAACTCGCTGGAAGGTGCCCAGCTCCTGGAGATTACTGTTTGGCGGCGGTCTTCCATCTGCACTTTTCTGACCACAGTGCTGATTACGGTGGAATGAAGAAGCACTTTTACGTTGATCCCAGTTTATTAGAAGACCATCTCTGCATGAATCATTGTTTTATATCCTGTATTCTATAAAGAATGAATGTTTTCTAAGCTCTTGTTGTTTTGGTTTATTAGTTCGTATTTTTACTCTTCTTACCTCCACTGAGCTGTTTAGTCCATGAATAGCAGAAAATGCACGACTGACTGATAAACCAGAAGAAAACTCAGCTACGTATTGCGATCTGTCTGATAAGTCCACCCAGCTTTAACTCCTTTTCACTGCAGTTAATATTTATGTTTGCAATTTTATTTTATTTTTTTCCACCCATTTTCTAAACTTGTTTTTTTTTTTATTCCTCAGTGGATATAGCCATATGATGCCTTGGTTTTCGCAGGACCAGTTGTAGTTCTGAATGACACCCTTTTTTTTCCCATAGGTTGGAAGATGTTGAAATAATTCCAAATGATTGCGAAGAAACAAAAATTCCTCCGTTGTTTTTTGGGTTTTATCTTTACGGTGTTCCATGTGTGGTAAAAATGACCTGGCAATGTGACGTTCCATGTCAGTACAATTGGTGAAGAAAAAAAAACTTGCCAACATTTTTTGAGACCCTTATTTATTTATTTATTTATTTATTTTCAGTCAATTGAGCTGTGTGAGGGGTTGTTTTTTTTTGTTTGTATTTTGCACAGCATGCAACAATTTTATTGATATTTTGGTGTGCATACAATGTTTTGAACACTTTTTTAATTGTATTTTTTTCTTTTTTTTTGCTGAGTTGTGTGACCCGAGAACCCTGTTGCTGGACTTCGCTGCAGTACAGACACGGCAACTAGTGTTGTGCGAAGGTGTTATCTGCTCGGGTACTAGCAGAGTGTCGACGACGTGCTCAAATACTATGTTCTAATCCCTGCACCTGTGTGTCCTGTGACTGTTTGACAGCCGTAACACATGCAGGGATTACCTGTCTGTTTGGCAATCCTTTCATGTGTTGCGGCTGTTGAACAGCCATGAGACAAGCAGCCGCGGGGACTCGAACATATTCGAGCACACTGAATATGCTCGCTCAACACTAACAGCAACCTATCAACACCCACGATCACATTGAGTGGGAAGCTGTGTGATGAATGAACAGAATAGTGTTCCCCAGTGCTGCTCGCCTTAAATAACATTATCAGATTGACAGCAGAATTTAAGGGGCTAACTAAGATCGCTGCTGTAACAGGAAGGTCTTGGCTGCTCACCACACCTGACACCACATGTATGGTGAATATTGGGTAGTAGACCAAGCTGGATAGGTTGTATCACAGTGATCAAAACTCCAAAAGGTTTATCAAAAACCACAGCACTGGGGCCGTGCCTTTTTTTCCCCTCCCACTTGTACTTGTTCTTGGACAGAAGAGAGATACATTACACTCAAGTGCTGTTCTATCAGAGAATAAAGAATAACATTTTTAGGTCAGTTTGTCAATCCTTCCCCAATCTCCTACACACCGCCCATAGTAAGATTACATTTATTTTTCTTATAATTTTTCTTTCTTTGCTGATGGCTAGGGTTAGGGTATAGGGTTTCTTCAATATATATATATATATATATATATATATATATATATATATATATATATATATATATATATATATATATATATATATATATATATAATAATTGATATGGGTGATTTGGGACAAGTTCCGCAGTACCCTCTCCATTGTGGTATCCCAACAATGCATTTTCCGGTTCTTGCAACCCCTGGAATAAATAAAAGTAGATGTCACCATTATTACTCCCTTTTGAATTTTGCCAGATTTTTGTCTCTCCTGAAGTCCTACAATGAATTGTCCAAAAAAACCCAACTTTTTTATGCCCAACAATACATTTCCCCAAAACAAGTCCTTCATTCTTATTTATGGATCCCCACAAATGTCCCTGAAATTAAAAAAAAAATAAAAAAAATAATGGGCCTTACCCTCAACATGGGTTTAGTAAAAAAAAAAAACATTCTCCGTTTCTACTGGGCAACAAATTCTGTCCACAGCACCCCTGTATTTGCTGCTGTCATGATCAGAGCCTGTTATGAAACCCTAATGAGATTCTCAAGCCCCCCTTCCCCAAGAAATTGCCACAACTATGATCGCCTGAAAAAACTGAGACCCCTAATTTCCCTCCTAAAGAATTCATTTTTAAGTTCCTATACCCTAAACAAAATGTTGTAGTTGATGAGGCCCATATGAGTTTTCAAGGGCTGTGTGTCATTCCGCCAGTTCATCCTCTCCAAGCGCCATATACGGCATCAAATTATATAAAACATGCGAGCGCACAACAGGGTACACGTGCACCTTTCTAATATATGAAGGTAGGAGCCTCCAAATAAACCCACCAAAGTGCCTCTGGACAATAGGCATCCCAGGTAAAATTGGGAGCTAACACAGCTATTTTTAGATCAAGGGTACCACATGTATACCAATAATTATTACACCAACGCCCCCTGTAAAAATCCTTCCACACTACAAATACAGGGGTCTGTGAGGCAGTTAGGAAAAGCAAGAGTATGTTTTCTATCATAGTTGGTGTCCAGACATTTGGAGAAGGAGGCATCATTCTTACTGGCAAGTGTGGAGATCAGACTGAACTAAAGGAATCCATCTTATCTTCTTCCTGAGAAATCTCGCTTACAACAAGATACATTTCTGCTGACTTGACATTTCCTTTTATGGAAGTAATCATGTGTGCATTCCTTCTTTCAATAGCAGCCTTTCATTCACCTTCCAGATGATGTAACTTTCTACTGATAAAGACTGGTATAGATTGTTTATGTAAGAGATAGTGAAATATGAGCGCTTGTGCGCATGTCTGTAAAAGAATAATTCTTTCTATATAAAGGGAGGGCAAAGCCCAGAGAGAGAGATGTGCTCCTGGGCTTCCCTTGTATATGATCACACAATACCTTGTTTGCGTGTCATTTACTCAGGATCCCTACCTCTAGTAAGCCAGGGACTGAGAAGGACTTAACATTTCTTTGGCGCACCGAACAGGGACCCGAGATGAGAGTATTTGCTCGAGATTCACCTGCAGATACGGACAATGGAGATCTGGGATAATGGACGGCAAATGAACTGAAAAACCTGGCCAGGTAAGAGACATTATTAGTTCTCTTTTATCTGCCTTGTATTATCCGAAAGATCTCTATGAGCCGTGTCACGCTGGGTTAGTCTAGTAGTGAGTAGATACCTATAAAACTCGGGTTACTATATTGTATAGATTTATGAGTCCTGTCCCTGGCAGTGTGTGAACAGTGTGAAGGTTGTGGTATGTTGTGAAAGAAGAGCAAAAGTGCGTAGAAAAATAGGCCGAAATAGTTGGGGTATAAGCCTTATACACGGAAGTCAGCCTAACTGGGTCATGTGGTTGCGTCCTTTCGGGGAGACCTCCGCCCATGCTTGACTCTCATTTAAGTGCTTAACCTCCTTCATTTCTGGATAAGGTTTGATAGAATGAGCCCAGGACGCGGGTCCATGAGCCTGGGACAAGTATGCTAACTGACACAGAAGGTTTTGTGATCTGTATGGTGTTGCTGGGTCTGTTTGCGTGCATAATAGCACTTAAGTACATTCTGCACATTAGAAAGAATGGAGCAGATCAGCCCTTCAATATTTTAGCTCCCTAGGAGAGAAGGCAACGAGACATCACCTAGGATAAGTGATTGTCCAAACGTCACCTGGGGTAGAAATAGCTAATATTGAAAAAAAAAAAAAAAAAAGAAAGAAAAATGGGAAATAAACAGACAAAAACCGTCTTAGGACAAGTGGAAGCAGCAGATATCATACAGGAAAGATGTGGGAAGACAGTCAGAAGTCAGATTAGAAGGGTAAGAGAAAAATTGGGAATTTCAGAAGCACTTATGTTCAGTACAGAATGGGAAAAACTGAGTAAAGAACGAGGTGGAATTATCAAAGACAATGGGTGGGAAGAAATCATACACTGTATGATAGAGGTCTCAAAAACAGCTAAAGAGGAGAATTGGAAGTATGATCCAGACACTTCCAAATAGATTATGGGGAAGGGAAAAAGTTGTGACATAATCCCACCACCTTACCTAGATCCAAAAGCCCAATCATTTGTACCATCTGGAGGAGCAGAAGGAGGAAAACAATTTCCAGCCTTGTATCCCAATCTTGGTGGGGTAGGAGGATGGGTATGTTCACACTGTGGACAACAAAATCCAGATTGGAGAAATGATTGCCTAGTCTGTGGTACACCTAGACATGGCGCTGTACTTGCCCCTGTTAGGGTAGTACCAAGACCCTTTAGGGAACCTGGTGCTGACGGGGTAATGGGAACTAGATATCACCAGACCCGACAGTATTTTCCTTGGTCCCCTGCTGAAGGTATGTCCCTCCTGCATAATGCGCCTGATCCCACTCAATATCCCATCCGATTTGCACAATACATACAACAAATCATGCAGACTCATGCTGGGGTCTGGGCGGACGGGGAAGAATTATGTAGAATGAAAATGTCCCCCGGACTTTTTCAGGAATTATTGACACACCTACAGCCCAATAGACCAGTGGCAGAAGGGGGTGCCTTACAGACAGAAGCATCAGGTACCCAGTTCACAGAGGCATTAATAATTTTCATGAGAGAAAAACAGAGGGAAAGGGGATCTACGGGTGTGATTATGCAGAAATTTGGGCAAAGTATTGAAGAATATAGTCAAGAATTAGAAAATAGCTTTAGGGATGAAGGATTGGATTTGACTGATGCTTCAGTAAGGAGACTTTTTACAATACAATTAATAGAGGGGCTAGATCCGAAAATCAGAGAAAAATTTAAATCCTCTACTCCAGATTGGAGAACAATTGAACAACCAAATATTGTGAAACAACGATGTTTAGGAATAGTCATGGATATGAGAGAGAATCGTAAGCCTGTTAGAATAGCACAAGCTAATACAGGAGGAAGAGTGAGACACAACTTTCCTTGCCACTACTGTAAAAAGCCAGGTCATTTCCAAAGAGAGTGCAGGAAGAAGTTGGCAGATATAAAGTCAGGCAAATTTGTTCCCAGAAATAACCCTCCCCAAACGGACAACCAGCAGAAATCTACCATCATAGATGGTCCCATACCAGATTCAGATTGACTCGATGTGTTACAAACTTCCCTACCAGCTAGAAGACCTATGATACAGGTGAATGTGGGGGGGAGAGAGATTCCATTTTTGATAGATACAGGTGCAACGTCCTCAATTTTGAATCAAGATTTTCTTCCGAATCCGGAAGATATTTCAGAACAAACAACTTTTGCTGAGGGTTATGATGGGGTAATTCGAACACTGCCATATACTGTGCCCCTAGAGGTCTCATTAGGACCTAAATGTTTTGCATCCAGATTTTTGTATGCCAGAGGTGCCCCAACATGTTTGTTAGGAACTGATGTCCTAAAGAAATTAGAAGCTAACATCAATTTTAGGGAAGATGGCACAGTTATACTGACTATCCCTGATGATGCAGAAACATTAGAACAATATGTTAGAATTCAGGCTTTTGAGGATTATGCTGAAGAAAAAGAGTACACCACAGATCTAGACCTCTCAATGGTCCCAGAAACACTGTGGGCACAGGGTGACACCGATGTGGGATTATTGCATATCTCTCCTGTAAAACTATCTGTGCAACCAGGAACTGTTCTCCCACAGCTCAGACAATACCCTGTGAGTGCCCAGCAGGAACTAGCGATTACAAAACAGATAGAGGGATATAGAGAGAAAGGGGTTTTGGTAGAGATACAATCATCTGCTAACACTCCTCTGTATCCAGTCAAAAAGAGAACTCTTGATAAGAGTTCTATGCCCAAATATCGTATGGTACATGATTTAAGAGAAATAAACAAAGTTCTAGATCCAATCACCCCAGTTGTACCCAATCCTCATACGTTACTATCACAGATACCAGCCAGTTCTCAAGTATTTACTGTAATAGATCTTTCAAATGCATTTTTCTCGGTTCCTTTACACCAAGATAGTTGGCATTTGTTTGCATTTACATTTAAGGGCAAACAGTTGGCGTGGACACGCCTTCCACAGGGAATGATACACTCCCCTACTCTTTATTCAAATGCCCTACAAACAGTCCTTCAGAGGTTTGAACCCGAACCACAGGTAGTAATTTTGCAGTATGTGGATGACCTACTACTTTGCTGCCCAGATCTAGAAACTGCAGAAAGGTCCACTGTGAGTTTACTATGTTTTTTAGAAAAAGAAGGGTGTAAAGTGAATAGACAAAAGCTACAAGTTTGTCAGACCAAAGTGGTCTTTCTAGGTCATTGCATTTCTCAAGGTAAAAAGCATCTTACACCTCAAAGAACTGAAGCAATAAGACAGATGAATGAGCCTAGAAATCATAAACAGCTACGAGCATTTTTAGGAATAGTGTCTCATTGTAGACAATGGATTATACATGCCAGTCAACTAATGCAACCACTGTATGACTGTGTAAAAAGTGAACCTTATTTGTTGACAAAAGAAGGTCAGATTTCGTTCCAACAATTAAAAGATGCCCTTGTTTCAGCTCCAGCGTTAGGGCTACCAGACTACACCAAACCGTTTCAGCTTATGGCTGCAGAAGTTGATTCCCATGCTACAGGAGTTCTTACCCAGAAGCATGCAGGGAAACAAAGACCAATTGCATATCTTTCAGCAAGGTTAGATCCCGTAGCTAGAGCAGCGCCAACCTGTGTACGTGTAGTTGTTGCTGTCTCACTATTGTTGGACAAAGCATCAGAAATTGTCCTAGAGTATCCACTCACAGTTCAAACTACACATGATGTTTATGGGATATTAAACCAGGTCCAACCAAAACACATTTCCATGGCCAGACATTTGCGGCTACAGTGTTCTTTGTTGCTCCCCTCTACTATCACATTTGCTAGGCTTCAGACTCTCAATATAGCTACACTGCTACCTCTCGAGTCTGAAGGGGGGAATAAGGACACTGATCCACACGCAAATTTTTTCCCTACAGACACACATGATTGTACAGAGCTCATTTTACAAGAAACGGTAGGCTTACCCAATGTATCCGAAACACCACTTCAAAATCCAGATTTAGAGCTGTTTATAGATGGTAGTAGGTTTGCAGATGACACAGGTAACTTCCATACAGGGTATGCAGTTGTGTCAGAATCTGAAACTCTCAAAGCAGAACCACTTCCACCGAAACAGTCTGCACAAGAAGCAGAACTAACAGCATTGATTGAAGCTTTTAAAATAGCTGAGAACCAGACAGCTAATATATACACTGATTCTAGGTATGCACATGGTATTGTGTTTGATTTTGGAGTAATCTGGAGAGCTAGAGGTTACATGACAGCGTCAGGACAACCTGTAAAACATGCTTCTCTGATCAAACAGATCTTAGAGGCTGCACAAGAAACAAAAGAAGTAGCAGTAATCAAGGTAGCTGCACATGTGAGACTCGACACTAGGGAATCTAGGGGAAATGATAGGGCTGATAAAGCAGCCAAAGCAGCAGCTGTCAAACCCTTACAACAGGTTCATACTGTAAACCCCACAGAAAATACTGAAGATAGACTGAGACAAGCACAGGAAGATGCAGGAGAAGAGGAGAGGGACAGGTGGAAAAAGGAAGGGGCAGAAGAACAAGCGGGAATTTGGAAGAAAGATGGACTAATATGTCTACCTAGAGCCTGGTATCCGATTGTAGTTGGTGGACTGCACCACCCTACTCATGTGTCTGCAAATGCAATGACACTACTGGCAAAGCAAGTCTGGTTGGCTCCAGGTTTTGGCAACTATGCAAGAGACTATTGTGCTGCATGCGCTATATGCCTGACACATAATCCCGGACAGACAGCAAAGACCCCTATGAAGCACCACGTCCGACCTCTCTACCCGTTTCAGCGATTACAAATAGACTTTATCCAGCTGCCAAAAAGTAATGGGTATGAGTATGTGTTGGTATGTGTGGACATGTTCTCGGGGTGGCCAGAGGCCTATCCAGTTCGGAAGGCTTCAGCTAAAAACACTGCTGTAAAGCTAGTTGCCGAACTGATACCCCGTTACGGTCTCCCTGAAGTGATCGAGTCAGATAGGGGTACTCATTTCACTGGAGAAATATTTCAAAATGTACTGAAAATGTTGGGTGTTGAAAGTCAGTTACACACTCCGTACCATCCTCAAAGTTCTGGTAAGGTGGAACGCATGAATGGAACTTTAAAATTAAAAATACAGAAAGCCATGGCTGAAACAGGAAAGCCTTGGACAGAATGCCTTCCACTGGCCCTTTACTCAATACGCAATACCCCAAGGGGTAAGGCTAAACTGTCTCCATATGAAATTTTGTTTGGCAGGACTGCCAATTTAGGATGTTATTTTCCACAGCAACTTGTGTTAAATATTGAGTCATTGACTTCTTATGTGCAAAATCTTCAGAAACAATTAACTAAGGTGCATGCACAAGTTTTTGCTTCCCTTCCAGATCCTGACAACACAGAAGGAAGTCACAAGTTGGAACCAGGTGATCAAGTCTATGTAAAAAGACACACCAGAAAGGCTCTAGAACCAAGGTTTGACGGACCCTTCCAAGTCCTGTTGACAACACCTACATCAGTCAAGCTTGAAGGAAAGGCATCATGGATACATGCAAGCCATTGCAAGAAAAGCAGTATAAACTCATGATATTGATGTTAATAATGATAACCTCAACGGAGGCGTGGGATAGACTGAATTCTCTAGCCCCTTTGAACAATAGATTCGTACAACATCATAGAAAATTAGTGCATGACTTGTTAAACAATACACAAACCCTGACGGATTGTTGGATCTGTACCCATTCGCTGGTATCAGCCACAAGTATACCTTTTCTAGCAGTTCCCGTATTAGCAGAAGAAATATTCGCTTGGCCTAATTGTTCAGACAACCTGGCCAACAACCAAATTGGTAATGCTAGGCTGTGGAATACTACAATCGCCATACCAATTGTGGGATGGGTAGAATTTCCTTGGTGGCAGGGTAATCTCTCAGGGAGTAACACACATCTACAATATTTAGCATTTAGGGGAGGAAAATGGGTACCTAGAAATAAGACTGGATTAACTAATTTAGGACAGGTCCCCACAGAAAATCTACAGCTTAGTTTCAGTACAACCGTCCCCCCCTCTGATGCTTTCAAACCTGTAGTATTGGAAAGATACATACATAATAGAAAATGGAAACATTCTAAATTGTTCCCCCAAGGTGATGCAAACAGTTGTACAAGTAAGCTGGGGAACCTGGTTTGTAATAAATCCGATGAGTATATCAAAGGAATGCCTGTATGTGGGAATCCCGCAGCCGGGTACTGTAGCCCCTTGGGACAAAAACCCTCTTGGTGTATGCTTCAGAATGTATCTAGATTTGTGGACTTGGCTCACAGATTGGTATTGCAGCACTCAGCTCTATGGGATCTGCCTGAAGGTACATTTTGGATATGCGGAGAAGGAGCATATAAATGGCTTCCCGTAGGTATAAAGGGTACTTGTACATTAGGACGCCTAACCCCGGCTACATTCATAATTTCAAATAAACAAGTGAATATGCAAGCCGTGCCCAAGCACACACTGTATAAAAGAGCTGCAGATAACTCACCACGTCCCTCGGGGAGGCCACATATAGTACAAATGGGAATTCCTAACAAAATTGCTAGTACCATTTTTATTTATCCTATGTTAACACAGATGTGGGATAAATTAGTTAGAGCCACGGATTATCTAGATGATCAGATCTGGGATATATTGGATATACTAAACACTAGTATAGCTGTACAGAATCAGCTTATAATAGTCACTAACCAACATACCCTGGTATTGGATTACCTAACTGCCTCACAAGGGGGTATGTGTCAAATCATCGGACCCACCTGCTGTCATTATATAGACCCGAATAGTACTATGAGTATGACATTTAAATTAAAGGACGTACAACGACTCAGAGATCAGTATGACAAAGACAATGACCAGAATAAGGATAGCTGGTGGTCAGATACCTTTTCTTTTCTTAACCCAGCCAACTGGTTCAGAGGAATCGGTGGGTGGGTTGCTGGGATTATGCAGAGCATAATACATATAGTTATGATTATTGTAGTCATATACGTACTATTCCAGATTGTGCTCAAGAGTATCTCAGTATGCACAGATAAACTTTGTGTAATAGATGCAAGAGTATAAAGTTTTTTTTCCTTCTTCTCTTATGTTATCCTTTGCTAATACTGATTATTGCGCTTATTTTGCTATCCCTTTGTAATATCTGTACTTATTGCAAAACAAAGAAAAGGTTGCGAGAGTTAAACGGAAGAATTAATACTAGATTTGATTCTCTTATTGAATACAAGCATGTACATGTGTAATACCAAATAAAGGCTTTGTCTTTGGCCCTGTGGTAATAAAATAAATAAAAGAAAATGTCAAAGGGGGGAATTGTGGAGATCAGACTGAACTAAAGGAATCCATCTTATCTTCTTCCTGAGAAATCTCGCTTACAACAAGATACATTTCTGCTGACTTGACATTTCCTTTTATGGAAGTAATCATGTGTGCATTCCTTCTTTCAATAGCAGCCTTTCATTCACCTTCCAGATGATGTAACTTTCTACTGATAAAGACTGGTATAGATTGTTTATGTAAGAGATAGTGAAATATGAGCGCTTGTGCGCATGTCTGTAAAAGAATAATTCTTTCTATATAAAGGGAGGGCAAAGCCCAGAGAGAGAGATGTGCTCCTGGGCTTCCCTTGTATATGATCACACAATACCTTGTTTGCGTGTCATTTACTCAGGATCCCTACCTCTAGTAAGCCAGGGACTGAGAAGGACTTAACAGCAAGTGACCAACTTCTTGCAGTGAATTGGAATGAGCGAAATAACAACACGCTGAACGCTGACCATGCTGCAGTCGGAGCGCCACCAGCAATTGGTCTGTATAACAGACTATAAGAAATGTATGGGTGGCATTTAGAGATGAGCGAATATCTTCAGCTCCCTCCTTATTTTGCAAGCTATAGCGCTTACCAAATAAGCTGCATCGGGAACCCGACTAACTGGAGCGATCCCGATAATCAGTTGTTCCGAGCTGCATGTGGCGCAGCTGTGTGACAAGAGAATCCAAAGGAACTATTTATGTCAGTCCGTCCAACAAATTGACAAGAGACGTTTCGGTCCTGCAAGGGCCTTCCTCGGTCCGACTGCATTAAGAGGGGGATGTACAGAAGGTAAGTATATATTGTAAGCATAATACCCAAGCCCATATTCCCTTTAGGAATGGGCAACACTTCACATAACATTAGAACATATCAATAACACAGTAAAATAGACTGTGTATTCAAAGAAGTGTAACACCAATATATAAAACTGAAAATCTTTATTATAAATACTTAAAACACATAAACAAACACAAACATTAAGTACGGTGCCTCAAACAGACCAACAAATAAGGTCAGCTAGAGCAGGACACGCTAGAATTTGACCAGGAATATAACTATCAGTAATGGACATGGTAAGCTATTCAAGGATGCACCTAATTTAGTGCAGTCCTTGAGATGCAATGGCAGAGCTCAGCCAGGAACCTAAGCCATGGATCGATCAGATCCCAATGTACTCCATCACTCACGCTATTACTGTGAACACCAGACATAATTAGCAGCATATCCCACTCCCTATACATATTATCTGGTCCGTGTCTCTCCTGTTGTGAGTTCTGTTTTTGGGCTCCCTCTGGTGGTTACTGATGGTACTGGGTGACTTGTCTTTCCTGGGTCTCTGGGTTCCACCTGTTCCATCAGGATATGGGAGTTTCCTATTTAACCTGGCTTTGCTGGCATTTCCTCGCCGGTTATCAATGTATCCAGTGTGTCTTGTTACCTCTGCTCCCTGCTCCTAGAACCTTCTGGTCAAGCTAAGTTTGGATTTTCCTGTTTTGGTGTTTTGCTTTATTTGGTTTTTAGTCCAGCCTGCAGATATGTGATTCTTGCTGCTGGTTGCTCTAGTGGGCTGAAATTGCTCCTCATGTACCATGAGTTGGCACATGAGTTCAAGTAATTTCAGGATGGTTTTTTGAAGGGTTTTTCGCTGACCGCGCAGTTCACTTTTGTATCCTCTGCTATCTAGCTTTAGCGGGCCTCATTTTGCTGAAACTGTTTTCATACTGCGTATGTGCTTTCCTCTCATTTCACCGTCATTATATGTGGGGGGCTGCTATTTCTGTGGGGGATTTCTCTGGAGGCAAGAGAGGTCTGTGTTTCTTCTAATAGGGGAAGTTAGATCTTCGGCTGGAGCGAGACGTCTAGGATCATCGTAGGCACGTTCCCCGGCTACTTTTATTTGTGTGTTAGGTTCAGGGTCGCGGTCAGCTCAGGTTCCATCGCCCTAGAGCTTGTTTGTATCTGTGCTTGTCCTTTAGTGATCCCCTGCCATTGGGATCATGACAGTATAACCGGCCCACAAAGTGTTAATTGTATTGGCTGAAGTAGGAGGATAAGTAGTCTGAGGAAGTTTTTTTTTTTTTTTCTTTCTCTTTCCCTCAGAGTTTGCTGCCTAGCCTTATTGCAGCCTGGCTACTTCCTCCTCCTCTTAATCTTTGAATGGCTCGGATCCCAGCTGTTTATCATGGACGTCCAGAGTTTGGCTTCCAGCCTGAATAATCTTGCCACTAAGGTTCAAAATATACAGGATTTTGTTGTACATGCTCCTATGTCTGAACCTAGAATTCCTGTCCCAGAGTTTTTTTCTGGAGATAGATCTCGTTTTCTGAATTTTAGGAACAATTGCAAGTTGTTTCTTTCTTTGAAATCTCGCTCCTCTGGAGACCCTGCTCAGCAAGTCAAGATAATTATATCTTTCCTGCGGGGTGACCCTCAGGATTGGGCATTTGCATTGGCACCAGGGGACCCTGCGTTGCTTAATGCGGATGCGTTTTTTCTGGCATTGGGTTTGCTCTATGAGGAACCTAACCAGGAGATTCAGGCTGAAAAAGCTTTGTTGGCCCTCTCTCAGGGGCAAGATGAAGCAGAAATTTATTGTCAAAAATTTCGAAAGTGGTCGGTACTTACTCAGTGGAATGAGTGCGCTCTGGCTGCAAAGTTCAGAGATGGCCTTTCTGAGGCCATTAAAGATGTTATGGTGGGGTTCCCTGCGCCTGCTGGTCTGAATGAGTCTATGACTATGGCTGTTCAGATTGATCTATTACGGGAGCGCAAACCTGTGCATCATTTGGCGGTGTCGTCTGAACCGTCACCTGAGATAATGCAATGTGATAGAATTCAGTCCAGAAGTGAACGGCAAAACTATAGGCGGAAAAAAGGGTTGTGCTTTTATTGTGGTGATTCAGCTCATGTTATATCAGCATGCTCTAAACGCACAAAAAAGGTTGATAAGTCTGTTGCCATTAGTACTTTACAGTCTAAGTTCATTCTGTCTGTGACTCTGATTTGTTCATTATCAGCCATTTCCGTCGATGCCTATGTGGATTCAGGCGCTGCCCTGAGTCTTATGGATTGGTCATTTGCCAATCGCTGTGGGTTTAGTCTGGAGCCTCTGGAAGTTCCTATTCCTTTGAAAGGAATTGACTCTACACCTTTGGCTATGAATAAACCTCAGTACTGGACACAAGTGACCATGCGTATGACTCCCGTTCATCAGGAGGTGATTCGCTTCCTGGTACTGTATAATTTGCATGATGTTCTAGTACTTGGTCTGCCATGGTACAAACTCATAATCCAGTCCTTGACTGGAAATCAATGTCTGTGTTAAGCTGGGGTTATCAGGGGGTTCATGATGATGCACCTCCGATTTCTATCGCTTCATCTATTCCTTCTGAGATTCCTGTGTTTTTGTCTGACTATCGGGATGTTTTTGAGGAGCCTAAGCTCAGTTCGCTTCCTCCTCACAGGGATTGCGATTGTGCTATAAATTTAATTCCAGGCAGTAAATTTCCTAAAGGTCGTTTGTTCAATCTGTCAGTGCCAGAGCATACTGCTATGCGGGATTATGTTAAGGAGTCCTTGGAAAAGGGACATATCCGTCCATCTTTGTCCCCTTTGGGAGCAGGTTTTTTTTTCGTGGCCAAAAAAGATGGTTCCTTGAGGCCTTGTATAGATTATCGTCTTTTGAATAAGATTACCGTAAAATATCAGTATCCTTTGCCATTGTTGACTGATTTGTTTGCTCGCATTAAGGGGGCTAAATGGTTCACTAAGATTGATCTTCGGGGTGCATATAATCTTATACGAATAAAGCAAGGTGATGAGTGGAAAACCGCATTTACTACGCCTGAGGGCCATTTTGAGTATTTGGTAATGCCTTTTGGACTTTCTAATGCTCCTTCAGTCTTCCAGTCCTTTATGCACGATATTTTCCGTGAATATCTGGATAAATTTATGATTGTGTATTTGGATAATATTTTGTTTTTTTCTGATGACTGGGAGTCTCATGTTCAGCAGGTCAGGAAGGTGTTTCAGGTTCTGCGGGCCAATTCCTTGTTTGTAAAAGGCTCAAAGTGTCTCTTTGGAGTCCAGAAGATTTCTTTCTTGGGGTATATTTTTTCCTCTTCTACTATTGAGATGGATCCCGTCAAGGTTCAGGCTATTTGTGACTGGACGCAGCCTACATCTCTTAAGAGTCTACAGAAGTTCTTGGGCTTTGCTAATTTCTATCGTCGTTTTATAACTAATTTTTCTAGTGTTGTTAAGCCTTTGACGGATTTGACTAAGAAGGGTGCTGATGTTGCTAATTGGTCTCCTGCGGCTGTGGAGGCCTTTCAGGAACTTAAGCGCCGGTTTTCTTCTGCTCCTGTGTTGTGTCAGCCAGATGTTTCGCTCCCTTTTCAGGTTGAGGTTGATGCTTCCGAGATTGGAGCGGGGGCGGTTTTGTCACAGAGAAGCTCCGATGGTTCAGTGATGAAGCCATGCGCGTTTTTTTCTAGAAAGTTTTCGCCGGCTGAGCGGAATTATGATGTTGGTAATCGGGAACTTTTGGCCATGAAGTGGGCATTTGAGGAGTGGCGTCATTGGCTAGAGGGTGCTAGACATCGTGTGGTGGTCTTGACTGATCACAAAAATTTGATTTACCTTGAGTCTGCCAGGCGTCTGAATCCTAGACAGGCTCGTTGGTCACTATTTTTCTCTCGTTTCAATTTTGTGGTTTCATACCTGCCAGGTTCAAAGAATGTGAAGGCGGATGCTCTTTCTAGGAGTTTTGTGCCTGACTCCCTTGGAAATTCTGAGCCCTCTGGTATCCTTAGGGATGGGGTGATTTTGTCTGCTGTCTCCCCAGACTTGCGACGTGCTTTGCAGGAGTTTCAGGCGGGTAAACCTGATCGTTGTCCGCCTGAGAGACTGTTTGTTCCGGATAATTGGACCAGTAGAGTCATCTCCGAGGTCCATTCTTCTGCGTTGGCAGGTCATCCTGGAATATTTGGTACTAGAGACTTGGTGGCCAGGTCTTTTTGGTGGCCTTCCTTGTCGAGGGATGTGCGTTCTTTTGTGCAGTCTTGTGAGGTTTGTGCTCGGGCTAAGCCTTGCTGTTCTCGGGCCAGTGGATTGTTGTCACCTTTGCCTATCCCGAAGAGGCCTTGGACGCACATTTCCATGGACTTTATTTCGGATCTCCCTGTCTCTCAAAAAATGTCCGTCATCTGGGTTGTGTGTGATCGCTTTTCTAAAATGGTTCATCTGGTACCCTTGCCTAAGTTGCCTTCCTCCTCTGAGTTGGTCCCTCTGTTTTTTCAGAATGTGGTTCGTTTGCATGGGATTCCTGAGAACATCGTTTCTGACAGGGGATCCCAGTTTGTGTCTAGATTTTGGCGGACGTTCTGTGCTAAGATGGGCATTGATTTGTCCTTTTCGTCTGCATTCCATCCTCAGACGAATGGCCAGACTGAACGAACTAATCAGACCTTGGAAACTTATTTAAGGTGTTTTGTTTCTGCTGATCAGGATGACTGGGTTACCTTTTTGCCGCTGGCCGAGTTTGCCCTTAATAATCGGGCTAGTTCTGCTACCTTGGTTTCTCCTTTCTTTTGTAATTCGGGGTTTCATCCTCGTTTTTCCTCTGGTCAGGTGGAACCTTCTGATTGTCCTGGAGTGGACATAGTGGTGGATAGGTTGCATCGGATTTGGAGTCATGTGGTGGACAATTTGAAGTTGTCCCAGGAGAAGGCTCAGCAGTTTGCTAATCGCCGTCGCCGCGTGGGTCCTCGACTTCTTGTTGGTGACTTGGTGTGGTTGTCTTCTCGTTTTGTTCCTATGAAGGTCTCTTCTCCTAAGTTCAAGCCTCGGTTCATCGGTCCCTATAGGATCTTGGAAATTCTTAACCCTGTGTCGTTTCGTTTGGATCTCCCGGCATCGTTTGCTATTCATAATGTGTTCCATCAGTCGTTGTTGCGGAAGTATGAGGTACCTGTTGTTCCTTCGCTTGAGCCTCCTGCTCCAGTGCTGGTGGAGGGAGAATTGGAGTATGTTGTGGAGAAGATCTTGGATTCTCGTGTTTCCAGACGGAAACTCCAGTATTTGGTCAAGTGGAAGGGTTATGGTCAGGAGGATAATTCTTGGGTGGTTGCCTCGGATGTTCATGCTGATGATTTGGTTCGCGCTTTTCATAGGGCTCATCCTGGTCGCCCTGGTGGTTCTCGTGAGGGTTCGGTGACCCCTCCTCAAGGGGGGGGTACTGTTGTGAGTTCTGTTTTTGGGCTCCCTCTGGTGGTTACTGATGGTACTGGGTGACTTGTCTTTCCTGGGTCTCTGGGTTCCACCTGTTCCATCAGGATATGGGAGTTTCCTATTTAACCTGGCTTTGCTGGCATTTCCTCGCCGGTTATCAATGTATCCAGTGTGTCTTGTTACCTCTGCTCCCTGCTCCTAGAACCTTCTGGTCAAGCTAAGTTTGGATTTTCCTGTTTTGGTGTTTTGCTTTATTTGGTTTTTAGTCCAGCCTGCAGATATGTGATTCTTGCTGCTGGTTGCTCTAGTGGGCTGAAATTGCTCCTCATGTACCATGAGTTGGCACATGAGTTCAAGTAATTTCAGGATGGTTTTTTGAAGGGTTTTTCGCTGACCGCGCAGTTCACTTTTGTATCCTCTGCTATCTAGCTTTAGCGGGCCTCATTTTGCTGAAACTGTTTTCATACTGCGTATGTGCTTTCCTCTCATTTCACCGTCATTATATGTGGGGGGCTGCTATTTCTGTGGGGGATTTCTCTGGAGGCAAGAGAGGTCTGTGTTTCTTCTAATAGGGGAAGTTAGATCTTCGGCTGGAGCGAGACGTCTAGGATCATCGTAGGCACGTTCCCCGGCTACTTTTATTTGTGTGTTAGGTTCAGGGTCGCGGTCAGCTCAGGTTCCATCGCCCTAGAGCTTGTTTGTATCTGTGCTTGTCCTTTAGTGATCCCCTGCCATTGGGATCATGACACTCTCCCAAACTGCTTGGCCAAATGGCACGCTGAACCTTGCAGCCCCGACGCACGTTTCACGTGTGCTTCTTCCTGGGGGTGTGTCTATACGATGGGCATCATAGGTCTTATATACTCGGGTGGACAATAGGATTAACCCCTTAAGCCCCGAGGGTGGTTTGCACGTTAATGACAGGGCCAATTTTTACAATTCTGACCACTGTCCCTTTATGAGGTTATAACTCTGGAACGCTTCAACGGATCTTGGCGATTCTGACATTGTTTTCTCGTGATATATTGTACTTCATGATAGTTGTAAAACATCTTCGATATAACGTGCGTTTATTTGTGAAAAAAACGGAAATTTTGCAAAAATTTTGCAATTTTCCAACTTTGAATTTTTATGCCCTTTAATCACAGAGATATGTCACACAAAATAATTAGTAAGTAACATTTCCCACATGTATACTTTACATCAGCACAATTTTGGAACCAAAATTTTTTTTTGTTAGGGAGTTATAAGGGTTAAAAGTTGACCAGCAATTTCTCATTTTTACAACACCAATATTTTTTAGGGTCTACATGATAGAAAATAACCAAGTGTGACACCATTCTAAAAACTGCACCCCTCAAGGTGCTCAAAACCACATTCAAGAAGTTTATTAACCCTTCAGGTGTTTTACAGGAATTTTTGGAATGTTTAAATAAAAATGAACATTCAACTTTTTTTCATAAACAATTTACTTCAGCTCCAATTTGTTTTATTTGACCAAGGGTAACAGGAGAAAATGGACCCCAAAATTTGTTGTAAAATTTGTCCTGAGTACGCTGATTCCCCATATGTGGGGGTAAACCACTGTTTGGGCGCATGGCAGAGCCCGGAAGGGAAGGAGCGCCATTTGACTTTGAATGCAAGATTGACTGGAATTGAGATGGGATGCCATGTTGCGTTTGGAGAGCCCCTGATGTGCCTAAATGTTGAAACCCCCACAAGTGACACCATTTTGGAAAGTAGACCCCCTAAGGAACTTATCTAGATGTGTGGTGAGCACTTTGACCCAACAAGTGCTTCACAGAAGTTTATAATGCAGAGCCGTAAAAATAAAAAATCATATTTTTTTCACAAAAATGATCTTTTCGCCCCCAATTTTTTATTTTGCCAAGGGTAAGAGAAGAAATTAGACCCCACAAGTTGTTGTGCAATTTGTCCTGAATACGCCGATACCCCATATATTGGGGGGAACCACTGTTTGGGTGCATGGCAGAGCTCGGAAGGGAAGGAGCGCCATTTGGAATGCAGACTTAGATGGATTGGTCTGCAGGCGTCACGTTGCATTTGCAGAGCCCCTGATGTACCCAAACAGTAGAAACCCCCCACAAGTGACCCTATATTGGAAACTAGACCTCCCAAGGAACTTATCTAGATGTGTTGTGAGAACTTTGAACCCCCAAGTGTTTCCCTACAGTTTACAACGCAGAGCCGTGAAAATAAAAAAAAAATTTCCTACAAAAATGATTTTTAGCCCCCCAAATTTTTATTTTCCCAAGGGTAAAAAGAGATCTTGGACCCCAAAAGTTGTTGTCCAATTTGTTCTGAGTACGCTGATACCCCATATGTAGGGGTAAACCCCTGTTTGGGCGCATGGGAGAGCTCGGAAGGGAAGGAGCACTGTTTTACTTTTTCAACGCAGAATTGGCTGGAATTGAGATCGGACGCCATGCCGCATTTGGAGATATGCCTAAACAGTGGAAACCCCTAATTCTAACTAAAACCCTAATCCAAACATACCCCTAACCCTAATCCCAACAGTAACCCTAACCACACTCCTAACCCTGACACACCCCTAACTCTAATCCAAACCCTAATCCCAACCGTAAATGTAATCCTAACCCTAACTTTAGCTCCAACCCTAACCCTGACTTTAGCTCCAACCCTAGCCCCAACCCTAACCCTAAACCTAACCCTAAGGGGGTGATGAAGGGGGGTTTGATTTACTTTTATAGCGTTTTTTTTTATACCGGATTTTTATGATTGGCAGCTGTCACACTAAAAGAGGCTTTTTATAGCAAAAAAGTTTTTGCGTCTCCACATTTTGAGACCTATAATTTTTCCATATTTTGGTCCAGAGTCATGTGAGGTCTTGTTTTTTGCGGGACGAGTTGACGTTTTTATTGGTAACATTTTCTGACACGTGACATTTTTTAATCGCTTTTTATTCCGATTTTTGTGAGGCAGAATGACCAAAAACCAGCTATTCATGAATTTCTTTTGGGGGAGGCGTTTATACCGTTCCGCATTTGGTAAAATGGATAAAGCAGTTTTATTCTTCGGGTCAGTACGTTTACAGCGATACCCCATTTATATCATTTTTTTAATGTTTTGGCACTTTTATACGATAAAAACTTTTATAGAAAAAATAATTATTTTGGCATCGCTTTATTCTCAGGACTATAACTTTTTTATTTTTTTGCTGATGATGCTGTATGGCAGCTCGTTTTTTGCGGGACAAGATGACGTTTTCAGCGGTACCATGGTTATTTATATCTGTCTTTTTGATCGCTTGTTATTCCACTTTTTGTTTGGCGGTATGATAATAAAGTGTTTTTTGCCTCGTTTTTTTTTTCCTTACGGTGTTCACTGAAGGGGTTAACTAGTGGGACAGTTTTATAGATTGGGTCGTTACGGACGCGGCGATACTAAATATGTGTACTTTTTTTTTTAAATTTAGATAAAGAAATGTATTTATGGGAATAATATATATATATTTTTCTTTATTTAGAATTTTTTTTAATACATGTGGAATTTTGTTTTTTAACTTTTTGACTTTGGGGGACATCACAGATCACTGATCTGACAGTTTGCACAGCACTCTGTCAGATCAGCGATCTGACTTGCAGTGCTGCAGGCTTACCAAGCTCCTACTCTGAGCAGGCACTTGGTAAGCCACCTCCCTCCCTGCAGGACCCGGATGCCGTGGCCATTTTGGATCCGGGCCTGCTGCAGGGAGGGAGGTAAGGAGACCCTGGCAGCAACGCGATCACATCGCGTTGCTGCGGGGGTCTCAGGGAAGCCCGCAGGGAGCCCCCTCCCTGCGGGATGCTTCCCTATACTGCCGGCACATCGCGATCATGTTTGATCGCGGTGTGCCGGTGGTTAATGTGCCGGGGGCGGTCCGTGACCGCTCCTGGCACATAGTGACGGATGTCAGCTGCGATAGGCAGCTGAAACCCAGCCGCGATCGGCCGCGCTCCCCCCGTGAGCGTGGCCGATCGCATATGACGTACTATCCCGTCACTGGGAATTAAGTCCCAGGGCACCTTGACGGGAAAGTACGTCATATGGGATTAAGGGGTTAAAGGAGGAGGAGTTGTGCCGCATTCTGTGTATTCTTTGAATACACAGTCTATTCTAGTGTGGTATTGAGATGTTCTAAAGGTAAGTATATAGTAGATTTTAGCTGCAGGCCTGAAATAATAGACTAGTAAACATAATTATAGGTCCTATATAGGGTCCCAAAAAAGAAGTTAAGGAATTGCTGTGGTCCTGCTCACACCAAAGCGGCGTCCACGTGAACGCAAGGCAATTGGTGGATTTATCTAAGACTTGTTAGGTTTTGATTCATTGTGTGCAAATCCTCTCCTCCTACTTTAGTTTTTCCCATCCTTCACTCCCCAGTGTCTCCCTCTGTTTGTGTGTGTATTTTTCTATAATTGCTATTTATTCGGACTCCCATAACAGCACCACGAGAGAGGGGATGCGCCCTCCAGGAACAGGAAACTTACAGCTACAAAAAGGGCGGCACCTCTCCCACGCATCAGTTGGTTTCCTGTTCCTAATGGGACTGGTTCCTACAGACTACAGGACGACGGATCCCAGGCCCGGCTGGTCGACTCAGGTAGCGGGGGGGGGGGGGGGGGGGGGGTCTCCTACCTCGACCGGTACGGGGGTGCTGGAAGCTCCACAGTAGTCCTGGACGGCTCAACTGTGTGCGGGGAGCAGAGTCTGGAGGATCGCCGTCTCGGAAGTGATCGGCGCTGGGGTGAGTATGCTCTTTAGGTCCCTGCGGCTCCCCATCTTGTGGAAATGGGCTCTAGCTGCAGTTTCCGTGTCCGGCGGGTGGCGTGGCGCATCATGGCTCTTCTTGGCGTTCTGGGGTGGCCTCTGGCACATTCTGCATCGGGGGTCGCTGGGTGACATTGGGAGGCGGAGTCGGCAGACTCTTCCGAGTCACCACTGCTGGCATCTTTTCTGCGCATGCGTGGACACCGGGAAAATGGCGGCTGCCATCTCTGGAGACAGGAGTCCTGTTTTCGGGTCTCTGTTGCTATGACCTCGACGCCTGCGGGGGATGCTGGCGAGGGGCGCCTCATCACCTGCTGACCCGGAGACCGGAGGGGGGGGGGGGGGAGGGAGGTATATATGGCCAGCATGCAAAGAGAATCATGCTTCTGGCCCATTTTTTGCCACAATGGAGGGGGAGCAGCAGCAGCAACTACCACAACCAGGGGAGGCTGCTAGCCAGCACGCCACACAGAAACCTCGGGCCCGGCAGAAAGCACGGGATGGTGCAAGTCGTGGCCAGATGAGTGAACGATCCAGCTGCAGGAGTTCTTCCAGACGGGAGTCAGTAGCATCAGCTGAGAAATTCCCCCCTAGTGATCCGGTACCTATTTCTGCAGACACTAGTACAGTCATGGCCAAAAATTTTGAGAATGACACCAAAATTATATTTTCACGTGATCTGCTGCCCTCTGGTTTTTATTAGTGTTTGTCTTATGTTTATATTACATACAGAAATATAATTGCAATCATATTATGAGTACCAATAGGTTATATTGACAGTTAGAATAAGTTAATGCAGCAAGTCAATATTTGCAGTGTTGACCCTTCTTCTTCAAGACCTATGAAATTCTCCCTGGCATACTCTCAATCAACTTCTGTACCAAATCCTGACTGATAGCAGTCCATTCTTGCATAATCAATGCTTGCATTTTGCCAGAATTTGTTGGTTTTTGTTTGTCCACCCGTCTCTTGCTGATTGACCACAAGTTCTCAATGGGATTAAGATCTGGGGAGTTTCCAGGCCATGGACCCAAAATCTCTATGTTTTGTTCCATGAGCCATTTAGTTATCACCTTTGCTTTATGGCAAGGTGCTCCATCATGCTGGAAAAGGCATTGTTGGGCACCAAACTGCTCTTGGACGGTTGGGAGAAGTTGCTCTTGGAGGACATTCTTTTACCATTCTTTATTCATGGCTGTGTTTTTAGGTAAGACTGTGAGTGAGCCGATTCCCTTGGCTGAGAAGCAACCCCACACATGAATGGTTTCAGGATGCTTTACAGTTGGCATGAGACAAGACTGGTGGTAGTGCTCACCTCTTCTTCTCCAAATAAGCTGTTTTCCAGATGTCCCAAACAATCGAAAAGGGGATTCATCAGCGAAAATGACTTTGCCCCAGTCCTCAGCAGTCCACTCCCTGTACCTTTTGCAGAATATCTGCCGGTCCCTGATGTTTTTTCTGGAGAGAAGTGGCTTCTTTGCTGCCCTCCTTGAAACCAGGCCTTGCTCAAAAAGTCTCCGCCTCACAGTGCGTGCAGAAGCACTCACACCAGCCTGCTGCCATTCCTGAGCAAGCTCGGCACTGCTGGTAGTCCGATCCCGCAGCTGAAACAGTTTTAATATACGGTCCTGGCGCTTGCTGGTCTTTCTTGGGCGCCCTGGAGCCTTTTTGACAACAATAGAAGCTCTCTCCTTGAAGTTCTTGATGATGCGATAGATTGTTGACTGAGGTGCAATCTTTGTAGCTGCGATACTCTTCCCTGTTAGGCCATTTTTGTGCAGTGCAATGATGGCTGCACTGTTTCTTTAGAGATAACCATGGTTAACTGAAGAGAAACAATGATACCAAGCACCAGCCTCCTTTTAAAGTGTCCAGTGATGTCATTCTTACTTAATCATGACTGATTGATCGCCAGCCCTGTCCTCATCAACACCCACACCTGTGTTAATGGATCAATCACTAAAACGATGTTAGCTGCTCCTTTTAAGGCAGGACTGCAATGACGTTGAAATGTGTATTGGGGGTTAAAGTTCATTTTCTGGGCAAATATTGACTTTGCAAGTACAGTAATTGCTGTTAAGCTGATCGCTCTGACATTCAGGAGTATATGCAAATTGCCATTAGAAAAAAAGAAGCAGTAGACTTTGGAAAAATTAATATTTGTCTCATTCTCAAAATTTTTGTCCATGACTGTAAGTGATATTTGTGAATGTTCACTCAGTGATGCAGCTTCCCCCTTGTTTCGTTTTTAGGGGAAAAAAAATATACGAGTAAGGCAAAGCACAGGGAATGCACCCTCCGTGGATGCCCCCTACGGGACTCTTGTCCAAAAAAGTTATGCCCCCTGTATCCAGCAGAAGATGGGGTCTCGGGAGGAGGGAGCAGCATTAGCCTCTAGGTAGACTATATTGCACCTGACTATTCCCCCTCAGGTGGCAGAAGAGACTCCTAATTTCACCGCAAGTTTGAAGGACATCACCAGGTCAGAAGTGAGGTAGTCCATAAAATCCCTGACTCAAGGGGAAAGTTCCAGGCGGACGGATCCTCCAGAATCGGATTCATGGGTAGGTGAAAAGGAATTTGAGAATTCCTCTGATTCATCCCGCTCTGCTTCTTCACCAGAGGAAGACTCGGGTCTGCTTCTGCCTGCCCCTAGACCACGTGAACAAACTTGTAAAGGTGGTTAGAGGAACAATGGGGATAGCAGAGACCAGGACAGATCTATCCTTACAGGACGTCATGTTCAAGGATTTGGATCAAAAGAAACGTAAATCCTTTCCCTTGAATGAAAAAATTCAGGGACTGATTCTCCGAGAATGGAAGAGGCCTTAAAAAAAGGGCTCCTTACCTCCAGCCCTCAAGCAGCGATACCCCTTTGATGACCCAGCAATTCATTCTTGGGATAAAGCCCCTAGGTTAGATGCAGCAGTATCCAAGGCATCAAAGAAATCTTCTCTACCCTTTGAGGACATGGGGATCCTGAAAGATCCCCTAGACGGAAAGGCGGATGTCTTCCTTAAAGGAACTTGGGAGATGGCGGCCGGATCCCATAGACCAGCAGTCGCATCCACCTGCACGGCTAGATCAATGATGGTCTGGTTGGACCAGCTTGAGACTCAGCTAAAGGAGGGAACATCTCGGAAGTTAATTCTGGGGGCCCTTTCAATAATCCAGGAAGCCGCGGCATTCCTATCAGTGTATTTTTTTTCTCAGGCATATTCAGCGTGCGTGTAATGCCCATGGAGCTTCCCAGGCTATTACTATCAGCTGACAACTGTAGACTTAGCCTTTAGTGGCTATTAAAATGGGAGATTCCCCCCCCCCCCAAATAAAATAACGTAGGGTCCCCCTATAATTAATAACCAGCAAAGGCTAGGCAGACAGCTGTGGGCTGTTATTAGTAGCCTAGGAAGGGGCCATGGATACTGCTCCCACCTCCCCCATGGTAAAAACATCAGCTCTCAGCTGCCCCAGAAAAGGCACATCTATAAGATGTGCCAATTCTGGCACTTAGCCTCGTATTTCCCACTTGCCCTATAGCGGTGGCGAGTGGGGTAATAGTTGGGAGCGTTGATGCCAGCTTAGTATTGTCAGGTGACATCAAGCCCAGAGGATCGTAATGGAGAGGCATCAATAAGATGCCCCCATTAATAACCCCATAGTCTTATTGTATATAAACACACACACCCAGAATAAAGTTCTTCAATTAAAAGACAGACTCCTTTAACCCCTTAATCACATATAACAATAATAATAATCTTTATATAGCGCCAACATATTCCGCAGCGCTTTACAGTTTAACAGTATCAAACAGTCATAAGTAACAATAATACAGTAATTAAAGCAAAATAAGACGACCCTGCTCGTGAGAGCTTACAATCTACAATGAGGTGGGGGAGATACAAAGTACAGGTGTGTATTTACAATGATGTATTTACAATGATGGTCCAGCCATCTTCAGGGGGTGGGGGGTGGGGGGGGGGGGTAGATGGAGATAGTGAATGGGCTACACACACAAACATAAAAGTTTCATTAGTTAACGTGGTCGGCCGCTCTGAACAAATGTGTTTTGAGCGAGCGCCTAAAACTATGCAAATTGTGGATGGTCCTAATATCTTGGGGTAGAGCATTCCAGAAGATTGGTGCAGCACGGGAGAAGCCTTGGAGTCGGGAGTGGGAGGTACAGATAAGTGCAGAGGTTAGTCGACAGTCATTTGCAGAGCGAAGCGGTCGGTTAGGCCGATAGACAGAAATGAGGGAGGAGATGTAAGGGGGTGCCGCACTGTGGAGAGCTTTGTGGGTGAGAACAAGTACTTTGAATTGTATCCTGTAATGAATGGGCAGCCAGTGTAATGACTGTTCACCCATACACAAAGGAAGGCTTAATTAGTGGCACTTCCCACAACAATATATAAACCAATCCGAATATACGGGAGCAAAAGCCAATATAAAATTTCAAAACTTTATTGTAAACACAAATAAATCACAAAAATATGAATTAAAATTGAAGATACAACTGCACAATACAACCGCTTTTCTAGGTGGCACGCCCCTTAAATATCCTAACTGTCATAATAGGTTAACGCCCATTTGGCTAAACACAACAAATATTATACACTCCTAGCTGTATAAACCACAACGTAATTGGATTTTTACGGAGGCTAAAAGGGAGCACTCCATGTGTGATGCTGACAGTATTCAAGAAATGATTACTGAAAAACCGGTTACCACAAGATAAAGTGCATAGTAAAGGTATAAGGGCTGTCACAGCTCGTATATCAAATATAGCAGGGTAACACAACTCTCATCCATTTATAACGTGGCAATCACAAGATTGCAGCTGACCATAGACAATGCCTACTGTGTTCAAAGTCAGGGCAAGTGCCCAAATATAGCCACTAAATGACACACACAGACACAGTATACAGCCAGCAATGCCGGAGCAAACGTCTCCCAAATAACAGTAGTTGTAACCACATATGAAATCAGTCTAAATGAGAGATATAGAAGGGTATACGACCTAGTGTGGCGGCGTGGGTCCCCCCCAGTGTAATGACTGGCAAAGAGCGGACGCGTCTGAGTAACAATTAGCCAGATGGACAACCCTGGCTGCTGCATTAAGGATGGACTGGAGAGGGGAAAGACGTGTGAGAGGGAGGTCAATTAATAGAGCATTACAGTAGTCCAGGCGGGAGTGGATCAGGGCGACAGTGAGGGTTTTTGTTGTTTCCATGCTGAGAAAAGGGCGGATTCTAAAGATGTTCTTTAGGTGTAAGCGGCACGAGCGGGCAAGAGATTGCATATGGGAGGTACTATCCCGTTGAGGTGACCTGGGACTTAATTTCCAGTGACGGCATAGTACGTCATATGCAATCGGCTGCGCTCCCCCCGTGAGCGCAGCCGATTGCATATGACGTACTATCCCGTCACTGGAAATTAAGTCCCAGGTCACCTCAACGGGATAGTACCTCCCATATGCAATCTCTTGCCCGCTCGTGCCGCTTACACCTAAAGAACATCTTTAGAATCCGCCCTTTTCTCAGCATGGAAACAACAAAAACCCTCACTGTCGCCCTGATCCACTCCCGCCTGGACTACTGTAATGCTCTATTAATTGACCTCCCTCTCACACGTCTTTCCCCTCTCCAGTCCATCCTTAATGCAGCAGCCAGGGTTGTCCATCTGGCTAATTGTTACTCAGACGCGTCCGCTCTTTGCCAGTCATTACAGATGTTCTTTAGGTGTAAGCGGCACGAGCGGGCAAGAGATTGCATATGGGAGGTACTATCCCGTTGAGGTGACCTGGGACTTAATTTCCAGTGACGGGATAGTACGTCATATGCAATCGGCTGCGCTCACAGGGGGAGCGCAGCCGGGTGTCAGCTATCGCAGCTGACATCCGGCATATGTGCCAGGAGCAGTCACAGACCGCCCCCCGGCACATTAACCCCCGGCACTCTGTGATCAAACATGATCGCAGCATTCCGTGGGCAAAGGGAAGCTTCCCTGAGACCCTCAGTACAAGGTGATGTGCTCACCTTGTACCGACAGTCTCCTCCCTGCAGGCCCCGGATCCAAAATGGCCGCGGGGCTACTTCCAGGTCCTGCAGGGAGGTGGCTTACAAGCGCCTGCTCAAAGCAGTCGCTGGTAAGCCTGCAGCCCTGCTTATCAGATCGCTGATCTGACAGTGCTGTGCGAAGTGTCAGATCAGTGATCTGACCCTATAGTGTGATGTCCCCCCCGGGACAACGTTATAAAGTAAAAAAAAAAATATATATTTAGATGTGTAAAAAAAAAAAAAAATCCTTAATACTAGAAAAAAAATATTGTTCCCATAAATACATTTCTTTATCTAAATAATAAAAAAAAAGTACACATTTAGTATCGCCGCATCCGTAACGACCCAACCTATAAAACTGTCCCACTAGTTAACCCCTTCAGTGAACGCCGTAAAAAAAAAAAAGAGGCAAAAAACAACGCTTAATTATCATACCGCTGAACAAAAAGACACGTATAAATAACCATGGTCCCGCTGAAAACGTCATCTTGTCCTGCAAAAAATGAGCTGCAATACAGCATCAAAGAAAAAATAAAAGTTAGTCCTCAGAATAAAGCGAAGCAAAAATAATTATTTTTTCTATAAAATTGTTTTTATCGTACAAAAGTGCCAAAACATAAAAAAAATGATATAAATGAAGTATCGCTGTAATCGTACTGACCCGAAGAATACAGCTGCTTTATCAATTTTACCAAACGTGGAACAGTATAAAGTTAGGGGTGTGGTTAGGGTTGGGAATAGGGATGTGTTTGGATTAGGGTTTCAGTTATAATTGGGGGGTTTCCACTGTTTAGGCACATCAGGGGTTCTCCAAACGCGGCATGGCGTCCGATCTCCATTCCAGCCAATTCTGCATTGAAAAAGTAAAACAGTGCTCCTTCCCTTCCGATCTCTCCCGTGCGCCCAAACAGGGGTTTACTCCAACATATGGGGTATCAGCGTACTCAGGACAAATTGGACAACAACTTTTGGGGTCCAATTTCTCTCGTTACCCTTGGGAAAATAAAAATTTGGGGGCTAAAAAACATTTTTGTGGGAAAAAATGATTTTTTATTTTCACGGCTCTGCGTTAAACTGTAGTGAAACACTTGGTGGTTCAATGTTCTCACAATACATCTAGATAAGTTCCTTGGGGGGGGGTCTAGTTTCCAAAATGGTGTCACTTATGGGGGGTATCTACTGTTTAGGTGCATCAGGGGCTTTGCAAATGCAACGTGATGCCTGCAGACCAATCCATCTAAGTCTGCATTCCAAATGGCGCTCCTTCCCTTCCGAGCTCTGCCAGGCACACAAACTGTGGTCCCCCCCAGATATGGGGTATCCGCGTACTCAGGACAAATTGGACAACAACTTTTGGGGTCCAATTTCTCCTGTTACCCTTGGGAAAATACAAGACTGGGGGCTAAAAAATAATTTTTGTGGAAGAAAAAAAATAATTTTTACGGCTCTGCGTTATAAACTTCTGTGAAGCACTTGGTGGGTCAAAGCTCTCACAACACCTCTAGATAAGTTCCTTAGGGGGTCTACTTTCCGAAATGGTGTCACTTTTGGGGGGTTTCAACGTTTAGGCACAGCAGTGGCTCTCCAAATGCAACATGGTGTCCCATCTCAATTCCAGTCAATTTTACATTGAAAAGTCAAATGGCGCTCCTTCCCTTCGGAGCTCTGCCATGCGCCCAAACAGTGGTTTACCCCCACATATAGGGTATCGTCGTACTCAGGCCAAATTGCACAACAAATTTTGAGGTCCAATTTCTTCTCTTACCCTTGGGAAAATAAAAAATTGGGGGCGAAAAGCTCATTTTTGTGTAAAAATATAATTTATTTTTATGGCTCTGCATTATAAACTTCTGTGAAGCACTTGGTGGGTCAAAGTGCTCACCACACATCTAGAGAAGTTCCTTAGGGGGTCTACTTTCCAAAATGGTGTCACTGGTGGGGGTTTCAATGTTTAGGCACATCAGGGGCTCTCCAAACGCAACATGGCGTCCCATCTCAATTCCAGTTAATTTTGCATTGAAAAGTCAAATGGAGCTCCTTCCCTTCCGAGCTCTGCCATGCGCCCAAACAGTTGTTTACCCCCACATATGGAGTATCGGCGTACTCAGGCCCAATTGTACAACAACTTTTGGGGTCCATTTTCTCCTGTTACCCTTGGTGAAATAAAATAAATTGGAGCTGAAGTAAAAAAAAATTTGAAAAAAGTTAAATGTTCATTTTTTTTTTTTTAAACATTCCAAAAATTCCTGTGAAACACCTGAAGGGTGCAGTTTTTAGAATGGTGTCACACTTGGTCATTTTTTTTATCATATAGACCCCTCAAAATGACTTCAAATGTGATATGGTCCCTAAAAAAAATGGTGTTGTAAAAATGAGAAATTGCTGGTCAACTTTTAACCCTTATAACTCCCTAACAAAAAAAAAATTTTGGTTCCAAAAGCTTTATCCTCGCTTGCCCCTCTGGCACCATGGGAGTGATTCAGTAATGCTCCAGGTACAGCTTGCATTTAATGTGGTCTTGCTTTTAACTCGTTTAGGAGGCCTTTATGGCACAGCGAATATAAAAAACGTAGAGTAGGACTGCCCCATTATGAGAATGCCGTGAAGTGGCGGGGTAGCTCAAAGAATTGATCAATTGTTTGCTAAATGTCTCACTTTGAAAATACAGTTAGAAATAAATATGTGCATTTGCACTTTATGTATTGCGTTTTAACCATAGGCAACACTGGCTTCTCCCCTCTTTTGCTTTGATGTTGTAAGCATGGTTTAATTAAGATGTATTAATGTAGTCTGTCATTCTTTCAATGAAGGTTATAATGGAACTAGAGCGAGTACAAAGGAGGGCAACAAGACTAATAAAGGTGATGGGGGAACTACAATACCCAGAGAGATTAGCAAAATTAGAATTATTTAGTCAAGAAAAAAGACATCTGATAGGCGATCTAATAACCATGTATAAGGGGACAATACAAATCTCTCTCAGAGGATCTGTTTATACCAAGGAATGTGACAGTCACAAGGGGGCATTCTCTGCATCTGGAGGAGAGAAGGTTTTTCCACCAACATAGAAGAGGATTCTTTACTGTTAGGGCAGTAAGAATCTGGAATTCCTTGCCTGATGAGGTGGTGATGGCGAACTCAGTCAAGGGGTTCAAGAGAGGCCTGGATGGCTTCCTGGAGCGTAACAATATTGTATTTTACAGTTATTAGATTCTTTAGAAGGATATAGATCTGGGGATTTATTCTGACAGAATATAGGCTGAACTGGATGGACAAATGTCTTTTTTTGGCTTTTCTATGTTACTAAATTAAAACGACCTTATTGTGTGTGTGTGTGTGTGTGTGTGTGATTATTTATTTATACAATAAGACTATGGGGTTATTAATGCCTCTCTATTACTAACGTCTGGGCTTGATGTCACCTGACAATACAAAGATAGCATCAACCCCACGTGTCACCATATCTGGGTAAGTGGGAAGAGTGATGCAAAGTGCCAGAATTGGCACATCTTATAGATGCAGCTTTTCTGGTTTTATCCTGGGGGTTCAGTATCCATGGCCCCTTCCTAGGCTATTAATATCAGTCTGCAGCTGTCTGACTAGCCTTTGCTGGTTATTAATTATAGGAAAACCCTACATCACTTTTTTTGGGGGGAGGGAGCATTTTTATAGCCACAAAAGGCTGAGTATACAGTTGTGAGCTGATTAACAGCCTGGGAAGCTCCATGGGTATTATCCTACTTCGCAGGTTATAAACATTGGCCCCCAGCTGTAGGCCTTTCCTCTGCTGGTTAGGCCTGTCCCACACGTCCAGATAATTCCAGTACCGGAATTATCTGTGTCCGTGTGCTTACGTAGCACATCAGTGTGGCACACGTGTGGCAGCAGTGTGCCGACTGAGGACCACACGGACCGTGCAGGAGACAGCGCTACAGTTAAGCGATGTCCCCTGCGTGCGGTGCTGAAGCCGGTATTAATCCCTTCTTCCCAGCAGCGCTCGCTGGAGAGAAGGAATGAATAATAATTATTTTTTTTCCCTTAAAAATAAAAGTTTGTGCGTCCCCTCCCGCCTCCCATCCCCTGTGCGCCCCCCGCTTGCCAGGAAATACTCACCGACACCCAGCTCCAGCGGTCTCCTCTCAGCGCCGGCAGCAGGCCCTGTGTGAGCGGTCACGTGGTCCCGCTCATTACAGTGAGGAATATGCGCATAGTCCTCACTGTAATGAGCGGGACTACGTGACCGCTCACACAGGGCCTGCTGCCGGCGCTGAGAGGAGACATCACTGGAGCTGGGTGTCGGTGAGTATTTCCTGGCAAGCGGGGGCGCACAGGGGATGGGAGGTGGGAGGGGACGCACAAACTATTTTTAAGGGAAAGAAAAAAAAAAAAAAAAAAAAGATTCATTCCTTCTCTCCAGCGTACGCTGCTGGGAAGAAGGTATGAATTCCGGCTTCAGCACCACAAGCGGGGGGGGACAGCGCTTACAGTAGCGCCGTCTCCTGCAGGGCACACGGACTGCATCAGTGTGTGGTACGCGTTTTGCACAGACCCATTGACTTTAATGGGTCCGTGTGATCCGTGCGTTCCGACAAACACTGACATGTCTCCGTGTTTTTCAAACGGACACACGGTCTGTGAAAACACACTGACATGTGCAGAGGCACATTGATTTTAATGTGTCTACGTGAGTCAGTGTCTCCGGTACGTGAGGAAACTGTCACCTCACGAACCGGAGCCACTGACGTGTGAAACCGGCCTTAAAAAAAAAAAAAATGGCAAAGGCTCCCGCTTAATTTTCTTAATACATGCACAGTAAGCTGCACACACGGCACTAAATGTCACTGACATATCTATTTATTCTAATTGTATTTACTGTATGTAATCCATCTCTTCTATCCTGTCGGGTCCTGCTATGATTTTATAGTATGTGGCTGCTGAACTGCCAGCTTTTCATCTCTATTAATTTATAGATATAAAAGTGTTTTGAATAATATTTCCTTAGAGCAATTCTGTCATTTACACGTCATTTTCAATGCAAAAGCTCATGTTAAAATTGCATTGCAATTGGATAAAATGGAATGTTAGGTGTGAAAAATCTGATTGTACATGTATAAACGCATGACTCTCGGCAGTGAGAATCGGACTGTTTTTTTTATACATTTAGTGTGACTCCAGTCTTAAAGTGCAGCACAGACTAGAGGCTTTGGTAAAGTGGAGATTGAAATGCTAAAGAAGCATGGAACAGTGGGAATAGATGAACTGGACAGCACTTATAGCAGTGTTCCCCAAGTTCGGTCCTCAAGAGCCACCAACAGGTCATGTTTTCAGGATTTCCTTAGTATTGCACAGGTGATAGTTGCATCATCTGCACAGACAGGCAAGCATTCAATGACCTGTGCAATACTAAGGAAATCCTCAAACCATGACCTGTTGGTGGCTCTTGAGGACCGGAGCTGGGGAACACTGACTTATAGCAACGTGGAAAAGTAAAGCTGGATATAATGGATGGCACTCAAATGTTTATGTAGCGGAGCTCAGCAGTAAAGCATAACTGGCTTTGTCATGAGACACACGAGTCACAGTAGACCCCATTGGAGAGGTATCAGCAACCGCCATCAAACTAGAATTCTCTTGCATGTCACAGCCTGAGCCGGCCTAAAGGGTCCTAGGGACGCAACATTAGAAGTGAATGTTGGGATATAGTAACTTGATGCACACAGTAGTAGAGGGAGACAACTGCGCAGGGAGTGCAGAGAGTGGCGCTGGAGCCAGGATAAGGGACTAACTTCTGTTTCCCACCTCTAGCAGAATCAGGGCCTCATCCTCTACAAATAGCTGCCCTCAAATGGGTTTGCAAAAACCTGGCAGCAGATTCATTAGAAAAATACATTTGTTTTGTTTTTTCAAATCTTACTAAAGATGTCTTTGATCACCTCTAATATCCTAAGCATGCACAGTGATAAAAATGAATCCATCATTGACCATCCATTCAGATCTGTTTCCAATAGCCTTCAGTGCACTCAGACTAAGAAAATGGAATACTCACAATGATCTACGTCTTTCAGAAAGTGAAGAATGACAGAAACCAAAACTTAGATTTTTAGTAGATCAAGGTTACACCTTCATACCTGCCCTTGGTGAGCTCATATTGGGGCTGAGTGTGGGATGTGATAGGTTGTTTTTTTTTATATATAGAATTATGAAATCCCCCAACTTTCAAGACATCTTTGTCCCTAAGGCTCCCAGGCGGGAGACATTGTCATCATGTTTCCCATCACTATTTTACCTTTCTTTAAAAAAAAAAAAAAAAAAGGAGCATAGCATGGATAACATCATTCGTCTGTCCAATATTAAGTCAGAGGTGTTCTGCTGGCCTTACAGTAATGTGAGTGAATGAGTTACATTCGTCCCTTCGCTAATATGACAAACATATCTCCCCTAAATATCGGATCCCTGCAAACCAATATATTAATCACTTACCACCACTGTCTCCAGAAAATCTTGGCTCAGCGCTTTGAACAGAGGAAGCTCTTGCCTTGGAAGTGGTGTCTGGTTCTCAGAGCAGATCTCCTGTTGCAATTACCTGGTCAGTGCAGGAAGTCCTACTTCATAGAGGTTGATGTTTCCATTCTTGCTCCCTTCCCCAGTTAGAATTAATCCCATATGTTCAATAATGTCGGTGATATTTCTATGGATTTTGATTTTTCTACGACATTGTGAAATTTACCGGCATCCAGGATCCATACATGTAAAGTAATATCCTCACAGATAAAGACTTTGTTTTTGTTCAAATGTTATAAAAAGAAAATTGAACAATTAAAAAATAAGCTCAGTGGAAATGCATCAAAATTCTAGCAAAGTGGCTCGGTTGCAGGCAGGGTCCTCTCTGCCACAGTGTCACTTACTTAGCCATGTTTAGTTATATGATTTGTACCTTGTTATATATTGGTAACTGATAACATTGTAAACCCTGTTTTTTTGAATATACAGCACCCTGAACATAGGGGTACTATAAAATAATTACTGGAGGAGGACAGGTTATAAACGGAGATTACAGCCACAAGCATGGAGCATCAAGTACCATTATTCTATTTTCCTTTCTCAATTTTCTAAGCAATATAAAAATGGGGAAAAAAAAATCTGCACCATGCTGTTAAACTGACAGATTAACATTAGTAGGCTCATTAATGCACAGTCATTTTAAAATCCACCAATAATTAAAAAAACACTTCGTAATTTTAAAAAAATATTTAATGCTGCCAAAAAAGTATAAAAATACAATGTGAATGGCAGAATGATACAAAGTACATTTCTGATGTATCTTACATAGGTTTGTAAAGTACATGCAATAGAAAAACACCCGACAGCTAATGAAGTGGACTTGGTTCTGTAAGGTTTCATGCTGGTGATGTTCTTGACCCTCCAGATGGAGTCGTTTACGCGGTAAACAGATAACGCAATGAGGTCAGCTCATTAGATAAACCTCACATTTGCTCCTGATGAGGGGATCATGTCTTGCTTTGCATGTCAATGGTTTCGCAGAATAATTGCTGTAGAATAGTCACATATTTAGGTGTCGAGGAGCCTTGGCCTATGACAATGTAAAACAAAAATGACCAGTTCAGTGACATATGAAAAATAAAATGAAAAAAGCTGCAAAACAAAATCCATGTTCTTCCTGGGATAAAACGTAAAAGTAGTTATTACATGTAACAAGCTCAGTGCACAAAACCATATAATACGCTACTATATATAAACTTTATATTTTGCACAGTAAATACTAAACTGGATCTGACCAATCATTTTACAGCAATTGTTTTCTGTTTTACAACAATTTACTGTTCTTTGTAACCACTTGTTTTTATGGATTTTATGCCAAATATTTTATACTCCATCCACTGTATAGTCTGGTCACGCTGTAATAATGATTTCCACTAGTCCTGAACATTCACTCACTCAGTAGCCAAAAAGTGGGGAGTGTTCTAGCAGGATCAGACTACATGCTTGTAGTCTGTCACCATAGATACGTATAGATCTGTATAGGCGCTGTGGACAAAAAATACCCCTCCCCCCCCCCAAGATATAATTGAATCAAGACTTTTTGCAAAATTTCTTTATTCATTTTATATATACGGTAGATTCCTTAAATTTTTTTTCCCCCTATTTTTCATATTTTGCCTGGAGATCTACCCGTAATACACTGAATTAAGAATCTGCAAATTTTTTATAAGGATAAAAGGTCTTGTTTTTCAATATTTCATAGCATTTTAAAAAGGTGAACGTTTTTTTCCCCATATCTGTAAGTAGCCATACACATTAGCTAAATGATCACAATGTGATACTGGCTGATTTGCCCAACAGTCTTATGTTTTGGGTAGGTATGTTTCATTTCAATATGCACCAATCTGTTACCATAGGGAAAAAAACACGAACAAAAGAGGCCGTCAGCTTTTCCCCCTCTCCCTTTTAAAATAAACATGGATGCTCTCTTACATTAAGCATACGTTTTATGGTGCAGTTGGAAGAAATAGCAGTTAGGTCAACTTTGCAAAATGAAAGGCAAGAACAAAAATAAAATACAATAGTTTGTCAGGTTACTAGAGTTTAGGCTCAAGACAGAACTAAACAAAACTGAACCAAAAGAGTGGGAGACTTCCAGAAATTCATGTGACTGCTCGCCTGTGGCATGACTTGGGTTGCACAGTACAAAAATAATAAGCCCACGCATACGTTTACTTTTTTTTTTCTAAACTAGAAATTGTTCGGACATGCTGAATTGTATCCAACACCTACTGACACGACACGGTGCATCTTAGTACATGCAGTGGTTACATACGGGCCAGGAACCAATATAACCGAAGACAAACAACACAGACAGCTCATGTGCTTGTAAGACATTTATTATTTCGGAATACAAAATAAAGTGGAAAAATATAACATGGTCCAGACATTCATAGAGGAAGACGTACAGGAGTATTGGCCGGGAATGGTTTGTATATATCAATCATTAGTCAATGCTTGTCCGGCTAACCACAAACTGCTCTGGAGCCTTCGGCTTTGGACAATCTATTTGGGAATCCCTTGACATTTAGCAGATGCTGAAGTGTTCCCTTTGGGGCCTGTAACAATCAATAGGAAACTGTAGAGGACTCTAAGCCCATGTTCAGTATTTGCTCAGTATTTTACCTCAGTATTTGTAAGCCAAAACCAGGAGTGGGGTGATAAACACAGACAAGGTGACGCGTTTATCACCCCACTCCTGGTTTTGGCTTACTAATAATATTGAATATGACCATGCTCCCCAGGTTACTCGGCCTCCGGTGCCGTCATATGTGGATGCTACAGTCAATTGTGTGAAGACCAGTGAGCCATTGAAGCACCAAGGAGACTATAGTCCTTTTACATTTAAGCTCATCTGATTAAGGATTTTTTCTGCAGTAGAAGATGTCACGCTGTGGTTTAAAATCCATAACACCAGTCAGTATCTATGAGAATAATTTCCACAGCGTTCGTTTATTATTCAAAATATCAACTCTGCCACCACTGTGGACTTCTCATTAGAACAGAGGAAAGGAAAATTGCAACATTTCCACCCCAAGTGGACATACCCAAAGTTTTTAGTTTATCAGCAGTACCAACATCAGGAACAGTTCCCAAAAATATCAAAGGGTTGCCGATGCAATACAGGGCCCTGCTCTTCACTCTGGCCAAAGAACGCCCCAATAAACTGCTTTATGTGACAGGATTCAGAGCAGTCCATCTAAAGCTAGGGCTACACACAACATTTGGCTGCTACATCAGCACATTACAAGTGACGTTCCATACAACCCCAAGCGTACTACTAACCTTACAAGGCCTCCAAACATCCAACTAGGTGGCTATTTAGCGACTTGCTTGTCACAGTCCTCTCGGGGTCACAAGGCGCACCCACTCACTTCTGTTGTGCTGCGATACAGCTACGACACCTTGTAAACTTAGGCCACGCGACATGCGGCACAGCAAAAGTGGCTGTATAGACACAGCTTTATCGCACTACTCTGGTGCTACATCCATTGTAAAAAAGAAAAAAAGTCATTTTTCCCGGGTCAAATCACGATTGAATCTTAATATTTCTCTCCATTCACTGTTCAATACCAAACAGTAGGAGAAACACAAAGGCAATTACATTAGTGCTTGAAAATTGGTTAACCTTTCAGAATTCTCCATTTCTGCATAAATTTGATGTTAAACGTTATCAGATTTTAACACAAACCCTACAGATAAAAAGAATAAAGTCAAATACACAAGTCCTTTTTTGGGGGGAGGGGGGGGAGGGATTAAATGATCCAATACAAGATGTCCCTATGGAAAAAGTATGTGAACCTATAGGAATTGCAAATAAGCTAAAGGTGTTTTCAGTCAATGGGATAATTAAGTAAAACTAGTCAGCCACTCACACTTGAAGAACAGATCCATCAAAGTCTGATCTTTGTGGAAGTGTATTATGCATGAACAAAGGAGATTTCGGAGGACCTCAGAATAAGAATGTGAGTTATTGGTGTTTATTAGGCTGGATAAGATTGTGAAGCCATGTCTAGAGTTTGGACTCCACCAATCCAGCTAGTTTGGAGGAAATTCAAGACTATGATTACCCTCCCTAGGAGTAGTCAACCAATAAAGATCACTCCAAGAACTTCTAAGTCCATGAGATCACAAAGGAACTGAAGGTTACCTTTCAGCAACTAACCTCTCTCACATTGACTAATGTTAATGAGTCCACCATCAGGATGACACTGAACATTAATACTGTGCATAGCAGGATTGCAAGGGGAAGCCAAATGGTTATTGGAACAATGCTTTCTGAACAGAGGAGACCAAAATGAAGCTTTAAGGGGTTAAATGTTTTAGGTTTTGAAAAACACCACTGCAATACAAAATAAAACCTCTCACCATCTGTGAAACAGTGGTGGTAGTGGGTTAAGGCTGTTTTGCTGCATTCAACCAGGACAGCTCGTAATCCTTTATGGAACAAATAATTTAGATTTTTATTAGCACCTTCTAAAAGGAAAATGTCAGGACATCTGTCCATGAGCCGAGATTCAAGAGTATGTGTGCTTTTTTTTTTTTTATATAATTCAATATTGCTTGCGTTTTTGTTCCTATAATGGTTTTATCTGCAGTATATCTTGGTTGCAAAACACAAATACTAACAATACTACGTAGTTTACTTATAATGGAAATCCTTGTGACCTCATTACATGTGTTTTTTGATTATTTACTGATAGCAAGAAACAGTTTATATTTCTGTATTAAAACTATTTTTTCAGGAAAGATACATCCGGGAGGTGGACTGATCTGCATCAGCCTAATTATTTGTACACTAGATGGTGGCCCGATTCTAACGCATCGGGTATTCTAGAGTATGTATGTATGTATGTATGTATGTATGTATGTATGTATGTATGTATGTATGTATGTATGTATGTATGTATGTATGTACGTATGTACGTACAGTCATGGCCAAAAGTATTGACACCCCTGCAATTCTGTCAGATAATACTCATTTTCTTTCTGAAAATCATTGCAAACGCAAATTATTTGGTATTATCTTCATTTAATTTGTCTTAAATGAAAAAACACAAAGAATTGTCCTAAAGCCAAATTGGATATAATTCCACACCAAACAAAAAAGGGTGGGCAAAAGTATTGGCACTGTTCAAAAAATCATTTGATGCTTCTCTAATTTGTGTAATTAACAGCACTTGTAACTTACCTGTGGCACCTAACAGGTGTTGGCAATAACTAAATCACCCTTGCAGCCAGTTGACATGGATTAAAGTTGACTCTGTCCTGTGTCCTTGTGTGTACCACATTGAGCATGGAGAAAAGAAAGAAGACCAAAGAACTGTCTGAGGACTTGAGAAACCAAATTGTGAGGAAGCATGAGCAATCTCAAGGCTACAAATCCATCTCCAAAGACCTGAATGTTCCTGTGTCTACCGTGCGCAGTGTCATCAAGAAGTTTAAAGCCCATGGCACTGTGGCAAACTTCCCTAGATGTGGACGGAAAAGAAAAATTGACAAGAGATTTCAATGCAAGATTGTGCAGATGTTGGATAAAGAACCTCGACTAACATCCAAACAAGTTCAAGCTGCCCTGCAGTCCGAGGGTACAACAGTGTCAACCCGTACTATCCGTCGGCGTCTGAATGAAAAGGGACTGTATGGTAGGAGACCCAGGATGACCCCACTTCTTACCCCGAGACATAAAAAAGCCAGGCTGGATTTTGCCAAAACTTATCTGAAAAGCCTAAAACATTTTGGAAGAATGTTCTCTGGTCAGATGAGACAAAAGAGCTTTTTGGGCAAAGGCATCAACAGTTTACAGGAGAAAAAAAAGGCTTTCAAAGAAAAGAACACGGTCCCTACAGTCAAACATGGCGGAGGTTCCCTGATGTTTTGGGGTTGCTTTGCTGCCTCTGGCACTGGACTGCTTGACCGTGTGCATGGCTTTATTAAGTCTGAAGACTACCAACAAATTTTGCAGCATAATGTAGGGCCCAGTGTGAGAAAGCTGGGTCTCCCTCAGAGGTCATGGGTCTTCCAGCAGGACAATGACCCAAAACACACTTCAAAAAGCACTAGAAAATGGTTTGAGAGAAAGCACTGGAGACTTCTAAGGTGGCCAGCAATGAGTCCAGACCCGAATCCCATAGAACACCTGTGCAGAGATCTAAAAATGGCAGTTTGGAGAAGGCACCCTTCAAATATCAGGGACCTGGAGCAGTTTGCCAAAGAAGAATGGTCTAAAATTCCAGCAGAGCATTGTAAGAAACTCATTGATGGTTACCGGAAGCGGTTGGTTGCAGTTATTTTGGCTAAAGGTTGTGCAACCAAGTATTAGGCTGAGGGTGCCAATACTTTTGTCTGGCCCATTTTTGGAGTTTTGTGTGAAATGATCAATGTTTTGCTTTTTGCTTCATTCTCTTTTGTGTTTTTTAATTTAAGACAAATTAAATGAAGATAATACCAAATAATTTGTGTTTGCAATCATTTTCAGGAAGGAAATGAGTATTATCTGACAGAATTGCAGGGGTGTCCATACTTTTGACTATGTATGTATGTATGTATATAGCAGCCACATAGTATATAGCAGAGGCCACGTAGTATATAGCAAATACTACGTGGCCTCTGCTATATACTATGTGGATGCTATATACATACATCCATATTGTAGAATACCCGATGCGTTAATACAGGCCACGCAGTATATAACACAGCCCAAACAGTATATAACACAGGCGACGCAGTATATAACACAGGGCTCGTAGTATATAACACAGGCCACGCAGTATATCACACAGGCCACGCAGAATATCACACAGGCCATGCAGTATATCACACAGGCCATGCAGTATATAACACAGGCCACGCAGTATATAGCAGCCACGCAGTATATAACAGGCAACAGTATATAACAGCCCACGTAACATAACACAGCCCACGCAGTATATCACACAGCCGACGGAGCATATAACACAGCCCATGTAGTATATAGCAGCCACTCGGTATATAACACTGCCCACGCAGTATTTAGCAGTGTGGGCACATATCCCGGTTAAAAAAAAAAAAAATAATAAAAATAAAAAAAAGTTATATACTCACCCCCTGGGATCCAGCGAAACTCTGGCGATGCGCGCGCGGCTGCCGCCATCTTCCGTTCCCAGGATGCATTGCGAAATTACCCAGATTACTTAGCGGTCTCGCGAGACCGCTAAGTCTTCTGGGTAATTTCGCAATGCATCTCTGGGAACGGAAGATGGCGGCTGGCGCGAGCGCATCGTCTGACGACGGACGGTGAGAATAGCAGGTTTTTTTTTTTTTTTTTAAATTACTTTTAACATTACATCTTTTTACTATTGATGCTGCGAAGGCAGCATCAATAGTAAAAAAAAAAAAAAAAAAAAAGTTGGGGACGCAGGGTTAACAGCAGCGGTAACGGAGTGCGGTACCCGCGGCCCGTTACCGCTGGCATTAACCCTGTATGAGCGGTGACTAGAGGGGTTTACGGAGCGGGCGCCGGGCACTGACTGCAGGGGAGTAGGGGAGGGACTAATCGGACCGTGCCCGTCGCTGATTGGTCACGGCAGCCATGACAGGCAGCTGGCGAGACCAGTCAGCGACGCAGGATTTCCGTTACGGAAGTTGCCGACAGAAAGACGGAAGTACCCCTTAGACAATTATATATAGATAGATGTGTGGAGTGGAGCGTTTCCCCTTTCAAACTGAATGGACATACTATTTATTCTGAGATTGCAAGATGCCAGATAACTTGGAAAAGGCATCTGCCAAAATGCGTAGTTTTAGGGGGGGTGAAGGGTTAAATTTTTGTCTATACATGAGAAAATTATTCTGCCCAATGACAGAAGTATTCTAGGAGTGATACCTTTAAAACCTCCTGTCTATACACGTAACATTTTTGGATTCATTAAATATCGAGAAGTTCTTTGCATAAATGTCTATCAATGTTCCTTCTACGCTCGCTGGATACACTCCCTTTTTTTGCTTGGATGCAGCAAAACAACGACCCAAAGCACACAGGCCAATAAGAGAATGGATAAATCAAGAATAAAGTTTTAGAATGGTCAAGTCAAAGTCCTGACCTTAATCGAATAGAAATGTTGTGAAGAACCTGAAGTGGGCAATTCATGGGAGGACACAACAGCTGAAGCGAAGACTAAGGGTATGTTCACACGTTCCTGATTTCCCTCTTTTTTTCAGGACTGAAACCGCAGCTCTTTGCAGAAAACGCAGGTCCTTTTTTTGGTGCTTTTTTGGTGATTTTTTGGTGCGTTTTTTGATGCTTTTTTTATGCAGTTTTCTATGCAGAGTCTGTGTGTTTTCTAGGAAGTTTTTTAGGGTTAAAATGGCTGAAAATACCCTAACCCTACCCCTATTCTAACCTTAGTGGGGGAAAAAAAAAAAAAAATTCTTAATTTTTTTATTGTCCCTACCTATGGGGGTGACAAAGGGGGGGGGGGGGTCATTTACTATTTTTTTTATTTTGATCACTGAGATATAACCTCAAAATGCAATGGAACGAATCTGCCGGCCGATTCGGCGGGCGCCCTGCGCATGCGCCCGCCATTTTGCAAGATGGCGGCGCCCAGGGAGAAGACGGCCGGACGGACACCGGGAGGCCGGTTAAGTATAAGGGGGGGAGATGAGGGCACGGTGGGGGCGTCGGAGCACGGGGGGGTGGCATCGGAGCATGGGGGGGTGGGATTGGAGCACGGGGGGCAGCCACACTGCAGCGGTTCTGCACCACAAACCGCAGTAAAACCCGCAGATATATTTTTCATCTGCGGGTTTTACTGCGGGTTTGACCTCACAATGGAGGTCTATGGGTGCAGAACCGCTGCAGTTCCGCAAAAAGAAGTGACATGGTACTTCTTTTTTACCGCGGCTATTCAGCGCGGCTTTTTTTCCCGATTCCCGCATCATATGCACAGTGGTTCCTGTTTTCCATAGGGTACAGTGTACTGTACCCTGCATGGAAAACAGCTGCGGAGCCGCAGCGGCAAAATCGCGGCGGTTCCGCAGTAAAAAACGCACTGTGTGAACATGGCCTAATACTTTTGACCCATTTGATTCTGTTCTCAATCTAATTTTAGGATTTGTGTGACTGTCTCATGTAGTTTAGGTCAAATTTATGCAGTAATATGTAGTGGATGCTTTCCTGAAACGGAAAGTACTTGCAAGCAGCATAATACAAAGAATAGCAGGTTTACCCAGAATCCTTTGCAGTAGGCGGAAAGCATCCACTTATGTATTTCCTTTAAGTAGAGGGCTTTTCGGTCTCTTTCGTCCCGCTACATTTAGCCCAACTTGGGTCTCTCCCTAAGGTGGCTAGCATGTGTGCAGTAATATGGAAATTTCTGAAGGGTTCACATACTTTCAAGCACCATTATACACTGCAATATAATAGTCTAATACAATTACAAATAAAAGTAGGAGTAAACTGATTTATGTACAGTTCTGCATGCTGCTTAAAGAAACATGTTAACAAAATAGGGGATGAGCTAACTCGACTTCTATATAGTGTGTCACACACACACAAACACACACAACTTTATAGGATTACACTAACTCTTCTAAACATAAAAAATGTATATTGCCTAACTTTGGTCCAAAATGAGCAGAATATAAAACACCCAAGACAAAAATTAGGATGGTGAATATTTAAGAGCCAAGACTTGCTTACGTACCCACAGGTACTAGCCGTTGGGTCTTTTGTTTTTCGTAGAGGACTTTTTTGGGGGCAACTAAAACATTAATGTTCACGGTAGTACGGAGCTGTTCTATATGGGAATGAATTGATAGATTGCTCCTTGGTTCATCCATTTGGCCACAGAAGAACTTGAGAAAAACAAAGGACAATGGACTGAAAGAAGACTTCATATACAAGTCGTTAGCAAAGTCAATCATTTCCCGTAGGCCAAGGTCACACTTGTGAGTGCATTGTAAGAAACTCAAACGAGTCTCTCGCCTCAATAGCTGGCACTGCCGCCGGCACTCGGGACTGGAGTGGGCAGCTGCATGTATTTCTATACAGCTGAACGCTCCGGTCCTGAGTGCCGGGTATTGAGGCAAGAGACTCGTGCGAGTTTCTTACCTTGCACTCACAAGTGTGACCTCGGCCTTATTACAATGGACGTTGGTTTTCCATTCACTTATAATTCCTCTTACAAAATTAAATATCAAGGGCAAATGCAACAGCTTACTAGAAAAACCATGTTAAAAAATAACCTTTATTATGTATAAAATTAGAAACACATGATCTGGATACCCCTTAAAAAGAAATGCCTCAATAATCTGGGCTGTAAGATACTAAAAGGAGACAGCCAATAACCCTCTCTAGCCTCCAAGTATCGCCAGTATAATATACATAATCCAATAGATCTAATTGCACATTAAAGTCACCACATAGAAAGCTTTAAAAATATATGATTAAATAGCCAATAGGGCCACAAACGTCCCAGTGATACAGATGTCCAGATAATACATCTATACATAGAAAAATATAAAAAGAAAAGCGAGGGCACTCACCAACTGCTGTGATCGTCCTTACTTTATTGTGGCAGTAATATACACATTAAAACAGGCGGCAGGGAAAGAATGTGTTTCCTGAAGACTACGGCCGTTTCGCGCTGGCGGCGCTTCAACGGCCGTAGTCTTCAGGAAACACATTCTTTCCCTGCCGCCTGTTTTAATGTGTATATTACTGCCACAATAAAGTAAGGACGATCACAGCAGGTGGTGAGTGCCCTCGCATTTCTTTTTATATTTTTCTATGGATATTCTTGTGATTTTCTGAGGTTGCACCCAGAAACTGTATGGGATAACTGCTCTTTTCTACTGTGGGGTATGAATCGGCAATTTTGACTGATTGTGTGATACTTTGCTTTTCTTTTGGACTTTGGATACATCTATACATATCTGCTAACATGTGGTGCTGTATACAGGCGGCTGAGTGCCATGATCCTATGACTCCTCACATGATGCGATTATCTCCTGATGAACCCATGTGTGTGGGGGAAACGTGTCGAGAGTCTATTTCCTTCATGTGAGAGAAGTATAGATGTATTATTGGGACATCTATATCATTGGGACATTTGTGGCCCTATTGGCTATTTAATCATATATTTTTTGAAAGCTTTCTATGTGGTGGCTTTGGTGTGCAATTACACCCATTGGATTATGTATATATTACCGGTTACGTATGTTGTTCCATGTTAGTACCATGTAATCCCTATTTTTTGGTTTGAGGATGATGATATAGTTAAAATTATTATGTTATTATGTTGCTATAGTACCTAGATACCCACAATCTGTGTGTCCACATATTGATTATTTGTATGTGCACTGGAGTGGTAAAGATTGAATATACTGTCCTCCTTCTCTTCCACATCTATATATCGTGACCCCTTGTTGGTTTTATACATCTATTTTCAGTGCATATACTATTTAAAACACATCATTATATGGTTGACACAGGCAGCCTGGCCCTGTTTCTGACTAATATCTTATAGAATGCAATTAGGACATCAGGGAAAGCCATCGCACTAGCGGGGGTACCATTCTCATTTGTCTTAGGGTGCCAACCTCCGCATCTAGGTAGGCATCCAGACAGATTGGTATCTTGGGAGAGATCACTCATGTCTGCACATCTGGCCCAGACACTATGTTAATGTAGACCTACAACCATTTTCTGTAAAGTATTGGGTTCATGTGGATAGAATGAACTCAAACTACATTTTTCACACTGATCTGATACTTCACATGTGAAAAAACCTGCAGGAAGGCTATTTAGAAAAGCACATCTGTATTTTCGGCATATTTATTGATCCCTGTGTTTGGAATTTTTCCAATACGAAAAATAGGAGTGATCAGTCATTTGGCTATAATGTAGAGTGACCACGCACATGCGTCAGCTTCTGATGATGGGAATGTGAGACCTGAACTACAATTCTTATGATTAGTAACGATCCCATTGGTCAGACCCAACCAAAAATGTAAAAGAAAAAAAAAAGTGATCTGACCTATCTGGGCACAACGTAAGGGGAATCTGTCAGTAGTAGTCTATATGGGCAAACCGGAAAGTTGAATAAAACGATACCTTGATATTTGAGATCCAATGTCTTATTCTAAAGAAACCCACAATATTTCTTTGATATGTAAATGAGCTGTTAAAAACTATAAACTGGACATGGATCTCCCTGATAATCTGCCTCCAGAGCTTATTTTAAATGAAAAGTGGGCGTTACCAGTGCGAGACATGTGACATGTAATGACTGAGTCTACTCTCCTGATCTCCCTGTAAAGCGGTGTGTGATAACGAACAAAGCACAGCAGAGCTGAACTTTAAGAGAAAAGCTAGACATGTCTTTGTAAAGAAACACAGCTATGCTGTACTGCTCTTCCACCCCAAACTGGCTGCATGTGAGGTGGAAGTAGAACAAGTGTTAAAGGGAACCTGTCACCTGAATTTGGCGGGACTGGTTTTGGGTCATATGGGCGGGGTTTTTGGGTGTTTGATTCACCCTTTCCTTACCCGCTGGCTGCATGCTGGCTGCAATATTGGATTGAACTTCATTCTCTGTCCTCCATAGTACACGCCTGCACAAGGCAAGATTGCTTTGCGCAGGCGTGTACTATGGAGGACAGAGAATGAACTTCAATCCAATATTGCAGCCAGCATGCAGCCAGCGGGTAAGGAAAGGGTGAATCAAACACCCAAAAACTCCGCCCATATGACCCAAAACCAGTCCCGCCAAATTCAGGTGACAGAATCCCTTTAAGATACGTCCCCCACGGTCAGTAATCGGCAGTGGTTTGGAAGCAGCATGTGTCCGCTCTGTCCAAGCTGGCTTTTGAACACAGGTGAATCCACATGTGTTCATCGACTCACCACACCCAATACACTGGACTGGGGATCTTTATTTTGCCGAGACTGAGCGCAAAATAAATAGACATGCTGCAGTCAGGAAAGACACCGCATGTCCGTCTCCGCAGGGAAGCCGGAGGCATCTGTACACGCACAGTGGAGATGGGATTTCCTGAAATCCCATCCACTATGCCGTAACATCTGGCCGCTGCGGGTTTGAAGCTGCAGATGTACGCAGCGTCCAACCCGCGGCACTTACTGACCATGGGAACACACCCTTAGTTATAATAAGGCACAGCTCTGCAGTCAGATCAGAAGATAAGACTCTCCCATGTGATAAATGTAATGAGACAGTGTGCTCTCTTCGCTACAAACACTTCCAGCAGCTCTCCCGATAGTGCTGCTTGCTCTGCTGTACTGCCTCTTCCCCGACACTGGTTGCCTTAGAAATTAATGTTAAATAAGTGTTTGTATTAACACTTATTATTGCTCTACTCTGGGCATTATATAGTCACACACAGCTCTGCAGTGAGATCAGGAGAGTAGACTGTCAGTCACTGCAGGTCACACTGGTAATGCCCTCTTTCATTTAAAATAAGCTCTGGAGGCAGATTCTTATGCAGATCAATATCTGGGCAACAGATCTTATCAAATTAGTTACATATTAAGAAACTGGATTTATCTGTAATAATACATTGAACTGCATATATCGTTGTGTCATTTTATTTAGGTTTCTATGACCTACATGCCCATATTGATGGCTTAGGAGGGCTGATCTTATTGACACATTCCCTACAATACTCAGTTACTTTCATGTGTAGACTACAGCAATATCTTGTAGGAAAAAAGCATTTGTCTCACTTTATTCTCAACCAGTTTTCTACATAACCTTATTCTCTATAATTGGATAAACAAAAACAAAAAACAAAACGACGGCAAGAGTTTTACCAACTATGTATGGACCCATAGAGAAGGCCAGCTCTGCCTTTCTTGGAACATAACTACTAACTGGTGATTTCTCAATTAGATAATATGGCTCAAGTATATTTCTTGGTAGGTGACGCCATGCCAAAATATACCAATTAGAGGAGTTCACGAACAACCCCACGAGCAAAAGTCTGAAAAGTAACTTATCTTCCAATCTTATCTATTACTGGTGACACATGATGGAAGGCGAAAAGTCTGGACACATTGTAGATGACAGGATTATTAATAAGACATAGAAAGTTGCCGGCTGCACATGGGACAAGGCTGGCGTTATGTATGAGGGCTCGCTTTGTGTGTCCTACGGTCACAGGGAGAGCATTGTCAGTAAGCACCCACAGAGCGCCCCCTCAGCTGTACAAAGGATGGTACCACCTTATCAGACCACAATCTGACAGATCGGATATCCTGAGTAATCCACATAAAAGTAACAATGTAACATCTGGTCAAACATTTTCACAAGATTTGTTGAAATGAAACCTAACCAACAGAAATACAAACAATGTACCATTTCTCATCCGCGCAGAATAATAAAAAAAAAAATAATAGCAGCCTCAATTAGGAACAAGATGACCCCAAATGTTCCAAAATGGCATTAGGAGCAGACACCGACTGTATCCAGTTTTAAGCACTAGCTATATCCCAGGATTAACGTCTGTCCCAGTGACAGCACCGGTTTATTAGGGTGTCCATAGCTCACACCCTTCACAAGCACCTGATTATGCCAAAAGTCAAAGAGCATAAAATTTCCAACAGAAATAAGCTCCCGTTAATAGGACCGAAGCCAACCCAACCGGAATGAGATAAGGTTTCCAGAATAACCACCTTTTTCTTTTTCGTTCCGCTTCGTGCATCTTTTGCTTCATCTTCTGCACTTTATTTGCAGTATTCGCTTTCCGAACATCCCGGGCTCGTCTCTTCAGTGAACTGTAAAGTAAAGGAAGACATTCAGGATGCAAAATGAGATCCTGCTGCACAAAACATCAGTTTCAGCAGTTTACAATCACGGCTTAAAAAAGTTCTACTTTCATGATATAATACAGTGACATGGCGACTGACTTAATAGAGACCACAAAGCCATTATAGCGGGGGAAGTCAGTCCGTCTGCCCTCCTGCCCGCTCTTAGCTTAGAATTGGACTGACCCTACTAGGACGATCCCAGTGATGCATCTCTTCTGGTAACTCTCTAGTGTCACTGTCCACCGTGAGAAAATATCTCTAATGGTGACAACGGTTTTATTTGATTTGGAAATAAATTGAAAAGAAGAACGGCCCAATGCACAATTCTAGAAGAATGCTCCAAAATCGATGTGTCTTGGAGAATGAAAGTATTTTCTAAAACACAAGTGGTGAAAGTTAACAGGTCCTTTAAAATGTAGAAAATTTTGCAATTTTCAAACTTAATTTTTGAACCCTTTAATTTTTGTACCCGTAAATGAGAAAGAATGGTGTCACAAAATGGTTAATAAATAATATTTCCCACGTCAACTTTACATCAGTACCAATTTGGAAACCGCGATTTCCCATTTTTCCAACAAATTTTTTTTTTTAAGGGACCACCTCACATTTGAAGTGAGTTTAGGGGGTCAATATAACAGAAAATACCTAAAAGTGACAACATTCTAAAATCTGCACCCCTCAAGGTGCGCAAAACCACATTCAAGAAGTTTATTAACCCTCCAGGTGCTTCACAAGAAGCAAAGCAATGTGGAAGGAAAAAAAATGAACATTTTACTTTTTTCCTTAAAAATTTACTTGGGAACCAAATTTTTTTTTATTTTCACAAGGGTATCAGGAGAAAATGAACCACAATATCAGTGGTGCAATTTCTCCAGAGTACACCGATACCCCATATGTGGGGGAAAGCCACTGTTTGGGCGCATGGCAGGGCTCGGAAGGGAAGGAGCACAGTTTGACTTTTTGAACACAAAATTGGCTGGAATCCATGTTGCGTTTGGAGACCCCCTGATGTACTTAAACAGTGGAACCCCCATGTGGTCAGACTCTACGTCCCCTTCTCCATGCGAGTGGTGGTGGTGTATCGTCCTCCCGGCCCCTCTCATCAGTTCCTGGATCACTTTGCCACCTGGCTTCCACACTTTCTTTCCTGTGACACCCCCACCCTTATCATGGGTGATTTCAACATCCCTATTGCCTCTCCCCTCTCCCCATCTGCTTCTCACCTTTTGGCTCTAACCTCCTCTTTCGGCCTCTCGCAGCATACTAACTCGCCAACACATGAAGATGGAAACTCCCTTGACTTGGTCTTCTCCCGGCTTTGCTCAGTGGATGATTTCACAAACTCCCCTCTCCCACTCTCTGACCACCACCTTCTTTCATTCTCTATCAAGAACTGCCATCCCGCTCAGGTCACCCCCACTTTCCACACTTATAGAAACATACAGGCCATTAACACCCAGGAACTTATGAAGAACTTGCAGTCCTCATTGGCCCCAATCTCCTCCATCTCATGTCCTGATTCTGCTCTGAAGCATTACAATGAAACCCTGCAAAGTGCCCTGGATGAAGCTGCTCCTCCTATACATAAAACAACTCGGCACAGACGGCAACAACCGTGGCACACGCTGCAAACACGTTTCCTGCAGCGGTGCTCCAGGTGCGCAGAACGTCTGTGGAGAAAATCTAATCTACCCGAAGATTTCATCCATTATAAGTTCATGCTAAAGACATACAATTCTGCCCTTCACCTCTCCAAACAAACCTACTTCAACACCCTCATCACCTCCCTGTCCAATAACCCTAAACGTCTCTTTGACACGTTCCAGTCCCTACTCAACCCAAGAGCGCAGGCCCCAACCACGGATCTCCGTGCTGACAATCTGGCCAATTACTTCAAAGAAAAAATTGACCATATTCGACAGGAAATCATCTCCCAATCTCTTCATACCATGCACTGTCCTCCCTCCCCCACTGCATCTAGTTCACTCTCTGACTTTGAACCAGTTACAGAAGAAGAAGTAAGCAGGCTCCTTGCATCTTCTCGCCCGACCACTTGCACCAGTGACCCCATTCCGTCACATTTCCTCCAGTCCCTTTCCCCGGCTGTCACCTCTCACCTAACAAAAATATTCAACCTTTCCCTCACTTCCGGTATTTTTCCCTCCTCATTTAAGCATGCCATCATACATCCATTACTTAAAAAACCATCCCTCGACCAAAACTGTGCCGCTAATTATAGACCTGTCTCTAATCTTCCCTTCATCTCTAAACTCCTCGAACGCCTGGTCCACTCCCGTCTTACCCGCTATCTCTCAGATAACTCTCTTCTCGACCCTCTTCAATCTGGTTTCCGCTCTTTACACTCTACTGAAACTGCCCTCACTAAAGTCTCTAATGACCTACTAACAGCTAAATCTAATGGTCACTACTCCATGCTAATTCTCTTGGATCTCTCTGCAGCATTTGATACTGTGGATCATCAGCTCCTCCTCACTATGCTCCACTCCATCGGCCTCAAGGACACCGTTCTCTCCTGGTTCTCCTCCTATCTCTCTGACCGATCCTTCACTGTATGTTTCGCTGGTTCCTCCTCCTCTCACCTTCCCCTTACTGTTGGGGTTCCTCAAGGATCAGTCCTAGGCCCCCTCCTCTTCTCTTTGTATACTGCCCCTATTGGACAAACAATCAGTAGATTTGGCTTCCAGTACCATCTCTATGCTGACGACACCCAACTATACACTTCTTCTCCTGATCTCACGCCTGCCTTATTAGAAAACACCAGTGATTGTCTTACCGCTGTCTCTAGCATCATGTCCTCCCTCTATCTGAAACTAAACCTGTCAAAAACTGAACTCCTCGTGTTTTCTCCCTCTACTAACCTACCTTTGCCTGACATTGCCATCTCCGTTTGCGGTTCCACCATTACTCCAAAGCAACATGCCCGCTGCCTTGGGGTCATCCTTGATTCTGACCTTTCATTCACCCCCCACATCCGATCACTGGCTCGCTCTTCTTACCTGCATCTCAAAAACATTTCTAGAATTCGCCCTTTTCTTACTTTCGACTCTGCAAAAACTCTTACTGTTTCACTTATTCATTCTCGTCTGGACTATTGTAACTCTCTACTAATCGGCCTCCCTCTTACCAAACTCTCCCCGCTCCAATCTGTCCTGAATGCTGCTGCCAGGATCATATTCCTCACCAACCGTTACACCGATGCCTCTACCTTGTGCCAGTCATTACACTGGTTACCCATCCACTCAAGAATCCAGTACAAAACTACTACCCTCATCCACAAAGCACTCCATGGCTCAGCACCACCCTACATCTCCTCTCTGGTCTCAGTCTACCACCCTACCCGTGCCCTCCGCTCCGCTGATGACCTCAGGTTAGCATCCTCAATAATCAGAACCTCCCACTCCCGTCTCCAAGACTTTACACGTGCTGCGCCGATTCTTTGGAATGCACTACCTAGGATAATACGATTAATCCCCAATCCCCACAGTTTTAAGCGTGCCCTAAAAACTCATTTGTTCAGACTGGCCTACCGCCTCAATGCATTAACCTAACGATCCCTGTGTGGCCTATATTAAAAAAAAAAAAAAAAATTAATTAACTGGTTCATGCAGCTTTACATGAACACCCAAGCCTTACACTATGGCTGGTCCGAATAACTATAGCAATTGTTACCATCCACCTCTCGTGTCTCCCCTTTTCCTCATAGTTTGTAAGCTTACGAGCAGGGCCCTCACTCCTCTTGATATCTGTTTTGAACTGTATTTCTGTTATGCTGTAATGTCTATTGTATGTACAAGTCCCCTCTATAATTTGTAAAGCGCTGCGGAATATGTTGGCGCTATATAAATAAAAATTATTATTATTATTATATTATTCTAACTCCAGCCCTAACCCCCAACACTAGCTTAACCCCAACCCTACCACCAACCCTAATGGAAATAAAAAAAATGTTTTATTTTGTTTTTACCTACCTAAGGGGGTGATAAAGGGAAGTTTAATTTACTATTTATCACATCAGAGTAGAAAGAAATTAAATAGAAAATCAACTTTTTTTTTGCGGTCGCTGTTATTCCATGAATAACGGTGATCGCAAGTCTGGGGTCGGTAAAAAACGATCCGAATCATGTTCTCCGGGGTCTCAGCTACCCCCGATGCTAGGGGCGCTATACATTTATTTCCGGCGCTGAGGAATAAGTACCATTAACTGCCGCCGTTAAAAGGTGTATTGGCGGTCGTTAAGAGGTTAAGCTGCGTTTTACAGTACCAGCAAAAGCCATGAGATTTGAGAAATCTCATGCACACACTTTTTTTCCTGACTCAATTAGAAAACTGCTGCATATTTGCTAAATAAAGCATGTCACAATCAGCGTTTTTTTACCCATAGAAAACAATGAGAATGTAAAAATGCAGCAAGAAATGCAAGTATCAAGATTTACGATGTTTTTGGTGCAAAAACAAAAAGTTACATCATTATTTTTGGGGTCACTTAAATATCAGCATGCACAAGAGACAATAAAAGCATAGCCCCCCCAAAAAAATAAAAAAATCATATGCAGCAAAAGCCGCTTTTTTTTTTTTTTAAGCAGTTTATTTACTGCAGATAGAGCAGGTTTTGCCTGCAGAAAAAACACACAGCAAAAACACAACGTGTGAACACAGCCTTTTCTTTCAAAATTTTATGTCTCGATGATTAAATTAGAACTTCTTCTCGGTTTACTAATTTTTTGGGTGATTGTTCCCCAAGGAAAGTTACTGACAATACATTTTATGACCTGTTGATCAAATTGTTGAGCAGGGACACCCACATTACTACCTAAACACATTTTATAAATAATACATACATGATAAAGCATATGGGACCAATGTTCGTTTGTAATTTATAGGTCATTAGCATGCTTTAAAAAAAAAAAACACAAGAAACAATTGTGCATTTAGATGTACAGACGTGCTGCCATTGACCAACAATTGGCTATATAGAAGCCAACTGGCAGTCATTTAATGGCCTGTTTAAGCTAACCGCGCATCCATGTGCACAGAACGATGGTATTAACTGACCACGAATGTCATTGTTTTTGTGCAAGTGAGGTCTCAAACAAATACTTTATAAATATAAAGAATATATATATTTATTTATATATATATATATATATATATATATATATATATATATATATATATATATATATATATATATATATATATATATATATATAGATATAGATATATATAGAGAGAGAGAGAGAGAGAGAGAGTGTAACTCAATGGAGGGCTACAGACAAGCCCAATTTGCACTGTTCAACTGTTATACTGTAAACATGCCTAAAGTTAAAGTTCCTGATTAAAGTAAAAGGCCAAACAATTGTTGAGAACACTTTCAAATTAAGTGTTACTATACAGTTTACCATGGCGTGCAGCCATAGCATCCCGACGTGTGTGTCACCCAGCTTTGTCAGGGAGTGTCCTGATGAAGCTGGGTGAAACGAGTGTTGAGAGCCCGAGATGCACCACAACAAGGCTCCACTACAGTAGCTCTTTTCAAGTGTTTTTAACAATTACCGTATGTTAGTGCTCTCATTTCAATATTGTGCTCCTAGTTTGTACTGCACACCACTTGTGTCAGCATTATGTACGTTTACCTATTTGTTATGTGCACTGACCCTTGAACTCATGATGTCTGTGTGACTTTCCCCTGTTTTGTTCAGTTGTCTGCTGCACTGTTAACATACATGCCTGGCCTGATGAAGACATCTGTGAGATGTTTAAACACATAGCCCTTATTTAAAAAAAAAACAAAAAAAAACGATTTTACCAGCAAATCTGTCACCCTCGGCAGCATTATCACGTTTTTAATTTAAATCTTTTTTTTTTCTTTTTTCAATAATTAAGTTTGGTCTTTTACTTTCCACAGGAACTTATACTGTATACATGCCTAAAGCTTAATAGTTGTACAGTTTAAAAATGGGCTTGTGTCTGTAGACAACCACAGAGTTACTCCATAAAGAAAAAATATATTTACCGTATATTTTACTATACATTTTTTTATTAATAAAGTATTTTTTCTTTATGAAACATCTTTTGCATGTCTTTTCGTTTTGGGTTTAATTTGATTATTTTGGTTGAGTCTCTGACACTTCATACATTTCGGCCATGGAAAAATGTGTTTTAGGTCATTGTTCTCGGTAGCACAATCAGTTTCCATAGAATGATGAGGTGCCGAGACAGTTTTAAGCAAGATAAAAAAAACTTCACCCCATGAACGAGCATTTTAGCTTGATTGTCTGGTGATTGACAGCCTGTTTAGACAGTCCTATTATTGAGAAATGAAGGCCCTTTTCTTGGTCATGGGAACGACCAAGTGCTCCACAAAGTTATCAAATGTCCAAAATTGACAAGATGATCAAAGAATATACCGGATCTGGGACACCAAGCAATCCTCATCCGTGGCAAGACCCATATCTTTGGGATGGAAGTAGAAAGGCAAGCATTGTAAATCAGTTATTTCTGCAAAACCTGATTTAGTGTATATATGTGTCCTGTAAATTATAAGTGAAGTGGAATGTGTGGTAGTCGAAAATAAAAATCCAGATTTATATGTTAAACTAATAGATTTCCATGAAGTGTCAGACTTCAAATAGGAGGATTTGGCACCGCAGTACTCAATCTGTAGGGGGTTCCTGCAATCAGATACCAATCTCCTATTCTGTCAACTATTGTATTTAAAACAAAGCAACATCGACTGAAAGTCGTATTTATTGGAAACACCTACTTCAACTTTACATAAATACAGTGGCTGTAACATTTGTATGTAATGTCATGAAGGTGAATCACTGGGAGAATACTTCATTATTTACTCAACGGCCTTTGGCTATAGGAAGATCGATCTTGTACAAGCCTAGAAAAACCCAACAGGGTCTTGTCCACCGTTCTCTTGATTGTATCCAGCCATAGAGTTGTTGGTCTTCCTCTTCACCTTGTTCCTTTTATTATTCCCACCATGATGTCCTCCAATGATTGCGCTCTTTGTATGATGTATTCAAATGTAGGCAATTCATAGCTTGGCAATATTTAAAGTGACATTTCTGGCTTGATTTGTTCCAAAATCGGTTTATCCTTCTTGCCGTCCATGGTACTGATCGCATCCTTCTCCAGCACATTTCACAGACACGTCCATCTCGTTTCTTTATCTTCCAGGTTTCGGATCCATATGATGCTACAGAAAGAACCAAACTACGTACGAGCCGCATCTTCGTTGCTAATGAAACTCTCCTCATTTGAAGACCTTGTCGAGTGACTTCACTGTGGATTTGCCCATAGCTATTCTATTGACTGCATCTTGAGTTATCATTGATCAGAGTAGGTTGAAGTCCAGTTCGCCACCGTCCATCTCAAATGTATAGTATTTTTGTATTTTGGGATTCTTTGGAACACTGTACATTGGTATTAATTGGATGGGATTTTTGGTACATATTTAAGCACTGTATGTTAGTAATGGTTTCACTGTATATTGGCGTTTTTCATTATTTCAGCACTGTACTTTGGCATTATAGGGGCTCTGTATATTGGAATTATTTTATTAATTGACTACTAGCAACCACTTTATATCTACATAATGAGAGGCCGTTAGGGAGAGACTTGGAAATCCGTATTCTGAAATTTGCTCTATGTTCACTTGCCTACCTTTGTGTATCACCATCTGCAACTTGCGGTAGATTATACAACTCTGAATTCATCTCACTTTGCTCCAGTCCTCCCGCACAGAGCCTGTTACCATTGTAAGTGTCATCTGTCAGGTTGTTGTCTGTTTTTGGAGACTTGTCTTCTCTGGAAGGTCCTTTACATGAAATCTGAAGTAAGAGACACCAAGGTTACTACATCTCAGACAGATCATAATTATTTCACAAGACAAGTATAACATAGAACATATGCTTCCTTTAAAACTTTGATTTTGCCTATTAATCCAAGCCATTATGTAAGGTGGCGACCAAGCATGCACCCTGGTTCAAGGTCTTCACCGCCTACTGAAACACAGAACTTGTATGTTTTAGTTCGTGCCACTGACTGATTGGAATGGTACTGAGCATGCTCACACACCATCCCATTCAAACTCCTCAGAGCTGTGGAACAGTCGGGAGGGGGGAGGGGGTGGGTACAGGGCTTTCTATTTAGGTGACGTCTCACTAATTGGAAACACCCCCGATCTAGCATTTATCACCCATCCAGAAATTTCTACACTTCTCTTCCTCGCCATCAATGGGCTTCACTCCTTTATACGGGTAGAATAGTCTAGCCCTCTGCACTAACCTATATAGAAAAACACATGAAAGTATACTTTGCTTTAGGTTTTATTTCCTAATTTCAAAAGACTTAAAGTCCATCGCGATCTGTCTGACATGTGCAAGACTCATTTATCTACATTCCCAAAAGAATGATCTTCAAATTTGAGGAAACATTTGATGGTTGTCTGGACTTTGCTCTGCCATCAGAGCTCACCCCATTTGCATATATTTACTGCAAAAATATCAATGCCCAATTTAAATTGGAAATTGCCTGGGCCATGAGCTCAGTGCTGTACAGCTTCAGCCAACACCTGCAGAGTAATGTCGTGGTTGTGATAAAAGGAAAATGGTGCCACCTCGGGGATGTTACACTGCCACGCCTGCATCTGTCTACACACTTAGAAATACATAGAAAACACATGGAAAAGCCAACAAACATGAACCTACCATTATAGACTTCGTCCCCTCCATTACAGCCATGTAGGAGAATCTTAGTTGACCTGGTGTCTGTATAAGACCCATTCTGTAACGCCTCATGTCCAGCAACACCTTTTTAATATCCACAGTAGAAGGATCCTTTCGTTTCTCAATCTAACAACAACAAAAAAAAGTACTTCTATTCATTATCTTTTATTAGTGACGCCTCAATATGACACGAGTCACCTACTGAATCTGTCCAGGAAGAATTCTACCACAAAACACTTAAAGGGAATCTTTCATCAGGTTTTAGCTACCCAATTTTAGAGCAGCATGATTTAAGTGCAGAGACCCTGATTCAAGATATATGTCACTTACTGGACTGGTTGCTGTGGTTCCAATTAAATCTGTTTTCTCTGCTGCAGATGTAGCAGTTCTCTAATGCTGAGCTCTGTATAACCTGGCCCACTCCACTGATTGACAGCTTTCTACATATGCATAAGGTACACATGAAGCTGTGCTAGAGCTCATGAATATGGAGGATTACATGCAGCATGTTTATTAATCCTGCTGTTAAACTGTGATTTTTATCAAAACTACACTGAGTGGCTCAGTAATTGACATATTGCTGTAATCAGGGTCTATGTCTCTACATTATGCTGCTCTCAGATTAGATAGCAAAAACCTGCTGACAGACCCCTTTTAAATCCTATTACCATAATATGCCACCTCTAAACTTTGCAGCAGTTTACATGCCTGTATACATGGCGACTGCTAGTCACAACTTTGGCTTTGTGAGGGCCATGTATATAAGCTAGACCATCCCTATATCAAGACAAACAAACAAAAGGTTGAAAAGTTCCAGGGGGCCGAATACTTTTCAAGGCACTGTATGTACATTGGTTTCAGCAGACGATGGGGGTCCCAACAAGTGGGCACACACCAACCACTGACTTCATGAAATAACAGTTACTAGGGTACATGGTGTTTTAACTTGAGTAGTACGATTAAAAGGCAGGGAAAAAAAAAAAACACGGAAGACTTATTGTCAAAGCCAGATGTCTAAGAACTGCATCACATGTGTTAATAGCTGGCTACATTGCAGTCAGTGTACAAAGTGCGCAAGTCTGAAAAGGAACTACACTAAGAAAACGGAGAAGCATTAAAAACTTTAAAAAAAAAAAAAACACATACCAAAATAAGACAGGTGTCCACCAAGGAAAAGGTCCCTGAGCGTCCTATGCCTGCGCTGCAATGTACAACAGAAGGCCCAAAATCAGGGCCAAGGGAACCAGAGTTGCGAACTTCAAATAAGAAGTCAAGGAATGAGCCAGGGGATTCCGGTACTCCAAAATCTGGCCACGTGGTGTAATGGAAATGGTAGATTTCTCTGGTTTCCGAAGTCTGAAGAAAAAGAAAGCACATAACAGTATGACGACAAGGTACGCGAGCCAGTCTAACACACAGAATTAAGTGTTCTACCAAGTATTACATACAGAATGTGGAGCTTGATCTTACTTACAATGATATTTTGTAGCTGCAACACCCGAATTGTATAATTGGGCTTCACATCCTCAGATATTAGTTTGACACACAGCCCTGTTTCCTTAAAAAGAAGTACTTCTGCTTCTGGTGTAGGCCAATACTGTGCACATTTTACCTGTTACAACACAAATGGAATACAAAATTGTCACTTTAAACATTTAATGATAATCACTATGCCTTTTTAAAGCGTTATTGGACCGTATTTCAGAGCCAATCTGCAGCCACAATTTGCGACTTGGACACATGGAAACAGCTTGACCGTAAAGAGTCCATCCATACCATTACCATACACAGTGAGGAAAAGTAGTATTTGTTACACTGCAGATTTTGCAAGTTTTCCCACCTACAAAGAATAGAGAAGTCTAATTTTCATCATAGGTACACTTCACCTGTGCGAGACCGACAAAAAAAAAAAAATTATTGCATGAAATAAGTATTTTATGCAATTCATAACTTAATATTTGGTAGAGTAACTTTTTTTCTAGTTTTGCAGCTGTCGCTGGGAAACATTGAGTTTCAGCTCCTTGCCAAGTTTTTCTACTGTGTTCAGGTCTGGAGACTGGCTAGGCCACTCCAAAACCTTGAATGCTTCTTATGGAGCCACTCCTTAGTTGACCTGGCTGTGTGTTTGGAGTCATAGTCGTGCTAGAAGATCCAGCCACGACCCATCTTCAACACTCTTACTGAGGGAAGGAGGTAGTCTACTAAAATCTCGTAATATATGACCAGATCCATCCTCCCTTCAATAAAGGACCCCTTTCCTGTCGCCTTTGCAGAAAAGTACCCTTAAATTATGATGTTTCCCCCACCATGCTTTATGGTTGGGACACTGTTTTTGTATTCATCCACCCTCCAAACACAGAGTGGAGATAATACTAAGAAGTTCTATTTTGGTCTCATCTGACAACATGACCTTATTCCATGCCTCCTTTGGATCATCCAGATGGTCATTGGCAAACTTCAAACGTGCCAGGACATGTGCTGGTGTGAGCAGAGGGATCTTGTGTACCTGCAGGATTTTAATCCATGACGGTGTAGTGCGTTACTAATGGTGATGTTTGAGACTGTGGCCCCAGCTTTCTTCAAGTTATTGACCAGGTCCTCCCATGTAGTTTTAGGCACATTCTTGACCTTTCTCAGAATCATCCTTACCACACGAGGTGAGATCTCGCATGGAGCACAGGACGGAAAAAAGCCGGATTACTTACCGGTAATGCTCTGTTATTGAGTCCACGACAGCACCCCATATGAGAGAGAGGGATCAGCACATAGGAACAGGCAACCTACAGAATAAAAAGAGGCGGTCCCCTCTCCTCCTCAGTTTAGTTTACAGAGTATAAAAAGCAAAAGCTTTAGTATTAATTCTTACTTAGGCACATACATTTCTTAAACTCTATACAACCATCATTTGTGAACTTAAAAGAAATAACTGTGCATAATTTAGGGAGGGTAGTAAATGGGTGCTGTCGTGGACTCATTAAAAGAGCATTACCGGTAAGTAATCCGGCTTTTTACCCTTCGCCACGACAGCACCCCAGAGAGATTTTCAGAGAGTCATTATTTGGGTGGGGTTACTGTACTAAGAACAGCTCTACCAAAGGTCAGATCAGAAGATGTAGATAGATCGAGTCTATAATGGTTGTAAAAGGTAGAAGGTGTAGACCAGGTTGCGGCCTTACATATTAAGTTGATTGGTACATCTGCTTGTTCCACCCAGGAGGAAGCCATGGCTCGTGTTGAATGTGCCTTTATCCCCACTGGAGGGATTTCGCCCTTTGATGTATAGGCCAAACCGATAGCTTCTCTGATCCACCGAGATATGGTAGCTCTTGTGACCCCATGTCCTTTCTTGTGGCCCTGAAAGGAGATAAACAGAGCCCTACTCTGCCTCCATGGCTGAGACCTTTCTATATAAGTCAGGATGGCTCTTCTGACATCTAAGGTATGGAACTTATGTTGCTTTGGGGTTACAGGAGAATCAAAAAAGGAAGGGAGAAAAATTTCCTGAGAACTGTGATAGGTGGATGCTACCTTAGGGAGGTATGAGGGATCAGGTTTAAGGACTATTCGATCTTGAAATACCAGTAAGAATGGTGGGTCTACTGATAGGGCCTGGATGTCGCTAACCCTTCTAGCTGAGGTTAGGGCTACTTTATATGTTAGAATATTTAGGGGCATGGAATCTAGTGGCTCAAATGGGGAGCCAGTTAAGGCCTCTAGTACTACATTTAAATCCCACAGAGGTAGACTGGGAATATGGACCGGATTACTACGTTCACAAGACTTAAATCTAGAGACCCACCCATTAGCTGCTATATTGCATCCATATAGGGCTCCTAATGCTGAGACCTGAACTCTTAAGGTGTTTACCGATAATCCTAATTCTCTACCTTTTTGTAGGAACTCTATAATAGGTATTACCGGAACTTGCTTAGTGAACGGTATTGTATAAAAGTTTAAGAATTTATTCTATACCCTACTATATAATAGGGTGGTAGATCTTTTCCTACTTCGTAACAGGGTGTTTACCAGTTCTTCTGAAAACCCCCTTGAACTTAACTGCCGCTCAAATTCCACGCCGTCAAGTGAAGCCCTTTCACTTGCGGGTGGAAAAACGGGCCCTGGAACAGCAGTTCCTTGTCTGCTGGAAGAATCTATGGATCGCATAGACACATGCTCTGGAGACAAGAGAACCATGGTCTCTTTGGCCAAAAGGGTGCAATGAGGATTACTCTTGCTTGTTTCCCTCCTGATCTTCCTGATCACTAGTGGAATCAGAAACATCGGAGGAAAGGCGTATGCCAGTTTGAACTTCCAAGGGTGGTGAAGGGAGTCCAACATGTCTGGATGATCCATGAAGTGCAGGGAAGCAAACCTTTAAACCTGTCTGTTGCCTCTTGTGGCAAACAGATCTATTTGAGGTATACCCCATGCTATTGTTATTATACTGAATACGTTTCTGTTTAAGGTCCATTCTCCCTGGCGTAGAATGTTTCGACTGAGGTAGTCTGCTTTGGTGTTTTCTACCCCTCTGATGTGTAGGGCTGTTAAGGATGCAAGATGAGACTGCCAATTGGAAGATGTCTGCTGCTATGGTCATCAGACTTCTTGATCGTGTACCACCTTGACGGTTTACATATGCCACTGTGGTGGAATTGTCCGACAGAACTCTTACATGTGCTCCTTGAATCTGTGGAAGAAAGTGATTTAAGGCATATTCTACCGCTCTTAATTCTTTCCAATTGGAAGAGCATGTTAATTCTGCCTGATTCCAGGTGTCTTGGACCAGACTATCCTCCATATGTGCACCCCACCCCATAGGGCTGGCGTCAGTGGTAATTATCTTAGAAGGATCTAGCATCCATGGTACACCCTTTGAAAGGTGTTCCATATCTAGCCACCAGGATAGGGATTTTATGACATCTCTGGAAAGAGTTAGCTTACTTTCCAGATGTCGTTTTTTCCCCTTGACTGACAATACTTCATACTGTAATTGGCGGGTATGAAATTGAGCCCACAGTACAGCTGGCATAAATGAGGATAATGATCCTAGTAAGGACATAGCCTTCCTTAGTGTCATGTGGGGGTTTTCCATTGCCTCTGACACCTTTGATTGTATAGTCACTTTTTTTGAATGCGGGAGGAAGCTTTTCTGACTTAAGGAGTCTAGCTGGATTCCTAGAAATATTTTAACGGTCTCTGGATTCAGCCTGGACTTTTCGAAGTTGACGATCCGACCCAAGTCCTGTAGGGATGAGATCGCATTAGATAACCGCATTTTACATTGAGTTATGGAATCTCCTATTACTAGAAAATCATCCATGGAGGGTATTATCAAAGTGTCCTGCTGGCGTAAATGAGCCATCACTTCTAATATCACCTTTGTGAAGATGCGGGGAGCCATAGAAAGCCCAAAGGGCATTGCTACATATTGAATGTGACGAACCTGTCCTGCCAGGATGACTGCTACCCTTAGGTACTGCTGGTGTTCGGCATGTATGGGAAGATTATAGTAGGCATCTTTTAGGTCTATCCCGGCCATGACACACCTAGGGAACAAAAGCTTGATAGCAGAACTAATGGATTTTATTTTAAAAGTATGGTTACGCAAAAAGGAATTTAATTTTCTTAGATTTATGATGGTTCTAAATGAACCATCTGGTTTATTGATCAAAAACAAAGGGGAATAGAACCCCTTCCCTTTTTGATCCTGGGGAACCTCTATCAAGACTTTTTTAGATAGAAGAGATAGGATTTCTGATTCTAGAGCTTCTTGTTGTTCCCGTCCTTTTGGCGATGTTACTATAAAGGAATCCCAAGGGATTCTTTAAACTAATTTTAATCCGTATTTAATAATGTCCAGAATCCAATGGCTAGATGTTAGTTGTTCCCATTTAGAAAAGAAAAATCTTAATCTGCCGCCTACTTCATAGCTAGCGGTACTTGCTACGCTTTATGTTATAGGATCCGCTAAACAGAGCACCTTTTTGTTTTGGATCCTTTGTCTCCCAGCGCTCCCTTTGCTCAAACGATTTGTTCCTGATAAAGGGGCATCTTGTGAAGGCACTCCTGTAAGATGGAAGATATTGGTTAGGGAAGCCTTTCTTTCGCTCTCCCGCTTTATTTAAGAGCTCATCCAGTGTTTTCCCAAAAAGGAACTCACCCTGGCAGGGGATCGCACAAAGTTTTGCTTTTGCGTCCCCTTTCCAGTTCTTCAACCAGAGTGCTCGCCGGGCTGTGTTCACTAGGCCGACTCATCTGGCTGCTAGGCGTAGCGAATCCACAGAGGCATCTGCCAGGAACGCTATTGCCTCTTTTATTAGAGGGATTTTCGGTAGGATTGACTCTCTCGAAGTTCTACCTCTAATTTGTTCCTCCAGCTGTTCCATCCACACAAGCAGCGACCTTGCCGTGCAGGTAGCAGAAATAGCTGGCCTGAATGCCCCCGTGTTAGCCTCCCATGATCTTTTAAGTAAGGCTTCCACTTTTCGGTCTAACGGGTCAGTTAGAATCCCCGAATCTTCAACTGGCAAGACCGATTGTAAGTTGAAGCTACTGCCGTATCAACTTTTGGCACCTTTGACCAAGAATTCAGCTCCTCATCACTGAAGGGATAGCGTCTCTTAGAGGATGATGGCAGGAATCCTCTTGTATTCTGCTTATCCCACTCCTTTTTAATTAGATCTTTAATCGTGGGTATGACGGGGAAGGATCTACGTTTTTTCTGTGCTAACCCCGCAAACATGATGTCTTGAGCTGACTTTCTTCCCTTCTCGTCTGGGCACCCCATCGTGCTTCTGACAGCTTTTACTAGGTTGTCTACACTGCTGTTCGGTAGACAAAGCCCACCTTCATTTTCGGATGAACTCGGCAGAGATTCAGATTCCTCTGAGGATCTATGTACCACCTCTGACTCTGAGCTTGCTGGAGATGGGGACCTGCTTGGTTGGCGGGTACTGGTGCTACTTGCATGCGCCAAACCCTGCATCTCTTCCCGTATTATCGCTCTAACATCAGACGGAGTCATTATATTCTCCTGTCGCAAGGTTAGCATGATGCATTCTGAGCATAACCTTTTCGTATAAGAATCCGGTAGAGGCTGTGCACATAGGGCACATTCCTTGTGCTTGGATTTGTGTGTCTTTTTCCTAGTCTAGAGGAAGGGGATACAGTAGGAACATATATCAGCATATAGGAAGAGGCTTTTTAAAAAAACTCACCCAGTGAAGCTGACAGGTAAAGGTTCTGGAGGCGGATTTTTTGATAAGAGATCTCTGTTTGGTAGTAGATTGCTCCTGAGGTCGACCACCATTCTTGGTGCTGCTCCTGGCGCTTGTCTCCTTGCTGGGAGAACGCTCTGTCACAGGCAAGTGCGCTTCGTCGGCCGGTGAAGCCATACTCACACACACCGGCCGACGCTAGCGCTGCACTTTTAAATCTGGAGCCAAATCTCCTGCCTCCCCGGACCAAACCCGGAAGTGCTCCAGCGACTTCTGGGTTAGACGCGCCGCTCCTCCTCACCATGTGGCGTCTGGACATTAAGCCAGCCGATGAGCACGCGTCCTCATGAAGCCGGGCGGACCAGCGGTGACCGGACCCGGACCATGGTGGCTGACCAGACAAGGGGGGAGGCTGCAAGCAGTGGCTCCCCCGCCGCTGCCTCTGGAACCGCAGCCCCTGCCGTTCCCACGGAGACCGACGCAGGCGGGTGCATGGCCCAGGAATCCTCTTGAACTGTAGGTACTTCGGATTCCTATAGGAACAGGAAACCTAAACTGAGGAGGAGAGGGGACCGCCTTTTTTTATTCTGTAGGTTTCCTGTTCCTATGGGCGGATCCCTCTCTCTCATGTGGGGTGCTGTTGTGGCGAAGGGTAAAAGATCGACAGTCATCTTATATTTCTTCCATTTTCTAATTGTGCAGACCTCTCCATTGTTTGTAGGTGAGAAAACTTGCAAAATTCACAATGTATAAACCACTTATTTTCCCTACTCTAGTTAGAGGGAGTCTGTCACCAGGTTTTTGAAAACCTAATCTGAGACTTAACTGATAAAACTGAACTGGAGTGCAAGCAAGTATGCATACAAAATATTAAAGAGCATGTTCACACTGGCTATTAAATGGACAAAATCTAAGAGTCACAATGAATACATACCCTACTGCAAGGAAATAAGTTAACACGATAGCGCATATACAGTGGGGAAAAAAAGTATTTAGTCAGCCACCAATTGTACAAGTTCTCTCACTTAAAAAGATGAGAGAGGCCTGTAATTGACGTCATAGGTAGACCTTAACTATGAAATTCAAAATGAGAAAACAAATCCAGAATATCACCTTGTCTGATTTGGCAAGATTTATTTTGCAAATTATGGTGGAAAATAAGTATTTGTTCATGAACAAAAGTTCATCTCAATATTTTGTTATATATCATTTGTTGGCAATGAAAGAGGTCAATCGTTTTCTGTAAGTCTTCACAAGGTTGGCACACACTGTTGGTGGTATGTTGGCCCATTCCTCCATGCAGATCTCCTCTAGAGCAGTGATGTTTTGGCCTGTCGCTAGTCAACATAGACTTTCAACTTCCTCCAAAGGTTTTCTATGGGGTTGAGATCTGGAGACTGGCTAAGCCACTCCAGGACCTTCATATGTTTTTTACGAAGCCACTCCTTTGTTGCCCTGGCGGTGTGCTTGGGATCATTATCATGCTGAAAGACCCATCCTCGTTTCATCTTCAATGCCCTTGCTGATGGAAGGAGGTTTGCACTCAAAATCTCACAATACATGGCATCATTCATTCTTTCTTGTACACGGATCAGTCGTCCTGGTCCCTTTGCAGAGAAGCAGCTCCAAATTATGATGTTGTCACCCCCATGATTCACATTAAGTATGGTGTTCTTTGGATGCAACTTGGCATTCTGTCTCCTCCAAACATGACGAGTTATGTTTCTAGCATACAGTTCTACTTTGGTTTCATCAAATCATATGACATTATCCCAATACTCCTCTGGATCATCCAAATGCTCTCTAGCAAACTTCAGACGGGCCCGGACATGTACTGGCTTAAAGGGAACCTGTCACCTGAATTTGGCGGGACCAGTTTTGGGTCATATGGGCAGAGTTTTCAGGTGTTTGATTCACCCTTTCCTTACCCGCTGGCTGCATGCTGGCCGCAATATTGGATTGAAGTTCATTCTCTGTCCTCCGTAGTACACGCCTGTGCAAGGTAATCTTGCTTTGCGCAGGCGACCAACGATCCCGAGGTCCCCGGTAACCAGGGTAAACATCGGGTAACTAAGCGCAGGGCCGCTTAGTTTGTGACTGTTGCAGTATGTCCCAGGTCGTAATGTGATAAGATAGGAAATATTAGTGCAGGTAAGGGTACGGAAACTAAAGGTACCGTCACACTAGACGATATCGCTAGCGATCCGTGACGTTGCAGCGTCCTCGCTAGCGATATCGTGTGACAGGCAGCAGCGATCAGGCCCCTGCTGTGCTGTCGCTGGTCGGGGAAGAAAGTCCAGAACTTTGTTTCGTCGCTGGACTCCCCGCAGACATCGCTGAATCGGCGTGTGTGACACCGATTCAGCGATGCCTTCGCTGGTAACCAGGGTAAACATCGGGTAACTAAGCGCAGGGCCGCGCTTAGTAACCCGATGTTTACCCTGGTTACCATCCTAAAAGTAAAAAAACAAACGCTACATACTTACCTACCGCTGTCTGTCCCCGGCGCTCTGCTTCTCTGGTCTGGCTGTGAGCGCCGGGCAGCCGGAAAGCAGAGCGGTGACGTCACCGCTCTGCTTTCCGGCCGCTGTGCTCACAGCCAGACCAGAGAAGCAGAGCGCCGAGGACAGACAGCGGTAGGTAAGTATGTAGCGTTTGTTTTTTTACTTTTAGGATGGTAACCAGGGTAAACATCGGGTTACTAAGCGCGGCCCTGCGCTTAGTTACCCGATGTTTACCCTGTTTACCAGCGAAGGCATCGCTGAATCGGTGTCACACACGCCGATTCAGCGATGTCTGCGGGGAGTCCAGCGACGAAACAAAGTTCTGGACTTTCTTCCCCGACCAGCGACAGCACAGCAGGGGCCTGATCGCTGCTGCCTGTCACACGATATCGCTAGCGAGGACGCTGCAACGTCACGGATCGCTAGCGATATCGTCTAGTGTGACGGTACCTTTAGTTTCCGTACCCTTACCTGCACTAATATTTCCTATCTTATCACATTACGACCTGGGACATACTGCAACAGTCACAAACTTTTCCAAATATGTAGGCTTTTCTTTCGCTGGGTGTAAGTTGTATGTGACACATTTGCTATAGACCTCAATGCACACACACATGACATGCGACTTGTTGCAGATTATCTAACGCAAGTCGCCATAAAGTCACAGCCTAAAAGTTAAATACACAAGAATAAATGGACGCTTGCACCAATTGATGCGGAGAAACACACTGCCCAGAGTCTGGTCATACTTAGTAATTAATACACTGCAGCCCCACCATGTGAGATGCATGCATGATACCAAGTGATTAATTAGAAGCAAAAAGAATCAATTACAGAAATTACTAGCAATGCAAAGCAGATCAAAATAAGAAATAATATCAGGGCAGTAAGAATCTGCAGCCAGGAAATACTGCTACACAGAGGCAGCAGATGGAGATGTGAAACAGATTGCATCTGGTAGAACACATGACTTCATTTCTGAGAAAAACACATTGAGCTGCACACTTACCGCATCCTTCTCAATGATTCGGTTCAGCATGACGATCGCTTTGCTTTTCTGCTGCCAGACCATTAACCAGAAATGACAGCAGGTATTGGGAAGAGGGCCCTATGAAAGGAAAAGAACAAAACACGTATAAAGCAGGCAGACGGTTTCCTATTTATACAGGGTCATCCGATTCTACAGCTCTTTATAGGGGAAGTAGGCAAACAAAAGAAGGTTTACCATCAATGACACTAAAGCGGAGAGGACTACAGAAGCCTTCTCCTCGGGGACCAGAGGAATGGAGGTAATTATGAAGGTTATTACTGGACCACATTTATTAGATGTGAAAAGCTTCCTAATATTAGACGCTTTCACTGCAAGTCTGAAATTGTGATTATCAGAACCTAAAGAGATGGCCCAAAAAAAAAAAAAGAGCAATGCAAGAATACGGGTGCAGCATGGGAGAAGTCCTGGACACCAGTGTCAGAGGCTTTGAAGAGGGAGGAAGACGGCCATAGTAGACACTTTGATGGACAGTATGGGCCACTAGAATGTCGAGCGTGCCATATTAAACATCCATGTAACACAGATTAGTATTAAAGCCTTGAGAATGGACCCTCAAAATGAGAGGGCAGATACTGAAGACTTACCATAATAAAAGACAAAATGGAGGAACAGCAGATACTGAAGACTATTAATAAAAGACTGAAATGGAGAAACAGCAGCTACATCTGACAGACTCCAACAGTGTTTATTACAGGAATAAATAAAATAAGATATAATATAACTTGATAACTGGGTATACAGATGGTGCTGGAAACCCCCCTCCTCCCCAGTTGGGTTACCAGCTGAACTGGTATATCGAAAGCAGAAGTGAATTCAGCACTGAACTTTGAGGAACCCTGACAGAGCAGCAGTAGGCAAAAAAGCAGAAGAACCACATGCAATATTTAGAAGGCCCCGAGACAACAACAAAAAAAAAAAAGCAATTAAAAAGGTTTGTTAAAGGAATTATAACACGGACAAACCCTTTGATACGAGATGTATGGGCCCAACTGCAGATACCACAACAAAAGCGAGCCGCCTCTTACCCTCCACTACGATCCCACTAAGACATATTGGTCGTCCCCCACTGGTCTATGTGACAGCTGTCAGTGATGACGTGCCACATCAATGGCATTGGTGGCAGAATTTATAGCACGTGACCATGGAGATCACTTTTGGCTCGCAGCAGCAGTACCAGTACAGCAGGTCATTGCTGATAGCGGGCAATCAAAGACCCACAGAGACCTGCGGGAGAGTCCGCGCCAGAGCTCAACAGGCAAGTACTGATTTATCACATCCAAAGACGGCAGCACGTATTCGGCTTTGTGCTCCTCAGTTCTACTGATCTCATGTTTTCCTATAGTTACCTGTGTTAGAATATAATTTCTCTGGGCTTCCTCCACAACTACAAGACTGGCATTGATATAATCATTTTCAACGTTTTGTAGCTTGACACGACTATGATCATCTGCAAGACAAAAAAAAAATGGAGGCAATTTATCACGTTTTTATTAAATTACACGGTGTGCAGAATTATTAGGCAAGTGAATATTCTAACCATAATTTTTTATTCAGATTTTCCAGCTCCATGCTGTATAAACTTGAATGCCTATTGCATGAAGCCGATCAGGTGATGTGTATTTGTGTAATGAGGGAGGGTATGGCCCAAGGATACAACACCCTTTATCAAGGTGTGCAGAATTATTAGGCAGCTTGCTTTCCTCAGGCAAAATGGGCTAAAAAGACATTTAATTGACTCTGAAAAAGTTAAATTGTTATAGGTTTCCCAGAGGGATTCAGCACTCTGTCAAACGTTTGAGAAACTCAAAAATTTTATGCAAAAATTTTATGCAAATCAAATGTGAAGTGACAAGCAAGCCATTGTCCTCCAGTGCTGTCATATTCCAGAACTGCAACCTCTTTGGAGTGCCAAGAAGCACAAGGTGTTCAGTGCTCAGAGACATGGCCGAGGCATGGCAGACTGAAACCAGACCACCACTTAGGACACAAGTTGAAAAATCTGTCCTCAGGTATTTCTTGGCCAAGTCTTGATGTGTCAAGATTTTATGGACTGTTCAGATGAGAATGACTCTTGACAGGCCAGTGTGATGGGCCCATGGCTGGGTCAGCAACAGACCTCAACTTCAACTCAGCCCCCAACAAGGTGCAGGTGGGGTACCGCTATGGCTGGTATTATTAAAGATGAGCTAGTTGGACCTTTTTGGGTTGAAATTGGACTCAAAAAATCAACTACCAAACCTACTGCCAGCTCGTAAAAGACACTTTTTTGTACCACTGCTTGAAGAGTCTACACCTTTCAAAAAAAAAAAAAAAAACATTATTTCTATGCAAAACAATGCTCCATCGCATGCATCACAGTCATCCACTGCTTGGCTGCCAGTAAAGGCCTTAAAGATGAAAGAATTATGACACGACGCCTTCCTCACTTGGCCAATACCCTATTGAGAACTTGTAGGCCTTTCTTAAAAAGAAATTTACATTGAAGGAAAACTGATGTCCAACAGATGAAGAAACTGACAGACTCCATGGCTTATGAATTATATATATTGCAATAACTAAAAAATACATCAAATTGGTAAAATTAAAAGCGTTACACAGTGCATACATAAGAATTGCCATCAATCACACATGTTTATCTAAGGACATTGTTGAACCATAAACAATCCCCCCTGTCCCAGTTTTGGTGCGCAACTAACAAAAAAATATTTTTAGCCAAGTTAAAAAAAACAAAACAAACATTGTTTGCCAACTCCTGGAGGTGAAGATATTCTTTCAAGTGGAACAAAACCTCACTTTAATATTTCACCTTTTGGATTGAGAGACAGCACTATAGCTGATCATTAAAAAACTAATCATCAAAAGTACAACTTGCCTGATAACTGTGCATACAGCGTACATAAAAAAGAAATGCACTAAAAGGTCTTGCATACTGTGATCTAAATAACCTTGTCATAGAAAGTCATACAACGGCAACTATCCCATATGTCTCACACCAAAAGTAGGGAATTTAGCATTTTGCCAGACTGATGCAATGAAATAAATAAAGTCACTTTCTTCAGCCCAGAATAATATAGGAAAAAGTAGGATTTGTTACTCAAGTATTTCCAAAACCTATTCCTCTAAATGCAGCATGATAATACACAGCTTGTATGAAACTGTGTCAGCAATGCTGGATTGAAGCCTATCAGTTTAGGTTTAGACCACTCAACCCTGTGCCTACAAAACATTGTCTATACTTAAGTATAAAGAAATGATTCATCCTTCTGTTAGCTACATTAATCACCAAAAATACCATTATTGCATATAGAATACAGCATCATCATCACCATCCCATGTCATCCCATCCCACTATCAGAGAACAATCCACTAATTGGTTTCAAGATCCAAAGTGCTAAACAATATTTTCTTCCAGGGCTGTGCAGTCAGTAAGCCAGACCTCAGACTCATCAATTTCCCCAACTCCACAGCGCTCCCTCATTACTGAGCATGTACATAAAGTGCAGCACAGATTCCTCTCCACTATAACTCCACAGCCCTGCGTCTCTACTGAGCATTAACAAAGTGCAGCACAGATTCCTCTCCACTAAAAGCCGAGATCCTGATAACAGGAACAGAACAGACATTTCACAACTTTCCAAAATTCTTATGAAAGTATTTACAGCACATCCTGTATTGTACTACTGTACCCAATGTATTACCATATTTTTCAGACTATTACACGCACATTTTTCTTCCAAAAATTTGCAGGAAAATGAGAGGTGTGTCAAAGTATGGATGCACCTGCTGTGATTGTGGATGGGGGAGGTTGGAGAGCGGCAGCAGAAGAGAAGCAGATCACAGGAGGCAGGAGCTGGCTGCTGCGACTAACCCCTGTACCCGCTGTTACAGAGAAATGAATATGCACTGCTCCCAACGCCTAAAATCTGTCCCATCTCTATGCACTGAAGCCAGCACCGAAAGGTGGGAGCAGTGAATATTAATTTCTCATTAGCCGCAGGCACCAACTTCCTGCAGCAGTTGGGCGTTCACGTGTGCCCGCTATTCAAGAGAATGAATATTTACTGCTCTCCACACCCATGGGTGTAGGGAGCAGTGAATATTCATTCTCTTTAGTAGAGGGTACACACGATCGTCGAGCCACAGCAGGAAGCCAGCGGCTTCGGCTAACAGTGTGCATGCGGCTAACGAGAACTTAATATTCACTGCTCCCCACACCCATAGTCCCGTGGGGAGCAGTGAGTATTCCGACAGCTGTCATTGGCTTGTAAGCAGCGCATGACGTCACCGCCATGGACTGCTTAGAAGCATAAATCAGCTGATGGCATCAGAACAGGAGGCTGCGAGGGAGTGCTGGGAAGGTAAGTAGAGTGGTGATGAGGGGGCCATGTAGACCAGGGCGTGGATGAAGGGGCCATATATGCCTTGATTATGGATAGGGATAGAGATAGAGATATTAGTACAGAATAGACCAGTTTTTGCTTCAATTTCTTTCTATTTTCCTCATCTAAAACCGAAGTGCGTCAGGTGCATCTTATAATCTGAAAAATATGGTATATTTTTGGAATCGGTCCATTTTATACAGTCTCCAACTACACAACGCTGGTGGATAGTTCTTCAAATAGTTTAGGACAATCTTTCTACTGAGTTCCTTCAAAAACTGTGTGCAAGTGTATCTAGAAGAATTGATGTTCTTTTGAAAACAAATAGTAGTCACACCAAATATTGGTTTTATCAAGATTTCTCTTTCGCTCACTTATTCTTTAATGCATTCTTACATTACAGTATTTTATATCAACATCTGCCTAAAACATTTGCAAAGTAGAGCAAGTAAAAAAAAATTGTTTAAAAGAATGTGATAAAAATATTTAAAAAGTAAAAAATAAAACAGGAGATGGAGCAGTTTGATACTATATAATGGACAAGACTCGACATGCTGGATAAATGTTGATCTGGGAGTCAAACTGAACTGAATAAAACAGACAAGACTCAACAAGTACATGAAATGATACATCATTAAGATCACTTACCAGTAAGAAATCAGCCCCATGAAAAATGACCTTTACTAGGCAACTGGTCTTTTATATACAAAAAAGTAAAACTTCCACTGACCGTAATTTCACAAAAGGCAGCCAAAAGAAAAACTGTCACTGTGCTGCATAGTATTGTGGTAAGGTTCCATGGTTTCTGCGTGACTTGATTTGGCTAGGCCTTTTATCGACTTAAGAACAAACACAGATTCATTTCTTACTGGAATATCCAAGAGACACTTATGATTCATTCATCAGCTGTTTTCCGAGGGTTTACAGTAAGCGCTGTATAAGCAGTTACATGATAAATAAAATTGACTCGCTAAACAAATAACTCAAGGATGGAACTTAAAGCATTTCCTATACTAGTAATTTCCATATATTTAGGCATTTGTGCACACTAGCACTTTTCTCCTAGGCTACCAACAGACCTCAATTACAAAAAGGAGAAGGATAATAGGAGCTAGAACGGCCCTGCTTTCATTAAATGAATGATGCAGTAAACACTGCTCGCCCATGGCAGAGATATCTCAAAATTACTGTATTGTGTCTTTGTATGCAAAAATCAAAGAATGAGCACCATATTTACATTTAAGATTAAACGGATGTGGACACATACAAAATTAGTCATTATGGCCAAATATTTCATAACAAAGACAGGATATGATGCAGTCCGTTAAATTTCCAAATTACAGGTAAATTGCATCCTTGACCCCGAATATGTAGCTGTACAGTGAGTTTGGTGCACTTTCTTTGGGCCACATCCATCTTTCCGGAACCCTCTACAATACTATTACTGAGGAGGGAAAAGAAAAAACCCGAAACGTACGTCGGGGACTGAGCCTCCTTGTTGCACACCAAGTGAGATGCAGGGTAATTTATAACTTACAACCCTTCTGCTGCCTGTCCCTTTCTTTTCTTTATACCTGATCTGTATGGACATTAGAATTTGGAGCCCTGTTACACCGTGGCTACGGTGCAGGTATATGTGTCAGAGTTTGGACGTCCCCGGATGTACATATAACAGATTGAAAGTGTGGGAGAAATCTAAACACCGACCTCTCCTTTTTGCCTGACCTCTGACCAAGATAAAATGGGACTCCTTTATGCCTATTAGGCTTTCATTCTGACGCATTAGTTCAGGTTATCATAATAGGATATTGACAATCTATATCCCTGCCAGCTATGTGTGTTTGTGTACTGATGACCTAAGTGTTTGATTGGTCACCAATATGGCTCCAACACCTTGACCTATAGGCTGATAGCTCTGACCAGAAACAAGCAATGTACAAGGCAGCATATACCATAGTTCCAGACATTGTCCAATGGCCGCTGTGAGAACTGCACCATATCTCCCATTCACTCCCGCTCTGCTCACAGTGAATGATGGATTACTCTGCCCCCAGAGCCAGATATCAAGCACAGAAGGTTACAAGCATTATATTACATGTGTGAAGTTTATTGGGCACACATGGTCGTCTCATAATGAGCCGATTCACAAGACAATTGAAATAGAGACCTACAGATGTCCACAGACCGGACCGCAGCAGTATAGAGACCTGAAAAACAGGGCAGATTGTAAATGAGATGTGTTACAGAAATACGGCATTTTATTTTCCCCTTCATCAGACATTAAAGGAAACCTGTCACCAGTCTGTGGCTTTGAACAAATGTCACCACCTTCATCTGCTCTGGTGCTGCATTCCTCAGACATGTCCATCATCTACAGCCTGCAGTGATCCTCAACCTACTGAACAGCCGCACAGCCAGCTCTTCCCTCTCCTAGTGTATCCTCACCCACCCCCTGCAGACTGTGAGCCCTCGCGGGCAGGGTCCTCCCTCCTTATGTACTCGTGGGCCTTGTTATCTGCTCATGTTTAATGTATTTGTCTATATTTGCCCCGTATTCACATGTAAAGCGCCATGGAATAAATGGCGCTATAAAAATGTATAATAATAATAAAAAAAAAAAATAATAATCATCTCCTGACTCCCACTATTAACCCCCAAAAATATAATTGTAGTTGCTCCCATGCTTAATATAAAAGTGGATGGTACGGCCTGACAGGTGGGCTTGCTGTGCCGTCTGTTCCTCCTCTCTGCTCCTAATCGCCGTCCTCTGGCTTTGATGGATGTGGATATCACATCCTGTGTCATCCATATAGAAAACAAGATGTTGCACCCGTGCAGCAGCATCGCCGGCCCACACAGGCACACTTTGCTCTACCACACTGCGAACACCGCATAAATCATTACTGCGCAAATAAAGTCATTCCGACTGCAGGATACGTTGGAGCAAAATGACCGTCCTCATTTACATACAGTGAGGGAGCAATTAAAATTGTATTTTGGATGTGTACAGGGGAGTCAGGAGATGACAGACACGTTTGTGGAATGCAGCACAAAAGCAGATAAAGGTGGCGGCATTTGTTCAGAGATTTAAGAACTGGTGACAGGTTCCCTTTACCAGAGCCTTGATCAGTTTCTGTACATCATTTTAAAAGAGAAAATATTCTTTGAAGTGAGTGTCAGCACACAAGCGATCAGTCCTCCTACGGCTGGCCAAGCTGTTGTGTGCACCTACCCACCCACTTCATTTCTAACTCGGGTCCCATGTGGCTCTTTACAAAGGGGCTGTCCCTGTTCAGAAAACTTGTGGCCGTTATACATCAGCGTCAGCTCTCCATCGCTGCCAGTCTATGTTTGCCTGTTCACGACTGACAATTTTGCAAAAGCAACGACAACCACTTGCAAATCTCATGCATGCGCTGAGTGAGGTTCTGCCTCCTGGGAAGGCGCAGGTTGCGAGGAGGATGGGAAGCATACAGACGGCTTCACTGCACCTTACAAGCGTGGCAGAACACCGTGCACGGGTGTGATATGCAAGGAGCCGATGGTTGACTTGCTGTTGCAAATATGTCAATCGCGCACAGAAGGGCATGCTTCCAAGATGCAGGACTAGCCTGGGGAAATCACATTAGGACATTTGCATAATACGAATGCTGAATAAAATATGATTTTAAAAGTATATAGATATCAGAAAGACGAGAAGGGGGCTAGACGAGAAGGGGGCTGATAAAAATGCTAAAAAATAGCGTGGAGTACTGGTGGCGGTTTAGGACCACAACAGGTTCAATTTAACGCTGTTCATTTCAAAATAAGAACTTTTTTAATTACCAGAACAAGTAATGAAGAAGCTTACATTTTGTAGACAGGGAATTCAAGGACATATAATATCTAATGCACAAACCCTACAATGGCTGTCTTTGCAGGATAATTTGGGGTTCCTATAACAGCTTCCCCATGTCCCACAAACCAGTCCATATCCCACTCTAACGTTTCTGACAAGCCCCTTACTTTGGTTTTCTGTGTCATTAATTTCACAGAATCGATTTGACCAAGAATATGTAAATCAGCGGCTGACTAGTTGAGGATGCGTTTTCTTTCTCTAAACTAATCGCCCAACTAATTATGTAATCACTCCCGTGGGCATGAATAACATGATCTGCAAGAGCTGAGTCACCGACGCCTCTTTACAAACCTCTGCCTTCCTGACAATGCACACAGAGGCGGGGGGCTTCATCAGGACCCTGCGGACGCCCAGGAATGCAGAGCTTTACAAAAAGCTGATGGTGACACTGCTCTAGAAAATCATGCTACCCTCGCGTGAGGTCATAATTAAGGGGCGATTGATCCGGGGGAAGAAAACATCCCTCAGACTAGTCGCACACTGCATCAGAGCAAGTAGCCATAGTTTTGAATACTTTTTATTTTTTTTTGCAGAACAAACAAAAACAGCAATGATGACACCATGCAGTGTAGACACTGCAATGCAAAATGTGTGTCTTGTTGTAAATTAATTTTTAGATGAAGCCACTTTGTTGAGAAAGCTGGGATTTTGCCATTTAAAAAAACAAATAAAAACAAAACACCTCTTAGAAACAAGTATTCATGTATTTTTGCAATGTTTATTTGCTCCAATGAGCTTTCAATAGATAATTTGATTTCATAGATAATATATTGCAATACCAGCAGGATCCAATAGGCCGGCCTTTCAACATGACAAAGCTAAGAGTCATTGAAAGTCCTCTGTAAGCCATAGCAACCCATCAACATCAATAAAGCTAATCTGTCACCACATTTGACCTATATAAACTATTAGGCTATGTGCACACGTTGCAGATTATTTGATGTTTTTTAGCGTTTTTGCGCTATAAAAACGATATAAAACCGCAAATAATCTGCATATATTACGCATCCCATCATTTATAATGGATTCCGCAATTTCTGTGCACATGATGTGCGTTTTTCCGCATGAAAAACGCATTGCGGAAAAATAATGAACCTGTTCATTAATTTTGCATTTTTTTTTTCGCGGATTTCCCACTGTCTAATGCATTGGGAAATGTCCGGGAAAAAACGTGCAAAAAACGAGCAAAAAACGCGCAAAAAAACGCATGCGGATTTCATGCAGAAATCTGGCAGAAATGTCCGGATTTCCACAGGAATTTTCTGCATGAATTCCTGAACGTGTGCACATAGCCTTAGTATGGGCATACAGGTTATAGACTGCTAAGAACAGTCCTCCCTGTGTCCCATATCAGATGCCTTGTTGTGAAGAAATCTTATATCACTTTATATAAATTACCTCTTCCAGGTTATAGGGAGGACGCTGCCCGGAAGATAACTGCCTGCAGAGAATATTTTACATGAATGGGAGTTACCAGTGTGATGTGTGATGGCCGCTTTCTGCTCTCCTTATCTCACTGCAGAGCTGTGTGTGATTATACCTGACACATCTACAGGTTCCTCTCAGCTTCAGCTTCCATCTCACAGGCAGACAGTTGTAATATGGTTACAATACAGCAGAGCTCAGAGAGAAGAAAACAATGTGTTTGCAAGAAAGCAAATGTCAGTTCTCCTGTTCTGTTACTTGTCTCACACTGGTAACTCCCACCTTCATATAAAATAATCTCTGGGGGCAGAGTTATCATCCAGGCAGCGTCCTCCCCATTGCCTGGAAGTGGTCATTTACATAAAGTGATAAAAGAAGATTTCTCAGCAACAACAAATCTGATATCAGACACACATGGAGGACTGTTCAGTAGGGTTGAGCGAAACGGGTCGAACATTTTCAAAAGTCGCCGACTTTTGGCTAAGTCGGGGTTTCATGAAACCCGATCCGACCCCTGTGCGGGGTCGGCCATGCGGTACGCGACTTTCGCGCCAAAGTCGCGTTTCAATGACGCGAAAAGCGCCATTTCTCAGCCAATGAAGGTAAACGCAGAGTGTGGGCAGCGTGATGACATAGGTCCTGGTCCCCACCATCTTAGAGAAGGGCATTGCAGTGATTGGCTTGCTGCCTGCGACGTCACAGGGGCTATAAAGAGGCGTTCCCGCCGACCGCCATCTTACTGCTGCTGATCTGAGCTTAGGGAGAGGTTGCTGCCGCTTTGTCAGAAGCAGGGATAGCGTTAGGCAGGGTCCATTAACCACAAAACCGCTTGTGCTGCAGCGATTTGCACTGTCCAACACCACCCTCGGTGTGCAGGGACAGTGGAAGTTTTTTTTTTTTTTTTCCCCTCAGCGCTGTAGCTCATTGGGCTGCCCTAGAAGGCTCCCTGATAGCTGCATTGCTGTGTGTACGCCGCTGTGCAAACCAACTGCTTTTTTCAAAGCACAAATCCTCTTGTTCCTTCCTTTCTGCACAGCTATCTTTTTTGTTTGTCCACACTTTTTATTTCATTTGTGCATCAGTCCACTCCTTATTGCTGCCTGCCATACCTGGCTGAGATTACTGCAGGCAGGGAGATAGTAGCTGCCTGCCATACCTGGCTGAGATTACTGCAGGCAGGGAGATAGTAATTGTAGGACATTCCCTGTGTTTTTTTTTTTTTTTTTTTTGGTGGGAGATTAAGATTGGCAATTTGGCATTTCTGCTAGAGTGCCATCCCTGTGTGTGCCATCTCTCTCACATAGTGGGCCATAGAAAGCCTTTTCATTTTTCTGTATTTTTTTTTGTGGGGTGTATAAATTCTCCCTGATAAAAATACAGTGGGAGATTAATATTGGCCTTTCTGCTTGTGTGCCAGTCTTGACTCCTGGGTGTGCCATCTCTCTCTCTCTCTCTCTCTCCAATTGTGGTCCATAGAAAGCCTATATTTTTTTTCCTTGATTTGGGTTCCAAAATCTACCAGAGAAAATAACTCCATCAATCATTGGTAGAAAAATATTGGCCTCTGGGCTTGTGTGCCACTCCTGATTCCTGTGTGCGTCATCTCTCACTCAGTGGCCCATAGAAAGCATATAGTTTGTTACATTTGTTTTCTAAATTCTCCCTGCAAAAATCAATGTTTTTTTTTTGGGGGGGTTTCTAAAGTGTTCCTGAAAAAAATAAAAATAAAAAAAAAATAATAGTGTGACATTAATATTAACATTTGTGCTTCAGTGACAGTCCTGCGTGTGGGGCATCTCTCTAATTTGCAGCCACCAAAAAAAGAGTGTGTAACATTGGGCCTGATTTTCGCTGTGGTCTCACCAACCTGTAAAGGGGTAGCTAAATCATACTGAAGTTATAGCTCACCGTGTAAGTTGTGTGACTGCAACAAATAACGTTAGTTTGGTTACGTTTTTAAAACAATGAGGAAGTCTAGTGGAAGAGGTCGTGGCCGGGGGCGTTCATTGTCAGCTGGTAATGAGGGTAGTGGTAGTGGTGGAGCATCAGGTGGTCGTGGGGAAAAAAATATTGCACCTAAGTCTGGAGCTGTGGAGCCAGGTTCGTCGTCCGGCTACACAAGGCCTCGAACGCTCCCTTTTCTGGGATTAGGAAAACCGCTTTTAAAGCCGGAGCAGCAAGAGCAAGTTTTGGCTTATCTTGCTGACTCAGCCTCTAGCTCTTTTGCCTCCTCTCGTGAAACTGGTAAAAGTAAAAGCAGCGCGTCGTTAGTGGATGTTCACGGTCAGGGACAAGTCACTTCCTTGTCCTCTTCAGCAAAAACAACAACAGAGAAGAATGCAGCAGGCGACACAACGGGTTACTCCATGGAGCTCTTTACACATACCGTCCCTGGCTTAGAAAGTGAAGCAGTTAACAGTCCATGCCCATTACAAATTGAATCTGACATGGAGTGCACTGACGCACAGCCACAGCCAGACTACTATGCTGGTCCTTTGACTCAGACCACAACATTGCCCTCGCAGGGTGCTGATCAAGAATCAGACCCTGATGAGACTATGTTGCCCCATCACGAACGCTATACCACCGAACGACACGGTGACACAGACGAAGTTGCGCAGGAGGTACAAGAAGAGTTATTAGATGACCCAGTTCTTGACCCCGATTGGCAGCCATTGGGGGAACAGGGTGCAGGCGGCAGCAGTTCTGAAGCAGAGGAGGAGGAGGGGCCGCAGCAGGCATCAACATCGCCACAGGTTCCATCTGCCGGGCCCGTATCTTGCCCAAAACGCGTGGCAAAGCCAAAACCTGGTGGAGGACAGCGTGGCCATCCGGTTAAAGCTCAGTCTGCAATGCCTGAAAAGGTATCCGATGCTAGAAAGAGTGCAGTCTGGCATTTTTTTAAACAACATCCAATTGATCAGCGCAAAGTCATCTGTCAAAAATGTTCTACTTCCTTAAGCAGAGGTCAGAATCTGAAAAGTCTCAATACTAGTTGCATGCATAGACATTTAACCACCATGCATTTGAAAGCTTGGACTAACTACCAAACGTCCCTTAAGGTTGTTGCACCCTCGGCCAATGAAGCTAGTCATCAACGCAACATCCCTTCCGGCAGTGTAGGACCACCATTTAGCGCACCACCTGCTGTATCTGTGCAGGTATCTTTGCCAGGCCAAAGCAGTCAGGGTCAGGGAATCACCAGTTTCGTAGTAGGAAACACTGCATCTAGGGCACCGGCGGCAACAATACCATCTCCCACCGTCTCTCAGTCTGCCATGTCCACCGGCACCCCCGCTAGTTCCACGATCTCCATCTCTCCAGTCCAGCTCACCCTACATGAGACTATGGTTAGAAAAAGGAAGTACTTAGCCTCGCATCCGCGTACACAGGGTTTGAACGCCCACATAGCTAGACTAATCTCGTTAGAGATGATGCCCTACCGGTTAGTTGAAAGCGAAGCTTTCAAAGACCTGATGGACTACGCTGTACCACGCTACGAGCTACCCAGTCGACACTTTTTTTCCAGAAAAGCCATCCCAGCCCTCCACCAGCATGTTAAAGAGCGCATCGTCCATGCACTCAGGCAATCTGTGAGCACAAAGGTGCACCTGACAACAGATGCATGGACCAGTAGGCATGGCCAGGGACGTTACGTGTCCATCACGGCACACTGGGTAAATGTGGTGGATTCAGGGTCCACAGGGGACAGCAAGTTTGGGACAGTTCTGCCTAGCCCACGGTCTAGTAAACAGTTGTCTGTAGCCGTTCGCACCCCCTCCTCCTCCTCCTCCTCCTCGTCCTCCTGCAGAAGCAAGAGCTCGTCCACAGACCGCAGTCGCACAAACACTCCATCCGCACCTGCCACTGTTGCACACCAGGTCTCCCATTATGGGGCAGCTACTGGCATACGTCAGCAGGCTGTATTGGCTATGAAGTGTTTGGGCGACAATAGACACACCGCGGAAGTTCTGTCCGAGTTCTTGCAGCAAGAAACGCAGTCGTGGCTGGGCACTGTAGATCTTGAGGCAGGCAAGGTAGTGAGTGATAACGGAAGGAATTTCATGGCTGCCATCTCCCTTTCCCAACTGAAACACATTCCTTGCCTGGCTCACACCTTAAACCTGGTGGTGCAGTGCTTCCTGAAAAGTTATCCGGGGTTATCCGACCTGCTCCTCAAAGTGCGTGGACTTTGCGCACATATCCGCCGTTCGCCTGTACACTCCAGCCGTATGCAGACCTATCAGCGTTCTTTGAACCTTCCCCAGCATCGCCTAATCATAGACGTTGCAACAAGGTGGAACTCAACACTGCACATGCTTCAGAGACTGTGCGAACAGAGGCGGGCTGTTATGTTTTTGTGGGAGGATACACATACACGGGCAGGCAGTAGGATGGCAGACATGGAGTTGTCAGGTGTGCAGTGGTCGAAGATTCAAGACATGTGTCAAGTCCTTCAGTGTTTTGAGGAATGCACACGGCTGGTTAGTGCAGACAACGCCATAATAAGCATGAGCATCCCCCTAATGCGTCTGCTGATGCAAAGTTTGACGCACATAAAGGATCAGGCGTCTGCACCAGAGGAAGAGGAAAGCCTTGATGACAGTCAGCGATTGTCTGGTCAGGGCAGTGTACATGACGAGGTACCGGGCGAAGAGGAGGTGGAGGATGAGGAGGATGATGGGGATGAGTATATTTTTAATGAGGAAGCTTTCCCGGGGGCACGGGAAATTGGTGGCGTGGCAAGGCCGGGTTCTGGTTTTTTGAGGGACACAAGTGACGTAGATTTGCCTGCAACTGCCCCTCAACCAAGCACAACCGCAGATTTGACAACGGGAACTTTGGCCCACATGGCGGATTATGCCTTGCGTATCCTCAAAAGGGACACACGCATTACAAAAATGATGAACGATGACGATTACTGGTTGGCCTGCCTCCTTGATCCTCGCTATAAAGGCAAATTGCAAAATATTATGCCACATGAGAACTTGGAACTAATATTAGCAACAAAACAATCAACTCTTGTTGACCGTTTGCTTCTGGCATTCCCTGCACACAGCGCCCGTGATCGTTCTCACACGAGCTCCAGGGGCCAGCAGACCAGAGGTGTTAGAGGGGCAGAAATCAGAAGTGGCGTTGGCCAGAGGGGTTTTCTGACCAGGTTGTGGAGTGATTTTTCTATGACCGCAGACAGGACAGGTACTGCAGCATCAATTCAAAGTGACAGGAGACAACATTTGTCCAGTATGGTTACAAACTATTTTTCATCCCTTATCGACGTTCTCCCTCAACCGTCATTCCCATTTGATTACTGGGCATCCAAATTAGACACCTGGCCAGAATTGGCAGAATATGCATTGCAGGAGCTTGCTTGCCCGGCAGCTAGTGTCCTATCAGAAAGAGTATTCAGTGCTGCAGGTTCAATACTAACAGAAAAAAGGACTCGTCTGGCTACCCAAAATGTAGATGATCTAACCTTCATTAAAATGAACCACAACTGGATTTCAAAATCTTTTGCCCCACCCTGCCCGGCTGACACCTAGCTTTCCTATGAAAAGGTCTTGCCTGTGGACTATTCTGAATGACTTTTCCAATCTCGTAATTTTCTTCACCTGATTGTCCAGCATACGACATGTTTCCACCTCACGAAATGGCCAAACTCCCCACACGGGGCCGTGCTATCGCCACTTTGCGCTTGGACCCTTGAGAGTGCTGTTTGTCTGAAGAGGTGGGTGTGGCCGCTTTTGGTCGACGGCACTGCCACTGGGTCCCTCATAGTACAATAAAGTGTCTCTGGCGGTGGTGGTGCGCACCCAACGTCAGACACACCGTTGTAATATGAAGGGCCCTGTGCCTGTACCGCCGGCCACAAGCCAGTTCCCCCCCCAGCTCAAACAGTGCTCTACCACTAGCAAAATTATCTCTCACAGCTTCACCAATGTGTAGTCTAGGCGCTGACATCCTTCAATGCCTGGCACTGACAATACCATTGTTTTGACATTTTTGTTATGTTAGGCCTTCGAAGCCTGTCTGCGGTCCCTTCTTTCTACAACTACTACACTGACCAGGCCACTGCTGGCCGTGTTACCCTGGAACCAATTTAAAAGTGCCTATAGTCAGCCCAATTTTGTTATGTTAGGCCTTCGAAGACTGTCTGCCGTCACTCCTTCCACTAGACTTCCACTGACCATACACTGCTGCCCATGTACCCCTGGAACCAATTTAAAGTGCCTACAGCCAGCCCAATTTTGTTATGTTAGGCCTTGGAAGCCTGTCTGCGGTCACTCCTTCCACTAGACTTCCACTGACCAGACCACTGCTGCCCATGTACCCCTGGAACCAATTTAAAAGTGCCTACAGCCAGCCCAAGTTTGTTATGTTAGGCCTTCGAAGCCTGTCTGCGGTCACTCCTTCCACTAGACTTCCACTGACCAGACCACTGCTGCCCGTGTACCCCTGGAACCAATTTAAAAGTGCCTACAGCCAGCCCAAGTTTGTTATGTTAGGCCTTGGAAGCCTGTCTGCGGTCACTCCTTCCACTAGACTTCCACTGACCAGACCACTGCTGCCCGTGTACCCCTGGAACCAATTTAAAAGTGCCTACAGCCAGCCCAAGTTTGTTATGTTAGGCCTTGGAAGCCTGTCTGCGGTCACTCCTTCCACTAGACTTCCACTGACCATACACTGCTGCCCATGTACCCCTGGAACCAATTTAAAAGTGCCTACAGCCAGCCCAAGTTTGTTATGTTAGGCCTTCGAAGCCTGTCTGCGGTCACTCCTTCCACTAGACTTCCACTGACCAGACCACTGCTGCCCGTGTACCCCTGGAACCAATTTAAAAGTGCCTACAGCCAGCCCAAGTTTGTTATGTTAGGCCTTGGAAGCCTGTCTGCGGTCACTCCTTCCACTAGACTTCCACTGACCAGACCACTGCTGCCCGTGTACCCCTGGAACCAATTTAAAAGTGCCTACAGCCAGCCCAAGTTTGTTATGTTAGGCCTTGGAAGCCTGTCTGCGGTCACTCCTTCCACTAGACTTCCACTGACCATACACTGCTGCCCATGTACCCCTGGAACCAATTTAAAAGTGCCTACAGCCAGCCCAAGTTTGTTATGTTAGGCCTTCGAAGCCTGTCTGCGGTCACTCCTTCCACTAGACTTCCACTGACCAGACCACTGCTGCCCGTGTACCCCTGGAACCAATTTAAAATTGCCTACAGCCATGTTTTATTATTTTAGGCCTTCGATGCCTGTCTGCGGTCACTCCTTCCACTAGGCCTCCACTGACCACACCACTGCTGCCCGTGTACCCCTGGAACCAATTTAAAATTGCCTACAGCCAGCCCAATTTTTTTATTTTAGGCCTTCGATGCCTGTCTGCGGTCCATTCTTTCAACTACTACTACACTGACCAGGGCACTGCTGCCCAAGTACCCCTGGAACCAATTTAAAATTGACTACAGCCATGTGTTAATATTTTAGGCCTTCGATGCCTGTCTGTGGTCACTCCTTCCACTAGGCCTCCACTGACCACACCACTGCTGCCCGTGTACCCCTGGAACCAATTTAAAATTGCCTACAGCCAGCCCAATTTTTTTATTTTAGGCCTTCGATGCCTGTCTGCGGTCCATTCTTTCAACTACTACTACACTGACCAGGGCACTGCTGCCCAAGTACCCCTGGAACCAATTTAAAATTGACTACAGCCATGTGTTAATATTTTAGGCCTTCGATGCCTGTCTGTGGTCACTCCTTCCACTAGGCCTCCACTGACCACACCACTGCTGCCCGTGTACCCCTGGAACCAATTTAAAATTGCCTACAGCCATGTGTGATTATTTTAGGCCTTCGATGCCTGTCTGCGGTCACTCCTTCCACTAGGCCTCCACTGACCACACCACTGCTGCCCGTGTACCCCTGGAACCAATTTAAAATTGCCTACAGCCATGTGTGATTATTTTAGGCCTTCGATGCCTGTCTGCGGTCACTCCTTCCACTAGGCCTCCACTGACCACACCACTGCTGCCCGTGTAACCCTGGAACCAATTTAAAATTGCCTACAGCCATGTGTTATTATTTTAGGCCTTCGATGCCTGTCTGCGGTCACTCCTTCCACTAGGCCTCCACTGACCACACCACTGCTGCCCGTGTACCCCTGGAACCAATTTAAAATTGCCTACAGCCAGCCCAATTTTTTTATTTTAGGCCTTCGATGCCTGTCTGCGGTCCATTCTTTCAACTACTATTACACTGACCAGGGCACTGCTGCCCGTGTACCCCTGGAACCAATTTAAAATTGCCTACAGCCATGTGTTATTATTTTAGGCCTTCGATGCCTGTCTGCGGTCACTCCTTCCACTAGGCCTCCACTGACCACACCACTGCTGCCCGTGTACCCCTGGAACCAATTTAAAATTGCCTACAGCCATGTGTTATTATTTTAGGCCTTCGATGCCTGTCTGCGGTCACTCCTTCCACTAGGCCTCCACTGACCACACCACTGCTGCCCGTGTACCCCTGGAACCAATTTAAAATTGCCTACAGCCATGTGTGATTATTTTAGGCCTTCGATGCCTGTCTGCGGTCACTCCTTCCACTAGGCCTCCACTGACCACACCACTGCTGCCCGTGTACCCCTGGAACCAATTTAAAATTGCCTACAGCCAGCCCAATTTTTTTATTTTAGGCCTTCGATGCCTGTCTGCGGTCCATTCGTTCAACTACTACTACACTGACCAGGGCACTGCTGCCCAAGTACCCCTGGAACCAATTTAAAATTGACTACAGCCATGTGTTAATATTTTAGGCCTTCGATGCCTGTCTGCGGTCACTCCTTCCACTAGGCCTCCACTGACCACACCACTGCTGCCCGTGTACCCCTGGAACCAATTTAAAATTGCCTACAGCCAGCCCAATTTTTTTATTTTAGGCCTTCGATGCCTGTCTGCGGTCCATTCTTTCAACTACTACTACACTGACCAGGGCACTGCTGCCTGTGTACCCCTGGAACCAATTTAAAATTGCCTACAGCCATGTGTTATTATTTTAGGCCTTCGATGCCTGTCTGTGGTCCCTCCTTCCACTAGGCCTCCACTGACCTGTCTACTGCGGCCCGTGTACCCCTTGAACCAACCTAATAAAATATTTAAAAAATTAATTTGATTATAAAAAATAAGATCGTGTTGAGATCTCAAATGCAGACATTTTAACAATCAAAACAAACACACAACAAATATCTGGAACTGTACTACAAAGGTCCAACAGCTACAATTTCTTTCTCCTGCAAGAAGTTAACTGAAAGTTTTTTGGAGTTGTTAACACAGATATGGCATCCACCGAGTGTTGTCCTGTCGCGTCTCCTTTAAATTATTTCCAATAAGATGTTAAACTATTAATTTAATAAAATCAATAATTAAAAAAATAATTGAGTAAGTCAAAAGCACATTGCAAATAAACATTAATTACAAATCAAGAAGCATGGCGCGTCCGAGGGTGAGTAGATACCGAATAAGAATATAATCACCCTCGGACGCGCAATGCTTATTTACAACAGCCTTCCTTCCTAAGAATCAGCCCTTCCATGGTGTAGAGAGAGGTTGTGTTACACTCCAAGGTGTTCCCCAGGTTGCCTTTCCTGAGCTTCGATCTTCCGGCTCTCGTTTAGTAGCTGTTGGAAACTACGCTGCATTAGGCCTACTAATTGTGTATGGGGTGTAGAGACAGGTTGTGTTACACTCCAAGGTTTTCACCAGGTTGCCTTTCCTGAGCTTCGATCTTCATGCTCTCGTTTAGTAGGTGTCGGAAAGTAGGCTGCATTAGGCCTACAAATTGGGTATGGGGTGGAGAGAGATGGTGTGTTACACTCCAAGGTGTTCCCCAGGTTTCCTTGCCATTGCTTCGGTCTTCCGACTCTCGTTTAGTAGTTGTAGAAAAGTACACAGCATTAGGCCTACAAAATGGGTATGGGGTGGAGAGAGATGGTGTGTTACACTCCAAGGTGTTCCCCAGGTTGCCTTTCCTGAGCTTCGATCTTCATGCTCTCGTTTAGTAGGTGTCGGAAAGTAGGCTGCATTAGGCCTAAAAAATGGGGAATGGGGTGGAGAGAGATGGTGTGTTACACTCCAAGGTGTTCCCCAGGTTTCCTTGCCATTGCTTCGGTCTTCCGACTCTCGTTTAGTAGTTGTAGAAAAGTACACTGCATTAGGCCTAAAAAATGGGTATGGGGTGGAGAGAGATGGTGTGTTACACTCCAAGGTGTTCCCCAGGTTGCCTTTCCTGAGCTTCGATCTTCATGCTCTCGTTTAGTAGGTGTCGGAAAGTAGGCTGCATTAGGCCTACAAATTGGGTATGGGGTGGAGAGAGATGGTGTGTTACACTCCAAGGTGTTCCCCAGGTTTCCTTGCCATTGCTTCGGTCTTCCGACTCTCGTTTAGTAGTTGTAGAAAAGTACACAGCATTAGGCCTACAAAATGGGTATGGGGTGGAGAGAGATGGTGTGTTACACTCCAAGGTGTTCCCCAGGTTGCCTTTCCTGAGCTTCTATCTTCAGGCTCTCATTAAATTGTGGTTAAATGGAACAACTGCATTTGGCGTACTAGTTGGTTTGGGGCCTACTATCGGTGTCTGCCACTCCTTGCTGTTCTCCTGGTTTCCTGTCCTGAAATTCCATTTTCAGCCTCTCGTTAAGTAGTTGTTAATGTTAGACTGCATTTGGCCTACTAGTTGGGTTGGGGCCTACTATCGGTGTCTGCCACTCCTTGCTGTTCTCCTCCACTGAACAAAGCTGTGCCGCCTGTTTACTACGGTTGCCAATTTTGAACTGCATTTCGACTACTTACTGATTTGGCCCTACTCTCTGTGTCAGCCTCTCATTCCAGTTGTCCTCCACTGCAATGCCCCCTGGTTATTCCTGTGTTACCAATTTTGAACTGCATTTAGCCCACTTTCTTCTTTGGGCCTATATCTGTGTTTCCACTTCATCGTGCCCATTGCCCAGCCAGTGATAGATGAGTCTGCTGGTACATTGACCCATAACGCAACATTCCCCGTGCACGCTACACAACAACATTGTGACCCTGCTGAAAGTCAGGTTGCTCTTCCCGCATACCATACCACCTCACACGGGGACAAAGAGGAAGGTGCAGATGAAAGTGCAGGTTCCTTCATCAGGTGGGGGGAGGAATACTAGTTGGCGACGTCACTGGCACAGGGCCTCTCATAGTACGCAAAAGTGTTGCTGCCGGTGGGAGGCGCCCCCGCCGTGCAAACACACCGCTGTACTTTGAGGGGCCCTGTGCCAGTGCCAATGCCAACGAGTGGGCCCCCCCCTGCTTGCTCAGGATCACAGCACTTGCAAAGTTGAAATACTTACCTCTCCCTGCTCCACTGCCGTGACGTGGTCCAGATTTACTGGGCCCACTAATTACTTGAACCAGCCCTACCCCCCACAACTTTAGCCAAATGACCCCCAATTTCAAATGCCTTCCAATTATTTTAAGGTAAATTACGCTTGACAAGCTTCATTAAGAAGAATGGATGGTTTTGACATTAAAATGGGCACTCTAGGTGTTTTCCTGGCCCCCACTCACTGCCGACTATGCTGCCCCATTGACTTGCATTGGGTTTCGTGTTTCGGTCGATCCCGACTTTACGTCATAATCGGCCGATTTCACTCGACCCGACTTTGGACATAGTCGGGTTTCGCAAAACCCGGCTCGACTCTAAAAAGGTCAAGGTCGCTCAACTCTACTGTTCAGCAATCTATAACCTGTATGCCCATAATAATAGATTAGATATGTCAAATGTGACATTACCTTTAAGGGCGCAAACGAGCTATTGGAGGGAGATCTTTCCTCTAACTCCTCAGATGCTGTGATTGCTATTGACCGCATCATCTAAGGGGTTCAACTTATGGGAAAGGAACAAGTCCTGGGAGTATAAACAAGAGACCTAATGGCACTCAGAACCAATAAATTGTAACCATAAAAATGTTACAGGTCAGCATACGCCAATAATGTTGATCGTGCAACCATTCACGGGGTGGTTAATCTCACCAGAGATGTGGTGTCAGACAAGGTACAAGTTAATGTAACAGTGACAATCCCATATGCAAAATTATACAGAGGTATTACTTGTATTTCTGTATGGTTGCTAGATGCCAGGAGAGCTGGGTGCAGTAATAGCAGTCGGGTGCCGTGAAAGCTGGATGCAGTAGTGGCGATTGGTGCTGTAGGAGGTATGTACCGTTTGCTTAAGACTCATTGAATGGGACAGTGTGAGTAGCCGTTGATACACGCGGTAGAGGTAAGTATGTCTAAGGTATCGACATGCTTGCGCAAGCCGTCAGGAAGCAACAGACACGGGAAGACACGCGGTGAGTCCTGTTGGAGCCTCGTGCTGGAGATAGAAGGCAATTACGGTCTGTAAGAGCGAAAAACTGGGTGATAAAGCTCATTAACCCACTGATATGTGGAGATGTGACGGGGTGCCATGTAATAAAGCTCACAAAACAAAAGAGGGGCTGTTTTAGGCAGTGATTCTAATTTACCAACGCTGCCCCGGCCGTATATTGCTACCCTTTATTTACCCGACCATAGGTCCGGAAGTGACATCACTACCCCGAATTAGAAGCGGTGTTTACCGCTCAGGTCAACTGGCAGTGATTCCCTTCACGCTTGCCACCGGCCGGGGGCAGCGTTGGCAAATTACTGGGTTTGTGAGCTTTTATTACTCAGTTTTTCGCTCTGGCGCGCTATACATAGACCATAATTGCCTTCTATCTGTATTTCTATTGATTGGTTCTGAGCGCCGTTTGGTCTCTTGTTTCTACTACTTATTTATTATTTGACAACAGGTGATAGTTGTCAACCAAACAAGGCGGCTTAAATCCAATTTTAGTGTCGAGCGCCAATGGGCTTCTGTTTGTAAGTTCTGGGAGTAGCAAATGCAGCGGGGGCTAAGATGTAAATCACAGCTCTGCTTTCTTGAGAAAATCATCAAGAAAAATAAGAAAAAAATGAAGGCAGTCAATAGCAGCACTGTACTTACATGGATTAACATCTCTGTATCTGTTCCGATTCTTATTTTCTGGGTTCTTCGCTATCTTATTGGACAACACAGGTGAATTAAACCTTATTTCCTAGAAAGAAAATAAAAACATTTTTTGCTGTGAGAGCAGAAATACTTAAAATGCAAACAAAAAAGAAACCACAAAACTATTTTAAGAGTGATGTCTTTATTGGCTAATCACTTTACAAGATTTTATACATTTGTTGAATGGTCCCCTGAGCCACGAGACCTGGAAAATAATTTTATGGCTAGCCAGGGTTCACACACATCATGCCATCTACATTTTTTTGACATGAGTATTTTTTTTTGTATCATGAACATAAGGCAGAAATAAAAAAAAAAAAGACAAAAAAACACATTCTTCCTTTTACCTATTTGAGTAGTACATGGCATCCGCATCACATAGATGTTATTTACTGTGCTCGTTTTAATGGAGTCAAGCAAACTTTGGTATTTTAATCAGCAAGCAAACAATGTGAACCACCAACAAGTTTCATATTGTGGTGGTGGCTGAGAGATTCTCCCTATTTGGTACAATGAACGAAAGAAAAAAAAAAAGAGTAGCATGCAAACTGAAGGGATCACCACAAAGATTTGCCAAAATGTAACAAATTTTATTAAACCACACACTTAGAACACTACATAAAGCAGTTAAAAACACTTAAAATTTGCAGAGACATAGCAAAAAAGAAATACAGACCAGACCTGTAATAAGGTCAAACCACAGTACCACCCTAAAAGCTACCTGAGGGAACAAAAAGTGGATGTCCCCCCGTGGCTAACAAATAGCATAGGGCATCCTATACTACCTGACCAAATGTACCAGGCCTCCAGGGTAGCAACCCCACGTGATGGATCGGGGCAATAGAAGATGAGGTAGGAAGGTGGCACCGGGCACGGGTGCCAAACGTGTATCACCAGAGAACTGGCTTCCTCAGGGGCAATGGTAGTAATGTCCAACTTCAGTGGTTAAATACCTTTCCAGTAATAGGCAGAGTAGGGTCAGCTGGAGACAGGAGGTGTGCGAGCTTGATCTGAATGATGAACGTGCAGCTGAGGACCGGAAGTGGCCCGCAAAATCTGCGACTGCGCAGTGAGGGGAAAGGGTCTGGGGCTCCCACTCCGGTTCGCCCATCTAGATGCAAGTGCGCATGCGCCAAGCGGCGAAAGCGCAATGCAGACACTGCAGCGCGTCACAGATAGGAAGCACCCGACTCCGAGGCCGACATATAGGCGCTTGCGCAGTAGAGCGCATGAAGTACCGATCCTCCGTCCGTCCCAAGATGTCCGCCCCGGGCCCAGCGCGCACGCGCAGTGGGCCGAGAACGGACACCAAGAAGACAGAGGAGTCAAAAGAGGATACCGGGGCAGAGAATCACTGTCAAAAGGCAGACAGGCTCTACATATAGAGCAAATGCAGCCCAATATACAAGCAATCAGTCCAGACCCAAATGAGCCGACTGGAATACATTGGATCCAGGTCACCCGTCCCGATGATGGCCGCCCCGGGCCCAGAGCGCATGCGCAAACCAGCGCACGCGCAGTGGGCCAAGGACGGACGCCAAAGAGACAGGAAAACCTTAAACAGGGAAGATCATCATAGTGGGCCAAATACAGACACACAGAACAGGGGGCAAATGGAGAGGGAGGTCTCCCAGGCAGTGGGGAGGTGCAAATAAATATACGGACAAATACATTCAGGTCCCCACATATAAGAAATGGCCTCAAGGTATACAGAAATGTTCAGGAACAAAATAGTACAATATAAATTATGCATGGTACCATAAATAGAGTCTTGATAAAGTACCCAAGCCAGGCACAGAATATGGAGTCACATAGCACAATCCAAGAACAAATGCCAATGTATACATATAGTTACAGAAAACCATGGTTTTCAACGGATAGAAACAATTCTCCGCTATTTGGACAACAATTCTTAAAACCATTTCCAGTGTAAAATAAAGAAAAAAACCTTACACGCCCTTCTGCATCGCATTTAAGAAGGGATTGTGCAAGTAATGCTAGATGATAAAGCACAAAATAGAGCGAGTCTGCTCATTTTGGCCAATGCTCTCCGATATGAGAAACTATGGCGTCACACCCTACATTGAGCAGTGACCTCCGGCCCGATCAGAAAACAGCGGAGTGATCCAGGAGGTCACAACCTGCAGAAGACAGACCCCGATGACCGAAGAAGGCGGCTGCTATAATACTAGGGGCAGGGAACTTAGATTAGTGGCACCACTCCAGCAGTATAATAAAAAAAAGCCATTTGTCGCGTTTTTATTATGTTATTAGAGCACCCTGATGTAGGGACCCCAACGACGCCTACCCCAGATGAGCAGCTCTCTGAATATACATAGCACACAAAGCTGTCAATCACTGGTGTGGGAGGGGTTATAAAGGGCTCAGCATTCAGAGCTTTGCTACATCTGCAGCAGATATCTAAACTGTGATTCTATCAGAACTGCTGCACCCAGTAAACTAAGTGACATCACTGCAATCAGGATCTCAGTCCCTATATCATGCTGCCATCAGATTACATCGGAAAATCCTGCTAACCGATTCCCTTTAAAATCACAGTAAATTTCCACAGAAATCCCGAGAAATTTGAAAATCAAAACACGACCTTTTATATAGCAATTTACTGATTTAAGAGTTAGAAACAGAACCACCCTAGAAGTTTATAAACTAGCAGTTTTAAGTAACTTACATAACCAGTCCACCTACAATTCCTTCCTCATACACAGCGTACGAAGTGAAATCACATTATACAAAAGGAAATGTGACATTTCCCCTGATCAAACGTATGAAGACCACCCAACATTACATCTCAGTGGTCTCCATTTATGCAGTTGGACCTGCTCTTGTTTTGATAGGCTTTCTGCCCAATGTGAGTCATCACCGCAGCGCTGTACATTTCACTGCAGCGACATCTGCTCATTGTAGTCTCACTTGAAAACTAATCTAGATAAAATTCTACCTTTAGTTGCAATGGGCTACTGGTCCACCTTTCGTCAGGGCTCACTCAGACGTCAGTTTTTCTCCTACGTGTTCTATTCGTGTGGCTTTTTTTTCCAGATTAAACTTGTACAGTACAGACCAAAAGTTTGGACACACCTTCTCATTTAAAAAATGTTCTGTATTTTCATGACTATGAAAATTGTAAATTTACACTGAAGGCATCAAAACTATGAATTAACACATGTGGAATTATATACTTAACAAAAAAGTGTGAAACAACTGAAATTATGTCTTATATTCTAGGTTCTTCAAAGTAGCCACCTTTTGCTTTGATGACTGTTTTGCACACTCTTGGCATTCTCTTGATGAGCTTCAAGAGGTAGTCACTGGGAATAGTTTTCACTTCACAGGGGTGCCCTGTCATGTTTAACCCCTTCATGACCCAGCCTATTTTGACCTTAAAGACCTGGCCGTTTTTTGCAATTCTGACCAGTGTCCCTTTATGAGGTAATAACTCAGGAACGATTCAACGAATCCTAGCGGTTCTGAGATTGTTTTTTCGTGACATATTGGCCATCATGTTAGTGGTAAATTTAGGTCGATAATTTTTGCGTTTATTTGTGAAAAAAATGGAAATTTGGCTAAAATTTTGAAAATTTTGCCATTTTCACATTTTGAATTTTTATTCTGTTAAACGAGAGAGTTATGTGACAAAATATTTAATAAATAACATTTCCCACATGTCTACTTTACATCAGCACAATTTTGGAACCAAAATTCTTTTTTGCTAGGAAGTTATAAGGGTTAAAATTTGACCAGCGATTTCTCATTTTTACAGCAAAATTTACAAAACCATTTTTTTAGGGACCACCTCACATTTGAAGTCAATTTTAGGGGTCTATATGGCTGAAAATACCCAAAAGTGACACCATTCTAAAAACTGCACCCCTCAAGGTACTCAAAACCACATTCAAGAAGTTTATTAACCCTTCAGGTGCTTCACAGCAGCAGAAGCAACATGGAAGGAAAAAATGAACATTTAACTTTTTAGTCACAAAAATGATGTTTTAGCAACAATTTTTTCATTTTCCCAAGGGTAAAAAGAGAAACTGGACACCAAAAGTTATTGTACAATTTGTCCTGAGTACACCGATACCCCATATGTGGGGGGGGGGGAACCACTATTTGGGCGCACAACAGGGCTCGGAAGGGAAGGAGCACCATTTGACTTTTTCAATGAAAAATTGGCTCCAATCTTTAGCGGACACCATGTCGCGTTTGGAGAGCCCCTGTGTGCCTAAACATTGGAGCTTCCCCACATGTGATCCCATTTTGGAAACTAGACCCCCCAAGTAACTTATCTAGATGCATAGTGAGCACTTTGAACCCCCAGGTGCTTCAAAAATTGATCCGTAAAAATGAAAAAGTACTTTTTTTTCACAATAAATTTCTTTTAGCCTCAATTTGTTAATTTCCACATGGGCAACACGATAAAATGGATCCTAAAATGTATTGGGCAATTTCTCCTGAGTACACGGATACCTCACATGTGTGGGTAAACCACTGTTTGGGCACACGGTAGGGCTCAGAAGGGAAGGAGCGCCATTTGACTTTTCGAATGAAAAATTAGCTCCAATCGTTTGCTGACACCATGTGGCGTTTGGAGAGCCCCAGTGTGCCTAAACATTGGAGCTTCCCCATATGTGACCCCATTTTGGAAACTAGACCTCCCAAGGAACGAATCTAGATGTGTGGTGACCACTTTAAACCCCCAAGTGCTTCACAGAAGTTTATAACGCAGAGCCGTGAAAATAAAAAATCATTTTTCTTTCCTCAAAAATTATTTTTTAGCAATTTTTTATTTTCACATGAGTAACCGGAGAAATTGGACCCGAAAAGTTGTTGTCCAGTTTGTCCTGAGTACGCCGATACCCCATATGTGGGGGGGAACCACTGTTTGGGCACACGTCAGGGCTCGGAAAGGAAGTAGTGACTTTTGAAATGCAGACTTTGATGGAATGGTCTGCGGGCGTCACGTTGCGTTTGCAGAGCCCCTGATGTGCCTAAACAGTAGAAACCCCCCACAAGTGACCCCTCTTTCAAAACTAGACCCCCCAAGGAACTTATCTAGATATGTGGTGAGCACTTTGAACCCCCAAGTGCTTCACAGAAGTTTACAACGCAGAGCCGTGAAAATAAAAATCATGTTTCTTTCCTCAAAAATGATGTTTTAGCAAGCAATTTTTTATTTTCACAAGGGTAACAGGAGAAATTGGACCCCAATCATTGTTGCCGAGTTTGTCCCGAGTATGCTGGTACTCCCTATGTGGGGGTAAACCACTGTTTGGGCGCACGTCGGGGCTCGGAAGGGAGGGAGCACCATTTGACTTTTTGAATGCAAGATTGACTGGAATCAATGGTGGCGCCATGTTGCGTTTGGAGACCCCTGATGTGCCATAACAGTGGAAACCCCTCAATTCTAACTCCAACACTAACCCCAACACACCCCTAACCCTAATCCCAACTCTAGCCATAACCCTAATCACAACCCTAACCCCAACACACCCCTAACCTCAACCCTAACCCCAACACACCCCTAACCCTAATTCCAACCCTAACTCTAAGGCTAAGCGCCCACATTGCGGACTCGTGTGAGATTTTTCCGCACCATTTTTAAAAAATCCGCAGGTAAAAGGCACTGCATTTTACCTGTGCATTTACCGTGGATTTCCAGTGTTTCTTGTGCGGATTTCACCTGTGGATTCCTATTGAGGAACAGGTGTAAAACGCTGCTGAATCCGCACAAACAATTGACATGCTGCCGAAAATACAACACAGCGTTGCCGCGCGGTATTTTCTGCACCATGGGCACAGCGGATTTGGTTTTCCATAGGTTTACATGGTACTGTAAACCTGATGGAAAACTGCTATGAATCCGCAGCCAAATCCGCACCGTGTGCACAAAGCCTAATTCTAACCCTAACCCTAGTTATAACCCTAATTCTAGCCGTAACCCAAACCCTAACCCTAAGGCCAGGTTCACATTGCGCTAGCAGCAGCCCATTCAGCACATACGCTAACGAGCTGCTGCTAGCGCAAGTGCCGACGTTTGCATCGCGCTAGCGCAGATAGAGCATCTGCTAGTTCTATCTGCGCTAGCAGTGACGGACCCGGAAACGCTGCAGCCTGCGTCTCCAGGTCCGTCACTCAATGACGGCACATCCCTAGCGTACACCCATTGTGGGCGTGCGCTAGTGATGCATCCGACATTGCTGTCAATGGCGGCCGTAACGGACTACGTTACACCGCGTTTATGCCGTGGTGTAACGTAGTCCGTCTAACGGACTGCTTAGACGCAGTGTGAACTAACCCTAACCCTGCGAGAAAAAAAAAAAATCTTTTATTTTTGTCCCTACCTATGGGGGTGATAAAGGGGGGATTATTTATTTATTTTTTTTTATTTTGATCGCTGTGATAGAACCTGTGATAGCGGTAAAAAAGCATGTTCATTAATTTTGCGGATTTTTGGCGGATTTCCCACTATATAATGCACTGGGAAATGTCCGGATAAATCTGCACAAAAACCACACCAAAAACACGGAAAAAACGCATGCAGATTTCTTGCAGAAAATTTCAGGTTTTTCCTCAGGAAATTTCTGCAAGAAATCCTGAACATGTGCACATAGCCTTAGTGAGAAAAGTCACTGGAAAAGAAGCAAACACTGATGTAGGAATGAGTCCTAAGTTTATGTTTTGATAGCGCAGACGTATATAGACCAGTAATGCGTAGGAGTGCATAAATGTATGATGAATGTCTCAACACCATATGTACAGACTAATCTGAATCCAAATGACTGTAGGTTACATGTGTAAAAAAAAAAAACGTTTTTCAAGTCTTAGATCTTGTGGGTGGGTATTTTGCTCATTGACTTCTTCTGAGATAAAGATCAGCATTTTTCCCAGAACATATTCATCCAGATGATCAAATTACTACAACTTTCCAGAAGTAACAAGGAACAGGAAGCCTTATGCAAGAGGATCATTACCAGCAAAGAAAACAGAAGACGACACAGACAGCAGCTCCTTTACAATAAAGATGCCGCGCCAACACCAGACTCCCGAGCATATGGGCACCTTCAGGGCTGGCATATACACGAGTGTTGGGAATATAATAGCAGAACAGATTTCAACTTCAAGATTGCACAACATCAGCCACTATAATAATCAGGCATAATACACGTAAAGAGTGTATTATGGCCGAGTTCACATGAGCGTTTATTTTCTCATGCGAGAGAACCAGCTTGATTATGCTAAAGACACTCCGATCAAACTCAGCATTGTGTGATCAGAACCTCTCAGATGAGGGGAGGAGAAGATATAGAGCACAATGTCTCCATCTTCTCCACTGTCAGTCCACGGATGTTGGGCTGCACTCAGATGACATCAGCGCGCAGTCCAATGTTTTACATGCACCCATAGACTTGAATGGAAATAGTAGCAACATGCTGTGAGTGGCTCCACAAATTGGATGACATTCACTCAAATTCAGTCTGCGGGGGAAAAAAAAAAAAAAAGAGTCAGATCTGCATTGCCCCATTAGAAGACACAAGAGCACAGTGAGGTCAAAAATACGGTTGTAAAAAATCACAGTAATAAGCAAGTGCTAGTCAAAAGATGGAAAAAACAGGGTATTTAGTCGATACGTTTTTTTGCAAAAAAATGTATACTAAGCTGCTCCACCAATCGTCAAGGTATACCCATATGGAGCAGTCCTACCTAATGTATATAATCCCTATCTGATGTATTTAAAACCTGATCATCTGTATAGTACCTGTATAAGCAGGGTTCAGAGACGGAATATCCCATGTGGACATGCTGGATGGAACAGCTTTGATGCAAATGACCCATAAGGAGTGGTGGACTCCCTAGTCTTGTAGAAACAAGAGAACAATTATAGAACCAGAAACATCTAGATGTATAGTGAGCACTTTAAACCCTCATGTGCTTCACAAATTGATCCATAAAAATGAAGTACTTTTTTTTTTTTTTTCACAAAAATCTTCTTTTAGCCTCATTTTTTTCATTTTCACATGGGCAACATGTTAAAATGGATCCTAAAAATTGTTGGGCAATGTCTCCTGAGTATACCGATACCCCATATGTTGGGGTAAACCACTGTTCGGGCGCACAGCAGGGCTCGGAAGGGAAGGAGCGCCATTTGACTTTTTGACTCCAATCGTTAGCGGACACTGTCGCGTTTGGAGAGACCGTGTGTGTGCCTAAACATTGGAGCTCCCCCACAAGTGATCCCACTTTGGAAACTAGACCCCCCAAGGAACTTATCTAGATGTGTAGTGAGCACTTTGAACCTCAAAGTGCTTCACAGAAGTTTATAACGCAGTGCCGTGAAAATAAAAAAATCATTTTTCTTTCCTCAAAAATGATTTTTTAGCCCGCAATTTTAGGTTTTCAAAATGGCGACAGGAAAAATTGGACCCCAAAAGTTGTCCAGTTTGTCCTATGCTGGTACCCCATATGTGAGGGTAAACCACTGTTTGGTAAACCACAGTGATAAAAATGAATGAATGAATGAATGAATGAATGAATGAATGAATGAATCTGCCGGCCGGCAGATTTAGCGGGTGCACTGCGCATGAACCCGCCATTTTGGAAGATGGCGGCGCCCATGCAGAAGATGGACGGACACCGGAGGTCGTTAAGGGGGTGGGATCGGAGAACGGGGGAGCGGACAGGAGGACGGAGGGGAGCAGAGGATAAGACGGAGGGGATGAAATCGGTGGCGGTAGCAGATCGTGGTCTCCAACCATGGCCGATGACATTGCAGCATCGGCCTTGGCTGGATTGTAATATTTCACCAATTTTCATGGGTGAAATATTATGATTGCTCTGACTGAAAGTGAAACATCACTTTCAACAGCCAATCAGAGGGATAGTAGCCACGGAGGGGGGGGGGGGGGAGAGGGGCAAAGCCACCCCCCCTGGGCTCAAGTACCACTCCCCCTGTCCCTGCAGGTCAGGTGAAATTTCAGTTAACCCTTTCACCCCATCTGCAGGAACGCGATCCTGTAATGACGACACATAGGTGTCACAGGTCGGATTGGCACAGGCTTTCATGACGCCTACGTGGCGTCACAGGTCGGGAAGGGGTTAATGATAAAACATCAGATAGCACTTGTCTGAGTTATACGCTTGTGTGAACGAGCCCTAGAAGGTAAACAATATAAGAGGGACAACAAACATATGTTCATAACATCCAAACTCCTAGGCTATGTAATTGGATTCAAAGCTGAAAGAACCAGTCAGAAAGGAGTCCTCCAGATCTGCACATGGCAAGCTGAGATACAGTACCACAAGTTCCATAACCAATTTTAAATATTTGTTCTGCCAAGATGAGAACACTAAAACACTAGAAGGACCAAACACTAAAAAACTAGAAGGACCAAACTGATTTATCTGGCTTTGTTTTTCCATGGTTTTGCCCATTTCTGCTCACTTCCTACTATGTATATTTGAGGATTTTAAAGGGCTTTCCTGTTATTCCATTGGCTTCCTGTGCTTAAATATTAAGAGCACCATCTCCGGGCTTTGTAGGTCTGGCTGTTGAGGTGAGGTCACACAGACATCATGAGACCACTGCAACCAATCTATGGGCTCAGCAATGATACAGATGTAGATGGTGGCAGATGGCCAAGTCCAGTGATTGGCTGCAGCGGTCACATGATGTTCATGTGGCATCACCGCAGCGGCCACAACAAGACCAGAGGCTTTAGCAGGGAGTAAAGCCAGCGTCACACTAGCGAGATTTACGGACGTATGAGCGCAGAAAATACATCTAGAAAAAAAAGCACTGCACACGGCCCAATGATTCTCTATGGGGCAGCTCCTATCTGCCGTATATTACGCATCCGTAATATACGGTATGTTACGGGTGTAGAAAAACGCAGCATGCGTTTGGCACCGTATTGCGCAAAAAATACGCCAATGAAAGTCTATGTGGCCGAGAAAATTACAGATTACACACCGACCATGCGTGTGACCTGCGAGAAATACGCAGCGGTGTTCTATAGAAGAGCCGGCAATTCAGAGCGGTGTACAGTAAAATCACACTGACAGAATAGAATAGGTAGAATAAATGTGTACACATAGTATAGATGTGTTTGTGTAATATATCGATAGATTATACATACACACATATATATATATATATATATATATATATATATATATATATATATATATATATATATATATATATATATATATATATATATATATATATATACATATATACACATATACATATATACACACACACACACGCACACACTCACGCATACATACACACACACACGCATACATACACACACACACGCATACATACACACACACACGCATACATACACACGCATACACACGCGCATACACACACGCGCATACACACACGCATATACACACACACGCATATACACACACACGCACACATACATACACACACTTATTTTTAATTCAGCGCTAGATAGCAGAAAAAACGGTATTCAATTGCCGGCTTTTCCTATCTCCTTCACAATCCCGACAGGACTTGATTTACATACAGTAAACCATCTCATATCCCTTTTATTACATATTCCTCTTTAGTAATGTAAGAAGTGTCTTTGTGTCAAATTTGGGTGCTCTAGCTATAAAATTAAAGGGTTAAATCGCAGAAAAAAATTGGCGTGGGCTCCTGCGCAATTTTCTCCACCAGAGAGGGAAAGCCAGTGACTGGGGGCAGATATTAATAGCCTAGAGAGAGACCATGGTTATAGGACCCCCCTGGCTAAAAACATCTGCCCCCAGCCACCATATGTCCGGGCCCGTCTGAAGTTTGCTAGAGAGCATTTGGATGATCCAGAGGAGTTTTGGGAGAATGTCCTATGGTCTGATGAAACCAAACTGGAACTGTTTGGTAGAAACACAACTTGTGCTTGGAGGAAAAAGAATACTGAGTTTCATCCATCAAACACCATACCTACTGTAAAGCATGGTGGTGGAAACATCATGCTTTGGGGCTGTTTCTCTGCAAAGGGGCCAGGACGACTGATCCGGGTACATGAAAGAATGAATGGGGTCATGTATCGTGAGATTTTGAGTGCAAACCTCCTTCCATCAGCAAGGGCATTGAAGATGAAACGTGGCTGGGTCTTTCAACATGACAATGATCCAAAGCACACCGCCAGGGCAACGAAGGAGTGGCTTCGTAAGAAGCATTTCAAGGTCCTGGAGTGGCCTAGCCAGTCTCCAGATCTCAACCCTATAGAAAACCTTTGGAGGGAGTTGAAAGTCCGTGTTGCCAAGCGAAAAGCCAAAAACATCACTGCTCTAGAGGAGATCTGCATGGAGGAATGGGCCAACATACCAACAACAGTGTGTGACAGTTTGTCTCCCATAGTTGAGGTCTACCTATGATGTAAATTACAGACGCCTCTCATCTTTTTAAGTGGTGGAACTTGCACTATTGCTGACTGACTAAATACTTTTTTGCCCCACTGTATACACATATATATATATATATATATATATATATATATATATACACATACATACACACACACACACACATACTGTATATATGTTTTTAACCCCATAAGCCCAGAGGGTGGTTTGCACGTTAATGACCAGGCCAATTTTTACAATTCTGACCACTGTCCCTTTATGAGGTTATAACTCTAACGCTTCAACGGATCCCGGTGATTCTGACTGTTTTCTCGTGGCATATTGTACTTCATGATAGTGGTAAAATTTCTTTGATATTACCTGCGTTTATTTGTGAAAAAAAACTAAATTTCGCAATTTTCCAACTTTGAATTTTTATGCAATTAAATCACAGAGATATGTCACACAAAATACTTAATAAGTAACATATCACACACGTCTACTTTACATCAGCACGATTTTGGAACCAATTTTTTTTTTTTGTTAGGGAGTTATAAGGGTTAAAAGTTGACCAGCAATTTCTCATTTTTACAACACCATTTTTTTTTTTAGGGACCACATCTCATTTGAAGTTATTTTTAGTGGTCTATATGATACAAAATACCCAAGTGTGACACCAATCTAAAAACTGCACCCCTCAAGGTGCTCAAAACCACATTCAATAAGTTTATTAACCCTTCAGGTGTTTCACAGGAATTTTTGGAATGTTTAATTAACCCCTATCTGACCTCAGACGGGATAGTACGTCCGAGGTCAGATCCCCTGCTTTGATGCAGGGCTCCGCGGTGAGCCCGCATCAAAGGCGGGACATGTCGGCTGATTTGAACAGCTGACATGTGCCCGTAATAGGCGCGGGCAGAATCGCGATCTGCCTGCACCTATTAACTAGTTAAATGCCGCTGTCAAACGCAGACAGCGACATTTAACTACCGCTTCCGGCCGGGCGGCCGAAAATGACGTCAGCGACGACCCCCGTCACATGATCGGGGGTCGGCGATGCGTCAGGATGGTAATGTCGCGTTTGGAGAGCCCCTGATGTGCCTAAACATTGAAAATCCCCACAAGTGACACCATTTTGGAAAGTAGACCCCCTAAGGAACTTATCTAGATGTGTTGTGAGAACTTTGAACCCCCAAGTGTTTCACTACAGTTTACAACGCAGAGCCGTGAAAATAAAAAATCTCCCCCCCCCCCCCCCCCCCACAAAAAGAATTTTTAGCCCCCCCAACATTGTTATTTTCCCAAGGGTAACAAGAGAACTTGGACCCCCAAAAGTTGTTGTCCAATTTGTCCCGAGTACGCTGATAACCCATATGTTGGGGTAAACCCCAGTTTGGGCGCATGGGAGAGCCCGGAAGGGAAGGACCACTGTTTTACTTTTTCAACGCAGAATTAGCTGGAATTGAGATCGGACGCCATTTTGCGTTTGGAGAGCCCCTGATGTGCCTAAACAGTGGAAACCCCAATTCTAACAAACCCTAATCCAAACATACCCCTAACCCTAATCCCAACAGTAACCCTAACCACACCCCTAACCCTAACACACCCCTAACTCTAATCCAAACCCTAAGGCTACTTTCACACTGGCGTTTTTTGCAATACGTCGCAATGCGTCGTTTATGGCAAAAAACGCATCCTGCAAAGTTGTTTGCAGGATGCGTTTTTGCCCCATAGATTAACATTAGCGACACATTGCCACACGTAGCAACCGTCTTGCGACGGTTGCGCAGTTTTGGGGTGGACCGCTGGGAGCAAAAAATGTTAAATGTAACTTTTTTGTTGCCGAAAGACAGTTTTTTCCGACCGTGCATGCGCGGTCGGAACTCCGCCCCCACCTCCCAGCACCTTACAATGGAGCAGCGGATGCGCCAGAGAAAGGCATCCGCTGCACCCATTGTGCGGCGCATCAAACGCTAGCGTCGGAATCTCGGCCCGACGCATTGCGACGGGCAGATTCCGACGCTAGTGTGAAAGTAGCCCAACCCTAACTTTAGCCCCAACCCTAACTTTAGCCCCAACCCTAACTTTAGCCCCAACCCTAACCCTAGCCCCAACCCTAACCCTAGCCCTAACGGGAAAATGGAAATAAATACATTTTTTTAAAATATTATTTTTCCCTAACTAAGGGGGTGATGAAGGGGGGTTTGATTTACTTTTATAGCGTTTTTTATAGCTGATTTTTATGATTGGCAGCTGTCACACACTAAAAGACACTTTTTATAGCAAAAATGTTTTTGCATCTCCACATTTTGAGACCTATAATTTTTCCATATTTTGGTCCACAGAGTCATGTGAGGTCTTGTTTTTTGCGGGACGAGTTGACGTTTTTATTGGTAACATTTATGGGCATGTTACATTTTTTGATCGCATTTTATTCCGATTTTTGTGAGGCAGAATGACCAAAGACCAGCTATTCATGAATTTCTTTTGGGGAAGGGGGGGGCGTTTATATCATTCCGCATTTGGTAAAATTGATAAAGCAGTTTTATTCTTCGGGTCAGTACGATTACAGCGATACCTCATTTATATCATTTTTTTATGTTTTGCCGCTTTTATACGATAAAAACTATTTTATAGAAAAAATAATTATTTTGGCATCGCTTTATTCTCAGGACTATAACTATTTTTTTGCTGATGACGTTTTCAGCGGTACCATGGTTATTTATATCTGTCTTTTTGATCGCGTGTTATTCCACTTTTTGTTTGACGGTATGATAAAGCGTTGTTTTTTGCCTCATTTTTTTTCTTTCTTACAGTGTTTACTGAAGGGGTTAACTAGTGGGACAGTTTTATAGGTTGGGTCGTTACGGACGCGGCGATACTAAATGTGTACTTTTATTTATTTTTTTATTTAGATAAAGAAATGTATTTATGTGAATATTTTTTTTTATTTATTTATTTTTTACACGTGGACACTTTTTTTTACTTTGTCCTGCGGGGGTGGGGGGGGGATTGGTGGGGACATTACAGAACGCTGATCTGACAGTTTGCACAGCACTCTGTCAGATCACCGATCTTACTTACAGGGCTGCAGGCTTACCAAGCGCCTGCTCTGAGCCGGCACTTGGTAAGCCACCTCCCTCCCTGCAGGACCCGGATGCCGCGGCCATTTTGGATCCGGGCCTGATGCAGGGAGGAGAGGTAAGAGACCCTCGCAGCAACGCAATCACATCGCGTTTCTGCGGGGGTCTCAGGGAAGCACGCAGGGGAGACCCCTCCCTGCGGCGATGCTTCCCTGTACCGCCGGCACACCGCGATCATGTTTGATTGCGGTGTGTCGGGGGTTAATGTGCTGGGAGCGGTCCGTGAGCGCAGCCGATTGCGTATGACGTACTATCCCGTCACTGGGAATTAAGTCCCAGGTCACCTTGACGGGATAGTACGTCATATGGGATTAAGGGGTTAAGAATATTTGAGACGATGGATCCATGATATGTCCATTTTGCAAGCCTGCGAGAGGAAAAAATAAATAAATAAAAATCGCCGTACGGAAGCCATACGGATGACATGGATAAATTTGTGCGTAAAAATCGCATCCTCGCATTGAATACGGAACAGTGTTTTAGGATAATTACTGCGTATTACGGCTGAAAAAAGACGGACCGTATTTACTTACGCCTAGTGTGACGCCAGCCTAACAGGGGGCGGATTTTTCGCATTTTTTTCCTGGAGCTTCCCAATGCAATAGTACAGCGGCAAAAACACAAAAAATCCGCAAAATTAATTAACATGCTGCGTTTTTTTCGTGGGAAAAAAAAACCGCATGTGCACAAAAATTGCAGAATGCATTCAAAACCGGTTTTTACGTACCGGTAATAAGATTTTACAGAGTCCACGACAGCACCCACAACGAGAGAGGGGATCCGCCCACCTTCCGGACAGTAACCTACAGGTTAAAAAGGGGCGGTCCCCCTCGCCCTCCAGTTTGTGTTCCAGAGTACAAGGGATACCGCCAATGCATCAGTACATGACAATATTATCTTAAACACTACTAAATACCACCACCTCTATAGAGTGATCTCGAAGGCACACCTTCCAACAGAGTGCAGGAATAAGTAACTAAATACGGGGGGGGGGGCAATGTATGGGTGCTGTCGTGGACTCTAAAATCCTATTACCGGTACGTAAAAACCGGTTTTCCTATCGCCACGACAGCACCCACAACGAGAGACTTTCAAAGACTATTTAACTGGGAGGGACCACAGCACTAAGTACTGAACGGCCAAACTGTAAGCTGGAATTAGCAGATAGATCAAGGTGATAGTGCTTATAAAAGGTGGAAGGTGATGACCAAGTTGCCGCCTTACATATCATTTCAATGGGGACATCTGCCTTCTCCGCCCAGGATGATGCCATAGCCCGAGTGGAGTGCGCCCTGATGCCTTCTGGTGGTGTTACTCCCCTGGCAGAATAGGCAAGACATATCGCTTCTCTAATCCATCTAGCGATAGAGTTCTTCGTGACACCAGAACCCTTTTTCTGATTCTGAAAAGAAATAAACAGAGCCCTACTCTGTCTCCAGCTTTGTGTCCTATCCAGGTATTCTAATATCGCCCTCTTTACATCTAGGGTATGATATTTTTTCTCCTCTTCTGAACCTGGATTTTCATAGAAAGATGGTAAATAAATCTCCTGACTTCTATGAAATTTAGTTGCTACTTTTGGTAAATATGCAGGATCAGGCTTTAAGACAATCTTATCCTGGAGAATTATTAGATAGGGAGGATCTACTGATAACGCATGTATATCACTGACCCTCCTGGCAGACGTTAATGCTAAAAGTAGAGCTGTCTTTAAAGTTAAATTTTTTATCGAAATAGAGTCTAATGGCTCAAAAGGAGGTTCGGTCAACGCCTCAAGCACCAAATTTAGATCCCAAGGGGGTATTCTTACAATATGGATTGGGTTAGAACGCTGACATGCCTTAATAAATCTAGAAACCCATCTATTACCAGCTATATCACTGTTATACAGAGCCCCCAAGGCTGAAACGTGAACTCTCAGAGTGTTGACTGCTAAACCCAATTCCCAGCCTTTCTGAAGGAATTCTAAAATAGCTGAAATCGGAGCCTTATCTCCTAATGGTTGCTGATAAAACATAAGGAATTTTTTCCAAATTTTTGTATAGATCTTTGTAGTAACCTCCTTCCTGCTTTTCAATAAGGTATTAATTAAAGCATTAGAGAACCCTCTCTCCTTCAGAAGCTCCCTCTCAAGTTCCAAGCCGTTAAGTGAAGAGTCTCCAAATTGGGATGACGAAATGGACCTTGAGAAAGGAGTTCCGGAACTACTGGCAGCACCCAGGGATCGGTCACAGACATTGTCCTGAGGAGAGAAAACCAAGGCCTCCTGGGCCAGAAGGGGGCAATTAGGATCACTCTGGCTCCTTCCTCCCGGATCTTCCTGAGAACTATCGGAATCAGACACATAGGGGGAAAGGCATATGCCAGCTGGAAGTCCCAACGGACACGAAGGGAATCCACTATGAATGGTTGGTCTGCTATGTGTAAGGATGTGAACCTCCTGACCTTCCTCGTAGCAAATAGATCTATTATCGGTAATCCCCACAGATTGACTATTTGATCGAATATGTGTTGGTTTAGGGACCACTCTCCCTGACGCAGGGAATGGCGACTGAGATAGTCCGCCTCTATATTGAGTTCCCCTTTTATATGAACTGCCGACAGGGATTGTAAGTGATTCTCGGCCAGAGACAATATCTGTGCTGTAGTGGTCATTAGGGATCGTGATCTTGTCCCCCCCTGATGATTGATGTAGGCCACCACAGTCATATTGTCGGTTTGTATCTGTACATGTGAATTCCTCAGGGATGGCAATAAGCAAAGAAGAGCCTGTTTGACTGCAGCAAGCTCTCTTAGATTTGAGGAATTCTGGGACTCTTGAATCGACCATCGCCCTTGGGTTAGAATGTCTCCCATATGGGCTCCCCAACCGAACGGACTGGCATCTGTTGTAATTATGTTGTCCGGAGTGATGGTCCAGAGAACTCCTTTTGACAAATGTGCCAGATTGAGCCACCATCTCAGATCGTGAAGAGTGGCGGGTGATAGACTGAACTTTCTGCTCAGAGCACCGTGAAGATCTTTTTCTGCTTGAAGAACCTCGTATTGAAGCATTCGGGTATGAGCCTGAGCCCATTTCACCGCCGAAATACACGCAGTCAAAGATCCCAGTAGAGACATTGCGTCTCTTAAACTTAAGTTTGGAACTTCTCTTACGGCCGTGATCCTTTGAATGATCTTCTGCTTCTCTTCTGGTAGGAAGGATGACTGATCTTCTGAGTCTAGAAGAACTCCTAGGAACATCTGACGTCTTGTGGGTTCCAGTTTTGACTTCTCCCAGTTGATAATCCATCCGAGTTCCTGTAGGGATGATATTATGGCATTTACCCTAGACGTACACTGAGCAATTGAATTTCCGACTATCAAAAAATCATCTAGATAAGGCACTACAAGGGTTTCCTTTTCCCTGATATGGGCCATTACTTCCGAAACAACCTTCGTAAAAACTCTAGGTGCCATGGACAGGCCAAAGGGCATTGCCAAAAATTGAAAATGTTTAATCTGATGGTTTACCCATACTGCCATCCTGAGGAATTGCTGGTGATTTCTGTGAACTGGAAGATGGTAGTACGCATCTTTTAGATCCAAGACCGACATGTAGCACCTAGGAAACAAAAGCTTAGTTGTTGATTTAATGGATTCCATCTTAAAAGCGTGGTACTGAAGATATCTATTCAATTACACGTAAATTTATGATAGTCCTAAAGGACCCATCAGGTTTAGAGATTAAGAATAGCGGAGAATAAAAGCCAGTCTTCTCCTGATGTTTTGGTACTTCTTCAATAACTCGCTTTGTAAGCAATTGTTGAATCTCTAATTCTAAGGCCTGTTGTTGGGTCGGAGTGTCCAGTGATGTTATAACAAAATGTTTTGGGGGAGTTCTCAAAAATTCTAATTTTAATCCTGACTCGACTACTCCCATTATCCAGGCGCTAGAAGTTATCCTTTTCCATTCTGCTGAGAAGAACCGTAGTCTTCCCCCTACTGGTAGATCTGTTCTATCTGTAATTACGTCTACGTCTTGAGAAAGAGGAAGGATTTTTATAGTATCCACCTTTCTTCTTTTGGTCCGACGTCTCCCAGTCACGATTATATCCCTGCTGGTCTGACTGGAATTTTCTGAAGGGCATGCGTCTCCGGAAGGCATTCCTAAAAGTAGGATTAAATGTTTTAGGAAAACCCTTCTTTCTGTCTTCTGCCTTTGCAAGGATGTCATCCAGCACCGGACCGAATAGGTACTCACCCCTACACGGAATGGAGCATAACTTGGCTTTTATAAACATAATGACCATAGAGTAATTAAACTACATTCAGTCATGAAGTGTTTAAATGCTAATCCAACCTTTATTAACACATAAACAGTACAAAACATTAAAACAGTGCCTCAAAGTCAGATCAAAACTTTAAATTTCAAGATAAGCGAACAGAGCAGCAGGTATATCCCACCTAAATAATTAAAATTCATCCTTTATGGAATACACATTGCACATATCCATATACTGCTTCAGTGGAGCCTGGGACGAGAAATCCCGCCAGCAACCAATGTCACCCAGGCACATGCTACAAAATATTCTGTCCACCGTAGGATAACTTCCCTGTCACATTACAAAAAGGCATTGCACAGGGATAAATAAGCAATCTGTTCAATACATATTACCTTGGTTGAAACCGCTGCTCTCCTGCCTCGTGGCACGCTATATCTTGACTGCCCCGACGCGCGTTTCACGTTTCACGCGCGTCGGGGCAGTCAAGATATAGCGTGCCACGAGGCAGGAGAGCAGCGGTTTCAACCAAGGTAATATGTATTGAACAGATTGCTTATTTATCCCTGTGCAATGCCTTTTTGTAATGTGACAGGGAAGTTATCCTACGGTGGACAGAATATTTTGTAGCATGTGCCTGGGTGACATTGGTTGCTGGCGGGATTTCTCGTCCCAGGCTCCACTGAAGCAGTATATGGATATGTGCAATGTGTATTCCATAAAGGATGAATTTTAATTATTTAGGTGGGATATACCTGCTGCTCTGTTCGCTTATCTTGAAATTTAAAGTTTTGATCTGACTTTGAGGCACTGTTTTAATGTTTTGTACTGTTTATGTGTTAATAAAGGTTGGATTAGCATTTAAACACTTCATGACTGAATGTAGTTTAATTACTCTATGGTCATTATGTTTATATTAATTGTGGAGTGTGGCCCATTCACTACCTGAGGAAATGGGTTGGTGCGTGGTGTTCATTATAACTTGGCTTTTGCCTGAGCATCCCCCTTCCAGGTCTTTAGCCAAAGTGCCCGTCGGGCTGCATTTGAGAGACCCGCCGATCTTGCAGCCAATTTCAGGGAATCAATCGAGGCATCCGCTAGATAAGCCTCTCCTTCTCTGACCTGAGACAGGGAGTTTAACGATTTGTCCCTGGGTACTTTAGCTTTAAGCTGTTCTTCCAGCTGAGTTACCCAGACCATAACTGATCTTGCCGTACAGGTGCCTGCGATTGCGGGCTTAAAGGCTCCAGATGATGCCTCCCACACCTTCTTAAGGAGCATGTCAGCCTTCCTGTCTGAAGGATCCTTAAGAAGTCCTACATCCTCTAATGGTAGCGAGGCTGTTTTCGAGGTAGAGGCTACTGCCGCATCTACTTTTGGGATCTTCATCCACTGGGATAAGGTGTCATCCTCAAAGGGGTACCTTCTCTTTGCAGCCGAAGGTAAGAACCCTTTATCTAGCTTGTCCCACTCCCGTTTGACCAGCTCTTTAATGGTATCTACCACCGGGAAAGCTTTGCGACTTCTCTGGCTCAGCCCTGCGAACATGATTTCCTGGGTTGTTTTCGGTTCTTTCCTCTCCGCCACACCCATAGTCGCACGGACTGCCTTAAAGTTTCCATATTATCGGTGGCAAAGCAAGGTCTTCCCTCCTCATCTGAGGAGGATGGTGATGAACTCTCCGAGCACTCGCCCTCTTGCAACGAAGGGCTGGAATCGGATACCATTTCCATACTACTCTTCTCATGCCGCTTAGATTTAAGGGAAGATTTTATTTCTTCCCTAATTACTTCCCTCAAATCCGATACACGGAGGGGGGCCTCTTCCTCTAACGTACGGCATATACACGTCTGACATAATTTCTTTACATAGGTGTCAGGTAGTGGCTCCGTGCATAACGCACACTGCTTATGTTTAGACTTTGAGACCTTCTTCCCCTATAACAAAGCATAGTATAGAAGACAGTTGTATCAGCCAATGGCTCAGATATAACACTCACCACCGCTGATGAAAATAGAGTACCGGTTTCTGAGGGGGTGAGGTGCGACGTGACGTCGGGTTGCCAGGGTCCTGCTGCCCGCGTGCCACATCTCCACTATGAGATCTGCTGCTGCTCCTCTGCTCTGCTAGCTGTCGGTGTTCGGCGTCTCCTGTGGAAGACATGTTGCCGCACACCACTCACCAAGCGCTGCCTTCTTTTCAAAGGTCCCGCGCTCCTCCTCCCGGCCTCTTCCGGAAGTCGTTGGTTCACTTCCGGGTCATAAGCGCCGACCTGCTCCCGCAGCGTCGCGCGCGTGTGGACGACCCAGGGCGGCGTGCCTTCCCCCGGGAACGCCACTTCTAACGCTCGGCCATGCCGCTCCTTGCCAGACGAGGGGGGAAGCTGACACAGGACTTCCCCCGACGCTGCTTCCGGGCCCCCGACTCTGCCGTTCTCCCTGGACACCGCACAGAGGCTTGGCGGACCCGGGTAGGTGAACGAGACCTGTAGGCTCCCGCCGTCCGGACAGGAACCCAAACTGGAGGGCGAGGGGGACCGCCCCTTTTTAACCTGTAGGTTCCTGTCCGGAAGGTGGGCGGATCCCCTCTCTCGTTGTGGGTGCTGTCGTGGCGATAGGAAAATTATGGGATGCTTATGTATGCTTTTTGCCTTTTTTTCCACAGAAAACAGACGAAAAAACGCGAAAAATCCTTAACGTGTGCACATAGCCTTAAGGTAAGTTCAACGCATTCAGCCTGCTGCTGTTACACGTGTATTTGGCCAAGGGCTCTCTCTTGCAGCTGCCCATACACATTAGTGACAGCCAAGCGTTGGAGCATTTTCCCAAGAGGCCAATGGAGAAGCTCTGGCACAGGTTTATCTGCCGGACAGGCAAAGCGTCAGGCATTACAATTCAAGCTGCCCGAACTAAACTCCCCTAATATCTGTCAGGGGAGGATCGGTATACCCCATACACATTAGATGATTAGCCAGCCCTACTAAAATTGGTGGGTTTGGCCAACCCATCTAATTATGTCGTTTTAAAGACACCCGCCATCCTTTAAAAAAAATAAAATTAATTACTCAAAAAGATCCAGCCACTAGGTGTCTCCCTTCTGTCCACTGCAATTTGTCAACAGAGGTACTGAACCAGATCACGGAACATGGGGGCAGCCCCAAGCATTTACCCCTCAAATCCTCCTGTCGTCTAACTGGCATAACATTGGTGGACTTTCAATTCAGAGCAATTGGTCAATGACAGGTTGTACTGAATGTTGTAAAGTGAGGGGGAAGGGAGCTGGTAGAATTTTGATGAAACCAACCATGTAGAAAAAGTAGAAGGCAAATAACTTACCATCATAACTGGGACAGTTTCTGGATATCGTATGCACAAAGGGCGGTATTATTTGGTAGTTGGGTGAGGAAAAGAAGACTATACTGTTCAAAGGATCCTGCTTTTTTAAAGATTGGATCAGCAAAATCTTAAATCTTAACAAAAAAAAAAAAAAATACTAGAACTTGAACAGACCCCCTAGTACAAGTAAATGAGGTCCATTAGGAGGAATAGATCTGTATTTGGCAAAGAAGTTATGGCCGCATTAAAATCCAAGTCTAAGCAGGGGAGGGGAGTCTGAAGGTTTATAGCAAAAAAAAAAAAAGTCCCTACCAAAGCAGACATTGACATTCTGTATGTTTGATATTGGCATTTTCACTGAAATACCAAAGCAATCCATTTGTTTTTCTTGGAAACACTAAAATATGAATCATAAGAAAAAAAAATAAATCAATTGAAACGGAATGGAAGTAAAAAGTACCATAAGGTATACATCACTTTTCTCCAATGGAAAACACTAATTTTTCCTAATGTATATCTCACTAGAAAAATATGGATAGTGCAGCCATCTTGTCCGAGCTGTGGCCCAGAGCAGAGCACAGTTCAGCGCTGCAGCCAGTAGCTGGTATTCACAAGGGTGTATTCACACGAAGCAGTTATGATGCGGTTCTGCATTTCAGTTATTAAAAGCGCAATTAACACTTACAAAGGTCATTTTGCATTGCAAAACCAGTAGATTGCAGTAAAAACACACCTCAACTGCTGTGTGCGAGTCAGAATGCAACCCAACAACCGCCAAGAGTCAGAAACACAACCCAATGACCGCCAGGAGTCAGAAACACAACCCAATGACCGCCAGGAGTCAGAAACGCAACCCGACGACCGCCAGGAGTCTGAAACACAACCCGACGACCGCCAGGAGTCAGAAACGCAACCCGACGACCGCCAGGAGTCAGAAACGCAACCCGACGACTGCCAGGAGTCAGAAACGCAACCCGACGACTGCCAGGAGTCAGAAATGCAATCCGATGACCGCCAAGAGTCAGAAACGCAACCCAACGACTGCCAAGAGTGTTCTCTAATCCTGTGCAGGGGTCATTGTACAGAGAGGAGGAAGAGGAGCAGGTGGGTATAGAGTGCACAAGAAGTGGTATACAAGGCAGTAGTCTATCATGTAGCTTATGCTTGTCCATTATTGATGATTTTAGCCACAAACTTCACAAAACTGTGGTGACTTTCAAGAGACTGTCAGCACAGAATGACTAAATAACTAAGTCTCGCTGCTTAGTGCTTCACGGTGGGGCCAATCATTTATCTGCACCTTCCCACCTATTTCTGCCCACCTCTTTGATTGACAGCTGTGGCGCCATAGAGCCGGAGAAGGGAGGAGATAGACGGAAACAAAGCAGGTGGGAAAGTATGTAAATGGTTGGACCCGCCATGATACACTGAGTGCCTGTGAAGACAGAGTCCCTTTAACCCATTAGTGACCAACAATGTCTTTTACCGACCTGAGATAAGTGAATGGCACCCATTGATGGGTGAAAATGTGGCAGCTGTCGCTGTACAATATAGCTGATAACCTTCCGCATCAGCCATGATCAGTGTTGGCACCGACCATGACTGTTTAACCCATTAGATGCTGTCAATACTGACTACAGCATGTAGATGTAAATTGTCAAGGTGCTTGCTTTAAAAGCTCTTTGTAGTTTTATCCATTTATGGGGAGACAAAATTATTTAAGCCTTAATATAACCTGCCTTGTTATTCCCCTAAATTACTTACCGGTACCTCTCACTTCTGTTTTAAAAATAAAATCTCTTTGTCATCCCATTCACAAGGCTACGTATGCAGAATGCATCTTAAGCTGTTTCATCGATTTTTTTTTTTCACTATGCGTTCTTCTATAGTCGTGACCCAAAGACTGAATATCCTACTACTTTTAACCTCATCATGATTTTTGTTCATCTAAAGTGGTTAAAAGAAATAGCAAAAAGACTTAACATGTTGAAATGGATTTGCATTGTTTATTTTTTGCCGTGCTTTTCAGGCTGAAACATCCTGAAACAGACAATGTGTGCTTATACACAGGCTACGTTCACACAGATTTATTTTTACATGAATTTTTAAAGCAGATCAGATTCAAAATCCACATTGAAAAATCGCTTCAAAAATAGTCTTTGGCTACAAATTTCACATATTTACTGCAGGGCGTAATTACTTCGGACCTCCTGCAGATCATGGCAATATACAATTTTGCAGCATGTGCATGAGATTTCTTATGCTGGCACTGTCAAATGCAGCAGATTTTCCATAAGTGAAGGCATTTTGATGCAGATCCGCTTCAAAACAAATCCAAAAACTCATACTCTACAGCAATGCTTTAATATATTCTAGTCTTGTGATCCAGCCAGCTTCAGAGCAGCTGCATGACAAAGAGCTAGTAAGCGCTGTGCTCCACAACTAGACCAGTTACTGCTGTTAGGCTATGTGCCAAGGTTTTATGATGAGTCTTTTAAAGCTGGTTCACTTAAGGTACCTTCACACTGAGCAACTTTACAACGAGAACGACAACACGTGACGTTGCAGCGTCCTGGATAGCGATCTCGTTGTGTTTGACACGCAGCAGCGATCAGGATCCTGCTGTGACATCGGCTGGACGGAGCTGAAAGTCCAGAACTTTATTTGGTCATCAGGTCGGCGTGATTCGTCATGTTTGACAGCAAAAGCAACGATGCCTGCAATGTTTTACATGGAGCGAACAACCAGCAAGAACGATAAGTACGTCACTGGATCACTCCTGCATCGTTCTGGAGCTGCTGTGTTTGACATCTCTACAGCGACCTAAACAGCGACGCTCCAGCAATCTAGTTTAGGTCGGATCGTTGTCTATATCGCTGGAACGTCGCTAAATGTGACGGTACCATTAGGGGAAAAAAAGCCTAAACCGCCCCTCCCTGCAGTTAGACAGTGGGAAGTCAGAATGACATCGGCAGTGACAGTCCATCAACAGAGCAGAGCGGAAAAGAAGCTGCTCTGCCGAGGAGATGTCAGCAGAAGCAGCACAATCAAAAGCAGCAGGAGTGGTCTGTGACCACTGAGCCGGAAAAGATCGGAGCCAAGCAGATAGTCAGCAGGCCGATAAGAAAAAAAAAAAAGTTCTGCATAACCCCTTTAAGATGCATCTTCAGGAGCGCACCAGAACACAGCCCTCAGACAGACATTTCGGATCACTGGCATGGTCGCTCCTTTTCCTATGCAATGAGCAAAAAAACGCAGAAGCACCGAAATGGGTTGTGTCCAGCGATCCGGCCAGTCCTGGAGCGGTCCAGGAAGCCCTCCTTACAAAGGTAACTGGTCACTCTACGATTGCAGGGTGCAATCAACTGTACACTATACATTGAAAAATGCCTTTAAATAAGTAAATGTAAAACTTGCATGGATTTCCAAGCACTTTGCAATTTTACCAATGTCTTAACTGAAGACCACCCTGATGCAATTTATTGTCAACCATTTCTAACAAATCCAAAATACAGTGATCTTTGGCTGTCAGACAACAAGTGACAAATATTGTGGTCTATGAATAAGCCCAATCCCATCCACCTGTGAACAATGGGGCGTTCTTGTATTGGAAGACATGGCTCCTGAGCTGGACTCGGTCACACATCAGCGAGTCCTTGACAAATGGTGCAAACGTTTCGGTCACTTGTCAGATTTATTTCTCTATATTAAGCCGCGCAGTAACCGAGGTTATAAAGACTAATCAGAGAAAAGAAAATGTTGGCGCTTCAGCAACGAAGCGTCACTCCACAGAAAACAAGCCAAAAAGTGAGGCGCCCGCCGCAGGTTTCCACGAGCTCTGGGGAGTTGCCCATCTTGGCCTACAGAGACATTTATATTACCGTACTGACTTTTTTACGGTGTTCAAGAAGGAAGCTCAGACCCATCAGCAATTAAATATTAAGTTACCGTACGTTTTACAAGCACCCAGTTCCCTTTAGTGCCCTATTTTCTGAGAACAAATAATGCTTTTAAAGACATCTTACAGTGCGATAACCAGAAATATGGGAGATTTCCTACGCAGGAAACTTACAGGAATATTTACCATCTTTTAATCAGAACTGGAAAAATCTCCCTCAGGTTCATGAATCAGATTCAAAAGCTAGAAGTCAGCAAGGAGCCGATACAATGACTGATTCCACGGACTAGTAGATGCAATTCATCTTTTGTCAGGATGTGAGAATTAGGCCCTGTTATACGGCACACCCATCTATAGATAGGGCTACCTGTGCATAAATGTGCACAAAAAAGCGTATTTGTGGATCTGTACATTAATCCAAAGGGGCAGTCCATGCACTATGTGACTGCAGACCTGCGGATCCTCACAGCGCACAGTGCTAGCGCCAGGAGGTCATGTGACCACAAGTATACTTTGATTACTTCGGCCACATTCAGATTCAGCTTTGCTCACTTCACTTATGTTGTGTAAGGCCTTGCACGTCTAAAGTATGCAAAGTGCATATTTATGGTCCGCCCTCCCACCACACCGTGCACTGCCATCATTCACTAGTCACAAAGTTACTGCAGACTTCAATCACAAGCCTGGAAGAGTTGGGTCCTTTTATTAGGGAATAAAACAGAAATCTGAACACAGTCTAAAGATACAAAGACGCACAGGAAGGGGGTGGAAAAAAAACCTGGAAAACAGCAATGGAACCAGGTAAAACATGGTACTACTATATTAACCCTTTTCTTATTACAAATGAATGTATTAGTGCTGCTTCTAATAGACAGGAGACTTTCATTCACCGTTTTAATGGCATAAGATTCCCGATCAGCCTAATAATTCCCGTTCATATTGTTTACAGCAAAGTATATTAGCAAAAAAAAAAAATAGATTTAGACTTACCGGTAATTCGGTTTCTAGGAACCTTCCACGACAGCAGTATCGGAGGATGTCTCCCCGCCCTAATAGGGGACATGAAACAAAGAGGTTAAATACCCCTCCCCTTCCTGCAACCACCAGTGTTTTTTTCTGGACACAGCAGCATGTATAGTTACCACTTAAGTGCAGGAATCATCTAATAAATCAGATAGGGAGGGAAATTAGTGCTGTCGTGGAAGGTTTCTAGAAACCGAATTACCGGTAAGTCTAATTCTATTTTCTCCAGTCACCTTCCACGACAGCAGTATCGGAGTGATACCAACCGCTATTTTCTTAAGGGAGGGACAACCGCTTGGAGAACGCATCTGCCAAACGATAGGTCCCTATTGAAGCTGAGCCTGTAGTGCCTGGTGAAAGTATGAACTGACGACCAGGTGGCTGCTCTGCATATCTGCTCCGATGATGCGTTTCCCCTCTCTGCCCAGGAAGTCGAGACTGAATGGGTGGAGTTGGCTTTTAGTGAAGCTGGAGGTGTAAACTTCTGGGATGAGTATGCAAGACTAATTGCTTTTTTAATCTAATTAGCGATAATGCTTCTGGCTGCTTTCTTGCCCTTATTTCGTCCTGACCACTGGACGAACAGGTTTTGGTCCAACCTCCAACTTTCTGTCTGTTGGAGGTAGAAAAGGACCACTCGTCGGATGTCCAGGGTGTTAAAGGCCTCTTTTGGATTAGAGGGATTTGGACAGAATGAGGGTAAAATGATGTCTTGATTTCTGTGGTAGTCTGAAACTACCTTAGGCATAAAGGGAGGGTCTAATTTGAGGATTATACTATCCATGGTTATGGTCAGGAATGGCTCCTGGACTGACAAGGCCTGTAGTTCTCCTATACGCCTGGCAGTAGTGATAGCTACCAGGAAGACGGTTTTAAGGGTCAGGATTTTTAAGCTGGAGGCTGAAAGGGGTTCAAAGGGGTCATCGGTCAGACCTTTTAAAACAAGGTTCAAGTCCCAAGGAGGGGTGTGGACGTGAAGTCTCGGACGGATTCTAGTTGCCGATGTTATGAATCGTTTGATCCACCAGTGGTTTGCTAGATCTTGGTCGAAGAAACACCCAAGAGCTGACACCTGAACCTTTAGTGTACTAGGGGAAAGCCCCAGTTCCAAGCCCTTCTGGAGGAATTGAATGATCTGTGCAATATTTGGGTTGAATGGATCCGGTTTGTTCGGGGAACACCATGATAAGAATTTTTTCCATATTTTGCCATAAATGGCATTAGTTATTGGCTTCCTACTCTTTTGTAAGGTTTCAATCACGTTCTGAGAGAGTCCTCTGGCTTTCAGGATCTCGGCTTCAGTAACCAGGCTGCCAACTTCAGCTTGTGTAGGTCCGGATGAAGAAGGGGACCCTGTTGAAGAAGGTCGCGTCTTTGGGGAAGCAGAATCGGGCCTTCTGGACACATGCCTGTTAATGTGCTGAACCAGCTTCTCCCTGGCCACAATGGGGCTACCAGAATCGTTGTAACTTGATCTATCTGGATCTTCTGTAGTGTTCTGGGTAACAATGGGATTGGCGGGAAGGCATATGCTAGGGCAAACTCCCAGGGGTGGGAGATAGCGTCCAGTCCCTGCGCCTCATTTGAAGAGGTCAGGGAGAAGAAGGCGTTTGATTTTGTATTCCGATTGTTGGCGAACAGGTCCACATCGGGAGTTCCCCACCTCCGGACCAAGGATAGGAATACATCCTGGTTTAGAGACCACTCTCCTGGATGGAAGTCCCTCCTGCTGAGGTAATCCGCCTGGGAATTGTCCAATCCCTTTATATGTACTGTGGAGATGGACAGAAGGTGATTCTCCGCCCAGGAAAAAATCCTTCCAGCAGTTAACTTTAGGATGTGAGACTGAAGGATTCTCGTACGGGCTTGGGCCCAGGAGACTGCCTGGATGTTAATGAACCCAGGATTGACATAGAGTCTCTTAGAGTCAGTGTTTTTTGGCTTCTGAACCTGGAGATCCTGTGGACAAGATGAATCCGACGGTTCTAGGGTAGAAAGGACATCCTTTTCGCCGAGTCCAGAAGAACTCCTAGGAATTTCTTCCGTGGAGATGGCCGGAGATCTGATTTTGCCAAATTCGGGATCCACCCGAGTGACCTTAGAATATCGAGGACCTTCTTCAGGTCCTGATTGAGGCGTGAAACGGATGGGGCGATGATGAGAAAGTCGTCCAAGTATGGAATGACAAACCCCCTGTTGTCGGATAAAGATTACCGCTTCTGACATGATCTTGGTGAAGACGAGACTCTGAAAGGAAGGACATTGAATTGGTAATGGCTGACCCGCTTGTTTTGGGAAATTGCGAATCTGAGGAACCTGCTGTGGTCTAGGATGTATTTTGCACATGGTAGTACGCGTCCCTCAGATCCAACGTCGCCATTACCCAGTGCTGACGAATCAGCGGGATTGCTGATCTGATCAATTCCATTTTGTATCTTCGGTATTTTATTACCTGATTTAGAGGTTTCAGGTTTATGATGATACGGTGTTTTCCAGAGGGTTTTTTCACCAGAAAAAGGTGGGAATAGTGACCACCTCCTATTTCCCGATGTGGTACATGGGAAATCACCTCTGCTTGAAGCAGGCTTAGAATACCCGGCATCAGAGATTCCCAAATACCTGGAGACTGTAGGGAAGTGATGGTTAGACGGTGAAGAGGAGAACTCTCGAATTCTAATCTTAGGCCCTCCCATATGGTACGCAGGACCCCCTGATCCGTGGTGATCGTCTGCCATTGGGAGAGGAAACCCGAGAGTCATCCTCCGACCGGAGAGCAGTCATTGCTTCTCAGAGGTCTGCTGAGGTTGGGGGACCAGAATATTTCTGACTTTCCCTCCCTTGAGGTAGCTCCACCATCCCGATTTGCCCTTACCCCTGAAATGTTGTTGGGGGGCTTGGTCACGGAACGAAAAAAAAAAACGTTTCCTAGGGTTCCTTTGTTCCGGAAGGACTTTCTATCTGAGGCTTTGTCCAAGATTTCATCCAGGACTGGCCCAAATACATAATGACCTTGGAAGGGAATACCACAAAGCTTGGACTTTGAGGTAATATCGCTTCCCCAGGATTTAAGCAATAAGGCCCTTCTAGCCGGATTAGTGAGGACAGCGCCTTTTGAAGCAGTGGGAGAGAATTAAGAATCTCATCCCTAGACGTACCTTGTACGAGGTGATTCTCTAAGGTACGTAGCCATAGAAACAAGGATCTGGCTACACATGTTGAGGCCACGTTAGATCTCAGTAAATTAGTTGAAGTGACCCAAGATTTTCTCAATAAGCTCTCAGTTTTCCGATCCATGGGATCTTTCAGCTGAGAGGAATCTTCAAAGGTTAGTCCGTTTTTTTGGTTACCCTTGACAATTGAACATCTACTTTGGGTATTTCCAGTAGAGAACAGTCTCCCTCAAGGGGGAAACGATTCTTAAACTCCGATGGGACGTTTAACAACTTTTCCGGTAGGCCCCACTCATGGAGGATAAGGTTTTCGATATTTTCGTGCATGGGGAATCCCTTCACAGTCTAAGGTTTCAAACCCCCAAACATGTCATCCTGTACGGAATGGCCCTCTACCTCCTTTTCTACTCCCATGGTGCCCCTCAGCATGGAAACTAACTCTTCCATATCCTCGGAGAAGAGATATTTTTTATTGTCAGATTTGGGAGAAGTAGAACCCTCATTCTCCCAAATGTCCTCTAAACCCGAGGTATGTATCTTGCCTGAGTCAGAGTCCGAAACTACCGGAGCCATCTTCCTTTTCTTAGGAGGTGGACGCTGCGGTGTTGGGGTCTGAGAAAAGTCCGCCATGGAGGACTGAACCTCTTGTCTGATGAGGGTTCTGATGCCGTCCATGAGTGAGGGCTGTTCACTACGCAGAACTTAGTCTGTGCATGGTTGGCAGAGGTTCTTTTTATATGCGGAGAGAAGCTTGGACGCACATGCAGCACACTTGCGGCTGGGCATCTTATCTTTCCTAGGGGCAGGGACCTTGTCTCCCTAGAACGAGAGAGAAAGGGGGACTAAGTCACTTAAATTTAAATGGACAGCAAGGGACATCATCCCACTACTTACAGTAGGGGGGGCACGCTGGGCTCCGCAGGAGCAGAATGTAGGGGTTTGTCGCCGTCCATATGGTCAGTGGTCCAGATAGAGAGGGTCACAGACAGAAGGTCTTACCTAGAGGCTTCCCCAGCCAGGAATAAATACTTTACCGAGGCTCCCAGCAAATTCGGTGCCCCTCCTCCTCATTAGAGTCCGTGAGGGGGGGGGGGGGTGTCAGAGACGCCAGTCATGGCTGCCGCTGGATGTCCTAGGGGCAGGGACGTCGGACGGCGCGCGCAGGAGCTGCCGCGTAAGGGACCGAGAAAACAGGAAGTTTGGGTGCGCGTCACTTCCGATACGCGCGCGCCACCACCAGCAGCAGAAGCAGCGTGGGGGAAGGAGGAAGTCGGGGAGCTGCAGGAGGACCCCGGAGCACTACACCGCCCTGCTTTGCCTCCCGAAAAAGGCGCAGGTAGGGCGGGTGAAGGTCCCAAGTCGCGCGGTGGATGCGGAGATGGGAGCAGTCTAAAGGAGGAGGAGAGCGGAGCCCCCGACCTCGACTGCCCGGCTTCAAGGTAACAGCGCTCCCGATTGCCGGCCACGGCAGCACTATCAGAAAACCTCTTCATGCCCCATAGGGAACAGGAAAAACACTGGTGGTTGCAGGAAGGGGAGGGGTATTTAACCTCTTTGTTTCCGGTCCCTTATTAGGGCGGGGAGACATCCTCCGATACTGCTGTCGTGGAAGGTGACTAGAGAAAAAGGAACTAATTTATGCAGAATGAGCCTATTCCTATAAAGAAAAAAAACAATGACCTGTGTATCCAGCATTTTTAAAAATATTTGCAATTTTCGTTAAAGGGAACCTGTCACCAGTTTTGTGACATAGCAGCTAAAAATACCACCTTATTCAGCGTCTGCGCTGCATTCCCTACATCCTTATATAACCCCCTGACTCCCCTTGTATACTCCCGAAAAAAAACCTTTAATGTCTCCTGCGCTGTATGGTAATCTTCTCAGTCCGGTCCGATGAGCGTGTTTTCAGGCTTCTATATCACTCCCATTGCTTGCTTGTTTCATGGATGACGACTCTTACACCGTTAGATAGGAGAAAAAAGGATCATCCCCGCGCTGCTGCAAGAAGAATTTCAAAAATTGTAGAGGTTTTCAATGTGGTTTATTCTACGCGTTTCAGGGTTCATGTGACCCCTTCATCAGGACATACCACAAATATGGTACAATATTTGTGGTATGTCCTGATGAAGGGGTCACCTGAACCCTGAAACGCGTAGAATAAACCACATTGAAAGCCTCTACAATTTTTGAAATTCTTCTTGCGGCAGCGCAGGGATGATCCTTTTTTCTCCTATCTAAGTGTGTGCTTCAATCAGGTCCTGCACTGACCTGTGGATCTGCAGCAGCCGCCATTAATATATGTCCTTCCTTCAATCTCCCCAGGTGAGTAGTTCTCTTGGTGGGCAACTTTGTGTAACGTTTGATAAGACCCTATTTGCGCTTTTGTGTCTCCCTCTTTTCACTGACTCTTACACCGTGCAACATCTCGCGCCCGCTCAGAAATATTGCCTTTCGCTCCTGCGCATTATGCTTTGGCCAACTGTGGGCAAAGCAGAAAAACCGAAGTGCGCAGGCGCTGGCAAACGTAGTTGCGGTACATGAGCCAGAAGTACGTGTGTTGGTGCATAACACTTCTGTTTTTCTGCTTTGCCGGCAGTTGGCCAAAGCATACTGTGCAGGTGCAAAACGCAATATTTCTGAGCAGGCGCGAGATTTTGCACGGTGCAAGAGGCGTCATCAATGAAGTAGGACGGCAAGCAAAAGCCGATGGGAGTGATGTAGAAGCCGGAAAACACGCCCATCGGACCGGACTAAGATTACCATACAGCGCGGGAGACATTAAAAATGTTTTTCAGGAGTACACAAGGGGAGACAGGGGATTATATAAGAATTTAGGGAGTGCAGCGCAGACACTGAATAAGGTGATTTTTTTTTAGCTGCTATGTCACAAAACTGGTAACAGGTTCCTTTTATAGGGATAATGCCTGAGCTGAGCCGTGGTAGATGCCTGGGATCTCTGCTGCAAATACTGGAGAAAACACTTGTTGGATATTAATACTTTTTTTTATTATTAATATTTTGCCTAGCTGCATTAGATCAATGTATGATTTTTGGAGGTGCGGTCCATTCTCTTTTTCAGCTTATTAATACTTGTATTTGCTCCAGGTGAACACACGATAATTTGCAGAGATTGTGAGCAGAAACGTAGTTATATGTAGCTAAAGCGACTCTCCAGCCTGGCACTGAGAAGTCACCATACATCTGTCATGTAGTCGCCCTACCAGGTGCCCTCCAGTTTCCTCCCGCTGCCTCCTGTGCCAATTCGTTAATCTTGCATTCAAGAAGGTTGTCACCGTGGCATAAAACTCTGCAAATCCACAGCAAATGCGCAAGCCTTTTTACACCTGTGTTTTTGCTGCGGATTTCACTGACAATTGACGTCCGTGTGGAAAACGCTGCAGAAACGCAAAGAATTGACATGCTGCAGAAAAAAAAAAACCTCGCTGAAAATACTCAAGGAAATTTACTGATCATGTGCACAACACTTCAGGATTGTCATTGAGTAAGCTTGAATACGGATTCCATAGCGTTTTTAGCCCATTTCTGAGATGAAAAACGGGTATCATTTTAATCAGTTTAACACTGCCAACCTGACAATGCCTGTGGTTTACTTAGTAGAACCCTGCTGACTGGTTCACTTTTAAGGTACCGTCACACTTTAGCGACGCTGCAGCGATACCGACAACGATCCGGATCGCTGCAGCGTCGCTGTTTGGTCGCCCAGACAGCTCTCCAGCGACCAATGATCCCGAGGTCCCTGGTAACCAGGGTAAACATCGGGTTACTAAGCGCAGGGCCGCGCTTAGTAACCCGATGTTTACCCTGGTTACCATCGTTAAAGTAAAAAAAAACGCTACATACTTACCTACCGCTGTCTGTCCCCGGCGCTGTGCTTCTCTGGTCTGGCTGTGAGCACAGCGGCCGGAAAGCACAGCGGTGATGTCACAGCTCTGCTTTCCGGCTGCCCGCCGCTCACAGCCAGACCAGAGAAGCAGAGCGCCGGGGACAGACAGCGGTAGGTAAGTATGTAGCGTTTTTTTTTTTTTACTTTAACGATGGTAACCAGGGTAAACATCGGGTTACTAAGCGCGGCCCTGCGCTTAGTAACCCGATGTTTACCCTGGTTACCAGCGAAGACATCGCTGAATCGGCGTCACACACGCCGATTCAGCGATGTCAGCGGGACCTCAACGATCAAAAAATGGCCCAGGCCATTCCGACACGAGCAGCGATCTCACAGCAGGGGCCTGATCGCTGCTACGTGTCACACATAGCGAGATCGCTACTGAGATCGCTGTTGCGTCACAAAACTTGTGACTCAGCAGCGATCTCGCTAGCGATCTCGCTATGTGTGACGGGGCCTTAACTTTAGGCCTTTTAGAGATCATTTAATCTTCAACTTGATTAACTGTTCACAATAAGCCTAGGTTCACATTGCGTTAGTGCAATCCGTTTAGCGCAATCCGTTTAGCGCATACGCTAACGGAATGCGCTAACGCAATGTACAAAAAGGGATTGCGTTTAGCGATCCCGCTAGCACAGATGCCCATCTGCGCTAGCAAGAACGGACCCAAAAACGCTGCAAGCAGCGTTCGAGGTCCGTCAGAAAATAACGGGACATTGCTAACGCATGCCAAAAATGGCATACGTTAGCGATGCGTTAGATACATTGCGGTCAATGGGTGCGCTAACGGATCCATTACATTGCGTTAGTTGCGCTATGTAACGGATTCCGTTTGCGGCCTGCCACTAACGCAATGTGAACCCAGCCTAACAGTAATTTTGACCAGGGGTGCTGAAACTTTTTCATGCCCCTGTATTTGTTGATCTAAAGCCTCTCTCACTCCAGCTCCATTATCCACGCCCAGCCTCCTAATTCACTACTGCCTCCATTGCATGAAGTAAAGAAAAGGCATCCAGGAGCAGAGAACAGAGCTGGAGTGACAGCGGTTTGTGAACAAAAACAAAGCTGAATTACATCAATATTTGGTGGGCCCAACTCCATTTGAAATGTGTCCCCAAACTTGCAACCTCCGTTATGCTTCATGGTTGCCAGCAGACACTCATTGTGCCACTATCCACCTCTTTGGTGACATTCTGTTACAGCCAAGCATCTGCTGCCATTTTTGTGCACCACAGTTCCTATGTTTTCATGCACACACAAGCCACGTGGTCTTTTTCCCCATAGCAGGTGTGGTTTTTGACCACAATTTTTCCATGAAGACCACTTCTGGCCACAGTAGACAGGTGCACCTGGGTCCAAGGTGGTCGCTGCCAATTCTGAGGGGAAGACACTGCGGGAAATCTACACATTTTGAAAAGTGATGGCAGAACAAAGTTTTCTTTGACGACCACTGCATCTATAGTCCTCAACGTTGCCCATTTCTTGGTATCCTGTCCTTAACCCCTTTCTGACCTCGGACGGGATAGTACGTCCGAGGTCAGATCCCCAGCTTTGATGCAGGGCTCCGCGGTGAGCCCGCATCAAAGCCGGGACATGTCAGCTGTTTTGAACAGCTGACATGTGCCCGCAATAGGTGCGGGCAGAATCGCGATCTGCCCGCACCTATTAATTAGTTAAATGCCGCCGTCAATCGCAGACAGCGGCATTTAACTACCGCATCCGGCCGGGCGGCCGGAAATGACGTCATCGCCGACCCCCGTCACATGATCGGGGGTCGGCGATGCATCTCCATTGTAACCATAGAGGTCCTTGAGACCTCTATGGTTACTGATCGCCCGTCGCTGTGAGCGCCACCCTGTGGTCGGCGCTCACAGCACACGTGCAATTCTGCTACATAGCAGCGATCAGCAGATCGCTGCTATGTAGCAGAGCCGATCGTGCTGTGCCTGCTTCTAGCCTCCCATGGAGGCTATTGAAGCATGGCAAAAGTAAAAAAAAAAAAGTAAAAAAAAATGTGAAAAAAATAAAAAAAATATAAAAGTTTAAATCACCCCCCTTTCGCCCCAATCAAAATAAATCAATAAAAAAAAAATAAAATCTACACATATTTGGTATCGCCGCGCTCAGAACCGCCCGATCTATCAACTAAAAAAAAGCATTAACCTGATCGCTAAACGGCGTAGCGAGAAAAAAATTAAAAAACGCCAGAATTACATTTTTTAGGTCGCCGCGACATTGCATTAAAATGCAATAACGGGTGATCAAAAGAACGTATCTGCACCAAAATGCTATCATTAAAAACGTCATCTCGGCACGCAAAAAATAAGCCCTCAACCGACCCCAGATCACGAAAAATGGAGACGCTACGAGTATTGGAAAATGGCGCAATTTTTTTTTTTTTTTTTAGCAAAGTTTGGAATTTTTTTTCACCACTTAGATAAAAAATAACCTAGTCATGTTAGGTGTCTATGAACTCGTAATGACCTGGAGAATCACAATGGCAGGTCAGTTTTAGCATTTAGTGAACCTAGCAAAAAAACCAAACAAAAAACAAGTGTGGGATTGCACTTGTTTTGCAATTTCACCGCACTTGGAATTTTTTTCCCGTTTTCTAGTACACGACATGCTAAAACCAATGATGTCGTTCAAAAGTACAACTCGTCCCGCAAAAAACAAGCCCTCACATGGCCAAATTGACGGAAAAATAAAAAAGTTATGACTCTGGGAATGAGGGGAGCGAAAAACGAACACGGAAAAATGAAAAATCCCATGGTCATGAAGGGGTTAATGTTGAGAAATACTGACACTGTCAGAAAGGTATCCATCATGCAATCTCATCAGGGGGGCGAATGACTAATTTATTCTGCACCAGCACAACAACCCCAAGCATACAGCCAATGTTATTACGGCAGAGAGCCCTGACCTCCTCAAGGAGTCTGCCCAGGATTACATGGAGAGACAAGGATATGCACAAGTCTATATACCGTACACAGGTCTGTGGTTAGTGCTCCAAGATGTTTAGCTCACCCTCCCTGCCACTTCCTTTGTAAGCAAGTGTATCTAGAAGAACTGCTGATGGCAAATATTGATGTCATTTACCGTATATACTCGAGTATAAGCCGAGATTTTCAGCCCAAATTTTTGGGCTGAAAGTGCCCCCCTCGGCTTATACTCGAGTCACGGTAGCGGTGGGGTCGGCAGGTGAGGGGGTGAGGGCGCTGAGGTATACTTACCTAGTCCCAGCGATCCTCGCGCTGTCCCTGCCGTCCCACGGGCTTCGGCGCTGCAGCTTCTTCCTCTCTTCAGCGGTCACGTGGGACCGCTCATTACAGAAATGAATAAGCGGCTCCACCTCCCATAGGGGCGGAGCCGCTTATTCATTTCTCTAATCAGCGGTGCCGGTGACCGCTGATAGAGAAAGAAGCTGCGGCACCGAAGACAGGAGGGGACAGCGCGAGGATCGCCAGGACTAGGTGAGTATAGCATATTCACCTGTCCTCGTTCCAGCCGCCGGGCGCCGATCCATCTTCCCGGCCGGCGCCTCCATCTTCCCGGCGTCTCTGCTCTCTGACTGTTCAGGCAGAGGGCGCGATGACGCCTACAGTGTGCGCGGCGCCCTCTGCCTGATCAGTCAGAGCAGAGACGCCGGGAAGATGGAGGCGCCGGAACGAGACGCCGGGAGCTGCAATCAAGGGAGGTGAGTATGTGTTTTTTTTTCTTTATTGCGGCAGCGGCGGCACAAATTTATGTGGAACATCTATGGGGCACAGTGAACGGTGCAGAGCACCGTATATGGCACAGCACAGCTATGGGGCACAGTGAACGGTGCAGAGCACCGTATATGGCACAGCACAGCTATGGGGCACAGTGAACGGTGCAGAGCACCGTATATGGCACAGCACAGCTATGGGGCACAGTGAACGGTGCAGAGCACCGTATATGGCACAGCACAGCTATGGGGCACAGTGAACGGTGCAGAGCACCGTATATGGCACAGCACAGCTATGGGGCACAGTGAACGGTGCAGAGCACCGTATATGGCACAGCACAGCTATGGGGCACAGTGAACGGTGCAGAGCACCGTATATGGCACAGCACAGCTATGGGGCACAGTGAACGGTGCAGAGCACCGTATATGGCACAGCACAGCTATGGGGCACAGTGAACGGTGCAGAGCACCGTATATGGCACAGCACAGCTATGGGGCACAGTGAACGGTGCAGAGCACCGTATATGGCACAGCACAGCTATGGGGCACAGTGAACGGTGCAGAGCACCGTATATGGCACAGCACAGCTATGGGGCACAGTGAACGGTGCAGAGCACCGTATATGGCACAGCACAGCTATGGGGCACAGTGAACGGTGCAGAGCACCGTATATGGCACAGCACAGCTATGGGGCACAGTGAACGGTGCAGAGCACCGTATATGGCACAGCACAGCTATGGGGCACAGTGAACGGTGCAGAGCACCGTATATGGCACAGCACAGCTATGGGGCACAGTGAACGGTGCAGAGCACCGTATATGGCACAGCACAGCTATGGGGCACAGTGAACGGTGCAGAGCACCGTATATGGCACAGCACAGCTATGGGGCACAGTGAACGGTGCAGAGCACCGTATATGGCACAGCACAGCTATGGGGCACAGTGAACGGTGCAGAGCACCGTATATGGCACAGCACAGCTATGGGGCACAGTGAACGGTGCAGAGCACCGTATATGGCACAGCTATGGGGCACAGTGAACGGTGCAGAGCACCGTATATGGCACATCTAGGGGGCACAATGAATGGTGCAGAGCACCGTATATGGCACAGCTAGGGGGCACAATGAACGGTGCAGAGCACTATATGGTTCACACCTATGGGGAAATATGAACGGTGCAGAGCACTATATGGCACAGCTATGGGGAAATAATGATCTATTTTTATTTTTGAAATTCACCGGTAAATGCTGCATTTCCACCCTAGGCTTATACTCGAGTCAATAAGTTTTCCCAGTTTTTTGTGGCAAAATTAGGGGGGTCGGCTTATACTCGGGTCGGCTTATACTCGAGTATATACGGTACATTGCTTTTGTGAATTAATCTTCTATTTTGCTCACTGATAAAAAAAAACACTATTACCACTTCTATTTTTTAAAGTCTTTTTACAGCAGATTAAAGCTTTGCACTTTACTGTATATGCAGGCACTAAATGGACATATGCGGTTAGGGCACACGCTACACGCGAGCGCCGTGTATGGCCGCGCACACGCTACACGCGAGCGCCGTGTATGGCCGCGCGCGCCGTGTATGGCTGCGCGCGCACACACACACACGCGCTACACGCGAGCGCTGCGTATGGCCGCGCACACACTCTACATGTGAGCACTGTATGGCCGCACACACACACACACACACTATATGGCCGTGCACACACACACTATATGGCCGCACGCACTCTACATGTGAGCACTGTATGGCCACACACACACACACTATATGGCCGTGCACACACACACTATATGGCCGCACGCACTCTACATGTGAGCACTGTATGGCCACGCACACACACACTATATGGCCGCACGCACTCTACATGTGAGCACTGTATGGCCGCGCACACACACACACACACACACTATATGGCCACACACACACACACTATATGGCCACACACACTCTACATGTGAGCACTGTATGGCCGCGCACACACACACACACTTTTTGGCCACACACACACACACTATATGGCCGCACACACACACACACACACTGTATGGCCGCACACACACACACACACTGTATGGCCGCACACACACTGTATGGCCACACACACACTGTATGGCCACACACACACTGTATGGCCACACACACACTGTATGGCCACACACACACTGTATGGCCACACACACACTGTATGGCCACACACACACACTGTATGACCCACACACTGTATGGCCACACACACACACACACACCCGCACACACACACTGTATGGCCGCGCACACACACACACACACTGTATGGCCACACACACACACACACTGTATGGCCACACACACACTGTATGGCCACACACACACACTGTATGGCCACACACACACACACTGTATGGCCACACACACACTGTATGGCCACACACACACACACACACACTGTATGGCCACACACACACTGTATGGCCACACACACACACACCCGCACACACACACTGTATGGCCGCACACACACACACACACACACTGTATGGCCACACACACACACTGTATGGCCACACACACACACTGTATGGCCACACACACACACACACACACACACACCCGCACACACACACTGTATGGCCGCACACACACACACACACTGTATGGCCGCACACACACACACACACTGTATGGCCGCACACACACACTGTATGGCCACACACACACACACCCGCACACACACACTGTATGGCCGCACACACACACTGTATGGCCGCACACACACACACCCGCACACACACACTGTATGGCCGCACACACACACTGTATGGCCCCACACACACACACACCCGCACACACACACTGTATGGCCGCACACACACACTGTATGGCCGCACACACACTGAATGGCCACACACACACACACACACACACACTATATGGCCGCACGCGTTGGAGACAGAGGGCAATTCCGGGTGACGGCCACTGTCGCACGGTGACAGCACTACTCACTCCATACAGCGGGCTCCAGCGGTTCTCCTCGTCAATGCTCTTGAACTCGTTCTCCATGTCTCCCGCTGCCGGAGGTGCCGCGCTCACAGCTCCCCGCGCTGCCGCATTGCTCTCCGCACGGCCCCGGGTCACTGAGGCGATATTTACGGGAACAGAAGAGGAAACAAACAACAACCCGACCTGCGACACCAACCGCGGCACCGGCCTCCAAAGCCACGCCTTCTTCCGGTTAGCTCCACGCCCCATTCCAAGCATCACACCTAAGTTGGCAACCGGCTGCTGTGCCCTGCACCAATGAGCAGCGCGCTGTGACATTAGGGGCGGTTCCTGCTGATGCCCCGCCCAGTTGGAGATCCCTTGGAGTACGGGGTGAAGTATGAGCTAGCTCTGGCTGCAGGTAGAGAGCGGCCATTGCTGCCGGCTCCCTGCGCGCTCCTGGCCGATGCTGGGGCCGTTAGGGGGCGCAGTGTTGTGGGACTATCGCTGAGAAATGTCTCGGATTAGCGATGAAGTTTAGTGCTTTCATGTGGAGGATCACAGGAGGCCACAGCGACAGAACAATGTGTGGGGCTGTAAGCAGGGTGCAGTAACAGACAAGAGACAGAGCAAGGGTTAATGGTTAAAGGAGAGATAATGGGGTAGCAACTGTAAAGGTACCGTTACATTAAGCGACGCTGCAGCGATATAGACAACGAGCCGATCGCTGGAGCCTGTTTAGGTCGCTGTAGAGACGTCAAACACCGGCAACAGCTGAACGGGCGACTCACTTCTCGTTCTCACTGGTTGTTAGCTCCATGTCAAACAGCCGGAGTGTACCGATCCGACACACATCTAGGGGCCCTACGCTTGTTGCTGGCGTCTTTGCTTTTGATGTCAAACATGACGATACACGCCGTCCTGGCGACGAAATAAAGTTCTGGCCTTCTAGCTCCGACCAGCGATGGCACAGCGGGATCCAGATCGCTGCTGCGTGTCAAACACGCTGCGACGTCACGGATCGTTGTCGTTCTTGTTGCAAAGTTGCTGAGTGTGACGGTACCTTAAAACAATAGCAGTCTGATGAGAGAACGTATGGTGTCCTGTATGGTCCTCTGCAGCGGCTGAGCCCGCAACAGGGAAGGTTGTAGAATCGGCAGCGGCCGGGCGATGTCCTCAGATGGGGTTCTTTAAGCAATGGTCCATAAGCACGTGCGGCCGTAACAAGGCCACGGCACTCTCAGAGCCACATGTAAATGAGTGAGAAGCATGTGGCAGGTTAGGCCACGAAAGTCTGTCCGGTCCTCGGCCTCCTCTGCACGCACGCGGTACTCACAGTCACGGAGCGCACGGCACTTCTCTCTGCGGTGGGGACCAAACAATACAGCCCGTCGTGGCACTGATGCTCAGAGGACGGAGCACGCCGCTCACCCCGCTGCGCGCGCTTTGCTTTTTAAGGCTGGATTCACATTTGCGGTTGTGTCAGCAGCGTTTCATCCGCAATAATCCGCATGCGTTGTGTTTTCCTATATTTAACATTAGGAACGCAAGTGTCTGCGTTTGATTGCGTTTTGCCGCGTTTGACGACGCATGCGTCGTTTCGTCGTCTGCGGTTTGGCGCTGTAAACGCTACATGTAGTAATTTTAGAGGCGTCAATTTGCCGACTAGAAACGTATGCGGTTGTTAGCGGAAGAAATGCGCCAAAAAAACGCATTGCTGTCTGTGTGAACGCATGCTGCCGCAAGTACATGTGTTCGCTTGCGTTCGTGAACGCATGCGTTGCACCAGAGAAAAACATGTCTAAACACTGATAAGCCACCCCCCACATACAAGGTGATAAAGGGAGGGAGTGGACAGTTGCAGGTCACTACACAGCAGACTGCGATTGTCTCGGACCAAGGAAAACTCGCGGCTCACTCGCACCCATATAAGCCTATGGGTGCGAGTGAGACAGCGCACACCACTCGGATATCATCCGAGTGATGTGCGCTATAAGCGGACCCCAGCAATGGAGGAGATGGAGAAAGTCATTTCTCCGCCTCCTCCGCAGCTGTGCTCCGATCCTCCCTGTGCGAGAGAATCGGAGCACAGACGCATGACACTCGGCTCCTGCTCTGCTGCAAGCAGGAGCCGAGGGTCATTAGCATATTGCATCCGATGCTCCTGCATCGGATGCAATACACTAGTGTGACGCCGGCCTTACTCTTTCTTTACATTTTTCTTCTGCACTCCTTTTGTATCTTGACTTTCCTTCTTCATGCCATTTCTCATCCTCTGTTTTCTTTCTTTTCTTTGTTAATGTATCCAACATTAATGTCTTTATTTATTTTTTAGGTTCCAGAACGGGATGAAGCCCTCATAGAAAATGACCTCCTCATCTCCCTGGTCCAGGAGCGAGTCTCGTTGTTGGACACCCGGGTTCCACAGCACTCGGACAATGTGACGATCCGGCGCCTATGGAATGAGGTGGCCAAAGCGATGTGGGATGGCTGGGACAACGCCCCTTCTAGGGTCCGAAATGCATTTTGTAAGTATTGCACTGCAGTGTGAAGCAGCAGAGACCTTGGCCGTGCTCACTACAACTTTGTTCGATGAAGGACCGCTTCAACAAGGACCTGCGTCAAGAGAACCGTGTTCCCAGTGGTTCAGGAGCAAGGATCCGAAAGTACAAATACCATCGCGTTCTGGCATTTTTAAAACCAGTCCTTGCCCAGAGAACGTAAGTATTTCTCCTGTGCATTTGGTTGTGTTGTATTGTCACAATCTGTATGTTTCTATTCAACAGGAGTTGGCATTTGGTAAATTTTTGGTATTCATTTTTTTTTTCCTTTTTTTCACAGCACATGGAGCAGCACTGTTGGCCCAGGTTCTGGAGCGGTCCTTCATCAGACAGCCACGGACCCATCCCAGCCATCCAGCAGCACTGCAGCAAGTGGGTCTGCCACACTAACTGGAGACCAGGAAGTTGGTCCATCAGGTGTTCCCCTTTCCCAGTCCTCTGCCTCTTCCCCTTTTTTTGGGGGGGCGCCTCCCGGCAGCGGCAGAGGGCATCGAACAGATCCCTCATGCCCGAGTTTTTTCACTTGAGCTCGGTTTTTCACGATGGACTCAAGGCTTTGGGTGACCAAATGGATATTACCATTAGCCACATGAATACACATCCAGGAGGTCACCAAAATCCTTGACCAAGTAAAAGCCGACTTCCAGAGGCCAGCACATAATTTTTTTAACCAAATATAACAGGGCATGTCGGAACACCTTACTCCTGATCTTCAGCTTAGTGTCATGCAGGCCTGCAATGCTGCTTATGTGCAGGCTATGCAGCAGAGTCGGTATTTTCAGCAGACAGTGGCGGCATATCCACCTGTGCCTTCACTGTCACGATTAACCTCAATGCCGACCTCTGCTGCATACCACTGCACGGCCACCTCTATTCCTAGCACTGCCGGACACCAGTACAGCACCACCACCATGCCGAGTGCTGTAGGACAGCCCACCGCCACCACCATGACAACCGCTGCTCCTGGTTGGACCTCCTCCACTGACACCATGATGCAGCAGCAGGACCCTGGCATGGCCTTCCCCTCAACGATGCAGCAGGACCCAGGCATAGCCTTCCGCTCTACAAGCACAATGGACCCTGGCATGGCTTTCCGCTCCACCACCACCACGATGCAGCAGGACCCAGGCATGGCCCTCCGCTCTACGAGCACAATGGACCCTAGCATGGCTTTCCACTCTACGAGCGCTATGGACTCTGGCATGGCTGCACGCTCTACGAGCACTATGGACTCTGGCATGGCTGCACGCTCTACGAGCACTATGGACTCTGGCATGGCTGCACGCTCTACGAGCACAGTGCAGCCGGACCCTGACAGGTCACCCACCACGACCATGAGCCCACCGAGGCTTCCCAGAACCCGGCGATCCCAGAGAGGGAGAAAAAATAAAAAACAGCGTACTATCAGTATTCCTCCCCCCTCACCTCCCAGTGTGTCTGTAATGTCAGGTTTGTCTCAGGCCTCTCATGTGTCAAGCCCTATCCCAGAACTACCAGACCCCAATAGTTTCATTGCCCCTTCTTTTGCCACCCCTGTGTCGTCCACACTTAGCCAGGCCTCACAGCTTCACCCCCCCCCCCCCCCTTCCCATTTCGATCACTCTACCCCAAGCAGGCACAGTTAATTAAAAAAGTTTGGTTTCTAAGAAAATAAATAATATTGTTTTTTGCCCTCAATTATGTGTGGTTTAATTGTGTCTTTCGCTGCCGGCAATACACACCGTTCGCCGCACACCAATTTTTTTGGCCACATCATAGCTCTTGTACTTAGCAAGTAAAAAACTGCAGCTTTCTGTGTCTTTAGTATAGATATATGAAGTTGGCAAAACAATTAAGACTTGTATTTTCTCCATATCTCTTCGTTCTGCTAAGGGTACCGTCACACTATAACATTTCGATCGCTACGACGGTACGATTCGTGACGTTCCAGCGATATCGTTACGATATCGCTGTGTCTGACACGCAGCAGCGATCAGGGATCCTGCTGAGAATCGTACGTCGTAGCAGATCGTATGGAACTTTCTTTCATCGCTGGATCTCCCGCTGTCATCGCTAGATCGGTGTGCGTGACACCGATCTAGCGATGCGATCCAGCGATGCGTTCGCTTGTAACCAGGGTAAACATCGGGTAACTAAGCGCAGGACCGCGCTTAGTTACCCGATGTTTACCCTGGTTACAAGCGTTAAACTAAAAAAAAACAAACAGCACATACTTACATTCTGGTGTCCGTCAGGTCCCTTACCGTCTCTGCTTCCCGCACTGTGACTGCCGGCCGTAAAGTGAAAGCAGAGCACAGCGGCTGTGCTTTCACTTTACGGCCGGCAGTCACTGAGTGCGGGAAGCAGACTGCAAGGGACCTGACGGACACCAGAATGTAAGTATGTGCTGTTTGTTTTTTTTTAGTTTAACGCTTGTAACCAGGGTAAACATCGGGTAACTAAGCGCGGTCCTGCGCTTAGTTACCCGATGTTTACCCTGGTTACCCAGGGACCTCGGCATCGTTGGTCGCTGGAGAGCTGTCTGTGTGACAGCTCCCCAGCGACCACACTATGATTTACCAACGATCACGGCCAGGTCATATCGCTGGTCGTGATCGTAGGTAAATCGTATAGTGTGACGGTACCCTTAGTCTGTGACTAGAGTTGCAGACTGAAGAGAAAATGGTGGCAATACAATGCAGATATTTACTCAACAGGTCAGGTGTCCAAAAACTCATTAGTTTGGACACCTGACCTGGTGAGTAGAGAACTGCCTTGTATAACCTCCATTTTGTCTTCTGTGTACGTAATCTATTTCACACAAAGTGAAGGGACGATGGCGGTCGCACACGGCATATCTATGCTCACCTGGACATGTGTCAGAAATGATGAATTCATGAGGCTGTTATACGTGCATCATGAATTCATTATTTCTGACACCTGACTTGAGTATAGATCTGTTTTGTATTACAGCCATTGTCTCTTCAGTCTGCGTCCAATGGATACTGCAGAACAGAATCAGGACGCAATGACGTCAACAACTTTACCACTAAAACTACATGGCTGCTGTCACACTAGCAGTACTGTATGTGGTCAGTATTTTATATCAGTATTTGTAAGCCAAAACAAGGAGTGGAACAATTAGAGGAAAAGTATAATATTAACATATTTAGCACCTCAGCATTTATCACCCACTCCTGGTTTTGGCTTACAAATACTGATATTAAATACTGACCAAATACTGCTAGTGTGAGGACAGCCTTGGTTTGTAGAGGAACTACATAGGAGACACGGTCAAGATACCAAAAATAAAGTTTATTAACGAGAAATATTAGTAACATTTAAGAAAATAACTGGTACAGATAAAATCCCAAAAGGACATTTACACAACATTCTCCTGCCACATCCCATATCTGATTAAAAAAAGGCAGCAAATTGGTCCCGCATGTGGCCAACTTCAGCAGTTGACCGCAGCGGGTGATGCTGGTAATCTGGCAATGGGTGTGCAACTGGTTCATCCAGTTCAGTGTTGGGCCGCTCCTTAGCCATTATGTAATTGTGCAGTACCACACAGGCTTTGACCACCTCGTCGAATGTCTCCATTTTTAGATTAATGGCTGATGCAAGAAAGCGCCATTTTGAGACTAGAATCCCAAAGGTACACTCTACAGTTCTTCGGGCCCTGGTCAGTCTGTAGTTAAAGATCCTTTTAGTGTGGTTCAAGTCCAGACTGTAATATGGCTTCAGTAGGTTTTCACACATCTGAAAGGCCTCATCCCCAACCATAACAAATGGCATCGGTGGACCTTGAGTGTTGGGGAGAGGTCGTGGCCGTGGAAAATTAAAATTTTTGCCATACAAACGGCGGCCCATATCCGAGTTTTCAAAAGTCTGGGAATCGTTGCCACGACCAAAAGCTCCAATGTCCACGGCGATGAAGCGACAGTCCGCATTGGCTATTGCCACGAGGATAACAGAAAAATATTTTTTATAATTGAAGTACTCCGATCCTGTTCTGGCTGGTTTGATAATGTGTATGTGCTTTCCATCCACCGCTCCCAAACAGTTGGTGAAATCACACACACTCCAGAATTTTTCAGCAATTGCCATCCACATGTCCGCGGTGTGTAGGGGTATAAACTCATCCCGGAGAACATTCTACAAAGCCCGGCAGGTGTCCGCAACTATTACAGACAGGGTGGAAATTCCAAGCTGGTATTGGAAGTGGAGGGATGATAAACACTCTCCAGTTGCCAGAAATCTGGAATAAAAAAAAAATAAATAAAATCAATTCTATGTATGGTGTTGTTATGCTAAAGACTTAAAGGAAAATACCAAAAAAATACATGTCAGAACACCCAAAAGTTAGCACTGCCATTTGTTTAGATTTGTTACGTACCTTAATGTAACCAGCAGACGTACCTCTGGTGGAATCGCTCGATGGAGCGCTGGGTGTCCTATCTCCGTATAGCTTCTTGGACACGAGCAAGCAAATCCCGGAAGGAGTCTTGCGACATCCTTGTATATTCCCGGAATTTGTCCGGGTTGGCATTAAGCTCGCCATACAGCGTGTGGTAGGCTCCACATCTCTCACGTACTTCAATAATGGGGTGTCTCCAAAAACGCCTAGACGTCTCCTCCATCTTTCGCGATTTCTGTCTTGCTCCCAAGCAAACGCACAGGCAAGAAACAGCTTGATGCTTAAATTCAGGTTGAAATAAAAGCTCTCCATGCGAAGATCCATCATGACACAGGATACAGGAGCAAAATCTGAAGATTTCTGCTGTTCAAGGGTCTATATAAAGATATCCCATAATACACGCCCTCTGTAGTCACATTGGCGGTGTGTTGTGAATTCTGTTGTCAAGCTCCCTCCTGTGGTCATGAATGGTACTTCGGCTGGTTCTGTCCATGGGCTTCCTCTGGTGGGTGTGAGTGGAGCTGCGGCTTCTGAGTTTCCTTCTACAGGTGACGAGGTTAATTCGTTAGCTGGCTGCTCTATTTAACTCCACCTAGATCATTGCTCCATCCCACTTGTCAATGTTCCAGTATTGGTCTAGCTCTCTCCTGGATCGTTCTTGTGACCTGTCTTCCCAGCTGAAGCTAAGTTACTGCTTGTTTTTCTCTGGTTTGCTATTTTTCTGTCCAGCTTGCTATTTTGATTTTGTCTTGCTTGCTGGAAGCTCTGGGACGCAGAGGGAGCGCCTCCGCACCGTGAGTCGGTGCGGAGGGTCTTTTTGCACCCTCTGCGTGGTCTTTGTAGGTTTTTGTGCTGACCGCAAAGTTACCTTTCCTATCCTCTGTCTGTTCAGTAAGTAGGGCCTCACTGTGCTAAATCTATTTCATCTCTGTGTTTGTAATTTTCATCTTTACTCACAGTCATTATATGTGGGGGGCTGCCTGTTCCTTTGGGGAATTTCTCTGAGGCAAGGTAGGCTTTATTTTTCTATCTCTAGGGCTAGCTAGTTTCTTAGGCTGTGTCGAGTTGCATAGGGAGCGTTAGGAGCAATCCACGGCTATTTCTAGTGTGTGTGATAGGATTAGGGATTGCGGTCAGCAGAGTTCCCACGTCTCAGAGCTCGTCCTATATTATTAGTAACTATCAGGTCATTCCGTGTGCTCTTACACACTAGGTCCATTATTGTCCTAACCACCAGGTCATAACACGGTGTCTGGTTATCTAGATTTTTCTCCTGTAAAATTTGTCACCATGCGCACCAAAAATGCAAACGCAGAAAAAAACGCATGGAAAAGCGTGGAACGCGGCGTTTTTTTAACCGCATGCGTCTAAAAAACGCCGCGTTTGTAGGTGTTTCTATGCGTTTTTTCCTGCACTTGCAGATGCGGATTAAACGCTGCGCAATTCTAACGCAAATTTTGAAACTAGCCTAAGCTGCCCCTCCTACCCGGGTACTGAGGAGGGTGCCGCTCCTCATTTCTTCCCTCAGGCAACAAGGGAAGCTGCCTCAACAGTTCCGGACCCAGCTCGGTACAGGTCCCCACGGTCCGGTCTTCCTCCTTAGGCTGCTGTCACACTAGCAGTATTTGGTCAGTATTTTACATCAGTATTTGTAAGCCAAAACCAGGAGTGGAACAATTAGAGGAAAAGTATAATAAAAACATATGCACCACTTCTGCATTTATCACCCGCTCCTGGATGTGTCTTACAAATACTGATGTAAAATACTGACCAAATACTGCTAGTGCAACGGCAGCCTTACAGGGGCCACTGATCCACCCATGTCTTTATGCATCTCGGGTGGAGCTTGTGATATGGGCACATGTAGATGGCAAGAGCCAGAGGAGACGCGGTCATACGAGGTGGAGGACCATACATGGCGCCGCCCGGTCATTCTCCGCTGCTGCCGGACTGTGCCGTATGTACTAGTCCCCCTACTGCGGAAACGCGTGGCTTTGACACAGTCATGCTCTGGATTTCCCAAAGGCGGCTATGTGCCCACAATCCGCCTTGTTTCACTTTTTGTATTGAAGAGCTGTAATAAATGAACTTTTTGACAATATTCTAATTTTGCGAGAAGCACCTGTATGTCATAGTTTATTTCTGCCGGTGACAGCTTCTTAGGCGGGGTCACACTAGCGTATTGCAGCCGATGCGAGAGCATTGGATGCAATATGCTAATGACCCTAGGCTCCTGCTCTGCTGCGAGTGGGAGCTGAGTGTCATGTGTCTGTGGTCCGAGCCTCTCGCACAGAGCGGATCGGAACACAGCTGCAGAGGAGGCGAAGAAACTAATTTCTCCATTGCCGGAGTCAGCGTTTAACGCACATCACTCGGATGATATCCGAGTGATGTGCGTTGTCTCACTCACACCCATAGGCTTATATGGGTGTGAGTGAGCCAAGAGTCGGGCGAGTGTCTGTGACAATCGCAGCGATTGTCTCGGACCGAGGAAAACGGCCGACAAAAAATGGCTGCTGGGAACTGCCCCATAGTTTAATATTTTTCAGAGTGCAATGCGATTTTTTTATCGCATTGCACTCGTCCGTTTTAGTTGCTAGTGTGACCCCAGTCTTACAGAAGAATGCGTGTGGGAGCAATTTCCCAGGTGATAATCCCTGTGATAAGAAGGCCCAACCCCCACCTCAGACATGTCTACCTCTACAATAAACTGCAGTGAAACATCAGGCTCAATGAGTTCTTAGGCTGAGGAAAAACTTTTTTTAGACAGTTAAATTCCTGACAGGCAGGGTCAGACCAATCGGAGAAATCTGTCCCTTTGCTGGTCATGTCCGTGAGTGGTTTGACGATGAACGAGAAGTTCCAGATAAACTTCTGATAATAATTAGCAAACCCCAGAAAGCGTTGCAGGGTTTTAAGATTCTCTGTAAGGTCCCATTCCAGTACCGCGCGGACCTTCTCAGGATCCATCCAGAAACCTGAAGCCAACACCACATAAGGCTACTTTCACACTACCTACGTACCGACGCATCCTGTGACAACGCAGCACAACGGGGGCAGCAGATGCATTATTACAACGCATCCGCTGCCCCATTGAGTTGCGGGGAGGATGGGGCGGAGTTCCGGCAGCGCATGCGCGGTCGGAAATGGCAGACACGATGCACAAAAAAAGTTACATGTAACGTTTTTTGTTTCGATGGTCCGCCACAACACGACGCAACCATCGCACGACGGTTGTGACGTGTGGCAATGCGTCGCTAATGTTAGTCTATGGGGAAAAAATGCATCCTGCAGCCAACTTTGCAGGATGCGGTTTTTCACCAAAACAACGCATTGCGACGTGCGTCGTACGACGCTAGTGCGAAAGTAGCCTAACCCAGGAATTGCACCTCTTGAAAGGTGAACTCACATTTCTCAGGCTTAGCATACAGGCAATATCTCTAGTACCTGTCTCACATGTCCCAAAATCAGGTGAGTAAATGAAAATATCGTTGAGATATACCACCACAAATTTGCCCACCAGATGACCGACAAGATCATTGAAAAAATGTTGAAAAACAGAGGGGGCATTAGTCAGACTAAATGGCATGAGGAGGTTCTCGAAATGCCCTTCAGGGGTGTTAAACTCTGTTTTCCACTCGTCTCTGATTCTAGTCAGATTATAGGCCCCTCTAAGGTCCAACTTGGAGAACGATTTTGCTTCAACACTATGATTAAACAAATCTGGAATGATCGGTAGGGATAAGGGTCTTGGATGGTAATACAATTTATCTCCCGAAAATCCAGACAATGCAGACTCCCATCTTTTTTCTTGTCATAAAAAGAAACCTGTAGCAACGGAGGAAGAGGAAGGTCTGATATGTCCTTTGGCAAGACTTTCCACAATATAGTCCTTCATGGCATGTCTAGGGACTCAAAAGACTGTATAGCCTGGATTTGGGTAGTTTTGCTCCACGGAGCAAACTGGACACTCGTAAGTCCCATGAGGAGACAATTCCTTGTAACCCTCCTCAGAAAATACCTCCTCAAAACCAGACAGAAAAGAAGGTAGGGTTTTGGTGGAAACGGTAGAGGCAGGTATTAAGACCGATATTGTTACAGAAATTACTCCATTTTGCTATTTCCCCAGACTGCTAATCTACAACAGGGTTATGCATAAGTAACAATGGGAGACCCAGTACAATAGAATCTACAGCCGAATGAAGAGATCCATACAATACTTTATTGGTAACAAAATAAAAACTATTAAAAGATCAGAAAAAAAAGATGAATAAAAATATCAGAGTGCCCAGTGAGGGGGGGGGAATCGGTATGTTCTGTGTAGACGTGTGGTATATATTAATGTGTAGTATTAAGGTTATACATAAATATAATATAAAAATAGTAACCACACATACCATAAATACAGCTAAGAAACAGAAGTGTAGTCCTGAACAGGTGTAAACAGACACACATACACAGCTCGGGCAGAAATTAAGAGACGACTGTAGAATGTTCAGTTTGTCTGATTTTTCTCTTTATAAGGTACATTTTTTTAGTCAAATGTAAATTGTTCATGTATTCTATAAACTTCTGACAACATGTCTCCGAATTTCCAAGCAATAAACTTTGTATTTTTATTCTGAAAAGGAAAAATGGTCCAAATTAAAAAAAAAAAAAAAAAATGTTTTCAGACCTCAAATACTGCAAAGAAAACAAGTTCATAATCATTTAAAAACAACACTACTAATGTTTTAACTCAGGAAGAGTTCAGAAATCAATATTTTGTGGAATAACCATGATTTTTAGGCTATGTGCACACGTTGCAGAATTGCCGCGGAAATTTCCATGGCAATTCTGCAACTCCCTGCCGCGGGAAATACGCATGCAGAAATGGCATGCATATTCCCGCTAAAGACTAGCGTTTTCCAAGCGTAATTAGCTTGCAGAATGCTAGCGTTTTCCAAGCGATCTGTAGCATCGCTTGAAAAACTGATTGACAGGTTGGTCATACTTGTCAGTGTTTAACAAGTGTGACCAACTTTTTACTATTGATGTTGCCTATGCAGCATCAATACTAAAAAGATATCATGTTAAAAATAGTAAAAAAAAAAAAAATCGTGATATTCTCATCTTCCGGCATCCCCCGCAGTCTTCCCGCTCCTCACGATGCTCCCGGCAATCTCATTCCCAGTAATGCCTCGCGGCAATGACCCCAGATGACGTAGCATCACGCGAGACCACTGCGTCATCACAGGTCATTGTCGCAAGGCATTACTGGGAACGGGAGCATTGCGAGGAGTGAGAAGGCTGCAGGGGCCGCCGGAAGGTGAGAATATCATGATTTTTTATTTTAATTCTATTTTTTTTTACAGGTATATGGTTCCCAGGGTCTGGAGGAGAGTCTCCTCTCCTCCACACCCGGGTACTATCCGCACATGATCTGCTTACTTTGCGCATGGTGGGCATAGCCCCATGCAGGAAGTAAGCGGCTCAATGCATTCCCTTTTTTCCGCCGAAAAAATGCTAAAAGTTCTGCGTCCATGCGTCTTGGCATGCTTTCCACCAGTCTTTCACACTGCTTCTGGCGCAAAAATGTAAGCAGTTCTTCTTTGTTTGATGGCTTGTGACTATCCATTATCCTCTTGATTACATTCCAGAGGTTTTCAATGGGGTTCAGGTCTGGAGATTGGGCTGTCCATGACAGGGTTTTGATGTGGTGGTCTCTTAATTTTTGCCAGAGCTGTATATGATGAAAGTAACATGGATAATAAATGTTACTCTGTGATTATCAGGATAAGGAAAGGGTCCCTATGTAGGGAAATGCAGCTTACAAAGCTATAAACAAAGTTATAACAAACTATACATGTTAAATAACTGGTAAGTATAAGCTGTAAAGACCATTACCTAAGTACAAGGCCAAAGGGTATCACCTGCAGGACAGACCACCCGCTCCCCCTCACCCTGATGTACGTTTCACAATTCAGCTTCCTCCGGGGGCCCAGCGGGTACTGTTTACAGGCTTCCCTGCAAACCATGAATTTATCCTGCCCCCAGATAACAGATCCAGGAGGGCCACCTCAGATTCAGGCTGGGTCTGGACGGCGGTTGAGACCCCTATGATTCGCAGTTTGCTGATGTTGCTGTACAACTATCGACTGCAGATCTGTCACCTCCAAAGACAGGGTCTGCATTTGTTTAGCTAGTACAGCAAATGCTTCCATGTAGGGATAAAAAAATATGGGGCAAGCAATAATGTAACGCTGTGACCATTGGAATGCCAGGGTTGAGGGACCCTATGCTGTCCCTAATCTAGCGAAGATATAGTCAATCCCTATCCTTGGGGTTACTCTTGAAGGTGAGGTTGTTTGTCTTTTCGTACCTCTCTGTGCTGCTACGAAATCCTACACAGCTCCCACCCTCCCCCCAGGGAGGAAAGCGGCATGAGTAAAAGGGGTAACACCGGCTGGACAGATGGGAGAACCAAAGCACAATGAAACAGGCACACAGGATAAAATACAAAGGGAAGCTAGAAGCACAGTAATGGGTCAGAAAAGCAACACTAAGGAACGCCAAAAGGGGAAGGAAGAGGTATTCACAACAACCCGCATGCAACAATCTCAAAACGACAAGAGCAACTCTCCAGAACACCCTCTCTAACGCAGCCAAGAACAGAATGAAGATTATATTGCTCGCATAGAGGGACGCCAGACACAGGTTTAAATAATGGAAGAGTGTGTTTTTTTGCGCACGTGGTTGTGGAGCCACCGTGCTGTGGTTCGGGGAGAGCCTGGAGGGGCGTAACTAAGTAAACACCTTCTTCACTAGAGCCCCTGTGTCACATCCTCCCGAGAGATCAGGGGTTTGAAAGTGATTAGGTATTATGAATTGCAGGTCATCCATTTAGCCTGTGTGTTTCGTGTCCCATACTAAATGGATTTTGTTTCCTCTGGTGCTGAAGAGGTTAACAATCCTTTCTATGTTGGTTAAAAACATGCAGCTCCATCTGTCAGATGCTCCTGATATGGTCATTCCCTCTCTCTAGCAAAACTGGACAAGCTTTCCCTTTCTCATTAGTGAAAGTTCTACTTCCTGGAGATGCTGTGCTGAGCTGGACATTATTTGTTGCTGCTGGAGATTGTTGTATACTGTTTTTGGGTGTACAGTTAGGGCCAGAAATATTTGGACAGTGACACAAGTTTTGTTATTTTAGCTGTTTACAAAAACATGTTCAGAAATACAATTATATATATAATATGGGCTGAAAGTGCACACTCCCAGCTGCAATATGATAGTTTCCACATCCAAATCGGAGAAAGGGTTTAGGAATCATAGCTCTGTAATGCATAGCGTCCTCTTTTTCAAGGGACCAAAAGTAATTGGACAATGGATTCTAAGGGCTGCAATTAACTCTGAAGGCGTCTCCCTCGTTAACCTGTAATCAATGAAGTAGTTAAAAGGTCAGGGGTGGATTCCAGGTGTGTGGTTTTGCATTTGGAAGCTGTTGCTGTGAGCAGACAACATGCGGTCAAAGGAACTCTCAATTGAGGTGAAGCAGAACATCCTGAGGCTGAAAAAAAAGAAAAAATCCATCAGAGAGATAGCAGACATGCTTGGAGTAGCAAAATCAACAGTTGGGTACATTCTGAGAAAAAAGGAATTGACTGGTGAGCTTGGGAACTCAAAAAGGCCTGGGCGTCCACGGATGACAACAGTGGTGGATGATCGCCGCATACTTAATTTGGTGAAGAAGAACCCATTCACAACATCAACTGAAGTCCAGAACACTCTCAGTGAAGTAGGTGTATCTGTCTCTAAGTCAACAGTAAAGAGAAGACTCCATGACAGTAAATACAAAGGGTTCACATCTAGATGCAAACCATTCATCAATACCAAAAATAGACAGGCCAGAGTTAAATTTGCAGAAAAACACCTCAAGAAGCCAGCTCAGTTCTGGAAAAGTATTCTATGGACAGATGAGACAAAGATCAACCTGTACCAGAATGATGGGAAGAAAAAAGTTTGGAGAAGAAAGGGAACGGCACATGATCCAAGGCACACCACATCCTCTGTAAAACATGGTGGAGGCAACGTGATGGCATGGGCATGCATGGCTTTCAATGGCACTGGGTCACTTGTGTTTATTGATGACATAAGAGCAGACAAGAGTAGCCGGATGAATTCTGAAGTGTACCGGGATATACTTTCAGCCCAGATTCAGCCAAATGCTGCAAAGTTGATTGGACGGCGCTTCATAGTACAGATGGACAATGACCCCAAGCATACATCCAAAGCTACCCAGGAGTTCATGAGTGCCAAAAAGTGGAACATTCTGCAATGGCCAAGTCAATCTCCAGATCTAAACCCAATTGAGCATGCATTTCACTTGCTCAAATCCAGACTTAAGACGGAAAGACCCACAAACAAGCAAGACCTGAAGGCTGCGGCTGTAAAGGCCTGGCAAAGCATTAAGAAGGAGGAAACCCAGCGTTTGGTGATGTCCATGGGTTCCAGACTTAAGGCAGTGATTGCCTCCAAAGGATTTGCAACAAAATATTGAAAATAAAAATATTTTGTTTGGGTTATGTTTATTTGTCCAATTACTTTTGACCTCCTAAAATGTGGAGTGTTTGTAAAGAAATGTGTACAATTCCTACATTTTCTATCAGATATTTTTGTTCAACCCTTCAAATTAAACGTTACAATCTGCACTTGAATTCTGTTGTAGAGGTTTCATTTCAAATCCAATGTGGTGGCATGCAGAGCCCAAATCGCGAAAATTGTGTCACTGTCCAAATATTTCTTGCCCTAACTGTATGCTTTTCTTCTTGTCCTATTCCTATTTGGTTTGTACATTCCTCCCCTCTCTGCCTTTGGTAAGTGTTTTTGTATGTTAGTAGGTTTTTTGTTATCCCTGTTTGTCTTGTGTGTTGATACGCTACCATTTCTGTGAGTATGTCGGCATCCCTGCAGGGAGGAGGTAGAAAGAACATGCAGGGATGCCAGATTTAGTGTTAAAGGTTGTACCTTCAGGACCTCCTGGAGATGAGCCGATTGCCTTTGGGTCAGCACCTAAACTATGGCCATGACTGAACTCGTACGTCTGTAAAACAACATATTGTGTACAGACTGTGACGCATGGACTGGTCACAAGTCTCTCGACCCAAACTCTACAACCTTATCTTTGCCAATGAAACGGTCAAGTTTTGAATTAGGAGATGATCGTCAGGAAGCAGGCCATGCCAAGAAATAAAATGAACGTACTTCTGCATGTAGCGCTCATACTCGATACTGAATAAATCAAGATGTTTTGAAAATGTTAATTCCATTTTGTTTATCAATTACATCAGTAACATGTCTGTACGTCTTATTTACATAATCTCATGTCTTTTCCATACCGGTTTTGCAATTTCTATGTTGAGGAGTGTATTTATGAAATCAGAGTTTCATGCCAAGCCATCAGATCCCGGCTCAGCGCAGAGTAGAGAAGGACTGGTGTGATGCTAGGCTACACTGTGTCGGCACTAGAATTCCCTTCTGCTGCCAAAATGAGCATTAGTAAATAGGGATGAGCTGAAATACATGAAAAACCCTAAAGAGTCAGGCTGCCGTCACACTAGCAGTATTTGGTCAGTATTTTACATCAGTATTTGTAAGCCAAAACCAGGAGTGGGTGATAAATGCAGAAGCGGTGCATATGTTTCTATTATACTTTTCCTCTAATTGTTCCACTTCTGGTTTTGGCTACAAATACTGATGTAAAATACTGACCGAATACTGCTAGCGTGACGGCAGCCTCAAAGATAATTGTGATGCATGATATTTGGCCCAAAAGTTTCATGAGACTCAAGTTACGTGATGCAATAGTTGTAATGCAGTATAACTGCTCTTAGTGATGGTTTTTTTCCAGACTGTCATCTCTTTGAGGGTAGATTCTCACGACCATATAACAGTTTCATCCAGAAAAGTGGGACGATTCTTCTCTCACTTGTCATCCATGTGCAGTCCGTATGCAATCTGGTTTTTTTATACAGCAACTATTAATAATATACGACACCATTTACAGTTTCCTAAGTCACAGAATTGCAATTTATCCCTAAAAATCGAATGCTATACTGTCATCCAATTTGTTTTGAGCTCCCATAGGCTTAAAGGGACACTGTCACCTGAATTTGGAGGGAACAATCTTTAGCCATGGAGGCGGGGTTTTTGATTCACCCTTTCCTTACCCGCTGGCTGCATGCTGGCTGCAATATTGGATTGAAGTTCATTCTCTGTCCTCCATAGTACATGCCTGCACAAGGTGCAATCTGTTGTGAGTTCTGTTTTTGGGCTCCCTCTGGTGGTTACTGATGGTACTGGGTGATTTGTGTTCTGCTGTCTCTGGTGTCCACCTGTTCTATTAGGATTTGGGAGTTTCCTATTTAACCGGGCTTTCTTGTCATTTCCCCGCCGGCTATCAAGGTTATCAGAGTGTTTTGTTACCTCAGCTTCTGGCTTCAGTAATCTTCAGGACAAGCTAAGTTTTGATTTTCTTGTTCCACGTTTTGCTTTATTTTTGTCTTGTCCAGCTTGCATATAATTGTCTCTTTGCTGCTGGTTGCTTTAGTGGGCTGTAATTGCTCATCATGTTCCATGAGTTGGAACATGAGTTCAAGTAATTACAGGATGGTTTTTTGAAGGGTTTTTTGCTGACCGCGCAGTTTACTTTTGTATCCTCTGCTATCTAGTTTTAGCGGGCCTCATTTTGCTGAATCTGTTTTCATACTGTGTATGTGCCTTCCTCTCATTTCACCGTCATTATATGTGGGGGGCTGCTATTTCTGTGGGGTATTTCTCTGGAGGCAAGAGAGGTCTGTGTTTCTTCTAATAGGGGAAGTTAGATCTTCGGCTGGTGCGAGACGTCTAGGATCAACGTAGGCACGTTCCCCGGCTATTGTTATTTGTGTGTTCAGGTTTAGGGTCGCGGTCAGCTCAGGTTCCATCACCCTAGAGCTCGTTGGTGCTTGTCCTTTTGTGATTCCCTGCCATTGGAATCATGACAGTATAGCCGGCCAAAATGTTTGGGCTGAAGTAGGAGGAAAAGTAGTCTGAGGAAGTTTTTTTTTTTTTTTCTCTCCTCTGAGGTTGCTGCCTAGCCTTAATTGCAGCCAGGCTGATTTTTTTTTTTTTTTCCTCCTCTTAATCCTTGAATGGCTCTGACCTTAGCTGTTTTTCATGGACGTCCAGAGTTTAGCTTCCAGCTTGAATAATTTGGCTGCTAAGGTTCAAAATATACAAGATTTTGTTGTACATGCTCCTATGTCTGAACCTAGAATTCCTATTCCAGAGTTCTTTGCTGGAGATAGATATAGTTTTCTGAATTTTAGGAACAATTGCAAGCTGTTCCTTTCTTTGAAATCTCGCTCTTCTGGAGACCCTGCTCAGCAGGTTAAGATTATTATATCTTTCCTGCGGGGTGACCCTCAAAATTGGGCATTTGCATTGGCACCAGGGGATCCTGCGTTGCTTAATGTGGATGCGTTTTTTCTGGCATTGGGTTTGCTCTATGAGGAACCTAACCAGGAGATTCAGGCTGAAAAAGCTTTATTAACTCTCTCTCAGGGGCAAGATGAAGCAGAAATATATTGTCAAAAATTTCGGAAATGGTCAGTGCTTACTCAGTGGAATGAGTGCGCCCTGGCTGCAAAGTTCAGAGATGGCCTTTCTGAGGCCATTAAAGATGTTATGGTGGGGTTCCCTGCGCCTACGGGTCTGAATGAGTCTATGACTATGGCTATTCAGATTGATCGGCGTTTACGGGAGCGCAAACCTGTGCACCATTTGGCGGTGTCTTCTGAACAGGCACTTGAGACAATGCAATGTGATAGAGTTCAGTCTAGAAGTGAACGGCAAAACTATAGGCGGAAAAATGGGTTGTGCTTTTATTGTGGTGATTCAGCTCATGTTATATCAGCATGCTCTAAACGCACAAAAAAGGTTGATAAGTCTGTTGCCATTAGTACGTTACAGTCTAAGTTCATTCTGTCTGTGACTCTGATTTGCTCATTATCATCCATTTCCGTCGATGCCTATGTAGATTCAGGCGCTGCCCTGAGTCTTATGGATTGGTCATTTGCCAAGCGATGTGGGTTTAGTCTTGAGCCTCTGGAAGTCCCTATTCCTTTGAAGGGAATTGACTCTACACCTTTAGCTATGAATAAACCTCAGTACTGGACACAAGTGACCATGCGTATGACTCCCGTTCATCAGGAGGTGATTCGCTTCCTGGTATTGTATAATTTACATGATGTTCTAGTACTTGGTCTGCCATGGTTACAAACTCATAATCCAGTCCTTGACTGGAAAACAATGTCTGTGTTAAGCTGGGGATGTCAGGGGGTTCATGATGATGCACCTCCGATTTCTATCGCTTCATCTACTCCTTCTGAGGTTCCTGTATTTTTGTCTGATTATCGGGATGTTTTTGAGGAGCCTAAGCTCAGTTCGCTTCCTCCTCACAGGGATTGCGATTGTGCTATAGATTTAATTCCTGGTAGTAAATTTCCTAAAGGTCGTTTGTTCAATCTGTCAGTGCCAGAGCATACTGCTATGCGGGATTATGTTAAGGAGTCCTTGGAAAAGGGACATATCCGTCCATCTTCGTCCCCTTTGGGAGCAGGTTTTTTTTTCGTGGCCAAAAAAGATGGGTCCTTGAGGCCTTGTATAGATTATCGTCTTTTGAATAAGATTACCGTAAAATATCAGTATCCTTTGCCTTTGTTGACTGATTTGTTTGCTCGCATTAAGGGGGCTAAATGGTTCACTAAGATTGATCTTCGGGGTGCGTATAATCTTATACGAATAAAGCAAGGTGATGAGTGGAAAACCGCATTTAATACGCCTGAGGGCCATTTTGAGTATTTGGTAATGCCTTTCAGACTTTCTAATGCTCCTTCGGTCTTCCAGTCCTTTATGCACGATATTTTCCGTGAATATCTGGATAAATTTATGATTGTGTATTTGGATGATATTTTGTTTTTTTCTGATGACTGGGAGTCTCATGTTCAGCAGGTCAGGAAGGTGTTTCAGGTCCTGCGGGCTAATTCCTTGTTTGTAAAGGGCTCAAAGTGTCTCTTTGGAGTCCAGAAGATTTCTTTCTTGGGGTATATTTTTTCCCCTTCTACTATTGAGATGGATCCCGTCAAGGTTCGGGCTATTTGTGACTGGACGCAGCCTGCATCTCTTAAGAGTCTGCAGAAGTTCTTAGGCTTTGCTAATTTCTATCGTCGTTTTATAACTAATTTTTCTAGTGTTGTTAAGCCTTTGACGGATTTGACTAAGAAGGGTGCTGATGTTGCTGATTGGTCTCCTGCGGCTGTGGAGGCCTTTCGGGAACTTAAACGCCGGTTTTCTTCTGCTCCTGTGTTGCGTCAGCCTGATGTTTCGCTTCCTTTCCAAGTTGAGGTTGATGCTTCCGAGATTGGAGCGGGGGCGGTTTTGTCACAGAGAAGCTCCGATTGCTCGGTGATGAAGCCATGTGCGTTCTTTTCTAGAAAATTTTCGCCCGCTGAGCGGAATTATGATGTGGGTAATCGGGAACTTTTGGCCATGAAGTGGGCATTTGAGGAGTGGCGTCATTGGCTGGAGGGTGCTAGACATCGTGTGGTGGTCTTGACTGATCACAAAAATCTGATTTACCTTGAGTCTGCCAGGCGTCTGAATCCTAGACAGGCTCGTTGGTCACTGTTTTTCTCTCGTTTCAATTTTGTGGTTTCATACCTGCCAGGTTCAAAGAATGTGAAGGCGGATGCTCTTTCTAGGAGTTTTGTGCCTGACTCCCCTGGAAATTCTGAGCCCACTGGTATCCTTAGGGATGGGGTGATTTTGTCGGCCGTCTTCCCAGACTTGCGACGTGCTTTGCAAGAGTTTCAGGCGGGTAAACCTGATCGTTGTCCGCCTGAGAGACTGTTTGTTCCGGATAGTTGGACCAGTAGAGTCATCTCCGAGGTCCATTCTTCTGCGTTGGCAGGTCATCCTGGAATATTTGGTACTAGAAACTTGGTGGCCAGGTCTTTTTGGTGGCCTTCCTTGTCGAGGGATGTGCGTTCTTTTGTGCAGTCTTGTGAGGTTTGTGCTCGGGCTAAGCCTTGTTGTTCTCGAGCCAGTGGATTGTTGTCACCTTTGCCTATCCCGAAGAGGCCTTGGACTTTATTTCGGATCTCCCTGTCTCTCAAAAAATGTCTGTCATCTGGGTTGTGTGTGACCGCTTTTCTAAAATGGTTCATCTTGTACCCTTGCCTAAGTTGCCTTCCTCCTCTGAGTTGGTCCCTCTGTTTTTCCAGAACGTGGTTCGTTTGCATGGGATTCCGGAGAACATCGTTTCTGACAGGGGATCCCAGTTTGTGTCTAGATTTTGGCGGACGTTCTGTGCTAAGATGGGCATTGATTTGTCCTTTTCGTCTGCATTCCATCCTCAGACGAATGGCCAGACGGAGCGAACTAATCAGACCTTGGAAACTTATTTGAGGTGTTTTGTTTCTGCTGATCAGGATGACTGGGTTACCTTTTTGCCGCTGGCCGAGTTTGCCCTTAATAATCGGGCTAGTTCTGCTACCTTGGTTTCTCCTTTCTTTTGTAATTCGGGGTTTCATCCTCGTTTTTCCTCTGGTCAGGTGGAGCCTTCTGATTATCCTGGAGTGAACATGGTGGTGGATGGGTTGCATCGGATTTGGAGTCATGTGGTGGACAATTTGAAGTTGTCCCAGGAGAAGGCTCAGCAGTTTGCTAATCGCCGTCGCCGCGTGGGTCCTCGACTTCGTGTTGGGGACTTGGTGTGGTTGTCTTCTCGTTTTCTTCCTATGAAGGTCTCTTCTCCTAAGTTCAAGCCTCGGTTCATCGGTCCTTATAGGATCTTGGAAATTCTTAACCCTGTGTCGTTTCGTTTGGATCTCCCGGCATCGTTTGCTATTCATAATGTGTTCCATCGGTCGTTGTTGCGGAGGTATGAGGTACCTGTTGTTCCTTCGCTTGAGCCTCCTGCTCCGGTGCTGGTGGAGGGAGAATTGGAGTATGTTGTGGAGAAGATCTTGGATTCTCGTGTTTCCAGACGGAAACTCCAATATTTGGTCAAGTGGAAGGGTTATGGTCAGGAGGATAATTCTTGGGTGGTTGCCTCTGATGTTCATGCTGATGATTTGGTCCGCGCTTTTCATAGGGCTCATCCTGGTCGCCCTGGTGGTTCTCGTGAGGGTTCGGTGACCCCTCCTCAAGGGGGGGGGGGTACTGTTGTGAGTTCTGTTTTTGGGCTCCCTCTGGTAGTTACTGATGGTACTGGGTGATTTGTGTTCTGCTGTCTCTGGTGTCCACCTGTTCTATTAGGATTTGGGAGTTTCCTATTTAACCGGGCTTTCTTGTCATTTCCCCGCCGGCTATCAAGGTTATCAGAGTGTTTTGTTACCTCAGCTTCTGGCTTCAGTAATCTTCAGGACAAGCTAAGTTTTGATTTTCTTGTTCCACGTTTTGCTTTATTTTTGTCTTGTCCAGCTTGCATATAATTGTCTCTTTGCTGCTGGTTGCTTTAGTGGGCTGTAATTTGCTCCTCATGTTCCATGAGTTGGAACATGAGTTCAAGTAATTACAGGATGGTTTTTTGAAGGGTTTTTTGCTGACCGCGCAGTTTACTTTTGTATCCTCTGCTATCTAGTTTTAGCGGGCCTCATTTTGCTGAATCTGTTTTCATACTGTGTATGTGCCTTCCTCTCATTTCACCGTCATTATATGTGGGGGGCTGCTATTTCTGTGGGGTATTTCTCTGGAGGCAAGAGAGGTCTGTGTTTCTTCTAATAGGGGAAGTTAGATCTTCGGCTGGTGCGAGACGTCTAGGATCAACGTAGGCACGTTCCCCGGCTATTGTTATTTGTGTGTTCAGGTTTAGGGTCGCGGTCAGCTCAGGTTCCATCACCCTAGAGCTCGTTGGTGCTTGTCCTTTTGTGATTCCCTGCCATTGGAATCATGACAGCAATTTTGCCTTGTGCAGGCGTGTACTATGGAGGACAGAGAATGAACTTCAATCCAATATTGCAGCCAGCATGCAGCCAGCGGGTAAGGAAAGGGTGAATCAAAAACCCCAAAACCCCGCCTCCATGGCTGAAGATTGTTCCCTCCAAATTCAGGTGACAGTGTCACTTTAAATGGGCAGGTCTCATCCGATCGATTCATGGAAGAAACAAGTGCATGCTGCGATTTCTTTTCTCACACAGGTTCGGTCAGTGAAAAAAGTTGTTCATCCGCACTGCCCCAATGAATAACATTTGTCAGCGTACGATCTATTTGTTTTGTTTTTTAACTGATAACACTCAGACCAAAAATATTGTTATGTGCATGAGCCCTGACAGAAATAATAGTGCAGCAAACAAAGTGAAAACCTTGTGGGAACCTGGTGGACCTCATTATAAGTCAATGCAGTCTCTTGGTTTCCCTTTCGATCTGTTGTATTATAGTTCCAGAACACCGCTATCCATGGAATGGAAGCCAAACACCCAGTGTACAGACATGGGTGGATGTATGCAGTCTTCAACATCTTGCATAGTTGACTCACAAAACTTGTTAGCACTTGCGTAATGTAAGAAGCCATTCCCACTTTCCTTATCTCTGAACTTGTAATAAAAACTTGTGACTGGGCTTCTGAGAGCCAGTACTCCAGAAGACCCTACTTGTGTCTCCGATCATTCGACTCCCTGATTTCATCAAAACAAGCAAACGTGTGAAACCTTTTGAGTTTCTCCTAAAACTTTCCATACAGGTTTCCACATCATGCCTAACACGGAGGTTGGCACCCTAGTGCAAGCGATTTGGCACCCCTGCTCCTCAGCGGATCTCACATACTCTTGCCCTTTATGCCGTGGTAAGTGAGCTAAAGACAGAGAAGAGGTGACAGCCTATTCTAATGCATAAATATTTCTAGCATAATACATATATATAGACTTATCATTAGTTGTAGAAACTGCCTCGACGCGTTTCCCCATCCATTAGCTTCTTCAGGAGGCTCAGTTGATTGATAATGTAAATGATGGCTGTGCTGGTGTTTTGGTTTGCTAATAAGTCTTCCTTTTCTGCCGGTCCTTATACTCTGGCAAGTTAGAAGGGAAACTTTTTATTGTGTACATTTACATCTGTATGACTATGGTACCAAAATGCTATGGAGTGCCTATCATCCGCCATACATGTATGGTTCATTACGGGTGCATGTGTATGGAGCGTTCTCAGGATCTGAGCCTGCACCACACATGGTATGTGCTGACTGTATTATACAGCCAGCATCTGCCTTACAGTGGTGAGTAGAGCTAGCCCTGATCGCTGCTGATTAACCCCTTAAATGCTATTGTCAATCTCTGACAGTGCCATGTCTCTTTAGGCACCATTGGCCTGCCCCTGATATAATAGCGAGGAGCAGATGGATTGCCATGGTAGCCGGGGCCTTCGCACGACCCTCATCATCACTAGCTTTGTACTCCTATGAATATGAGATTGTAGATTTCATTATATACTGTAAGCTTTTCATTTGCGCCTTATTCTTTTTTAATTTTTTGTCTGTATTATGCGTTCTGTGTTTTTAGTCACCATTGTGTGCGGTTTGGCATTTCTAGATATTCTTAGCTGATTCATTAATTTGGACTTTTGACACAGTGCTCCATATTTGTGCACATGTACTGCGGTCTGGGATTGTATCTGTGCCTGTTTTGTGTTTTTTTTGTTGTTTTTTTGCATGAATTTTGTGATATGTTAGCAAAACGTTCCTTTTGTGCTAAAACTCACAAAACAGGTTAAAGTAAAAGGCATTTTTTATTATTTCATGGAAAACTCATGAACCGTGTGTGTCACTGGGAAGAATTTTTGGTAACTAGGAAATGAATAAAAGACAAAGAATAACTTAAAAAAAGTGAGAGATAATGAATTGAGGCCCAGAGTGTTCACAAGTAATCGGATGTTATTACACAGGGCCACGGAGAGAGCCGCCCATATAATTCCACACGTCCTACACCCTCAGGCTGCCGTCACACTCACAGTATTTGGTCAGTATTTTACATCAGTAGGCCGGCTTCACACTCAGCGTATGAAAATACGGTCCGTTTTTTACGGCCGTAATACGCTGAAAAGTCCCCAAAATAGTGGTCCGTAGCTCCTCCGTAGGCAGGGTGTGTCAGCGTTTTTTGCGCATGGCATCCTCTGTATGTAATCCGTATGGCATCCGTACTGCGTGTTTTTCTCGCAGGCTTGCAAAACCGACATACGGCTATACAAGGGATCCATGTGTCAAAAAAAAAAAAAAACATATGTACTGTCTATATATATGTCAGTAGACACATATATGTATATATATTATTACTTCATCCAGCGCGATATAGCAGAAAGCCGGTAATTCAATTACCGGCTTTTGCTTTCTCCTTCCTAAACCCGACATGATATGTGACATGGTTTACATACAGTAAACCATCTCATATCCCCATTTTTTTTGCATATTCCACACTACTAATGTTAGTAGTGTGTATATGCAAAATTTGGCCGTTCTAGCTATTAAAGGGTTAAATGGCGGAAAAAAATTGGCGTGGGCTCCTGCACAATTTTCTCCGCCAGAGTAGTAAAGCCAGTGACTGAGGGCAGATATTAATAGCCTGGAGAGGGTCCATGGTTATTGGCCCCCCCCTGGCTAAAAACACTTGCCCCCAGCCACCCAAGAAAAGGCACATCTGGAAGATGCGCCTATTCTGGCACTTGGCCACTCTCTTCCCATTCCCGTGTAGCGGTGGGATATGGGGTAATGAAGGGTTAATGTCACCTTGCTATTGTAAGGTGACATTAAGCCAAATTAATAATGGAGAGGCGTCAATTATGACACCTATCCATTATTAATCCAATACTAGTAAAGGGTTAAAAAAAACACACACATTATTAAAAATTATTTTAATGAAATAAAAACAAAGGTTGTTGTAATAATTTATTCTACGCTCAATCCAATCACTGAAGACCCTTGATCTGTACCACAAAAAAACAAAAAAAAACAACAATATCCATACCTTCCGAAGATCTGTAAAGTCCAACGATGTAAATCCATCTGAAGGGGTTAAAATATTTTGCAGCAAGGAGTTCTGCTAATGCAGCGCAGCTCCTTGCTGCAAAACCCCAGAGAATGAAGGTAAAGTAGGTCAATGACCTATATTTACCTTCATTTGCGGTGAGGCGCCCTCTGCTGGTTGTCCCTAGATCGTGGGAACTTTCCTAGAAAGCTCCCAGGCTCGAGTTCATATGAGGACAACCAGCAGAGGGCGCCTCTTATGAACTCGAGCCTGGGAGCTCTCTAGGAAAGTACCCACGATCTAGGAACAGCCAGCAGAGGGCGCCTCACCGCAAATGAAGGTAAATATAGGTCATTGACCTACTTGTCCCTTCATTCTCCGGGGTTTTGCAGCAAGGAGCTGCACTGCATTAGCAGAACTCCTTGCTGCAAAATATTTTAACCCCTTCAGATGGATTTACATCGTTGGACTTTACAGATCTTCGGAAGGTATGGATATTGTTGTTTATTTTTGTTTTTTTTGGTACAGATCGAGGGTCTTCAGTGATTGGATTGAGCGTAGAATAAATTATTACAACAACCTTTGTTTTTATTTCATTAAAATAATTTTTAAAAATGTGTGTGTTTTTTTAACCCTTTACTAGTATTGGATTAATAATGGATAGGTGTCATAATTGACGCCTCTCCATTATTAATTTGGCTTAATGTCACTTTACAATAGCAAGGTGGCATTAACCCTTCATTACCCCATATTCCACCGCTACACGGGAATGGGAAGAGAGTGGCCAAGTGCCAGAATAGGCGCATCTTCCAGATGTGCCTTTTCTGGGGTGGCTGGGGGCAGATGTTTTTAACCAGGGGGGGCCAATAACCGTGGACCCTCTCCAGGCTATTAATATCTGCCCTCAGTCACTGGCTTTACTACTCTGGCGGAGAAAATTGTGCGGGAGCCCACGCCAATTTTTTCCGCCATTTAACCCTTTAATTTAATAGCTAGAACGGCCAAATTTTGCATATACACACTACTAACATTAGTAGTGTGGAATATGCAAAAAAAAAATGGGGATATGAGATGGTTTACTGTATGTAAACCAGGTCTCATATCATGTCGGGTTTAGGAAGGAGAAAGCAAAAGCCGGTAATTGAATTACCGGCTTTCTGCTATATCGCGCTGGATGAAATATTAATATATATACATATATGTGTCTCACTGACATATATATATATATATATATATATCTCTACCTATTCTATGTGTACACATTTATTCCACCTATTCTACTGTAAGCTGTCAGTGTGATTTTACTGTACACTGCACTGAATTACCGGCTTTTCTCTCTAACAGCGCTGCGTATTCCTCGCAAGTCACACTGCTGGTCCGTGTGTAATCCGTATTTTTGGGGCTTCCATAGACTTTCATTGACGTTTTATTTGCGCAATACGGTGACAAACGCAGAATGCTGCGATTTTCTGCGGCTGTAGAAAGCCGTATAATACTGATCAGTAAAATACGGCAGATAGGAGCAGGGGCATAGAGAATAATTGTGCCGTATGTTATGCGAGTTTTACGGACGTAGTTTCTGCACTCTTACGTCCGTAAAACTCGCTAGTGTGAGGCCGGCCGTATTTGTAAGCCAAAACCAGGAGTGGAACAATTAGAGGAAAAGTATAATAGAAACATATGCACCACTTCTGCATTTATCACCCACTCCTGGTTTTGGCTTACAAATACTGATGTAAAATACTGACCAAATACTGCGAGTGTGACGGCAGCCATGTGCACACGATGCGGATTTAGTGCGGTTCCGCAGCGGATTTTTCCGCGAAGAAACGCTGCAGACCGCACTGTGATTTACAGTACAATGTAAATAAATGGGTAAAAAAAAAAGCTGTGTGGAAAAATCAGTGCGGAAATGCTGCGGATTTAAAAGAAGTGTATGTCACTTCTTTTGTGCGGATCTGCAGCGTTTCTGCATCCCTCCATGATAGAAAACAGCAGTGGGAAAAACCACAGAAAATCCGCAGCAATTCCGCACAAAATACGCATAAAAACCGTGGCAAATCCGCAGCTGCAGATTCTGCCAGGAGATGCGGATTTTGTGCAGAAAATTCTGCACCCCATTCCCTACATGTGCACATAGCCAGTGCTGAGAACAGCACGTTGTCACCAGGAAAGCGCTACCAGAACACTGCAGAACGGTCACACACTGCCATCTAGCGGTATGAGAGGAAACTGCAAAACCTACCACTGCTATATAACCTAAGCTCCGGTGTAGGCTGAGCCCGGCTCCACCATAATAAGTCTCACTGTACCTGCGGCAACACCAGCACTTCGATGGCAATACTATTATTTGGGTAAGAAGCGCTATGCTTAGATAGGAGCAGTGCGCATGCGCGCTCTTTCAGTTTCGTTCACGGAAACGTGACCTGACCCTTAACATCACGTGATTAATCTTGCAGCTTGCTAAACCGTAAAGGGCGGCTAAGTTTAACGCATGCGCAGTTACTAATCTGATTCCTGTAGAGCGTGAGCTTGGGCTTCTCGTGACGTCAGTAGCATTCGTAACTCATCCGTAGTGGTCGGCATGTTCGTGGCGCGGAGTATCTCGGCAGATCACAGAGATCTCATCCATGACGTCTCCTTCGATTTTCATGGCCGGAGAATGGCTACGTGTTCCAGTGATCAGAGCGTGAAAGTGAGTGATGGGGTCGGCAGCAGGCACGTCCTGGCCGTGTACACGTAGGTAGTGCGGGGGCTCATGGGCTGCACATGTCAGATATGGGGGTCCTCTGCACATGTCAGATATGGGGGGGTCCTCTGCACATGTCAGATATGGGGGGGTCCTCTGCACATGTCAGATATGTGGGGTCCTCTGCACATGTCAGATATGTGGGGGGTCCTCTGCACATGTCAGATATGTGGGGGGTCCTCTGCACATGTCAGATATGTGGGGGGTCCTCTGCACATGTCAGATATGTGGGGGGTCCTCTGCACATGTCAGATATGTGGGGGGTCCTCTGCACATGTCAGATATGTGGGGGGTCCTCTGCACATGTCAGATATGTGGGGGGTCCTCTGCACATGTCAGATATGTGGGGGGTCCTCTGCACATGTCAGATATGTGGGGGGTCCTCTGCACATGTCAGATATGTGGGGGGTCCTCTGCACATGTCAGATATGTGGGGGGTCCTCTGCACATGTCAGATATGTGGGGGGTCCTCTGCACATGTCAGATATGTGGGGGGTCCTCTGCACATGTCAGATATGTGGGGGGTCCTCTGCACATGTCAGATATGTGGGGGGTCCTCTGCACATGTCAGATATGTGGGGGGTCCTCTGCACATGTCAGATATGTGGGGGGTCCTCTGCACATGTCAGATATGTGGGGGGTCCTCTGCACATGTCAGATATGTGGGGGGTCCTCTGCACATGTCAGATATGTGGGGGGTCCTCTGCACATGTCAGATATGGGGGGGTCCTCTGCACATGTCAGATATGGGGGGGCTCTGCACATGTCAGATATGGGGGGGCTCTGCACATGTCAGATATGGGGGGGGCTCTGCACATGTCAGATGGGGGGGGGGGGCTCTGCACATGTCAGATATGGGGGGGGGCTCTGCACATGTCAGATATGGGGGGGCTCTGCACATGTCAGATATGGGGGGGGGCTCTGCACATGTCAGATATGGGGGGGGGCTCTGCACATGTCAGATATGGGGGGGGCTCTGCACATGTCAGATATGGGGGGGGGGCTCTGCACATGTCAGATATGGGGGGGGGCTCTGCACATGTCAGATATGGGGGGGGGGGCTCTGCACATGTCAGATATGGGGGGGGGGCTCTGCACATGTCAGATATGGGGGGGGCTCTGCACATGTCAGATATGGGGGGGCTCTGCACATGTCAGATATGGGGGGGCTCTGCACATGTCAGATATGGGGGGGGCTCTGCACATGTCAGATATGGGGGGGGCTCTGCACATGTCAGATATGGGGGGGGCTCTGCATGGAGATCAGTGCATGTGGAATCCCATTGAGCTTCCCCTCACGTTCTTGTGCACCCACCGCTACATCATTGACAGCTGCCATTTGTGGCTGTGACCACAGTGAGAATTACATAACAGTTGTGCCAGCGGCCGCCCTGGCATTTGGCCATTTAGGCGCGTTATTATTGTTTATACTTTCTAAAATCTTATGTGCAGGTAACTTTGGCGGGTACTCCAGCCCTGATTAAAATTTTCACAGTTTATCAATCCACCTGACCCTTCTCTATACTACTGCCATGTTTTCCCCTCAGTGACTGGCTGCAGCAGTCACATACATGTTCTGAAGCACAGAGATGGGGTGAGAACCCCAGCGGTGTTAGGCTATGTTCCCCTCCAGCGGTGGTCTTGCAGTGATACCCCACTGGTATTTACCGCTGCAGATATCATGGTGACCAAAAGTGCAGGGAAGCCCCTCCATCCACAGCATAGAGTGACATGTGGGATCTGTGGCCCCCGCAGCGGTCAGCTGCACACTGTGTATACTGTCATGTAGCTTGTACATGCCATGTCTTCTAATGTCCTGCACTCGCTGGCAGTGTAAGCTGCGGTGCTCGCCCCACGGACACTCCGCATAAGGGCCAGATCACACTTACACAGTGCTTTACGCAGATCGCTTGTGTTGGGGTCTGAATCTGTGTTTCTTTTTCTTTACGTGCCACCAGTGAAAACTAATAAGACCCACGTGGACTTACAGGGATATTCCCATATCCAGGATCCTATATGTAGAAGGTAGAATAAAAACTAATATTAGCAAATACCTCCAATTAGAAAAGCCGTTTAGTTCTGATTCGTTACTTACTCTATACAAGTGTATGAAGTGAGGCCGTGCCCACTATATGGGAGTACGGTACATGTAATGCATATGTACCTGCCGTTCTGGGTCAGAAACTACCGAATCCTCCCAGTTCAGTGTGTGTGCGGGGGGATTCATCAGTCTGTTATCAGTCAGAGTTGCACACAAAGTGACTGCAGACTTACCAATTTAGACCGGACAACCCTTTTAAAGCGAATCTGTTATGACCTGTTAGTATGGGCATATTAAATCCCTGCCTCCTGTCCTCATTACACTACTATCTCCCTCCCATGCATGTCAGTTATGGCCCCGTAACACTGCGCCCTGCACTCCCTCAGAAATGCATACCACCTCCTCCTCCCTTCTATGGGCACTGCATTCAGGGAGGTTCTGTGCAGGCATCGGCAACTTCCGCGCCAGGGTGCATTCCAATAGGTCGCTGTCCCCACTTCCTCCCTGCACAGTCATCGCTATGTACACATGGTTCCTAGCAATGACTGCGCAGGGAGGAAGTGTTGAGAGCAGCTTATCAGTGCGCACACCGGAGGTCACAGTGCCTTACCGGCTCCTGCGCAGAAGATCCCTGGATGCAGCGCCCATAGAAGGGAGGATGACATATGTATTTCTGAGGGAGTGCAGGGCGCAGAATTCTGGGGCCATTACTGACATGCATGGGAGGAGGGTAGTATTGTAATAAGAAAGAGAGGGCGGGGATTTCTTCCAGGCACTGTACCCCCCCAGAACCTGGAAGAAATAATTATCATAAAGGCAGAATATATCATTTCTCCACAACAAGATTGGTAATATGAGGCATACAGGTAGAACTAGTGTATCATTTCTATTACATGTATGCCCATATTAATAGGTCATCTACTTCCCAGGGGTGATGGATTCCCTCTTGTATGTCTGAGATTGTAAATTTGGGTCCTCGGTCAGCCTGAACATTGCGGTTCTTATAGGGACTACACGGTGAACTCGGCCTTACAGGTTTATAGGGAATCTGGGTGAGTGATAAATGTCTCTGATTGTAATGCCCCTTACCAACTGCAGCTGAAGCATACTGCCATGATGGGCTGTGTGGCCCCATACCCACTGGTGGGCTGCGAGCCCTGTACACGCCGGTGTGCTGTGAGGCCCCATACAAGTACATTTTATGTGAAAATGTTCGAGGAACCTTCAGAGATCAGCGGCTTCGGAATAACACATTCATCATTTCTATGGCAGGTGTGGGACAAAAGTGAAAACGGTGACTGGCATTGCACTGCGAGTTGGAAGGTAGGATGTGTTCTACTGTTACATGTTTGTCATGCCTTTATAGCTGTGTACAGGGCAAAGTTTGGACATTTCTAATTATTGGCAGGGCTGGTATTGCATGGCCACCTCTCGATAAAAGGAGTGACTCATATTTTACAGCTCTGGCAAAAACTTAAAGGGAACCTGTCACCCCCAAAATCGAAGATGAGCTAAGCCCACCGGCATCAGGGGCTTATCTACAGCATTCTGGAATGCTGTAGATAAGCCCTGATGTATCCTGAAAGATGAGAAAAAGAGGCTAGATTATACTTACCCAGGGGCGGGCCCACTGTGGTCCGGTCTGATGGGCATCGTGGTCCGGTCCGGCGCCTCCCATCTTCTTACGATGACATCCTCTTCTTTTCTTCACGCTCCGGCGTACTTTGTCTGCCCTGTTGAGGGCAGAGCAAAGTACTGCAGTGCGCAGGCGCCGGGAAAGGTCAAAGAGGCTCAACGCCTGCGCACTGCAGTACTTTGCTCTGTGCTCAACAGGGTAGATAAAGTACGCCGGAGCCACAGCATGAAGACAATAAGAGGACGTCATCCTAAGAAGATGGGAGGCCCCAGACCGCGACGCCCATCGGATCGGACCGCCCGCCCAAGTGAGTATAATCTAACCTCTTTTTCTCATCTTTCAGGATACATCTGGGGCTTATCTACAGCATTCCAGAATGCTGTAGATAAGCCCCTGATGCCGGTGGGCTTAGCTCACCTTCGATTTTGGGGGTGACAGGTTCCATTTAAGAGACCACCACATCAAAACCCTGTCATGGGCAGCACAATCTCCAGACCTGAACCCCATTGAAAACCTATGGAATGTAATTAAGAGGATGATGGATAGTCACAAGCAATCAAACAAAGAAGAACTGTTTACATCTTTGCACCAGAAGTAGTGTGAAAGACTGGTGAAAAGCATGCCAAGAAGCATGAAAGCTGTGATTAAAAATCATGGTTATTCCACAAAATATTGATTTCTGAACTCTTCCTGAGTTTAAACATTAGTGTTGTTGTTTCTAAATGATTAGGAACTTGTTTTCTCTTACCCCCATGACGGCACCACTGAGAGAGGGATCCGCCCTCAGGAAACCCACAGATCAAAAAAGGTGGGACTTCTCTTCCACCTCAGTTTGGTTTCCTGTCCCTGATGGGGAACCTACAGGTGAACATACCTCTGTCACGGACCGGGGACCATCTGGCCGAATCCAAGCAGCGGGCGGCCCTTCCGCGGTCGAGATGGATTTCCGTCCCTGAAAGCACAATCCGGGGTCGGCGGGCCCTGTGTATGTGCAGGGAAGAGGCGGTGAAGAGGAATCCGGTCTGCCTCTTCCCTTCTCCAAATAACCGGTAATGGGTAGCAGCGGCTACCTGGTAAATTACCGCCGGTCTGAGGCCCTGGGGGATGGTGGTGGCGGCCACAGACAGGAAGCGCCGACATGGGATGCAGCGACGGCTGCGGCGGCGCTTCCGATGCTCCCGGGAGCCGGCTGCCAGAATGGACGCGCGCGCGCGAGACTGGCCGTAAGTTAGTGCGCAGGCGCGACGGGTCACTTCCGGGTCAGCACAGGGCACCGCTGAAACCGGAAGTTAATGGCACTGCAGGTGGGAAATATAAACTGCAGAGTGGCCAAAAACTGTTGCTCGGCGATCACCATCAGTGGAACAGAGCAACCCGCAGAAGAGGTTCTGCAATCCCTACCGAAGAAACGCCTGCAGCATAACCCGCAACGGTGAGAATAACAGCAGCCTACTCAGCGCCACAGCTCAGGATCCCAATGCCGCAGAGGCTCCAGTGGATCCAGGAGAAAGGCAACGGTTCAAGTCAAAGACGCATCTCTAAGACCTGAACCGGTACCTCCCTCACATTAGGAGGGTAAGTGACCTTCGTGAATGTACATATTCTAGATAGAGTCTTGTTGTATTCCTTAGGGAAAGAAATGTACGGAAAAAACTAAACACAAAGTGTGTGCAATCTGCTCTGCAGATTTACCTACTACATGGGTAAAAAAAACTCTGTGCGATTTGCATAGAGAAAACTTGAAGTGAAGAATCTCCAAGATTCGCATCTGACCTTTAAAGAACTAATTAAAACTTAGGTGGAAGATGCATTGAAAAACGTAAAAAGTCTTAAGAGGAAATACAAATCAAGACGTAAATCCCCGGATTCCTGTTCTAGTGAAGAACACAGTATCGAGTATGACTCGGATAGTCCCCTGTCATCTTCATCATCCTCGGCATCATCAGAAAGTGGTCGTAACTGTTTTCCTATAGAGGAAACAGATGCGTTGATAAAAGCGGTTAGAACAACTATGGTTCTGGCAGACACTCGGTCTAAAAAAAAAACGGCGGAAGACCTTATGTTCAGCGGTTTAGAGCAGAGGAAACGCCGGGTGTTTCCGTTAAACGAGAAAATACAGACCCTAATTAAAAAGGGGTGGAAGAGGCCAGATAAAAAAAAGTTCTCCTAGCTCCAAAAAGGAAATATCCGTTTGACGACCCTTCATGTGCCTCTTGGGGGGGTGAGGGTGGGGGGGGGGAAGGTTTAAGCGCCAAAAATAGATGTCGCTATCGCGAAGGCCTCTAAAAAATTTGCATTACCCTTTGAAGATATGGGGACCCTATGGACAAGGTCGAAGCTTAAAAGGCTCCTGGGAAGCGGCTAGCGGGGGTTTAAAACAAGGAATAGCTGCTACATGCACGGCAAGAGCATTGATGGTGTGGTTGGACGACCTAGAGTCCCAATTAGGGAATAAAACCTCAAGGGAATCAATATTGGATTCTGTGTCAGTAATGAGGGGTGCTGCATATTTGGCAGACGCTTCCATAGACTCTGTGAGACTGACAGCTTAATTTTTGAATGCAACTAGAAGAGCACTATGGCTCAAGTGCTGGCCAGGAGACCTACAAACTAAACCAAAGTTATGCTCTATACCATGTGAGGGAGAATTTTTGTTTGGGCCTACCCTAGATGACATCCTCGAAAAGGCCGTAGACAAGAAGAAAGCCTTCCCAGGGTTTCTTAACCAATCCTACAAACGACCCTTTCGGGGTAGGAAATTCATGCATAAATGCCCCCAAAAAAAACAAAAAGAAGGATGGGAGGATAAAAGGTTTAAAGGCAGAGGCTTCAAGTTTAACAAACCAGACAATAAGAAACAATCCGAATGAAGGTGCGCCCCACGTAGGAGGGAGACTGACATACTTTCTTCAAGCCTGGAAAAAAAAAATCAGGAAGCGAGTGGACACTTAATTTTAGACCCGTCCTTAATATATTTAAATTGCCAACGCAACCATGGGTTGGCCGGAACCAAGTGTGATTTAGATGTAATTAAAAACCAGATGGTGAAGGGAGGAGTGCTCAGTCAGTAAGCTAACATAGAATTGACAGAAAAACGACTGGCACATCCAAACTAGTGTGAATAGGTGCATACCAGGAGCAGCTACCTCCATATATAATATACAAAATAATTTTTAATTACATCTAATCACACTTGGTTCCGGCCAACCCATATGTAGGCTTTGCTGAGAGAGGTGTCCATATTCACCCAAGCATACAGACATTAGCCTTCGGTAAGTGTTCACATTTGGACAGGGAGGTCAGGTAACCATCAGTTTAATGAGACCACCTTGACGATGGTTGATGGACTCACACTATTTGGCCAAATTCTGTGCTAAGCGTCACAAGAGTAATTATGATAGCCCCGTTTTGGCCAAAAAGCGTGGTTCCCATGGCTACGCTTAATGTCAGTAATAGAACCATGGGTTCTCCCGGATATCCCAAATCTAGGGGGGCCAATAAATCACCCACAAGTAAAAAACCTACACATGACAGAGAGGGAACTTCTACCAAAAGCCAGTACCCACCAGAGCGTACGGCAAGGTCTGGAATAAGTCCCTCTCTAATCCAAATGTCAGCGTGTCGGGAAAAATCCCAATTCAGGAAGTACTAGAATTCCTTCAGAAAGGATTAGAAAAAGGGTTAGCAACAAGTACCCTTAAGGTTCAAATCGCAGCATTAGGCGCCCTACCTATACAACTGTGACCTAGCAGGGAATCACTGGATAAAAAGGTTTATTAAAGCCTCAATTAGGTCTAAACCAGTCCTACACCACACTTCGCCTCCCTGGGACCTAAATCTAGTACTTTCTGCACTAACTAAAGCACCTTTTGAACTCCTATCTCAAGCTTCCTTAAAGATAGTATCCCTGAAAACCTCTCTTCTGGTAGCATTAACCTCCACCCGCAGAATTAGTGACTTGCAGGCTCTTTCAGCTTACCCGCCTCTAACTCAGATATTAGAGGACAGAGTAGTCCTTAGGACTGACCCATCTTACTTGCCTAAAGTAGCATCACGGTTTCACAGATCTCAGGAGATATCCTTGCCATCTTTTTGCCAAAATCCCAAGAATGAAAAGGAAAAGTCTTTACACACATTAGATCTCAAGCGCTGTCTAACCCAATATATAACAGCCACAAGGGAGTGTAGGAAAGGCAGGTCTCTGTTTGTTTTCAGGCCCCAAATAAAAGACACAAAGCTTTAAAAGCAACACTGGCGAGATGGGTAAAGGATGCAATCACTCTAGCATACGCCTCATCCAATGGAGCCGTTCCAGACGGGATCAAAGCTCATTCAACTAGGTCGGTAGCAACCTCTTGGGCAGAGCGAGCAGGCGCATCGATTGACCAGATATGTAGAGCAGCCACTTGGTCTTCTCTCTCTACATTTTTCAAACACTACCAACTGGACATGTCTTGCTCTTCAGACCTAACCTTTGGTAGAAGGGTCTTAGAGGCAGTAATCCCACCCTAAAAACACATTCTATGGAATTCAGTGGTGCCGTCATGGGAGTAAGAGAATATCGTAGTTACTTACCGATAATGGTATTTCTCTGATCCCATGACGGCACCCGTATATTCCCTCCCTTTTACGTGTGGGTGTGCACACTAGTAATCAACCATTGATACTTAGTCACGCGGTGTCTCAAAAAAAAAATTTGTTGTTAATAACCATTTAAGTTACAGCTGTAGTCCTGTTAAGGCTCTGTAAACCAAACTGAGGTGGAAGAGAGGTCCCGCCTTTTTTGACCTGTGGGTTTCCTGTCCTTGGTGGGCGGATCCCCTCTCTCTGTGGTGCCGTCATGGGATCAGAGAAATACCGTTATCGGTAAGTAACTACGATATTCTTTGCATTATTTGAGGTCTGAAAGCCCTGGATTTTTATTTATTTATTTATTTTTTTCATTTTGACAATTTCTACTTTTCGGAAAGAAAAAAAAACAAATGTATTGCTTGGCAATTCGAGAGACATGTCAGAAGTTTATAGCATAAAAGAAGAGTTCAATCTGTAGTATCCCGCTCTATACAATTCCAGAGTTCTCGCCCGATTTGGGTGAAATTTGGCACGCCTCCTCTCCACCCACAGGAGCAGAATACTGCGCACATTAAATCTTGCTAGCTTCCCCCGTCATCAGATTGGGGCCCCCGAAGTTAGGCCCTATACATATAATGGAGAAATGTGAAGGTGAAAGTAAAAGTGCTGAGGGGAAAATGGTTGTGGCTGACAGGGACGTATTGTAGCGACGGCGCCAAAGAGTCGCTGCTAAAGGGGCCTCACCACCACACACAACACACAAACATTTCACAAACACTATACAAACATCACACAGACAGCACACATACACCAACCCACAAGCACAACACCACACAAATCTGCAAACCATGTTCTATGAGGAACGGTCACAGGATTTGGGAATGTTTAGCTTGCAAAAAAAGACTGAGGAGACTTAATAGCTGTCTTCAAATATCTCAAGGGCTGTCACATTGTAGACGGATCATCTTTATTCTCATTTGCACTAGGAAAGACTAGAAGCAATGGGATGAAACTGAATGGGAGGAGACACAGATTAGTTATTAGAAAAAACTTTTTGACTGTTGGGGTGATTAATGAGTGGAACAGGCTGCCACGAGATGTGGTGAGTTCTCCTTCAATGAATGTCTTCATACAGAGGCTGGACAGACATCTGTCTGTGATGATTTAGTGAATCCTGCTTTGAGCAGGGGGGTTGGACCAGATGACCCAGGAGGTCCCTTCCAACTCTAATATTCTATGAAATGCCTCAACACACAACACAAACACCACCCCACAAATACCACAACACCACCTCATAAATACCACATGCGCACCACACACACGCATGCAAACACACTCAGGTGGATGCACCCTACGCACAGGGATGAACATTACTGAGCAGCAATATTGGTCAGGCGTAAAATGCCTCATAGTAAGATTGCCATTATTGCTTACTATAGGGAGCTTTCATCATTGAAGCTGCTGAGGTAAAATGAAAGCTGAGCTCTGATTGGCTGCTATGGGCAACTAGACAAGTCTGTCTGTGAGGCGGTTTTCATTACTTCATTATTATTCATCCTATTACATCTGTTATCAGTGTCAGGTGAATACTAAAGGGTCATAATACTAATGACTACTTTTTAAAATGCCGCCCAAATAAACGACAGTCTATTGGGCAAGTTAATCCCAAAGCTAAGAATGCAAAATTGTGTCAAAGAGCTGAGACAAGTGAACAATGTGACTCGCGGCTTGAAAAGAAACGGATGAGACAGGCTAAATGTAAGGCAGCTGAGACATCAGAGCAACGGGAATGTCATCTTCACAAAAATCTGATAATGGAGGCTGAAGCAAGGAATATGGAAACATCTGAACAAAAGGATGAACGTTGTGAAAATGACCGCATACGACATGCAACTTGTGCAAAGATGTAGACAGGCTGATTTGAGTTTGGAAACATTTCACTACAACCCAATTCAAGGCTATAGGTCACATCAGAAAGTAATAATTGGCAAAATGGACATAATATGCAAACGTTGTCAAGCAAAGAAGCTTAACTTGCCTGGTATGTGCTGCTCAAATGGCAAAGTTAGTTTGCCACCTTAGATCTACCTCCTGAACCACTTCTTTCATACATGTCATGAACAACTCCCGAGTCTAAGCATTTTCTGTAAATATTAGGAGATACAATTCATCTTTCCAGATGACATCCTTTGGTACGACAGCTGTACTGCAGGAAGCAGGATTTAGGCCAACTTTTAGGCTATGTGCACACGTCCGGAATTGCCACGGCAATTCTGCAACTGTGCCGCTGGTAAAACGCATGCAGAATTGGCATGTCTTTTCCCGCTAAACACTAGCGTTTTGCAAGCGTAATTAGCTTGCAGAATGCTAGCGTTTTCCAAGCGATCTGTAGCAATGCTTGAAAAACTGATTGACAGGTTGGTCACACTTGTCAAACATAGTGTTTGACAATTGTGACCAACTTTTTACTATTGATGCTGCCTATGCAGCATCAATAGTAAAAGATCTAATGTTAAAAATAATTTTAAAAAAATTTAAAAATCGTGATATTCTCACCTTCCGGCGGCCCCGACAGCTTTCCCACTACTCGCGATGCTCCCGCTCCCAATAATGCATTGTGGCAATGACCCCAGATGACGTAGCATCTCGCGACATCGCTACGTCATCACATGTCATTGCCACAAAGCATCCCTGGGAAGGCTGCGGGGGCCGCCGGAAGGGAAGAATATCACGATTTTTAAATATTAATTTTTTTTTTTTTATTATTTATTTATTTTTTTTTTCACAGGATATGGTTCCCAGGACCTGGAGGTCTGCATGGTGGGCATAGCCACATGCGAAGAGTAAGCGGATCAATGCATTCCTATGTGTGCGGAATCCCCGCGATTCAGCACAAAGAATGAACATGCTGCGTTTTTTTCCCGGAATGCGATTCCGCCGCGGAAGAAAACGCAGCATGTGCACAAAAAATGAGGATTGCATTCTAATAAATAGGATGCTTAACGTATGTGTTTTTTTTCGCGGTTTTATTGCGTTTTTATAGCGGAAGAAATATAAAAAAATCCTGAACGTGTGCACACAGCCTTAAAGTCCAGGGCCAAATATATCACAAAATCGGTTCAATGCTTCCTGTAGCAAATGAAGATCTAAAGTTTTTACAAATGTATTTTTTGGGAGACGAACAAATGCAAGCTGATATGCGTTGTGAAGCTATACTTGAGACAAAAAAAAAGTTTGTGTTGAATTTGCAATAAAAATGTTGAAATTTAAAAAAACAAGTTGTTCGCATGAATGCTACGAGAAATTAGTAAAATGTCAAAATAATCAAAATATAAAGTGGGAAAATTTTTTTACTGTAGCACTCTGAAAATGTCAATTTCAGGGTGACACTGAAAATTTTACTTTAGCTACCATAACCAACAATTTAACATACTTTACGCAAACAAAGCCGCTTTATTCTACTAGTATACCTATAAAGAGAAAAATCAGACAAACTGAACATTTTGCAGTGGTTTCCTAATTTTTGCCACAGCTGTAAATGGTATCTGTGATGTAAGCTGGTCAGTAATCATGAAAATTTATATATACATACACTGTGCGGCACACTGTGACTGATGAATACATGGCCTCCACTATTGCTGTACAGGTAAAAAAAAAAACAAAAAAAAAACTGCGAGGTACTTAAAGGGGGACCCTGTCATGTCCCAAAACACTATTAACCTGTAGATACGGGGTTAATGCTGCTGGGAGGAAATTAACTTTATTCTTCCCGGCATCCTTGGGCTTTGAGTTATAGAGGCGCGGCTTTAGTGATTGCTCAGTATACAGTGAGCATTGGCTATAACCTTTCCCCTGGAATTAACTGACAGCCGGCTCTGTACTGATGAGCTGTTGAGGTGGCTGTCAGTCAGTGCCGGGGCATGCCACCGTTCTCCATGTACTGAGCAGTGACTGAAGTTGCGCCTCTATGACTGAAAGCCCGAGGCTGCTGGGAGGAAAGTAGTTATTTTCCTCCCTGTAGCCAGGCTTTCAGTGCGGTGTCCTCATATCTTTGCAGCGCCATTAACCTGCAGATTAACCTTAATATCAGTAGGTTAATATAGCGTTTTGAGATATGATAGGTTTCCTCTACCATTTTGTAATCTCTCTTTTTTTTTTTTTTTTTTTTTTTTATAAACAAAAAGTGTAAAAGCCATTGAACAACACCAAACTGACCTCATGGATGGACCCTAACTCCAGAGACTCACCTTCATGTTCCCTATACATTTTTTTTTTTTTTTTTTTGTGGTTGGTTTTGGGAGTATCGACCCCTCCTGGATTGTGATTCCTTATCCCACCCGTCTCTCCCCAAACAGTTTTATTCAAAGCTAAGCTTGCTACCTAGCTTTTCCAAATAGCCTGTGTGGGCACATGGAGTGGTGAGTCTGTATAGTTAGAGTAGATGCCAATTTTGGTTATTTGGTGTGGTTGGTTGGCGCTTACATTTTGATGAAAAAGTGTAAACCAAAAACCTCACGTGCTGTACATGTATAGCAATAGTGTCATTCTTGTATGCACCACATAATTTTAATAATTTAATACTGATAATGCGTGGGGTTTTTTTTTTTCTCATATGAACCATGAGAATATCAGACAAACTGTTTTAACTTGTAAGGGTTTGTGCATGTGACGTCTTTTCAGGCGGATTCCACGGTGAAATGACCTATCAGAAAATGTTTACTTAAGAGTAGCCATGATTTTAACTTTAATTTAATTTCATGAATGAATAGTACACCTAAAAATAAGCAACTTTGCAATATATCTTATCAGAGAGATCTGCTTCTGTCTCTGCCAGAATCGATCAGTCATTATCAAAATACTCAATTCTGAGGTAAAGGTTTCGCTCACATCTACTATATAATTGTCTAAGGGTCACTTCCGTCTGTCTGTCCTTCTGTCACGGTTATTCATTCGCTGATTGGTCTCGCCAGCTGCCTGTCATGGCTGCCGTGACCAATCGGCGACGGGCACAGTCCGGAAGAAAATGGCTGCTCCTTACTCCCCGCAGTCAGTACCTGTCGCCCGCATACTCCCCTCCGGTCACGGCTAACACAGGGTTGATGCCGGCGGTAACGGACCGCGTTATGCCGTGGGTAACGCACTCCATTACCGCCGCTATTAACCCTGTGTCCCCAACTTTTTACTATTGATGCTGCCTATGCGGCATCAATAGTAAAAAAATGTAATGTTAAAAATAATAAAAAAAATATAAAACTGCTATACTCGCCCTCCGTAGTCCGCTGAGCCGCTCCCGCCGGCCGCCATCTTCCTCTGCAGTTTCCGGTGGCAAAGATGGTATGGCAGAAGGACCTGCCATGACGTCACGGTCATGTGACTGCGACGTCATCACATGTCCTGCGCTCTGATACCAACCCTGGGACCGCAAGCTGCCGTGGACTACAAGGGGCCTTCGGAAAGGTGAGTATATGTTTATTTTTTATTTTTTCACCTGTGACAAACCTGGCTGGGCAATATACTACGTAGCTGAGCAATATACTACGTGGACATGCATATTCTAGAGTACCCGATGCGTTAGAATCGGGCCACCATCTAGTCTGTATATAAATAGACTGATTTCACTGTGATAAAAATTGCACTCTCGCACCTCAGCTGGAATCTGGCTGAGAAATTGCAGCATGCTGTATATGACCGTGTTAATTGTCTGAGACTCATCAATAGGTGCGAGAAGAAAAACAGATGCCACGTGGACCATGTGTACCGTTTTTTTTGGGGTTTTTTTCTCACACACCTCTCAAAGGAACCACGAAATTTCATCAGCCAATTACAATAAATTCACAGCCAAAACCCTGAGAATAGATAATAGATGTTCTGTTAGATATATAATGTTAGTCTCCTACATATAATAAACTAGCACCCTTCAGTGCATTTCATGTGGCACTATAGGTTTTTATTAATTTAATAGGTTAAACGCCCAATGTGGGTTTCCCCTATATTTGATAACCAGCAAAGGTAAAGCAGACAGCTGTGGGTTTATATGATCAGACTGGGAAGGTCCCTGGTTATTGGGCCCTTTCGAGTCTAAAAATACAAGTCCTCAGCCACCCCAGAAGTGGCGCATCATATTATTCTTCCTGATTGCCCTGGTGCAGCGGCAATCGGGGTGCACTGCTTTATATATGAAGACACTTCTCCAAATTTTCCCTTATTCACCAATTTATAGGGGGGGGGGAGGGGGAAAAGCCAAGTCCGGCTTATTGCAGGGAATCTGACGTAGTTCACAAATGGAAACCTGAAGAACATGGCAAAAGAGAAACTGAACAAGGGACTGTCTTGTCTTTATTAGAAAACATGAAGTTCCCACAGCGAACCCCGAATCCGACACCCATCGGGATTCGTCTTAGGAACGCCTTAGACTTCTGTGGACCTGTATGGGAACTTTTTGATTTTTAATGCGTTGGTGAATGAGGTACAGCGTCTTGTCTTTATTTATCTCTTTTTATGTGTTTTTTTTTTTTTTTTTTTATGGGGAACCAGGGGAAGCGTGGAGGGAGCGTTTATTCAAATAAACTACCGTATTTTTTTTTTTTATTATTATTATTATTGCATAAGTAAGGGAGGTGTCTGATAGACTCCTCTCCATTACTAACCACAGGACTTGGATTTCCACTGCACCTGGTCTGTTTGTATCTGTATATATGTGATTGCTTTGTTAGACTTGTACACTAGCTATAAGTTACATAGAGAAATACAGTTAATAAAAGATTATAGAAACAGACTGCATACGGATGTTAGGTGAGAAAAAAATCGCATACTTGCGTGACACTCGTCCAACTCCTCAAAATGAGCATTGGAACAATTGTGTGTGTGTATGTATGTATGTATGTATGTATGTATGTATGTATGTATGTATGTATGTATATATATATATGTATATATATATATATATATATATATATATATATATATATATATATATATATATATATATATATATGTACAGTACAGATCAAAAGTTTGGACACACCTTCTCATTTAAAGATTTTTCTGTATTTTCATGATTATGAAAATTGTAAATTCACTGAAGGCATCAAAACTATGAATTAACACATGTGGAATTATATACCTAACAAAAAAGTGTGAAACTGAAAATATGTCTTATATTCTAGATTCTTCAAAGTAGCCACCTTTTGCTTTGACTGCTTTGCACACTCTTGGCATTTTCTTGATGAGCTTCAAGAGGTAGTCACCGGAAATGGTCTTCCAACAATCTTGAAGGAGTTCCCAGAGATGTTTAGCACTTGGTGACCCTTTTGCCTTCACTCTGCCGTCCAACTCACCCCAAACCATCTCGATTGGGGTTAGGTGTGGTGACTGTGGAAGCAAGGTCATCTGGTGTAGCACCCCATCACTCTCCTTCTTGGTCTAATAGCTCTTACACAGCCTGGAGGTGTGTTTGGGGTCATTGTCCTGTTGAAAAATAAATGGTCCAACTAAATGCAAACCGGATGGAATAGCATGCTGCTGCAAGATGCTGTGGTAGCATGCTGGTTCAGTATGCCTTCAATTTTGAATAAATCCCCAACAGTGTCACCAGCAAAGCACCCCCACACCATCACACCTCCTCCTCCTCCTCCTCCATCCTTCACGGTGGGAACCAGGCATGTAGAGTCCATCCGTTCACCTTTTCTGCGTCGCACACAGACATGGTGGTTGGAACCAAAGAGCTCAAATTTGGACTCATGAGACCAAAGCACAGATTTCCACTGGTCTAATGTCCATTCCTTGTGTTCTTTAGCCCAAACAAGTCTCTTCTGCTTGTTGCCTGTCCTTAGCAGTGGTTTCCTAGCAGCTATTTTACCATGAAGGCCTGCTGCACAAAGTCTCCTCTTAACAGTTGTTGTACAGATGTGTCTGCTGCTAGAACTCTGTGTGGCATTGACCTGGTCTCTAATCTGAGCTGCTGTTAACCTGCGATTTCTGAGGCTGGTGACTCAGATAAACTTATCCTCAGAAGCAAAGGTGACTCTTGGTCTTCCTTTCCTGGGCGGTCCTCATGTGAGCCAGTTTCTTTGTAGCGCTTGATAGTTTTTGCAACTGCACTTGGGGGACACTTTCAAAGTTCTCCCAATTTTTGGAACTGACTGACCTTCATTTATTAAAGTAATGATGGCCACTCGTTTTTCTTTACTTTGCTGCTTTTTTCTTGCCATAATAAAAGTTCTAACAATCTATTCAGTAGGACTATTAGCTGTGTATCCACGAGACTTCTGCTCAACACAACTGATGTCCCAACCCCATTTATAAGGCAAGAAATCCCACTTACTAAACCTGAAAGGGCACACCGGTGAAGTGAAAACCATTTCCGGTGACTACCTCTTGAAGCTCATAAAGAGAATGCCAAGAGTGTGCAAAGCAGTCATCAAAGCAAAAGGTGGCTACTTTGAAGAACCTAGAATATAAGACATATTTTCAGTTATCTCACACTTTTTTTAAGTATATAATTAATTCCACATGTGTTAATTCATAGTTTTGATGCCTTCAGTGTGAATGTATAATATATATATATATATATATATATATATATATATATATATATATATATATATATATATATATATATTCACACTCTCTAGATGGTGGCCCGCTTCTAACGTATCGGGTATTCTACAATATGTAGGTAGTATATAGCCCAGGCTACGTACTATATTGCACGGTGACGTAGTATATAACATAGCCACGTAGTGTATTGCACAGGCATGTAGTCTATAGGTCAGCCACGTAGTATATAACAGCCACGTCGTATATCGTAGTATATTGCACTGCCACGTAGTATATAACAGAACCGACACAGCCACATAGTATATTGCACAGCTACGTAGTATATAGCACAGAGCACGTAATATATTGCACAGCCACGTAGTATATTGGATAGTCACGTTGTATATTTCCCAGCTACATAGTATATAGCACAGAGATGTAGTATATAACATAGCCCACGTAGTATGTAACACAGCCCACGTAGTATATAGCAATGTGGGCACTATATGCGTAATTAAAAAAGACTTAAAATAAAAAATAAACATATACTCACCTTCCGAAGAGGCCTTGTAGTCCTGGCGCTTGTGTGCGGTGCACGCAGCAGCTTACGGTCCCAGGGTTGGTATGAGCGCAGGAGCTGTGATGTCGCGGTCATATGATCGTGACGTCATGGCAGGTCATTCTCGCATAGCATCCTTGGCACCGGAACCTGCCGCTTACACTGCCGAGGACACCAGGCGACGACGGAGGGTGAGAATAACCTTTTTTTATTATTATTATTTGTAACATTAGATCGTTTTACTATTGATGCTGCATATGCAGCATCAATAGTAAAAAGTCGGTCACACAGGTTTAATAGCTGCGTTAACGGAGTGCATTACACCGCGGTCCGTTAACTCTGGCATTAACCCCTGTGTGAGCACTCAGCGCTGACTGCAGGGCAGTAAAGCAGCGGCCATTTCGCTGCCAGACTATGGTCGTCGCTGATTGGTTGTGGCAAAACACCCACGACCAATCAGCGACTTGGATTTCCATGACAGACAGAGGCCGCGACCAATGAATATCCGTGACCCTTAGACAGCGTGGGTGCTGTGCTGTGGGGCGGCGGCTCCTCTTCGTGCAGCGTCAGGGCTCTGTGCTGTGGGGCGGCGTATCTTCGTGCAACGTCAGGGCTCCGGCATTTGCTCAAGGCCCGGAGGCACCGGCAGCTCCATTGCTGCGATGCGGTGGCCTCCAGGAAAATGGCCGCTGGGGGCGGCGCATGCTCAGATTCAGATCTCGTCTCCCGAGATCTGAATCTGAGCATGCGCTGCCCGCAGCGGCCATTTTCCCGGAGGCCACCACATCGCAGCAATGGAGCTGCCGGTGCCTCTGGGCTTTGAGGAGTTGGGAAATGCCGGAGGAGTCCCGACTCTGCACGAAGATACACCGCTGCTGCACGAAGAGGAGCCGCCGCCCCACAGCACAGCACCCACGCGGTACAAAGAGGAGCAGCCACCGCCGCTCCCCAGCACATAGACCCCACGCTGCTACAATGAGGTAATAGGGGGATACTCCACTCGCACTTTCCTGTGAGACGCCCCCTCTTCGACATAGGGACCACTCCCCCCACCCACCATATACACATTGGTCTGCACCCAGCGTACAAGACGACACCTGGCGTATAAGACGGCCCCTGACTTTTAAGAAGATTTTCAGGGGTTAAAAATCTTATACGCCGGAAAATCTCTACATTTTTTTTTTTTTTTTTTTTTTTTTTTTACAGCATAACCATACCTACACCAGTACAGTGTGTAGAATGGTGAACAGGTTTCTAAGTTCATTAACTTCCAATGCAAGTTCACGCAGACTTAAATTTTACTTTTTATTTTTTTATTTAATTCAGAGTGTTGAGCAGAAGGCAGCATTTTCTTATTAAGGATGTCTATGTATTTTTTTGCATTAACCATACCCTCCACAATATGAAGCCTTCCATCACCATTGGCTGCCATACAGCCCCAGACCATTACTTTCATCGGATGTTTCACAGAGGAGCTCAAACACTCTGGCTTGTACTCTTCATGTGGGAACCTTCTCACATAAGACTTGCCATCATTTCCTAAAATGCAAAAAGTGCTTTCATCACTAAATAGCACTTTTTCCCACTCCTCCTTCCTCCATTTTAAATATTTCAATGCCCACAGTTTTCGCCTTTGTCTTTGTATGGCTGTCATCAATGGCTTCTTTCGGGCCTTGCACCCTCTCAATCCTGCTTCCAAACATCTCTTCCTAACAGTTGATGTTGCTACCTCAATATTGCACTTTTCTTGCCATTCTCGCAGAAGCTGAGGAGAGGTGAGCTTTCGATTGGCGAGGGATGTTCTTATCAGTACTCTATCCTCCCTTTTAGTTGACTTTCTGGGCCGACCAGATCTGGGCCTGTCCTGGGTAATTCCAAGCTGCTTATGTTCCTGCAAAATTCTTACGACTGTACTCTGATTACAGCTGACCTAACTTGCGATCTGGGGGCCAGTATAACCCTCTTCATGTAGCACCACAACTTGCACACGATCCTCCGCTGACAAAAATCTGAAGGTTCCCATCATAAAACTCTACAGTATGATTCACTATCCAGGTTATGATTGGTCACAAGAACCTCATCTGTGATTGGCTAATTTTGAAGATATTCAACAGAAAACTTTTAAAACTTGAAGAATCGATCAATTTATCCTATGCAGGACTTTTGAACACCGCTTTGTGTATGTGTGTATATATATATATATATATATATATATATATATATATATATATATATATATATATTCTCTATATATATATATATATATATTCTCTATATATATATATTCTCTATATATATATATATATATATATATATATATATATATTCTCTATATATATATATATATTCTCTATATATATATATATATATATATATTCTCTATATATATATATATATATATATATATATTCTCTATATATATATATATTCTCTATATATATATATATTCTCTATATATATTCTCTATATCCCGATTCTGATGCATCGGGTATTCTAGAATATGCATGTCCACGTACTATATTGCCCAGCCACGTAATATATAACACTGCCCATGCAGTATATTACAGTGGCCACATAATATATAGCACAGCCCACGGAGTATATCACACAGCCCACATAGTATGTAACACAGCCCACGTAGTATACAGCAGTGTGGGCACCATATCCCTGTTAAAAAAAAAAAAAAATAATAATAATAATTAAAATAAAAAATAGTTATATACTCACCCTCCGGCGGGATCCACCGAAGCTCCAGCGATAGGTGCATGGCTGCCGCCATCTTCCGTTCCCAGGATGCATTGCGAAATTACCCAGATGACTAAGTATTCGGGGTAATTTCGCAATGCATGTATGGGAACGGAAGATTGTGGAGGCCGTGCGTGGCTCAGCGGACAACGGAGGGTGAGCATAGCAGTTTTTTTTTTTTAGTATTTTTAACATTACAATTTTGTTTACTACTGACGCTGCATAGGCAGCATCAATAGTAAAAACTTGGTCACACAGGGTTAATAGTGGCGGTAATGGAGTGCATTACCCACGGCATAACGCGGTTCATTACCGCCGGCATTAACCCTGTGTGAGCGGTGACCAGAGGGAAGTATGCGGGCACTGGGCACTGACTGCGGGGAGGAAGGAGCGGCCATTTTTTTCCAGACTGTGCCCGTCGTTGATTGGTCGTGGCTGTTTTACTGCGACCGATCGGCTACGTGGATTTCCATGACAGACAGAGGCCGCGACCAATAAATATCCGTGACAGACAGACAGAAACACGGAAGTGACCCTTAGACATATATATATATCTCTCTCTATTGATTTGAGGTAAAAATTAAAACAAGCCCTGACCATTGTTCTGCAGTGTCTTCATTGTTCAGTGAAGTAAAAAATAATGGCTGAAATACAACAGTAAAGAGATGTCACAAAAATCATGGGAGAACTCGCCGACAGCCAAACCCATCGGAAAAATGCTCAGAAAACGACCACAAAAGCTAAAGAAAAAAAAGGCCTGTTTATTGAAGCATCTTCTGCTTAGAAAACTTTGCGAGTTCGCCTGAGTTTAAAAGATGTTATGTGCACAGACCCAATTATTTCTTGAGAAATTCCCGCTCAGTGTCTGTGCCCAGGGGGTGAATATTGTCTCTCTAGGAGAAGTAGACAACCAGCTGTCGGCCATATCTGCAACCCTTTATTCTAATGCTTTTCATCCCCTTGTAAAAAGATCCAACCCTGACATATCACACTGTTGGTAGATGTAGCCTGAAATGGTGAAATCTTGATTTTGGGAAAGTAGCCAAAGACTGACCAACTATCGAGAAGAAGCAGCACTTTGGATGCAGCGTATGTTTGCTGTGTCCAAAACACTGCTTTGTAATCACGCAGGTAAATCCACATGTGTTCATTGAACCGTGTGGATCTACCGCATCCAATACATTTTTATTGCTTAAATTTCTTAGCGTCTCCTCTCCGCAAGAGAAATTGACATGCACCGATGCAATATGCATCGTCAAAACCACAGCAGTTCCTGATCATGCGCACATACCCTTAAGGCTGCCGTTACACTATCAGTATTTGGTCAGTATTTTACATCAGTATTTGTAAGCCAAAACCAGGAGTAGAACAAAGAGAGGAAAAGTGTTAAATATTAATTATTCTTATTCTCAATTCTGTACTGAACACATTGCCTCTCACTGACATTACAAAAGGTGTATATGTATGTATAGCTCAGAGTATATGTTAACACCATATAGAGAGGATATATATATATAATTTTTTATATATATATATATATATATATATACACACAGACACAGACACACACACGATGGTGGCCCAATTCTAACGCGTCAGGTAGTCTAGAATATGCTAGTGTGACGGCAGCCTAAGGAGTGCCACAGTAAATTGTATGGTAAATATGGTTCCCATCCCAATGTCAGAATCTTTTTTTTTTTTTTTTACTCCATTTCACTATTAATAAATCTGTGTTTAAAGGGGAATATGATACTTATGGCGCTGGTTATGTGGAAATTACAAAACTCGGCCAGATTTACTGGCACCCACCTGGGTTCAGCTCAGGGTGCTTTTATGCCTCCTTGCAGCTGTCATCAGTGATTGGCTTTACACATCTAATCTCTTGGGTAAAGTTTTATTTTGCTCAGACAACCCCTTTTTAGGTGTCATGTGGCCATATACTAATTTTCATGTCTGTGCTCAGACACACAGCGGTTCGGTATGGCGGGTAACGTGGGCCCATCCAGAGTTTGGTCAGGTGCTGGCATCATGTTCATTTGACAGAACGGCTGCGGTGTGGGAAGAAATCGTAGGTGAATCTAACGACAAACCTAGAGGACAAAGTCATTGGGTAAGTGGATCTCGTGCTTGCATGGCATGTACAGGAATCTTGACAAACAGTGTCCCAGTGGTGTGGTGTAATTCTGTGTCTGGCAGGGTTACCGCCCGCCACCCAGAGCTGTTGGTGTAATTACCGGCAGAGGGTTAAAGAAGGTGTCCACTACTATAACTTTTTTTTTTTTTTCATAAATCTTGCTATTATGTGCCACTCAAAACATCCACTGTGTTTATTTTAGCAATATTACCTTTTATCATGCTGTAGCAGCACATCCTCAGTGCTAGCTCCAGCTTTCATGGGGCTAATCGACAACTTCCTTTCTCCTGACTTATTGTGCTCTAATACTACAAGTTCCATGATGCATTGCACTGGCCTGGAATCCATTACCTAGCACACCCACTCCAAAACACACCCAAACCCCTCCCTCCTCTCTCTTCAATCAGTGATGTAAATTCTTTCCGACTTCCTGTTTTGCATTTGTCCAACCCACACTCCATTACACACAGACATAGACAGACAGATAGATAGATACATACAGATATATCTATCCATAGATATATCCATATATATATCCATATCCAAATTTCTTAATGAACAATATGTCAGTTAAAAAAAAAATGGCGTGGGTCCACCTTTTCTGCGCCAGAGAGGGAAAGCCGGGGGCCAATATTTGTAGCCTGGGAAGGGGGTAATACCCATGGCCTCTTCCCAGGCTATGAATATCAGCCCGCAGCTGTCTGCATAGCCTTTACTGGCTATTAAAATAGGGGACCCCACCCCTAAAAAATGATGTGGGGTCCCCTCTATATTTTATAGCCAGAAAGGCTACGTAGACAGCTGCGGGCTGATATTTTATAGCCTAGGAAGGGGTCATGGATATTGCCTCCCCCCCCCACAGGCTACAAGTACCAGACCGCAGCCGCTCCTGAAATGGCTCTTCTCTAAGATGGTCCAATTCTGGCACTTAGCCCCCCTTCTTCCCACTCCTGTGTAGTGGTGGGATATGGGGTAATAAGGGGTTAATGTCACCTTGCTATTTTAAGGTGACATTAAGCCCGGTTATTAATGGAGAGGTGTCAATAAGGCGCCTATCCATTATTAATCCTATAGTAGTGAAAGAGTTAAAAAAACAAAAAAAAAAGACACAGCCAGAAAAAAGTATTTTAATTTTCTTAATTTCACCATATTTACAAGCACGCCTAATTCCTGCGACGCCTTCGATCGCCTGCAAAAAATAAAAAATAATAAACCAACTGTATACTCCCTGTTCGATGCAGTCCAATTAATAGCAAGGGTCCCATGACGATCTCCCCTATAGAACAGTGACATCGGGTGATGTCACTGCTCTATAGGACCTTCAGTGACACACTGACAGGAGACAATGGCTCCTACAGTGCATCACTGAAGAGGTTCATTGCGCTCACTTTATGACAAATCGTTTTTTTTTTGTTTGTTTGTTTTTCTTCACCCTTTTCAGACTTGTGATCCAGTTTTGATTTTAGTCAAATTTTAGGCCCAATTGTTGAACACCATTTTGCTTTGCATAGAGCTCCCCCAATATCTCCTTCTGTATTGACTTGATGGCATATAGACTGATAAAGGTAATATGTCATCAGAAAATGACCTATTGTTTAAATCGGGATTTTTACAATGTCAATTTTTCATGTAATTATATTTGCACAAAATAAATAATCTTGGCATTGTCCACTGGGCCTAATCTTACATGTCCTGTGCTTCATGTGGACCTTCTTGGTTATGGACTGATTCAGACTATATGGATAGAGGGATAAACCCTGCATGCCATTATTTGGGCAAGTGTTATTGTGAAGGGAGGGCAGGAGCTTACTAACAGAATCTGTTTACTCATTCTGCAGCTGGCTATAGAAGGCAAACTGCAAAATTTGTAGTGAAACCTACTTGTGAAAAAAAATATTTGCCCCAAATGCATGCCTATAAAGGGAACCTGCCAGCAGGATTGTGCACAGTAGCCCACAGACAGTGTCAGGTCGGCGCTGTTATACTGATTACAATGATCCCTTGGTTGATGAATCTTTATTTTCAGTCGTGCTCCGGGGCGACCTGTGGGGATCTCCATGTGGTGCTCTGATTGGGTGTTCACCAGTATGGCTTCTGTCAGGTCACTGATCCCTCACCGACCTGCCCCCTAGTTTACATAATAAATATTTTATATATTGAAGGAAAAAAAAAATCACCTTCAGCAGGCAGGCATCGGTGGCATGACCGCTTGTGTAATGTGCACTTAATTATTTTATTTGCTGGTATAAATAATTCATAAAAATAAAAAATCTGTCTCAAAATGGCGCCGCCTGTGCCGTAGCAGTTATCAGCAATCCGATAGATGCTATTATGGGGGTGCCATCTAGGAGGAGGCAATTTTTTTTTTTTTTTTCCTTTTTTCCTCTACAAAGATGGCGCTGGCGCAGTAGCATCTATCTGATCACCTATAGCGGTTACTTCGCAGGCACAGCCAACACCATTTTGAGACAGTTTTATTGTTTTTTTTTTTTTTTTATATGTATGTATGCCAGCAAATAAAAGAATGAAATGCACATTGTGGATGTGATCATGGTGCAGCGCAGGTGAGGTGCCGACTGCCTACTGAAGGTGTGGTTTTTTTTTTTTTTTTTTTAAATAATGAATATTATACATACCGTATGTAAAATATGGGGCAGATGAGTTGAGTAAGGGATCAGTGACCTGTCAGGAGTCTGCATTATGAATACCTAAGCAGAGCACCACATGAAGACCCCCCACAGACCGCCCCTGAGCACGAGCATGTCATTAACTGAAAATAAAGATTAAACAACAACCACAAGATGGATTTCATCAACCAAGGTATCATTGTAATTAGTAGAACGGCGCCGACCTGTCACTGTAAGTTACTGTGCACAATCCTGCTGACAGGTTTCCTTTAAGTAAAAAAACAAAAACAAAACTCCCCAAAGGTGTTGACTAGCCGTACACAACAGGATGGGGGACTTTGTATGTGAATAAAACCAGAACTTTATTGCCTACAGTCTCTTGATCTTTTCTAAAGTGGTTCTGTAAAAAAAAAAAAAAAAAAATTTTATATATATATACAGGTCCTTCTCAAAAAATTAGCATATAGTGTTAAATTTCATTATTTACCATAATGTAATGATTACAATTAAACTTTCATATATTATAGATTCATTATCCATCATCTGAAATTTGTCAGGTCTTTTATTGTTTTAATACTGATGATTTTGGTATACAACTCCTGATAACCCAAAAAACCTGTCTCAATAAATTAGCATATTTCACCCATCCAATCAAATAAAAGTGTTTTTTAATAACAAACCAAAAAACATCAAATAATAATGTTCAGTTATGCACTCAATACTTGGTCGGGAATCCTTTGGCAGAAATGACTGCTTCAATGCGGCGTGGCATGGAGGCAATCAGCCTGTGACACTGCTGAGATGTTATGGAGGCCCAGGATGCTTCAATAGCGGCCTTAAGCTCATCCAGAGTGTTGGGTCTTGCGTCTCTCAACTTTCTCTTCACAATATCCACAGATTCTCTATGGGGTTCAGGTCAGGAGAGTTGGCAGGCCAATTGAGCACAGTAATACCATGGTCAGTAAACCATTTACCAGTGGTTTTGGCACTGTGAGCAGGTGCCAGGTCGTGCTGAAAAATGAAATCTTCATCTCCATAAAGCATTTCAGCCGATGGAAGCATGAAGTGCTCCAAAATCTCCTGATAGCTAGCTGCATTGACCCTGCCCTTGATGAAACACAGTGGACCAACACCAGCAGCTGACAGTGGGTACTTGACACTGGACTTCAGGCATTTTGGCATTTCCTTCTCCCCAGTCTTCCTCCAGACTCTGGCACCTTGATTTCCGAATGACATGCAAAATTTGCTTTCATCAGAAAAAAGTACTTGGGACCACTTAGCAACAGTCCAGTGCTGCTTCTCTGTAGCCCAGGTCAGGCGCCTCTGCCGCTGTTTATGGTTCAAAAGTGGCTTTACCTGGGGAATGCGGCACCTGTAGCCCATTTCCTGCACACGCCTGTACACGGTGGCTCTGGATGTTTCCACACCAGACTCAGTCCACTGCTTCCTCAGGTTCCCCAAGGTCTGGAATCGGTCCTTCTCCACAATCTTCCTCAGGGTCCGGTCTCTTCTTCTCGTTGTACAGCGTTTTCTGCCACATTGTTTCCTTCCAACAGACTTACCATTGAGGTGCCTTGATACAGCACTCTGGGAACAGCCTATTTGTTGAGAAATTTCTTTCTGGGTCTTACCCTCTTGCTTGAGGGTGTCAATGATGGCCTTCTTGACATCTGTCAGGTCGCTAGTCTTACCCATGATGGGGGTTTTGAGTAATGAACCAGGCAGGGAGTTTATAAAAGCCTCAGGTATCTTTTGCATGTGTTTAGAGTTAATTAGTTGATTCAGAAGATTAGGGTAATAGGTCGTTTAGAGAACCTTTTCTTGATATGCTAATTTATTGAGACAGGTTTTTTGGGTTATCAGGAGTTGTATGCCAAAATCATCAGTATTAAAACAATAAAAGACCTGACAAATTTCAGTTGGTGGATAATGAATCTATAATATATGAAAGTTTAATTGTAATCATTACATTATGGTAAATAATGAAATTTAACACTATATGCTAATTTTTTGAGAAGGACCTGTATATATAATTTTTTTTTTTTAATTATTTTTTTTAAATTTTGATTGTGTATGTTTAGGTGAAGAGAACTACACTTGTGGACAGCAGGACGTCAGTAACCGATGTCAAGTTTGCTCCCAAGCACATTGGCTTGATGTTGGCAACCTGCTCTGCAGATGGTGTGGTGAGAATATACGAAGCCCCTGATGTGATGAATCTCAGTCAGTGGTCTCTGCAGCACGAGATATCTTGTAAACTGAGCTGCAGTTGTATTTCCTGGAATCCCTCAAGGTTAGTTGGTATCTTTGCTCCAGTCCCTGGCGACTGGCTACCTGAGAGCAGCAGTGGCTAGTTACTGTCCAGGAGCGTCAGTATGACGGTGTATACTGCAGCACATGTTAGAGATTTATTTATGGACCCTACGCACACCTCCAGAATCTGTACCATGCTGTGTACGGATGCCATACATATCCTGGGGCCTATACCGATATGGAGGACGATCGGTAGTGTCAGCGCAGAATCCTCCATCTTTGTATCTGTTGAATCGGTACTCCTAAAAATGATGGCAGCCTGATAGAAGAGACCATAAAATAATCCCATAACTCTCTATCAGGTAAAATGCCTGTGCAGTTCATGGACTTGCAGTTGAGCACTTACAGTTGTGGCCAAAAGTATTGACACCCCTGCAATTCTGTCAGAAAATACTCAGTTTCTTCCTGAAAATGATTGCAATCACAAATTCTTTGGTATTATTATCTTCATTTAATTTTGTCTTAAATGAAAAAACACAAAAGAGAATGAAACAAAAAGCAAAACATTGATCATTTCACACAAAACTCCAAAAATGGGCCAGACAAAAGTATTGGCACCCTCAGCCTAATACTTGGTTGCACAACCTTTAGCCAAAATAACTGCGACCAACCGCTTCCGGTAACCATCAATGAGTTTCTTACAATGCTCTGCTGGAATTTTAGACCATTCTTCTTTGGCAAACTGCTCCAGGTCCCTGATATTTGAAGGGTGCCTTCTCCAAACTGCCATTTTTAGATCTCTCCACAGGTGTTCTATGGGATTCAGGTTTGGACTCATTGCTGGCCACCTTAGAAGTCTCCAGTGCTTTCTCTCAAACCATTTTCTAGTGCTTTTTGAAGTGTTTTGTGTCATTGTCCTGCTGGAAGACCCATGACCTCTGAGGGAGACCCAGCTTTCTCACACTGGGCCCTACATTATGCTGCAAAATTTTGTTGGTAGTCTTCAGACTTCATAATGCCATGCACACGGTCAGGCAGTCCAGTGCCAGAGGCTGCAAAGCAACCCCAAAACATCAGGGAACCTCCGCCATGTTTGACTGTAGGGACCGTGTTCTTTTCTTTGAATGCCTCTTTTCTCTAGTCACCTTCCACGACGGCATATGGAGGTTGTGTCTTTGCCCTAATGGGGAACAGGAAACACAGAGAGGTTTAAAAGGACCTCCCACCTGCCAGTGTCTTTCCTGTTCCCCATGGGACAGGGAGAGGTCTCCAGGTGCTGTTGTGGCCGGCGACTGCGGTACCTTTGTGCAGGCTCTGCCTGTTGTAGCCGGGCAGCTGATGGTCGCGCTCCGCCTCCTCCCCTGCTGCTCCCATCGTCCTGCTATGCAGGTGCCTCAGGGACCCCCTCCTGGCCTTCCCGCGCCCCCACGAGGGCAAAGCAGGCCTGGGATCCCTCGCCGGGCTCCTCCATGAGCTGCTCGGCGTTCTCCCCCTCCATTGCCGGCTCGGCGTTCCGGATGTGACGTCGGCGGTCTCGCGCGTCACTTCCGGTCCTTCGTTCTCCTGGAAGCCGCTTCTTCCGGGATCGCCGGCCGGCGTGTCGGACTGATGGCGTCCCCTCACATGGATCCCGGAGGAGGAGGGGGAACTGTTGATTGCTGGAGGCAGGTGCGGACAGCATTCTTAAACCCTGCTGAACCACCACTGAGGTAAGACTATTTTTCCCAGTATGGATGGTTCCTTGTGCCCTGCATCTGCGGAGCCCAGCGCTACCCCTGCTACAGTAAGTGTTTTGCAGGGATAGGATCCGGGAGGTAGTACCTATAGGGGGTTTAATGTCCTCACTCCCCTCTCCCTTGTCATTTCAGGGAGAGAAGTCTGCCCCTAAAGCCGCTATTAAAAAGAAGTGCCCAGTCTGTTCTACTAAATTCCCTCTTAACTGGGACAAAAGACTCTGCCAGCCATGTACTGACAAGATTGTAAAAGCTGAGCAACCATCTCTGCTGGATGAAATTCGCTCCTTAGTAAAACAGGAGGTGCAATCTTCGTTAGCAGCTTTTACTACTCCTCCACCTCCGCCACCACATTCCCCAGCTAAAAAGAGAAAAATTCAGGTGGTCGAATCGGACTCTGATTCAGACCTCTCCCATACTTCATCTGTGGGCTGGGAAGATCCTGTATCGCCTAAAGCTGAGGTCAGGAAATACCTCTTTTCCTCAGATTATATTGAGGATTTAGTATCTGCTGTCCGTAATACTATGGGCCTAGAAGAGGAATATGAACCACAGTCCGTACAGGATCAGATGTTTGGTGGACTCAGATCGGAGAAGAGAGTGGGGTTCCCGGTGCACGCTAACATCGTTAGTATGATTAATCAGGAATGGGAACAGCCTGAGAAACGCCTCACTACCCCTGCAGAAATGAAGCATAGATTTCCTCTAGAGGGTGAAGTAATCAAATTGGACATTCCAAAGGTTGATGTGCAGGAAACAACTGAGAAAACGGTTTTTTCGTGCCCCACAGTCTCAGCCCCCTCAAAGAGGGAAAGGCAAAACCGGCAGGTGGAGTTACGCAAAAGGTAGAGGGAAAAATATTTTTGTCCCCCAGCAGCAGCAGCAACAGTCCCAACAGGACAAGCAATGACTCCGACCCGGTAGGGGGGAGACTCTCGAAATATGTGGGTCAGTGGGAAAATATCACCAGTTCCCACTGGGTCCTCAATGTCATCAAGGAGGGCCTATTAATAGAGTTAATTTCTTCCCCCCCTCAGGGTCTAAAAATTACTACCCTTCCGACTTCAAGAGATCACAGTTTATTGACGTTAGGTCTCAGGGATCTTATGAAATCAAATGTGATCTCCCCAGTTCCACTTTTGGAACAGGGAAAAGGACATTATTCCCGGCTGTTCTTAGTACCCAAACCCTCAGGGGATGTAAGAATTATTATAAACCTAAAAGGTCTAAACCAACATGTGAAATATCGCAAGTTCAAGATGGAGTCTGTAAGATCTGCAATTCCTCTGATAGGACATCACTCCTTTATGGCAACCATCGACCTAAAGGATGCATATTTTCACATCCCTATCCACCCGAGACACAGAAAATACCTCAGGTTTGCGATACAGGGGAGTCATCGTGTGGAGCACTATCAGTTTGGAGTCCTTCCCTTCGGCATTTCCTCAGCACCAAGGGTATTCTCCAAAATCATGGCAGAAGCAGTGTCATTTATCCGGAGTCAAGGTGTCTGCATAGTGCCCTACCTGGACGATCTCCTGATAGTAGCCCCCACCGAGATGACCCTGATGTCCCATGTGTCAACCACTTTGGAGATATTGAAGTCTCTGGGTTGGATTCCAAATATGAAGAAATCACAGCTTCAACCCTCAAAAACCAGAAAGTTCTTGGGTGTGGTTCTGGACTCAGCAAAACAGATGTCCTTTCTCCCAGACGATCACAGGCTACCATTAGTAGCAAAAGTCAGAAGATTCAAGGAGACGAGATTTCCTACTCTTCGGGAGGGAATGTCTCTCTTAGGCTCCATGACAGCCTGCATACAATCAGTGGCTTGGGCTCAAGCTCACTCGAGAATTCTTCAAACCCACATTCTAGACAGATGGGATGGTCGTCCTGGCACTCTAATAAAAAGGATTCACACACCCGGTCGAGTGAAAGCATCCTTAACATGGTGGATGAATTCCACAAACCTCCTGAAAGGTGTAAGTTGGATTCAGCTTCCGCTAGTCACAATCAAGACAGATGCCAGCAGGAGGGGCTGGGGAGCCATAATAAATCATGTTCCTTACCAAGGTCTTTGGAACCAGTCAATCAGCAACAAATCGTCAAATTTCAGAGAACTCAAAGCTGTGGAAGAGGCCCTGTTGGCAGCAAGCCGTCAGATTTCTGGTCAACATGTCCAGATCTATTCAGACAATATGACCACGGTGGCTCATATCAAGCACCAGGGCAGTACAAAAATCCTCAGTCTGAAAAAGATCTCCGCTCGAATTTTTTATTGGGCCGAAAAACACTTGCTGTCCCTGACGGCAATTCACCTAAAAGGGACTGCAAATATTCAAGCAGATTACCTGAGTCGCCAGGACATTCATCCTGGCGAATGGAGCCTGGATCTTCAGACGTTCAATATGCTAGTTCAAAAGTGGGGTCTTCCAGAGGTCGACCTCTTTGCCTCTCACCAGAACGCAAAAGTCAAAACCTTCTTTTCCTTGAACCCAAGAGGCAATCCCAGAGGTCTGGATGCCCTAGTCCAAGATTGGCACTTCCAGCTTGCCTACGCATTTCCGCCAATCCCAATCCTGGCAAGGGTTCTAAGGAAGATACGATCAGAAGGGACTCCGACTATCTTGATAGCTCCTTTTTGGCCCAAGAGAAGTTGGTTCAACTTGGTCATCCAACTACAAGTGGATGGACCGGTAATATTACCTCAAAAGAACAATCTCCTCTCTCAGGGTCCTATTCTCCACGCAGACCCTCAGAAATGGAACTTAGCAGCGTGGTTACTGAAGCCCACGTGTTGAAAGCAAAAGGTCTATCGGACCCCGTCATAGCTACTCTCCAAAAGTCGAGAAAGCCAGTAACCAACGCCATATACAACAAAATATGGAAAAAGTTTTCGTCTTTTTGTTTACCTAACCTTCCAGACCCTCTCAAGCCTAATATACCTAACATCTTAGATTTTTTACAAAAAGGCTTAGAAATGGGTCTTAGGCCCAGTACTCTCAAAGTCCAGGTCTCGGCACTTAGCTCCTTTTTTGATCAAGATCTAGCAGGTCATCGCTGGATCAAAAGATTCTTAACATCAGCAACTAGGATGAATCCTAGAAAACAGATAATAGTTCCCCCATGGGATCTAAATGTGGTGCTTCAAGGTCTTACAGGCCCGCCTTTTGAACCTTTGTCCTCCTGCTCTCTTCAAAATCTTGCCTATAAAACTGTGTTTTTGGTAGCCATAACTTCGGCTAGAAGAGTGGGTGAACTACAAGCCTTATCTATAAGAGAGCCGTATCTTCTAGTGAGAGATGACTCAATAGTACTTCAAGCCTACAACCTGCAGTAACCACCGATTGACCAAACCGCTGCACGGCCAGCTCTACCCTCACCTACTGTATCCTCACCCATCCCTTGTAGATTGTGAGCCCTCGCGGGCAGGGTCCTCTCTCCTCCTGTACCAGTTGTGACTTGTATTTTTCAAGATTATTGTACTTGTTTTATTATGTATACCCCTTCTCACATGTAAAGCGCCATGGAATAAATGGCGCTATAATAATAAATAATAATAATAATAATAATAATCTAGATCCTTCTTTTCTTCCGAACGTAGTCTCTGATTTTCATCGTTCCCAAGAGATTGTTCTACCAACCTTTTGCCATAATCCTGCAAATTCGGAAGAAAGAAGATTCAACACTCTGGACGTCCGACGCATTGTGCTGCAATACTTAGATCAGACCCGTGCTTTCAGAATCGATCATAACCTCTTTGTCCATCCCTCTGGGCAAAATAAGGGTAAAAAAGTAGCTAAAAGTACCATTGCTACATGGATCAAAAAGGCTATAACGGAAGCCTACCTTGCTCAAAACAAAATACCTCCAGTAGGGATCAAGGCCCATTCAACAAGATCTACGTCAGTCTCCTGGGCAGAAAGAGCAGGTGCATCCCCAGAGCAGATCTGCAGGGCAGCAACGTGGTCTTCACTTCATACTTTCTCTAAACATTACAGATTAGATGTATTGTCCAATAAGGACTTAGTCTTCGGCCGTAAAGTTCTGCAGGCCGTTGTCCCTCCCTAGTGCCAAATTAGTTGGTATTCCTCCATATGCCGTCGTGGAAGGTGACTAGAGAAAATAGAATTATTCTTACCGTTAATTCGGTTTCTAGGAACCTTCCACGACGGCACTAATTTCCCACCCGATACATATTCCTGGACTAGTTCTGGGATTCAGAAGGTAAACCGGTGCTATGGTTTCAGTTGTAAGTCACTGGCAGGTGGGAGGTGGGAGGTCCTTTTAAACCTCTCTGTGTTTCCTGTTCCCCATTAGGGCAAAGAGACAACCTCCATATGCCGTCGTGGAAGGTTCCTAGAAACCGAATTAACGGTAAGAATAATTCTATTTTTTTTCTCCTGTAAAGTCTATGTTGATGCCTTTGCCCAAAAAGCTCTACTTTTGTCTCATCTGACCAGAGAACATTCTTCCAAAACGTTTTAGGCTTTTTCAGGTAAGTTTTGGCAAACTCCAGCTTGGCTTTTTTTATGTCTTGGGGTAAGAAGTGGGGTCATCCTGGGTCTCCTACCATACAGTCCCTTTTCATTCAGACGCCGACTGATAGTACGGGTTGACACTGTTGTACCCTCGGACTGCAGGGCAGCTTGAACTTGTTTGGATGTTAGTCGAGGTTCTTTATCCAACATCCGCATAATCTTGCGTTGAAATCTCTTGTCAATTTTTCTTTTCCGTCCACATCTAGGGAGGTTAGCCACAGTGCCATGGGCTTTAAACTTCTTGATGACACTGCGCACGGTAGACACAGGAACATTCAGGTCTTTGGAGATGGACTTGTAGCCTTGAGATTGCTCATGCTTCCTCACAATTTGGTTTCTCAAGTCCTCACAGTTCTTTGGTCTTCTTTCTTTTCTCCATGCTCAATGTGGTACACACAAGGACACAGGACAGAGGTTGAGTCAACTTTAATCCATGTCAACTGGCTGCAAGTGTGATTTAGTTATTGCCAACAGCTGTTAGGTGCCACAGGTAAGTTACAGGTGCTGTTAATTACACAAATTAGAGAAGCATCACATGGTTTTTTCCAGCAGTGCCAATACTTTTGTCCACCCCTTTTTTATGTTTGGTGTGGAATTATATCCAATTTGGCTTTAGGACAATTCTTTTTGTGTTTTTTCATTTAAGACAAATTAAATGGAGATAATAATAACAAAGAATTTGTGTTTTCAATCATTTTCAGGAAGAAACAGTATTATCTGACAGAATTGCAGGGGTGTCAATACTTTTGGCCACAACTGTAAATGTAGATACTGTCATATGCCATTTGGTCCAGTCCGTGATCAGCACTGGTGTTTGGGCCGGAGCGATCTGTCAGGGGTTTCCTTTCTGAACAGTGTCAGGGATGCAGTAGTAAATCATGGAGTCATATGTGACTTCTAAGCCTCACGCTCTCATTACCCCGGCTTCACTCCATCCACCTTCCTATATTATTATGCTACTTAGCGACAATTTGATGTCTTCAATTTTTTAGGCAAGTGTGTTTTATTTTCTGTTAACTCATTTATTATAAAATTAATATTTCCAAATTGTGCACTTTTATGAATTGAATTATGAAGCAATGATCAGCTCGGCAGTGATAAACGATGTGTTATTTGTTAAGGTGCAATGGCTGATAATCGGGGAACGATTCTCCCCATCTCCTGATGAATCAACATCTTGCTTTAATATTCTCATTCTCGGCAGCATTTTGTCATATGTAAACAGGCAATGTGCTGCTTAGAAGATGGTGACCTGTGCACATGGAGGTGCAGTCAGCCTGTCTGATTAGCTGGCATGTAGCCATTGTGTGGCTGTGGTCAGCCAGTTTAATGCAGCCTTCGTTATGTTACATCGCTGGTCCTTAATTAATGTACTAAACCCTCTGCTCTGTGTTTAGTTCCCGAGCTCATTCTCCAACTATCGCTGTGGGAAGTGATGACAGTAGCCCTAACATAATGGGAAAAGTGCAGATCTACGAGTACAACGAGAACACAAGGTGAGTCTCATGTGGAACATATCAGAGCAGACTTAAAGGGGCATTCTGGACCCCTGTGTGACAGCAGAATGGCAGATCCGGAATGTGTGCATTATGCACACTGTCAGTATTCTCCTCAGTCAACAGATTGAGCAGGCAATCTCTTGATAACTAGATTCTCATCCGCTTCCATCCATGTTCCATGAGAGAGGCAGATAAGAATGTAGTCGCCACATGCTCAATCTGACAATTGAGGGGAGTCCTGACAGTGTGCGCAATCTGCAGCCACATCGGGGCTTCAGAACTTCTCCTCAAGCCTGGAAAATACTTAAAGGCTATGTTCTCACAATGAGTACGGTATTTGGTGAGGTTTTTTTTAGGAGGAAATTTTCTGCAGCTATTGGATAAATTAGGTTACTTGCATGTTTTTCATTGCATTTTTGACGCTGTTTTTTTTTTTTTTTCTCTTTGGTATGTCACGTTTTAAATAAAGCTGTTTTGGTATTTTGCTTTGACAAGACTTTGACGCAGTCATATGTGGACGTTCTAGTGCGTTTCCACATGTCGAACACATTAAAAACATATATGCGTTTGTTTTACCTGTGGATTTTCCACATTGAATATCATTCTATAAGAAAAATCTGAGAAATTGTCATGTTGCATGTTGCAGGTTAAACAGGGAAAAAAGCTCAATGGACATAAGATTTCTATAAAGAACTGAGACGCTGCATTTTTTTATGACGTGAAAATAAACAGTGTCAAAAACTCCCCAAATAATCATTGTGGGAACTTAACCTTAATGATTGTCAGACAGGTTTGGTGGGACCAGCTCACTATGTGTTGTCTGCGGGAGTGTCCAGGCTGTGTGGTCGCTGGAGAGCTGTCACACAGACCGCTCTCCAGCGACCAACGATCCCGAAGTCCCCTGGTAACCAGGGTAAACATCGGGTTACTAAGCGCAGGGCCGCGCTTAGTAACCCGATGTTTACCCTGGTTACCAGCGTAAACGTAAAAAAAACAAACACTACATACTTACCTTCCGTGTCTGTCCTCCGGCGCTGTGCTTTCCTCTGCACTGTCAGCGCCGGTCAGCCGTAAAGCAGAGCGGTGATGTCACCGCTGTGCTTTCCGGCTGGCCGGCGCTCACAGCCAGTGCAGAGAAGCACAGCGCCGGAGGACAGACACAGAAGGTAAGTATGTAGTCTTTGTTTTTTTACGTTTACGCTGGTAACCAGGGTAAACATCGGGTTACTAAGCGCGGCCCTGCGCTTAGTAACCCGATGTTTACCCTTGTTACCAGTGAAGACATCGCTGAATCGGCGTCACACACGCCGATTCAGCGATGTCAGCGGGAGATCCAGCGACGAAAGAAAGTTTCAAACGATCTGCTACGACGTACGATTCTCAGCGGGGTCCCTGATCGCAGTAGCGTGTCAGACACAGCGAGATCGTAAGGATATCGCTGGAACGTCACAGATCGTGTCGTCCTAGCGATCAAAGTGCCACTGTGTGACGGTACCCTAAGGCATGTTCTATTCCAACATGGCCTGTCGATTTGTTCTCCCTTGACGTCAGAGTTGCTTACTCCCCTCCCCCATACAGCACATACGCATGTTCAGCCGTGCATGTACGGGGTTGGGAGATGTAGCAGCCAAAAGCTCTCCAATGTATACAGCCACTGCTAGTATTGGTGGTTTGAGAATAAGATGTTTTACCAACTTTACCTGTCACACTAATGAAAGCTTTCCTCACAAATGTAAGGCTGCACAGACCGTGCACATACCTGTAAGGCTGCCCCTTAGTGACTGAGCTTGAGCTGTGATATTACCCAGTGTAATGTCACAGAATGGTGCATGGCCCGTCTCTGCAAATTTGCCTTCAAAACAACCAGTCTGCTCAAACAGGGTCCGTGTTACAACTATGTTTCACTATGAAACTCTGTCGGACTTGAAGGAAATCTGTCAGCAGGATTTTGCTATGTAATTTAAGGACAGCAGGAGATAAAGGCTGAACCAGCTCAGGGATGTATCACTTTATTGGTATGTGCAGTTGTTTACTTACAATGACTATTTTATCATCAGGAGAATATTATTGTCAGGACTATAGTTCACACACCCGCTGCAACTAGCAGCTATCGGATCACAGCTGAATACACCAATAGCAGCCACTGCATGGGCGCTATTTTTCAAATTGACTTTTTTTTTTTTTTTTTTAGCTGAATAACATGAAGAGCACATAAAACTTGTGATTAGGCTGCAGTGCAGGTGCCACAGCCGGCACATGCCTGCAGAAGGGTGTTTTGTTTTTTTTTGCTTAATTTTTATTTTTGCAGTATGTACATATGTTCATTATGTAAACTAGGGGCCAGTCAGTGAGGGATCAGTGACCTGTCATCAGTCTGGATTATGAATACCTAATCAGAGACACACACACACACACACACACAAAAACACACACACACACACACACACACAAAAATACACACAAAAACACACACAAAAACACACACACACACACACACACACACACAAATACACACAAAAACACACACACACACACAAATACACACACACACACACACAAATACACACACAAATACACACACACACAAATACACACACACACAAAAATACACACACACACAAAAATACACACACACACAAAAATACACACACACACAAAAATACACACACACACAAAAACACACACAAAAATACACACACAAAAAAAAACACACACAAAAACAAAAACACACCACCGAGCACGGGCATATCATTAACTCCTCACTCTCCTTCGCTATCCTCAAAGCCCAGCACCCCCTAACCAAGTAATAATCTCTCCTTCCCTCCTGCCTCCCTACCTGACCTCCTCTGCTGACCTGCTCCTCAACCCCTAGATCTCACCTAATAAAACACAAAACAAGCCACCCACTCTCCTTCTCCCACCTGCTCTGTCTCTCTCTGCTTCTCCTCACTGCTGGAGACATATTTCCCAATCCTGGTCCCCCACAGCTCATACCTTCTACCCCCTCCTATCGCTCCCAACCCAATATAAACACCCGAAATCTTGCCCACCTCAAATCTGTGCCCATGACGCCCACCCCCCTGCACCCTCTCTCTGGATCACTATGGAATGCCTGCTCCATCTGCAATAAACTCCACGTGATTCACGACCTCTTTACCTCTCGTAATCTTTTCTTTCTGGGCATCTCCGAAACATGGCCGACACCCTCTGACACAGCCTCCCCTGCTGCACTATGTTACGGAGGCCTCCACTTCACCCACACTTCTCGCCCTGGCAACAAACATGGTGGTGGAGTGGGCCTTCTCCTTTCTTCCAACTGTACCTTCAACCCAATCCCACCTCTACCCTCCCTTACCCTCCCCTCTTTTGAAGTCCACTCTGTCCACATCGACTCCCCCTACAACCTCCAAATTGCCATCATATACCGACCTCCGGGCCCGACCACTGCCTTTATTGACCAATTCTCCACCTGTCTCCTACACTTTCTCTCTGCTGACATTCCCACCATCATCATGGGTGACTTCAACATCCCCATTGACACCCACCAGTCGGCAGCCTCCAAACTCCTGTCCCTTACTTCATCCTTTGGACTTACTCAGTGGTCCTCCTCAGCCACCCACACAGACGGACACACATTAGACCTGGTCTTCACCCGTTTATGCTCCTTATCTAACTTCACAACCTCCCCTCTCCCTCTATCTGACCACCATCTACTCACTTTCTCATCACTGTCCTCCTCACCTGTCACCCATGTCCAGCACCATGCGCACCCACGCAGGAATCTCGCACACCTAGACACCAACACACTCTTTGACTCTATCCTACTACTGTCCTCTATATCCTCACTCCACGACACACACTGTCACTGCTTTCTACAATGCCACTCTTGCATCAGCTATTGACACGGTCGCACCTGTCATGCATAGCAGAGTCCGACGAACCAATAGACAACCCTGGCACAATAACATCACTAAAAAGCTTCGGCAAGTATCCAGAATTGCAGAACGGCGTTGGAAGAAAACGCATTCACAAAATGATTTCACTGCACTCAAACAAGCTACACTGGCATTCAAATCAGCTCTCACCTCTGCTAAACAGACCTACTTCACAACCCTCGTATCTTCCTTATCCCACAACCCCAAACAGTTGTTCAACACTTTTAACTCCCTCCTCCGCCCACCACTCCCCCCTCCGAGTTCCCTAATTGTTGCCGAGGACTTTGCCACGCACTTCAAAAATAAGATAGACCAAACAAGGCAAGTCTTTGTTGTCCAACCACCTCAACCCCTTTGTATGCCAGACCAATGCCCAAACCCCATAACTTCACTCTCCAAAATCTCTGAAGGGTGAGCTTGCTCATCTTCTCTCCAAATCACACCTCACCACTTGTGCACTTGACCCCATCCCATCCCACCTCCTCCCCAACCTCACCACCACACTAATCCCATCCCTAACCCATCTCTTCAACCTTTCACTAACTTCTGGTACCTTCCCTTCTGCCTTCAAACATGCCACATTCTCACCTATCCTCAAAAAGCCATCCCTTGACCCAAGCGCTATGTCCAGCTATCGCCCCATATCTTTGCTCCCATTTGCTTCCAAACTCCTTGAGCAGCATGTCCATGCTGAACTTTCCTCTCACTTTGCATCTAACTCTCTCATCGACAACCTACAATCTGGTTTCCGTCCCCACCATTCCACTGAGACTGCCCTGACCAAAATTACTAACGACTTAAGGTACCTTCACACTAAGCGACGCTGCAGCGATACCGACAACGATGTCGATCGCTGCAGCGTCGCTGGAGAGCTGTCACACAGACAACTCTCCAGCGACCAACGATGCCGAGGTCCCCGGTAACCAGGGTAAACATCGGGTTACAAAGCGCAGGGCCGCGCTTAGTAACCCGATGTTTACCCTGGTTACCATCGTAAAAGTAAAAAAAAACACTACATACATACCTACCGCTGTCTGTCCCCGGCGCTCTGCTTCCTGCACTGACTGTGAGCACAGCGGCCGGAAAGCAGAGCGGTGACGTCACCGCTCTGCTTTCCGGCTGACCGGCGCTGACACAGGATGCCGGAGGAGTGCAGAGAAGCAGAGCGCTGGGGACAGACAGCTGAAGGTAAGTATGTAGTGTTTGTTTTTTTTACTTTTACGCTGGTAACCAGGGTAAACATGGGGTTACTAAGCGCGGCCCTGCCCTTACTGTATGTGATATTTTTATTTTGATGTAACCCCTTCTCATGTACAGCACCATGGAATTAATGGTGCTATATAAATAATAATAATAATTATAATTAACTCGTAACTGAAAATACAGATTAAACAGCAACCACAAGATGGATTTTATCAACCAAGGTATCATTGTAATCCGTATAATGGCGCTGACCTGACAGTCTGTAGGTTAGGCTAAGTTCACACTTGCGTGTGGCTGGTCTGCGTATGGCTGCGTACATCCTCCCTTAAGCTCCGCCTACGTCCGTATGTGTACTGTGTACCTATGTTTAACATTGGGCACGCAGTGACATGCGTTGTATGCTGAAAAAAAAAGGGGAGGAAGTAAATCTCCAGCGTGAAACTTGGATAAAAGTTCAATTTATTTAGACAAATCCATTAAAATCCTTGTTTCATAGTGGTACAGCAAATGATGGGGTACATGATACGACCAACGCTTTTCGACCTGTTAACGTCTTAATCATGGTATCATACTGTGAAGGAGAAAATGGCTAATGAAATCAATTATTAAACCTTATATAAGTCAGTTCAGATATGGTGTAGCTAGGTGGCGATTGCGTCTTTGAAGATATCTTGGAAATCCTTGAAACAGACCTGGAAGGAATCTTTGGAATGCAGGAGTGAAGATACTGGAATGGACTGAATACCATATATGGAAGTGAAGTTGGAAATGGAGTTGGAATGAACCAATCAGAGTGACACTAACTGTACAGAAGTTGTGCGACCTCCCCTATTCCGTGTTTTTAGTATCTTCCTTTGTTCAGAATAAAGTTCAGTTGGGGAACAACTTTCGCTGAGAGGCTGTGTGTATCGTCTTTGTGAATCTGATGCATTCTTGGCCTCTAAGCTAGCACTCGGCTTATATTTGGTCAGGTACAAGCAATCATATTGATCTCACTTTAAGAGATCACCCTCACAATACCATGATTATGACCTTAACAGGCCGAAATGCGTTGGTTGTATCATGTACCCCATCATTTGCTGTACCACTATGAAACAAGGATTTTAATGGATTTGTCTAAATAAATTGAACTTTTATCCAAGTTTCACGCTGGAGATTTACTTCCTCCCCTTTTTTTTTTCAGCATACAACGCATGTCCAGCACGATCACTTTAAATGCCACTGTCAGAGATTGAGAGCGGCATTTAACAGGTTAACAGCCGCGGGTGGAATGAGATTCCATCCGCGGTTGTTAAGGGCACACGTCAACTGTTCAAAACAGCTGACATCTGCCGGGAAAGATGTGGGCTCGACACCGGAGTCCACATCAAAGGGAGAGACCCGACATGCGCTCTACATGTACGGCTCATGTGAAAGAGGTAAGGAGAGAGCATCAGTGTAGCAGTAGTAGATCGATCCTTAAAGATGCATATTCCACTAAAACGATCGGTATTACCCATGGTAGAAAACACATTTCTGTTGTGATGTAATAATCCTAGTTCTGGATTATGATCTGTGAAATCTTTATTCCTGTTTAATCTAAGAATCTTATTGTTTGCAGGAAATACGTCAAGTCTGAAACCTTTATGACAGTCACAGATCCTGTTCATGACATTGCTTTTGCTCCAAACTTGGGCAGATCCTACCACATCTTGGCTGTTGCAAGTAAAGATGTGAGAATTTTTACCATGAAACCTTTAAGGTGAGTTTTGCTGTTCATAAAAAAAATAAAAAAAAATCAATAATTGTTCTTCATTACCAATTACGGCATTGTATAATATCAGGAAATCCATCAACTATCATGATGGTGAGGTTTTTTTTCACGTCTGATCAACATGCACATCCAATGACCCAGTCAACATGTAAATACTCTGTATGGCTTTTATTAAACTCAGCCGGGTTGTTGCCCTCCTATGGCCCACTCCACGTCTCCTGGTGTACTGGTCTGTCTCCTGGTATCTGCTCCATTCTCTAGTCTAGACACACTGCTGACAGATTATAGATGCCCTTCTTGCCACAGCTCGCATTGATGTGCGAACCTGGATGAGCTGCACTTCCTGAGCAACTTGTGTGGGTTATAGACACCACCTCATGCTACTGTACCTCTAGGGGTGAGAGCAATGGCAAAATGCAAAAGTGACCAAACCAAAAGGATGAGAACAGAGAAATGGTCTGTGGTCACCACCTGCAGAACCATTCCTTTTATAATGGTTGTCTTGCTAATCGTCTATCATTTCTACCTGTTGTCTGTTCCATTTGCACAACAGCAGGAGAAATTTATTCACAATCGGTGTTGCTTCATAACTGGACTATTGATTTCACAGAAGTGTGAATTACTTGGAGTTACATTGTGTTGAAGTGTTCCCTTTATTTTTTTTAGCAATGTATATGTCAATGGCCAACAAATCTAACATTACATGCTGCCCGCCTAAATAATTGACTGAATGCTCTGGTGCTACTGTTAATAAATGGTTGTCAGCTCTGTCACATGGATGAAGGCGCCACTCTGACATCCATATATCCTAAGGTTATGTGTACACGTTGCGGATTCCATTGCGGATTTTTCTGAGCGGATTCAGCAGGATCTGCAGGTAAAACTCCCTGCATTTTACCTGCGGATCCCCGCTGATTTAGTGCAGTTTTTGTGCGGATTTCACCTGCGTTTTTACACGGAATCCGCACAAAGAATTGACATGCTGCAGAAAATAAACTGCAGCGTTTCCGTGCGGAATTTTCCGCAGCATATGCACTGCGGATTTCTCTATCGCCTCATTGGGGGACACATGCTGCTGCCACTAGGAGGCTGACACTATGCAAATAAAAAAGTTAACTCCTCCTCTGCAGTATACACCCTACCGACAGGAAGTAGGATATTCAGTTTAGCTTAGTGTTAGTAGGAGGTGGCAGTACAGTACGGTTCTTTCATTAGACCCTTATCTACCTCAATGTGCGTCGTTTTCTTTCAGGTTTTCCGGAGGGATACAGGGTGAACAGCCACACCTGTAATCCCACATTATTGACTGAGTACGGCTTGTACTGCCACCCCGTATCCTCATAGATCCGATAGCAGGACCATGATCCTAGCACACAAGTGTGCTTAGAAGTCCGGTCCTAGCACCGTCCCCCACCCACTCGCCCACCAGAGCCTGTTGGTTGGAGGAGACAAGGACGTCCACCATCAGCTCCATGGATGTCTGACACCTTTCCCTGCTTAAGGTTAGTAACGGACGGCGTGGGAGTTTTTGAGGTGAGTATTTCCACCACCCATCCCAGTTAGTATAATAAAAAGGCCCAGAGGGATCTCTCTCCTTTGATTTCCTAAGGACTGCTGTTACCAGGCTACCTTGTCCTGTTTTGTTCGGCAGGTCCCACGGCCAGGGATCGTCGCTACACTGCAGCGTCCTTGCTGGCACCTCTTTTCCCCTCCTCGTTCCGGTGGGCCGCCCTATCTTGCTCCGGCGCGCTGCCTTCTATTCCGGCGGCGGGCGGCCGCTCTGCCTCCTTGCTCCGGCACTGCGGTCTCTACAGGTAGCCCCGCTGCCTACTTCCTCCGATGGGCACGTTCCTTCGTCGTCCGGTGCGGCAATCTTGGTGGCAATCGCGCTGTCCCCCTTTCTGCCGGCTGCACCGCTTGTTCTTCAGCTCAGCTGCCCTCTCCTGCGGTCGCTGGCCTCTAATTTAGGTCCCGGCTTCTGCCCGGGCCTACTTCCGGCGCCGTGACTCCATCCATGTCCGTTTTCATCCGGCGGGCTTTTTTCCCGCTTGTCACTCTCTCAACCTCTTCCTGCGCAGGGTGCTGGCTCCGCCCACTACTCTCATCCTTCCCAGTCGCCCTGGGATTGCCACCATCTTGCTCCTCCGGACCCGGTGGCTAACCCGCCAGGCCCTAACCCCCCTTCCCCCACGACTTTTGAGAGCGGGTATTTTCCCCCAGCGCACGCTTTCTCCAGCTGGGTCCCCTGCATCCTCCTTCGGTCGCCGTCTCCCTGCTGGTGCCCTGGACCTGTGCCATGATGCCGGTCGCAGCTACAGCCAGGAGCAGACTACAGATTCTTTGGAATGCACTACCTAGGTTAATACGATTAATCCCCAATCCCCACAGTTTTAAGTGTGCCCTAAAAACTCATTTGTTCAGACTGGCCTACCGCCTCAATGCATTAACCTAACGATCCCTGTGTGGCCTATTTATAATAAAAAAAAAAAAAAAAAAAAAAGGTTCCTCGCATCATGTTCTCATACACTTTATGCAGTATTAGCCCTCTGTGTCTGTACTGCTACATACTTAGGCAGGTAACTGGTTCATGCAGCTTTACATGAACACCTGAGCCTTACACTATAGCTGGTCCGAATAACTAAAGCAATTGTTACCATCCACCTCTCGTGTCTCCCCTTTTCCCCATAGTTTATAAGCTTGCGAGCAGGGCCCTCACTCCTCCTGGTATCTGTTTTGAACTGTATTTCTGTTATGCTGTAATGTCTATTGTCTGTACAAGTCCCCTCTATAATTTGTAAAGCGCTGCGGAATATGTTGGCGCTATATAAATAAAATTATTATTATTTATTATTATACAGGACTATACTTCTGTTGTGAGTAGATCGACTTAGCAACCCATTACTCCCCTCTGCATCTCACCTGTTCCCCTAACATTCGGGTATCATTTAGTGGGTCTGCTCACGGGGCCTAATCCTAAAAGTTGTGTTCTCATCCTCCTGCTTCCTCTTCTCAGCTGCAGCAACTCCACTGTATCACACCATCCAGGAGTCCCTAACCCGGGTGAGACCGAGATCCCTATCCCTGGGTGGGCTTTCCTTCTGTCTGTCTATGGCGGACCTCACCAGGATGTCACGACCCTGGTATCCGTGCTTGACCGCAGTTGCCAGTGGGTCACAGGATTCTCAGTTCGGCCTTCTCAACACAGGCCACAAGATATCCAGACAGGAGCGAAATTCTAAGTTCCCTTCCTGCTCCATCTCGCCCTCTGGTCTGGAACGGTGAGAGCCCTCTTCCAGATCCTCCTATCCTGAGTCAGACGGGCATCCTCGGTCATGTTTGCAGAGGAAGTTTCAGACTTGGTCTCACTACAGGCCTCTAGCATGAGTGATAGGCTACATAGCCTTATTGTTGCGATCAACCAGACCTTAGGCATCATGGATACCTCTACGGAACCTGCAGAATAGGCGGTTTCGTTTAGACGGTCAAAACCAACTTCCAAGGTCCTGGCCCCACACACTGAATTGGTGGTGGTACTTGCCAGGGGAAAGGTGAGCCATACCAGATGCTTTCAGACAGGGAAGCGTCTCGGCATCTTATATTCCTTCTCTCCTGAGCTCATCGCTAACTGGACTGATTTCTCGGCAGGAAGAGGGTAATTCTGGACTCGTCAGTCCCCAGACTGTCTAACAACTTGGTCCTTCCACTTTCCAATGCAGCATCCCTCATGGATTCCAAGGATACAATTATAGAATCGCTGGATAAATCAGCCTTTGAAGCGGCTGCTTCTGCTTTGTGCCTCGGCCTTTGCCTCTACCTGGGTCTCAAGGACCATAGCTAGATGGACCAAACAGCCTTGTAAGGGCACCCTGGCTGGAGCTCCTCCGGAGGAGCTAGCCGACCTGACAGACCAGATTTCCTATGCAGGGAAATATTTGGTATCTGCCTACCTAGACGTACGGCTTGTGCAGCTCAGGCGTCCAGCAATATGGTGGCCATCCAGTGGAATATTCGGCTCTACACACGGCAGGTGGACTTGTCTTCAAAGGATTCCCTTACCAGCCTCCACTTCCAGGGGGCCTATCTCTTTGGCTACATGCTGGAACAAATTATTAAGGACGCCACGGGAGGCACGAGTTCCCTCCATGCCTCGCTGGCCTCCCCTGAAATGGCAGTTCAGCTCCCTTTTGTCCTTTCGCTGTTTTGCGGCATCGGAAGATTCCTCTAGCTAACACAGACCGCGGTCTTGTCTGGCTAGAGAAAAGGCTTCCTTCAAGCCTACCCCTTCCCGGCGTTCCCGCAACTCCCATGGTAGGTCCACCAGGCCTAGACCTGGCAGATCTTCCTCAGGATTAAGTAAATAAGGCAGCACACTGCAGCGCTAGAACATACAAACTTGAAAAACGAAATTTGAACTGCATTACTGCACTAGAAATATGAAAAATGAGAGCGTTTAGCGCATAAAAATGGCCAATTTTATGTATACCTGGTAGCCCCTTTACGGCATCTCTCTTATACCAGGTCCTACACTTGCCTTGCCTCCTAGCCACAGGTGTTTTAATTACAGCAGGTCCAATACCCCTCCATAGAGAGAGAGAATTTTAGTCTAGGAAGAGGTTTCACATGTACCCATTCAGATGGAGACGTTTATTCTCAGCGAGGTAAGGCAAGTGTAGAACCTGGTATAAGAGAGATGCCGTAAAGGGGCTACCAGGTACACATAAAATTGGCCATTTTTATGCGCTAAACGCTCTCATTTTTCATATTTCTAGTGCAGTAATGCAGTTCAAATTCCGTTTTTCAAGTTTGTATGTTCTAGCGCTGCAGTGTGCTGCCTTATTTACTTAACTATATACGAGTTGGCGACTCTAGGTTCAGCACCTGTTCACACTGAGTCTGTTTGGATGTGCCGGTCAGGTTTTTGAAATGCTTCCTCAGGATTACTCGTGCTAAGGGCCCAGCGTTTCTTCCAGTTTGGGCGGGCGTCTCCTGTTTTTTTTTTTTTTTTTTCAGGGATATTTGGCTGGCCTCGGTGGAGGACGCTTAGATCAGGGAGGTGGTATCATAGTAACATAGTTAGTAAGGCCGAAAAAGGACATTTGTCCATCCAGTTCAGCCTATATTCCAATAAATCCCCAGATTTACGTCCTTCTACAGAACCTAATAATTGTATGATACAATATTGTTCTGCTCCAGGAAGACATCCAGGCCTCTCTTGAACCCCTCAACTGAGTTCGCCATCACCACCTCCTCAGGCAAGCAATTCCAGATTCTCACTGCCCTAACAGTAAAGAATCCTCTTCTATGTTGGTGGAAAAACCTTCTCTCCTCCAGACGCAAAGAATGCCCCCTTGTGCCTGTCACCTTCCTTGGTATAAACAGATCCTCAGCGAGATATTTGTATTGTCCCCTTATATACTTATACATGGTTATTAGATCGCCCCCTCAGTCGTCTTTTTTCTAGACTAAATAATCCTAATTTCGCTAATATATCTGGGTATTGTAGTTCTCCCATCCCCTTTATTAATTTTGTTGCCCTCCTTTGTACTCTCTCTGGATACAAGATAGGGTTCGCTTCGCAGCCCCGGAATCGCTTCTTCAAAGTCCGCCCTCTAAAAAATCCTACTCTGATCCCAGGTTTCTTTGTGTCCATTACCTTCCTTATTTGTTCGGAGGTTACCGTTTCCGTCCCACAGCAGGAACGCTTCACAGGTTTCTATTTAAACCTGCTTGTACTGCTGAAGAGCGGCGCAGTTCGACCCATCCTGGCTCTGAAGTTAATGAACAGAAGGTTCCGCCTGCGGCACTTCGGGATGAAGTTCCTCTGTTCAGTTCTGGCTTCCATGGAACCACAGGAATTCCTGTGCTCCATAGATGTCCAAGACGCCTATCTCCATGTTCTGATTTTCCCAGCACACCAAAGTTTCCCGTGTTTTGCGGCGCAGACGAGTCATTTCCAGGTTGTCACCATGCCGCTCGGTCTTGCGACCGCTCCCAGTGTCTTCATAAAGATCATGGCTACATTTATGGCCATTTTGAGGATCAGGGGCCTAGTGCTCATTCCATAACTCGAAGACCTCCTCATCAAGGCTCTGCCCCTCTCTCAGGCCCAGGAGAGTCTGACGATCGTCCTCGATTCCCTGTCCCGTTTCTGGTGGCTGGTCAACAGAACAAAGTCTTGTCTTGTTCCGAGTCATTGCCTCGTCCTCTTAGGCATGCCATTCGACGCCCATCAGTCGAGGCTTTTTCTTCTCGAGGAGAATCGGGCAATTCTCCAGGACGAAGTTCGCTCTCTGCAAGGCCCTCGGCTGCCTTTCTTCCGTTCAGCAATGAAGGTCCTGTGACGCATGGTGACAGCATCGGAAGCGTTCCCTTTTGCGCTGTTCCACTTGAGACCACTTCAGCAGGCCATCCTTTCTCAGTGGGACAGGTCTCTGCTGTCTCTGGACCGTCCGATCGGCTTTCTGTCCGATTTTAATTGTCTCTCAACTGGTGGCTGTCATCTTCTCTCATTCCCCAGGGCCGGTCCTCCCTTCTCGCCCATGGCAGGCGGTGACAACGGTCACCAGCATGTTCGGCTGGGGCGCAGTTTCTCGCCATCCGTCAGCGAAGGGGGCGTTGGTCAGAGCTAGAGTCCTCTCTGCCGATCAACACCCTTGAGATGGGGGCCATTCTTCTGTCCCTGACTCACTGGGAAAGGATTCTCAGAGGTCTGCCAGTCAGAATCCAGACGTCCAATGCCTCGGCTGTGGCATATGTCAATCACCAGGGAGGGAATCAGAGTCTCTAGGCAATGGCGGAGGTATCCAGATCCTCCTCTGGGCAGAGGCGACTGTTTTGGCACTATCCGCAGTGCATTTCCCCGGCGTGGACAACTAGGCCGCAGTATTATTCTCTGCCGCGAGGGCCTTGCGGCAGGAGAATTATCCCTGCATCAGGAGGTCTTCCTTCAATTTTGCCTTTGATGGGGAACTGCGGACGCGGATCTCTTGGTGTCCCAACTGCTTAAAAAGGTTCCACCGTTTCTTACCAGGTTCGCGATCCTTTTGTTGTGGATACCGATGCTTTGGCCATTCCTGGGTCGCAATTTGTACTTCCCTATCTGTTCCCTCCCTTTCCTTTTCTTCCCAGGCTATTGAAGATCAGTGCAGAGGAGTGCTGGTCATTCTGACTGCACCAGATTGGTCCATAAGGTTCTGGTTCACTGAGATCGCCAATCTCCTCGCGGACTCCCACTGGAGGCCCCCAGACAGGCCAGTTCTTCTGTACCAAGAACCGATCTGCCACAGAGTTCTTGGTTGCTCAATTTAACAGTTTTGCTGTTGAAACCTTCCATTTCGGCCATTTTCTCAAGGCGGAACTTGATGCTGGCCTTGCCCTTAGTTCTCTAAAGGGTCAGGTAGCAACCCTTTCCATTCTCTTTCTGAAGTCCCTTTCGGAAGTCCTTAGCTACTGGCTATCACGGTACAGAGATTTATATCCGTCCCGTCCTCAGATCAGAACTTTTCTTCAAGGAGTGGCACATGTGGCTCTCCCGTACCAGACTCCCGTGGATCCCTGGGACCTCAATCTTCTGGAGGCTCAGTGGGGTTCCCTGCTTGAACCTCTCCATGAGGCCTCTCTGTTCTGTCCCGCAAGGTGGCGTTTCTGGTGACCATCACCTCCATTAGGCGTGCCTCGGAGTTGGTGGCTCTCTCCTGTCGCCCCATTTCTTGGTTCTTCACCAGGATAAGGTAGTTTTACGGCCTTCGTCGCCTTTTCTTCCCAGGGTGGTGTCCTCCTTTTACTTGAATAATATCGTCCTTCCCACCTTTTCTCCTGTTCCGACCTATTCTCTGGGGCGTTCGCTGAACAGGCTAGACCTGGTCAGGGCGGTGATGATCTATTTGTCTAGGACCGCCTTCTTTAGGAAGACGGACCGTCTATTTGTCATTCCAGACGGTACGCCAAGAGGCCTGCCGGCCTCCAAAGTTACGATTGTTCTCTGGATCAGACTTGCTATTCTGGAGGCTTACCGGGTCAAGAACAGAGTGACTCCTCCTCCTGCGATTAAGATTCACTCTGCCCCGGGCAGTGGGCGCCTCCTGGGCGGTACACCATGGGGCATCTGCCCTACAACTTTGCTAGGCGGCAACCTGGTGTTCCATTCACTCATTTGCCAAATGTTATAAGCTCCATACCTACGCTTCGGCAGTTGCCAGCCTAGGCGGAAGGATCTTGCAGGTGGCAGTGGTGAGTCCTCCAACCTGAATGGAGTTTTTTTCTGCTGTTCCCACCCCAGGGACTGCTTTGGGACGTCCCATGGTTCCTGTGTCCCCCAATGAGGTGATAGAAAAAACAGGATTTTTGGTTGCTTACCGTAAAATCTGTTTCTCGGAGCCTTCATTGGGGGACACAGCACCCTCCCAAGTTAAACAGCTCTGTTTTATTGTGCTATATTGTTAGTTTGAGTTTTCTATCTTTTACATGTTGCTTCTCCTACTGCTTTCTCACTAACTGAATATCCTACTTCCTGTCGGTGGGGTGTATACTGCAGAGGAGGAGCTAACTTTTTTTATTTGCATAGTGTCAGCCTCCTAGTGGCAGCAGCATACACCCATGGTTCCTGTGTCCCCCAGTGATGGCTCCGAGAAACAGATTTTACGGTAAGCAACCAAAAATACTATTTTTGTTTTCCATAATTGTACATGGTACTGTACAACGCATGGAAAACTGCTGCGGATCCGCAGCATCATCCGCAACGTGTGCACATACCCGTATACTAAAATGTCAATTGAAACCGATCTGAAAAGGTAAATCTGGTTATTCTGAAGATTCGGACAGAGCCTTCATTTCTGCATATTCCTATCTGTTTTCCAGGAAGGAGTTGACCTCGTCGGGGGGAGTCACAAAGTTTGAAATCCACACAGTGGCACAGTTTGATAATCACAACTCACAAGTATGGCGCGTAAGCTGGAACATAACTGGCACGGTTTTGGCATCTTCTGGCGATGATGGTAGTGTTCGTCTGTGGAAAGGTGAATGGTTATTTTGGGCTCTTGACTCTTGGCCCATGTCAGCTGTTTTCAACAGCATTCAACTAGTTAAATGCCGCTGTCAAACTCTGACAGCAGCATTTAACACGTGCTTCAGGCAAGCGCGCCAAAAATTCCATCCATCGGTGCCCGTGTCACATGACTGCGGGTTGCCAATGGGTTGACATGACAACCAGAGGCCTCCAGCAGACCTCCATGGTTGTCACTGCTGAATTGCTATGAGCGCCAACTGGTGGCCTCCCATGGACGCTATTGAAGCATGGCAAAAGTAAAAAAAAAAAAAAAAATTGTAAAAATATATGAAATAAATTAAAAAAAATATAAGTTTAAATCGCCCCCTTTCGCCCCATTCAAAATAAAACAATAAAAATAAAATCAAATATACACATATTTAGTATCGCCGCTTTCAGTATCGCCTGATCTATCAATAAAAAAACTAGAAGGATTAACCTGATCGCTAAACGGCGTAGGGATAAAAAAATTCGAAACGCCAAAATTCCTTTTTTTGGTCGCTGCGACATTGCATTAAAATGCAATAACGGGCGATCAAAAGAACGTATCTGCACCAAAATGGTATCACTAAAAACGACAGCTCGGCGTGCAAAAAATAAGCCCTCACCTGACCCCAGATCACGAAAAATAGAGACGCTACTGGTATCGGAAAATGGCGCCATTTTTTTTCTTTTTTAGCAAAGTTTGGAATTTTTTTTCACCACTTAGATAAAAAGTAACCTAGATGTCGTTCAAAAGTACAACTCATCCCGCAAAAAATAAGCCCTCACGTGGCCATATTGACGGAAAAATAAATAAGTTATGGCTCTGGGAAGAAGGGGAGCGAAAAACGAACATGGAAAATCCCAAGGTCATGAAGGGGTTAATTGCCGGTGAAGCATATTGCAGGGAGGTCAAGGCCTCGTTCCAATCCTCTGATAGGGAGTGTATTACTGGCTTCCATTTGGCCTATACCAACAATGGCCATGAGGACCATCTCCTGCTTAGTAACTGGGTGTATAAAAAAAAAAAAAAAAAAATTCAACTCCATAGGTTCTGGCTCCTTTAGAGTCTCAATCAGGGGTATGATGATATGAGAGAATATCCAATATCTTGGAACTGGGTATATAGGGCATGCCTTAGTTAAAGATACCTAAAGAAAGATTGTCTTGGGGCTTGATAGAGCTGTTGGCATTGATCAAAGGAAACAAGAACACCCTGGATATGTACCTGCAGCGATGTCTTGACCCTTAAGTTCGTACAAAGCGGAGAATCTTGGGAAGAGCACTGCTCTGCCATAAGAGGGACTGTGCTACTGTGTCCTTGAATTGGGTGCAAAGAGGAAAACAATGGAGTAATCCTAAACTATAGCAGGGAATACAAGAGAAAAACGTTTATTTAATACAATATATAAAACCTCAAATGACATAGCAAAAACAAGAGGTCTTGTAGCAAAGGAGAAACAAGTACAAGGCGGTATTTCTATCAATCACAGGTATCCTCGATGGGACTAAAAATACCAAATAATGCAGTGATATGTCTGGGTACTAACAAGTGTGGATTTGGCTCAAGATCCTTTATAGTTTAAAAAAAAAATCTATGCAGTGCATGTAGGGACACAGAGTATAGGAGAAAGGTAGATATACTGTCCTTAAATATGTCAGTATTCTACAAAGTGCAGCTTATGCAAATTTTGAAGAGTGTCACTAAGGATACTACAACCAGTTCTACTGCACCCGTTCCCACATATGTAGCCCAAGTCACAACTGGTCACAGATCAATAATGGGACCACGACTTTCCCATGATGTATGAGGATAGAATTCACTTCGCTGCCCCAACGCGCGTTTTGCTTTCTCATGGGGAGGTGCTTGTGTTCTTATATTGAAAAATCTTTTTGTTGGCTCTGTACACTTGAACCGTCTTGACCCATTTTTAGCAGGAATGTTTGTTTTTCTATCCCCTGAATTTCTTTAGCCTTGTGGTACAGACCTATAGTAATGTTGGGCTGTTGGAGAGGGGAGCAGTTCTCACTCCAAGGACCCAGCGTGGCCATAACTGCCACTAGAACAAAAACCATATTGTCTCCCGGCATTAGAGTTCTCAACCGCCCCATTACTGCTCACCCATTTCTGTATGTAAATTAAACATAGCCTAAGTTTTCTCTGATGGTCTCCCTGATCACGGGTGTGCTAGTGTTCTTATATCTCCAGCCAATGGTATCATTGTCTTACTTGTTTTTACTATGGGGTTCTCTTCAGCAAACTACATGGACAATTGGAAATGCACTGGTGTCCTAAAGGGAGATGGGAACCCTGTGAATTCCAACCAAGGATTCTCCGTGTCCTCTGTTGGGTCCGGCAATCAAAGTTTACCAAACTCCGTTAATGGGTCATCTTCATCCAGGTAGGCAGTGCTAGACAATTACATGAAAAGTTAAGAATTGCGTGGAGTCTGATCTTAAAGAAATAAAGCAGTGATTTACTGTATAAAGTTTAGTTTCCTCCTGTTTCTATTAAGTGTGAATTTTACCACTTGCTATAGTGCTGTGGTCCTTACATGAATCCCTCCAACAGTTCTGATTGAATTCATCGCTGATATATCTACAAGCCATAAAAGTGCACTTACTTGAAGATTGTGTTTTAGTAAATTGCTATATTCCCTGTTAAATAACAAATCTGAAGCCTCATTATCGGTCTGTTTCTCTGGTACTCCTGGATACATATTAATAAATATCCAACGTAGTCATTGCTATTCCCTTTCATGAAAGGGGGTACACTGTCTGACACTGCACTACGTGGACTGTGGTAGACAAATACGAATACCTATCGACCAATTTATTCTCAGATTTGTAGTGGAAATGCTAGAGGAACAGCACAATGTAGAGTTTTTTGCAACGATCATGTCCTTTTAGGCTAGGCCTACAGGGCGACTTTGACTGTGACAGTTGTTGTGCGACCGACATTCTCTCGGTGCCGCTGTTGCATCATGGCGCTGTAGAAGGGAAAGGAATCACACTGTGACCCCTAAACTACCTCTACACCAAAGTCACAAAAATACTGTTGGATTTGACCTAGTGTAGGAGTTGCAATGCAACTCTAATGCCTTGTATAGCGCCACGATGTAGCAGCGGTACCAAGAAGACTTCGGTCTCGAGATGACTCGTGGCCAAAGTTTCCGTGCAACCCTAGCCTTAGTGTTCACCACGCACAGCACCATATGTCTTTGTAGCAGTTGTGCAACTCGGACCTATGTAAGTGAATAGGACGCAGCTGCAGTGCAAAGCACAGTCACTACCAAATTATTGGTCTCAGCATTTTTCAAGAGAAGCCAATTTGAAAAATTGAAGGAAATGCCATACAAAACTGAAGCTGATATATAGAAAAAAACAAACAAAACCTGAAAACCAGTATGAATCAGTGTGCTGTCCGTGTGTTCAACATCCAGAGCTTTGAGTCTGTAATAACCTGTGTAATAGTGCGCACTAGTGATTTATTATTTTTCATACGGACAATGGTCAATGTGGAGAGATGTGTAAAATGTGAGCTGCAGTATGTATCTGTCTTTATTCTGGACCAGGCTAATAGATGCCAGTACATAGAAAAGCACACATTTGATCCAATGTTTGCTTTATTGATGCGATAGTTCTATTTTGTACCATTTACAATATTTAGCGCCTCACCATAACCTGTTTTACCTGAGTGATGCCTTTTTTCTCCCTCCCTCCCTGTTTGTGTTGTGTCCTTAACAGAGTGCACATTTGATGCCGAGCTAACCGGAGTAACTTTGCTGTTTGCTGCTTGTTGCATGCCCGCAGGAATGGATACCGAGATTTTCCTCTCCACGACACGGGAAGCCCACTTAATACTAAGTGTTTGTCTGATTTTTTTTTTTGTCGTTTCAAATGTATTAAAATGCTTTGTTACTAACTATAAGGAAGTTTGTACTTTTTAATAAAAACATGTTGAAGATATGTACAAATAAATCACTAAGGGAAAAAAAAGGTCTGTTACCCTTTTGTGTTCTTGTCTTTAACCCCTTCACCCCCCAGGGCTGTTAGCTCTTTCATGACCAGGCCAAATTTTACAATGACTAGTGTCCCTTTGAGGTAATAACTCTGGAACGCTTCAACAAATCTGAGATTGTTTTCCGTGACATATTGTACTTCATGATAGTGGTAAAGTTTCTTTGATATGACTTCCTTTTTTATAGATGCAAATTTGGCACAATTTTTAATACTTTTAACTTTTATGCCCTTAAATCAGAGGGCTATGTCATACAAAATAGTTAATAAATAACATTTCCCACATGTCTACTCTACATCAGCACAATTTTTGAAACCATTTTTTTTTCTTCGTTAGAAAGTTAGAAGGGTTAAAAGTTCACCAGCGGATTTTTTTTTTTTTTTTTATAGTACTACCTCATATTTGAAGTGACTTTGAGGGACCTATATCACAGTACCCAAGAGTGACACCATTATAAAAACTGCACCCTTTAAAGTGCTCAAAACCACATTCATGAAGTTTATTAATACTTCAGGTGCATCACAGGAAATTTTAGAAGGTGGAAGGAGAAAATGAACATTTAACTTTTTCACAAAAAGTTTCTTAGACCCCAATTTTTTTCATTATTACAATGGTAACAGGAAAAAAAATTGTGTGCACTTTCTCCTAAACCAGCCAATAACCCATGTGGGGGAGCCCTCTTTGGGCATATGGCAGGGCTGTGAAGAGGAAGAGCGCCATTTGACTTTTTGAATGCAAAATTTGCTGGCATAATTATCGGATGCCATGTCATGTTTGCAGAGCCCCTGATGTACCTAAACAGTGAAAACCCCCCACAAGTGACACCATTTTGGAAACTAGACCCTCCCCCAATGAATGTATTTAGATGCATGGTGAGCACTTTGAACACCCAGGTGCGTCACAGAAGTTTATATCGTTGAGCCGTGAAAATAATAAAATCACATTTTCCTCACAAAAATGTTTTTAGCTCCAAATATTGCATTTTCATAAGGCTAACAAGAGAAATTGCACCATACAATTTGTTGTGCAATTTCTCTTGTGTACACAGATACCCCATGCGTATAGGTTTTCTATGGGATTCACTTCAGGACAAAGTGCAGGCCACTCCATTTGAGGTACCCTAGTCTCCAGTCTCCAGCAGCTGTTCCCTAATGATGCGACCTCGAGGAACTGGTGCATTGTCATCCTTGAAGATGAAATTAGGCCTGTGTTGTTCATGCAGAGGCTTAATGACTAGATTAATGATGATATTCAAGTAGTAGGAGCTTGTCACTGTACAATTCACAAAGTGTAGGGCAGTTCTGTATTGATTAGACACACCTGCCCACATTAACACCACCATCAAAGGCGAATCTGGTGACAGCAGTGGCTGATGCATAGTGCTCTCCTTGGCGTCGCCAATGTGGTAGTTATTTCTGCTCCGCATGACTCTATTTTTTTCCATGAACAGCACTGAGGCCCATTAGTCCCAGGTCCAGCGACGACGCTTCCTTGCCCATGCAAAAGATACCTGTGCCTAGCACGCCGACCACACTGATGTGACACTCGGTTGCCTCTCGCATCCGTTAAAAGTGCCTGGAGTTGTGTGGCATTCATCATCCGATTCGGAAGGGCATTGTTCACAATTAAGGCCTTTTTCACACTTCCGTCTTTGAGCTCCTGTCGAAATCCGTCAATTTTTGAAAAAACAGGATCCAGCAAATGTTTGTCGTTTCCGGTCGTGCACTGGATCCATCAGACGGGGACAACGCACAGAGGAACGTTTTTTCTTCACGTTGGAAAATCGCTCAGAGACTGATCCTGCGCTGCCCGTTGTTGGCTATAATGGAAGCCTATGGACGCAGGATCCGTTGCTGACTGTCAAAAGCAGGAATTCAGCGACTGGTTCCATCTTTTTAAACTGAGCATGCGTGGAAGAATTTCCAGTCGGGGAAATTCTCTCTCGCTCGCTCTCTTTTTACTATTGATGCTGCCTATGCAGCATCAATAGTAGTAAGATGTAATGTTAAAAATAATATATAAAAAAAATCGCAATTTTCTCACCTTCCAGCGTCTCGCGCAGCGCTACTGATGATCCCGGCAGCTAGCGTTCCCAGTAATACATTGAGAAATGACCTGATGACGTCGTAGTCTCGTGAGACTGTGACATCATCAGAAGTCATTGCGCGCAAGGCATTACTGGGAACGCCAGCTGCCGGGAGCATCGGTAACACTGCGCAGGACGCCGGAAGGTAAGAATATTGCGATTATTTTTGTAACCTGGGTTGTTTTGTGTATGCGTTTTCACAGCTGAAAACCGCTGCGAAGACGCATACACAACAGGTGCACATAGCCTTGACAGGTCCGTTGGAAAAACGGGCCCAGTGCACCCGTTTTTAAGAATCTGCACAGGATCCGTCATTTTGACGGATCCTGTGCAGATTTGTAAAAACGTAAGTGTGAAAGAGGCCTAAGCGGTCATGAGTGTGGGATGTGGCCAAAGGACATCCACTGCTCTGCCTGTCTGTGACTTTTAAAGTCTATCTGTATCTTTGCAACCTGCTGATGACACTTAGCCCAGTGGTCACTTCCATCTGAGAACATGAGAATGTGCTTCGGGGCGGCCTGTGGGCAGGTCTCTCTTGGTTTCTCTGGCCTTACAGCAGGAAGATAACTCATGCCTGTACTCCAGTCAGGGGCTGTAGGCAATCATTAACTGAAAACTTCCTATGCTGATTAGACAAGACAGATTTCTTTACCCCAGGTATCATTTTAATCAGATTAACACTGCCCATCTGACAATGCCTGTAGTTTACTCATTAAATTCTGCTGACAGGTTCGCTTTAATGAATTGTCCCCAATGTACTACATTTTTGCCCTTTTATTTTCCCCCTTGCATAGCAGCGCTCCATTCACAATGGCAAATGCTTCCTTCTTATAGTCCAAGAAACTCATAGGGAAAAAAATGGTAAGAGGGTACTTTTAGCTACTATACATCTACTTTTACACCTAAAGTGAGCAGAGCCTATCCTAGTTGTTAAAGATATGATATAGAAGTGTGACAATGAACCACGTCTCACAGATAAGTCGTGATAGTCAAGGAGTTAGAGGTCAAAAGCCAGGAGGATCCGTCATAAACAGAAAGAACAGACCAAGGCAAAGTCAAATAATGGACCCAGGTAAAAATACCAGGAAGCTAACAGATCGGAAAAAAGGTTTAAACAGACGGATGGTTAGAACAAGATCCTAGGTCAGGCAACTAATGATTAACAAACAATACAAAGCACAGAGAGACAAACCACACACAAGCCAAAATGTATGTCTAGCAGAGATCAGGGACTAAAGGTACCTTCACACATAACGATATTGTTAACGATATAGTTGCTTTTTGTGACGTAGCAACGATATCGTTAATGAAATCGTTATGTGTGACAGCGACCAACGATCAGGCCCCTGCTGGGAGATCGTTGGTCGCTGAATAAAGTCCAGAACTTTATTTCATCGCTGGACTCCTGCTGACATCGCTGGATCGGCGTGTGTGACACCGATCCAGCGATGTCTTCACTGGTAACCAGGGTAAACATCGGGTAACTAAGCGCAGGGCCGCGCTTAGTAACCCGATGTTTACCCTGGTTACCATCCTAAAAGTTAAAAAAAACAAACACTACATACTTACCTACAGCCGTCTGTCCTCCAGCGCTGTGCTCTGCTCTCCTCCTGTACTGGCTGTGAGCGTCGGTCAGCCGGAAAGCAGAGCGGTGACGTCACCGCTCTGCTTTCTGGCCGCTGTGCTCACAGCCAGTACAGAGAAGCACAGCGCCGGGGACAGACAGCGGAAGGTAAGTATGAAGCGTTTGTTTTTTTAACTTTTAGGATGGTAACCAGGGTAAACATCGGGTTACTAAGCGTGGCCCTGCGCTTAGTAACCCGATGTTTACCCTGGTTACCGGCATCGTTGGTTGCTGGAGAGCTGTTTGTGTGACAGCTCTCCAGCGACCAAACAGCGACGCTGCAGCGATCCGGATCGTTGTCGGTATCGCTGCTGCGTCGCTTAATGTGAAGGGGCCTTAACAGCTCAGCTAAGTAGCTGGGTAATCACCTGGGACAGTAAACACCTGAAGACAGCAAGCACCCCCCACTCTGATTTGACGGCCAAGCTGTCAAATTACTGACCGCTTCAGCACACCACTGTACCATATAGGCCAACTGAGCCGTCAGTAACTGCATCCCAGACACACTGAGGGGTGGAATTGTGACAAGAAGCCAAACTAAAATAATACAAAATGCATTACATTTTTTATTTTTTAAAGCTCAGAATATTTAGAAAAAGAAAAAAACTCTTAAGAGCCCTAGTTGCTCCTGCTCTGACCACTGAATGTTTCTACTTTCTGCTGCTGTGATAATGTCCTGACTTGAAGGGGTTGTCAAATACCTACAATATCTTATATAAATATCTTTTTAAGCCCTAAACACTTTTGTAATTATTGCTCTATTATAAAATTACCAACCATTCTCCCTATACAGCTGTCCCTTTTTTCTTTACTGCTTATGACGTTTCATTTGAGATGAGTCTCCAATAGGACGTCCCAGAGGTTGGCCCTGCAGACACTTCTCAGCAGCTAACAATCACTCCAACAGCTTTGTCACCGCTTTAGCCTGATTAAGTCCAGTTTCTGGGGGGGGGGGGGGGGGGGTGATGGAAAATTGACCACAGCTTCAGTTGCCGCCACCCACATCTTTGCTCACTGTTGCCACAATTCCTGCTTTTGACTACTGCCTCTTTTCCTGAAATGAAATGTTGTTAGGGGGCAATGATAAAAGCAGGGTAAGTGACTGTATCGGTGCATCTGTCCGTGCCCTCAAACGACATTTCGTCAGGGGAAGGAGATAAATGCAGAGTGAATGACACAAGCAGTGTCTGTAGCAGTGCTGCTGTCACTCACCCTGCTTTTATTACCACACCCTGACAACATTTAATTTCTGGGAAAGGGATGGCAGCGAACAATCGTGGGCATAGAAGAAATGTGGAGGTGACCACTGAAGCTGCGTTCACTTCTCCATCGTCCCCCTAAAACAGGACTTCATTAGGGGACGGTGGTGACAGAAGCTGTGGTAAGAGACTGCAACGCTGATCCCTTGATGATTTTCAGGTAGTGAATGATGCCTGTTTCAGGTAGTGGTGATAGAAGGAATTAGTGACTGCAGGGCCATACTCCCATGACATTTTATTTGAGACTGCTCCCAAAATATCACAGGAGGCAAAGAAATGGAAAGCATGTTCTAGTCTTTTTCTTGGACCAGCACTCCTCCCATTTGGCACAAGTGATTTTAATTAGCAGGAGACTGCAAAGTAAGGGGTCTAGCCCATTTTGGCTCTCACTGAAGAGCTGGAGGAAGGTGAGTTTAAGTGCTCCTTTCATTTTGGTGTTGGTGCTGGGTGGCGGCCATTGTTGCTGTGGCTTTGTGTTGGTGGGGCGGTGCGGTCTGGAGTCATGGGGACTCAGTCTTGCAGCATGGGTGCTGTGGGGCAACAGGCCATCTGCCCTGCTGGTGCATTGCCGCTTGTGGCGGTGGGCGCCGCACAGCTCCGCTCCGTTAGGGCGGTACGACCCACTACGAGGTTTGCCATGATGTGGCAGTGGGCTTCATACAGTCTGATCAGAATGTTAAACTGAAAACCTCATGTTCAGTTATATAAATTTTTGCTTAGCGGCTTTAGCTCTACGTATGATTTTGGGATGTGCAGTTCATGCTCCCTTTTTTTTTTTCTTTTTTTGCAAGAAATGGAAATGCCGACATGGGGAATAGCTTTATAGGGAGAATGGTAGGGAATTGTATAATAAAGAAAATTACAAAAGTGGTTAGGGATTGAAGATGGCCCTTTATAAATTACACTAGATGGTGGCCCGATTCTAACGCATCGGGTATTCTAGAATATACATGGCCATGTAGTATATTGCTCAGCCCACGTAGTATATTGCCCAGCCACATAGTATATTGCCCAGCAACGTAGTATTTTGTCCAGTTACGTAGTATACAGCACAGAGCCACGTAGTATATTGTCCAGTGACTTGGTATACAGCACAGAGCCACGTAGTATATTACCCAGTGACATAGTATACAGCACAGAGCCACGTAGTATATTGCCCAGTGACGTAGTATATTGCCCAGTGACTTGGTATACAGCACAGAGCCACGTAGTATATTGCCCAGTGACATAGTATACAGCACAGAGCCACGTAGTATATTGCCCAGCGACGTAGTATATTGCCCAGTGACGTAGTATACAGCACACAGCCACATAGTATATTGCTCAGTGACGTAGTATACAGCACAGAGCCACGTAGTATATTGCCCAGTGACGTAGTATACAGCACAGAGCCACGTAGTATATTGCCCAGTGACGTAGTATATTGCCCAGCCATGTATGTCACAGGTTAAAAAATAAACATACTCACCTAACGATCCGAGGGCCCCTTGTAGTTGAACATACTCACCATTCTGGTCGCTGCTCCTCAGCGTCCCATCTCTCCGCCTCCTGGGATCCAACGGCGCTGTGCCGATGGACGCGCGGCTGCCGCCATTTTCCGTTCCCAGGATGCTTTTGAAATTACCCAGATGACTTAGCGGTCTCGCGAGACCGCTAGGTCTTCTGGGTAATTTCGCAAAGAATCGCTGGGAAAGGAAGATGTCGGCAGGCGCGAGCGCCTCAGCGGACAACAGAGGGTGAGTATAGCAGGTTTTTTGTTTTTTTAACATTACTTTTTTTTACTATTGATGCCGCATAGGCAGCATCAATAATAAAAGGTTGGGGACACACAGGGTTAATAGCAGCGGTAACGGAGTGTGTTACCCGCGGCATAACGCGGTCTGTTACCGCCGGCATTAACCCTGAGTTAGCGGTGAGCGGAGGGGAGAGTGACTGCGGGGAGCATGGAGTGGGGCACCGGGGACAGTGACTGCGGGGAGTATGGAACGGGCGCTGGGGACACTGCGGGGAGTATGAAGCGGGCGCCAGCCACTGACTGCGGGGAGTAAGGAGCAGCCATTTTCTTCCAGACTGTGCCCGTCGCTCATTGGTCATGGCTGTTTTGCGGCGACCAATCAGCGACTTGGATTTCCATGATAGACAGAGGCCACGACCAATGAATATCCATGACAGACAGACAGAAGGACAGACTGAAGTACCCCTTAGACAATTATATAGTAGATTTTAGATAACCCCTTTAAGAACCTCAATCATTGGCTGAAGCAGATCACCACTATTGCCAGTGACTGGTTCCAATGTGCGACACTGGCTTTGAAAGGAACATGAAGACCGCACCTTCAAACCACTAGCATCCGTGTTGCTGAAAGCTTTCTATGCTATATATATATATATATATATATATATATATATATATATATATATATATATATATATATCTGACAAATTCACCTTTGTTATACGTTTCTGCTTTAGTGGACATGATTACCTCCTATATAAACTGCCTCATCATAGAGGATGAGGATATGAACTTTAGTGCCACTATTGAAAGTAGTGATCCTACAAGTCATTATGGACCCTTTAAGAAGTCTTGCCATAGGACTTAGGATAAAAGCCAAACCAAAATCTCAGTTTGCATACACATGTTTTACGGTGCTGCCCCTCATCAGAGCAAGGCATGAGATCTGATTTGGCTGCTTGAGAAGCCTCTGAGGCCTAAGGGGTAATGTTTCTCCTTGTGGAGAGTGACATGCCAGGGTAAGAAGGCTTATAGGCCATGCAATACTCCTTTGAGATTAAATTAAATTGAATTAAAGCGAACCTGTCAGCAGGATTTTGCTACGTAATCTACAGACACTGTCAGGCTGGCACAATTATACTGCTTAAGATGATACCTGGGTTGATGAAATCCATCTTATGGTTTATTTGTAGTTTTCCGGATCACGAGAATCTCATTAACTGAAAATACAGATTAAACAACAAACACAAAAATGATTTAATCAACCAAGGTATCATTTTAATTAGTATAACGGCGCCGACCTGACACTGTAGATTATTAAGCAAAATTCTGCTGACAGGTTCACTTTAATCCCTTAACCCCCAAGGGTGGTTTGCACGTTAATGACTGGGCCAATTTTTACAATTCTGACCACTGTCCCTTTACTATATAATTGTCTAAGGGTCACTTCCGTCTTTCTGTCTGTCCTTTTGTCTGTCTGTCACGGATATTCATTGGTCGCGGCCTCTGTCTGTCATGCAAATCCAAGTCGCTGATTGGTCTCGCCAGCTGGCTGTCATGGCTGCCGCGACCAATCAGCGACGGCCACAGTCCGATTAGTCCCTCCCTACTCCCCTGCAGTCAGTGCCCGGCGCCCGCTCCATACTCCCCTCCAGTCACCGCTCACACAGGGTTAATGCCAGCGGTAACGGACCGCGTTATGCCGTGGGTAACTCACTCTGTTACCGCTGCTATTAACCCTATGTGACCAAGTTTTTACTATTGATGCTGCCTACGCAGCATCAATAGTAAAAAGATCTAATGTTAAAAAATAATTAAAAAAAACAAAAAACCTGTTATTCTCACCTTCCGTCGTCTGACGATGCGCTCACGCCTGCCGCCGGCTTCCATTCCTAGAGATGCATTGCGAAATTACCCAGAAGACTTAGCGGTCTCGCGAGACCGCTAAGTGATCTGGGTAATTTCGCAATGCATCCTGGGAACGAAAGATGGCGGCAGCCACGCGCGCATCGCCAGAGGTTCGCTGCATCTACGCTGGATGCCGGTGGGTGAGTATATAACTATTTTTATTTTTAATTATTATTTTTTTAACAGGGATATGGTGCACACACTGCTAAATACTACGTGGGCTGTATTAGATACCGCGTGGCTGCTATATACTACCTGGCCAGTGTTAGATACTATGTGGGCTGTGTTCTATACTGCGTGGGCTGCGTTATATACTATATGGCTGCTATATACTACGTGGGCAGTGTTATATACTACGTGGCTGTGTTCTATACTGCGTGCTATATACTACGTGGCCACTGTGAGATACTATGTGGGCTGTGTTATATATTATGTGGCCAGTGTTACATACTATGTGGGCTGTGTTATATACTGCGTGGCTGCTATATACTGTGTGGGCTGTTATATACTACGTGGGCTGTGCTATTTACTGCGTGGCCTATATTAACGCATCGGGTATTCTACAATATGTATGTATATAGCAGCCACATGGTATATACCACAGGCCACGTAGTACTGCTATATACTACGTGGCCTGTGCTATATACTATGTGGCTGCTATATACGTACATACATACGGTATTCTAGAACAGAGGTCCCCAACTCCAGTCCTCAAGGCCCACCAACAGGTCATGTTTTCAGGATTTCCTTTGCATTGCACAGGTGATGCAATTATTACCTGGGCAAGACTAAGGAAATCCTGAAAACATGACCTGTTGGTGGGCCTTGAGGACTGGAGTTGGGGACCTCTGTTCTAGAATACCCGATGCGTTAGAATCGGGCCACCATCTAGTGAGGTTATAACTCTGGAACGCTTCAACGGAGCCTGATGATTCTGACATTGTTTTCTCGTGACATATTGTACTTCATGATAGTGGTAACATTTCTTTGATGTGACTTGCGTAATTTGTGAAAAAAATGGAAATTTGGCAAATATTTTGAAAATGTCGCAATTTTCCAACTTTTAATTTTTATGCCCTTAAATCACAGAGATATGTCACACAAAATACTTACTAAGTAACATTTCCCACATTTCTACTTTACATCAGCACAATTTTAGAACAAATTTTTTTTTTGTTAGGGAGTTATAAGGGTTAAAAGTTGACCAGCAATTTCTCATTTTAACATCACTATTTTTTTTTAGGGACCACATCACATTTGAAGTCACTTTGAGGGGTCTATATGATAGAAAATACCCAAGTGTGACACCATTCTAAAAACTGCACCCCTCAAGGTGCTCAAAACCACATTCAAGAAGTTAATTAACCCTTCAGGTGTTTCACAGGAATTTTTGGAATGTTAAAAAAAAATGAACATTTAACTTTTTTTCACAAAAAATTAACTTCAGCTCTAATTTGTTTTATTTTACCAAGGGTAACAGGAGAAATTGGACCCCAAAAGTTGTTGTCCAATTTGTCCTGAGTACACTGATACCCCATATGTTGGGGTAAACCCCTGTTCCGGGAAAGCTCGGAAGAGAAGGAGCACTGTTTTGCTTTTTCAACGCAGAATTGTCTGGAATTGAGATCGGACGCCATGTCGCGTTTGGAGAGCCCCTGATGTGCCTAAACAGTGGAAACCCCACAATTCTAACTGAAACCCTAACCCAAACACCCCTAATCCCAACCCTAACCATAACCCTAACCACACCTCTAACCCGAACATGCCCCTAGCCCTAGTCCCAACTACACCCCTAATCCCAACCCTAACCACACCCCTAACTCCAACACACCCCTAATCCCAACTATAACTCTAACCACACCCCTAACCCTAATCCCAACCCTAATTCCAACCGTAAATGTAATCCAAACCCTAACTTTAGCCCCAACCCTAACCCTAAATTTAGCCCTAACCCTAATGGGAAAATGGAAATAAATACATTTTTTAAAATTTTATTACTTTCCCTAACTAAGGGGGTGATGAAGGGGGGGTTTGATTTACTTTTATAGCGGGTTTTCTAGCGGATTTTTATGATTGGCACCATCACACACTAAAAGACGCTTTTGATTGCAAAAAATAGTCTTTGCATCTCCACATTTTGAGAGCTATAATTTTTCCATATTTTGTTCCACAGTCATGTGAGGCCTTGTTTCTTGCGGGATAAGTTGACGTTTTTATTGGTACCATTTTCGGACACTTAACATTTTTTGATCGCTTTTTATTCCGATTTTTGTGAGGCAGAATGACAAAAAAAAACAGCTATTCATGAATTTCTTTTGGGGGGGGGCGTTTATACCGTTCCACGTTTAGTAAAATTGATAAAGCAGTTTAATTCTTCAGGTCAGTATGATTACAGCGATACCTCATTTATATTTTTTATATGTTTTGCCGTTTTTATACGATAAAAACTATTTTATATAAAAAATAATTATTTTTGCATCGCTTTATTCTGAGGACTATATCGTTTTTATTTTTTAGCTGATGATGCTGTATGGCGGCTCGTTTTTTGCGGAACAAGATGACGTTTTCAGAGGTACCATGGTTATTTATATCCGTCTTTTTGATCACGGGTTATTCCACTTTTTGTTCGGCGGTATGATAATAAAGCGTTTTTTGCCTCGGTTTTTCTTTTTTTTTTATGGTGTTCACTGAAGGGCTTAACTTGTGGGATTATTATTATTATTATTATTATTTATTATAGCGCCATTTATTACATGTGAGGGGTATACATAATAAAAACAAGTACAATAATCTTAAACAATACAAGTCACAACTGGTACTAGTTTTATAGTTCGGGTCGTTACGGACACGGCGGCGATACTAAATATGTGTACTTTTTGTTTTTATTATTTAAAGAAATGTATTTATTGGAACTAATATATATATATATATAATTTTTTTTTTCTTTATTTAGGAATTATTATTTTTTTACACATGTAATTTTTTTTGTTTTTTTTACATTGCCCCAGAAAAGCCACCCCCCCCGCAGGACCCGGAATGCCCCCCGCGGCCATTTTGGATCCGGGGCCTGCAAGGAGGAGGAGGTAGGAGACCCTCAGAGCAACACGATCACATCGCGTTGCTCCGAGGGTCTCAGTGAAGCACCAGGGAGCCCCCTTACTGCGCGATGCTTCCCTGTGCCGCCGGAACTCTGCCATCATCTTTGATCCCAGTGTGCCGAGGGTTAATGTGCCGGGAGCGGTCCGTGGCCACTCCTGGCACATAGTGCCGGATGTCAGCTGTAATAATCAGCTGACACCCGGCGGCTATCGGTCGCACTCCCCCCGTGAGCGCGGCCGATCGACTATGACGTACTATCCCGACACTGGGAATTAAGTCACAGGTCACCTCGACGGGATAGTACGTCATATGGAATTAAGGGGTTAAATATGGAAATTGCCTCTTCAGAAAGAAAGACTTGAATGCTAGCGCCAACTATTGGAAGTAGCAATCCTAAGGCTATGTTCACACCTAGGAAGGGGGCTGCGGGTTCTCCCGCGGGTTTTCCCGCGGCGGATTTGATAAATCTGCAGGGCAAACCTGCTGCGGTTATCCCTGCAGATTTATCGCGGTTTGTCCTGCGGGTTCCGCTGCGGGATTTACTCCTGCTATTGATGCTGCATATGCAGCAATATGCAGCATCAATAGTAATGTTAAAAATAATAAAATCATGATATACTCACCCTCTGACGTCCCGATCTCCTCGGCGCTGCAGGCGGCGGTCCGGTTCCAAAGATGCTGTACGAGATGGACCTTCGTGACATCATGGTCATGTGACCGCAACGTCACCGCAGGTCCTGGTCGCATAGCAAACCTGAGACCGGACGGCCGCGTGCAGCGCTGAGGAGATCGGGACGTCAGAGGTGAGTATATCATGATTTTTTATTTTAATTCTTTTTTTTTTTCTTACACAAATATGGTTCCCGGGGCCTGGAAGAGAGTCTCCTCTCCTCCACCCCGGGTACCACCCACACATTATCCGCTTACTTCCCGCATGGTGGGCACAGCCCCATGCGGGAAGTAAGCGGATCAATGCATTCCTATGGGTGCAGAATCGCTGCGATTCTGCACAAAGAAGTGACATGCTGCGGGTTGTAAACCGCTGCGTTCCCGCGCGGTTTTTCCCACAGCATGTGCACAGCGGTTTGCGGTTTCCATAGGGTTTACATGTTACTGTAAACGCAATGGAAACTGCAGCGGACCCGCAGCGGCAAAATTGCAGCGGTTCCGCGGTAAAAACCGCAAAGTGTGAACATGGCCTAAAAGTAAATATCAACCTTTTTCTTTTATTTAAACTGTTAATTATGCAAATTGTCTTCAGAGAGGAAGAGAACTAGAACTCTAGTGCCACCTATTGGAAGGTACCAATCCTACAAGTCAATGTCAACCCTTTAACGAGCCTTGTCACATGACTTAGAATAATAGCCACAACCAAGCCAGATCTACACTTTGCACCGACAAGGAGCAGTACCCCGAAACAGTGTCTGCAAATTGAGATTCTGGTTTGGCTATTATTCTAAGTCATGTGACAAGGCTCGTTAAAGGGTTGACATTGACTTGTAGGATTGGTACCTTCCAATAGGTGGCACTAGAGTTCTAGTTATCTTCCTCTCTGAAGAGACAATTTGCATAATTAGCATATTTCCCAGAGGAGCATTGCGGCTTTAAGTCTCCTCATCTCGGCATGCTTAGCATGTCAATCTCCCCAAGGAGAAACGATACTTCTTGGATATTTATACTGTTACAATTGTATGTAAGGTTGGAATTAAACATGCAGAAATGGAGGCAGCATGTAAAAGCATAAGGGCTTTCTTTCTATTTCACATTCTTTTTGATTCCTTCTGGTGTTGGCACAGAATGTAATGAAAACTGCATGTGTACTTCCAACCTTTAAGGGTTTTTTTTTCTAATAAAGATGTCCATTTGAAATCAAGTCAATGCTCTCACTGTCGGGTGTCAATCACTCTCAGCAGCTTTCCTGGAGGGGTGACTGTGTATGTCTTGGAGCAAAGGTGAGGGATCTGGATTTTCCACAGGCTGCTGAAGCCCTTTTGCATTTTACTTGCCATTGCTTACTGAGATCTCATTTCAGAAGGGTCATGAAATATGGAAAGGGGGAATGAGCTCCTTTCTAGTGATCAGTGGGTTGTTAGCTTGCCAACAAGGTAAACTCTGACATGTAAAGATTTCGATTATTGTTGTAATTAAAGCAGATCAGTCACCAGGTTGCAAACTGCATACATCATTAAAGGGGTTGTACGCCTTATTGTACAAGTCTGCAGTCACTCTGTGACTGCAGGTTTGTGAATCCTCACAATACACACACTGTGCGCTGTGAGGATTCGTCGAAGCAGGGTCATCATATATGACTGTAAGTATGCCATTTATATACTTCTCATCACATTCCGATTAGATGTGTCCAGCCTCGCTCAATACAGTTGTGTTGAGCAAGACCACGTACATCTGGATGGCACGTGATCGCAAATCACAAGTCACATACTTGCCATCATCAGAACTGGAAAATCCTCACAGAGCACATAGAATGACTGGAGGCTTGTACCTTAAAGCCGGACAACCCCCTTAAATTGAGCTTTTAAACCCAATGAGAGAACAATCCATGCCAGAATGGCTGTACATTTTGAAAGTTTAAACTACATTTCCATACCTCTAGCCTGATTGACAGCTCCTCAGTGTCCTTCCTCCCTGCTGATCTGACACTGCTCAGTACAAGCTGCAGCTGTCAGTCACACTGGAAGAGTGGAGACTCATGAGCTATTACTCTATGGCTGGACTTGTAAAATGTTTCTTTTACTATCAGGATTATTTAGCAATTCCAAGTAAGTACACCAGTCTTGCCAGGTGTAAAAAGATTTATTTAATAATGTATTTAGTTTAAATTGTGAAATCTGATGACTGATCCTCCTTAATATTATACCTTCCTGTATACCTAGGTTCTTTGAATCCTGTTTTCTTATTTTTGTGGTGCTCTATTCTTTCCTTTTTTCAGGCATTTCTTTCCCAATCTGGACAATGCAACGGTTGGCTCAAGATGGTCCACTTATGCTCATTTTATGCCTTCTCCTTCTCTGGTAATGAACCCATGTGAGACTGACCCATCAAGCCCTACCCGTCCTCACCCACGCAGGCGATACAATCCACCTCTCAAGCCTTTACCTGAACAATAAGGATTGTAAATGCAGATCATAGATACTACTGCATAGTGGCATGATGGCTATAAAACATGAATTTACATACAATATGTATCTAGTTTTTAAAAGTAATCTCTTTACACTTTGTTAGATTTTTGGCTAAAAAATAAAGTGAGCAAACAAACTTGCCTGTGTTGCTGTATATAGACTGACATACTCTACTACCAGACCTATTCAGTCTACTGCAGGACCTGATAATAAATACGGAAATCTGTATGTTTCATATTTGGAGAAAAATGTTTAAAATTAATCACATTTCAGTCACAGTGTATTTTACGGTTAATTGCTAGGTTTGTGACGGAGGGCAACATTAGTAACATAGTAACATAGTTAGTAAGGCCGAAAAAAGACATTTGTCCATCCAGTTCAGCCTATATTCCATTATAATAAATACCCAGATCTACGTCCTTCTACAGAACCTAATAATTGTATGATACAATATTGTTCTGCTCCAGGAAGACATCCAGGCCTCTCTTGAACCCCTCAACTGAGTTCGCCATCACCACCTCCTCAGGCAAGCAATTCCAGATTCTCACTGCCCTAACAGTAAAGAATCCTCTTCTATGTTGGTGGAAAAACCTTCTCTCCTCCAGACGCAAAGAATGCCCTCTTGTGCCCGTCACCTTCCTTGGTATAAACAGATCCTCAGCGAGATATTTGTATTGTCCCCTTATATACTTATACATGGTTATTAGATCGCCCCTCAGTCGTCTTTTTTCTAGACTAAATAATCCTAATTTCGCTAATCTATCTGGGTATTGTAGTTCTCCCATCCCCTTTATTAATTTTGTTGCCCTCCTTTGTACTCTCTCTAGTTCCATTATATCCTTCCTGAGCACCGGTGCCCAAAACTGGACACAGTACTCCATGTGCGGTCTAACTAGGGATTTGTACAGAGGCAGTATAATGCTCTCATCATGTGTATCCAGACCTCTTTTAATGCACCCCATGATCCTGTTTGCCTTGGCAGCTGCTGCCTGGCACTGGCTGCTCCAGGTAAGTTTATCATTAACTAGGATCCCCAAGTCCTTCTCCCTGTCAGATTTACCCAGTGGTTTCCCGTTCAGTGTGTAATGGTGATATTGATTCCCTCTTCCCATGTGTATAACCTTACATTTATCATTGTTAAACCTCATCTGCCACCTTTCAGCCCAAGTTTCCAACTTATCCAGATCCATCTGTAGCAGAATACTATCTTCTCTTGTATTAACTGCTTTACATAGTTTTGTATCATCTGCAAATATCGATATTTTACTGTGTAAACCTTCTACCAGATCATTAATGAATATGTTGAAGAGAACAGGTCCCAATACTGACCCCTGCGGTACCCCACTGGTCACAGCGACCCAGTTAGAGACTATACCATTTATAACCACCCTCTGCTTTCTATCACTAAGCCAGTTACTAACCCATTTACACACATTTTCCCCCAGACCAAGCATTCTCATTTTGTGTACCAACCTCTTGTGCGGCACGGTATCAAACGCTTTGGAAAAATCGAGATATACCACGTCCAATGACTCACCGTGGTCCAGCCTATAGCTTACCTCTTCATAAAAACTGATTAGATTGGTTTGACAGGAGCGATTTCTCATAAACCCATGCTGATATGGAGTTAAACAGTTATTCTCATTGAGATAATCCAGAATAACATCCCTCAGAAACCCTTCAAATATTTTACCAACAATAGAGGTTAGACTTACTGGCCTATAATTTCCAGGTTCACTTTTAGAGCCCTTTTTGAATATTGGCACCACATTTGCTATGCGCCAGTCCTGCGGAACAGACCCTGTCGCTATAGAGTCACTAAAAATAAGAAATAATGGTTTATCTATTACATTACTTAGTTCTCTTAGTACTCGTGGGTGTATGCCATCCGGACCCGGAGATTTATCTATTTTAATCTTATTTAGCCGGTTTCGCACCTCTTCTTGGGTTAGATTGGTGACCCTTAATATAGGGTTTTCATTGTTTCTTGGGATTTCACCTAGCATTTCATTTTCCACCGTGAATACCGTGGAGAAGAAGGTGTTTAATATGTTAGCTTTTTCCTCGTCATCTACAACCATTCTTTCCTCACTATTTTTTAAGGGGCCTACATTTTCAGTTTTTATTCTTTTACTATTGATATAGTTGAAGAACAGTTTGGGATTAGTTTTACTCTCCTTAGCAATGTGCTTCTCTGTTTCCTTTTTGGCAGCTTTAATTAGATTTTTAGATAAAGTATTTTTCTCCCTATAGTTTTTTAGAGCTTCAATGGTGCCATCCTGCTTTAGTAGTGCAAATGCTTTCTTTTTACTGTTAATTGCCTGTCTTACTTCTTTGTTTAGCCACATTGGGTTTTTCCTATTTCTAGTCCTTTTATTCCCACAAGGTATAAACCGCTTACACTGCCTATTTAGGATGTTCTTAAACATTTCCCATTTATTATCTGTAAAAATTTGGCTCGGTCACTAAGGGGTTAAAAGCGCTTTACAGACATCAATATCACTGTCTCCACTGAGGCTCCCAATCTAGATTTTTTCTATCTGTATGTCTTTGGAGTGTTGGAGGAAACCCAAGCAAACATGAGAAGAACATACAAACGTCATGCTGACGTTGTCTCTGGTGGGATTTGAACCTCGGACCAGAGCGCTGCAAAGCAACAGTGCTAACCACTGAGCCACCATGCTGCCCAATTATTAACATTATTAAAGTTTGTGCGCGCAAATAAACAAACCTATTACAGAAGGGGTCTATTTGCATATGAGTCCAGTGGGCAGTCCTATTCAGTGACTGACAGTCAGTCTTCCCTGTACGACTGTGCAGATATCGTCAACCACTAGTAGGACCGCCCTCTGGACTCATGCAAACACCAGAGATTTCAAATAATAAATTACAAGTTATATTGAATCTTTTCTGCTCAAAAAAATAAAGGGAACACTTAAAGGGAACCTGTCACCTGAATTTGGCGGGACTGGTTTTGGGTCATATGGGCGGAGTTTTCGGGTGTTTGATTCACCCTTTCCTTACCCGCTTAGTGCATGCTGGCTGCAATATTGGATTGAAGTTCATTCTCTGTCCTCCATAGTACACGCCTGCACAAGGCAAGATTGCCTTGTGCAGGCGTGTACTACGGAGGACAGAGAATGAACTTCAATCCAATATTGCGGCCAGCATGCAGCCGGCGGGTAAGGAAAGGGTGAATCAAACACCCGAAAACTCCGCCCATATGACCCAAAACCAGTCCCGCCAAATTCAGGTGACAGAGTCCCTTTAAATCCACCTCTCGTGTCTCCCCTTTTCCTCATAGTTTGTAAGCTTGCGAGCAGGGCCCTCATTCCTCCTGGTATCTGTTTTGAACTGTATTTCTGTTATGCTGTAATGTACATTGTCTGTGCAAGTCCCCTCTATAATTTGTAAGGCACTGCGGAATATGTTGGCACTATATAAATAAAAATTATTATATTATTATTATTAAACTACAGAATATAACTCCAAGTAAATCAAACTTCTGTGAAATCAAACGGTCCATTTAGGAAGCAACACTGTTTGACAATCAATTTCACATGCTGTTGTGCAAATGGAATAGATAACAGAGGGAAATTATTGGCAATTACGCACTCAATAAAGGAGTGGTTCTGCAGGTGGGGACCACAGACCACATCTCAGTACCAATGCTTTCTGGCTGATGTTTTGGTCACTTTTGAAAGTTGGTTGTGCTTTCACACTTGTGGTAGCATGAGACGGACTCTACAACCCACACAAGTGGCTCAGGTAGTGCAGCTCAGCCAGGATGGCACATCAATGCGAGCTGTGGAAGGAGGTTTGCTGTGTCTGTCAGTGTAGTGTCCAGAGGCTGGAGGCGCTACCAGGAGACAGGCCAGTACACCAGGAGACGTGGAGGGGGCCGAAGGAGGGCAACAACCTAGCAGCAGGACCGCTACCTCAGCCTTTGTGCAAGGATTGGTACATTCGCCACTGGCAACTTGTGCTCTTCACAGATGAAAGCAGGTTCACACTGAGCACATGTGACAGAGTCTGGAGAAGCCGTGGAGAGCGATCTGCTGCCTGCAACATCCTTCAGCATAACCGATTTGGCAGTGGGTCAGTAATGGTGTGGGGTGGCACTTTATTGGAGGGCCGCACAGCCCTACATGTGCCCACCAGAGGTAGCCTGACTGCCATTAGGTACCAAGATGAGATCCTCAGACCCCTTGTGAGACCATATGCTGGTGCGGTTGGCCCTGGTTTCCTCCTAATGCAGGACAATGCCAGACCTCATGTGGCTGGAGTGTCAGCGGTTTCTGCAAGATGAAGGTATTGAAGCTATGGACTGGCCCGCCTGTTCCCCAGATCTGAATCCGATTGAACACATCTGGGACATCATGTCTCGCATGATCCACCAACGTCACGTTGCATCACAGACTGTCCAGGAGTTGGCGGATGCTTTAGTCCAGGTCTGTGAAGAGATTCCTCAGGAGATCATTGGCCGCCTCATCAGGAGCATGCCCAGGCGTTGTAGGGAGGTCATACAGGCACGTGGAGGCCACACACACACTACTGAGCATCATTTCCTTGTCTTGAGGCATTTCCACTGAAGTTGGACCAGCCTGTAATTTAATTTTCCACTTTGATTTTGAGTATCATTCCAAATCCAGACCTCCATGGGATATTAATTTTGATTTACATTGATCATTTTTTATGTTTTATTGTTCTCAACACATTCCACTATGCAATGAATAAAGATTTGCAACTGAAATATTTCATTCAGTGATATCTAGTATGTGGTATTTTAGTGTTCCCTTTTATTTTTTCTGCACAGCTTTTTCTTCTCTATACAATCCTGCATGTACAATGTGACAGATTTCTTTCTAAAGGATTTTTTTTTTTACAAAAAAAATCAGACATGCTGAAAATGTTGAATCTATAATAAGTTTAATTTGTTATATTATTTGTAAGAACATTTTAATAGATAGTAAGTGGAATATGTGCCTCCCCTCTCCATTTTTTATAGGAGTTGTGAAAAGAACCTAGTAAATATTCTCAGCTGTATTTGGAAGTCCATAGCAAGGAATGAGAGAGCTAGCATATGTGCCGTGACCTCTCCACTCACTGGTTGTGGGACTCGGGTGGACCCCTCTTCTGGAGATAGCAACAGGTCCCACCTTTGGGACCTGCTACTATCAGATATTTGTCATATCTTACAAATATATTATAAATATCTCTAGTGAGCCAACCCCATTAAGGCTCCTTCACACACTTGCCTCGCTTTTTAAGCATCTTTTTGTTATCTGCGTTTTAATACCTACATTGGTTTTGTTGTTAATTTTTTAACATCAAGGTCATAAGTCTCAACTAATAGTGAAGAAGACACCACTGAAACCCCTTTACATGTATCTCTATCTCTCAGACATCTGTCACCCACAAATGTCATAGGCTCCTCGAGGGACAAGAACTGTAGACCAGCATGTCCTTAATCTGGTCAAAAAGTCCCTGACAGAGCTGAATCAGAACAGGGCCGTTCCAGGTAGTCTCTGCTGCCCAATGTCTAAACTCGGAGCAATAGTCCTCAGCTCTACGATCACCCTGAACCAACTTACGGATCTTGGATTCAGCTGCAGCAACTTTGTCAGGGTTGTCATAAATGAGGCCAAGAGCTGCGAAAAATGCCTCAACAGAAGACAACACTGGTGAATCCTCAGGCAAGGAAATGCCCAAGCCTGTGGACCTCCACAGAACAAAGACAAAATAATGCCCACCTGTTGGCTCTTGGACTCAGAGGAGACAGGACTGAGGTGAAAGTATCATTTATATGAAGCAGAAAAGAATGAAAACTTACTTCTATCCCCTTCAAAGTAGTCTGTCATCTTTACCTTGGGTTCCACTATGAAGCACTGTTGACCTGAGACATTTGGATTACTGAGACATGCAAGTTGCCTTTGTATTTGTTTAATATCCAAAACCTCCAAAGGCAAGGCCTGAAGCTGTGCAGTCAAGGTGCCCACCATATCCATGTTAACGCCCCAACACACACACACACACACTAATTGGATAGCTATAATGTTATGCACTAAATAGAATAAGGAAGACTATAGAGAGAAGCTGCACCTACACCCAACTGGTCCCTGTACAGACTAGTCTATCCTTAGCCACACAACTAAAAATCACCACCTCAGACCTGACTCCTTAAAAGGCTGTTGCGTGGTTTATTGTGCCTCCTGAGGAACAAGAGCACAGGCCGTAATACACCGCCAACAAGGGAAGAGGAAGGTAGGCAAGTGGACGTGGAAACCCAGGGTGAGAATATAACAGTGTGAGTCTAGCAGGGTAAATTCCTTTGCTAAAGTGCTGGAACTCCTTAGCACAAAACTGCCTTAAAGTATAGCCAGCAAGGAAGTGCAGTGAAGGAATAATATATAAAGCCCCACCCAGAACGTGATAAAGCAAACCAAACTTGGGAAAATGGAAAACATCTGGAAAAGAGCAAACCAAGAAGGGAGAATAAAGACAATAGTAACAATCAGCATTAGGACAGGTAAGGAAAACAGGCAGACAGAAGAACCGATCACAAAGCAACAGGTCATCGGATCGATTCCCCAAACTTAGCCATGACAATATGAAGTGGATAAGACAAGAGTCATTGTTAAAGAAACAAAAAAAAAACCAATGATACTACAAACAAAAGAAAAATAAAATAATGATGGAGGTGGAGGAGCATGGCAAATGGATAGCAGCAATATGTATAGATAATAAAAGATGTCACCAAAATTTAATTAAATGCTGGAAATATATGATGAGGGCCAAAACTCATCAGAGAAGACCCAGTGTGAGGGCATAACAATATAGTGTATAGAATACAAAATATGAACATTATCGAGATACATGATAATAATAACTACAAAGACTCATATTAAATATATTAAACAGTAAGGTGACAGTGTATAAATAAGTAATAAGATTGGTTAGTCATAAAATCTCCATAGTGAAGTGCCAGTAAACTAAATGTACTGTATATTTGAGGAAATTAAATTGAATAAAACTCAGCTAGTATTGATGTTATGGACTACACCACATTGGTCATAGCTAATAGGTGACAGGTGAAAACAAGTGACTAATAAAGGGCTATACCTACCCAATACATCCATGAGCACTGTAAGTCCTCCACCTCACACTCCACCGGGCATTTTGCCAATGCTTCATCCGGGAGAAGTGAGATAGAGGAAGAGGTCAGAATAAAAAAGTGAATATTTAGAGGAAATAAGGCCCTTTCAATCTAACTTCCTCAAATATCCATTTTGTTTATTGGCACTTCAATGTGGAGACTTTACTATGAATGAATAATCTGGCACCTTACCGTGTTATATATTTAATATGGGTCTTTGAAATTATTATTATGTATCTCAATAATGTTCATATATTATGAACTCGGGCTTTGAATCCTTGAATAATGGACGCATTAAACCGATCTCACAGGCATGAGGGAAATGTTTGCATCCATGACCATGACTAAACCATTCATACAAAGATTTTTTTGGTCAATCGTCCCATTCTAAGTGGTGAAAACAAAAGATTCTACAAAAGCTTATCACTTCTCCTGATGGATTTTCTGGCAGATGAATACAGTAGATTGTATGCTTAACTAAAATACTGAGTAGGATTTTGCTGACCCCTATCTTGTACATGCACGGGACTTTGTGATCGATGATGTGAGGAATCTAAACACACTATGCAGAGAAGACAATGCAAATACCGATGAACATGTAGCAGGGCACAATAAAATGAAACTTCAATCTGTTAATAACTTCTTAAAGCGCCATTCCAGATTTTATTTGTTCACTTTACTGCTGCAGTGGAGCTTTAAATCTAAGGTCCCTGACTGTACTCGTATACCCACCTGCCGCCGTCTTCACAATTTATCACCATTGCTCCCGCTGGTCTCCAGCAAGTTGTGACCTGCCAGATCATCCCATTGTTTGCTGTAGGTCACATAACTCAGTACAACGCTATGAGAGCCTCTTTCTGGCCTCGTCCTGGCTATCATAGACTTGCATTGAGAGCTTGTAAAGTAGCTTCTGTCTACCGGCGTGTCAGAGGTTGTGGTCACAAGATGGCACCGTGGGACCGGAGCGGTGTAGAAAAAGTGAAGATGCTGGAGGGTGAATGTAAGACTGGGATCAGGGACCATAAATTAGAAGGACAAAAGGCAAGGAGCCAGCACACCGAGGAAATGCAGGAAGCACGGATCTCCGTCCTGACGTGACGTGAAGAATATCCAAAAAACGAAAAGATGATCCAGCTTCCAAATAAAATATAAAAGTTTAATCCAACATATTAAAATGAGGAGACAACTCCTGGGACGGCATCATACACATAGTAAGGCGAGCGACGCGTTTCGACCAAGCGGTCTTTATCACAGCTGATCTGCTAAATGACATATCCGGTATATATACAATATAGCACCAATCAAATGCTAGAAAAATGTCATGTGATACATAGGTAAAAAAAAAAAAAAAAAAAATTTCAAATGTACCCAATAAATTCAAAACAATAATGTGCAGAAGGATATATACAATAGATAATGAACAATAAACAATGCACAATGAATAAAAACAAAGGAAGGGACATTGCTAGTAATGAAACATTAGTTCATTTCGTTTGTTCAAACCACCTGGAAACCTTGTACCTAGATTAAAGATCCAGAACGCTTCTCTGGTAAGTAACGCTCTGTGAATATCCCCACCGCGCGGAGGTTTTTTAATTTTCTCAATACCTATTACCTTTAAAGAAGCTGTATTGCGGGAATGAAATTCAATAAAATGCCTCGCCACCGAGGAAATGGTGCGACTATTATTTGTAGTGCATTTGATGTCATACAAGTGTTCCGATATGCGGTTTTTTAATTTCCGAGTAGTACATCCGATATATGATTTGTCACAAATCGTACAATCAATTTTGTAGACTACAAATCGTGTATTACAGTTTATAAATATTTGAATTTTGTATTGATTTTTATTTCCTCCGGTACCAAAAAACTTGACGGTGGTAAGATGTCTGCACGTAGTGCAATTAGTTACATTACATTTATAACAACCTATACAATGCAACCAAGTATTAGTTGAATGTTCAGAAGAAAAGTGATTAGGAGATATTATGTTGCCTAAGGTGGGCGCTTTTCTGGCTACTATATTGCATCCCTTAGACAGAATCTGAGCAAGAGTGGGATCTTCAAATAAAATGGGCAAAGCTTTATTAATAATAGTTTTGATTTTATTGAACTGTGGACTAAATTGTAGACACACGTATGGTTTATTGCTTATATTAGTTCTATTTATAATTTTCTTTTTTTAATTTTTTTTCTTTTTATTATTATCGCTTGTTCCACTGTCTATCTCTGAGGGGATAAGACTTGATTGCTCTTTCTGATTTACTATATGTGCTGCTCTGTCTAGCATCCAATGCGGATATCCACGTTTTAAAAATTTGTTTCGTGATTGGATTAGATCTTTAAATAAATCATTATTATTGTTACAGTTTCGCTTCAATCTCGTGAATTCACCTACAGGAATTGCCTTAACTGTGTGCCTGGGATGACTACTTTTAGCGTGAAGTAAACCATTACCTGCCATTGGTTTTATAAAAGTTCGTGTGGAAATAAGTTCATTAGGAACACCTGTCAACTCCAGATCTAAAAAGGAAATCTTGGACACAGCCTGAACATATGTGAATTTTAAATTAAAATTGTTGTCGTTAATATAATTTACAAAGTCCTGTATGGCAGATACATCGCCGCGCCAAATAAACAGCGTATCATCGATGTATCTGCCATACCAATGAATACATGCAGAAAACGGATTGGAAACTGCAAAGAGGTGTGAACACTCCCAATAGGACATGACCAGATTTGCTAGGGAAGGTGAAAATTTAGCCCCCATGGCCACACCTGTGCATTGTAAAAAATATTCAGAATCAAAAGAAAAGAAATTATGCGTCAAAAGAAAATAAGTTACCTGTAAAATAAAATTAATCAGATCACTTGAATATGAACTATACTTGTTCAGATGGAATTGTAACGCTTGTATTGCAACATTGTGGGGGATACAAGTATATAAAGAAACGACATCGCAACTTAGCCAAGTATATTCCAATTTCCATTTCTTTTTTGTTATGATACCCAGTATATCTTTGGTATCCTTAATGTATCCTGGGGTCCTGGATACCAATGGCTGTAGTAAAGAATCAAGCCACTGGCCAAGAAATTCATTTAGAGATCCTACGCTGGAGACTATGGGTCTCATAGGTGGAAAAGCGGCTTGTTTATGAATTTTAGGGAGCCCATATAAAATGGGCATCACTGGATGAGAAACTCGTAAAAAATCAGCCTGTTTAATGGTCAGGACCCACAAAGATATTCCCTCTTCAATAATTTTATCAATTTCAGATTTAAATGAGGGGGTAGGATCAGAAGTCAATTTTTTGTAAATATTAGTGTCCGCTAAAGATCTTACAATTTCATTTTTATAGTCAGAGGAATTCATGATGACAATTACGCCTCCTTTATCACTAGTTTTTATAACTATGTCATTCATATCTTTTATCTCCTGAATAGCTCGTTTCTGGTTTATAGATAAATTGTGTTTAACTGAAACCCTTTGATTCTGCAGGGTTTTAAGATCTCGCTCCACTATTTCTTGAAATTTGTTCATACATTCAGCCCGAGACTGCAAAGGATAAAAAAAGGGGTTTTTTGTTACCAAATCTAGAGATTGATTGACCAATTTATTGGATTCAGTATCCTGATCCTGTAAATCCTGCAGAATCAAAAGGGACATTTGTTCATGAAAATCCAAAGAGTGAAAAACATTTATTGTCCCATAATTTTCCTCAGACAAATATTCTTGTTGTTCAGCTGAAAAAAAAATGTTTTTTAATTGTAAGATTCCGAATGAATTTATTGATGTCCAAGATTGTTGCAAAAAGATTAAAGTCTTGATCTGGCGCAAAATTTAAACCAAAAGACAATACTTCCAATTGGTCTTGTGTAAAAGATCTAGATGATAAGTTTATAACATTATTATTCATCTCATTGCACCCTTCCTGCGGCGGGTCTGCACACCATATAGTCTTTCTGTGCTTCCTCCCACCGCGCCTTTTGCGTTTTTTGGCTTATTCACATGTCTAATGGGACTGGTATCTGTGAGCTCATTGAGGGAGGCATCCGATGTGCTGCAGCCATTATCGTCAGAATCCCCCTCTCTTGAGCAAAAGCTTACAAACCGCTTGTTCTGTTTTTTTTGCGGTGATTGGAAAACCGCAGAATGGATCTGGGTGTTTTAGAGGAGTCTATGCCTTCATTCCAGTTGAACACTTTATTGGTTGCATAGTCGTCCAAATCTCGTTGAAATTTGCGTTTTTTTCGTTGTATAATTTCATCCTCTAATATTGTGACGTCTTCATGAATTTTCTTGTATGAGACGTTATTTTCTAGAATGATGTCCATACTCTGCAGATTTGCATTAGATGCATCAATTTCTTTTTGTATGTCATTAAGTTTTTTATCCTCATATTTTACAATTAAACGCATGAGATTAAGTGAACAGGTGCTTAATATTTCGTTCCACTCCTCAGAGAATGAAGTGCCCAAATCAGTAGTGGCTTTTTTCTTAATTCGCAAGCCTCTTGGCACCATACTTTTGGATATGTAATTCTGAAATGTGGTTAAATCCCACCAAGTTTTGGTTTCTTGGATCATGAGTTTTTTCAGTACAGACCATGAGTTAGAAATTTCACTCGTAGCAACATTTCCTTCAAATGTACCAGAAAAAACCTTAGCTGCTTTTTGCATGCGGTTTGTAGTGGTGTCCGACATGGTGCAATGTCCCAAAAAAAAAAAAAATATATAATAAAAGCAGAGAAAGCAATTACTTGTGATGATATGTAGCCAGTCCCGAAAATAAGGAGTTAAATCTCGGGTGCACAGTAGTCAGCGAAATATGGACAAAAGGCAAGGAGCCAGCACACCGAGGAAATGCAGGAAGCACGGATCTCCGTCCTGACGTGACGTGAAGAATATCCAAAAAACGAAAAGATGATCCAGCTTCCAAATAAAATATAAAAGTTTAATCCAAGATATTAAAATGAGGAGACAACTCCTGGGACGGCATCATACACATAGTAAGGCGAGCGACGCGTTTCGACCAAGCGGTCTTTATCACAGCTGATCTGCTAAATGACATATCCGGTATATATACAATATAGCACCAATCAAATGCTAGAAAAATGTCATGTGATACATAGTTAAAAAAAAAAAAAAAAAAATTTCAAATGTACCCAATAAATTCAAAACAATAATGTGCAGAAGGATATATACAATAGATAATGAACAATAAACAATGCACAATGAATAAAAACAAAGGAAGGGACATTGCTAGTAATGAAACATTAGTTCATTTCGTTTGTTCAAACCACCTGGAAACCTTGTACCTAGATTAAAGATCCAGAACGCTTCTCTGGTAAGTAACGCTCTGTGAATATCCCCACCGCGCGGAGGTTTTTTAATTTTCTCAATACCTATTACCTTTAAAGAAGCTGTATTGCGGGAATGAAATTCAATAAAATGCCTCGCCACCGAGGAAATGGTGCGACTATTATTTGTAGTGCATTTGATGTCATACAAGTGTTCCGATATGCGGTTTTTTAATTTCCGAGTAGTACATCCGATATATGATTTGTCACAAATCGTACAATCAATTTTGTAGACTACAAATCGTGTATTACAGTTTATAAATGTTTGAATTTTGTATTGATTTTTATTTCCTCCGGTACCAAAAAACTTGACGGTGGTAAGATGTCTGCACGTAGTGCAATTAGTTACATTACATTTATAACAACCTATACAATGCAACCAAGTATTAGTTGAATGTTCAGAAGAAAAGTGATTAGGAGATATTATGTTGCCTAAGGTGGGCGCTTTTCTGGCTACTATATTGCATCCCTTAGACAGAATCTGAGCAAGAGTGGGATCTTCAAATAAAATGGGCAAAGCTTTATTAATAATAGTTTTGATTTTATTGAACTGTGGACTAAATTGTAGACACACGTATGGTTTATTGCCTATATTAGTTCTATTTATAATTTTCTTTTTTTTCTTTTTATTATTATCGCTTGTTCCACTGTCTATCTCTGAGGGGATAAGACTTGATTGCTCTTTCTGATTTACTATATGTGCTGCTCTGTCTAGCATCCAATGCGGATATCCACGTTTTAAAAATTTGTTTCGTGATTGGATTAGATCTTTAACTAAATAATTATTATTGTTACAGTTTCGCTTCACCTCTTTGCAGTTTGCAATCCGTTTTCTGCATGTATTCATTGGTATGGCAGATACATCGATGATACGCTGTTTATTTGGCGCGGCGATGTATCTGCCATACAGGACTTTGTAAATTATATTAACGACAACAATTTTAATTTAAAATTCACATATGTTCAGGCTGTGTCCAAGATTTCCTTTTTAGATCTGGAGTTGACAGGTGTTCCTAATGAACTTATTTCCACACGAACTTTTATAAAACCAATGGCAGGTAATGGTTTACTTCACGCTAAAAGTAGTCATCCCAGGCACACAGTTAAGGCAATTCCTGTAGGTGAATTCACGAGATTGAAGCGAAACTGTAACAATAATAATGATTTATTTAAAGATCTAATCCAATCACGAAACAAATTTTTAAAACGTGGATATCCGCATTGGATGCTAGACAGAGCAGCACATATAGTAAATCAGAAAGAGCAATCAAGTCTTATCCCCTCAGAGATAGACAGTGGAACAAGCGATAATAATAAAAAGAAAAAAAAGAAAAAAAAAGAAAATTATAAATAGAACTAATATAGGCAATAAACCATACGTGTGTCTACAATTTAGTCCACAGTTCAATAAAATCAAAACTATTATTAATAAAGCTTTGCCCATTTTATTTGAAGATCCCACTCTTGCTCAGATTCTGTCTAAGGGATGCAATATAGTAGCCAGAAAAGCGCCCACCTTAGGCAACATAATATCTCCTAATCACTTTTCTTCTGAACATTCAACTAATACTTGGTTGCATTGTATAGGTTGTTATAAATGTAATGTAACTAATTGCACTACGTGCAGACATCTTACCACCGTCAAGTTTTTTGGTACCGGAGGAAATAAAAATCAATACAAAATTCAAACATTTATAAACTGTAATACACGATTTGTAGTCTACAAAATTGATTGTACGATTTGTGACAAATCATATATCGGATGTACTACTCGGAAATTAACCCCTTCATGACCCAGCCTATTTTGACCTTAAAGACCTTGCCGTTTTTTGCAATTCTGACCAGTGTCCCTTTATGAGGTAATAACTCAGGAACGCTTCAACGGATCCTAGCGGTTCTGAGATCGTTTTTTCGTGACATATTGGGCTTCATGTTAGTGGTAAATTTAGGTCAAAAAATTCTGCGTTTATTTGTGATAAAAACGGAAATTTGGCGAAAATTTTGAAAATTTTGCAATTTTCACATTTTGAATTTTTATTCTGTTAAACCAGAGAGATATGTGACACAAAATAGTTAATAAATAACATTTCCCACATGTTTACTTTACATCAGCACAATTTTGGAATCAAATTTTTTTTTTGTTAGGAAGTTATAAGGGTTAAAATTTGACCAGCGATTTGTCATTTTTACAACGAAATTTACAAAACCATTTTTTTTAGGGACCACCTCACATTTGAAGTCAGTTTGAGGGGTCTATATGGCTGAAAATACCCAAAAGTGACACCATTCTAAAAACTGCACCCCTCAAGGTACTCAAAACCACATTCAAGAAGTTTATTAACTCTTCAGGTGCTTCACAGCAGCAGAAGCAACATGGAAGGAAAAAATGAACATTTAACTTTTTAGTCACAAAAATTATCTTTTAGCAACAATTTTTTTATTTTCCCAATGGTAAAAGGAGAAACTGAACCACGAAAGTTGTTGTCCAATTTGTCCTGAGTACGCTGATACCTCATATGTGGGGGTAAACCACTGTTTGGGCGCACGGCAGGGCTTGGAAGGGAAGGAGCGCCATTTGACTTTTTGAATCAAAAATTGGCTCCACTCTTTAGCGGACACCATGTCACGTTTGGAGAGCCCCCGTGTGCCTAAAAATTGGAGCTCCCCCACAAGTGACCCCATTTTGGAAACTAGACATCCCAAGGAACTTATCTAGATGCATAGTGAGCACTTTGAACCCCCAGGTGCTTCACAAATTGATCCGTAAAAATGAAAAAGTACTTTTTTTTCACAAAAAAATTCTTTTAGCCTCAATTTTTTCATTTTCACATGAGCAACAGGATAAAATGGATCCTAAAATGTGTTGGGCAATTTCTCCTGAGTACACCAATACCTCACATGTGGGGGTAAACCACTGTTTGGGCACATGGTAAGGCTCGGAAGGGAAGGAGCGCCATTTGACTTTTTGAATGAAAAATTATTTCCATCGTTAGCGGACACCATGTCGCGTTTGGATAGCTCCTGTGTGCCTAAACATTGGCGCTCCCCAACAAGTGACCCCATTTTGGAAACTAGACCCCCCAAGGAACTTATTTAGATGCCTAGTGAGCACTTTAAACCCCCAGGTGCTTCACAAATTGATCTGTAAAAATGAAAAAGTACTTTTTTTTCACAAAAAAATTATTTTCGCCTCAATTTTTTCATTTTCACATGGGCAGTAGGATAAAATGGATCATAAAATTTGTTGGGCAATTTCTCCCGAGTACGCCGATACCTCATATGTGGGGGTAAACCACTGTTTGGGCACTCGGCAGGGCTCGGAAGGGAAGGCGCGCCATTTGACTTTTTGAATGGAAAATTAGCTCCAATTGTTAGCGGACACCATGTCGCGTTTGGAGAGCCCCTGTGTGCCTAAACATTGGAGCTCCCCCACAAGTGACCCCATTTTGGAAACTAGACCCCCCAAGGAACTTATCTAGATGCATATTGAGCACTTTAAACCCCCAGGTGCTTCACAGAAGTTTATAACGCAGAGCCATGAAAATAAAAAATAATTTTTCTTTCCTCAAAAATGATTTTTTAGCCTGGAATTTCCTATTTTGCCAAGGATAATAGGAGAAATTGGACCCCAAATATTGTTGTCCAGTTTGTCCTGAGTATGCTGATACCCCATATGTGGGGGTAAACCACTGTTTGGGCGCACGGCAGGGCTCGGAAGGGATGGCACGCCATTTGGCTTTTTAAATGGAAAATTAGCTACAATCATTAGCGGACACCATGTCACGTTTGGAGAGCCCCTGTGTGCCTAAACATTGGAAATCCCCCAGAAATGACACCATTTTGGAAACTAGACCCCCAAAGGAACTAATCTAGATGTGTGGTGAGGACTTTGAACCCTCAAGTGCTTCACAGAAGTTTATAACGCAGAGCCATGAAAATAAAAAAAAAAAATTATTTTCTCAAAAATGATCTTTTAACCTGCAATTTTTTATTTTCCCAAGGGTAACAGGAGCAATTTGACCCCAAAAGTTATTGTCCAGTTTCTCCTGAGTACGCTGATACCCCATATGTGGGGGTAAACCACTGTTTGGGCACATGCCGAGGCTCGGAAGTGAAGTAGTGACGTTTTGAAATGCAGACTTTGATGGAATGCTCTGTGGGCGTCACGTTGCGTTTGCAGAGCCCCTGATGTGGCTTAACAGTAGAAACCCCCAAGTGACCCCATTTTGGAAACTAGACCCCGAAAGGAACTTATCTAGATGTGTGGTGAGCACTTTGAACCCCCAAGCGCTTCATAGAAGTTTATAATGCAGAGCCGTGAAAATAATAAATACGTTTTCTTTCCTCAAAAATAATTATTTAGCCCAGAATTTTTTATTTTCCCAAGGGTTACAGGAGAAATTGGACCCCAAAAGTTGTTGTCCAGTTTCTCCTGAATACGCTGATACCCCATGAGTGGGGGTAAACCACTGTTTGGGCACACGTCGGGGCTCAGAAGGGAAGTAGTGACTTTTGAAATGCAGACTTTGATGGAATGGTCTATGGGTGTCACGTTGCGTTTGCAGAGCCCCTGGTGTGCCTAAACAGTAGAAACCCCCACAAGTGACCCCATTTTAGAAACTAGACCCCCCAAGGAACTTATCTAGATATGTGGTGAGCACTTTGAACCCCCAAGTGCTTCACAGACGTTTACAACGCAGAGCCGTGAAAATAAAAAATCATTTTTCTTTCCTCAAAAATTATGTTTTAGCAAGCATTTTTTTAGATTCACAAGGGTAACAGGAGAAATTGGACCCCAGTAATTGTTGCGCAGTTTGTCCTGAGTATGCTGGTACCCCATATGTGGGGGTAAACCACTGTTTGGGCACACGTCAGGGCTCGGAAGTGAGGGAGCACCATTTGACTTTTTGAATACGGGATTGGCTGGAATCAATGGTGGCGCCATGTTGCGTTTGGAGACCCCTGATGTGCCTAAACAGTGGTAACCCCTCAATTCTACCTCCAACACTAACCCCAACACACCCCTAACTCAAAACCCAACTGTAGCCATAACCCTAATCACAACCCTAACCGCAACACACCCCTAACCACAACCCTAACCCCAACACACCCCTAACCCTAACCACAACCCTAATTCCAACCCTAACCCTAAGGCTATGTGCCCACGTTGCGGATTCGTGTGAGATATTTCCGCACCATTTTTGAAAAATCCGCGGGTAAAGGGCACTGCGTTTTACCTGCGGATTTTCCGCGGATTTCCAGTGTTTTTTGTGCGGATTTCACCTGCGGATTCCTATTGAGGAACAGGTGTAAAACGCTGCGGAATCCGCACAAAGAATTGACATGCTGCGGAAAATACAACGCAGCGTTTCCGCGTGGTATTTTCCGCACCATGGGCACAGCGGATTTGGTTTTTCATATGTTTACATGGTACTGTAAACCTGATGGAACACTGCTGCGAATCCGCAGCCAAATCCGCAACGTGTGCACATAGCCTAATTCTAAAGGTATGTGCACACGCTGCGGAAAACGCTGCGGATCCGCAGCAGTTTCCCATGAGTTTACAGTTCAATGTAAACCTATGGGAAACAAAAATCGCTGTACACATGCTGCGGAAAAACTGCACGGAAACGCAGCGGTTTACATTACGCAGCATGTCACTTCTTTTGTGCGGATTCCGCAGCGGTTTTACAACTGCTCCAATAGAAAATCGCAGTTGTAAAACCGCAGTGAAATGCGCAGAAAAAAACGCGGTAAATCCGCCATAAATCCGCAGCGGTTTAGCACTGCGGATTTATCAAATCCGCAGCGGAAAAATCCGCAGAGGACCAGAATACGTGTGCACATACCGAAACCCTAACCCTAGCCCTAACCCTACCCCTAGCCCTAACCCTAACCCTACCCCTAACCCTACCCCTAACCCTACCCCTACCCCTAGCCCTAACCCTAGCCCTAACCCTACCCCTAACCCTACCCCTAACCCTACCCCTAACCCTAACCCTATTCTAACATTAGTGGAAAAAAAAAATTTCTTTATTTTTTTATTGTCCCTACCTATGGGGGTGACAAAGGGGGGGGGTCATTTATTATTTTTTTTATTTTGATCACTGAGATAGATTATATCTCAGTGATCAAAATGCACTTTGGAACGAATCTGCCGGCCGGCAGATTCGGCGGGCGCACTGCGCATGCGCCCGCCATTTTGGAAGATGGCGGCGCCCAGGGAGAAGACGGACGGGACCCCGGCTGGATCGGTAAGTATGATGGGGTGGGGGGGGGACCACGGGGGGGGATCGGAGCACGGGGGGGGGAATCGGAGTGCGGGAGGGGTGGAACGGAGCACGGGGGGCGTGGAACGGAGCACGGGGGGGCTGGAACGGAGCACGGGGGGGTGGAACGGAGCACCGGGGGGGTGGATCGGAGTGCAGGGGGGGTGATTGGAGCACGGGGGGGTGATTGGAGCACGGGGGGAGCGGACAAGAGCACGGGGGGGAGCCGGAGCAGTGTACCGGCCAGATCGGAGGGCTGGGGGGGCGATCGGTGGGGTGGGGTGGGGGCACACTAGTATTTCCAGCCATGGCCGATGATATTTCAGCATCGGCCATGGCTGGATTGTAATATTTCACCCGTTATAATAGGTGAAATATTACAAATCGCTCTGATTGGCAGTTTCACTTTCAACAGCCAATCAGAGCGATCGTAGCCACGAGGGGGTGAAGCCACCCCCCTGGGCTAAACTACCACTCCCCCTGTCCCTGCAGATCGGGTGAAATGGGAGTTAACCCTTTCACCGGGCCTGCAGGGACGCGATCTTTCCATGACGCCGCATAGGCGTCATGGGTCGGATTGGCACCGACTTTCATGACGCCTACGTGGCGTCATGGGTCGGGAAGGGGTTAAAAAACCGCATATCGGAACACTTGTATGACATCAAATGCACTACAAATAATAGTCGCACCATTTCCTCGGTGGCGAGGCATTTTATTGAATTTCATTCCCGCAATACAGCTTCTTTAAAGGTAATAGGTATTGAGAAAATTAAAAAACCTCCGCGCGGTGGGGATATTCACAGAGCGTTACTTACCAGAGAAGCGTTCTGGATCTTTAATCTAGGTACAAGGTTTCCAGGTGGTTTGAACAAACGAAATGAACTAATGTTTCATTACTAGCAATGTCCCTTCCTTTGTTTTTATTCATTGTGCATTGTTTATTGTTCATTATCTATTGTATATATCCTTCTGCACATTATTGTTTTGAATTTATTGGGTACATTTGAAATTTTTTTTTTTTTTTTTTACCTATGTATCACATGACATTTTTTCTAGCATTTGATTGGTGCTATATTGTATATATACCGGATATGTCATTTAGCAGATCAGCTGTGATAAAGACCGCTTGGTCGAAACGCGTCGCTCGCCTTACTATGTGTATGATGCCGTCCCAGGAGTTGTCTCCTCATTTTAATATGTTGGATTAAACTTTTATATTTTATTTGGAAGCTGGATCATCTTTTCGTTTTTTGCATAAATTAGAAGCACCACTCCAGCGCTGAAAAAAATCAAAACCGCTGGAGAAATGCTTTACATTGTATTGTCAATAGTGATGAGCGAGTGTACTCGTTGCTCGGGTTTTCCCGAGCACGCTCGGCTGGTCTCCGAGTATTTGTGAGTGCTCAGAGATTTAGTTTTTGTTGACACAGCTGCATGATTTACAGCTACTAGCCAGCCTGAGTACATGTGGGGGTTGCCTGGGTGCTAGGGAATCCCCACATGTAATCAAGCTGGCTAGCAGCTGTAAATCATGCAGCTGCAGCAAGGAAAACTAAATCTCTGAGCAGTCACAAATACTCGGGAGACCACCCAAGCATGCTCGGAAAAACCCGAGCAACGAGTATACACGCTCATCACTTATTGTCACTCCTTGCGCCTCATGTACATGACAAAGCTGTGCGCAGTGATCCTGTACTTCTGCAGTAGGAGAGCTTATGGTTCCATAATATACAGCCATCGGCGCTTTCTGCTTATTTATTTTTCACATTATTTCCCCTTAACCCCTTTATTACAACCTTGGAAATATAGGTCCGTCCAAGGTTGCCTCCCCTGTGTGTTCCGGGCTCGTCGCAACTTTTGTGGAACATTTCAGCTAATTTCAGGCGTGCACGGTATTGCGAATTAACATGTTAAATGCCGCTGTCAATCTCTGACAGCGGTATTTAACATGATTGCACAGGAAGTCGTCACCAACCCAGGCCATCGGCGCCAATGTCACATGATCATGGGTTGTCGATGGGTTGGCATGGCAACCCGGGGACTGCAGGAGACCCCTATGGTTATCATTGCCGAATAGCTATGAGAGCCGCCAAGTGAACATTTTTGTTACACAGAACAGGGCTGCAGCCTTGCTGGGTGTAGCACAAGCAATAAGAAGATCGCAGCTAATAGTCTCCCATGGAGACAACTGAAAGTTACAAAATGTTTTAAAAAATATTTCAAAAATTAAAAAATATGTAAATGCTTAAATCAATCTCACCTTCGTCCCATTCAAAATAAAACAAGTAAAAAAAAAAAAATAAAAATACACAGGTTTGGTATTGCCGAGTTCAGAATCACCTGATATATCAATATATAAAAAGAATGAATACGATTGGTAAATGGAGTAACGAGAAAAAAAATGAAAATGCCAGAATTAATTTTTTTTTGTTGCGGCAACATTGAGACGACTTGGACGTGAAAGGTCAGTATACCTCTATTATCATGACAAAGGTCTTCAAGCTGTGAGCAAATTATTACAGGATTTGGGCCAAGATGACAAAGTTTGAGTGTTCTGTATTAACTTATTAACTATTGCACTTTATGAAAATTTGTTTATTTTCCAGGACATATCTTACCTGCTAAAACAAGGAACAACAATGGGATCCAATGTGGCACCCCTGTATGCTAATTGTCTCATTTGAAGAAGAATTTATCTATATCAATCAATTTTTTCTCATGCATGCTATTATATGGTGCCGATATATAGATTTATCTTTTGCATATGGGCTGGCCCATCGGATTCGCTCTTCTCTTTCTATTATTTTCTGAACAGTATATGGGCTGAATTACAATTCACTTTACAAACATATCTGGTTTTACTGTGACCGTAAAAGTCCAGTTTGTCAAAATATAAAATTAATTAACCCCTACAATAGACACTGTAAAGAGGAAGAAAAATCAAAACTCCAGAATAGTAGATTTTTGGTCCCCGCGCTCACTAACAAATGCAATAAAAAGCTAAGAAAATGTATGTATGTACACCAAATTGGAAAATAAAAACGACACATTTTAGAATATGGCGACACAAAACAAACCCCCCAATGAATACTGTAAAAACAAATCATAAAGAAATTGATTTTTATCCCACTTGTTTTTTTTTTTTTATTTTTCACCACATTGTATGGTGAAGTGAATGGTGTCATTCAAATTTACCACTAGTCTGGAAAATACAAGCCTACAGTTATAGTATTAATACACAGAGATACCAAATGGTGACTGTATATCTATTATATATATCTCATTGTGTCTCATATAGCTTATTTACCAGTCCCAGGTATTCTGTGCAGTTATGTGATTACCATCACCACGTGGAATGAACAGTCCCAAACACCTAGATTACAGACTAACCAGAGACCAACACCACACAAGGGATTATATTATAATTATATCTGCCTTTATTACACAATTTTTAAAAAAATAACAATCAATATTTCATAAAACCAAAAAAACATCATTTAGTCCATACCACAGGGCAATATACGAATGTTAAGAATAATAGCGTACCCAATATAATTATCACTATGATATATACATAAAAAATCTATACTTCATGATTCCCATAAAACAAAAATCTATATAAAAAAAATGTATATATATACAAATGTTAATAAAATAGTGAAAAAACGTATGAATAAATAGTACCTATTATATAAAGTGCTATGTGCCAAAAACCATATACACAGCAATAAAATATAACTGCAAGTGCTAATTAATTCAGTTATTCCTGAAAAAGACTGAGTACTAAACACTAGGACAATCAATCCACCGTAAATAAAAGTGCTAAGTGCAAAAAAATACTTCAAGGAATACTAGCATGTGCCAACACAAAGTGCTAAGTGCTATATATGAAGTCAGTAAATAGAGATTACACCAGTGCAGTACCAAATATAAAGAGGCACACATATGCCACTACAATTGCCGATATGCACCAAACTACCAAGTGTACAAAGAGTGCACTAAGGGAACCTGAGTCATAAACTTATTGACGGTAAATACCTTGGGTCGCTAGTGCCCTGTGGTAACGCACCCCGACGCGCGTTTCGGACACTTCCTTCGTTAGTCTGGTAAATACAAGCCTACAGTTATGTAGAAAGAAAAATAAAAAGTTATTGATCTAAGAAGGGGGGGAAGAAAGGAAATGTGAAGGCAAAGGGTTAAACCCATCTGTGACCTGAGGGCAGTGAGCAGTAGTAAGGGGGATTATTAAGGTACTGAATTAGTTAAATCCTCGGACCGCCAATAAGGAACCTTCATTGCTCATGTACAGTCCTGGTGGAAAGTTTTAAGACTGAGACAAACTTTCACATTCCTGCTTCAGTGGCCGTCAGCTTTTAGCCGGATGTTTCTGCAATTACCAAAGTACAATTAACATTTCATACATTTGTACACTTTTATTGACAAATGTATGAAGGTTAGGCTTGGGTCACATGACCGCTTTCTCTCCTTCCAGGAAAATCAGTCTCATTATGCTATTAAGACTTTTATCAGAGATTAATCCGAGGTGGACAGAAAAATAAATAGTTTCTCCACCTTCTCTGTTCTATCAGTGTGTGAAAATCGTCACCTTAGACATGAGTGGGTGAGTATGGTCGGCCAGTCAGATGCAGCTCGGGCACGCTGCGATTCTTGGCCATGTGCACGGCCCCATAGACATGAGTGGGTGAGTATGGTCGGCCAGTCAGATGCAGCTCGGGCACGCTGCGATTCTTGGCCATGTGCACGGCCCCATAGCCATGAATGGGTGAGTATGGTCGGCCAGTCAGATGCAGCTCGGGCACGCTGCGATTCTTGGCCATGTGCACGGCCCCATAGACATGAGTGGGTGAGTATGGTCGGCCAGTCAGATGCAGCTCGGGCACGCTGCGATTCTTGGCCATGTGCACGGCCCCATAGACATGAATGGGTGAGTATGGTCGGCCAGTCAGATGAAGCTCAGGCACGCTGCGATTCTTGGCCATGTGCACGGCCCCATAGACATGAGTGGGTGAGTATGGTCGGCCAGTCAGATGAAGCTCAGGCACGCTGCGATTCTTGGCCATGTGCACGGCCCCATAGACATGAATGGGTGAGTATGGTCGGCCAGTCAGATGAAGCTCGGGCACGCTGCGATTCTTGGCCATGTGCACGGCCCCATAGACATGAGTGGGTGAGTATGGTCGGCCAGTCAGATGAAGTTCAGGCACGCTGCGATTCTTGGCCATGTGCACGGCCCCATAGACATGAATGGGTTTGTATGGTCGGCCAGTCAGATGAAGCTCGGGCACGCTGCGATTCTTGGCCATGTGCACGGCCCCATAGACATGAGTGGGTGAGTATGGTCGGCCAGTCAGATGAAGCTCAGGCACGCTGCGATTCTTGGCCATGTGCACGGCCCCATAGACATGAATGGGTGAGTATGGTCGGCCAGTCAGATGCAGCTCAGGCACGCTGCGATTCTTGGCCATGTGCACGGCCCCATAGACATGAATGGGTGAGTATGGTCGGCCAGTCAGATGAAGCTCGGGCAAGCTGCGATTCTTGGCCATGTGCACGGCCCCATAGACATGAGTGGGTGAGTATGGTCGGCCAGTCAGATGCAGCTCGGGCACGCTGCGATTCTTGGCCATGTGCATGGCCCCATAGACATGAGTGGGTGAGTATGGTCGGCCAGTCAGATGCAGCTCGGGTACGCTGCGAATCTTGGCCATGTGCACGGCCCCATAAACATGAGTGGGTGAGTATGGTCGGCCAGTCAGATGCAGCTCGGGCGCGCTGTGATTCTTGGCCATGTGCATGGCCGCATAGACATGAATGGGTAAGTATGGTCGGCCAGTCAGAGGCAGCTCGGGCACGCTGCGATTCTTGGCCATGTGCACGGCCCCATAGACATGAATGTGTGAGTATGGTCGGCCAGTCAGATTCAGCTCGGGCACGCTGCGATTCTTGGCCATGTGCACGGCCCCATAGACATGAGTGGGTGAGTATGGTCGGCCAGTCAGATGCAGCTCGGGCACGCTGCGATTCTTGGCCATGTGCACGGCCCCATAGACATGAATGGGTGAGTATGGTCGGCCAGTCAGATGAAGCTCAGGCACGCTGCGATTCTTGGCCATGTGCACGGCCCCATAGACATGAGTGGGTGAGTATGGTCGGCCAGTCAGATGAAGCTCAGGCACGCTGCGATTCTTGGCCATGTGCACGGCCCCATAGACATGAATGGGTGAGTATGGTCGGCCAGTCAGATGAAGCTCGGGCACGCTGCGATTCTTGGCCATGTGCACGGCCCCATAGACATGAGTGGGTGAGTATGGTCGGCCAGTCAGATGAAGTTCAGGCACGCTGCGATTCTTGGCCATGTGCACGGCCCCATAGACATGAGTGGGTTTGTATGGTCGGCCAGTCAGATGAAGCTCGGGCACGCTGCGATTCTTGGCCATGTGCACGGCCCCATAGACATGAGTGGGTGAGTATGGTCGGCCAGTCAGATGAAGCTCAGGCACGCTGCGATTCTTGGCCATGTGCACGGCCCCATAGACATGAATGGGTGAGTATGGTCGGCCAGTCAGATGCAGCTCGGGCACGCTGCGATTCTTGGCCATGTGCACGGCCCCATAGACATGAATGGGTGAGTATGGTCGGCCAGTCAGATGAAGCTCGGGCAAGCTGCGATTCTTGGCCATGTGCAGGGCCCCATAGACATGAGTGGGTGAGTATGGTCGGCCAGTCAGATGCAGCTCGGGCACGCTGCGATTCTTGGCCATGTGCATGGCCCCATAGACATGAGTGGGTGAGTATGGTCGGCCAGTCAGATGCAGCTCGGGTACGCTGCGAATCTTGGCCATGTGCACGGCCCCATAGACATGAGTGGGTGAGTATGGTCGGCCAGTCAGATGCAGCTCGGGCGCGCTGTGATTCTTGGCCATGTGCATGGCCGCATAGACATGAATGGGTAAGTATGGTCGGCCAGTCAGAGGCAGCTCGGGCACGCTGCGATTCTTGGCCATGTGCACGGCCCCATAGACATGAATGTGTGAGTATGGTCGGCCAGTCAGATTCAGCTCGGGCAAGCTGCGATTCTTGGCCATGTGCACGGCCCCATAGACATGAGTGGGTGAGTATGGTCGGCCAGTCAGATGCAGCTCGGGCACGCTACGATTCTCGGTCATGTGCACGGCCCCATAGACATGAGTGGGTGAGTATGGTCGGCCAGTCAGATGCAGCTCGGGCGCGCTGTGATTCTTGGCCATGTGCACGGCCCCATAGCCATGAATGGGTGAGTATGGTCGGCCAGTCAGATTAAGCTCGGACACGCTGCGATTCTTGGCCATGTGCACGGCCCCATAGACATGAGTGGGTGAGTATGGTCGGCCAGTCAGATGAAGTTCAGGCACGCTGCGATTCTTGGCCATGTGCACGGCCCCATAGACATGAGTGGGTTTGTATGGTCGGCCAGTCAGATGAAGCTCGGGCACGCTGCGATTCTTGGCCATGTGCACGGCCCCATAGACATGAGTGGGTGAGTATGGTCGGCCAGTCAGATGAAGCTCAGGCACGCTGCGATTCTTGGCCATGTGCACGGCCCCATAGACATGAGTGGGTGAGTATGGTCGGCCAGTCAGATGAAGCTCGGGCGTGCTGTGATCCTTGGCCATGTGCATGGCCCCATAGACATGAATGGGTAAGTATGGTCGGCCAGTCAGATGCAGCTCAGGCGCGCTGTGATTCTTGGCCATGTGCACGGCCCCATAGACATGAATGGGTGAGTATGGTCGGCCAGTCAGATGCAGCTCGGGCACGCTGCAATTCTTGGCCATGTACACAGCTCCATAGACATGAATGGTGAGTATGGTCAGCCAGTCAGATGCAGCTCGGGCACACTGCGACTCTTGGCCATGTGCACGGCCCCATAGACATGAGTGGGTAGGTATGGTCGGCCAGTCAGATGAAGCTCGGAAACGCTGCGATTCTTTGCCATGTGCACGGCCCCATAGACATGAGTGGGTGAGTATGGTCGGGCAGTCAGATGAAGCTCAGGCACGCTGCGATTCTTGGCCATGTGCACGGCCCCATAGACATGAGTGGGTGAGTATAGTCGGCCAGTCAGATGCAGCTCAAGCACGCTGCGATTCTTGGTCATGTGCATGGCCCCATAGACATGAATGGGTGAGTATAGTCGGCCAGTCAGATGCAGCTCAAGCACGCTGCGATTCTTGGTCATGTACATGGCCCCATAGACATGAGTGGGTGAGTATGGTCGGCCAGTCAGATGCAGCTCGGGCACGCTGCGATTCTTGGCCATGTGCACGGCCCCATAGACATGAATGGGTGAGTATGGTCAGCCAGTCAGATGAAGCTCGAGCACGCTGCGATTCTTGGCCATATGCATGGCCCCATAGACATGAATGGGTGAGTATGGTCGGCCAGTCAGATTTAGCTCGGGCAAGCTGCGATTCTTGGTCATGTGCATGGCCCCATAGACATGAGTGGGTGAGTATGGTCGGCCAGTCAGATGCAGCTCGGGCACGCTGCGATTCTTGGCCATGTGCACGGCCCCATAGACATGAGTGGGTGAGTATGGTCGGCCAGTCAGATGAAGCTCGGGCGTGCTGTGATCCTTGGCCATGTGCATGGTCCCATAGACATGAATGTGTAAGTATGGTCGGCCAGTCAGATGCAGCTCAGGCGCGCTGCGATTCTTGGTCATGTGCATGGCCCCATAGACATGAGTGGGTGAGTATGGTCGGCCAGTCAGATGCAGCTCGGGCAAGCTGCGATTCTTGGCCATGTGCACGGCCCCATAGACATGAATGGGTGAGTATGGTCAGCCAGTCAGATGAAGCTCGAGCACACTGCGATTCTTGGCCATATGCATGGCCCCATAGACATGAATGGGTGAGTATGGTCGGCCAGTCAGATTTAGCTCGGGCAAGCTGCGATTCTTGGTCATGTGCATGGCCCCATAGACATGAGTGGGTGAGTATGGTCGGCCAGTCAGATGAAGCTCGGGCGTGCTGTGATCCTTGGCCATGTGCACGGCCCCATAGACATGAATGGTGAGTATGGTCGGCCAGTCAGATGCAGCTCAAGCACGCTGCGATTCTTGGTCATGTCACGGCCCCATAGAATGAGGTGTACAGCACCATAAGGGCACGGTAAGGGACATGGCTGACAACCCCCCACATCTCCACCCCAATCACATCCTGTGGTCCATCCTCAAAAAACCCCCCAAAAAATAGATTGTGCTAGAGTCCAAGCGCAGACTAGACAATGGGTGCATGGGTGTAATCAGCCAGGATTTGGCCCTGGAGTTGATAACCAGCGGTCTTCAAATAACAAGGTCAACACTGTAAATAGTCTTTTTAAAAACCTATGAACAAAAGTTAAAAAATGCTGAAAGTTGCGTCTCGGTTACCATAGAAACAAATCAGCGAAGCAGCAAAGTGTATGTGCGCCATTGTCGGGACTTTCAGCCACCACTGTGACTGCACAATTATGTGATGTCGCCCCCTGGAGGCTGTGTGCTGCGGCTACAAGCATCTGATAAACATGCCACCGGCCGTTATGTATGTAAGGCGCATGCTCCAGTGTTGCTCCTTTTCTTGGCGCAGGACAGCTAAGCCCCTCCCACCTCGTTGCTCACTGGCCCCACAGCTGTCCTCTGACTCCGCCCCCTGCCAGTATGGGACAGCAGGGTGACGCGCGCTGCAGTTTTTGTACAGTTGCTCCGCCCCCCACAGCTGAGCGCTCACAGCGGCGGACCGGAGAGTGTTGTGCTCGCTCTTCGCGTGCTGAGGGACCTACACGTTTCCGGTGCGCTCTCCCGGGAGCCGGCGCTGCTAGCCAGGTATATATGACTGCGCCGAGCGGGTTGTACCGGCCGGGTGAGCGGCTGCACGGAGCTACCAACTTTCTCGTGCCAGGAGTCTGGACATGGGAGGTGGGGGAGTGTCTGTACGTAACGCGGTGTGGACGCGCGTCCTTACGTCGTGTACAGCGGCTGTGTAGTGTCGGCTACTCCTCCGGTCCTGCGCCCCTGCTGACAGTGACTCCTACATGGCGGCGGGCCTGGTGCACGAGGAGCTGGGAACTTTCTCCTGCGACCTCCCAAAGAAAAGCCCTGTGGTGTGCGCATGTGCAGTTGTACTACAGAGATGCCAGTGCTCCGGCTGCTCAGTGACTGCACCCATAGCACAGCTCCGTGTGTCCGCACACCCTGCCACCCCATCACCTGTTTCTGTGGAATTAAAGGGGTTGTCCTTTCTTTACGAAACTTTGGTCTATAATCTGCGGGAGGCCTAATAAAACAGGCTCAGTATTAGGCCGGGGTCACACTTGCAAGGGTAATAATGCCATACCTCCCAACTTCTGAAGAAGGGAAGGGGGGGGGCAAAGGTTGTGCATGTGAGGACCCCTCTATTCTTGATAACTACTAGCCTTGCTGAAAGGGAACCTGTCACCCCGTTTTTTGAGATTGAGCTATAAATACTGTTAAATAGGGCCTGCGCTGTGTGTTCCTATAGTGTATGTAGTGTACCCCGATTCCCCATGTATGCTGAGAAATAACTTACCAAAGTCGCCGTTTTCGCCTGTCAATCAGGCTGGTCAGGTCGGGAGGGCGTGGTGACATCGCTGGTTCTTCCTCAGCTTTACGTTGGTGGCGTAGTGGTGAAGACACAGCGCGCGATCTGCGCTGTCATCCCTTTCGTCGGTGGGGGCGGCCATCTTCCTGGGGCCGCGCGTGCGCAGATCGAGTGCTCTGCTGCACGGGGCTTCAGGAAAATGGCCGCGGGATGCCGCGCGTGCGCATTAGAGATCGCGGCGGCCATTTTCCCAAAGCCGAGTTTGCATCTCGGCTTTGGGAAAATGGCCGCCGCGATCTCTAATGCGCACGCGCGGCATCCCGCGGCCATTTTCCTGAAGCCCCGTGCAGCAGAGCACTCGATCTGCGCACGCGCGGCCCCAGGAAGATGGCCGCCCCCACCGACGAAAGGGATGACAGCGCAGATCGCGCGCTGTGTCTTCACCACTACGCCACCAACGTAAAGCTGAGGAAGAACCAGCGATGTCACCACGCCCTCCCGACCTGACCAGCCTGATTGACAGGCGAAAACGGCGACTTTGGTAAGTTATTTCTCAGCATACATGGGGAATCGGGGTACACTACATACACTATAGGAACACACAGCGCAGGCCCTATTTAACAGTATTTATAGCTCAATCTCAAAAAACGGGGGTGACAGGTTCCCTTGAAGCTGACAGCGGGGGTTGGGGTGGTTGCAGCCCCTAGCTGTGAGTTTTTTTCTAGCTGGTTATCACAATTAGGGGGGATCCCACACTGTTTTTTTTTGTTCATTATTTATAGCGCTGGAGTGGCAGATGAAAATTCCCATCCGCCGCTCCTGCTGTCACTGTAATTAGCAGCTGTAGGTGTCAGATGATAGGAGCAGTAGTCCCATCAGCTGACACCAGTGATCGGAGCTAAAGTTTATACCTCCGATCACAGCTGAGCCCTCCTGTCTTCTGACAGCATGGGAAGTGCGGCTCTCTGATGATTTCCACGCCGATCAGAAGCAGTGTTTGCTGCACTGTCATACATATGACAGCACATCAAACACTGTAAGGTAATGTGTGCGCATGAGATTTCTGAAATCTCATAGGCTTTGCTGGTACTGGGAAAAGCAGCTGAAAATTAGTATAAAAAATGCAGCAAAAACGCCCTGTGTGAACTTGCCCTAAAAAGCAAATACAAGGTATCCAAAACGCACCACTCAAAGGAGGTAACTAGAATAACTACAAAGCCGTCCAAAAGCATCGCCTGCTACTACTCCACTTTACCACTTTTCATCTTGGTTGAGTAACTTTTCCTCTTATGTATTTCTTGTTTCATAATACTTGTGAGTCATGGTATTTTATATTTTGTATTGTACTATTTTGAATAAAATTTAATATTTTCAGTATAGCTCTCTCCCTAGTGGTGTGTGTGGATACTTTTACTACCCACTCTCTAGGTTGCATATAAGAATAGTAGAAATTTTATAAAAAAATGATTACATGTTAGGCTGGGTTCACACTACGTTTCCCCAGTCCGTTAGACGGACTACGTTACACCGCGGCATAATGTGGTGTAACGTAGTCCGTTAACGCCGCCATTACTTCCTATGTCAGACGCATCGCTAGCGCAGGCTCAAAATGGGCCTGCGCTAGCGATATGCTGTCATTGAGTGACAGACCCTGGGACACAGGCTGCAGCGTTTCCAGGTCCGTCACAGGTAGCGCAGATAGAGCATCTGCTAGCTCTATCTGCGCTAGCGCGAAGGCATGTCGGCACTTGCGTTAACGCCGCCCATTTAACGCATGTGTTGAACGGGCTGCTGTTAACTCAATGTGAACCTGGCCTTACAAAAAAGACACGAGTTAAGGGTTTGAACGTGAGACATGTAAGAGGGCTCAAATAAAAGGAAAATACTCAAGTAAGAATGGTCCTAAAGAAACCCGGGATGTCAAAATTGTAACAAAGTGCATATGGTATAAATCGTAATGACCATTAAGGCTAGGTTCACATTGCGTTAGGGCAATCCACATAGCGCTAACGCAATGTTTCTAGAGGGTCGGCATTTACCCTCCCCGCTGGCGCAGTTCCCCGATCTGTGCTAGCGAGGAATGGGCCTCGGATGCTGCAAGCAGCGTCCGAGGTCCGTCACAAAAGTACGGCACATCGCTTGCGCGTGCCAAAAAATGGCATGCGCTAGCGATGCGCTTCAGCTAAAAATCACATTGCTGTCAATGGGTGCTCTAACAGACCCGTTGCACGGCGTTAATTGCGACATTTTCGCCATGCAACGCAGTCCGTTAGCGTTAACGCAATGTGAACCTAGCCTTAGACAAACCACAAAGTAAAGAATATATGTTAAAGCTTGCCCATAGTGCAGTATTAACGCCTGTTCACAGTACCACTGACTCCCCATCGTGCGTTTCTTGGATGTGCTTTCTCTCCTTGAGTCGGACCGGGGGCGTCTGACATCGGCGTACTATTACTATGCCGAATGTCATTAGAAATTCATTTCTTACATTCCCATCTTGACTTTTTCCACCCAATTTGGGACAAGTGAGTGATCAACAGGGAGAGAGGTTTCATAAAGATATTTCTACATTGGAGAACAGTTATCCAGGCCGCTGGAATCCCAACATAAGATGGGATTACTGCTGGTTTTTGTAAAGGGCACGTGTGACTTCTCACAAGGGCAAAAGCAGATGTCTGAAGCACTGGTAGCAGGACTGGGCCTTGCTCAAGTAAGACTTTTAGGGCTCATACTCACTTGCGTGAAATAAGGCCGAGTCTCGCATGGTAACACCCTGCTCTGCTGCTGGCACTTGGGAGCGGAGCGTGCAGAGCTGGGATTTTACCTGCGAGACTCGGCCGTATTTCAAGCAAGTGAGTATGAGCCCTTAAATTGGAATACGAGATTTTTAGAAATTTTTGTTATTCATTTACATTTTCATATACTGTTTGCTACAGAAACTTTGATGTAGATCTGGTGATTGTCAGAGTAAAACTTGTTCTGTGCAAAATTACCCAATGCTTTCCAGGTGCTTAATTTATTTGGCCAAACTTATGCATAACACAATTTCCTGACGCGTTACAACAATTTTTACTTTGTATTTGGAATATGCACACTCAATTTAGTGTATGACTCATGGTTTTCGACCAGTAGCAGATGAAATTTTTTTTTGTTTGTTATTGTTGTGCTGTGTATAGACAGTGATGGTCTGGCCATTGGGACCTGCACTGATCACCAGAATGGAGCAACCTTTACTCCCCCACCCCATCTCGTTTGACTGGCAGTGCACGTGCAGTCTAATGGGGGATTTAACTTCCCCATTCTGACTATTGATTCTGATACTGCAGCATCCTGTCCCCCTCAATCACTGTATGTTGAGTATTTTCATGGTGTGTGTAAAAGGTTAAACAAGGGTTTTTATTTTAGTTTTTAAGCACATAGAAAAAAAATAACGGGCATGTAGTTGGTACCTACCCGGCACAGAGTAGTCACTGATTCTCCTGCCAGTAAGGCTATGTGCACACGTTGCGGATTAGCCTCTGGAATTTTTTGTGCGGACTCTGCATCTCTTGGCAGAAAACGCAGGTGCGGATTTGACGCATTTTTTATGCGGATTTTGTGCAGATTTCATGCGTTTTTACCCCTGCGGATTTCTATGATGGAATGGGTACAAAATCACTGCAGATCCGCACAAAATAAGTGACATGCTCCTTCTTTTAAACTGCAGCTTTTCCGTGTGGAATTTTCCGCACCATTAGCACAGCATTTTTTTTTTCTCATTGATTTACATTGTACTGTAAATCACTTGCGGATCTGTAGCGTTTCTGCATGGTAAAAACGCTGCGGATCCACCGTAAATCCACAACGTGTGCACATAGCCTTAGGCTTCTTTCACACTTCCGTCGTTCGGGGTGCATCATAATGCAGTGACGTGATGTATCGACGGATGTTGTGAAAATAGTGGAAAATGTGTGCAATGCATCCAGTGTTATGACGGATGTGTCGAAGGAGTTCCTGCCTGCATTTTCAGGAACAAAAAAAAATCCTTCCGGGCTTGCTCAGAATGAAAAAACGGGATACATCGCTGGATTCCTGTGTTTGACCGTCAGCGACAGATCCTGCGTCCGTAGGCTTCCATTATAGCCTACGACGGACAGTGCGATTAAGCCTACGTGATGGCGTGTTTTGGCGGCCCCTCCCACGATCCTGGCGCTTGTGGTTTAGGACGAGAAGCGCCTTTTGTGTTCTCGGGGGGCCAACTTCCTGCCCCCTCTTCCGGATCCGTACATCGGAATCACCCGTCCCCTCTAATCTGCAGGGGACGGGCTGGAACTGGCCCACAGGATCAGAGCCCAGATCTGAACAGAGGATCTGGGGCGCATCTGCTCAGGGTAAGGGTCCACGGCATTATTCCCCTCCGCAGTTAGCCCTTGTATAATTTCTGTAGGAAGCCATATTAAGGGGCTCATAGAAGGGTACATATAATTCCTGTCAGTCTGCAGAACTTGTCCCCCAAATAGGCTCAGGAGTCCTCCACTGTCACTGAGCCAGTATACCTAGTCTCCCTATGTGGACTTCATCACTGTCGCAACCCATGGCTCATCTGGCCAAAGCGACTGAATTCCTCCGTGGATCGCACCACTCCTTTGACTGAGACAGATGGAGCCCCCCTACCAGGGGGCCGTCGGCTAGTAAAGGCCGCAGCATTCCAGAAATGTGCAGGCGTCTGGAAAACGGCATGTAGTACGTCTACTGAGCTATCATGTGCCTTTGCATCCTTGAGCACCGCTCCTCACTGTAGCGTACAAGTCTTATTGAAGCCGTTATCCACAATCTGTATTTATTCGGACTCCCATGACAGCACTACGAGAGAGGGGATCCGCCCTTCAGGAACAGGAAACCTACAGATACAAAAGGGCGGCACCTCTCCCCATGCATCATCAGTTGGTTTCCTGTTCCTGGAGGGACAGGATCCTACAGATTTCTCGTAAGGAGCCCAGGCCGGCCGGTCGAATCTGGTAGCGGGGGGGTCTCCTACCTCGACCGGTGCGGAAAGTCCTGGAGACGCCACGGTGGTCCAGGCTGGACTGCACGTCAGTGGCGTTGGCAGCAGGGAGCAGGGTCCGGAGGATTCCTTGTCTCCGGAAGCCGGCGTTGGTAAGTTTCATTTCCCCCCCCTGAGCAGACGGCGGCAGTGAGGTGCGGTGGTGTGGTTGCGGCGTCGGAAGTGGAGCGCCGTCCGGAGCACTGCTGGGCATTCCCGGCGTCCTGCATCGCTCACTGAGCGTTTCCGGAACGCTGGGGCGCCGGGGGTGGAGCCGGCAGGCGCTTCCGGTTTGCGGGTTGACTGCGCATGCGCGGTCTTTCCAAAATGGCGGCGCCCATGGTCCGGTCGCCGGTTCTTCTGTACTACCACCGCTAACCTCCCAGCTGCAGCCTGATCATCAGGAACCAATGGGGAACACGCCAGGTGGCCTGCTGACCGGAATACAGGGGGATATAAGCAGGTGTTGGCGATAGAACCCTGCTTTTGGCCACAGCTTCATCATGGCAGATGATGGTGAGCAGCAGCCTCAACTTCTGGATAAAGTACGGCAGGAAGCCGTGGGAAAGGAGCATATCAGAAGTGACCAGTCCAGCCGTAAAAGCTCGTCCAGGCAAGGATCTAGAGCTTCGACTGGCAAGGAGCCCCCTCGTGTTCCGGTACCTTTCTCTTTGATGTACACTGGTAAGTGATCTACGTGAATGTTCACTCAGTGACGCGGGCCCCTTATACTTTGTCATTCTAGGGGAAGAGAAGTGCAAAGTCGAAACATAAGGAGTGTGCCCTATGTGAAGTTCCCTTACCAGATTCCTACCCTAAAAAATTGTGTGCCTCCTGTATACAACAGACGGTGAGGTTTACAGGAGTGGAAGGGTTGAGTGACATCAGGCTAGATAGATGGTATCTCCCTTATTGTCCTCCCCTAGGTAGCGGAAGAATCTGCTTCTACGGCTAATCTGCGTGAGATGATCCGTACAGAAGTAAGGGAATCCCTGCGGTCTATGTCCCAGGCGGGAAGTTCAAAACAGAGAGCCTCGGTGATCTCTGATTCGTCAGAGGAAGATAAAGAGGAAGGTTCTTATCGCTCAAATCTCTCTTCCTCGTCATCAGAAGAGGAATCTGGCCGATTCTGTCTGCCTCTGGACCGGGTGGATAAGTTAGTCAAGTCGGTCAGAGGTACGATGGGCCTAGAAGAGCCTAAGACTCAGCTTTCCCGTCAGGAGCTAATGTTCAGCGGCTTGGAACACAAGAAACGCAGATCCTTCCCGGTGATTGATAAGATTCAAGACCTGATTCTCCGGGAATGGAAAAAACCGGAGAAGAAAGGTTCTTTGCCACCGGCTTTAAAGCGCAGGTATCCCTTTGAAGATACGGATGTGGATACCTGGGACAAGGCCCCTAAATTAGATGCGGCGGTTGCGAAGGCATCTAAGAAAACAGCTTTACCTTTCGAGGACATGGGGTCCCTTAAAGACCCTCTTGACAGGAAGGCGGAGATCTTCCTTAAGGGTACGTGGGAGATGGCAGCCGGATCCTTGAGGCCAGCAGTGGCTGCGACTTGTACAGCCAGATCCCTAATGGTCTGGTTGGAACAGTTGGAATCCCAGCTTAAAGAAGGCGCCTCCAGGAATTCTATTCTAGGTGCGCTTCCAGTGATTCAGGATGCTGCGGCTTTCTTGTCGGACGCGTCGGTGGACTCGGTCAGAATGGCGGCCAGAGCAGCAGGACTCTCCAACGCGGCTCGTAGAGCCTTATGGTTGAAGTGTTGGTCGGGGGATATCCAGTCAAGATCCAAATTATGCGCTATCCCATGTAAAGGGGAATATCTCTTTGGGCCAACCTTGGATGAGCTGCTCGAAAAGGCTGGAGATGATAAGAAGAAATTTCCTAATTTGTCATCAGCTTCTTACCGGCGTCCATTTAACAGAAGGAGATTTGGTCGTGGAAGGAAGCGCGCATCCTCACCCTCTAGAGAAAATTTTAGATGGGAGGATAGACGCAGGAGAGGTACGGGTTACATGTTTCGCCGTTCCTCAAAAGAACGTAAGAAACCAGACCAATGACTAGCAATCCCTGTGGGAGGGAGATTGTCAACCTTCTCTTCCGCTTGGACTAACATCACGAATAGTGTCTGGGTCCGAGGTATTGTATCGGAAGGCCTAAAATTGGAATTTGTTCATTGGCCTCGTGATAAGTTTATGCTAACCCCCTTGCGTTCCTCCACTATTGAGCAGACGGCCTTAGAGTCAGAGGTCATGACTTTATGCCGTAAAAATGTACTGATTGAGGTTCCGGAGTCAGAGAGAGGAAGAGGATTCTACTCTCCTCTTTTTTTTATTCAAAAACCAGACAAGTCGTTCAGGACTATTATCAATCTTAAATCCCTTAATGAATACCTGGTTAATAACACGTTTAAAATGGAGTCAATCAGTTCTGCAATAAAGATGTTGTTTAAACACTGCTTCATGGTAGTTGTGGACTTAAAGGATGCATACTATCATGTTCCTATCCACGAAAACTTCCAGAAGTTTCTACGTGTGGCGGTGTCTATGGGAGGTATTGTTCGCCATTTTCAATTTAGAGCCCTTTCCTTCGGCCTCTCAACGTCTCCCCGGGTATTTACTAAAGTAGTTGCGGAGGTTATGGCGCACTTACGTGAATCCGATATTCTCATTGTTCCTTATCTGGATGATTTCCTAATAGTGGGGAACTCAGTAGACCATTGCCTGGCTCAGGTTAAAACAGCTATATTTAAACTGGAAAATCTGGGCTGGATCATAAATTATGATAAATCCCGATTGCAACCCCTAAAGACCCAGAGGTTCCTAGGGCTGCTGTTAAATTCCGAGTCCCAACAATGCTGTCTTCCGCCTGATAAATTGCTTCATATTCAACAACAGGTGTTAAAAGCAATTAATAAACCATCCATGACCCTTAGACAGGCTATGTCTTTGTTAGGTTCCCTAACTTCCTGTATCCCCGCCGTCCGTTGGGCCCAGTTCCACTCCAGGCCTTTACAGTTTGACATACTACATTATGATAGGGTCTTACAGGGTTCCTTGCAGGGTCAGATGACATTGAGTCCAGGGGTTCTTACATCTCTTAGATGGTGGCTAGAGGAAGACAATCTGTCAGCAGGAGTTCCCTGGGTGACTCAGGTGACTCGGGTAATCACAACAGACGCCAGCCCCACGGGGTGGGGGGCTCACATGGGTGACGTGGTAGTCCAGGGTCTATGGGACCCCCAAACATCAGCCTCTTCCAATCAGAAGGAGTTGATGGCAATTGAATTCTCAATTAAGGAACTCCTCGTGTATCTACAGGGTCACCATGTCAAAATCCTCTCCGACAACCAGGTGGCAGTGGCCTACGTGAATCACCAAGGTGGAACACGCTCCGAGTTCCTGATGGAAATAGCGGACCGCCTGCTCCGGATAGCGGAAAACCATTTTCTATCTTTAACAGCAGTGCATATAAAAGGGAAGGAAAATATAAGGGCGGACTTTCTAAGTCGAAACACCTTAAGACAAGGAGAATGGTCTCTGAACTCAAAAATCTTCAACCAAATTGTCCGCAGGTGGGGTCATCCAGAGGTGGACTTATTTGCCAGCAAGGACAACAGAAAAACGAAAATATTCTGTTCCTTGAATCCCAGGGAATATCCGCTGGCAGTGGATGCCTTCCTGATCAGATGGGATTTCCGGTTGGCTTATGCGTTCCCCCCGCTAAACCTGTTGCCTCTGGTGGTCAGAAAGATAAGGGAGGATCAAGCGAGAATCTTACTGATCGCTCCGTTCTGGCCCCGAAGAGCTTGGTTCTCCTGGCTCAGGACCATGTCGGTGGAAGACCCCTGGGTACTGCCGGACATCCCGGACCTACTTCATCAAGGTCCGATCAACCATCCACAAGTGAAGGGTCTCCATTTGACGGCATGGTCTTTGAGAGGTCACTGTTAAAAAACAGAGGATTTTCTCCAAATCTCATTGATACCCTTATGAAGAGTAGAAAACTCATAACAACTAAGATCTACTCTAGAACTTGGAGGAAGTTTCTGGCCTCTTCAAATTTTAATATCGAAGAGGGTTTACCAATTAACCAGATTCTAGAATTCCTGCAGAGAGGGCTAGAGCTAAATCTATCCACGAGTACGCTAAAAGTACAAGTCTCAGCCCTAGGGGCCCTATTTTCTTGTAACATTGCTGGTAATTATTGGGTATCAAGGTTCATCAAAGCAGCTAGTAGGTCCAGACCTATACACAGGAATAGGTCAATGCCTTGGGATCTCAATCTAGTCCTCTCTGCTTTGACTAAAGAACCGTTTGAGCCTTTACATTCAGCCTCACTTAAATTACTATCCCTCAAAACAGCATTTTTGGTGGCAATTACATCTGCTCGTAGGGTAGGAGACATACAGGCTCTTTCTAGGCTGTCCCCCTATACAGAGTTTCTACAGGACAGAGTAGTCCTCAGACCAGATCCAGCTTATTTACCGAAAGTGGCCTCAGATTTTCATAGATCTCAGGAGATAGTTCTACCATCATTTCTCCCTAATCCTTCTAATTCCAAAGAAGAGTTACTCCATACGTTAGATGTTAGGAGATGTCTCTTAGAATATATATCAGTCACTGATGCTTGGAAGAGAGAGGAGGCTTTGTTTCTATCCTTCCAAGGTCCCAGGAAAGGTCTTAGAGTGTCAAAGTGCACGTTAGCGAAGTGGATTAGGGAGGCTATCTCTCTGGCTTATACTGCAGGTGGAAGTCCTGTTCCGCAGAATCTGAGGGCACATTCCACCCGGGCCATGGCTACATCCTGGGCTGAAAGATCTGGAGTTTCCATCGACCAGATATGTAAGGCGGCTACGTGGTCATCCCCTTCCACCTTTTTCAAGCACTATAGGTTGGACTTGGGGTTCTCTTCTGATCTCACCTTCGGGTTAAGGGTGCTACAGGCTATAGTCCCTCCCTAAGGTAGTTTACATCTCTGTAATTCTCTCGTAGTGCTGTCATGGGAGTCCGAATAAAGCATTAAGCTACTTACTGGTAGCAGCATTTTTCGGAGGCCCATGACAGCACCCTTAGTTCCCTCCCTATTCACGTGGGGGTTGCACTTCCTATAGTATATATAATGAGATAGATAGATCTCACGTGTGGTATATAGTTCAATATGATGGATTATTTTTGTACATAAACTGTATATAATGTATGTTTGTGTGCTACTAACCGCGGTAGTCCTCTCAGGCTCTAATATACAACTGATGCATGGGGAGAGGTGCCGCCCTTTTGTATCTGTAGGTTTCCTGTTCCTGAAGGGCGGATCCCCTCTCTCGTAGTGCTGTCATGGGCCTCCGAAAAATGCTGCTACCAGTAAGTAGCTTAATGCTTTTGACGAGGACTCCGACTCTGCTCCGAATCATGCTACCCTTCAAAGGACTATATTCTCTCATAGAACATTTGCCAGTCACCCGGACAAGGAGTGTCTGGAAAAGCGATGCAATAGGATGCCATACCTGGGCGGATTTTCAGAGGCGACGGGTCCCTTAAAGGGCACCGATCTCCCCACACCATCAACATTCAAGCGCATGGAGTGGCCCCATATATCTTCTCCTGCGACGTAGGATGCCATGCCTGGGATGTTTATAGAGGCAATGGGTCCCTTAAAGGGTACCAATCTCCTCACACCTTCAACAGATGAGCACATGGGGTGTTGCCTCCATGTATCCTCTTCTTCAGCCAGACCTAATGCCGGACAACCAGCCCTGTCCACCTGGGGACCCGAACTCTGTGGATATACAGAGGTATTCTTTTTGGCGTTCGAGCAGCCCCCACTGCTTAGCGAATGATGCAAGGAGTCGGGCAGTCCCTCTCCACTTCCCTGTTAAGGGGATTGTGGATCAAGGGTTCATCACTTTAACTCTACACTGTCAAAGACAGCAGTGACAGAAAGAGATATTTATCCTTACCTGCGCATTCTAAGGCTGCCGTCACATTCGCAGTATTTGGTCAGTATTTTACATCAGTATTTGTAAGCCAAAACCAGGAGTGGGTGATAAATACAGAAGTAGTGCATATGTTTCTATTATACTTTTCCTCTAATTGTTCCACTCCTGGTTTTGGCTTACAAATACTGATGTAAAATACTGACCAAATACTAGTAGTGTGACGGCAGCCTAACACCTGGCAGTTTTCTCCAGGTAACCCCTCTAAATAATTTTTATATAGCGCTAACATATTCTGCAGCACTTTGCAGTTTGCATGCTTTGTCATCGCTGTCCCCGATTGGGGCTCGCAGTCTGGGTTCCCTGTCAGTATATTTTGGAATGTGGACGGAAACCGGAGAACCCATTGGAACACCACTCCGGCACTGGGACAACATACAGACTCCTTGCGGATATTGTCCTTGGTGGGTTTTGAACGCGGAACCCCGGCGCCTCGAGGCTGCAGTGCTAACCACTGATCCACCGTGTTACCCGTCTACCCTTCATGGGGGTTAAAGTAATGGGCTCCTGATCGGAGACCTTAACTGCTTCGATTCAGCGGAGGCAGTACAGCTGGCCAATCAAATCTCTTGAGCGGGAGACTATTTAGTCCATCCATAGAAAAGAAAGCGGATTGGCAAATACCGTCCCATGCCACAAAATCATTTTTTGTGGCATCATCATACCAACAGCAGGCAGATAAAACCGTGGAGCAAATACAGACGACGATCGTTTCACTCTTGCATTGCTCTTCAACAGGTCCTGTATATTTTTTTTCTTTCAAATTCACGTTGACCTTCTGAGGCAGGACCTTGTACAGTCAGGTGTATGCCTTACCTATGCAGTGCAGTTTATGGACTTTGCATATTATAATAATAATAATTTTTATTTATATAGCGCCAACATATTCCGCAGCACTTTACAATTAAGCGGGGACATGTACAGACAATAAATTTAGTACAAGTTAAGACAATTTAAACAGTGACATTAGGGGTGAGGTCCCTGCTCGCAAGCTTACAATCTACAAGGAAATGGGGGGACACAATAGGTGAAAAGTGCTTGTTATTTCAGGTCTGGCAATGATAATAAATAGGGATTTTCATATAAAGCTGCATGATCCGGTCATCAGCCCTTGTTTTTAAGTGCAATAGTCAAGTATCAAGTGCAGTTATCGTTTGCATGGAGGGTGTGGAGACCGATGAATAGTAGGGTGCAGATTCACACGTAGATGATATTTGGAAGGAGGGAACAGGGCAAAGTTAGTAGAGTAGTTGATGTTGTAGGCTTGTTTGAAGAGATGGGGTTTTAAAGCGCGCTTGAATAGGTCGGGGCTAGGTATTAGTCTGATAGTCTGGGGAAGTGCATTCCAGAGAGCTGCCGCAGCACGAGAGAAGTCTTGGAGACGGAGGTGCGAGGTTCGGATTACGGGGGATGTTAGTCTTGGGTCATTTGTAGAACGGAGGGCACGTGTAGGGTGATGGACAGAGATGAGAGAGGAGATATAAGGCAGTGCAGAACTGTGGAGAGCTTTGTGGGTGAGAGATGAGTTTATACTGGACACTGTAGCGAATGGGTGTAATGACTGGCACAAGATGGAGGCATCGGTGAAGCGGCTGGACAGAAATATGACCCTGGCTGCCGCATTCAAGATGGATGGGAGAGGAGAAAGTTTGGAAAGAGGGAGACCGATCAGAAGAAAGTTGCAGTAGTCCAGACGAGAATGAATAAGAGCGACAGTAAGACTCTTAGCAGTTTCAAAGGTGAGAAAAGGTCGGATTCTGGAGATGTTTTTAAGATGCAGGTGACAGGAGCAAGTGAGTGATTGGATATAGGGAGTAAAGGAAAGTTAGGTATTGAATATGACCCCAAGACAGCGGGCATGCTGCTTGGGAGTTATGGTTGAACCCTCCAGGGTATTTTCGATTTTGGGTAGAGTGAGGTTAGTAGAAGGGAGAAACACAAGTAGTTCAGTTTTGGAGAGATTTAGTTTCAGGTATTTTGAATTAGAGTGGGGGTGTTGTCAGGGGAAGAAGTGTATAATTGGGTGTTGTCAGCATAGAGAGGGTACTGGAACCCAAATCTGCTGATTGTTTCACCAATAGGGGCAGTGTATAGAGAGAAAAGAAGGGGGCCCAGGACTGAGCCCCGCGGAACCCCGATAGTAAGGGGACGAGGAGAGGAAGAGGAGCCGGCAAAAGATACAGTGAAGGAGCGGTCAGAGAGGTAGGAGGAGAACCAGGAGAGGGCTGTGTCCTTGAGGCCTATTGTGCAGAGCATCGTGAGAAGGAGCTGGTGATCCACAGTATCAAATGCGGCAGAAAGATCCAGGAGAATCAGCAGAGAGCAATGACCTTTGGATTTAGCTATTATTAGATCATTAGAGACTTTAGTGAGGGCAGTTTCAGTGGCGTGTAAAGAGCGGAAACCAGATTGTAAGGGGTCAAGAAGAGAGTTATCCGAGAGATAGCGGATTAGACGGGAGTGGACCAAGCGTTCCAGGAGTTTAGAGATGAAGGAAAGGTTAGAGACAGGTCTGTAGTTAGCCGTGCAGTTCTGGTCCAGGGATGGCTTTTTAAGTAAAGAGGTAATGATGGCATGTTTAAATGAGGAGGGAAAGATACCTGAAGAAAGTGAGAGGTTAAATATTTTAGTCAGGTGAGTGGTGACCACTGGTGAGAGAGACTGCAGGAGAGGTGGAAGAATGGGGTCACTATTTCAGGTTGTAGGCCGAGCAGAAGTGAGGAGCTTGGAAACTTCTTCTTCAGAAACAGGCTGGGATTGGTGGATGCTAATCCACTTCCTATACAAGTCTGCCTTTACCAATGTATTGTATGCTTGAAAAAGACCCTTGTGGTTGAAACGTTGCACGTGGCAAATAAAGAAATTTGGTTTGGATATTTCACCTGGATTGGATGCTGTCCTTCATTGCTTATTTGGTATGTACGCTGTCCATGGGGGTCCAGTGGAACTAGGAGTTGCATCTATGTGTCTGATGTGCTGTCGACTATTTGCTATTGTTGGAACTGAGTTTGGACCTTGGTTGGCGTGCACCGGATTTATGATGGCTGAAGTTGCTATGAATCCAGAAATGGGTGAACTGGATGTTGCCACTACCTTCTCTTATACGGAGGATGATGCAATAAGGATAATCTCGGGTGCACAGATGAATGCTGCTTTAAGTACTCCTTCGACTGATATGCTTAGGAGGAAATAAGAGAGTGAGAAGAGGAGATTAATTTCGTTTGAACTGCATGCAACAACATTGAGTACTATAAAGTACGGAGAATACCCCGAGGGCTGCGACCTCTTTTTCGCCCTACATTATTGGCAGACAATATGCAATTTTGTGCTAAATTCGAATCTATCACGAATAAATTTTGCTTTGATTTGATGCTTCTTAATATCGAATTTCTACGGATAGAAGTAGAGACTATTAAGAAAAATATTGGAGCAGCAATTAGCTGCACAGTTGACAGCACAAGACGTGTTCCTATAAGACCCAATTGGACGAGACCTTGTTGAAATTCCGAAAGGATATCAAGGGTACAAAGAGGACTAAATGGTTCCGTGATACAGAAGACTATAAAAATGGTCGGGTCTTCTCCTGGCAAGTAAGACAGCAACCATCTTTAAAAAAAAAAAAAAAAAAAAAGGAATAAAAATTCTCTCCAAACCCGTAAGAAAAAACGAACGATGGAGAGGAATCAACAATTTGGCTTCACTACAGGACGATTCGAATACGGGCACCTCAACATCAGCACATTTTTTAGGGAGGGGCCTGGCCGGAAACTCCATCCAAAAAGGAGTCGTCTGAGAGGAGGTAGAAAACATAAAAAGAAAAAGACCACCACAGGACCAGAGGTTGACACGCAATGCCGCAACGAAGATGAAGAACACGGAGGAGAAGCGGAAGATCAACAACTGATCGATAAGACACTGGTGGTAAATATTTCATCTATTGTGTTGACTGAACTAGAATTGAGTGTTGGACAAAGGACTGTCATTCTGTCCAACTAATCTACCTGATTGGTTTGAACTAGAAATTGATTTATTGTCTTTTTACAGAAGGTGTCATTTAACTTCGTTTTTTTTCCGACAAAAGACAGGACGATGGTAATGAAGTCGATGATCTTTTAACGGCTTTTTCCCTTCAGGGTGTAGGGCTATACAATGAGAGTAATTTTCAACCTCCAATAAAAAACCACTTTGTGGAGGCTTATGTACTGTTAGTGGAAAGGGACTTTGACATTCTGAAAAAGAAATTTAATAGTCGTAACCAACATAATTTAACTCCTGACGAGAAAGAGGCGATGGACAGGCTCTCAAAGAATACTGCCATTACGATAAAGTCTGCCGACAAGGGTGGGGCGGTAGTAGTGATGGACAGTGATAAGTATAGGGCAGAAATAATGCGCCAACTTACTGATGAGGATGTGTATTGTAAGTTATCTGGTGATCCCACGGCCCGTTTCCAGAGTGAGTTAGTCTTTGGTCAGTGATGCCCTTTCCAAGGGCCTCATTGACATGAAACTTTCTGAATTTCTTGTGGTTGAATGTCCTGTTAGACCTTTAATGTATGTTTTACCCAAAATACATAAGGACTATTTTAATCCACCGGGACGCCCGATTGTGTCCGGGAGGGGTTCTATGTTCAACAAAGTGGCTATTTTTTTGGATAAAGTTCTACGCAGTTTTGCAATGTCCGCTCGGTCCTACATCAAGGACACCAATGATTTTCTGTGTAAAATTGAATCTGACTGTGACGCCTAATACTATACTGGCATCTTTTGACGTTGTTGCGCTTTATACGTCTATCGAACATGCAAAGGGTTTGGAGGCCGTTGGTGTGGCGCTATCGGGCTCGGACATGGGATGGGACTGTGCACGGCTGGTCCTCTTGCTGCTTGAGTTCATCCTCAGGAGGAATTATTTCCTCTTTGGGGATGACTACAACTTGCAGCGGAGGGGTACCGCCATAGGGTCCAATGTGGCCCCCACTTATGCTAACATCTACATGGCGGTACTCGAGGACCGGCATGTGTACAGTTCCAAATTTTGGTGTCATGTCCGGGCCTGGTGGCGCTACATCGACATTTTTGTCATATGGGATGGAGAGGAGAGTGAGCTACTTAAGTTCCATGGAGAATTGAATGGAATTTTTCCTGAGTTGGATTTTACCCTGACATATTTTGCAGAACGGGTTCAATTTTGTGGACACCATGGTGTATAAGGAAGGGTCAGGAATAAGAACGGATTTGTTTGTTAAAACAGACAGGAATAGTCTATTGTGTTTTGACAGCCATCATCCAAGAAAAATAGTGGCGTCGTTACCCTGGAGTCAGATGGTTAGGGTGCGAAGAATAGTGTCGGATGACTCTATACTTGACCCTAGACTGGATGATATGTGTAGGAAGTTTACGGATAGGGGTTACCCTATCAAAGATCTCATGGCCTAAGAATAAAATAAGAGGTAACACAATACGATGCCAGGAATAAAAAAAAAAATTAGGAATGTTGATAAACGTATACCCTTTGTTTCCACGTACAATACCGCCAGTAACCAAATCAATAAGATCTTGAAGAGGCATTGGCATTTACTAAGTAAGGCTACTTTCACATTAGCGTTAACTGCAAACCGTCACAAAAACTTCTTTTTGCCAAAAAAACGGATGCGTCAAAAAAGTGCAAAATGTATGCAACGCATACAGCATTTCGACGGATCCGTCTATTTGGGGATGTCTGGCCAATTAGCTAAAAAAAATCCTTTTTCTGAGCATGCTCAGTAGAAAAAAACGTATTGCAGCGCTGCATTGCGTCGTACGACGTGTCTCGACGCATCCGTCGCTCATAGACTTTCATTGTAGCCAAAGACGCATGCCGATGGATGCGCCGAGACACGTTTTTTTTGTCGGAGCCAAAAAACGTTGCAATCTACGTTTTTCCAGACGACGTGTCGCCTAATTTCGACGCATCCGTCGAAAGACGTATACCGACGTATGCAAATCCGTCGCAATGCGTCGCCAATACAAGTCTATGGGGAAAAAGCGCATCGGATGCGGTTTTTCTGCAAAACGACGCATTTTAGCGTATTGCAGTTAACGCTAGTGTGAAAGTAGCCTTAGGGTTTTCCTAAAGTAGTGGAATTTTCAGTCCCCCATCTTCTTATAAGCGAGGACGGAATTTGAAAGATCGGTTGGTCCACTCAGATATAGGCCCGGGAAGGGTCGTCTCCATACAGAGAACTTTGGCTCCTCCGAGACAGGGGAATTTCCCCTGTCTTGGATGTGCATGTTGCTGTAATATGCTGAAGGGAGATTTTTTTTCACCACCCCCACACAGGGAAGAACATAACAATTAGAGATAGATACACGTGTACCTCTAGTTTTGTTATTTATATGATAGTGTGTCCCTGCGGTTTAGTATACGTGGGTGAGACTACGATGGAGGTCAAGGCACGTATTGGAAAACACAAGAGTACGATTAGGACCAAAATGTTGGAGTTACTTATCCCTAAACATTTCTGTGAGAAAAAACATGCCATTAGTCAACTAAAGGTACCTTCACACTAAACGACGCTGCAGCGATCAGACAACGATCCGGATCGCTGCAGCGTCGCTGTTTGGTCGCTGGAGAGCTGTCACACAGACCGCTCTCCAGCGACCAACGAAGCCGGTAACCAGGGTAAACATCGGGTTACTAAGCGCAGGGCCGCGCTTAGTAACCCGATGTTTACCCTGGATACCATCCTAAAAGTTAAAAAAACAAACGCTTCATACTTACCTTCCGCTGTCTGTCCCCGGCGCTGTGCTTCTCTGTACTGGCTGTGAGCACAGCGGCCGGAAAGCTTTCCGGCCGCTGTGCTCACAGTGAGTGCAGGAAAGCACAGCGCCGAGGACGGACAGCGGTAGGTAAGTATGAAGCGTTTGTTTTTTTAACTTTTAGGATGGTATCCAGGGTAAACATCGGGTTACTAAGCGCGGCCCTGCGCTTAGTAACCCGATGTTTACCCTGGTTACCAGCGTAAAAAAAAACAAACAGCACATACTTACATTCTGGTGTCCGTCAGGTCCCTTGCCGTCTGCTTCCCGCACTCACTGACTGCCGGCCGTAAAGTGAAAGTGAAAGCACAGCACAGCGGTGACGTCACCGCTGTGCTCTGCTTTCACTTTACGGCCGGCAGTCACTGAGTGCGGGAAGCAGACGGCAAGGGACCTGACGGACACCAGAATGTAAGTATGTGCTGTTTGTTTTTTTTTAGTTTTACGCTTGTAACCAGGGTAAACATCGGGCTCAGTGAACGTGTCTGTGGCAGAGAAGTCAGGACCATGGCGCTGGGGCTTCCCTCCAGAGAGGAGCAGGACAGGGGACACAGTGCTGTAAGTAACAGCTCACACTTCTGTCCGTAGTGGCCTGAGGTGTCTGCACTGTGCAGGGAGGAGGTGACAGGACGCTTCTTCTCTCCAGAAGACCCAGCCACATACTGTATCTGCACTCTGAGACACTGTAGAGCAGCTGAATCTAATGGTTCCTCAGACAAGACTGGTCAGTAATGTGCACTGATAGACGTGACCCCGGCTGCAGGACCCCACAGATGAGGATACACGTCTCCTTTTTATATATAGGAATAAACATATCCTCATCTGTGGGGCCCTGCAGTCGGGGTCACGTCTATCAGTGCACATCACTGACCAGTCTTGTCAGTATACATACCTTGGATTTACTGATATGAGATCATACAGACACTGGACTGATAGATCCTGACCCCGGCTATAGGAGATATATATATATATATACACATATAGATCTATCAGTCCTATAGCCGGGGTCAGAATCTATCAGTCCAGTGTCTGTATGATCTCATATCAGTAAATCCAAGGTTGTAAACACAAAACCCCCATTATAAAACCTTTTATTAAAATAAAAGTTTCAGTGAGTTTATACAGTGTGATAAATAGCCAGACAGAAGAAAAAAGCATCATAAGTGTGTATAGAAAATCACATATGGGTGCGGGCCCCTGAACATATACTCAGTCTAGACAAGACCCCAAAGGGGGAGAAGGGAAAAAGAGGGGAGTAGACGAGCCAGGGGGTGTACTTTCTTCTTTAGAAGTAATATTCTACCTCCCCCTCTTTCTTCTGGTTGCCTCTTTTCCTTTTCCCTCTTTGGGATCTTGTCCAGACAACAGTATTTTTTTAGGGTTAAGGTACCGTCACACTAGACGATATCGCTAGCGATCCGTGACGTTGCAGCGTCCTCGCTAGCGATATCGTCCAGTGTGACAGGCAGCAGCGATCAGGCCCCTGCTGTGCTGTCGCTGGTCGGGGAAGAAAGTCCAGAACTTTATTTCATCGCTGGACTCCCCGCAGACATCGCTGAATCGGCGTGTGTGACACCGATTCAGCGATGTCTTCACTGGTAACCAGGGTAAACATCGGGTAACTAAGCGCAGGGCCGCGCTTAGTAACCCGATGTTTACCCTGGTTACCATCCTAAAAGTAAAAAAAACAAACAGTACATACTTACCTACCGCTGTCTGTCCTCCAGCGCTGTGCTCTGCTCTCCTCCTGTACTGGCTGTGAGCGTCGGTCAGCCGGAAAGCAGAGCGGTGATGTCACCGCTCTGCTTTCCGGCCGCTGTGCTCACACAGACAGTACAGGAGGAGTGCAGAGCACAGCGCTGGAGGACAGACGGCTGTAGGTAAGTATGTAGTGTTTGTTTTTTTTACTTTTAGGATGGTAACCAGGGTAAACATCGGGTTACTAAGCGCGGCCCTGCGCTTAGTTACCCGATGTTTACCCTGGTTACCGGCATCGTTGGTCGCTGGAGAGCGGTCTGTGTGACAGCTCTCCAGCGACCAAACAGCGACGCTGCAGCGATCCGGATCGTTGTCGGTATCGCTGCAGCGTCGCTAAGTGTGACGGTACCTTTAGGCTACTTTCACACTTGCGTTATTAGGCGTACATCGCAATGCGTCGTTTTGGAGAAAAAACACATCCTGCAAAGTTGCCCGCAGGATGCGTTTTTTCTCTATTGACTTGCATTAGCAACGCATTGCAAAGTATGGCCACACATCGCATCCGTCGTGTTTTTGGCGGACGCGACGCACAAAAAAAGTTCAATGTAACTTTTTTTGTGCGTCGTGACCGCCATTTTCGACCACGCATGCATGGCCGAAACTCTGCCTCCTCCTTCCCGCTAATCGCAATGGGCAGCGGATGCATTGTAAAACTGCATCCGCTGTCCACGTTGTGCTACATTTAACACACTGTCCAGCGGTACATCGGGCTGACGCATGGCGATGGCCCCGTACCGATGCAAGTGTGAAAGTAGCCTTACCTGGATAAATTCTGGAAGCTATACCAATACACTGGCCTCTATACACACCCACTGGCTGTTTCTATTTTCTTCTATTTAGCTCTTTGTTAAGTATATCAGGCCTGTAAAAGTAGCAGCCCACAGACGGGGACAGACAGTGACCAGATTCTAAAGAGTGGGAGCTATTGCAAGTTCCTTTATACAGCATGGGAGCTACTGTGGGGGTCATTATACAGTGTGAGAGATAATGCAAGGGCCGTTATACAGTTTGGAAGCTGCTGTCGGGCCATCATACAGTGTAGGGGCGTATATACAGTGTTGGGACCACTGTGGGGGCTGTAAAGGGTTTGGGGCTACTGTGAAGGCACATAGACATTTTAGTATTTAAGAGCACAATGGTGGCATTACTATGTGAAGCAGTATGAGGAACAATGCTTTTGTACCACACAGCAGGTGCAGTAATAGGGACCTATATGGAGCAGCCGCTCAGTATTGGGGTATCAGGTGCAGTAATAGGGACACATACGGCAGCAGAGGCTCAGTATTGGGGCATCAGGTGCAGTAATAGGGACACATACGGCAGAGGCTCAGTATTGGGGCATTAGGTGCAGTAATAGGGACACATACGGCAGAGGCTCAATATTGGGGTATCAGGTGCAGTAATAGGGACACATACGGCAGCAGCGGCTCAGTATTGGGGTATCAGGTGCAGTAATAGGGACACATACGGCAGCAGTGGCTCAGTATTGGGGCATCAGGTGCAGTAATAGGGACACATACAGCAGCAGCGGCTCAGTATTGGGGTATCAGGTGCAGTAATAGGGACACATATGGCAGCAGCGGCTCAGTATTGGGGTATCAGGGGCAGTAATAAGGACACATACGGCAGCAGCGGCTCAGTAGATGGTGATGGGGCTAGAATATGAGAAGTGAAATGTGTCTTTGTTGTATTCTCTGTAGCCGAGTCGTTGCTGGAAGAAGTTGTCATGTCGGTCTGGGTCAGTTGGAAAAGACGGGAAAAGTGACGACTCCATCAGAAAGAACGTCAGTGGTAAGTCACCATCTGTAACTGTGCAGTGACCTATGTTCCGTAGGACTGGTAGTGATGGTCTTTGTGGAGTTTTTTTTAGTTACAGGGGATCATCGGCTGAGGTTCTTATACACGCAATTACAGTGCCACACTGTAGTTGTAGTCAGGGGTTAGGGGCCCACTCAGATATCTCGCCCCCCCTGAGCTGAACCCCTAGCTACGCCTCTGGTACCACCACTTCGGAGGGGTGGAGATCAAGTCAAATTGTTGAAGCAAAATAGGGGTCTCAATATTGAGTATAATGTGCAAATATGTGTTTTTGATAAACCTTGGGATTATTCTGTGGTCTTTCTTAAGTATAAGAGTGTTTTTAATTGGTTTTATATCAGATGTTTTCTTTTTTGTTTTTTCTTAGATATATATATATATATATATATCTATCTCTCTCTCTATATATATATATATATCTATATATATATATATATATATATCTATAGATATAGATATAGATATAGATATAGATATATAGATATATACCATATATATATATATATATATATATATATATATATATATATATATATATATATATATATATATATATATATATATATATATATATATATATATAATATTAGAAAAAATTGGAACAGCATCCAGAAAATACCTTCAATAGTAGTGCAAAGATCTTCCAGGCAGTAATCCAAATGGCCCCAAACAATACAAGAAAAAAAGAAAAGCAGCACAAAAAGTAAAAAAAAGTGGACTTTATTGCCTGAACGGCGTGGCAACGTTTCGGATATCAAATCCTTGCTTGAGAAAGGATTTGATATCCGAAACGTTGCCATGCCGTTCAGGCAATAAAGTCCACATTTTTTTTCCTTTTTGTGTTGCTTTTCTTTTTTTCTTGTGTATATATATATATATTATTATTATTATTATTATTTATTTATATAGCACCATTGATTCCATGGTGCTGTACATGAGAAGGGGTTACATACAAGTTACAAATATCACATACAGTAAACAAACTAACAATGATGGACTGATACAGAGGGGCGAGGACCCTGCCCTTGCGGGCTTACATTCTACAGGATTATGGGGAAGGAGACAGTAGGTTGAGGGTTGCAGGAGCTCCGGTGTTGGTGAGGCAGTAGCTCCGGTGTTGGTGAGGCGGTAGCTCCGGTGTTGGTGAGGCGGTAGCTTCGATAGTGATGAGGCAGCAGCGGTGTCAGTGCAGGCTGTAAGCTTTCCTGAAGAGATGAGTTTTCAGGTTCCGTCTGAAGGATCCGACTGTGGCTGATAGTCGGACGTGTTGGGGCAGAGAGTTCCAGAGGATGGGGGATAGTCGGGAGAAGTCTTGGAGGCGATTGGATGAGGAGCGAATAAGTGTGGAGGAGAGAAGGAGGTCTTGGGAGGACCGGAGATCACGTGAGGGAAGATATCGAGAGATTAGTTCAGAGATATATGGAGGAGACAGGTTGTGGATGGCTTTGTAGGTCAGTATTAGCAATTTGAACTGGAAACGCTGAGGGAATGGGAGCCAGTGAAGAGATTTGCAGAGGGGGGAAGCGGAGGAGTAGCGAGGAGAGAGATGGATTAGTCGGGCAGCAGAGTTAAGGATGGACTGGAGAGGTGCAAGAGTGTTAGCAGGGAGGCCACAGAAAAGGATGTTGCAGTAGTTAAGGCGGGAAATGATGAGGGCGTGCACAAGCATTTTAGTAGATTGGGGGTTGAGGAAAGGACGGATCCTGGAGATATTTTTGAGCTGGAGGCGACAGGAGGTGGAAAGAGCTTGGATGTGTGGTTTGAAGGACAGGGCAGAGTCGAAGGTTACTCCGAGGCAGCGGACTTCGGGTACAGGGGAAAGCATGATGTCATTGACTGCGATAGATAGGTCAGGTAAGGAAGATTTGTGGGATGGAGGAAAGATGATGAGTTCAGATTTGTCCACATTGAGTTTGAGGAAGCGAGAGGAGAAGGAGGAGGATATGGCTGATAGGCACTCTGGGATTCTGGACAGCAGAGCGGTGACGTCTGGGCCAGAGAGGTAGATCTGAGTGTCATCAGCATAGAGGTGGTACTGGAATCCATGGGACTTTGAGTAGTCCCAAGCCAAGTGTATAGATTGAGAAGAGGAGGAGAGCATCTGCAGTAGGAGGCAGTGGCCAACTGTGTCGAAAGCAGAGGACAGGTCTAGAAGGAGGAGTATAGAGTATTGTCCAGTAGCTTTGGCGGTAAGTAGGTCGTTAGTGATTCTGGTCAGGGCAGTCTCAGTTGAGTGATGGGGGCGGAAACCAGATTGTAGATTGTCGTACAACAAGTTAGATGAGAGGTGGGAGGAGAGTTCAGCATGGACGTGCTGCTCCAGGAGTTTGGAAGCAAATGGGAGCAGCGATATTGGGCGATAGCTGGACATAGCAGTTGGATCGAGGGTTGGCTTTTTAAGGATAGGCGTGATTGTGGCATGTTTGAACGCAGAGGGGAAGGTGCCAGAAGTTAGTGATAGGTTGAAGAGGTGGGTTAGGGATGGGATAAGTGTGGTGGTGAGGTTGGGGAGGAGGTGGGATGGGGTCGAGCGCACAGGTGGTGAGGTGGGATTTGGAGAGGAGACAATTAAGTCCCCCTTCAGTGATGTTGGATAGGGAGGTTATTGGGTTTGGGCATTGGTCTGGTATACAAAGGGGTTGTGGTGGTTGAACAATAAAGACTTGCCTTGTCTGGTCGATCTTATTTTTAAAGTGTGTGGCAAAGTCCTCAGCAGAGATGAGGGAGGGGGCAGTAGGGGGCGGAGGAGGGAGTTAAATGTTTTGAATTACTGTTTGGGGTTGTGGGATAGGGAAGATACGAGGGTTGTGAAGTAGGTACCATATTCATGGTATAAGAAGAACACATATCCGGTGTTTGCTTGGGAACATGTTGTATATGTGTGCACTGGGTTATTTACATCTGTCGACGAGTTCAAGTTTGAGTATGAAACCATGGGTCCATATCCTTTTTTTTATGTAGTTTTGTGCTTATGAATATGTACATCATTCTCTTACATCTGTTGTAAAACTTGTGTTAATATGAGATGTAGGTGTGATTGATGGTCCGTTGACCAGAAATTGCCCTATGGTTACTGTTGCCGGTGTTTGCTGACCCAACATATATTGATTTCATGGCCTTTAATTTGGTTAACACAGGTTGGTCAGGTGCGATATTCTATGGGGGATCTTTCCCCATGGAGAAGTTATTATTATGCTTTAGCATGCGATTGAGCTCCTGTATACATGTGCAGTAATACTCCTGATAGTCCCTGGATATACATTTTTTTTCACCGGTTTACACAGGGGGCATGCCCCCATGGTGAGGGTGGTAGTATGCAGCGTCACACTAGTGCCGTGTGATTGGACGCCTGTGCGCACGCGTGGTTATGCGGCGGTGGGCGTGCATTGTTTCCCTCACTATATGTATGTGTGACGTTACTCCTGATGGGCCGCTGATGGACAGGCGTTTTTACATTCCGGTGTCTGTCCCCTCGCCGTCAGCTTCCCGCACTGACTGTGAGCGCCGGCCGGCCGTAAAGCACAGCGGTGACGTCACCGCTCTGCTTTACAGCCGGCCGGAGCTGACACAGTGCAGGGAAGCTGAGGCCGGGGAACAGACACCGGAATGTAAGTATGTAGTGTCTTTTTTTTTTTTTTTTTTACATTTACAATAGTAACCAGGGTAAACATCGGGTTACTAAGCGCGGCCCTGCGCTTAGTAACACGATGTTTATCATGGTTACCAGGGGACTTCGGCATCGTTGGTCGCTGGAGAGCTGTCTGTGTGACAGCTCTCCAGCGACCACACAGCGACGAAACAGCGACGCTGCAGCGATCGGCATCGTTGCCTAGATCGCTGCAGCGTCGCTTAATGTGACGGTACCTTTACATTAGTTGGGGTTTTAGATAATGAAAACTTGTTTCAGTAGACTTTTGTTTGTAGTATCATTTTTTTTTTTTGTTGTTTTTGTTTATTTAACAATGAATCTTGTCTTATCCACTTCATATTGTCATGGCTAAGTTTGGGGAATTGATCCGATAACCAGTTGCTTTGTGATCGGTTCTTCTGTCTGCCTGTTTTCCTTACCTGTCCTAATGCTGATTGTTACTATTGTCTTCTTGGTTTGCTCTTTTCCAGATGTTTACCATTTTCACAAGTTTGGTTTGCCTTATCACGTTCTGGGTGGGGCTTTATATATTATCCATTCACTGCACTTCCTTGCTGGCTATACTTTAAGACAGTTTTATGCTAAGAAGTTCCAGCACTTTAGCAAAAGGATTTACCCTGCTAGACTTACACTGTTTATGTTCTCACCCTGGGTTTCCACGTCCACCTGCCTACCTTCCTCTCCCCTTGTTGGCGGTGTATTGCTGCCTGTGCTCTTGTTCCTCAGGAGGCACAATAAACCACGCAACAGCCTTTTAGGGAGTCAGGTCTGAGGTGGAAAAATATTTAGAATTGAGAGTCCTCAGTGGTTGATACCTTTTAATGGCTAACTGAAAAGATGGTAACAAATTGCAAGCTTTCGAGACTACACAGGTCTCTTCATCAGGCAAATCACCACCAGGTCTGAGGTGGTGATTTTTAGTTGTGTGGCCAGTTGGCTGTAGGTGCAGCTTCGCTCTATAGTCTTCCTTACTCTATTTACCCATGTGTGAGTGTGGTGTGTGATTTTTAGTGGATGCCATGTGGTAATATGATCAGCTTTACGTGTTTACTATATGTCATACTGTAAGCCTTATCTTTGAAGGAGACCAATAGGTGCCTTTTCCCAAATATTCAGCCAGTCCATTATCTGATATCACATTTATATTGAATATAGTTTACCCTACACTGACTTTTTTTTTTACAGCTTTCAATTGTATATAATTTCAGGGACATGGAGTTATTTTCTTGCCTATTGTTACCTTTGTGATTTCATTAAAAAAAATAATGTAATTATTAGTAGTTATGCTTTGAGGTTTATGCCCTCATTTCAGTTGCTTTTCTAGATTTAAAAAGAAAATACATTTTGACAACTATTAAGGGCCTAAAATACCAAGTGGCCACATGCAGTAAATCTACCTCTCCTCCACTGCGATTGTTCAGTATTTCTGGCAGGTCAGTGCTTACATCACTGCAGTGATAATTTGCCTTTCCAATATGTAATTATATGCAATAATAGCAGCAATTCGTATTTTGCTAATGGATTTTTATACCTTTTTTTGTCTAGCGGTGGACCCTACAATGACTGACCATTACAAGAACATTGAAGATGAAACTTTTCCAAGCTTTTTAGCAGAATCTATTAATAGCAACCTTAGTGAAGCTTTTGAAGACTGCACACTGTCATCTAATGTAGGACTACCTGTTGCTACATCTACTGGTGCTAAACCTCGTGCTGCTTTTGACCGGTAATCCCTACATCTTTTCCTTGTAATATTGAAATGTATAACTAATTTAGTATTCAGCTCTCTTATTACTTGAAGCTTTTAAAGCTTTATGATAAATGAAACAATTTGTGTCTTGTATCGTTAGTGGGATTCTATCAGCAGGATTAATCTCGCTCCCCCTACACCTTCCAAACTATTTGTGTACATGTAAAGGTATTGTTGGACTGGTCTTTGAATGAGCTACATCTCCAGTCCGCTCATGAATTTCCAAGAAATCTGCTTTTAGAATTGCTATACAAATTAGGCTTTAGATCTAAAGCCTCTGTCACTCCGCCTCTATTCTCCACACAGCGTTGTCTCCTCCCAAGGCTGTCAGTCAAGCAGCAGGAGGCAGTGTTGGATGGTGAACAGAGCTGGAATTACAGAGACTTCAGATCTACAAATAGCTCTAAAGTGACATTTGCATTCATTGTAACCTAGTAACATATTGGTTATACATATTAGATTCTTAGATAGGGCATTGATCCAGGAAAGTAGTCTGATTGCCGTAAGTGGAGTCGGGAGGGAATTTTTTTTCCCCAACGTGGAGCTTAGTGTTTGCCGCATGTGTTTTTTTTTTTTTTTGCCTTCCTCTGGATCAACATGTTAGGCTATGGGTGGAAGTAGATGGACTTAAAGTCTTCCTTCAACCTTTAATACTATGTTACTATATATTTGCATATCATTTCAAATTCTGATTTCTCTCTAATGGAGGAACGGACTGGCCACGTAAAGGTATTGCTTGACTTGTTTTTGAAAAAGCTACATGCGCATACAAACAGTTTAGGGGCAGGGCCGTATTTGCCACTAGGCACTCGAGGGCACGTGCCTAGGGCGGGGCAATGCAGGGGGGGCGGCACCTAAGCAGGTTTTTTTTTATTATTATTATTATTATTATTATAAAGTCCGGTTTGGCCCCGCCCCCTTATCTCCCCCCGCCCCCCCCGGCGCCACCGCTGATGCCTCCTTGCTGGCCCAGCCCCCCCCCCCCCTTGAAGACATGCGGACAGTATTGTTGACCATGACATACTCACCTCACCTGCTCCAGCGGTGCCGGCTGGTCTGCTCTCAGCGACTGCAACTCGCCCTGAGTGAGCCGCGGTCACATGGTACCGCCTGATTAAGGTGATGAATATGCATGCATATTCATCACCTTAATCAGGCGGCACCATCTGACCGCGGCGCTCACAGGGCGAGTTGCAGTCGCTGAGAGCAGACCAGCCGGCACCGCTGGAGCAGGTGAGGTGAGTATGTCATGGTCAACAATACTGTCCGCATGTCTTCAAGGCGGGGGGACTGGGCCAGCAAGGAGGCATCAGCGGTGGCGCCGGGGGGGATAAGGGGGCGGGGCAAAATAGGGACATTGCTGCGCAGGGAGTGGGACAGAGCACAGAGGTGGTGGAGCCTGGATTCCGTTCTTCTGCGCGGCCGCGGTCCGCGGTGTACAGTGAGGTAACTTAATGATGACAGCGCCAGGGAGGACGGGGGGAGCCGGGGAGGATGAAGGAGGACCGTGGTGGACGGGGAGCCGACGAGCCATACAAGATGGGAGCGTCGCGTCGGGGAGCCGATTGTGGAGCCACCCCCACGCGGCCAGGCCCAGGGCAGGGGCCAGGGGGGGTGATGACGAGCCAACCAAGCATACGGCGGGGCCCGGGGGGGATGGGATGGGAGATGACAGATGAGCCAGTGCACTCATAGAGGGGGTGGGATGAGCCAGTGCTGAGCCACCCATGCGCCACCCATGCTGCATACATACAGCAGGGAGGGGGAGATAAGCCACGCATAGGGGGGGGGGAGATGAGCCACGCATAGGGGTGGATGAGCCAGTGCTGAGCCACCCATGCATACAGGGAGGGGGAGATGGGCCACGCATACAAGGGGGGGGGGATGGGAGATGAGCCAGTGCCTGAGCCACCCATGCATACAGGGAGGGGGAGATGAGCCACCTATGCATGCAGGGAGGGGGAGATGAGCCATGCATACATGATGGGAGGGGGGGGGGTTGGCCATTATACAGTATGCATGGAGCATCATATGTGGTCCTTATACAGTATTGAGCATCATGTGTGGCCATCATACAGTATGGAGCATCATGTGTGGCCATCATACAGTATGGAGCATCATGTGTGGCCATTATACAGTGTTCTGTTCTCACTAGCTGAGGCAGGCTCATACGTAGCTATACAGTCAGCTAAACCGCTATACCGGGGTCCAATAAGGAGACTGTGGTTGAGTCTGTGCTTTATTAAACGTAGTGGTATAGTGAAACTGTGAACAATGATATACATAGAACAGATACATAATACACATGATATACATTATGCATAACATTTAGAAGGCTAGTAACTGAACTGGGAGTACAACTGGTTAAACTAGGCTAAAATATAGCAGAAATATCTACAGAAAGCATAAAGACATACCGGCAATGCAATCGCAAGGGGGATGAAGTGAAGCGTCTTTCCTTGAAGGCAAACTGAAGAAAGTGAAAGGAAAAATGGAGGGAAATGGAGGCTGAGCTACCATAATGCATTGCAAAGGAGGAGGAGAATCAAACATGGAAAATACCAGAAACAGAAAATAGGACTGCCAACATAACTCTGACCGCTAGAGGGAGCCAAAGCATCACAGATAAATAAAGATATGAACAAATTGTATGACGGAGACAGAACATACAGTATGCATGGAGCATCATATGTGGCCATTATACAGTATGAAGCATCATGTGTGGCCTTTATACAGTATGGAGCACTGTGTGGCCATCATACAGTATGGAGCATCATGTGTGGCCATTATACAGTATGGAGCATCATGTGTCGTTATTATACAGTATGGAGCATCATGTGCGGCCATTATACAGTATTGAGCATCATGTGTGGCTGGCTATTATACAGTATGGAGCATCATGTGTGCCCATTATACAGTATGGAGCATCATGTGTGGCCATTATACAGTATGGAGCATCATGTGTGGCCATTATACAGTATGGAGCATCATGTGCGTTCATTATACAGTATGGAGCATCATGTGCGGTCATTATACAGTATGGAGCATCATGTATGGCCATTATACAGTATGGAGCATCATGTGCGGCCATTATACAGTATGGAGCATCATGTGCGGCCATTATACAGTATGGAGCATCATGTGCGGCCATTATACAGTATTGAGCATCATGTGGGGCCATTATACAGTATTGAGCATCATGTGCGGTCATTATACAGTATTGAGCATCATGTGTGGCCATTATACAGTATTGAGCATCATGTGAGGTCATTATACAGTATGGAGCATCATGTGTGGTCATTATACAGTATGGAGCATCATGTATGGCCATTATACAGTATGGAGCATCATGTGCGGCCATTATACAGTATGGAGCATCATGTGCGGCCATTATACAGTATTGAGCATCATGTGGGGCCATTATACAGTATTGAGCATCATGTGCGGTCATTATACTGTATTGAGCATCATGTGTGGCCATTATACAGTATTGAGCATCATGTGAGGTCATTATACAGTATGGAGCATCATGTGTGGTCATTATACAGTATTGAGCATCATGTGTGGCCATTATACAGTATTGAGCATCATGTGAGGTCATACAGTATGGAGCATCATGTGTGGTCATTATACAGTATGGAGCATCATGTGGGGCCATTATACAGTATTGAGCATCATGTGCGGTCATTATACAGTATTGAGCATCATGTGTGGCCATTATACAGTATTGAGCATCATGTGAGGTCATTATACAGTATGGAGCATCATGTGTGGTCATTATACAGTATGGAGCATCATGTAGGGCCATTATACAGTATGTGGAGCACTGCGTAGCCATTATACAGTATGGAGCACTGCGTGGCCATATTTTTTTGGTTTTTGGTAATTATTGTATATGAAACAGTGTGATCAGCAGTGCTGAATGGGTGTGGTTGGGACTTGGATATGGGTGTGATTAGTTGTGAAATGGGTGTGGTCAGAGGCGTGGCCCAAAATTTGCCACGGCGCACGTAGTGCGCCGCAACCTTTACACCTTTTTCCCTTCTTCAAAAGTTGGGAGGTATGGTAACGCATTTCCCAGATCACAGCAAGTACCGCAAATCCCATAGGGAATGAATGAAACCAAACGCAGTGTTGCCGTAAGTGATCCATTACGCAGCAGATGCAGAAAAACTGCCCGATCTGCTGCAAAAGGCGACTTTCACATCAGCGATTCTTGCCAAAGTCACTGCCGATAGTGTCATAGTCACCAATGGGGGAGGCAGCACTAAAAGTGCCTAGGGCAGCAGAAACTCTAAATACGGCCCTGTTTAGGGGTATGATCCTGCTGGCAGTCCATATCAGAAGGGGAACAATCTGGAAAAGTATAATAGAAAAGTGCACCACTGCTGTAAGCCCCCTCCTGGTTTGGTCTTACAAATACTTATGTAAAATACTGAACGTGGGCAAAAAGAACGAAACTTTTAGAAACCTATCTTGTTAGACTTAGACATTCCGCAGCAAGTTCTCCTAAAGCGACAATGGCTTTCTGTTCCTATTATATTGATCTATTCTTAGCATTGATTATCAATATCAGGCCAGGTGTCAGACCCTACTATTCTGATTCTGTTCATCTATGTAGGTGATCAATATTAACCTCTTCACACGAATGAGATTTTATTACATCATATGTCATGTCTTCTCTTTTAATGTAGCCTCCGTTGCTGAACCTGCATCTTTTCTGGCACATGACAGCTGATTTCATCAGCTGACATGTGCCCCATACCAGTCACATGTAGAATATCAATCCACCCGCGGCTGTTATGTTTAATGCGGCTGTCAGTCTGACAGCAGCATTTAACATGATCGTGAAGGAAGCACGTCACTAGCTCCGTCCATCGGTGCCCCTGTCACATGAATGCTGGATGCTGATGGGTTGTCATGACAACTGGGTGTCTTCAGGAGACCCCTGTGCTTATCATTGGCAATCTCCTATGAGCACCACCCCGTGATGACCCTCATAGCAGATCAATTGAATTGAAGCCCTGCTATTTATAGCACAAGCTATCAAAAACCGCAGCTTCAAATCTCCGAAGAAGACTATTGAAGCAAGTATAAAGTTGAAAAAAAGTTTAAAAAATAAATAAATAAAAGTTCAAGTTGCCCCTCTTTTGCCCCATTCAAAATAAAACAATTTAAAAAAAATACACATTTGGTATCGCTGTGTTTAGAGCCCCATGTTATAGTGCAGATTTTACTGTTATGGTTTGTGTGTGCCATGACCCACTGAGAGTGGACTTTGAGGGGCCTATATATTGCAAATTCCTGAAAGGGGATACCATTTAAAAAACATACCCCTCAAATACTTTAAAACTGTTCATGGGAAAAAATTTTAACCCTTCAGTTGCTATACAGAAATTATTGAAAAGTGAAATGAAAAAATTACACTGCTCAAAAAAATGAAGGGAACACTAATATACCACATCATAGCTACCACTGAATGAAATATTTCAGTTGCAGATCTTTATTCCTTACATAGTGGAATGCATTGAGAATAATAAAACATAAAAATGATCAATGTAAATGAAAATTAATATCTAGTGATGAGCGAGATTTAGTTTGTCGACACAGCTGCATGATTTGCGGGTCCTAGACAGCTCGAATACATGTGGGGATTGCCTGTTAAGCAATCGCCATTACTGATCCACTGCCAAATATGTCATGTGCTCATTGTGAACCTGCTCTCATAGCGAACATAAAAAAATTCACAAAACACAACATGAAGAGAAAACTCACCAAAACTTGTCGAATGACAAATGCACTGGCATTTGACAAGTTTTGGCGAGTTTGCTCTTCATGTTGTGAACCTGCTCATCCCTAAAGAGCACAGAGTGTCAATGTCTCATCTGCCAATCTTGTTGTTCTCTGTTGCCAATTGCCCTGCACTGTGTTGGGCTGTAAGCACAACACCCACTTCTGGACGTCATGACATCATGGAATCTGACCCTTTGAGCAGACATGGATGTTGGTTGCCTGCTGGAGGTCATTTTGCATGGCTCTGGCGCTACTCCTCCAGTGTTTCTCCTTGCACAAAGGAGGAAGTAGGGGTCCTTCTGGGTTTTTGGAATTCTACAGCCCCCTCCACGTCTCCTGGTGTACTGACCTGTCTCCTGGTATGCTCCATGCTCTGGACACGTGCTAACATACTGATGTCCTTCTTGCTACAGCTCTCATTGATGTGCCATCCTGGATGAGCTGCACTACCTGTGCAACTTCTGTTGGCTGTAGACACTGCCTCATGCTTCTGAATCTCTAGGGGTGAGAGCCATGAGAACATGTAAAAGTGACCAAAACAGCCAAAAATGATGAGAACTTGTCTGTGGTCACCCACTGCGGAACTACACCTTTATAGGGGATGTGTTGCAAATTGCCTATCATGTCTGCCCATTGTCTGTTCCATTTGCACAACAGCAGGAGAAATTGGTTCACAATCTGTTCTGCTTCAAGATTGGACAGCTTGATTTCACAGAAGTGTAATTGACTTGGAGCTACATTATGTTGTTTAGGTGTTGCCTTTGTTTTTTTGAGCAGTGTATTCACATTTTACCTCTTAAATCTTGCTATAGCTCCAAACTTCTCACTTTTGAAAGAGGTAACACCAAAAAGTTGACACCACAGTTACCCACTCTGAGTGTTGCAGTACTCCACATGTAGTCAAAAAGTTCTGTTTGGCCAGATGGCAGGACTTGAAACGGAAGGAGCAATATTTGATTTTTGGAACACAAATTGGCTGAAATATATTGTGGGCGACATTTCACATTTGCAGGGCCAATAAGGCGCCCAAACCATTTTTGTCACAAGAGACTCGTACAGAAATTATTTTTTCTAAGTTTTATCTCAAGGATCGTGCCAGACCACCTGAAATCGTCACTTAGGTTCGGGGACGTGTCGCTTCTCAGTGAGAATGCAGTGTCGCTTTGTGATATTGCATCTAAGGATTTCCTATGGTTTCGCTTTAGGTTGCAAATGTTTCCAAATGTATTGGAATTTCTGTCTCCGATATCAAGTTGCATGTAACACATTTGATATAGGCTTTAATGCAAGTCACATGCCAGTTGACTTTTTTTTTTTTTTAATAGTATAATCACAACTCTAAAGTAGTCTCTAGATAGCAAATCGTAAACAAAGTTGCACGTTTAGCGAAGTTTAAGAAGTGCAGATCAACTGTAGCCCCAGGATTAGTCCATAGACTTTGTGTATTTCATGTATTAAATTTTGTAAAGAAATGCAAGAGCGCAATTGGGCCTTATCCACGTAAAAAAAAAAAAAATTTTTTTTGAAGGCAAGGAGAGTGTCGCCAACGCTGCTTGGGTGCCGCTATTACAACACAGCATCACAGCCCGGGGAGAATGAGTGCTGACACTGCGGTAACGGCGCTGGCACAGGAGGTGAGTATAAGCTTTAGCCCGGAGTCACACTACAGCGGATACGGCCGAGTCTCGCAGGTTAAAAACAAGCTCTGGCACCGGCACTTCAGAGCGGAGCGTGCAGCTCCATGTATTGCTATGCGGCCGCACGCTCCGCTCTGGAGTGCCGGTGCCAGAGCTTGGTTTTAACCTGCGAGACTCTGCCGTATCTCGCGGTGTGTGATCCCGGCCTTATAGTTTTATCGGGACCAAACATTTAGTTTGAGAAGGGGTTGTCCTAATAGGTGACAACCCCTTTAAAGGTAGAACCGCTCACCTTTTGAGGTCGTGTGAGACAACACTTCGAGCCTGAAAACCTAATGCAGCTGCTTCCATGAAACAGATGTAAGTTACAGGATTGGAAGTGTTTCTGTGCTCTCTGGAATACAACACAATTAATGGTAAAATAAAATTGTAGGTTTATTTTAAACGCGTTTGAGTCCACCAACTCTCTATTTTTTTTTTTTTTTCGACAACCATACATAAATAACATATACATACTTATGTATGCATTACATTTTGTTGTATGTTAGGAATGTTAAATATTTCTCATAAATATACAATCGAAACTAGAAGTTTACATGCACTATATAAAAAGACAAACATGCATGTTTTTCTCAATATTTGACATGAAATCAGAATAAACATGAGTCAGACTTGTGCAAGTCCACAATTCTCTTCCTGATATCTTGGCTGATTTCTTGAGACTTTACCATGATGCTACACAAAGAAGCAGTGTAATTCAGGTGTGCATTAAAATACATCCACAGGTGTGTCTCTAACTCAATGTTGCCAAAAATACGGAAGCTTCCAAACACATGACGTTATCGTATCGGCAGTCCAGAATCGTCTAAAGGCATAGTAGTAATCTTGGTGTATGTAAACTTTTGACTTTGCAGTAAGTAACAATGCCTTAAAACATATTCTCTCACACATTATTCTGGCAATTGTCAAATATTAATAATTATGGTAATCCTAATTGACCTAACATGGGAAAGGTTTATTCTGGTGTCTTGTCAGATATTGAGAAAAACATAGAAAGGGGGGAAAAGGAAATGAATCCAAAACGATAACTTTGTCATGAATAAAATTGCTTTATTATAAAGTGTAAGGCAAGGGGACAGTGATGACAACAGATTCATCCAACAGTATTAAAAACAAATAGTGCATACGGGACACCAGGACACTGCCTACTGATCCATAGTAACAAATTAGTGCACCACACTAGTGCAACAAATCAGGATAACCTGGTCAATATGGGGCAAAATAAGATGTCATATCAGATTAAGGTGCTCACCAGTCGCAATGTAATCGACCATAGTCTTAAACACACCATATAGTATCACAGTACCACCATAAGCTATATAAAGCGATAATAAATATAAATACATCACCCCAAAGTGAGACCGATCCAGAATCAGCGCAGCGCCTCGGTGTCCGCCCCAACGCGCGTTTCGGAACACCTTCGTCATGGGGCGTATATGGTGTGTTTAAGACTATGGTCGATTACATTGCGACTGGTGAGCACCTTAATCTGATATGACATCTTATTTTGCCCCATATTGACCAGGTTATCCTGATTTGTTGCACTAGTGTGGTGCACTAATTTGTTACTATGGATCAGTAGGCAGTGTCCTGGTGTCCCGTATGCACTATTTGTTTTTAATACTGTTGGATGACTCTGTTGTCATCACTGTCCCCTTGCCTTACACTTTATAATAAAGCAATTTTATTCATGACATAAAGTTATCGTTTTGGATTCATTTCCTTTTCCCCCCTTTCTATATATGCTTAAGATAACTGTCTGGATCCATTATTAGGACAGAGTTAGGTCTACTGGGAATATTTTTATACAGATATCACTCTTGTAATGTACTATTGTTACAATTTTCCCAGATGCTAGGTTATAGACACTATCTGCCCTTGGTTACCCCTATTCTTGTCCATTGAGAAAAACATGCATATGTGTCTTTTTATATAATGTTTGTACACTTCAGTTTCAACTGTATGTGAACTTGTCCAGGTTAAACCATCCACAATTGTCTTCAAGTTTCAAGAAGTGAAAAATGAGTGCTTTTAATCTGGCAAATTCCTTGCATATTCTTATAATCCGTTATTTATTACTGCTGTACCAAGCTGAATTACTTTTGTCTTGCTATTTTGTTCACAGCCCTTTCGATGTTCAAGCTTCATATTTAGAAAATGAAAAATTGCTGTTGCCAAACAGCTGCTCCTCTAGCTTAAGTAACTCCGCAGGAAAAGAAAAAGAGAAATTTGTCCTCAGCTTTAAGGATGATTTGTAAGTCTAAAGTGTTTCACTTGTTAGAGATGAGCATCACTCAACTACTGGCAAACCTATTGAGGTTGTTCAAGATCTAAAAAAAAAAAATAAATAAATAAAATTGTGCACGGAAGAGGATTTAAAAAATCTCACCTTTTTTATATCCTTCATCTTATAGCCTCCATTAGGACGGGGGTATTTAACAATATGTATACAGACCTCAATGCCTCGACCGGCCTCCTCACCCTAGCTTATCCTCATCGGCATATGAATTCCCGCCCAGTCCTGTACAAATTGTGAACAAGCGTTAAACTGGCCTTCTATTTGTGTCCACTGGTCTTCATTATGTGCCGTACATGTCCGTGACTGCTTTAAGCTATCAGCGGTTTTGTGACGCTCATTTAAAGTGACCCTGTCAGCAGGATTGTGCACAGTAACCTACAGACAGTGTCATGTCGGCGCTGATTACTATGATACCTGGGTTGATGACATCCGTTTGTGTTTGTTTTTTTAAACTTTATTTTCAGTTTTGAGTTAGATTTGCCCATGCCTGGGGTGGGCCTGGAGGGGGGTCTTCATGTGGCTCTCTGGTTAGGTATTCCTAATGCAAACTGCTTGACAGGTCACTTTTGAATTTAAAAAAAAAAAAAAAAAGCTTCTGCAGGCAGGTGCCAGCCATGGAACCTACATATTTGCATGTTTAATATGTATTAATAGGTATTCATCAGGCAAACTAGGGGGCAGGTCACTGAGGTATTGGTGACCTCTCAGAAGCCATACATATAAATACCTAATCAGAGCACCACATAAAGAAACACACAGGACGCCCCGGAGCACAGGCATATCATTAACTCAAAACTAAAAATAAAGGTAAAAATACACAAGACTGATTTCATCAACCATAGGTATCATTGTAATCAGTATAACGGCGGCGACCTGACACTGTAGGTTACTATGCATAATCCTGCTGACAGGTTTACTTAAAGCATCAGTGCTGAAACCAACTATTGGTTGCAGCAATTGTGAATATACGACATCTTATCACTGTACATTAGTAAGTTAGATCCAGCAGGGACCACTGGAGTTACAACTCTATTGATGTGTATGTTTAAACAGGTTTCCCCTTTTTCTTGCACTTCTGAATTTTTTTTTTTTTTATGTTTTACATTCTGGAGGCTTCTAAGAGGACTTACTGGCCAGCCTTTGCCCGATTTCAAGATTGCAGACTATAAATTAAATTCAACTGCATAGCAAATGTGGGGAGATTTTGCGAAGTGTTTTTTAATACTAAAGTTTTTGTGCTAGAACTCCTCCCTATCTCTTGGTTCCTCTGTTCATCCTCCTTTAAATGAATGGAAAAAAATTCTGCCTGAGCATTACCGATATTCTTGTCAATAAGGTGTGCCTCTTCACAGACTGATAGTCAGCATTGACAAGAGCAGTGGTAATTTAAAGAATCACTCCCATCAAACTGAACTGTTTAATATATTGCAATCATATTATGTAGCACTGTGTACTCACAATTGCCCATTTTTGCCTTTCTGCCCAGCTAATTCTTCTTTCCCGTTAGATCTATGACAACACATGATTGAAAACTGACTAGCTGAATCTTCTAAGCGCTATATAGAAACAGGAAGTCTCTTTACCTTGCATTTATCATTCTCTTCTTCAATTTCTGACATAGCTTCTCTACCCCTCCCACCTGCCAGGGACTTTTGCAGTGATGAGGTATGCAGGGAAAAGAGACTTCCTGTTTCTATAGTGGGGATAATAAGTATTTGATATACTGACAATTTTGCAAGTTTTCTTACTTGCAAAGAATGGAGAGGTCTGTAATTTTTTTTTTTTATTGTAGGTACACTTTAACTGTGAGATGTAAAATCTAAAAAAAAAAAAAATCCAGAAAATCACTTTGTATTTTTTCATGCAATAAAATGTAATTATTTTATCACATACCAACAGACCTGTTAGTTTTTCTTTACGAAGCCCTCCTACTGCACCTACTACCTGTGTTAACGGCACCTGTTTGACCAGGTCCTTGACATGGTGAGGACATGGTTAATGTCCTGTTCTCTCAGGGTTATTTTTGCTGGCCTCTCTTTGGATCTGGGAGGGGCATTTATACTCACTCCAGACAAGGATTCCCTTTCAGCTTTCAGTTTGTTCCTCTTGTCTGTGTGCCTGACCACTGGAGTTTGCTCTCTTTGCAATAGTTTTCCTTGCTCTCCGTGCTTACTCTGCTTGTTTGTTCTTTTGGATTTCTGACCTCTGGCTTCCCTTCTGACAATCCCCTGTCTCTTCCCTTTCGTACTTCAGGATCTCTTGGTTCTGATCTAAGCTTGTTTGTTTACTCTCCCATGTATATTGTCTCCTCTGCACCCCGGCATCTGGCAACACCCCTGACCACCTCCCTTGCTGCGGTGTGCAGTGCTCCCCGCAGCAGTAATACCCGGGAGTCGTGACAGTCCTCCCGTGTAGTTCAAAAACCTGAAAGGAACTGGGACCACATCCTCAAACAGTCGTTAGTAATGCACTACACCATCAGGAATTAAAATCTTGCAGAGCGCGCAATGTTTCCCTGCTCACACCAGCACATTACCAGGCCTGTTTGAAGTTCGCCAGTGACCATCTGGATGATCCAGAGGAGACATGGGAGAAGGTAATTTAGTTAGATGAGACCAAACTAGAAATTTTTGGTATCGACTCCACTCGCCATGTTTGTAGGAAGAATAAGGATGAGAATAGCCCCCGAACACCTTCCCAACCGTGAAGCATAGTGGAGGAAACCTTGTACTTTGAGGGTGCTTTTCTGCAAATGGGACAGGAGAACTGCACCATATTGAAGGGAGGATGGATGGTGTCATGTATTAAAAGATTTTGGCCAACAACCTGCTTCCTCATTAAGATATTCGTAGCTGGGCCTTTCAGAATGATAATGACCTGAAACACAAAGCCAGGGCAACTGAGGAGTGGCACTGTAAGAAGCATTTATTCAGTCGCCATGACAGCACTAACGAGAGAGGGGATCCGCCCTTCAGGGACAGGAACCCTACAGAGATAAAAGGGCAGCACTTCTCTCCCGCATCAGTTGTTTTCCTGTCCCTGACAGGGGACCCTGCAGACATACCTTATGAAGAAAGGTGAAGATAAAAGATTTTTTTTGCCCGGACCCGACAGACCGGTCCAGGAAGCGGGAGGGCCCCTTCCTCGGTGCTGATCGGAGTGCTGGAAGTGCCACACCACAGAGGGAAGAAGCAGCCTTCAAGGGGAGTGCTGTCTTGAGGTGTCCCATGGAGGCCCTATCTTCCGGGACTGCGCGAGGTACTAGCGTTTTCCTTCCGATGGGGGGCCGTGTGTCTGTTGCGCTAGCGTGGTCGGTGTTTCCAGGCGCGGCGAGGCGCATCGGATATGATGTATGGGAAGCTGGTGTGCTTAACTGGGAGACGATTGACGCGTGACACATGCGCAGTAGGGCCGTGGCGGTAAATATGGCGGCACCCTGTGGAGCAATAAGGTAAAGGGGGCGCTTGGCAGTTCCGATAGCTGAGGGGTTATCAGTGGGTTAAAGGAGCGACGCTCGACACAGCAGGCGGCTGTTAGTACTGGGGGGTACGGTCTCGTGGGGGAGGGGCCTCCCACATACTATGTACCGGGCAGTTCACCAGGATTGGCCTGCTGACCCCATCCAGGGGAGGTACCTGAGCGGGACCAGGCTTTTTAAGGGATCCCTAGGGCCTACTGCATGCTTCTTATCCATTTGGAGATGGAGTCCCAGTCGCTGCAGCAATCTCCGGAGCAGCAGTGTCATTCCTTGGAGGAGCCCCTAGTGACGACTATCCAGTGAAGGTCCAGTGGCAGTAGTCACCCAGAAAAGTAAAGGACCAGTCAGAAACTTAAGCCTGGAAGATCTTCAAGCCGTAAGGATGATGCACCGGCAGTCTACGGTACCACTCAATTACTTTCTAAGGGTAAGTGATCTCCGAGAAAGTTCACTTGGTGATATGTGTCTCCACTTATGTTCCCTCTCTCCTTTCTTATCAGGGAAAGAAACGGTCCACCAAAACTAAACATAGAGAATGTGCTGAATGTGGAGTTCCGTTACCGGACAGCCATGTAAAGAAACTATGTGGTCCTTGTATTCAGCGTTTAATAGCGGAGGAGACACCAGACTTTGTTACCAGCTTGAGACAAATGGTCAGGCAGGAGGTCAGAGGTTCCATCAAATCCCTTTCCCAGGATAGGGAGGGTAGAGGAAGAGAGCCTAGATCCCCAGTTTCAATTGAGGACAGTGATTCAGGGGAGCCAGGATCAGATTCTCTTTTTTTCTTCATCATCTTCTTAGAAACTGAGTCTTGTCATTCATGTTTTTGTTTTGAACGAATAGATTGCCTGGTCAAGGCGGTAAATAATACTATGGGAATTGAAGAAACCCCGTCAGAGAAATGCATGCAGGATGTTATGTCGGAAATCTCGTAGATGCTTTCCGGTGGTGGAAAAGGTGAACTCCCTGATTCTGCGAGAGTGGAAGAAACCTGAGAGAAAGGGTTCTCTTCCGCCATCGTTTAAATGGAGATATCCTTTTGAGGAAGCGGCATCCTCAACATGGGATAAAGCCCCAAAACTTGATGCGGCCATAGCCAAAACTTCCAAGAAATCCTCTTTACCATTTGAGGACTTGGGAACTTTAAAGGACCCGCTGGACAGGAAAGCTGATGTATTCCTTAAAGGGGCTTGGGAAACATCAGCAGAAGCTCTTAGGCCGTCAATTGCAGCCACCTATACGGCACGGTCTATGATGGTGTGGTTGGGTAGTTTGGAGGATCAGCTTAAGAACAAAACTCCGAGAAATGAGTTTTTATCCTCTTTCTATGGTTCAAGGATCGGCAGCTTACCTTGCTGATAGTTCTGCAGATTCGGTGAAGCTGGCGGCTAGATCAGCTGCCCTTTCTAATGCTGCTTGTAGAGCCATATGGCTAAAATGTTGGCCAGGTGACATGCAGGCCAGATCAAAACTGTGCAGTATTCCATGTGAAGGGGCGCATTTGTTCGGGCCAGTTCTAGATGAACTATTGGAAAAAGCAGGGGATAGTAAAAACGTTTCCCTTACTTAGGAAGACCCTCCTACAGACAGGGTACTAATAGAAGATGGTTTGACCGAACAAGATCTAATAGAGAAAGATCCAGATATGACACCAATAGGAAGAAAGGTAGAGGCTACATATTCAACTCCTTTTGGGATAACAGAAAACCACAATGACTGCCAGACCTGGTGGAAGGCAGGCTTTTGGCCTTCTATCCCGCTTGGCTAAAAATCTCTAATAGCCCATGGGTCCTGAACATTATTAAATCAGGACTAAAGTTTGATTTTCAGAACATTCCTATTGATAAATTTCTAATAACATCTGTACGTTCTTCACCTGCAGAACAACTGGCATTAGAGTCTGAGGTCCAGGAACTCCAACAAAAGGGTGTATTGGTGGAAGTTCCTGAAGCACAAAGAGGTAAGGGGTTTTATTCCCCCCCTCTTCTTGATTAGGAAGCCAGACAATTCTTTTCGCACCATCATCAACCTTAAAGGCCTGAATAAATTCTTATGGGTTCAGTCGTTTAAAATGGAGTCTGTAAAAACCGCAATAAAGCTATTGTTTGACAGGTGTTTCATGGTCGTCTTAGATCTTAAAGACACCTATTATCATGTCCCTATACACGCAGACCACCAGCAATATTTAAGGGTAGCAGTCTTATTAGGCGGGACAATTAAACACTTCCAATACAGGGCACTCCCCTTTTGTGTTGCAGTCACTCCTTGTGTGTTCACGAAGATAATGGTGGAGGTCACGGCACATCTTCGTGAACAGGATATTCTAGTGGTTCCGTATCTGGATGATCTATTGATAATAGGGAACTCAGAATCACACTGCTCGGCCCAACCAGCAAAAGTAATTGCAGCCTTACAAAGGTTGGGATGGATTATTAATTTTAAAAAATCACGGTTACAGCCCATAAGAGTTCAAGAATTCCTGGGTTTCATCTTAGACTCCAGGTTGCGGGAATGCCGTCTACCAGATATGAAGGTAGACAAGATTCAACAGCAAATACTCAAGGCTGTTTGCTCCTCTTAATGTTACTGATGGATTGCTATGTCACTGTTGGGCTCACTCACGTCTTGTATCCCGGCGGTTCTTTGGGCCCAGTACCACACCAGAGTCCTACAGTGGGATATATTGTGCAATACTTGTCAGTTAGAGGGCCACCTTGATAGTACCTTTTCCTTGTCTGATGCCTCTATACAATCCTTACGTTGGTAGTTACACACACCAAACCTGCGGACAGGTGTCCCCTGGATAAGCCATTTATCTCGTGTGGTGACCACAGATGCTAGCCCCAGGGGATGGGGAGCACATATGGGAAATATGTGGGTCCAGGGGGGTGGTCACATTCTGAACAAAGTTTCTCCTCCAACCTTAAAGAGTTATTGGCGGTAGAACGAGCTCTGAGTTATTTCCTTATGTCCTTGCAGGGCCATCACGTCAGGCTATTCTCAGATAACCGTAGCTTATATTAATCATCAGGGGGGAACCCGATCCAGATCTTTAATGGAAGTGGCGGGTCGTATCGTGCAAATAGCCGAAACTCATCTACGGTCGCTCCTCTTCAAATAAAAGGAAGGCACAACATCATGGCCGATTATCTAAGTCGTTTGAAACTCAGGCAAGGAGATTGGGTTCTCAATCAGACAGTCTTCAACCAGATCACACTTCTATGGGGGTGCCCAGATCTAGACCTCTTCACCAGCAAAGAGAACAGAGAGTCACCGGTTTTGCTCCCTAAACCCCAGGGACAATCCGTATGCGGTGGATGCCCTCCAAATTCCATGGCATTTCAATATGGCCTATGCTTTTCTTCCATTGAACTTAATCCCAATTGTTCTGAGGAAGATACGGGAGGACAGAGCTCGGGTAATCCTAATAGCGCCGTTCTGGCCCAGGAGGCCGTGGTTTCCGTGGCTGAGGAAAATGTTCATTTCTCAGCCTTGGATTCTCCCAGAACTCTCAGACCTCCTCTCCCAGGGTCCAATTCTCCATCCACGAGTGTCCAATTTACATCTGGCGGTGTGGAATTTGAGGGGACATTATTGAAAAAGAAGGGGTTTTCACAAGGACTGATTAATACTTCATTAAAAAGCAGGAAGGTTTCCACGACAAATATTTGTTCGAGTCTGGAAAAAATTCTTGACTGTTTCAGGATCAGAGATTGGTCAAAAAGTCAGTATTGCTAAGATTCTGGAGTTCCTGCAAAGAGATCTTGAGATAGGGCTAGCTACAAGCACCCTTAGAGTCCATGTATCAGCTTTAGGGGCATTATACAATTGTAATTTAGCTAACAATTACTGGATTGCTAGATTCATCAAAGCAGTGGCTAGGTCGAGACCCATTGTTAAGAAAAAAATCTAGCCCCGTGGGACTTAAACTTGGTACTTACAGCTTTGACTTAAGCCCCCTTTGAGCCTATAGAATCTGCTCCTATAAAAGTCCTGTCCTTAAAAACAGCTCTTTTAATTGCTCACATCAGCAAGAAGAGTTAGTGACCTACAAGCCCTCTCTAGACAGCCTCCGTACATTCAGTTTAGAGACGATAGGGTAGTCTTAAGAACTGATCCCCTTTACCTTCCAAAGGTAGCGTCAAAGATCCACAGACTTCAGGAAATAAATCTCCCCACTTTTTGTCCTAATCGTAAAAATCAAAAAGAACTTAAACTCCATTCATTAGATGTAAAAAAATGTCTACTCAGGTATATAACTTTAACAGACCCTGGAAAAAGAATTTTTTGTTCGTATCCTTTCAGGGAGTCAGGAAAGGTTTTAGGGTGTCCAAAAGCACCTTAGGTAGATGGATTAGGGAAGGGATTTCTTTGGCTTATTCAGCAGGTGGCCTAGAAGTCCAGGAAGGCATAAGAGCTCATTCCACTCGGGCCATAGCGACATCCTGGGCGGAAAGGTCGGAAGTGTCGATTAAAGATATATGTAAGGCGGCCACATGGTCATCTCCATCTACTTTCTTTAAGCATTATAGATTAGATCTGGGTGGCTCCAACAATCTCACGTTTGGTAGAAGGGTGCTGGAAGCAGTAGTCCCTCCCTAAGACTCTTTTCTCTGTAAATCTCTTGTTAGTGCTGTCATGGCGACTGAATAAATACTCAAGCTACTTACCGGTAGCGGTGTTTTTCAGGAGCCCATGACAGCACTCCTATATTCCCTCCCTTTATGCTGACATGGCTTATCACCACTTACTTATATCAATTTTTTAAGTTTAGTCACAGGGTGAAATGTGTAGATTATTTATGTGCTACTAACCAAGGAGGTCCTCTCATGCTCTGTAATCCAACTGATGCGGGAGAGAGGTGCCGCCCTTTTATCTCTGTAGGTTTCCTGTCCCTGAAGGGCGGATACCCTCTCTCGTTAGTGCTGTCATGGGCTCCTAAAAAACACCGCTACCGGTAAGTAGCTTGAGTATTTCAAGGTCCTGGAGTGGCCTAGCCAGTTTCCAGACCTGAACCCAATAGAAAATCTTTAGAGGGTGCGGAAACTCAATGTTGCCTAGAGACAGCCCCGAAACATGAAAGATCTGGAGAAGATCTATATGGAGGAGTGGGTCAAAATCCCTGTTGTACTGTGTGCAACCTTGGTCAAGAACTGCAGGAAACGTCTGACCTCTGTAACTACTAAAAAGAAAGGTTTCTATACTAAATATGAAGTTCTGTTTTTCTATTGTTTCAAATACTTATTTCGTGCAATAAAATGCAAATTAATTATGTAAAACAATGCAATCTGATTTTTCTGGATTTTTTTCAATATTCTGTCTATAACAGTTGAAGTGTGCCTACAATAAAAATTACAGACCTCTCCCTTCTTTGTAGGTGGGAAAACTTGAAATATCTGCAGTATATCAAATACTTATTTCCACCACTAAGTGTAGAACTTCGAAGGATTCAGTTTTTAACCCCTTTACCCCCAAGGGTTGTTTGCATGTTAATGACCAGGTCAATTTTTGCAATTCTGACCACTGTCGCTTTATGAGGTTATAACTCTGGAACGCTTCCATGGATCCCTGTGATTCTGACACTGTTTTCTCGTGACATAATGTACCTCATGATAGTGGTAAAATTTCTTTGATATTACTTGCGTTTATTTGTGTAAGAAATAGAAATTTGGTGAAAATGTAGCAATTTTCCAACTTTGAATTTTCATGCCCTTAAATCAGAGATTTGTCACTCAAAATGTCACTTTGAGGGGTCTATATGATAGAAAATACCCAAAAGTGACACCATTCTAAAAACTGCACTCCTTAAGGCGCTCAAAACAACATTCAAGAAGTTTATTAATCCTTCAGGTGCTTCACAGGAATTTTTGGAATGTTTTTAAATGAAAAAATGAACATTTAAATTTTTTTCACAAAAAATTTACTTCAGATCTAATTTGTTTTATTTTACCAAGGGTAACAGGAGAAATTGGACCCCAAAAGTTGTTTTGCAATTTGTCCCCATTTTACGAATTACACCTCTCAATGAGTTCATCTAGGGGTGCAGTGACCATATTGACACCATGGGTGTGTCACAGAATTATACCATTGGACATCCATGCAGAGAGACTCGGGAGGAACAGAGCACTATTTGCCTATTCAAGTGAATGGGTCTGTGCACGTCAGTGTGTGTCCACGGATCGTGTGTCCGTGGGCAAAACACACTGACATGTCAGTTTTTTAATGTCAGCACGGGCCACAAAACATCCAGAACACGTGCATACACATAACACACATGGATGTCATCCATGTGACACGCTTAGGCGCCAGGGAAGAAGCGTTACAGTAAACGCTGTTCCCTAGCACCTGATGCTGAACACGACTCTCCTCATTCTCCGCTTCTTTGCTGGCGATTGGCATAAGCAGAGGAGAATGATGAGAGCCATGTTCAGCATCTGGCGTCAGGGAACAGTGCTTGCTGTAATGCTTCTTCCCTGGCGCCCGTGTGCCGCAAGTATTACACGCACGGACACTATCTCCAGTACCGGAAATATCAGGACGTGTGAAAGAGGCGTTATAGCCGGTTTTTGTTTGGCTGCTGTCACACAGTAAGGCGATGTGCACACGTTGCGGTTTTTACCGCGGAACCGGAGCGATTTTGATGCTGCGGGTCCGCAGCAGATTCCATTGCGTTTACAGTAAACATGTAAACCTATGGAAACCGCAATCTGCTGTGCACATGCTGCGGGAAAAACCACACAGAAACGCAGCGGTTTACAATCCGCAGCATATCACTTCTTTTGTGCAGAATCGCAGCGATTCTGCACACCTAGAAATGCTTTGATCCGCTTACTTCCCGCATGGGGCTATGCCCACCATGCGGGAAGTAAGCAGATAATGTGCGGTTGCTACCTGGGGTGGAGGAGAGGAGACTCTCCTCCAGGCCCTGGGAACCATATTTGTGTAAAAAAAAAGAAAAGAATTAAAATAAAAGATAATGATATACTCACCTCTGTGCTGCACGCGGCCGTTCGGTCTCAGGGTTGCTATGCGAGCAGGGTCTGTGATGACGTCGTGGTCACATGACCATGACGTCACGAAGGTCCTTCTCGCATAGCATCTTTGGAACCGGACCGCCGCGTGCAGCCCCGAGGAGATAGGGACGTCAGAGGGTGAGTATAACCATTTTTTAAAATTATTTTTAACATTACTATTGATGCTGCATATGCAGCATCAATAGTAAAACAAGTGCAGGAGTAACCCGCAGCGGAAACCGCAAGACAAACCGTGATAAATCTGCAGGGATAACCGCAGCGGTTTTCCCTGCAGATTTATCAAATCCGCTGCGGGAGAACCCGGGAGAACCCGCAGAGGACCCTGCCTACATGTGCACATAACCTAAGGCTATGTGCACACGTCAGGATTTTTTGCAGAAATTTCCTGAACAAAATCATATATCTTGGTACCGTGTTAGCCAGTAGGTAGAAAAATATTTAGAATTGAGTCCTCAGTGGTTGATACCTTTTAATGGCTAACTGAAAAGATGGTAAAAAATTGCAAGCTTTCGAGACTACACAGGTCTCTGTGGGGGAGACAGGGCAAAAGCTTAGAACAAGAATGAACTCTCATCGCCATACAATAAGAGAAAAAAGAATGGATCTACCTGTGGCAATACATTTTATCTTACCCCCATGACTGCACCACAGAGAGAGAGAGGGATCCGCCCTCAGGGACAGAAAACCCACAGGTTAAAAAGGTGGGACCTCTCCTCCACCTCAGTTCGGTTTCCTGTCCCTGATGGGGAACCCACAGCTTACCGCAACCAGGATTCCGGGGACCATCGGGCCGAGTTCAGGCAGCGGGGGGCCCTGCCGCGGTCGTGGATATTCTCCCCGAAGGCACTTTCCGGGACCGGCGGGTCCTGTGTGGTATGTGAGGGGAGGAGGCAGTGAAGAGGATCAAGTCTGCCTCCTCCTTTGTCCTTTCGCAAGGCCGGTAATAGGTAGCGGCGGCTACCTGGGGTTAAACCGCCGGTCTGGAGCCCAGGAGGAAGGTGACGGCGGTCACCGATGGGAGCCACTGGCATAGGAGGCAGAGGCCGCCGCGATCCCCTCCGTCCCTCCTAGAGGCCGGGAACGGTAATGCGCGCGCGAAGTCCAGGGCATCTTTCTGCGCAGGCGCTGGGGTCACTTCCGGGGCGGCACAGGGTATCTCTGGGTAGACCGGATGTTGCCTTGCGCCGCTCACCGGAGATAAAAGCAGCGGAGGAACAGAACACCGCTGCTCAAATTGTGCCATCATGTGTGGAAGAGAGCAGTCGGTGGAGGATACTCCGCAATCCCAGCTGGGAGAAGACCCGCAGGAGAGCCGGCACGAGCGGAAGAAACAAATGAAGGATCAACCCACACAGCCCCGCAGCTCAGGATCCCAGCACAGCAGAGGCTCTATTGGATCCAGGATGAAAACAACGGTTCAAGTCGAGGAGGCATCCCCAAGACCAGAACCGGTATCTTCCTCACGTTAGGAGGGTGAGTGACCTTCGTGAATGTTTAGGTTCTAAATAGGGGCTTTTTATTTTTCCTAGGGGAAGAAATGCCAGACAAAGTTAAAGCATAGTGTGCCCGCTCTGCTCGGCAGATCTACCAGCTGCATGGGCAAAAAAGCTCTGTGCCCTATGTATAGAGAGCACCATAAATGAGGAGACCCCAAGATTTGCATCTGAGCTAAAAGATCTAATTAAATCCCAAGTTGAAGAGGCTCTAAAGGGAGTAAAAAGCCAAAAGAGGAAACGGATAAACAAATCCCCAGATTACAGCTCTAGCGAGGAAGATAGTGTACATTATAGCTCAGAGAGTTCGGCATCTTCATCGTCATCATCCTCCGCATCCTCAGAAGGCGGCCGCAACGGTTTTCCAATTGAAGAAACAGATGCGTTAGTTAAAATGGTTAGGACATCCATGGGTCTGGCAGACACTCGGGCCACAAAAAAAAACGCTGAAGACCTTATGTTTAGTGGCCTAGTACAAAAGAAACATAGGGTTTTCCGTTAAATGAAAAAATTCAGGCCCTAATAAAAAAAGGAATGCAAGAGGCCAGATAAAGTCCTGTTGACCCCCCAAACGGAAATATCCGTTCGATGACCTAGCTTGTGCTTCATGGGGAAAATGTTGTGAATTCCGCTCTTGGGCTCCCTCCGGTGGTTGTACGTGGCACTTTTGTGAGTTCTGCTCTTGGGCTCCCTCCTGTGGTTTTAAGTGGTATGGCTGCTCCTTGGATTTAGCTGTCAGCAGCTGCTTCCACTGATTGTCTGTTCTGCTCGGCTATTTAGCCTGGCTCTTTCCTTCAGCTTGTGCCACTTGTCAATGGTTCCTGGTTGGATTCACATCTCTTTGGATTTTCCCTGTTATCCTGACCAGTTCAGCAAAGCTAAGTCCTTGCTTGTTCTTTTCTGTCCACAGGTTGTGGACTTATCCGTTCTGTGCTTTCTATGTTTGTCCAGCTTGTCAGTATGAATTAATTCAGTGATGCTGGAAGCTCTGGGAAGCAGATTTATCCTCCACACCTTTAGTCAGGTGTGGAGATTTTTGTAAACTCTGCGTGGATTTTTTGTAGTGTTTTATACTGACCGCACAGTATTCCATCCTGTCCTATCTATCAAGCTAGACTGGCCTCCTGTGCTCATCCTGGTTTCATTCTGTGTATGTCTTTTCCCTCTCCACTCAGTCATTACTTGTGGGGGGCTATCTATCCTTTGGGGATTTTCTCTGAGGCAAGATAGTTTTCCTGTTTCTATCTTTAGGGGTAGTTAGTTCTCAGGCTGTAACGAGGTGCCTAGGGAGTGACAGGAGCATCCCACAGCTACTTCTAGTGTTGTATTGAGTTTATGGACTGTGGTCAGTACAGGTACCACTTCCTTCAGAGCTCGTCCCATGTTGCTCCTAAACCACCAGATCATAACAGGGAAAGCACCGAAGTTGGATGTCGTGATTGCAAAGGCTTCCAAAAAATTTGCTTTGCCTTTTGAGGATATGGGGACCCTCAAGGACCCTATGGATAAGAGGGCGGATGGATTTTTAAAAGGATCCTGGGAAGCCGTTAGCAGAGGGTTAAAACCCGGGATAGCCGCTACATGCACAGCCAGAGCTCTAATGGTCTGGCTGGATCATTTGGAAACACAATTGAAAAATAAAACAGCAAGAGAGTCTATATTGGACTCTGAATCAGTCATGAGGGGAGCTGCAGCATATCTAGCAGACGCTTCCATAGACTCAGGCTGACAGCAAGGTCAGCATCATTCTCAAATGCGACCAGGAGAGCACTATGGCTAAAGAGTTGGCCGGGTGACTTGCAAACAAAAGCAAAGCTGTGTTCCATACCATGCGAAGGGGAATTCTTGTTTGGGCCTACCCTGGATAATATCCTAGAAAAAGCCGCAGATAAGAAAAAAGCTTTTCCAGGATTTCCCAACCAATCCTATAGGCGGCCCTTTCGAGGGAGGAAATTTATGCGAAGGCGCCCCCCAAAAAATCAAAAGATGGCTGGGAAGATAAAAAATTTAGAAGGGGAGGCTTCATGTTCAACAAGCCAGATAACAAAAAACATCCACAATGAAGGTACGCCCCAGGTAGGAGGGAGACCGACATGCTTTCTCCAAGCTTGGGAAAAAATATCAGGGAGCAACTGGACTTTAAACATAATAAAGAACGGCTTGAGGCTGAAATTTCATACAAGGCCACACCATCAATTCGTTATAACACCGCAAAGGAAGTCCGAGACCGAACAGCTGAGCATCCAGAAAAGTCCACAATCTCCTAACAAAGAATGTCCTCCAGGAAGTCCCACAACAAGAAGCAACAGGTTTTTACTCTCCTCTTTCTTCGGACGAAGCCGGACGGGACTTTCAGAGTAATAATAAACCTGAAGAGGTTAAACAAATACCTAGTAACAGAAAGTTTCAAAATGGAAACAATAAAGTCATGTGTCAGAACCCTTCATCCGTCTTGTTTCATGACAGTCATAGACTTGAAAGACGCATACTACCATGTGCCGATCCATCCAGATTTTCAAAAATATCTCAGGGTGGCAGTGATGATGCATGGAGAGCTGAAACACTACCAATACAGAGCGCTTCCATTAGGCCTTGCCATAGCCCCGAGGGTATTCACAAAACTAATGGCAGAAGTAATGGCCCACATAAGTGAGCAAGATGTATTGATTGACCCTTATCTGGACGACCTCCTAGTGATGGGCAGATCTCATCTCCATTGCAGTCAGCAGCTAGACAAAGTAGTGGCAGCCCTATCAAACCTAGGGTGGTTATTGAATCTGGAAAAATCCAGAATTATCCCAACTCAGATACAACAGTATTTGGGGATAACAATAGATTCAATAAAACAAGAATGTCGTCTTCCAGAAGTGAAAGTGTCCAACATGATAAAACTAGTGGACAATTTAAGACATTCCCCAGTGGTTACTTTGAGGAAAGCCATGTCCATACAATGTTCAATGACTGCCTGCATTCCGGCGGTCCAATGGGCTCATGGTCATTCCAGAGAACTACAGTGGGAAATATTGGAAGCAGAATACCGCTCAAAGGGAGATTTACAGAAGCGGTTAAAAATATCTTCTCAAACAATAGCCTCTTTAGTTTGGTGGACAGTCCCGGCCAATCTCAAAAAAGGAGTACCATGGGTATGGCCAGTTTCAATAATCCTGACCACAGATGCAAGCCCATGGGGTTGGGGAGCTCACCTAAAAGACCAAGTGGCTCAAGGTCCATGGTTAGGGGAAGAAAATCTCCTCACTTCAAATATGAAAGAGCTATTAGCTGTAAAGTATGCCCTCAACCACTTTCTAACCTCCCTCCATTCCCATCATGTGAGAGTTCTGACGGTCAACAGGGTAGTAGTTGCGTATTTGAATCATCAGGGGGGAACAAGGTCACAACCTCTGATGAAAGTGACGAAGTCTATTCTGTCACAAGCAGAAGCCAACCTGTTCTCCCTGTTAGCCCTTCACATCAAAGGGACAGAAAATCAAAAAGCAGATTTTTTAAGCAGAACACAACTAAAACAGGGGAATGGGAGTTAAACCAGGAGATATTCAATCTCATAGTAGATCGTTGGGGGGCCCCGGATATAGATCTGTTCGCGAACAGTCAAAACCGGAAAACTCAGGCATTCTGCTCAATAGATCCAAGGGGGAATCCAGTGACCCTGGACGCCTTTCTAATTCCCTGGGACTTCCAACTGGCTTACGCCTTTCCTCCATTAGCTATAGTACCACTAGTTCTAAAAAAGATCAGGGAGGACAGAGCACGAGTAATAATGATAGCCCCGTTTTGGCCAAAAAGAACATGGTTCCCATGGCTGCGTCTAATGTCCATATCAGAGCCTTGGGTTCTCCCAGATATTCCAAATCTCCTGTACCAGGGACCAATAAACCATCCACAAATAAAAAATTTGCACATGACAGCATGGAATTTGAGAGGGAACTTTTAACTGGGAGGGGGTTCTCTCCAAATCTAGTTTCAACACTATTGGCCAGTAGAAAGCCGGTAACCACGAGGGCATATGGCAAAGTCTGGAAAAAATTCCTCTCTAGTTCTGGTGTCAGTTTATCGGAAGAGATCCCAATTCCGGAGATTTTGGAGTTCCTCCAAAAAGGGCTAGAAAAAGGCTTGGCAACTAGTACCCTGAAAGTCCAAATCGCAGCTATAGGGGCCCTTTACAACCAAGACCTGGCAGGGAACCACTGGGTAAAAAGGTTCATTAGGGCTTCATCCAGATCTAGACCCATTATACATGACACCTCTCCTCCCTGGGATCTGAATCTGGTGCTTTCAGCACTAACTAAGGCGCCTTTTGAACCCTTATCACAAGCACCCCTAAAGATAATTTCCCTGAAAACTTGTCTACTAGTAGCAGTGACCTCAGCCCGTAGGATCAGTGACTTACAGGCTTTATCTGCCTAACCACCTCTAACCCAAATATTAGAAGACAGAGTAGTCTTCCGAACCGATCCAGCCTACCTTCCTAAAGTGGCGTCAAAATTTCATAGAAACCAAGAAATATCCTTACCATCCTTTTGTCCAAACCCCATAAATGAAAAAGAAAGGACACTGCAAACTCTAGATGTGAAAAGGTGTCTGACCCATTATATATCAGCCACGAGGGAGTGTAGGAAAGGGAGGGCTCTGTGTCTGTTTTCAGTGGCCAAACAAGGGGCAGAAAGCATCAAAAGCCACGTTGGCAAGATGGGTAAGGGACGCCATCACCCTGTCATACACCTCATCTGAGGAAGAGGTTCCAGACACAATAAAGGCTCACTCGACCAGATCGGTGTCAACTTCTTGGGCAGAGCGGGCTGGAGCATCTATTGACCAGATATGTAGAGCAGCCACTTGGTCTTCACCTTCTACTTTTTTCAAGCACTACCAACTTGACCCATCTTCCTCTTCAGACTTAACCTTCGGTAGAAGGGTGCTGGAGGCAGTAATCCCACCCTAAATATATTCTATGAAATTCTCTCCGTGGTGCCGTCATGGGGGTAAGAGAATATCGTAGTTACTCACCGATAACGGTATTTCTCTGATCCCATGATGGCACCCGTATATTCCCTCCCTTTCATGTGTGGGTGTGCACACCACTAATATTTAGTCACGAGGTGTCAAAAAAGTAAAAAATAAATAAATAAATATATATATATATATATATATATATATATATATATATATATATATATATATATATATATATATATTTTTTAGTTAGTCATGGCCAAAGGTATTGACACCCCTGCAATTCTGTCAGATAATACTCAGTTTCTTCCTGAAAATGATTGCAATCACAGATTCTTTGGTATTATCTTCATTTAATTTGTCTTAAATGAAAAAACACAAGAGAATGAAGCAAAAGGCAAAACATTGATTATTTCACACAAAACTCCAAAAATGGGCCAGACAAAAGTATTGGCACCCTCAGCCTAATACTTTGTTGCACAACCTTTAGCCAAAATAATTGCGACCAACCGCTTCCAGTAACCATCAATGAGTTTGTTACAATGCTCTGCTGGAATTTTAGACCATTCTTCTTTGGCAAACTGCTCCAGGTCCCTGATATTTGAAGGGTGCCTTCTCCAAACTGCCGTTTTTAGATCTCTCCACAGGTGTTCTATGGGATTCTGGTCTGGACTCATTGCTGGCCACCTTAGAAGTCTCCAGTGCTTTCTCTCAAACCATTTTCTAGTGCTTTTTGAAGTGTGTTTTGGGTCATTGTCCTGCTGGAAGACCCACGACCTCTGAGGGAGACCCAGCTTTCTGACACTGGGCCCTACATTATGCTGCAAAATTTTGTTGGTAGTCTTCAGACTTCATAATGCCATGCACACGGTCAAGCAGTCCAGTGCCAGAGGCTGCAAAGCAACCCCAAAACATCAGGGAACCTCCGTCATGTTTGACTATAGGGACCGTGTTCTTTTCTTTGAATGCCTCTTTTTTCTCTTGTAAAGTCTATGTTGATGCCTTTGCCCAAAAAGCTCTACTTTTGTCTCATCTGACCAGAGAACATTCTTCCAAAACGTTTTAGGCTTTTCAGGTAAGTTTTGGCAAACTCCAGCCTGGCCTTTTTATGTCTCGCGGTAAGAAGTGGGGTCTTCATGGGTCTCCTACCATACAGTCCCTTTTCATTCAGATGCCGATAGATAGTACGGGTTGACACTGTTGTACCCTCGGACTGCAGGGCAGCTTGAACTTGTTTGGATGTTAGTCTAGGTTCTTTATCCAACATCCGCACAATCTTGCGTTGAAATCTGTCAATTTTTCTTTACCATCCACATCTAGGGAGGTTAGCCACAGTGCCATGGGCTTTAAACTTCTTCATGACACTGCGCACGGTATACACAGGAACATTCAGGTCTTTGGAGGTGGACTTGTAGCCTTGATATTGCTCATGCTTCCTCACAATTTGGTTTCTCAAGTCCTCAGACAGTTTTTTGGTCTTCTTTCTTTTCTCCATGCTCAATGTGGTACACACAAGGACACAGGACAGAGGTTGAGTCAACTTTAATCCATGTCAACTGGCTGCAAGTGTGATTTAGCTATTGCCAACACCTGTTAGGTGCCACAGGTAAGTTACAGGTGCTGTTAATTACACAAATTAGGGAAGCATCACATGATTTTTCGAACGGTGCCAATACTTTTGTCCACCCCCTTTTTTATGTTTGGTGTGGAATTATATCCAATTTGGCTTTAGGACAATTCTTTGTGTTTTTTCATTTACGACAAATTAAATGAAGATAATAATACCAAAGAATTTGTGATTGCAATCATTTTCAGGAAGAAACTGAGTTTTATCTGACAGAATTGCAGGGGTGTCAATACTTTTGGCCATGACTGTATGTGTGTGTGTGTATATATATATATATATATATATATATATATATATATATATATATATATATATATATATATATATATATATATATATATATATATATATATTTATATAAATTTATTTTTTTCCTTTTTTGACACCTCGTGACTAAATATTAGTGGGAGGGAATATACGGGTGCCGTCATGGGATCAGAGAAATACCGTTATCGGTGAGTAACTACGATATTTGTCTCCCAAATCATAACATTATGGACATGAAATTTCTTGTGTTAAAAGGTAGCTTCAAATCTAAGAGAGACAGAAGAGTCTGGGAATATAAACTGATGACGACCTTTGACAGTCTTCATGCAGGACTGAATGTGTCGCACGGATTTATGTCTTTTTACATCAACTAAAAAACTTGTCCCTCAGACTATGAGGGGTCATCATAACAGAGACCCTAATCAGAGGACAATAAAACAATCCTAATCTAAGAGCTTACCCAATATTTATGGACATAACTGTTTATCACTCATGGTAGTTCTACTTCATGTCACCTGTCTTATCCATGTTTTTTTTCTGTGCTATGTTGTGCATAAATATGTGATTCTTCAGAATTTGTTTTAGTCCTAGCCTGATGAAGAGACCTGTGTAGTCTCAAAATCTTGCAATTTGTTACCATCTTTTCAGTTACCCATTAAAAGGCATCAACCACTGAGGACTCTCAATTCTAAATATTTTTCCGAACAAAATCAGACATTTTCTGCAAGAATTCCACATGCCTTTTTCTCGTGTTTTTTGCGGATTTTTTGCATTTTTTTTCCCTGAGGTTCTGGGATGCAATAATATAGTGGGAAATCCGCAAAATTAATGAACATGCTGCGCTTTATACAGCTATGCGTTTTTCCGCAAAAATTTTAACACAAAAATTGCGGAATGCATTATAAATGACTAGATGGTGGCCCGATTCTAACGTATCGGGTATTCTAGAATATGTATGTATGTATATAGCCCAGCCACGTATATAGCATAGCCACGTAGTATATAGCAGCCACTTAGTATATAGCACTGCCCGTGCTGTATATAGCACTGCCCGCGCTGTATATAGCACTGCCCGCGCTGTATATAGCACTGCCCGCGCTGTATATAGCACTGCCCGCGCTGTATATAGCACTGTCTGCGCTGTATATAGCATTGCCCGTGCAGTATATAGCACTGTGGGCACCATATCCCTGTTAAAAAAAAAAAAAAAAAAAAGTTATATACTCACCCTCCGGTGGCCCTCGGATCCAGGCGAGGCGTTCAGCGATGCTCCTCGCAACGCTCCGGTCCCAAGAATCCATTGCCGTCTCGCGAGATGACGTAGCGGTCTTGCGAGAGCGCTACGTCATCATCTCGCGAGACCGCAATGCATGGCCAGGAGCATCGCGAGGAACTGGAAAGGCTCCAGAAGGTGAGAATAGCACGATTTTTGTATTTTTTTTATTTTAAAATTAGATCTTTTTACTATTGATGCTGCATAGGCAGAATCAATAGTAAAAAGTTTGTCACATAGGGTTAATAGCAGCGTTAACAGACTGCGTTACACCGCGTTATGCCATGGTGTAACGCAGTCGGCTTAACGGACTGCTACAACGCTGTGTGGGTGGCGGGCGCTGATTGGGGGGGGGGGGGTATGAAGGGGGCACTGAGTGCAGGGTAGTAGGGAGCAGCCATTTCGCGGCCGGACTGTGTCCGTTGCTGATCAGCGACTTGGGATTTCCGTGACAGACAAACAGACAGAAAGACGGAAGTGACCGTTTAACAATTATATAGTAGATGGGATGCATATGTATGCACGTACATACATACATACATACATACATGCATGTTACAGACGTATATGTGGCACACACTTAGGCTAGGTTCACACTGCGTTAACAGCAGCCCGTTCAACAGATGTGTTAACGGGCTGCTGTTAACGCAAGTGCCGGTATGTGATCGCGCTAGCGCAGTTAGCTAGCAGATGCTCTATCTGCTCTAGCAGTACCAGAAACACATGAGCTACTTGCACAATGAACAAGTCTGAAGGAACCCGTTCACACACCACCAAGAAACTTGTAGACACAAAAGAGCACAGTAAGGTCAAAAATACTCTGTTGTAAAAAAATATCACAGTAATATGCAAGTGATAGTCAAAAGATGGAAAAAACAGGGTATTTAGTTGATACGTTTTCCCTCTATGAACCCTGCTTATACAGGTACTATACAGATGATCAGGTTTTTAAATACATCAGATAGGGATTATATACATTAGGTAGGACTGCTCTATATGGGTATACCTTGACAATTGGTGGAGCAGCTTAGTATACTTTTTTTTTTGCAAAAAAAGTATCAACTAAATACCCTGTTTTTTTCCATGTTTTGACTATCACTTGCTTATTACTGTGATTTTTTTTTTTTTTTTTTTTTTACAACAGATTATTTTTGACCTCACTGTGCTCTTTTGTGTCTGCTCTAGCAGTGACAGACCCGGAAACGCTGCAGCCCACATCCCAGGGTCGTCACTAAATGACGGCTCATCGCTAGCGATGCGTCCGCCATAGGACTTAATGGCGACGTTAACGGACTGCGTTATGCCGCGGTGTAACGTAGTCCGTCTGACGGACGCCAAAGACGCCTTGCACACGTATTCGTGGCACACACATGCTGCACAACAAATGCTCATTTGATACATGTGACTCATGTAAAAACATACAAATAGCTCAAAGACGGCACACACCTCAACTACACACACTGCACACGCCTCAGATACTGCTTTATGGTGGAGGGAATGAAATGTTCCACAATATGAACTGCAGCTTCTACTGCTCTCAGGAGCACTGTCCCAGCAGACACCTTCCTGTCCTCTCTGCTTTGACTACCGACGAGCAGGAGCTGACAGGACAGGAGCCATCATCATCAGGAGCAGAGAATCTCACACAGTAAGCAGAACGGATGGCACAGCTGCATTACTCCAGGATCAACAAACTGTATCTGCTCCGGGACATTGGGTGCCATTCCATGTGAAGCGAGAGAGCAAATATCCAATTCCTAAATAAAGTAGCGGATGGCACTCACTGTCACAAAATTGTCCTTTATTCGGATATCAAATTAAATCACAGCAGGAAGACAAAAAGTGGAAATCGCACTAGACGGCCGTTTTGCGCAATCAACTCCACTTTTACGGGTCTCGTAGAAGCGCAGTTGATTGCATGAATCGGCCGTCATCTAGTTCGGTTTCCACTGTTTGTCTTCCTGCTGTATTTAATGTGATATTCGAATAAAGGACAATTTGGGGGCGGTGAGTGCCTTCCGCTACTTTATTTTGGAATCACCTGGAGCACCACACAGTAAGTGCTGCACTACTTATCTCACAGCTCAGGTATGTAGGTGCCAGGTCTCCCTTCCTCTCAGAAGCTCAGTGCAGGAGGACAGGCGCAATGGCCAATGAGTACATATCCTGTGGTGACATCACGGTCACATGATCGTGATGTCACTACAGGTACTCAACTAGTCTCTACATCGGAAGCTTCACTGTTTATCACTGGAGTTTCTGCTGTAGACGCTGGGGCCCCCAAAGAGTGTGGGACCTTGGCAGCTCCCTAGTCTGTCTTGCCCTAACTCCGGCCCTGCATACATTTTCATCACTGTCCCCAATGGGGCTCATAATTTAAATTCCCTATTAGTACGGAGTGTGAGAGGAAACTGGAGAACACGGAGGAAACCCACCCAGACACAGGGAGAACATGCAAACTCCTTGCTGATGTTGGTGGGATTTTAACCCAGAACCCCAGCGCTGTAAGACTGCAGTACTAACCACTGAGCAACTGTGCTTTTCCTACACACTGTTAAATCTGCTAATGGCTATTTCTTCCAATCCTTTCAAATGAAATATATATTTTCTTTTTTTTTAACAGAGGAGACTTGAATACATTTATTGAAACCAGCAATATTATAACTCAGTTGCAGAAAACTGAATTGCCAGGACAAAAAACACAAGAGAAGTCCCCTCAAAGAAATGGTATCTAAAACTTTTATTTTTTTAAATGTTTATACAAAAGATGCAGCAGCATAAATCACAAGACTTCTGTGCCAAATAAGAGAATATTATGTTCTATAGATTTTAAAATCTTATCTTTTACTCCTTCTCGTATTTTTTTCCCCTTAGATTTTCAATCTGACGTTTTTACTGAAGGCGAAAGTAACTGGGTACGGTTTTTTTTTTTCCTTCTTCTCTTGTGTGTGTGTGTGTGTACTCTTTAATAAACTTTTAGAATTGTATACCACTTGTGGTCAGGTAAATGTTGTGTTAGTGCAGTAATTCTTTGCTCTTAATTTCTTTCCCAGAATAGTAGCAACTAATAGTTCAGTTTAATGTACTTTTCAGGTTTCCAGTGCTCAAAGCTTATTCAGCAGTACAGGGAGAGAAAATCAGAATTTGCCTCCTGCTGTAGAAAGACGTTCATCCACAGGAAGTTTCTTAGAAAATGAAAAACTAATATCTATTGCCAGCTTAGATGGCAGTTCTTCAGGTAATTGTCATTTTTTTTTTCCTGTATGTTATTCAGTTCTTATAGTTTCCAAGTACATCACTATCAAGTTTTTTTCTTTTTTCTTTTTTTTTTGTTTTGAATGTGTATGAAACCAGTCATTAGGTTTTTATCCTTATGCTCCAGTCAATGTGGAGCACTCCTTTTTGGATTTAGCCATGTTAGACAGGTGGGGCAAGTCCACACTAGCCACAGATTAGGTATCATAACATGGCCTTGTTTTGTCTTTGTACAGATGTGTTAGATTTGCTCATTTAAAAATGAGGTTAAAAAATCTTCGTCATACCTTAATAATCTTTATTTATTTTTTTTTTTTATATAGCGCTAACATATTCCGCAGCGCTTTACAGTTTTGCACACATCATCACATCATCCCCATTGGGGCTCACAATCTAGAATCCCTATCAGTATGTCTTTGGAGTGTGGGAGGAAACCGGAGTACCCGGAGGAAACCCACGCAAACACATACAAACTCTTTGCAGATGTTGTCCTGGGTGGGATTAGAACCCAGGACCCCAGCGCTGCAAGGCTGCTGTGCTAACCACTGCGCCACCGTGCTGCCCTTGGCGTTGAGTATTTCCTGTGGATTTTTCCTTACTGTATTATCACTCCATGCTACAGAAGTCTCACAAGGAGATGCTTATGTTAAATGTTTACAGAAAATATTGACAGGTGGTGGACAAGGCCTCATGATCACTGATTCCTTGTTTGGCAGCACTTGTTTCACTAGAGTATTATAAGGTGCCGTGCAATATGTTGACGCTACATATATAACATTATTATAATAGATATCCCATTTTGAAATGCATTAAGTTTTTACTGTGTCATGGGTACTGTGGCTGCAACAGTAGACCCCCTTCACCCCCTGCTGTTCCTCCTAAGCGCAGCACTTGCAAAGTACTACTACTACACAATTTAGAAAGGAGGGGTCAGTGCACTAATTCTGATTGCAATTAGCTACGCTGTTTTAATGAATGACTATCGGCTAGTGTGCAGAAGCTACAACGAGATCCTTGTTAATTGTGCTTTAATACGCCACGCCAGTAATATAGTGTACAATCCTATATAACTAGGAGACTACAGTTAATCCTACAAATATTTGTATTAAATCATGATTACATTGAAATGTTCCCAGTAAGAGAAGCTGTGATCTTTGGGTAAGCTGCTCTTTTAACAATATGCAGTACTTTAAGTTGCTTTAGAATGTTTTCTTCTACTTTTATTCCTTGTAGTTTAGGTAGGGTGTGGCATTGTCTTAATTTCACTACCTTCAGGCATCATAGTTTTCTTTTGATTTTTTAAAGGCTTTTATTTTCCTTTACTCTTGCACTTTCATTGAAACGTAGTCCTAGCAGTATACGTTGGATGTGTCTTACACCGGTTTTCCTCCTACCTATAACCATTTGTGCAAAGGAATTTCCACACTATTGAATACTTTATAACATTACAGGATGTTACCATACTTTATCCTGAATCATATTCTGATAGTGGATTCATAACTGGCTTAGTGATCGTACTCTGTGGTAATAAAATGGTTGCACAGCTAATTAAAAGAGTGTTTCTAGAGGGGTACCACAAGGCTCTGTCCTGGCTCCAGTCTTGTTCAACATTTTTAAAAATAATTCTAGATAAGGGAACTGAAGGTAAACTAACCAAATTTGTAGATAAAGCACAGCTAGGAGGGATAGCGAACTCAAAAGAATACATAGACAGGATTCAGAAGGATCTAGGTAATTTTGAACAGTGGGCAACCACTAATGGAATGGTATTTCACAGGGATAAATCCAATATTCTACGTCTGTGCAAGAAAAACAAAAATTACATCTACAGAATGGGATTAAAAGAACTAAGCAGCAGCATGTGTAAAAAAGACTTGGGTATACTAATAGATCACAGACTTCACATAAGTCAACTGTGTGATGCAGCAGCAAAAAAGGCAAGTACAGTTCTTGGATGGATTAAGAGAAGCATAAAGTCTAAATCACGTGAAGTAATTATCTCCCTCTACTCCTCCTTGGTCAACCCTAATTTGGAATACCGTGTCCAGTTCTGGGCACCACATTTTAAAAATGACATTAAAAAACGGGAGTAAGCTCAGAGAAGAGCTATCAGGATGGTGAGCGGAATGCAATGTATGTCCTACGAGGAATGATTAAAGGATCTGGGAATGTTTAGCTGGCAAAAAAGAAGGCTAAAAGGAGACTTAACAACTGTCTACAAATGTCTGAAGGGATGTCACCCTGTAGAGGGATCATCCTTATTCTCATTTGCATATGGATACATGAGACCTCAATGGAATTAAACTAAAAGGGAGAAAATACTGATTAGATATTAAAAAAAACTTTTTGGCAGTGAGGGTTTTCAATGAGTGGAATGGGAGGTGACGAGTTCTCCATCAATGGAAGTCTTCAAACAGAGGCTGGACAAACATCTATATGAGCTGTTTTAGTGAATCCTGCATTGAGTAGGGGGTTTGACACAATGACTTTGGAAGTTCCTTCCAACTCTAACATTTTATTATTCTCTTTACCCATATTTTAAGTCTTTTATTAGAACTTTTTAATGTACACTAAAAGTTTAGGGTCACCCAGAAAATTTTGTGTTTTCCATGAAAGCTCATACTTTTATTAATCAAATGAGTTGCCAAATGAATTGAAAATCTAGTCCAGACATTGACAAGGTTCGAAAAAAAGATTTTTATTTGAAATAATATTTTTCTCCTTCAAATTTTGCTTTTGTTAAAGAATGCTCCCTTTGCAGCATTTACAGCATTGGAGACCTTTGGCATTCTAGCAGTTAATTTGCTGAGGTAATCTGGAGAAATTTCACTCCATGCTTCCAGGAGCCCATCCCACAAGTTGGTTTTCTTGATGGGCACTTTTTGCTTACCATATGGTAAAGCTGCTGCCACAACAGCTCAATGGGGTTGAGATCTGGTGACTGCGCTGTCCACTCCATTACAGATAGAATACCAGCTGCCTGCTGCTTCCCTAAATACAGTAGTTCTTGCATAATTTGGAGGTGTGCTTTGTGTTATTGTCCTGTTGTAGGATGAAATTGTCTCCAATCAAGCACTGTCCACAGAGTATGGCATGGCGTTTCAAAATGGAGTGATAGCCTTCCTTATTCAAAGTCCCTTTTACCTTGTACAAATCTCCCACTTTACCACCACCAAAGCAACCCCAGACCATCACATTATCTCCACCATGCTTGACAGATGGCGTCACACTCTTCCAGCATCTTTTCAGTTGTTCTGTGTGTTCTTCTGTGTGATCAAAACACCTCAAACTTGGATTCGTCTGTCCATAACACTTTTTTCCAATCTTCCTCTGTCCAATGTCTGTGTTCTCTTGTCCATTATTAATCTTTCCAGGACGTCCCCCTGACAGCACTCTGGAGGACGTCCTCCTCCTCCTTGCAGGGACAGGAAACAACACGAGCGGTTAAAAGGTCCCACTCCGCCCCCTTACCCTTAGTGTTTTTCCTGTCCCTGCATGGAGGGACACACGAGAGAAGCTTACCGGACCGGACGGCTTAGGGGGATCGTGCGGCTGGTTCCAATATCCTTCCCCCTCGTCGCTAGCCCAGGGCAGATACTTCCCGGGTGGGAGTCCCACGCGGAAGTGTGGTAGCGTCACTTCCGGTGACGTCAGCGGCGTCATTTCCGGCAGATTCGGCGGCCGACTGTGCGTCCCACTGTGTGGAACACAGGGACATCATAAAAGAGCGCCGGATGTGGCGTCCAGCGTTCCACACAACAAGCGCCAGATATGAGCACAGGAGTGAGGGGACGCACAGCTGTAGCCAGCCAGAGAGGAGGTCTGCAATGCCGGAGTCGAAGGGTAAGTGCAGCAGTGCTGCGATATCCTTCTGGCAGGGGATGTCCCATTTACACAGCATTATTTATTTAACAGAGGATATGGATCTCAGGAGTGAGGATGCAGGGGTAAGCGCGCATAGCGCAGATTACCTTCTCACGTAATTTTGGTCCCTAAGCTGTGCTCACTCTTATACTTAGGATAAGGAGGCTCAACAGACATCCCTGCCAGTGACAAAAAAGTCAGGCAAGGCCTTGACGAAGTCCAGACGATGCTCCATATGTAATATAAAATGACCCGAAGCCTATAAAAATGAGCTGTGCGGGACCTGCATATCCAGGGTTGTAAGAGAGGAACAACCATCATTATTATCCGAAATGAGAAGTTTAATTCGGGAAAAAGTGCAGAGTTCATTGGCTACCATGACTCAACGATATCCTTCCAGCCCAGGTCAGAGTCGCAAAAGACCACGAATGGACCTGGATCAAGCTGATGTAGGTGATTCGTCTAAAGAAGAATCTGACGTTAGAACTTCGGATCAAGAAGAAGGAGAACTACCGCCAGGTGAACAGGATCAAGGAAGGAAGTTTCTTTTTCCTGTGGAAGACACGGAAGATTTAGTACAGGCAGTGAGAAATACGATGCAAATGAAGGAGGAGCCGCGTCCAAAATCCAGACAGGATTTGATGTTTGGAGGTCTTGCATCACAAAGACAGACGGTATTTCCCGTAAGCGATCATATCAGACAGATGATACTACAAGAATGGAAGGATGCTGAGCGTAGACTAATAATGTCCCGGGAATTTAAGAGTCGTCTACCATTTGATCCGGAAGATATCAAGGCATGGGAAGAAATACAGAAAGTCGACGTACCTATAGCCAAGGTGGCTAGGAAAACTGCTATTCCATTCGAGGACTCATCTAGTCTCAGAGATGCTATGGACCGCAAGGCAGATATTCTGTTGCGTCGTGCTTGGGAAACATCGGCAGCCATGATAAAGGCTAACATAGCGGCCACATCAGTAGCCAGGTCCATGTACTTGTGGATAGGGCAATTAGAGTAACATTTGGTGAATAAGACCCCGCGTGCTGATATAATTTTCTATTCGCCACGACAGCACCCACTAGAGAGAGGGGATCCGCCCCTAGGAACAGGAAACCTACAGAGAGATAAAAGGGGCGGCCCCCCCTCGCTCCTCAGTTGGTTTCCTGTTCCTAGATGGAGACCCACAGAGAAGACTCTATGGATAGGAAGAGGAAGACCTGCCTGGACTACCGCCTGTACGACTCTGCTGAGCGGCAGGGGTTCCAGAGCAGGTAGACAGTCGGGGGAATGATCCTGCGGGCTCCCCCCTCATCTGGTGCGGCTGACAGGCAGCCTGAAGTTATCCAACGGTCTCCCTGCTGGGACACCGTTGTGGAGACGCCGACAGTGTGGGTACCTGGTGCGGCCGGTGATAGAGGACGTCCTCCGGTGTGCGTCTGAGCAGCGGTGAGACGGTTCCATGATACGAGGCCCTCCTGTCCCTCCAAGGTAAGAGGTGACATGGTGGGATGCAGCAGGCAGCGGCGTCACCCGGCATACAGGACGCGGGCGCATGCGCAGTAGCGTCGGCGTCCCGGAAATGGAGAGGAACTTCCGGGGCACGGTGTTGGAGGTCATTTCCGGGGGAACCGCCATATTGGATTCCCCCATGCGGTGCCATTACTCTAAACGCCGGATCTGTAAGTAAAAAAAAAAAAAAAAAAAGTGGAGACAAAGCAAGGGGTGTGTACATTACTACACTATAAAGTGTAGTCAGTTAAGGCAGTCAGTGTGCCATTATGTCGTCCCAAGAGGAGGTCAGGGTGCACCCTATGGAAGTCCCTAGTGGTGAAGCCAGGAAAAGAAATAGTGGACACTCTAAAATAAGTGACTCCACTGATAAATCAGGAAGAAAATCCTCCCGTTCCACACCCCAAGCTAAGGCATCTCCGCAGCCGGTATAAATATTACGCTGGGTGAGTGCGTATATAGCTTCACTGAAGCTTATATTGATTCCTTTGCTTATATTATTTCTAGGCAAAGAGGACGGGGAAGAGTAAGCACAAACAATGTGCCATATGTACCGAACCCCTGCCTGACTCCTATCTTAAAAATCTGTGTCAGGCATGTATAGACAACACCTTACGGCAGGAGGAATCGGTTAAAATGAACGAGATACGTCTCATAATTCGGGAAGAACTCCAGTCGTTGGGAGGTGGTTCTACTTCTTCAGTAAATATGGAGAAACGAAGGAGAAAAACATCCTCTCCTAGAGCTGACACATCAGCGGAGAGTTGGGAGGTCGACTCTGATATTTCTCAGCAATCTAATTCCTCAGAGGAAGAGGACTTCGTCTGTTTTCCAACTGAGGGCATAAACAACCTAGTAAAATCAGTGAGAAATACGATGGGGGTGTCTGAATCAAAAGAACCCCAGACGCCACAAGAAGTTATGTTCGCTGGTCTTTCTCAGAAGAAAGGCCACATATTTCCAATAAATCAGGCCATAAAAGATCTCGTTAAAAAGGAATGGAGTAGAGGTCAAAAGGGGTTGGTCCCAATATCCTGTAAGAGGCGCTACCCCTTTGATGATGAGGATTTGAATACCTGGGCCAAGATACCAAAAGTCGATGCGGCAGTTGCGTCTACATCTCGCCGTTTCTCCTTACCAGTGGAGGATGCAGGTTCCTTATCAGATCCTATGGACCGGAAATCAGACGCACTCCTTAAAAAATCGTGGGAGGCCTGTGTCACGGCATTCAAGCCGGCTATTTCAGCCACATGTACTGGCAGATCAATGCTAGTCTGGCTGGATCAGCTGGATCAGAAGATTAAAAGTGGCGTATCTAGAGAAAAATTAAGGGCATCTATCCCTTTGATTAAAGGTGCTGCGGCTTTTATCTCAGATGCCTCAATTGATTCCCTCCGCCTGGCGGCCAGAACAGCTAATCTCGCTAATACGGCTCGGCGGGCTTTATGGTTAAAAAACTGGAAGGGGGATGCCCAGTCAAGATCCAAATTATGTTCCATACCCTGTCAGGGTGAGTACCTGTTTGGCACAGTCCTTGATGATATTCTCACTAAGGCGGGCGAGAGGAAGAAAGGATTCCCTAATCCCTTTATTCCGTCTTACAGAAGGGCGTTCAGGAAGCCACCATTCGGAAGAAAGGGAGGCTTCAGAGACAGGTGGAATAATAAGGATTTCAAACAAAAAGGAAATCTGTTTAATAAACGCCCCTTCAAGCCAACCGATAAATTCCATCAGTGATATTTCTCCGGTGGGTGGAAGACTAAAACAATTCAATCATCAATGGAAAGAAATAACAACTAATCAATGGGCTATTAAATTAACATCCTCAGGCCTCACACTAGAGTTTATTAAAACTCCTCCGGATTCTTTCCTTCTTACCACCTTAAGATCCAAGCCTCAGCAAGAGGCACTTGAAACCGAGGTTAAAACCCTCCTACGCAAACATGTCCTAGTAGAGGTTCCATCTTCCCAGATGGGGAGAGGTTTTTACTCTCCCTTGTTTCTGATTAGTAAGCCGGATGGCTCTTTCAGAACTATAATCAATTTGAGGAAGCTGAATTCCTTTATAAAACCTAAAACATTCAAAATGGAATCCATTCGTTCAGCTATAAAAAAATCTATTTCCAAATTGTTACATGGTAGTATTGGATCTAAAAGATGCTTACTACCATATTCCCATTCATAATTCACACCAACAATTTCTTCGGGTAGCAGTTTGTATAGAGGGGCAAATTCGTCATTTACAATATAGAGCAATGCCCTTCGGGTTATCTATGGCCCCAAGGATTTTTACTAAGTTACTATCAGAAGTAATGTCCTTTTTACGGGTAAAGGATACTTTGGTCATTCCATATCTAGATGACCTGTTGATTGTAGGAAAGAGCCCCCTACAGTGTGAGCAGAGATTACGGGAAGTAGTCATATCCTTACAATCCCTGGGTTGGCTAGTTAATTGGGAAAAATCTAGACTTCAGCCTGTAATGTGTCAGAAATTCCTTGGGCTCCTTCTGGATTCCGTTGACCAGATTTGTAAACTGCCTGAGGATAAGAAACTCTCCATAGTTGATAAGGTGTCCTCAGCAATAAAAAGACGTAGTATGTCACTAAGACAGGTCATGTCATTGCTAGGCTCTCTAACATCGTGCATTCCTGCGGTACAGTGGGCACAGTTCCATACTAGGCAGCTACAAAAATTTGTATTGGAGGAGGACATTAAGAATACAGGATGTCTGGATAGAACAGTTTTTCTAATATCGGAAGTATTACACTCCCTTAGGTGGTGGTTGGATCAGAATAATCTTTCAAAGGGGGTTCTATGGGTAATCACTCCTTCTAGTGTTGTGACCACAGATGCTAGTCCTGAAGGCTGGGGGGCACATTTTCAGGATCAATGGGTTCAGGATCTTTGGTCCAGCTCAGATCTTAATAATTCCTCGAATGTCAAGGAGTTGAGGGCGGTATATTACTCCCTTCTCCACTTTCTTCCCCAGCTCAGCGGCTCTCATACAAGAGTATTCTCCGACAACACCACTGCGGTGGCGTATCTGAACCATCAGGGAGGTACAAGGTGGGACAAACTCCGGGAGGTGGCATCAGACATCATGGAATTAGCCGAAGGTCATCTACTATCACTATCGGCAGTACACATCAGAGGCACAGACAACTTTCGTGCCGATTTCCTGAGCCGTCATACTCTTCATCAAGGGGAATGGATGCTGAGCAGGAAGATTTTCAAGGCAATAACAGCTCGATGGGGTGTTCCTCAAATAGACTTGTTTGCCACAAGAGCCAACCGTCAAGTCAAGATGTTTGCCTCTCTAAACAGGGAGGACAAGCCAGACATACTCGATGCCCTCCAGACGCCATGGACATTCGATCTGGCCTATGCTTTCCCTCCATGGAATCTATTACCTATAGTAATAAGAAAAATAAGGGAGGAGGGCGCAAAAGTTCTGTTGATAGCCCCATTTTGGCCCAAGAGGCCATGGTTCTCATGGCTGAGGGCGATGTCAGTGTCAGATCCATGGATTCTGCCTCAGTCCAAGGACCTGCTCTCTCAGGGTCCATTCCTCCATCCTCAGGCAAAGGGCATGAACTTAACTGCCTGGAGTTTGAGAGGCGGTTACTAAATCTCAGGGGGTTTTCTAATGGGTTAATCGATACTCTTATGAAGAGCAGAAAACCTTCAACTACCAGGATTTATGTTAGAATTTGGAGGAAATTCCTTCAATTTCATACTACACAATTTTCCTCTGAGATTCCTATATTTCAAATGTTAGAATTTCTACAAAAAGGGCTGGAATTAGGGCTCTCCGTGAGCACTCTGAAGGTGCAGGTTTCAGCATTAGGAGCTCTTTTTAATCATGACATTGCAGGAAATAAATGGATATCCCGGTTTATATCCGCTTGTGAAAGATCAAAACCAATTAACATTCCTCGGGTTCCTCAGTGGGATCTTTCGATAGTTTTGAATGCATTAACACAACCACCTTTTGAGCCTCTCCATACAGCCTCACTAAAGAACATTTCTTTGAAGACTGTTTTACTAGTGGCATTAGTCTCTGCCAGAAGAGTGAGCGATCTCCATGCATTATCTATAGATCCTCCCTTTTTAACGGTAACATCAGATAGGATACTTTTAAAAACAGATCCTTGTTATCTCCCTAAGGTGGCTTCTACCTTTCATAGATCCCAGGAGATCTTGTTACCCACCTTTTATGAGAACCACTCAACTCCAGAAGAAAGACTTCACACCCTAGATGTAAAAAGGTCTGTTCTAGCCTATTTAGAGAGAACTAGGGACTGGAGGAAGAGTAGGGCTCTCTTTGTGTCTTTCCAGGGTAAAACCAAGGGTGCCGGAGTCAAAGAACACATTATCTCGCTGGATCAGAGAGGCCATAATCTTGGCGTATAAAGCTGGAGGGAAAGATCCTCCAATGCATGTGGGAGCGCACTCTACAAGAGCCTTGTCGACTTCCTGGGCAGAAAGGGCGAATGTGCCAATAGACCTTATATGTAAGGCTGCAACTTGGTCTTCACCAAATACCGTATATACTCGAGTATAAGCCGAGATTTTCAGCCCAAATTTTTGGGCTGAAAGTGCCCCCCTCGGCTTATACTCGAGTCACGGTAGCGGTGGGGTCGGCGGGTGAGGGGGTGAGGGCGCTGGGGTATACTTACCTAGTCCCAGCGATCCTCGCGCTGTCCCTGCCGTCCCACGGGCTTCGGCGCTGCAGTTTCTTCCTCTCTTCCGCGGTCACGTGGGACCGCTCATTACAGAAATGAATAAGCGGCTCCACCTCCCATAGGGGCGGAGCCGCTTATTCATTTCTCTAATCAGCGGTGCCGGTGACCGCTGATAGAGAAAGAAGCTGCGGCACCGAAGACAGGAGGGGACAGCGCGAGGATCGCCAGGACTAGGTGAGTATAGCATATTCACCTGTCCTCGTTCCAGCCGCCGGGCGCCGATCCATCTTCCCGGCCGGCGCCTCCATCTTCCCGGCGTCTCTGCTCTCTGACTGTTCAGGCAGAGGGCGCGATGACGCATACAGTGTGCGCGGCGCCCTCTGCCTGATCAGTCAGAGCAGAGACGCCGGGAAGATGGAGGCGCCGGAACGAGACGCCGGGAGCTGCAATCAAGGGAGGTGAGTATGTGGTTTTTTTTCTTTATTGCGGCAGCGGCGGCACAAATTTATGTGGAACATCTATGGGGCACAGTGAACGGTGCAGAGCACCGTATATGGCACAGCACAGCTATGGGGCACAGTGAACGGTGCAGAGCACCGTATATGGCACAGCACAGCTATGGGGCACAGTGAACGGTGCAGAGCACCGTATATGGCACAGCACAGCTATGGGGCACAGTGAACGGTGCAGAGCACCGTATATGGCACAGCACAGCTATGGGGCACAGTGAACGGTGCAGAGCACCGTATATGGCACAGCACAGCTATGGGGCACAGTGAACGGTGCAGAGCACCGTATATGGCACAGCACAGCTATGGGGCACAGTGAACGGTGCAGAGCACCGTATATGGCACAGCACAGCTATGGGGCACAGTGAACGGTGCAGAGCACCGTATATGGCACAGCACAGCTATGGGGCACAGTGAACGGTGCAGAGCACCGTATATGGCACAGCACAGCTATGGGGCACAGTGAACGGTGCAGAGCACCGTATATGGCACAGCACAGCTATGGGGCACAGTGAACGGTGCAGAGCACCGTATATGGCACAGCACAGCTATGGGGCACAGTGAACGGTGCAGAGCACCGTATATGGCACAGCACAGCTATGTATGGGGCACAGTGAACGGTGCAGAGCACCGTATATGGCACAGCACAGCTATGGGGCACAGTGAACGGTGCAGAGCACCGTATATGGCACAGCTATGGGGCACAGTGAACGGTGCAGAGCACCGTATATGGCACAGCACAGCTATGGGGCACAGTGAACGGTGCAGAGCACCGTATATGGCACAGCTATGGGGCACAGTGAACGGTGCAGAGCACCGTATATGGCACATCTATGGGGCACAATGAACGGTGCAGAGCACCGTATATGGCACAGCTAGGGGGCACAATGAACGGTGCAGAGCACTATATGGTTCACACCTATGGGGAAATATGAACGGTGCAGAGCACTATATGGCACAGCAATGGGGAAATAATGATCTATTTTTATTTTTGAAATTCACCGGTAAATGCTGCATTTCCACCCTAGGCTTATACTCGAGTCAATAAGTTTTCCCAGTTTTTTGTGGCAAAATTAGGGGGGTCGGCTTATACTCGGGTCGGCTTATACTCGAGTATATACGGTACCTTCTATAAGCATTATAGATTAGATCTATCCTCTGCTTCTGATCTAACTTTTGGTTTATCGGTCCTTGACTCAGTAAACCCACCCAGTCTATAGTCTCTGCAATTCTCTCTAGTGGGTGCTGTCGTGGCGAATAGAAAATACCGGATTACGTACCGGTAATGCTCTTTTATAGAGCCCACGACAGCACCCGTTCACATCCCTCCCTTTTCTGTATATAGTTGCACATGGTGCTTGTTTGGTGAGGTGTAAATATTAGAAAGATATAATATGAGGTTATAAATATGTGTATATATGTATATACTTGAACCTGTTAACTAAAACTTGGCGGCGGTTCCTCCTATTCTCTGTAAAACAACTGAGGAGCGAGGGGGGGCCGCCCCTTTTATCTCTCTGTAGGTTTCCTGTTCCTAGGGGCGGATCCCCTCTCTCTAGTGGGTGCTGTCGTGGGCTCTATAAAAGAGCATTACCGGTACGTAATCCGGTATTTCCTCTTTACCCATCATAAAATCTGCCACAGCCTTTATGGCTGATACGTCAGCGGAATCTGTGAGATTTGCAGCCAGGAATAGTTCATTATCCAATGCAACTCGTAGGGCTATATGGCTTAAATCTTGGTCAGGAGATAATGCATCTAAGAATAAATTGTGCCATTCCCTTTTCAGGATCCAAAGTGTTTGGACAGGCATTAGATGACATTCTAGAGTCAGCATCAGACAATAAAAAAGGGTTTCCAGAGGAAAAACCGAGGAAGTTTCAGCCATTTCGGAAAAGACCCGCACCTCGAAGTTCCTACAGAGGCAAACAGCCGGAATATAGAGAACAATGGAGATCCAGCAGAGGTGCCTTTAGAGGAGCCTATTCTCAAAACAAAAGGGGAAGAAATTCCCTTTTTGGTTCAAGCCCTAGATCTAGGAGACAATGACGCCATAGGAATAGGGGGCAGACTCAGTCTTTTTCTGAACAACTGGAGAAAAATCACAAAAAATGCGTATGTCCTCAAAATAATTTCGGAAGGTTACAAAATAGAATTAATATATTCAGCACCACAGAGGTGTATCCCACCTACAAGTGTGGCAGAAAATTCACCAATGTTCAAAGACCTTCTGAAGTTGTTCAGATCTCAGGTTGTAGTGCGGGTTTCCACAACAGAAATAGCCAGAGGTCACTACTCTTCCCTATTTTCAATCCCAAAGCCATCAGGGGAAACACGCACAATAATAAATCTAAAAACGCGTATGTCAAATACAAAAGATTCAGAATGGAATCAGTAAGGTCAACTATCCATCTTATAGACAAAAATTCGGTAATGTGTACGCTCGATTTAAAAAGCGCGTATTATCAGGTTCCAATCCATGCAACATCTCAGGAACTTCTGAGGTTTTCGGTAAAATTTCCGGACCAAACCTGCCACCTCCAATTCCAGTGTCTCCCGTTCGGCCTTGCCTCAGCATCAAGGATATTTACAAAGTTGGTAGCAGAGGTAGTGACATTCTTAAGAAACAAAGGAATTACAATAATTCCTTATTTGGACGATTTTCTGCTGGTAGCCAGAACAAAAAATGCTTTAACTCTACACAGAGATCGAGCCATATCAGTGTTGGAACACCTAGGTTGGGTCATAAATCGAAAGAAATCACACCTAAAACCCGAGTCCCGAAAGGTATTCCTGGGAGTCCTTCTAGATGCTACCTCAAGACAATCTTTTCTGCCAAGAGTAAAACAGGAGTCTATGAGGAAATTGATCATAGAATTCCTGAGACATCAGATCACTATAAGATCAGCCATGAAAATCCTAGGGAAGATGACGGCCTATATCACTTGCGTAAGATGGGCCCAAGCTCATTCAAGATTATTACAGGATCAAGTTCTCTCGATATGGGATCGGCGTCAGTCATCACTGGACAGAATAATCCATTTATCAAAAACCGTAAAAAGGTCATTGCAGTGGACACATTACAGCAACCTAAGAGTGGGTGTTCCATGGATCTTGACCCCTTGTGTGGTGATCACTACAGACGCCAGTCAGTGGGGATGGGGAGCCCATCTAGAAGGATCATTCATCCAGGGCAGATGGCCAGAAGATATCAGCCAAAAATCTTCAAACTACAGAGAACTGTTTGCGGTTTGGGAGGCTCTAAGAAGAAATCACTCTCGCTTGAAGAACAGACATGTGAAGATCCTAACAGACAACATGACAGCGGTATCCTTCATAAGACATCAAGGAGGTCCCAGACACAAACCACTTCAGGAGTTGGCACAAAGAATATTTTTTTGGGACAGAAAACAGTTCTATCCATAACGGCAGTGCACTTAGAGGGATCTCAGAATGTTCTGGCCGACTATTTGAGCAGAAAAGAAGTCTGTCCGACAGAATGGGAGCTAAATCAAGAGATCTTTCAACGACTATGTCACCATTGGGGGACTCCCAGGATAGATCTATTTGCTACAAGGAAGAATTTAAAGGTCGCCAGATTCTATTCCCTCAATCCTATAGACATGCCGGAAGCAGTCGACACCTTAAGCCAGACGTGGGACGAACCACACTCTTATGCATTTCCTCCACTAGCACTCATCCCGATGGTACTCAGGAAAATTCAGGAAGACCAAGCAACAGTTCTGTTGATTGTACCATTCTGGACAAAAAGAAGCTGGTTTCCGCTGCTGGGAGCCATGACAACAGAGAACCCAATCAGACTTCCCCTATGGAAGGACATAATTTATCAAGGACCAGTTTTACATCAAAACCCGGAACGATTACACCTTTCTCCTTCGCCTCATTGGGGGACACAGACCGTGGGTGTATGCTGCTGCCAATAGGAGGCTGACACGAAGTGATACAAAAAAAGTTAGCTCCTCCCCTGCAGTATATACCCTCCTGCTGGCTCTCAGCTAACCAGTTCTTGCTTAGTGTCTGTAGGAGGCACATGGGTCTGTTTCAGACCCCAACATTTTTATTTTATTGTTTACTTTTTTTTTGTTTGTTTGCGGAGCTAGTATCTTCTCGCCTTATCGCAGCACAACTGCAAGTAGGGACTTTCTCACAGGGAGTTTTCACACGTAGTTCTTCCCTATCGCATACCGTTAGATCATTGGGACCTTATTCCTAGGAGCCTTACAGTAGGCTCCTTTTTCATCCGGGCAGACTTTACTATCAGGGAAAGTCGTCCCGTTCTCCTCTGCGATATTCTCACTCTGACGAGTCTTCGGAGCTAGCTTCCCTGCTCTTTCAGACTTTTTTCCCTTATTACCTTCGAGGCAAGGTTGTCCTCAGGCCATCTCCATCCCTTGTTACCAAGGTGGCACTGTATTACCACTGTTATGAGGGCATAGTTCTTCCCTCATCTCTTTTGGCTCCAGTCCACAAAATGGAATAAGATCCCCCATATTCTGGACGAAGTGAGTGCTCTGAGTAGGTACGTCTTGAGGACGGCGTCCTTCTGAAGGTTGGACATTTTATTTGGGCTTCCTGACGGTAGAGGAAGGCTTCCTGACATTTTCAGGAAGGGTTTAGCCATTTCATCGACCATGATAACATGGTGAATTCTTTTCACCATCCAGGAGTCCTTCCGTGCTAGATGTCAGCCTATCTCCCTGTCTATCAAGGGTTCTAGGCACCAGGCGTCAGCAAGGCACGCCTGCAAGCTTGTGGATTCGTCCAGTCCGCATGCATTCTTGAAGCACTAGAATTCCCACACTTCCACAGATGTGAGTCTGGGCAGGCGGACTCTGCAGGCCGCGGTGGCGCACTTGTAAGTAGCGGTTACACAGGGCCTGATCTATTGTTGTCCCCACCCAGGGACTGCTTTGGGACATCCCACGGTCTGTGTCCCCCAATGAGGCGAAGGAGAAATAGGGATTTTTGTGTACTCACCGTAAAATCCTTTTCTCCGAGCCATTCATTGGGGGACACAGCTCCCACCCTGTTATTAGCTTATGCTTGTTTTTTAGAATATGACATGCTATACGCTCATATATTGTTATTGATCTCCTACTGCTTTTGCACCGAACTGGTTAGCTGAGAGCCAGCAGGAGGGTATATACTGCAGGGGAGGAGCTAACTTTTTTTGTATCACTTAGTGTCAGCCTCCTATTGGCAGCAGCATACACCCATGGTCTGTGTCCCCCAATGAATGGCTCGGAGAAAAGGATTTTACGGTGAGTACACAAAAATCCCTATTTCAGCGTGGATCCTGAGAGGGACATCTTGAAGGCTCGGGGGCTATCCGATGAAGTCATCTCAACAATTCAGGCTAGTCGCAAGCCAGTAACTTCGGCTATTTATTACAAAATTTGGAAGAAATTCTGTATGGAAGGTGGCAGGTCGGCCGTGATGTCAGGAAACCCGGACGTTCCCAGAGTTCTGGATTTTCTCCAGTCCGGATTCAATATGGGGCTAAGACCTAGTACCCTTAGTGTGCAGATTTCAGCTCTGAGCACTTTCTTGGATTATCCTTTGGCCTCTCACCCATGGATAATTAGATTCGTTAAAGCCATCCAAAGATTACGTCCCACATTTAGACAATTAACTCCCACTTGGGATTTAAATCTAGTGCTGAGAGCCCTATGTAAAGATCCTTATACCCTTGAGGGTGACATGCCTATTGCAGTACGAACTTGGAAAACAGCCTTTTTGGTGGCGATTACGATGGCCAAAAGAGTGGGGGAGATTCAAGCCCTGTCAATTAGGGATCCATACCTCCAGATTCGTGACGATCATATAGTCTTAAAACTAGATCCATCATTTATTCCCAAGTTGGCCTCGGTACAAAACAGAAATCAGGAAATAATTCTACCCTCCTTTTGCAATAAACCCTCTAATACAAAAGAACAATCTTTACATTCTCTTGATGTCAGACAGGCAGTGCTAGACTATCTAGAGGCCACTAGTACCTGGAGGACCCCAATCTATTCATCCTTTTCGGGGGTAAAAATAGGGGTTAAAAAGCATCCAAAACCTCTATAGCTAGATGGATCACTACAGTAATTTCCAAAGCCTATGCATCAGAAGGGGTAGATTGTCCAGTAGGAATTAAAGCCCATTCTACTAGGGCCATTTCAGCATCATGGGCTGAACGGGCAGGGGCATCATTAGAACAAATCTGTAAAGCCGCAACCTGGGCCAGGGTAAACACATTCTGTAAACACTATAAATTAGACGTGTTAGCAACCCAGCAAATGTCTTTTGGGAGAAAGGTTCTCCTGGCAGTTGTCCCACCCTAAAGGAGTTTTCTTTGGTATTCTCCAGAGTGCTGTCAGGGGGACGTCCTGGAAAATGGGTATTATACCTACCAATAATTTGGTTTCCAGGAGTCCATCCTGACAGCACCGTTACTTCCCCCTCTATGTATACTATTCATATGCTGTAATATGTTTGGTTAATAAAGAATTCTAAATATATCTATCCATGGTGTGGTACTTGTCAAAACACTAAGGGTAAGGGGGCGGAATGGGACCTTTTAACCTCTCGTGTTGTTTCCTGTCCCTGCAAGGAGAAGGAGGACGTCCTCCAGAGTGCTGTCAGGATGGACTCCTGGAAACAGAATTATCGGTAGGTATAATACCCATTTTTCCTTTTATTAGTCCGTCTCAGATATTGCTTTTTCTTTGCGACTCTGCCCTGAAGGCCAGCATCCCGAAGTCGCCTCTTCACTGTAGACGTAGACACTGGCATTTTACGTGTACTATTAAATGAAGCTGCCAGTTGAGGACCTGTGAGGCGTCAATTTCTCAAACTAAAGACTCTAATGGCTAACTGAAAAGATGGTAACAAATTGCAAGCTTTCGAGACTACACAGGTCTCTTCATCAGGCAAAGACTAAAAGAAATTCTGAAGAAACACATATTTATCCACAACATAGCACAGGAAAAAAAAAAACATGGATAAGACAGGTGACATGAAGCATTACCATGAGTGATAAACGGTTATGTCCATAAATATTGGACCAGTTCTTAGATAAGGAATGTTTTATTGTCCTCTGATTGGGGTCTGGTTCTGTTGTGATGACCCCACATAGTCTGAGGGGCAAGTTCCTTAGTTGATGTAAAAAGACATAAATCCATGCGACAAATTCATTCCTGCACTAAGACTGTCAAATGGATTTTTCCAGACCCCCCCACTACTGTGTTTTAGGCAGCCCCCAAATCTAAGAAGCATCATTGTCAAGAGCTCCCTGTTCTCTCCAACAGCTGCAGGTACCTTTCCTTGCAATCAGAAAAAGTGTAACACCTGTCCATTTATAATGACCATGGACAAGATAAAGATCCCCAGTTCACATCAGGACTACAAGATACCAGGTACTTTCAGCTGCGTCACTTCTAATGTGGTGTACCTAATTATTTGTACTACATGTCCAACTGGGGGTCTGTATGTGGGGGAGACGGAGCAAAAGCTTAGAACAAGAATGAATTCTCACTGCCACACAATAAGAGAAAAAAGAATGTATCTACCTGTGGCAATACATTTTTGTCTTCCAAATCATAACATTATGGACATGAAATTACTTGTATTAAGCTTCAAATCTAAGAGAGACAGAAGAGTATGGGAATATAAACTGATGATGACCTTTGAAAGTCTTAGTGCAGGAATGAATGTGTCGCATGGATTTATGTCTTTTTACATCAACTAAGGAACTTGCCCCTCAGACTATGTGGGGTCAACAGAACCAGACCCCAATCAGAGGACAATAAAACATTCCTTTTCTAAGAACTGGTCCAATATTTATGGACATACCTGTTAATCACTCATGGTAATTCTGCTTCATGTCACCTGTCTTATCCATGTTTTTTTTATGTGCTATGTTGTGCATAAATATGTGATTCTTCAGAATTTCTTTTTAGTCTTTGCCTGAAGAGACCTGTGTGGTCTCGAAAGCTTGCAATTTACCATCTTTTCAGTTAGCCATTAAAAGGCGTCAACCACTGAGGACTCTCAATTCTAAATATTTTTCTATCTACTGGCTAACACGGTACCAAGATATATATCTTTCCTGTACAGACTCAAATGTACTTGTCTTGTTGCTCTGTTGTGCAGCGGGGCCTCCCACTTTTCTTTCTACTCTAGTTAGAGCCTGTTTGTGTTCTCCTCTGAAGGAAGTAGTACACACCGTTGTAGGAAATCTTCAGTTTCTTGGAAATTTCTCACATGGAATAGCCTTCATTTCTAAGAGCAAAAATAGACTGGCGAGTTTCACATGAAAGTTTTTTTTTTTTTCTCACCATTTTGAGAGTTTAATGGAACCAACAAATGTAATGCTCCAGATTCTCAACTAGCTCAACGGAAGGTCAGTTTTATAAGTTCTCTAATCAGCCAAACTGTTTTTAGCTGTGGTAACGTACTTGCACAAGGGTTTTCAAGGGTATTCTAACCATTCATTAGCCTTCATACTCCGTTAGCAAACACAAAGTACCATAAGAACTGGAGTGATGGTTGTTGGAAATGGGCCTCTATACACCTATGAAGATACTGCATTACAAACCAGACGTTTGCAGCTAGAATAGTCATTTACCACATTAAGAATGTATAAAGTGCATTTCTGAATCATTTAATGTTAGCTTCATTGGAAAAAAAATATGTAAATTTCTGAGTGACCCTAAACTTTTGAACGGTAGTGTAATCATGAATAAATATTTGTTTTTTTACAGTGGTGTAGTAGTCTTGCTGTATAGGATTGTAATGTAATTTTTGGATAAACTTAAAATTGATATTTGCCTTTTTGAATGTTACAACTTGAGAAAATCCTTTTGAAAAAGCTGTATAGGTATGTCTATGGTTGTCTCCCCCTGTTTACTACGGGCTTTGGCAAGGAGTCTGCAGGTTTTCCGGCACATTTCAGCTGATTTCATCAGCTGACATGTGCCCCTAACAGCCGTGGGTGGAATCGCGATCCACGCACTGCTGTTAGCATGTTAAATGCCGCTGTCAATCTCTGACAGCGGCATTTAACATGATGGCGCTGGAAACGCATCACAAACCCCGCCCATCGGTGCCTGTGTCACATGACCGTGGTTTGCCAATGGGTTGGCATCAGGACTCGTGGTCTGCAGGAGACCCCTGTGCTTGTCATTGCCAGATAACTGAGCGCTGCCCAGCGGCTGGCGCGCATAGCAGGTGATAATTCATTTTCCAGTGATGGACACTATTGAAGTGATATGTTACACTTTTTTTAAATCTATAAATGTTTAACCCCTTCATGACCCAGCCTATTTTGACCTTAATGACCTGGGCATTTTTTGCATTTCTGACCAGTTTCCCTTTGAGGTAATAACTCAGGAACGCTTCAACGGATCTTGGCAGTTCTGAGATAGTTTTTTCACATCCTTGACACAGTCTGTCAACCTTAACTAAGGCGATCAAGTCCCTCCAGACCCCGGCTGGGGCCAGGAACGACAGTCTTAGAAAAATCCTCCGGTTCACAGGAACCTCTGGCCTGCAGGGGCTGCGCTCCCTCTAGGCAGGAGCGGGGGAAACTAACCCATACAGTGTCTTCCGGTCCGTCAGGTGCATCTGCATCCTGGAGTTCCGTGTTCTGTTCTCACTCTCCTGCAGAGGTGAGTGAACATGGTTCAGAATATGACTCCGAAGGTTCTCTCGATTTAGAGGCTCCTGATTACCAGGAATCAGTAGACAGCCTCATCGAGGCCGTTAATCAAACCTTGGGAGTGGAGGTCGAAGCCACCTTGACTTCCTGTCATAAGGTGTCTTTTTTTAAGAGGTTCAAGCAGCCTCATAGAGGTTTTTTTCCGCTCATCCTGAATTTGAGGACCTAGTCCAGCCACATGGAAAGGCCGGACAGGCGCTTCTCGGGTCAAAAAGCTCTAAGTGCAAGATATACTTTTTCCCCTGAGTTACGTAAAAAGTGGGCGGAATCTCCTGCTGTAGATCCACCTGTTTCTCGGTTGGCCTCTAATACTCTCTTATCCCTGCCCAATGGTTCCTCTATTAGGGATCCAACGGATCGGCTCATAGAGAGTTTAGCTCGTTCTGTTTTTGAGGCCTCTGGCTCGGCTCTCACGCCCTCTTTTGCGGCAACCTGGGTAGCCAAAGCCATGATATCCTGGTCAGAGTCTTTGACCAAGGATCTTCAGGATAGATGATTACCGATAGATGTGACAGAAATGTCATATCAGATAGCTTTAGCCGGAAGTTACCTGATCAATGCATCCTTGGATGCAGCAAATTGTGCTGCATTAGCAGCGGCTAATGCAATATCCATTAGAAGGGCTCTATGGTTGAGAACTTGGCGGGCGGATTTTACCTCAAAGAAATGTCTTACAAATCCCCCCTATCAGAGCCGACTTTTTGGTGAAAAGTTGGATCAACTCATTTCGGATACCACAGGAGGGAAGAGTAATTTTCTCCCACAACAAAAAGTTAAACAGCCGTTTCGTCGCCAGTTTCAGGCGAGTTTAAGTCCCTTTCATAACTCCAGGTGGACCTCAGCGGCAAACCCTATCGGTCCAGGTCGGTCTAGCCAAGACAGAGATCATCAGGTCTCATATAGAGCCAACCCATTGGGAAGAATGCGGTCCCAATGGCCAAGGTCAAGGGGATCTAGATCCCATCGGTCTTCAGCCAAATGACTGGAGGTATCTGCGGCTCATTTCCAACGGAGTAGGCGGTCGTCTGCTCTTGTTGCATCAGTCTTGGCTCACCGTCATTTCCGACAGTTGGGTAAGAGACCTGGTGTCTTCGGGGTACAAGATAGAGTTTCTCTCTCTTCCCCCGAGACGTTTTTTTCCATCCCGTCTCCCCAGTTCAAAAACCGGTATGCAATCGTTGGTCAAAGCAGTCGAATCCCTTCAGCTCAACGGGGTCATTTCTCCCGTCCCAAGGGAACAAAGGTTTCAGGGGTTTTATTCCAACCTGTTCATCGTTACCAAAAAGGAAGGAACAGTTAGGCCCATTTTGGACTTAAAGTGTTTAAACAAATTTGTCTGCATTCGTCGGTTCCGAACTGGAATCCCTCCGGTCAGTCTTTGCGGCTATGGAAAAGGGAGAATTCCTAGCTTCCATAAATATTCAAGATGCCTATCTTCATATCCCCATATTTCCTTCACATCAAAAGTTCCTACGCTTTTCCATAGGCGATCGGCACTTCGGGCTTGCCACAGCTCCCAGAATATTCACAAAGGTAATGCAAACAGTTGTCTATTATGCATTCTCGGGGCATAGTCATCATGCCATATTTAGATGACCTTTTGGTAAAAGGTTCAACTTTTCGGGCATGCGAGGAGAATGTCAACATTTCTATGGATACTCTGTCTCACCTAGGGTGCCTAGTGAATTTAAAGACTCGTCTCTGGTGCCATCCCAGAAAATTTCCTTTCTAGGGATTGTCTTCGACACCTCCCGAGGTCTGACGGTCCTTCCCCAGAACAAGTTCCTGACCCTCCGGCAGGAAGTGAGGGTCCTTCACCAGCCAGGCGCCCACACGATCAGGTTTTGCATGAGGGTCTTAGGAAGGATGGTGGCAGCGATAGAGGCTGTGCCTTTTGCACAACTCCATCTTCGCCCTCTCCAACATGCGCTTTTAACATCCTGGGACAAAAGTCCATCCTCTCTCAATCTCAGGTGTCGTCTGTCTCCCCTGGTCAGACAAGCTCTGACATGGTGGACAAAGAGTCCCTCTCTGCCACAGGGGAAGCCTTTTTCCCCCAGCCCATTGGCTGGTGGTCACAACAGATGCCAGCCTGCTTGGTTGGGGAGCAATATTTTGCCACCACACAGCCCAAGGACGCTGGTCCTCAAGGGAGTCAATCCTTCCGATCAACCTGTTGGAGATTCGGGCGATTAGGCTGGCTCTGCACCACTTTCATCTCTTTCTGGCAGGCCACCCGGTCAGGATCCAATCAGACATTGCCATGGCGGTGGCATACATAAATCACCAGGGAGGCACCCGCAGCAGGGCAGTCATGCACGAGGTGAAACAAGTCCTCTGCTGGGCCGAGAGGAACCACTGTTATCTCGGCGGTTCATGTCCCGGGCAAAAAAAAATTGGGCAGCGGACTTTCTCAGCAGGCAGGGCATTGCGTCCAGGGAATGGTCTCTCCATCCTGAATTTTTTTGCAGACATGCCAGCGTTGGGGAACCCCGGACGTGGATCTAATGGCCTCAGGATTGAATGCCAAGATATCCAGGTTCGTCGCCTGGTATTGAGATCCACAGGCAATCGCGGTGGATGCATTAGTTCTACCTTGGAACCAGTTTCGGCTTCCATATCTTTTTCCTTCTCTGGCACTACTCCCGAAGGTGGTCAGGAAGGTCAAGATAGAGGAAGTTCCTGAAGTTCTAGTGGCTCCAGATTCGCCTCGTCGGTCATGGTTACAAGCGTTAAACTAAAAAAAAACAAACAGCACATACTTACATTCTGGTGTCCGTCAGGTCCCTTGCCGTCTGGTTCCCGCACTCAGTGACTGCCGGCCGTAAAGTGAAAGTGAAAGCACAGCCGCTATGCTCTGCTTTCACTTTACGGCCGGCAGTCACAGTGCGGGAAGCAGACGGCAAGGGACCTGACGGACACCAGAATGTAAGTATGTGCTGTTTTTTTTTTTTTTTTAGTTTAACGCTTGTAACCAGGGTAAACATCAGGTAACTAAGCGCGGTCCTGCGCTTAGTTACCCGATGTTTACCCTGGTTACCCAGGGACCTCGGCATCGTTGGTCGCTGGAGAGCTGTCTGTGTGACAGCTCCCCAGCGACCACACTACGATTTACCTACGATCACGGCCAGGTCATATCGCTGGTCGTGATCGTAGGTAAATCGTATAGTGTGACGGTACCCTAATCCTATCCTGTGTGATACTGTGCTGAGCTGTGTATCTAATTTTATCCCGTGTGATACTGTCTGCTGAGCCGTGCACCTAATCCTATACTGTGATACTGACTGCCGCCCTGTGTATCTAATTCTCTCTTGTGTGATACTGACTGCTAAGCCGTGTATCTAATCCTATCCCGTGTGATACTGACTGCTATGCTGTGTATCTAATCCTCTCCTATGCACTCCTCTCCCCCCTGCGTGTCTTTCCCCATTGCACACACAGCTCAGTGCGTGCAATAACAGGAGCTGTATTATGCTGTATTATGGCATTAAGTGTGATTTATATGACTGTATTATATGTGATCTATATGGCGATATTATGCTTGATTAGTATTGTGAAATGATGTAAAAGCTATATGACGGTATTATATGAGAACTATATTGTGGGATTGTGTGTGATATGTGGCAGTATTATGTGAAAATTATATGGTGATATTGTGTGAGACGTATGTGGCGGTATTATGTGAGACGTATGTGGTGGTATGTGTGATCTATATGGCGGTATTATGTGAGATGTATGAGGCAGCATTATGTGTGATTTATATGGCGGTATTATGTGTGATCTATATGGCGGTATTATGTGAGAACACTAAGGCGGTATTATGTGAGAACACTATGGCAGTATTATCTTCAAAAAGGGGACCCATTCTAGGGTGGTTCTGGCTGAGCACCTCCACACAGGTCTGGGGTAATGGAGGGGGCAGCATGACCTCCAGTTAGGTGCAGTCAGGGGACGGCTGGTGAGGCAGCTGAAGAGTGGCGTCTCATTTTTATTGTTACTATATGGCTACATTTCCCCCCAGCGTCACCCCGTACTGTGCCTGTTGCCTCGATTTCACACTTCGCCAGGACAGGAGCGGAGGACGGGAACGGGATCTTTGCATGCAAAGTCTGGATCAGAACAGGCCATCAATCCACAGAAATGTTTCCTGGATTTCTGAGGAGATGGTCCATCCATATGTATAAAAGACAGCGCTCTATGTACAATGCCTGGCTGCTCCACGCACCAAACAGGGGCCCCCCATAGACCAGCACACTGCTCTCCTGAAATACTCTGTGCTGCTGTCACCCTGCTCCCTCCACCATATATCTCCCAGAATCCTTGCTGCCTGCCATCCTCGGTGACTGTCTACCTGTCAGTATAACTCTGTAGTCACCAACAAAATAGCTGCTCACTGGGTTCCTGAATATCATCCTCTTATCCCTTAGCAAACACCCAGAAGGGGAGGAGAGGAATGATATCACACACGTCAGCAGACTCAGCCCATATTTACTGCAGTGCAGTAATCTGAGCAAATTGTACACTAGGTTTTTGTCAAATTTCAGCAGCTGCTCCCCCTAGTGTTTAAAAGTGGAAATGTCAAATGTTTTCAAATTATTTTTCATATTTTACTAAATTATAAACAAATGATAATATTTTTTAAGAAAATTAATTCTTTACATTTTTTTCAATTGCTGGAAAAAAATGTTTTGGGATGGCACCTTCCCATACTCAGACCTCTACAGATGCAAGTCTGGGTAGAAGGATTCTTCAGGCAGCGGTATCACACCTATAGGTGGTAAGTGCCTAGGGGCTTATTCAGCTGGGTTTTCTTCCCACCCAGGGACTGCTTTGGGACATCATACAGTCCTGTGTCCTGTGTTAGCCCCTCTCTTCCCACTCCCGTGTAGCGGTGGGATATGGGGTAATAAGGGGTTAATGTCACCTTTGTATTGTAGGGTGACATTAAGCCTGGCTAATAATGGAGAGGCGTCAATAAGCTGCCTATCCATTACTAATCAATAGTAGTGAGATTTAAAGGCCTCCCAGTGATGAACTGACAGGAGACAATGGCTCTTGCATTGCATCACTGAAGAGGTTACTGGAGTTCAGGCTCTCACTTTATGGCAAAGCTGTGTGGGAACTTTCCAACACAGCAGTGCCGCAAGTGAGAGTATGAGCTATACTCACAGCGGCGGAGGGATATAGTGCGGAAGGATACCTTCCGCCTTAGTATTGCCGGAGCCCCTGGAGAGCGGTTGCGTCATCTGATGCTGCAGCTCTCCACGAGATATCGTCGTGGGACACTCGTATTAATTGGATTTCAGTGGATCAGGGAGTATATTGTTTGTTTATTATTTTAATATTTTTTACAGGTGAGCAAGGGCTTTGGGATCAAGTTGATTGGCGAGTATGTACTCTGTTGTATGTCCTGTATGTGTTGTGTATAGTATATGTACTGTATCTTGTATGTACTGTATGTTGTAAGTACTGTGTGTACTGTGTGTGTGTAATTTCCAAAATGTGGTCACTTAAGGGGCTCTGTATATGGAGTCTGCAAACTATTCTATGTTAAGTTGTTCTCCAAGAGTCAAATAGCGCTCCCTCCTGAGTCTTGCCATGTGGCTGAGCAGTACTGTATAGCCACATATGGTTTATTGCCATGTTCACCAGGTAATTAGCCCTGTAGCACATTTAATACAGAGTGTACCATGTCGATCTCACCCGGCCGCTGGTGATACACTACGGGAGCGATTACCTCCTGTCAGTGTATCACTGAGCTGTCCTGCGAGTTCACCGGAGTTTCTGCTGATCTGCTCTGGTGCTCTCACTTACAGCACTGCTGCGTGGGAAAGTTCGCACACAGCGGTAGTGCTGTAAGGGAGAGCATCGGTACTGATGAACTCCGGTGAACTCCCATGGCAGCAAACTGATGCACTGCGGGAGCGATTACCTCGTGTCAGTGTATCGTCGGAGGCCTGTTGCAGCAGTCACATCTCCCGATGTGACTGTTCTACACTCGAGATCGCCATGGGACACTCCGAATTAAGTGGACTACGTCAGACAAGATAGTATTATATTTTGGTTTATTATTTTTTGATTGTTTGCAGGAGATGAGGGTGTCGGGGATTAGGCATTCAGTAAGTATGGTAAATTTAGGTTCAATAAAGGAGTCTGTGTGATTATTTCAAATAAAGGACTTTATTGGACTATGGGGCAGCACGGTGGCGCAGTGGATAGCACAGCAGCCTTGCAGTGCTGGAGTCCTGTGTTCAAACCCAACTAGGGACAACCTCTGCAAAGAGTTTGTATGTTCTCTCCTTGTTTGCAAAGGTTTCCTCCGGGTACTCCGGTTTCCTCCCACATTACAAAGACATACTGATAGGGAATTTAGATTGTGAGCCCCAACGGGGACAGCGATGATAATGTGTCCAACCTGTAAAGCGCTGCGGAATATGTTAGCGCTATATAAAAAAAAAGATTGTTATTATTATACACCCCCTGCAGACTGTGAGCCCTCGCGGGCAGGGTCCTCCCTCCTTATGTACTCGTGTGCCTTGTTATCTGCTCATGTTTAATGTAATTGTCTATATTTTCCCCGTATTCACATGTAAAGCGCCATGGAATAAATGGCGCTATAAAAAATGTATAATAAAAAATAATTATTCTGGGTGTGTGTTTTTATACAAGATCACTGTTGGGTTAGTAATGGAGATGTCTTATAGACGCTTTTCCATTACTAACCTGTGGTCTTGGTGTCTCTTGACAATACAAAGGTGACATCATCAACCCCACAAATATGAACCCCACTTGCCACTGCTACAGGGCAAGTGGGAAGATCGAGGCTAAACGCCAGATTTGGCGCATCTATAAGATGCGCCATTTCTGGAGCGACTGAGAGCTGTTGTTTTTAGCCTGCCTAGCCTTTGCTGGTTCGATTTTATAGGGGGACCCATGTTAATTTTTTGGGAGGTTCCTCTGTAAACTAGCCAATAAAGGCTAAGCAAACAACTGTGAGCTGATATTAATAGCCTGGGAACCTTTGGCTATTGGCTTCTTCCCAGAATATTAACGTCAGCCGCCTGCTTTACCTCTGCTGGTTATGAAAATTGAGGGGGCCCAGGCAATTTTTTTTTTTTTTTATATTGAAAAATAAGCAGATATGGCACTTGATGCAGATTTCCAGTTGCTTTTTTTGGTACAGCATATATAGGTTAATTATGTTAATGCTCCTACATAGGCTGGTGACTGTGTGTGTGTCTTGATTTAATATTAATGAGGGTATCTGGCTGAAGAGGTTGAACAAGGAAATTACATCACAATTTTTTTTTTTAATTATATCTTTATTTAGCTCTATGGATTTACACGAACGCATGAAAAAAAATGCGTGCATTTTCAGCGGCTTTTTTCTGCCAAGAGATGCAGAAACTTTGCAGAAATTTCTGCAAGCAAATACGCAACGTGCACACATAGCCTAAAGGCAGGGGCAGCACAGGTGCAAATATCTTGATAGAAACAGCCACCCACACATCTACAAGATTAGAGGGGTTGGCTGCCTGGTAGAAAAAATGCACACAAATGAGTCTTAAGTAGAACGCCAGTCACACAGGTATGTGTGATGCAAAGTGTCCGGCTAACAGCCTTTTGATGACGCCCTTAATATTATCAGGTGGGCTGCCCAGCACTATATACAGGTGCGGGGTCTGGAAGAAAGAATAGCAACTTTGAAACTCATCAAAGAGAATGAAGACTTTCTAGACAGAACAGAAGCATCTCTACTGGTCACAGAAGGTGAAAAAAGTGTCAGAGAACCTCCAAAAGCAGATGAGTGGAAGCATGTGACCAAAAGAAGCAAGAAGACCATGGAGAAATCACCAACCACACAACTGAAGAACCGATATCAAATCTTTGTAGAGGATGAAGATGGCACACCTAAGGATGAAGCAATACCAGCAAGCAAAAAAGAAAAGGGCACACAGCAACAAGTGACAGCAAAAAGTACAGCCAAGAAGCAACGAAGAGTGGTGGTGGTGGGAGACTCACTACTGAGAGGCACAGAAGCAGCCATCTGCAGACCGGACATAACTGCAAGAGAAGTATGCTGCCTTCCAGGTGCGATGATCAAGGATGTGACCGATAGGATACCAAAGCTCTTCAGCTCCAAGGACGTCCACCCATTTCTTCTGATACATGTTGGCACCAATGACACGGCAAGGAAAGACCTACCGACAATCTGCAAGGACTTTGAAGAGTTGGGGAAGAAAGTAAAGGAACTGGATGCACAGGTAGTTTTTTCTTCTATCCTTCCAGTAGACGGGCATGGCACCAGGAGATGGAACAGGATCCTTGATGCAAACAACTGGCTAAGACGATGGTGCAGACAACAAGGATTCGGATTCCTAGACCACGGTGTGAATTACTGGTACGATGGACTCCTCGCCAGAGATGGACTACACCTCAACAAACCTGGGAAACACACATTCGCCAGAAGACTCGCTACACTCATCAGGAGGGCGTTAAACTAGAAGAAGAGGGGACGGGAAGAAAAACATTAGACTCGTACAAAGACGACCCAGGAAAACATACTCAGAAGGGAGGTAAGAACATTTCTAAAGCAATCCACAGCGAGGAGATTGGAACAAAACAAAATCCTCTAAACTGCATGCTCGCAAACGCCAGAAGCCTGACAAACAAGATGGAAGAACTAGAAGCAGAAATATCTACAGGTAACTTTGACATAGTGGGAATAACCGAGACATGGTTAGATGAAAGCTATGACTGGGCAGTTAACTTACAGGGTTACAGTCTGTTTAGAAAGGATCGTAAAAATCGGAGAGGAGGAGGGGTTTGTCTCTATGTAAAGTCTTGTCTAAAGTCCACTTTGAGGGAGGATATTAGCGAAGGAAATGAGGATGTCGAGTCCATATGGGTCGAAATTCATGGAGGGAAAAATGGTAACAAAATTCTCATTGGGGTCTGTTACAAACCCCCAAATATAACAGAAACCATGGAAAGTCTACTTCTAAAGCAGATAGATGAAGCTGCAACCCATAATGAGGTCCTGGTTATGGGGGACTTTAACTACCCGGATATTAACTGGGAAAGTGAAACCTGTGAAACCCATAAAGGCAACAGGTTTCTGCTAATAACCAAGAAAAATTATCTTTCACAATTGGTGCAGAATCCAACCAGAGGAGCAGCACTTTTAGACCTAATACTATCTAATAGACCTGACAGAATAACAAATCTGCAGGTAGTTGGGCATCTAGGAAATAGCGACCACAATATTGTACAGTTTCACCTGTCTTTCACTAGGGGCACTTGTCAGGGAGTCACAAAATCACTGAACTTTAGGAAGGCAAAGTTTGACCAGCTTAGAGATGCCCTTAATCTGTTAGACTGGGACAATATCCTCAGAAATAAGAATACAGATAATAAATGGGAAATGTTTAAGAACATCCTAAATAGGCAGTGTAAGCGGTTTATACCTTGTGGGAATAAAAGGACTAGAAATAGGAAAAACCCAATGTGGCTAAACAAAGAAGTAAGACAGGCAATTAACAGTAAAAAGAAAGCATTTGCACTACTAAAGCAGGATGGCACCATTGAAGCTCTAAAAAACTATAGGGAGAAAAATACTTTATCTAAAAAACTAATTAAAGCTGCCAAAAAGGAAACAGAGAAGCACATTGCTAAGGAGAGTAAAACTAATCCCAAACTGTTCTTCAACTATATCAATAGTAAAAGAATAAAAACTGAAAATGTAGGCCCCTTAAAAAATAGTGAGGAAAGAATGGTTGTAGATGACGAGGAAAAAGCTAACATATTAAACACCTTCTTCTCCACGGTATTCACGGTGGAAAATGAAATGCTAGGTGAAATCCCAAGAAACAATGAAAACCCTATATTAAGGGTCACCAATCTAACCCAAGAAGAGGTGCGAAATCGGCTAAATAAGATTAAAATAGATAAATCTCCGGGTCCGGATGGCATACACCCACGAGTACTAAGGGAACTAAGTAATGTAATAGATAAACCATTATTTCTTATTTTTAGGGACTCTATAGCGACAGGATCTGTTCCGCAGGACTGGCGCATAGCAAATGTGGTGCCAATATTCAAAAAGGGCTCTAAAAGTGAACCTGGAAATTATAGGCCAGTAATTCTAACCTCTATTGTTGGTAAAATATTTGAAGGGTTTCTGAGGGATGTTATTCTGGATTATCTCAATGAGAATAACTGTTTAACTCCATATCAGCATGGGTTTATGAGAAATCGCTCCTGTCAAACCAATCTAATCAGTTTTTATGAAGAGGTAAGCTATAGGCTGGACCACGGTGAGTCATTGGACGTGGTATATCTCGATTTTTCCAAAGCGTTTGATACCGTGCCGCACAAGAAGTTGGTACACAAAATGAGAATGCTTGGTCTGGGGGAAAATGTGTGTAAATGGGTTAGTAACTGGCTTAGTGATAGAAAGCAGAGGGTGGTTATAAATGGTATAGTCTCTAACTGCGTCGCTGTGACCAGTGGGGTACCGCAGGGGTCAGTATTGGGACCTGTTCTCTTCAACATATTCATTAATGATCTGGTAGAAGGTTTACACAGTAAAATATCGATATTTGCAGATGATACAAAACTATGTAAAGCAGTTAATACAAGAGAAGATAGTATTCTGCTACAGATGGATCTGGATAAGTTGGAAACTTGGGCTGAAAGGTGGCAGATGAGGTTTAACAATGATAAATGTAAGGTTATACACATGGGAAGAAGGAATCAATATCACCATTACACACTGAATGGGAAACCACTGGGTAAATCTGACAGGGAGAAGGACTTGGGGATCCTAGTTAATGATAAACTTACCTGGAGCAGCCAGTGCCAGGCAGCAGCTGCCAAGGCAAACAGGATCATGGGGTGCATTAAAAGAGGTCTGGATACACATGATGAGAGCATTATACTGCCTCTGTACAAATCCCTAGTTAGACCGCACATGGAGTACTGTGTCCAGTTTTGGGCACCGGTGCTCATGAAGGATATAATGGAACTAGAGAGAGTACAAAGGAGGGCAACAAAATTAATAAAGGGGATGGGAGAACTACAATACCCAGATAGATTAGCGAAATTAGGATTATTTAGTCTAGAAAAAAGACGACTGAGGGGCGATCTAATAACCATGTATAAGTATATAAGGGGACAATACAAATATCTCACTGAGGATCTGTTTATACCAAGGAAGGTGACGGGCACAAGGGGGCATTCTTTGCGTCTGGAGGAGAGAAGGTTTTTCCACCAACATAGAAGAGGATTCTTTACTGTTAGGGCAGTGAGAATCTGGAATTGCTTGCCTGAGGAGGTGGTGATGGCGAAGTCAGTCGAGGGGTTCAAGAGAGGCCTGGATGTCTTCCTGGAGCAGAACAATATTGTATCATACAATTATTAGGTTCTGTAGAAGGACGTAGATCTGGGGATTTATTATGATGGAATATAGGCTGAACTGGATGGACAAATGTCTTTTTTCGGCTTTACTAACTATGTTACTATGTTATGTTACATGCAAGCCACAGGGTCAGATGTCCCAGTACAACCAGCCAACAAAAAGGGGCTTGGCTGCATCCTGCAAAAATGATAAAAAGTGCAATGAAAGATGAAAAAAATAATGAATGATAAATACATTAAATGAGGACAAGTTGATATTTTTGCCAAAATAGATAAGCTTGCAATCCAACGTCAAGGGTCATCATACTTGCAAGTCCTAACACTAATTTCAAAAACAGCTAACATAGAAAAATTGTGAAAAACATAACATAAGGAAACAGCCTTACCAAAACCTGCCAGGTGACAAATTAGCGAGATGCAGCAGGCCTCCACTATAAAGGCAAGGGCAGCACAGGTTTTGGTAAAGCTTTTTTCCTTATGAAAATGCAATATTTTTGTGAGAAAAAGTAAAATGTTTTTTTTTTTCCTTGCACATTGCTTTAATTCCTGTGAAGCCCTTAAAGGGTTAATAAACTTCTTGAATGTGGTTTTGAGCACTTTGAGGGGTGCAGTTTTTAAAATGGTGCAACTTTTTGATAGTTATATATGTCCCCTGGTTTTGTAAATTTTGTTGGAAAAATGATAAATTGATACACTTTTAACCCTTAACTCCATAACGAAAATAAAGTTATGCTTTTAAACCAGATATTTAATAGGTTTGCAAAAATTACAAAAATGTTTACTTTTTATCAAATTTTCGAAATTGTCATAAATAAATGCAAAAAAAGATAAAATATTTACCACTAGTATGAAGTACAACGTATCACGAAAAAATAATTTCAAAATTGCTGGGATCCTTTCTAGAAGCCTTCTAGAGTTATGGCCTTATAAAGTGACACTGGTCTGAATTGAAAAAATTGGCCTGGTCAGTGGGGATGAAGGGATTAAAGGCTGACACCGCATACTCATGGCGAGTTGTACGTATTTTTCTTTAGTTATTTCATACATTCTTATGAGGAATACTTTCACTTGCTTAACAGATGAGCTGGATGATGGGGAGTTTTTTGATGACCAGTTAGAAGCTTACTTTAAAAGGCTACTGCCACCGGGAATGCAACGTGGAATTGTTGAGGGAGAAGAAATTCAAAATACAAAAAGATCTTCCTACATGGTAAGGCAATTTTTTTTTCTTGTGAGCATTGTAAGAATTTGATCTGATCCACCAATGTCATTTGTTAAAAATATCCATTTATCTATTACTAAAAATCATACTCATCCCAGGTTAACAAGACCGTGCACCCATGTTAATGCCTCTTTGCAGCAATAATATTACTTAATGCCCTGTGATGCAGTGACCCCTGTAACAGGTAGGGGGCGCTGCATGGTCTCCCCAGTATACGCACGGAGGCGTTTTGAGGCTGTGAGAGTGCATGGCAGTTGCATGCATGGATGTGATTATGTGACAAAGTCCGGCATTGTGGTGAATGGCCGATATGTGTTGCAGAGGAGGAGACTCTGCGCTGCCAGACTGAAGCGATGTGGTGTTCTGGGACCTGTAGTCCTATAGTTATAGTGTTGTATAAGTCATGGGAGGTTTGGCAGGGCTAGTTATGTGAGATGGGCGGGACAAACTAGCCACACATCCACACTCCCACCCAGAGGAGTGGTTAAGGGTATATAATGTGACCAGGGTGTGGGTCACATGGTTCCTGTGTGGTTCCAGTGAAAGGTCCTGGAGAGCCTGTGTTGGGAGGTCCTGGGAGTAGGACTGGATCCCTGAATAGCACACTGAACCTGTGTTGGATTTCCTGGGAGTAGGAGTCCTGAATAGCACATGATGGGGCTTTGGACCTGGTGAGCCTGGTGTGTTGGATTTCCTGGGAGTAGGAGTCCTGAAGAGCACATGGTGGGGCTTTGGACTTGCCGGTGGCCTGGGGTGTTGGACGAGATCCTGAACAGCACCTGGACAGGTCACATGTGCAATTTATGTGGGGAAGCTACCGTCCTTCGGTGGGTCTGGACTGACTAAGATATGCCGCCCAGGCAAGTTGGTGATCCCTGTGAGGCAGCTTTCCCGGAGGAGTGGACTGACCAGGAGTCAGCAGGTGGAGCAGGAGCTTCCGTCAGGTACCTGTACAGACTGTTGGTACTTGTGATATGAACTGTGTGGTAACCCACGGCAACTGGTCAGGGGAGGACCAGTGTGTTTAGTTGCTGCAAACCGTGATGTATGTTGGTGCCTGTTGTGCTCCATGGACATTGGTGAAGTGTACGGCGTACGGACACCCATGGTAACTGGGCGAAGTGAGAGGCACAGCATGTTTAGTGTCCGTGAAACAAAGCCGTAAAAGAAGTGTTTAAGATAAAGATGCAAGTTAATATCACCAGTTGGTGCCTATTGTGTTTGATGAAAGTATAATATAAACTGTGCATACCCGGTTTATGACCCTTTAATAACCCGTATGGGCTATTATGTGTTCAAAAATCGTGCCTTACTACGTTAATCCCGTGCCAAGCGAGTGTCCCCCAATACACTTAGTGATAGCAATCTTACAGCCCCTACAGGAGCATAATTGCTAAAAGCTTTGTTCCCTTCATACAGAAATATTTATTTTAACCAAGTATAAATACATATAAAACTCCTTTAGGCACTCCAAATAGTGATAGAGCTACTTAACTAGTTCATGATTAGGCAAATTTTCATTTTTTTTTTTTTTACTGTACATAAACTTTTAACCGCTGTAAAAAAAATAAATAAAAAATAAATGATTAATACATATACCTTATTTTTCGGACTATAAGACGCACTTTCTCACAAAAAAATTTGGGAGGAAAATGGGGGTTGCTTCTCATAGTCCGAACGCAGGCTTACCGGTGGGTTGCGGCAGTGGTGTAGCAGCGGAATCGGCGGCAGAGGTGTGGCGATGCTGAGGCTCGGTGTAGTCGGTGCGGAGTGCATCGTTTGTTTCCCTGCAGCCATCTTTCCGAAGCCAAGGGCTGCCGGAGGCCGTGCGTGCACAGATTAGGATTTCAGCAGCCATTTTCTTGAAGCCGAGGGCCGCCGAGATCTCAATCTGTGCGGCGTCAGGAAAATGCCCACCGAGAAACTGGTGATACACTCGGCTCTGCTCGCCGTGGTCACCGGGCTGTGACATCAACACATTTCTGCCACCGGCATCCAGAGGAAGGGACCCTGCTCCATGCTCTGCCTCACCACCGACACCTGACCAGCAGAATCGCACCCCGGGACTGCAGCATTGCCCCACTTCTGCCATCGCCAGCTTCCTGAGGAAGGGACCATGCCTCCTGTGACCCCCACTCCACCACTGCTGGCCCTCAGGTAAGATACCTTAAATTCAGACAATAAGACGGACCGCCATAATATAAAAATCTTTTTTTCTGCTATTTTCCACCCTGAAGTTTGGGGTGCGTCTTATAGTCTAAAAAAATACGGTATATCTTTTTTTTTAGACATTAAAATTTTTTTTCTTTTATGATCACTGAAAAGATTATTACCGTATTTTTCTGACCATAAGACGCACTTTTTTTCATCCAAATTTAAGAGGAAAGTGTGGGTGCGTCTTATGGTAGGGATGTAACGTGGGGAGGGGCAGCAGCGAGTGAGATTGCACTGGGAGGCAGGAGGCATAAAAATGTCCCTGCCTGGCTTCAGGAATCGGCACTGGGGAAACCACATGGTCCCGATCATTAAAGTACAGTGAATATTCATTAGCTGCTTCCCCGCCCACCTGTCAGCTGAGCAGTAAGCTGGGAGCAGCACATGAATACTCCTTCACAGGGACACACATGGTTTCACTAGCGCTGGATTCCTGCAGCAGCTGGAAAGATCTGTGTGTCTGGTGGAGGAGGGGGCAGCAGCAGGGGCCAGAGGAGACAAGATCACTGCATACCTGCCTGCCAGGGCTGTGCTGGGTGCTGAGTGCTCCAGCACAAGGACCTGTGTGATGTCAGGAGTGGGCGGGCTGGAGCATCACATGGCAGCACAGAGCCCTCCCTCTTCTGATGTCATCACAGGTCCTGCAGACACCACACTACACTCTGCAAGCTTACTCCTGTGCTGTGGAGAGGCAACAAGAGGGAGCGCTCTGTGGTGTCATGGGATGGGATGCTCCAGCATTTTACCTCACCACAGTGTGGCTGTCTGCCACAATGAAAAGGTTAGTCACTACAACACACAATAAAGCACTCTGCCACTTCTGTGGTGAACTATATCTCCCAGCATGCCAACGTTTTGGGAGGTATTTGAGCACATAAGTACATTTTTGTTTTATTGATGACTTCTACTGTTACTGGGACTGGCATATTATCCCCACTTACATGAGAATATCCTTTTTTTTTTTTTTTTTTTTTTTCTGCAGAGCTTTCTTGGTATCTTAGGACCCAGCATCTCTTACTTTTTTTTTTTTTAACGAGATCACATGAGGTCTATGTATGGAGGAGGTAGTACGGTCAGTGTATCCTAATCTGTGCGCCGCGCTTACACAGTGATGTGTGTGTGTGTGTATACAGTACAGACCAAAAGTTTGGGCACGCCTTCTCATTTATAGATTTTTCTGTATTTTCGTGACTATTAAAATTGTACATTCACACTGAAGGTATCAAAACTATGAATTAACAGATGTGGAATTATATACAAAAAAGTGTGAAACAACTGAAATTATGTCTTATATTCTAGGTTCTTCAAAGTAGCCACCTTTTGCTTTGATGACTGCTTTGCACACTCTTGGCATTCTCTTGATGAGCTTCAAGAGGTAGTCACCGGGAATGCTTTTCAATTCACAGGGGTGCCCTGTCAGGTTTCATAAGTGGGATTTCTTGCCCTATAAATGGGGTTGGGACCATCAGTTGTGTTGTGCAGAAGTCTGGTGGATACACAGCTGATAGTCCTACTGAATAAACTGTTAGAATTTATATTATGGCAAGAAAAAAATCAGCTAAGTAAAGAAAAACGAGTGGCCATCATTAATTTAAGGAATGAAGGTCAGTCAGTCCGAAAAATTGGGAAAACTTTGAAAGTGTCCCCAAGTGCAGTGGCAAAAACCATCAAGCGCTACAAAGAAACTGGCTCACATGAGGACCGCCCCAGGAAAGGAACACCAAGAGTCACCTCTGCTTCTGAGGATAAGTTTATCCGAGTCACTAGCCTCAGAAATTGCAGGTTAAACAGCAGCTCAGATTAGAGACCAGGTCAATGCCACACAGATCAGACTTCTAGCAGCAGACACATCTGTACAACAACTGTTAAGAGGAGACTTTGTGCAGCAGGCCTTCATGGTAAAATAGCTGCTAGGAAACCACTGCTAAGGACAGGCAACAAGCAGAATAGACTTGTTTGGGCTAAAGAACACAAGGAATGGACATGAGACCAGTGGAAATCTGTGCTTTGGTCTGATTAGTCCAAATTTGAGATCTTTGGTTCCAACCACCGTGTCTTTGTGCGACGCAGAAAAGGTGAACTGATAGACTCTACATGCCTGGTTCCCTCCGTGAAGCATGGAGGAGGAGGTGTGATGGTGTGGGGGTGCTTTGCTGGTGACACTGTTGGGGATTTATTCAAAATTGAAGGCATACTGAACCAGCATGGCTACCACAGCATCTTGCAGCGGCATGCTATTCCATCCGGTTTGCGTTTAGTTGGACCATCATTTATTTTTCAACAGGACAATGACCCCAAACACACCTCCAGGCTGTCTAAGGGCTATTTGACCATGAAGGAGAGTGATGGGGTGCTACGCCAGATGACCTGGCCTCCAGTCATCAGACCTGAACCCTGACTGCAGAGTGAAGGCAAAAGGGCCAACAAGTGCTAAGCATCTCTGGGAACTCCTTCAAGATTGTTGGAAGGCCATTCGTGGTGACTGCCTCTTGAAGCTCATCAAGAGAATGCCAAGAGTGTGCAAAGCAGTCATCAAAGCAAAAGGTGGCTACTTTGAGGAACCTAGTTTATAAGACATAATTTCAGTTTTTTCACACTTTTTTGTTAGTATATAATTCCACATGTGTTAATTCATAGTTTTGATGCCTTCAGTGTGAATGTACAATTTTCATAGTCAAAAATCTTTAAATGAGGTGTCCAAACTTTTGGTCTGTACTGTATATACACACACACACATCACTGTGTAAGCGCTGCTCACAGATTAGGATACACAGAGAGATAGATGGATGTATAGAGAGATAGATATATAGATGATATAGAGAGAGATATATAGAGATGGTAGACAGGAAGTCTAGCAGTGTTTAACAGCCGGTTCCCTGCCCCCAAAGCTGCATATTAAAATGCAGCTGCTCTGCAGTGCATTAATGTTTTAGAATGTCACTGGAAAGTAGAACCAGGGGTACGTGGAGGTTAACTCTGAAATAGATTAAAGAAGTTCTTGGTGGGCAAAAAAGAAATCCTAGACCATCATAATTATCCATGTAATTTAGTGTAAATGTGTTAAAATACTTACCAATCGCCATCTTCCCCTGTTTCCAGCGCCACTCTGATCCTTTTCTGGTTATAGGAGTGCACCTCTTCTTGCCAGCTAATTGTGGCTGCTGTGTGAGGGCCGGTAACACTTTTTTTACCCTTCGCCATGACAGCACCCACTGGAGAGATAGGGATCCGCCCCAAGGAACAGGAAACCTACAGAGAAATAAAAGGGTGCGGTCCCCCTCTCCTCCTCAGTTTAGGTTTCCTGTTCCCAGGAGACAGGATCTCTGGATCTCACGGATTCTCAGAAACCTTACCTGGGCCGGAAGCATCCGCCTGTGCGGTCTCTGCGGGAATGGCAGGGGATGCGGTCCAGAAGCAGCGTCGGGGGAGACTCCGTTAGACGGCTCCCCCCTCGTCTGTCCGGCGCACATGATGGCTGGGTCCGGGGAGAGGCTGCCCGGTCTGACTGTGGAACGCTGCGGGGAGGTGCGGCCTGAAAGGAGCCTGGACGCGGGCCGACATATGGGGTCCGGGATCAATTGCATGATCCCCAGTGGCAGCCGGAACACCACTCCTTAAGCGCAGGGCCGAGGTAAGAGCGTGGCCGCACATGTGGGGAGCGGTGTAAGCCACCATTACCTGCCCGGAAGTGATTGCAGTACTTCCGAGGCATTCATCAGCGGTGGGGGAAAGCGCGGTTCGCGCATGCGCAGTTCACCGCAAAAAAAAAAAAAAATCATCAAACCGGATCTTTTCTGCCTATAAATGAGGGATGTGCACAGGCGATGCAACATGTCATCCCCAGGCAAGACGGTGGACCCAGCAGCTGATGCACCCAGCAGGAGGTCCTCAGATGCCAGCCGCAGGAGCGATGCCACAGATTCAAGATCCAGGAAGACGTTTCAGCCACCTGATTCGGTACCATACAGCTTCACTGGGTGAGTGTAAAATCCCTCTGCCTATAAAGCTGACACACTTTTCCGCAATATCTTCCTCACCCAGGCCAAAAAGAAACAAAAATCTAAGCACAAACAGTGTGCATTATGTGACGAACCTCTCCCAGATTCCCACCCCAAAAAGCTCTGCAACCAATGTATTACCGAAACAATGCAGAGTCCATCTATGTCGGTTACAGATATACGGGCCATAATTAGGGAAGAGTTACAGGCCATTACACAAGCAAGTGCACCCCCTAAGAAGTCCAGTAAAGAGAAGGCAGTATCCAGCTCTGAGTCTGATGAGGAAGGCGTCATCCACTCAGACTCCTCGCATACATCATCCTCTTCCTCAGAATAATCTGACATTGAAGGTTGGGCTTCTTTTCCCCTTGATGGGGTTGACAACCTAGTAAAGTCCATCAGGAATACAATAGGTTGTGAGGATACAAAAGATGACCAAACTGCACAAGACATCATGTTTGCAGGGTTGGCATAGAGGAAGAGAAGAGCCTTTCCAGTGATTCCTGGCACTAATAGAGAGGGAGTGGGAAAAACAGGACCAGAGAGGTTTTCTCCCATCAGCCTCCGAAAGGAAGTACCGCTTTAGTGACGAGGAATTAATTTCATGGACTAAGATTCCTAAAGTAGACGCAGCAGTGGCCTCCACTTCAAAACAATAAGCTTTAAGTGTCGAGGATGCAGGCCTACTCTCTGATCCTCTAGATCGGAAAGCGGAATCGTCACTGAAAAGATCATGGGAAGCTAGATCCATGCTAGTTTGGATTGATCAGTTAGATCAACAGATCGAACAGGGGGTCTCCAGACAAAAATTGCGGGATGCAATACCATTAGAGGAGCAGCAGCATTCATGGCCGATGCGTCAGCTGACTCTCTACGCCTCGCAGCTAGATCGGCAGGTCTAGTAAATAATGCCAGACGTGCGTTGTGAATGAAGAGCTGGAAGGGGGATACACAATCGAAAGCTAAGATATGTGCTATTCCGTGCGAGGGTGAGTTTCTATTTGGAAAAGCGTTGGATGAGATCCTCAAAAAAGCAAAAAAGAGGAAATTCCTAGGGCACCTCGAATCAAAAATAACATTATCAGAGAAGGTATTATCTTCCTTGTTGTGGTGGCTAGATAATAAGAACTTAACGGGCGGTGTCCCTTGGGCGATAATACCATCCCACACGGTAACCACTGATGCTAGTCCCCACGGGTGGGGCGCACACATGGGGGATAAATTCTGCCAGGGAATATGGAATAAAGATGAGATTTTATATTCATCAAATTTAAGAGTTGAATGCAGTAAACTATGCACTGCGTCAATTTCTCCCACAGCTACGAGGAAATCATGTCAGAATCTGTTCAGACAACACTACGACAGTGGCGTATTTAAACAAACAAGGCGGCACACGATCAGACGCTCTGTCTTCCGCAAAGAATACCTTAATCCTGGCCGAAAAGCATCTGTTGTCCCTCTCTGCGGTCCACATCAAAGGAGAGAGCAATCAACAAGCAGACTTTCTAAGTCTACACACTCTACATCAAGGAGAATGGTGTGTAAATCCTCACATATTCCACAAAGTAACATTGTTGTTGGGCAGGCCCCAGATAGACCTGATTGCTACGAAACAGAACAGACAAGTCCAGAAATTTGCATCTCGGTCCCGTGCAGACCACCTGGACATTTTAGATGCTCTTCAAACACCCTGGCAATTCAAGCTGGCATATGCCTTCCCTCCGATAATTCTGCTTCCAGAAGTAATACGGAAGATCAGGGAAGAACAGGCCAGGATAATATTGATAGCACCATTCTGACCCAAAAGACCATGGTTCTCGTGCCAGCAGTCAATGTCGGTGACAGATCCATGGGTCCTCCCCTCAATCCCAGACCTTCTCTCTCAGGGACCTTTCTTCCACCCTCAAGTGGATAGCCTCCACTTAACTGCCTGGAATTTGAAAGATAGGAGACAAAAAAAGCGCAAATAGGGTCTTATCCCCAGGATTGTTTCTGATCAATTGTGAGAGAACTGCTCACCTGGTAGTACACAGTACAAGCGTGTAGTTTGTCAGCTGCTGCAGATCCACAGGTCGGCGCTGCGACCTCTCAGAACCGTTATAATAGATGAAATGTGGATTACATCCGCGCTGCTGCGACAAATAGATCGAGATATACTTGTAAGATGTCCGGGTGGTTTATTCAACGCGTTTCGAAGCTCATGGCTTCTTCTTCAGGAAGTTTCCACACAAAGAATTTGAAAGGCAGATATTAAATTCCAGGGGGTTCTCGAAAGGCCTAATTGATACACTCCTGCTTAGCAGGAAGCCATCTACAACAAAAATTTATACCAAAATATGGAAAAAGTTTCTTCAGTTCCATACAGGTTCAAACCCCTCTGAAGTCCCATTAAAATCTATCCTAGAATTTCTACAGAATGGGAAAGAGTTAGGTCTGTCGGTTAACACACTAAAAGTTCAGGTGTCCGCTCTGGGTGCCCTCTATGGCCATAATATTGCTGGTAATAAATGGGTATCCCGCTTCATCATGGCCTGTGAACGAGTTACTCCTGTCCACATACCTAGAATAGCTCCTTGGGACCTAAACCTAGTCCTAGACTCTCTAACGGAACCTCCGTTTGAGCCTATAGACACAGTTTCTCTAAAACATTGTCGCTAAAAGCAGCCTTCTTAGTAGCCTTAACATCGGCTAGAAGAGTCAGCGACATTCAGGCCTTGTCGATGGATCAACCTTACCTTCTCAAATTTCATGACAGACTAGTTTTAAAACCAGACCTTCCTAAGGTAGCAGGGAAATTCCACAGGTCACAAGAAATACACCTTACTTTCTTTAAAGACCCCTATACTCCTGAAGAACAAAAATTTCACACTCTAGATGTCAGGAGAGTAGTTTTGCAATATATTGAAAAAACTAGTAGTTGGAGCCAGAGTAGGGCTCTGTTCATATCCTTCCAGGGCAAAAAGAAAGGATATGGAGTCACAAGAGCAACATTATCCAGGTGGATAAGGGACGCTATCTGGTTGGCCTATTCCATGAAAAATAAAGAACCTCCGGAGGGCATCAAAGCACATTCCACCAGAGCCATGGCTTCCTCCTGGGCCGAAAAAGGGAACGTTCCAATTGAGGACTTATGTAAGGCCGCAACATGGTTTTTCTCCTTCCACTTTCTATAATCACTACAGGCTTGACCTTTCATCAGACTCTAACCTACACTTTGGCAGGACTATCCTCAGCACGGTGGTCCCCCCCCCCAGGTGTTGGTCTCTGGAAATCTCTCCAGTGGGTGCTGTCATGGCGAAGGGTAAATAACCGGATTACTTACGGTAATGCTCTTTTTAATGAGTCCGTGACAGCACCCAGTCACATCCCTCCCTAATAAATAAAAGCCAATGTAATTACTTCTATGAAGTTTATAACCTGATGATATATTGTAATATTTGACTAATACTGGCGGTCCTCCGGGTACTCTGAAATTAAACTGAGGAGGAGAGGGGGACCGCCCCCTTTTATTTCTCTGTAGGTTTCCTGTTCCTTGGGGCGGATCCCTATCTCTCCAGTGGGTGCTGTCATGGACTCATTAAAAGAGCATCACCGTAAGTAATCCGGTTAATCAATGTAAGTCTATAGAGATTTGGAATGGGGCTCTATAAAGTTACATTGTGAAAGTGACTTCCATCCACATATGAACCCCTGTTTGAGCCGATTAGGCCGGGGTCACACTTGCGTGTGCAATGTGAGAAACTCGCACGAGTCTCTTGCATCAATACCCGTGCTGTATTCTGTAAGTGATGTTCTCGGTGCTGATACCGTCCACACTCAGGCTCGGTGTGCTGCAAGGGGGCAATGAGCTATATAATGTACTCATTTACTGTAATGTAGCACTCTGGAGCTGCCAGTACCACCCACTCTGGACAAAGTTACTACCTAATAAAAGTTTTGTTCTTTGGTTTTGTGGCTTATGCGTCCTCTAATCCATCCAGTACATACAGTGGTTACGGAAAGTAACCTATTATAACGGGTGAAATATTACAATCCAGCCATGGCCGATGCTGCAATATCATCGGCCATGGCTGGAAACACTAATGTGCCCCCACCCCACCCCATCGATCGCCCCCCCAGCCCTCTGATCTGTCCGGTACACTGCCCCGCTCCCCTCCGTCCTCCTGTCTGCGCCCCCCCGTGCTCTTGTCCGCTCACCCCTGTGCTCCAATCACCCCCCCTGCACTCCGATCCACCCCCCCGTGCTCCGTTCCACCCCCCGTACTCCGTTCCACCCCCGTGCTCCGTTCCACCCCTCCCGCGTTCCGATCCACCCCCCCATGCTCCGATCCCCCCCCCCCCCGTGCTCCCCTTTTGCCCCCATCATACTTACCGATCCTGCCGGGGACCGTCCGTCTTCTCCCTGGGTGCTGCCATCTTCCAAAATGGCGGGCGCATGCGCAGTGCGCCCGCCGAATCTGCCGGCCGGCAGATTCGTTCAAAGTGCATTTTGATCACTGAGATATAATCTATCACAGTGATCAAAATAATAAATGACACCCCCCCTTTGTCACCCCCATAGGTAGGGACAATAAAAAAAATTAAGATTTTTTTTTTTCCACTAATGTTAGAATAGGGTTAGGGGTAGGGTTAGGGTTTCGTTATGTGCACACGTATTCTGGTCCTCTGCGGATTTTTCCGCTGCGGATTTGATAAATCCGCAGTGCTAAACCGCTGCGGATTTATGGCGGATTTACCGTGTTTTTTCTGCGCATTAAACTGCGGTTTTACAACTGCGATTTTCTATTGGAGCAGTTGTAAAACCGCTGCGGAATCCGCACAAAGAAGTGACATGCTGCAGAATGTAAACCGCTGCGTTTCCGTGCAGTTTTTCCGCAGCGTGTGTACAGCAATTTTTGTTTCCCATAGGTTTACATTGAACTGTAAACTCATGGGAAGCTGCTGCGGATCCGCAGCGTTTTCCGCAGCGTGTGCACATACCTTTAGAATTAGGCTATGTGCACACGGTGCGGATTTGGCTGCGGATCCACAGCGGATTGGCCGCTGCGGATTCGCAGCAGTGTTCCATCAGGTTTACAGTACCATGTAAAGCTATGGAAAACCAAATCCGCTGTGCCCATGGTGCGGAAAATACCGCGTTGTATTTTCCGCAGCATGTCAATTCTTTGTGCTGATTCTGCAGCGTTTTACACCTGTTCCTCAATAGGAATCCGCAGGTGAAATCCGCACAAAAAACACTGGAAATCCGCGGAAAATCCGCAGGTAAAACGCAGTGCCTTTTACCCGCGGATTTTTCAAAAATGATGCTGAAAAATCGCACACGAATCCGCAACGTGGGCACATAGCCTTAGGGTTGTGGTTAGGGTTGTGATTAGGGTTATGGCTACAGTTGGGATTAGGGTTAGGAGTGTGTTTGGGGTTAGGGTTGTGATTAGGGTTATGGCTACAGTTGGGATTAGGGTTAGGGGTGTGTTGGGGTTAGTGTTGGAGGTAGAATTGAGGGGTTTCCACTGTTACGGCACATCAGGGGTCTCCAAACGCAACATGGCGCCACCATTGATTCCAGCCAATCTTGTATTCAAAAAGTCAAATGGTGCTCCCTCAATTCCGAGCCCCGACGTGTGCCCAAACAGTGGTTTACCCCCACGCATGGGGTATCAGCGTACTCAGGATAAACTGCGCAACAATTACTGGGGTCCAATTTCTCCTGTTACCCTTGTGAAAATAAAAAAATGCTTGCTAAAACATCATTTTTGAGGAAAGAAAAATGATTTTTTATTTTCACGGCTCTGCGTTGTAAACGTCTGTGAAGCACTTGGGGGTTCAAAGTGCTCACCACATATCTAGATAAGTTCCTTGGGGGGTCTAGTTTCTAAAATGGGGTCACTTGTGGGGGGTTTCTACTGCTTAGGCACACCAGGGGCTCTGCAAACGCAACGTGACGCCCGCAGACCATTCCATCAAAGTCTGCATTTCAAAAGTCACTACTTCCCTTCTGAGCCCCGACGTGTGCCCAAACAGTGGTTTACCCCCACACATGGGGTATCAGCGTACTCAGGAGAAACTGGACAACAACTTTTGGGGTCCAATTTCTCCTGTAACCCTTGGGAAAATAAAAAATTCTGGGCTAAATAATTATTTTTGAGGAAAGAAAACGTATTTATTATTTTCACGGCTCTGCATTATAAACTTCTGTGAAGCACTTGGGGGTTCAAAGTGCTCACCACACATCTAGATAAGTTCCTTTCGGGGTCTAGTTTCCAAAATGGGGTCACTTGTGGGGGGTTTCTACTGTTTAGCCACATCAGGGGCTCTGCAAACCCAACGTGACGCCCGCAGAGCATTCCATCAAAGTCTGCATTTCAAAACGTCACTACTTCACTTCCGAGCCCCGGCATGTGCCCAAACAGTAGTTTACCCCCACATATGGGGTATCAGCGTACTCAGGAGAAACTGGACAACAACTTTTGGGGTGAAATTTCTCCTGTTACCCTTGGGAAAATAAAAAATTGCAGGCTACAAGATCATTTTTGAGAAAATAATTTATTTTTTTTATTTTCATGGCTCTGCGTTATAAACTTCTGTGAAGCACTTGGGGGTTCAAAGTCCTCACCACACATATAGATTAGTTCCTTTGGGGGTCTAGTTTCCAAAATGGGGTCATTTGTGGGGGATCTCCAATGTTTAGGCATACAGGGGCTCTCCAAACGTGACATGGTGTCCGCTAATGATTGGAGCTAATTTTCCATTTAACCCTGCTGTTCTGTTCGGTCTGGGGAGACCTATTTTGAACTTTGGTATTTTTTGGGGTGTTCAAGATGCGGTTCTGAAACTTGTGGTTGATTGACTTAAATGAGGATGGGTCGGTCGGCCACGGGTTTCAGAGCCGCATCTTGAATATTTTAAAGAATATTGAAGTTCAAAGTCGGTCATTTTTGACCAACAGAACAGCAGGGTTAAAAAGCCAAATGGCGTGCCTTCCCTTCCGAGCCCTGCCGTGCGCCCAAACAGTGGTTTACCCCCACTAATTTCTCCTATTACCCTTGGCAAAATAGGAAATTCCAGGCTAAAAAATCATTTTTGAGGAAAGAAAAATGATTTTTTATTTTCATGGCTCTGCGTTATAAACTTCTGTGAAGCACCTGGGGGTTTAAAGTGCTCAATATGCATCTAGATAAGTTCCTTGGGGGGTCTAGTTTCCAAAATGGGGTCACTTGTGGGGGAGCTCCAATGTTTAGGCACACAGGGGCTCTCCAAACGCGACATGGTGTCCACTAACAATTGCAGCTAATTTTCCATTCAAAAAGTCAAATGGCGCGCCTTCCCTTCCGAGCCCTGCCGTGTGCCGAAACAGTGGTTTACCCACACATATGAGGTATCGGCGTACTCGGGAGAAATTGCCCAACAAATTTTATCATCCATTTTATCCTATTGCCCATGTGAATATGAAAAAATTGAGGCGAAAATAATTTTTTGTGTGGAAAAAAAAGTACTTCTTCATTTTTACAGATCAATTTGTGAAGCACCTGAGGGTTTAAAGTGCTCAATATGCATCTAGATAAGTTCCTTGGGGGGTCTAGTTTCCAAAATGGGGTCACTTGTGGGGGAGCTCCAATTTTTAGGCACACGGGGGCTCTCCAAACGTGACATGGTGTCCGCTAAAGAGTGGAGCCAATTTTTCATTCAAAAAGTCAAATGGCGCTCCTTCCCTTCCAAGCCCTGCCGTGCGCCCAAACAGTGGTTTACCCCCACATATGAGGTATCTGTGTACTCAGGACAAATTGGACAACAACTTTCGTGGTTCAGTTTCTCCTTTTACCATTGGGAAAATAAAAAAATTGTTGCTAAAAGATAATTTTTGTGACTAAAAAGTTAAATGTTCATTTTTTCCTTCCATGTTGCTTCTGCTGCTGTGAAGTACCTGAAGGGTTAATAAACTTCTTGAATGGGGTTTTGAGTACCTTGAGGGGTGCAGTTTTTAGAATGGTGTCACTTTTGGGTATTTTCAGCCATATAGACCCCTCAAACTGACTTCAAATGTGAGGTGGTCCCTAAAAAAAATGGTTTTGTAAATTTCGTTGTAAAAATGAGAAATCGCTGGTCAAATTTTAACCCTTATAACTTCCTAGCAAAAAAAAATTTTGTTTCCAAAATTGTGCTGATGTAAAGTATACATGTGGGAAATGTTATTTATTAACTATTTTGTGTCACATAACTCTCTGGTTTAACAGCATAAAAATTCAAAATGTGAAAATTGCGAAATTTTCAAAATTTTCGCCAAATTTCCGTTTTTATCACAAATAAACGCAGAATTTATTGACCTAAATTTACCACTATCATGAAGCCCAATATGTCACGAAAAAACAATCTCAGAACCGCTAGGATCCGTTGAAGCGTTCCTGAGTTATTACCTCATAAAGGGACACTGGTCAGAATTGCAAAAAACGGCAAGGTCTTTAAGGTCAAAATAGGCTGGGTCATGAAGGGGTTAATGTACACTCTGCATCCCATTTTTACTGGAAAAAAAAAACAGAACTGTAATAATTTTTGCAAATTTATTAAAAACAAAAACTGAAATTTCACATGGTCATCGTTATTCGGACCCTTTGCTCAGTATTGAGTAGAAGCACCCTTTTGAGCTAGTACAGCTATGAGCCGCCTTGGGAATGATGCAACAAGTTTTTTCCCTTCGCCCATGACGGCACACCTGAGAGAGGGGATCCGCCCAGTCAGGACAGGAAACCCTACTGAAAATATAAGGGCGGTACCTCTGTCACTTCAGTTTGGTTTTCTGTCCTGACAGGGACCTTCGTGCTGAACATGGCGGAAGATTTTTCTACTTACGCATTACCCGTCCCGGCGTGGAAGAACAGGCAGCGCCTGTGCGTCGGTCCTCGGTTACTGGAAGCGCTGTCTGCGGGTCCTCCTGGGCTTTGCGTCCGAGCGGCGTCGGTGCAGCACGGTCGGATGTCCGGGCTCCTTCCGTGGCTGCCACGCCACCCTCCTCTCTCTGCCGGCATCCAGGTGCGGCGGCCGTTTCCGGGTTGCCCGTCTGACGTCACGCTCAAGGCATGCTGGGAATGGGCATGCCCGCGTGGCATCGGGGGTGGGTGACGGATCCAAGATGGTGGCGCCCATTAAGAAAACACCAGCCGGTGGAAAAAGACTCCGGCGGCGCGGCAGAGGAGGGGAGGGGCCACCATTGGGCATCAGGGGGAGTGCAGTCGATCCTCCATAAAAGGGGCATGACCACAGAAGACGCGCTCATGCCCAAAAGCTTCATCATGGAAGTGGGGCATCAGGAGCAGCAGCAGCCACCGTCACAGCAGCAGCAGCCGCATCAGGAGCTCTCGCCAGATGCCTTGCCAAGCCACCAGCACACCAGGAGCAGCCGCACAAGTGGTAGGAGCAGCAGTCGTCCTGTCTGGCAAGACTCTTCGCCGTCCAGAAGGGACGCTGCACATGCCGCTGTCCAGCCGCCGAAACCGGTACCCTTGACTGCCAGTGGTGGTGAGTGATATACGTGACTGTGATTATAGAGAAATCAAGCACACCACTATATACAAAGATACCAAAGGAAAACTAGGAGTGCAAGCTCAGTAGTAAACAATAATGGTCAAAAAAGAGAGAGCACCACTGCAATAAATGCACACCACAAAATTTGTATAGAACATTATTGAACTGTATATTTTATTGGTATGTCACACAAAATATTAAAACATAATTAACCAGACAAGAATCAATCCACTCAGAAAAATAAGTACATGTTATAGTGCCCAATATACACAGATATGCATATAAACCAATCTCAGACCTACTGGCTCATGGGGCTATGTGGTGCAGCTCTGCAAACCTAACGTGGACAACAACATGCCCATCAAGGAATAGGGCCCCCCAAGGTAGGGAAGGAACCTATAGGTAAGACCACAGAAGATGACCAAAGACTATATATATATATATATATATATATATATATATATATATATATATATATATATATATATATATATATATATATATATATATATATATATATATATATATATATATATCCCCTTCATGACCCTGGGATTTTTCATTTTTCCGTGTTCGTTTTTCACTCCCCTCCTCTTCCCAGAGCCATAACTTTTTTATTTTTCTTTCAATATGGTCATTTGAGGGCTTATTTTTTGCGGGACGAGTTGTACTTTTGAACGACATCATTGGTTTTAGCATGTCGTGTACTAGAAAACGGGAAAAAAATTCCAAGTGCGGTGAAATTGCAAAAAAAGTGCAATCCTACACTTGTTTTTTGTTTGGCTTTTTTGCTAGGTAAACTAAATGCTAAAACTGACCTGCCATTATGATTCTCCAGGTCAGTACGAGTTCATAGACACCTAACATGACTAGGCTATTTTTTATCTAAGTGGTGAAAAAAAAATTCCAAACTTTGCTAAAAAAAAAAAAAATTGCGCCATTTTCCGATACTCGTAGCGTCTCCATTTTTCGTCATCTAGGGTCGATTGAGGGCTTATTTTTTGCGTGCTGAGATGACGTTTTTAATGATAGCATTTTGGTGCAGATACGTTCTTTTGATCACCCGTTATTGCACTTTAATGCAATGTCGCGGCGACCTAAAAAACGTAATTCTGGCGTTTCTAATTTTTTTCTCGCTACGCCATTTAGCGATCAGGTTAATGCTTTTTTTTAATTGATCGGGCGATTCTGAGCGCGGCGTTACCAAATGTGTAGATTTGATTTTTTTATTTTTTTTTTTTTATTTTGATTGGGGCGAAAGGGGGGTGATTTAAACTTTTATATTTTTATTATTTTTTTCACATTTTTTTTTTTACTTTTTTTTTAGCTTTTGCCATGCTTCAATAGCCTCCATGGGAGGCTAGAAGCAGGCACAACGCGATCGGCTCTGCTACATAGCAGCGATTTGCTGATCGCTGCTATGTAGCAGAAATGGAGGTGTGCTGTGAGCGCCGACCACAGGGTGGCGCTCACAGCCACCGGTCATCAGTAACCATAGAGGTCTCAAGGACCTCTATGGTTACAATGGAGACGCATCGCCGACCCCCGATCATGTGACGGGGGTCGGCGATGACGTCATTTCCGGCCGCCCGGCCGGATGCGGTAGTTAAATGCCGCTGTCTGCGATTGACAGCGGCATTTAACTAGTTAATAGGTGCGGGCAGATCGCGATTCTGCCCGCACCTATTGCGGGCACATGTCAGCTGTTCAATACAGCTGACATGTCCCGGCTTTGATGCGGGCTCACCGCGGAGCCCTGCATCAAAGCTGGGGATCTGACCTCGGACGTACTATCCCGTCCGAGGTCAGATAGGGGTTAGATAGATAGATAGATAGATAGATAGATAGATAGATAGATAGATAGATAGATAGATAGATATAGATAGATATAAAATATATATATATATACATACACACATACACACATACACTCATGCTCACATATACACACACATACATACATACATACATACATACACACACACACACACATACACACATATATATATATATATATATATATATATATATATATATATATATATATATATATATATATATATATATATATATATATATATATATATATATATATACACACACAGTGACCCCACGCTTATCGCTTTAGTAGAAAGGGCTTTTTGCAGGGGAGGTGGTGGCACACACACCAATGCACAAATAAATAGCAGTATGTGGAGTTGCCATAATTACCTGATGAAAATTGGTGTGCATGGATAGGAGCATCCCAGTGAGGGATCTATGTGAATGTCACCCTTATGGTAACAGGGTCCATTTTTCTGTTTGATCACTAGGGGTCGAGGAAATCTAGCAGCATAACAAAGAACCGAGAATGTACCCTTTGTAAAGTTCCGCTTGCAGTTCAGTGGCAGAAGGACCTCTGCGCTGACTGCATTAATAAAACTATACAGGAAGAGACCCCTAATTTCGACACTAGCCTTAAAGTCATAATACAGGCAGAGATAAAAGACTTCTTAAAACTGGCCCTTAAATACAGGGAGGAAAAGGTGTCTACGGATTTGGATGCCTCTCAGAGACAGGAGGGTCTTAAATCATCCCGGTCTCCCTCTACCTCCTCCGCCTCTATCCAGTCCTCAGATTCCTCCTCAGACAGTGATACAGGGGGTCTACCGTGTTTTCCAACTGAGGATGTAGAAAAACTAGTTAAGGCAGTCAGGTCTGCAAGGGGTCTTAAAGAGGAGAAGACACTTGGGTCACTTGAGGAAGTCATGTTTGGTGGGTTAGAAGAAAGAAGGAAACGTACGTTTCCGGTCAATGCAAAACTCAAAGCATTGATCGAAAAAGAATGGAGAAAACCCGAGAAAATGGGTACCTTGCCTTCTTCATCAAAAAGGAGATTTCCTTTTGATGATAAAGACTCCGAATCCTGGAAAAAGGTCCCTAAAATTGACGGTGCGGTGGCCAAATCTTTGAAAAAATCGTCCCTTCCATTAGAAGATTTAGGTGTCTTAAAAGACCCGCTTAACAAACAAACAGTTTTTTGAGACACATCTGGGAAGCTTCGGCTGGGGGCCTGAAACCAGCAATAGTTAGGACATGTACGGCCCGTGCTCTCATGGTCTGGCTACAGCAGATAGATTATCAGCTAATGGATAAAGTTCCTAGAAATCATAAAATTATATCCCTGCGAACATATTCTTAGTGAAAGGAGCAGCGGCTTTTTTGGCAGATTCCTCTGCGGATTCTGCAAGATTAACAGCTAGAGCAGTGGGCTTGTCCAATGCGGCAAGGAGAGCCCTATGGCTTAAAGGTTGTCCGGGGGATTTGCCATCTAAACATAAACTGCGCTCCATCCCATGCGACGGTCAATTCATCTTTTGGCAAAAAGCTAGAAGAGATCTTGGAACATGCAGGAGATAATTAGAAAGCCTTTCCAAGTTTCTCTAGAGATCCCCAAAAAATTTCCTTTCGGAGGAGAAGATTTAAGAGGTCGTCCCCCAAGAGATAAGAGAAATAGGGATTTTAAAGATAAAAGGGGATCGGGCTACATGTTCAAAAGGCCCTCTACATCAGCAAAAAAATCCCCCCAATGACATTACATCAGAGGTTGGAGGAATGCTCTTCCTCTTTTTTTCCGGCCTGGATAAACATCTCCCCCAGCACCTGGGTTTTAAATATTATCAAGGACGGTCTAAAGATAAAGTTCATCCACCCAGGCAGAATTCTGTAATAACTCCCCGGAGGAAGTCCCAGCAGGAGCAATCTGCTCTGGAGACTAAGTCTTCGGACTTGTTCACAAAAATGTCTTTACTCCCCCCTCTTTTTGATACAAAAACCAGATGGCCCTGGAGAACCATAGTCAATCTAAGAAAGCTCAATCAATCAGTAGAGAACTACAAGATGGAGTCTATCAACACGACCACAAAACTTCTGTTCCCACACTGCTTCATAGCAGTAATAGACTTAAAAGATGCATATTATCATCCCAATACATCAGGAATATCGGAAATACTTGAGTAGCGCTCTACATACAAAACCAAGTAAAACATTAGTAATATACAGCCCTTCCATTCGGCCTGTCTACAGCTCCCAGGGTCTTCACCAAGGTGATGGTAGAGGTAATGTCATACCTCCGATTCCGGGATGTGGTGATTGTCCCATACCTGGACGACTTCCTTGTGGTAGGGAGGACAGAGACCCATTGCTCCCATCAAGTAACAGTTGTAACATCAACTCTAATATAGCTGGGATGGATAATAAATACCCCCAAATCAAGATTAGTACCAGTAAAAGTGCAGTCCTTCCTAGGATTAATACTGGACTCCGAGCGTCAGCTCTGCCTCCTTCCGGAGAAGTGGCCAAAATAATGAACTTTACCAGTACAGCAATACATCAGCCAGCGATGACCCTAAGAAAAGCAATGTCCCTACTAGGCTCTTTAACGTCATGCATTCCGCTATAGGATGGGCGCAATTTCACCTGAGACAACTGCAGTGGGAAGTTTTGTCAGCTCAGATACTGTTACGAGGGCATTTGGAAGGAAATCTGTCTTTCTCAGGGCGCAAGAGATTCCCTAATTTGGTGGACTGTGAAGGAACATCTGAATGGGGGTCCAGTGGCAGAAACCGGTTGAAGACATAATCACGACCGATGCAAGCGGTATAGGTTGGGGGCTCATCTGAGGTCTCATTCAGTACAAGGAACCTGGTCCTTGCAAGAAAGGAATCAGGGCTCAAACGAAAAAACTATGGGCAGTGGAAAAGGCCTTGAAACATTTTCTCCCCTTGCTCCAGGACCGCCATACTCGAATCATGACGGACAATCGAGTAGTGGTAGCTTATATCAATCACCCGGGGCCTCATGGAGGTATCAAATCTATATTTTTCCAGTTTACAGAACAACACCTGTCGTCCCTCACAGCACTACACATAAGGGGTGTAGAAAACACACAGGCAGACTTCCTGAGTCGTAGAGGTCTGAGACGGGGAATGGTCCTTAAACCCCCAGGTGTTCCAACAAATAATACAAGCCTGGGGTACACAAGAAATACTTATTTGCCACCTCATACAACAAAAAGTCAAAAAATTCTGCTGTCTAAACCCAAGAGAACATCCTTTTGCAGTAGATGCCCTGCTAATGCCATGGAGGCTCTCTCTGGCCTTCGCATTCCCCCCGATAGTGATGATTCCCACACTAGTCCGGAAGATCAGAGAAGACCGAGCAAAATTAATACTCATAGCTCTATTCTGGCCAAGAAGGCAATTGTTCTCCCTTCTAAGGCAGATGTCATTAACAGAACCATGGATTCTGCCAGAAGTTCCGGACCTGTTAACCCAAGGACCAGTGACCCACTCTCAGGTGAAGGGCTTCCATCTGGCAGCCTGGAATTTGAGAGGGCGTTATTGAGTCGCCAGAGATTCTCACCAGGGTCCCCACCCTACTGAAAAGTAGAAAGCCTATAACATCTAGAATCTACGGTAGGATATGTAAAAAGTTTCTTGACTTCCTGGGTGAACCGTTGGGGGATGTAGCTCCAGTGGGACCCATCCTAGAGTTTCTGCAGGAAGGGTTGCAACTCGGGTTAGCGACTAGCACCCTTAAGGTTCAAGTTTCAGCCTTGGGGGCCCTATACAACTGCAACCTAGCATCAAATAGGTGGGTTTCACGATTCATAAAATCCTGTGGCAGGTCTAGACCGGTTTTTATCCCAAAAATCCCTCCTTGGGATCTAAATTTAGTCTTCGAAGCCTTAACCAAAGACCCTTTTGAGCCTTTGCAGGAGTTGTCACCTAAATTACTCACCATGAAAACAGTTCTACTGGTAGCCTTAACATCGGCCCATAGGGTAGGTGATTTACAGGCCCTGTTGATTTGCCCTCCTTATACTCAGGTTTTTGACGACCGGATAATTCTAAGACCAGACCCGGCATATCTCCCCAAGGTGGTCCAACAATTCCATAGGAGTCAGGAGATTACTTTACCATCGTTTTGTAATAATCCTAGAAATCCTGGGGAACAAAAGTTCCATATGTTAGATGTAAGAAGATCTATGTTACAATACATGTCCATGACTATAGTCTGTGGAGGAAAGACCAAACCCTATTTGTAGCCTTCCAGGGTAGTAAAAAAGGGTGTGGGGTAGCTAAAAGTACCATTGCTAGGGAGGCTTTTAGTTTATCCTACTCTGCGAGTGGCACACCGGTTCCTGAAGGCATCAAGGCTCATTTCACCAGAGCCGTGGCTACCTCCTGGGCAGAAAAGGCTGAGGTATCGATTGATCAAATTTGCAAGGCCGCTACCTGGTCCTCACCCTCAACTTCTTTCAAACACTACTGGCTAGATCTTTCTTCCTCTGCTGACCTAACCTTTGGTAGAAGGGTACTGCAAGCGGTGGTCCCTCCCTAAGCTTTCATTCTACAAAAGTCTCTCAGGTGTGCTGTCATGGGGGAAGGGAAAACACCAAAGTTACTTACCGGTAGTTATTTTTTCCGGAACCCATGACGGCACCTGTATATTCCCCCCCCCCCCCCCCTCTTTTATCACCCCTACGGTGTGCACTATAGTTTTGGGTGTTTTTTAGTTCATATGATGTGGTCATGGATTTGCCATGTGTACTTACCAGGGAGGCCTCTCATGCTCTGAAAACCAACTGAAGCAACAGAGAGGTACGGCCCTTTTATTTTCTGTAGGGTTTCCTGTCCTGACTGGGCGGATCCCCTCTCTGGTGTGCAGTCATGGGTTCCGGAAAAACCAGCTACCGGTAAGTAACCTTGGCGTTTCACACCTGGATTTGGGTATCCTCTGCCATTCTTCCTTGCAGGTCCTCTTCAGTTCCATCAGGTTGGATAGTGAACGTTGGACAGCCATTTTTACGTCTCTCCAGAGATGCTCAATTGGGTTTAGGTCAGAGCTCTGGCTGGGCCAGTCAAGAATGGTCACAGAGTTGTTCTGAAACCACTCCTTTGTTATTTTAGCTGTGTGCTTAGGATCATTGTCTTGTTGGAAGTTGAAATTTCAGCCAAGTCTCAAGACCAGAGCACTCTGGAAGAGGTCTTCATCCCCGATATCTCTGTAGTTGGCCGCATTCATGTTTCCTTCAATGACAATCGGTCGTCCTGTTTCTGCAGCTGAAAAACACTCCCATAGCATGATGCTGCCACCACCATGTTTCACTGTTGGGATTGTATTGGGCAGGTAATGAGCATTGCTTGGTTTTCTCCACACATGCCGCTTAGAATTATCACCAAAAAGGTCTATCTTCTTATCATCAGACCAGAGAATCTTATTTATAATAGTCTGGTAGTCCTTCCTGTGTTTTTTTTTGTTTGTTTTTTTTGCAAACTCACAGGCTTTCATATGTCTTTATATGAGGCTTCTGTCGGGCTACTCTGCCATAAAGGCCAGACTAGTGGAGGGCTGCAGTGATGGTTGACTCCCTACTGAATCTCTGGAGCTCAGCCACTGTGATCTTGGGGTTCTTCTTTACCTCTCACTAAGGCTCTTCTCCCACAATTGCTCAGTTTAACTGAACGGCCAGGTCTAGGAAGACTTCTGGTGGTCCCAAACTTCTTCCATTTAAGGATTATAGAGGCCACTGTGCTCTTAAACTACGTACACACGTTGCGGATTCGTGTACGGATTTTTCCGCGCCGCTTTTGAAAAATCCGCAGGTAAAACGCACTACATTTTACCTGCGGATTTACTGCGGTTTTTGTGCAGGTTCCACCTGTGGTTTTACACCTGCTTATTCCTATTGAGGAGCAGGTGTAAAACACTGCGGAATCCGCACAATGAATTGACATGCTGCGGAAAATACAACGCAGCGCTTCCACATAGTATTTTCCGCACCATGGGCACAGCGGATTTGGTTTTGCATAGGTTTGCATGGTACTGTAAACCGCATGGAAAACAGCTGCGAATCCGCAGCGGCTAATCCACTGCGGATCCGCAGCCAAATTCGCAACGTGTGCGCATAGCCTTGGAAACCTTGAGTTCTGCAGAAATTCTGTCGTAACCTTGGCCAGATCTGTGCCTTGACACAATTGTCTCTGAGCTCCTTGACCAGTTTCTTTGACCTCGTGATTCTCATTTGGTCTGACATGCACTGCAAGTTGTTATATAGACAGGTGTGTGCCTTTCCAAATCAAGTTCTATCAATTAAATTAAACACAGCTGTACTACAATGAAGGAGTAGACCCATCTGAAGGAGGATCACAAGGAAATGGACCGCATGTGGCTTAAATATGAGTGTCTGAGCAAACGGTCTGAATACTAAGGCTACGTTCAGATTAGCGTTTCCCGACGCTGCGTCGGGAAACGCAGCGGCGACGCACGCTTCATGAGCCCCTATGTTTAACATGGGGGACGCATGCGTTTTTCTTGTTGCGTTTTCCGACACGTGCGTCGTTTTTGACGCTAGCGTCGGACGCAAGAAAACGCAACAAGTTGCATTTTTCTTGCGTCCGATTTTCGTCAAAAAAACGACGCACGCGTCGCAAAACGCAGCGTTTTTGCGTGCGTTTGCACGCGTTTTTGCGTGCGTCGTGCGTTGCGCAACGCTAATCTGAACGTAGCCTTAGACAAAAGTAGAAAAACCAGCTCACCTGTTAGTCATGTGTTGTGGGGAAGCACGGATATCATGTAGTCATCATGTGGAACAAATGTAGCAAGGAAGCCCACGACACATGCAGCTGTGGTGCTGAACAGCTGATTATCAGGAGCGCTCCAAGTATCCGAGTTCCCAATGCAGCTATTCATTAAGTGCTATAGCTATTCGGATAAGGACTTATCCAAAGCTATTCGCTTATTCCTTATTTATTGCATCTTTTTGCTTGCTTGTGCAACGCATATACATTGAATGTTCCTAGAGACACAGCGGGAAACACAGTTCATAGGTTCAAAGTTATAGTAATTTTGGCTGCACTAGCAAGGCTTGATGGCAGCAAGTACTGAGGTTTGTTTGCACAGTAATACGCTAATTGCTGATAGTCTTCATTTCTAAAATTCAATTCTACTGACCCAAGAAACACCAATATGCTCACAACCATATACTGTAAATACAACACAAGTTTTGAGGTTCTTTTCTGTGCAGTGAGGAAACAAAACTAGACTTTGTCAGGTCTAGTGGTCACAGCAGTATGTCTGTAGGAGAAAAAATGAAACTTAAAGGGAACCTGTCACCAGGTTTGGCCGATATAAGATACGGCCTTCGCCTTTCAGGGCTTTACGGTATTCTATAATGCTGTTGATCAGCCCCCCGATCTGACCTGAAAGATGAGAAAAATAAGTTTTGTTTTTTTTTGTGTTTTTTTTATATACTTGTCAGCGGGCGGTCCTGTCCGATGGGTGTCGCAGGTCCCGGTCCGGCACCTCCCATCTTCTTATGAGCACCGCCCTCCTTCTTGCTTCATCGTTCCCCTATACCAGCGGCGCTCCTGCGCATGCGTATTTATCTGCCCTGTTGAGGACAGACCAAAGCACTGCAGTGTGCAGGTGCCGGGAAAGGTCAGAGAGGCCCAGCGCCTGCGCACTGACGTATTTTGCTCTGCGCTCGACAGGGCAGGTAAGTACGCCTGCGCAGGAGCGCGATGCCGGGGAACCCATGTGAATAACGCACAAACACGTCATCTACATGAAGCAAGCAGTAGGACATCATCGCAAGAAGATGGGAGGCGCCGGACCCGGACCTGCGACACCCATTGGACCAGACCGCCTGGCAGGTGAGTATAATGAAACTTATTTTTCTTATGTTTCAGGTTGGATCGGGGGCTTATCTACAGCATTTTAGAATGCTGTATATAAGCCCTGAAAGGCGGTGGCCGTATCTTATATCGGCCAAAACTAGTGAGAGGTTTCTTTTAATCTGAAAAGCACATCCAGCTTGCAGTGAAGCACAGCAGTGGCTTGTTAGTACTCTGGGGCTTGTTTTCCACCTCTAGCACTAGAAACATGCAGCTTGTGGAGGGCAAGATGGCTTCAATCTGGTGTCAAGAAAAAGCTTTTTGCCTTCAGTGAGGAAGCTGAAGCTTGGGCTTCATTGAACCATCTGACGTGGGTTGGGTTTCAGATGTCCTGGGAGATTCTAGAGTGGTCATCAGTTTCATGAGTCATGACTTGAATCCCATAGAGAACTTTTGGAATTTGCAGAAGGCAGTTAGTTGTAGCACTAAAACAGAAGAATATTGTTGAACTGGAGACTATTGTCCATAAGGAAGGCTGCTGGAAGCTGATGTGTGGTTATGCATCATGCTTACAGCAGTTCATAGCAACCAAAGCCGTTCTATGAAGTACTGAAGAATTCTGAGACTGCAGTGTGGCATTTTATGCTGGACGTGGAGAAACCACTTGTTTTATATTATGTGAAAAGTTCTCCAGCGTGGTCAGGATGTAAAAGTTTGTTTATTGTAGAAACCTAAAACAGACATGTAGTGAATACACTAGGAAGCCCAGGATGGCTAGCGACTGACGTGCTTCTACTTTGATTAAGACCTCACTGTCGAAACATGTCGGTCGCTAGCCATTCTGGGCTTCCTAGTGTATCCACTACATGTCCTTTTAATGTTTATACAATAAACATGAAGTTTTTTTTCCTGACCACGCTGGAGAACTTTCACATTGTTTGCTTCTACACGCCCAGAGCCGGGGCCATCTTCATCGGAAGAATTGATATACTTTGAACTGACTCTCCCATTCCCTGTTCCTTTATATATTTTGTTTGATATTACTTTTGTTGAACTTTTTACATTGTTTAGTTTATTGCAAACAGCAGAAATTTTGTAAATGTTAGTAAATCTAATTTACAAAGGGGTTGGATATTTTGATTATAACTGTATTTTTTTTCTTCTCTCTTTGTCAGACAAGAGGGAGTTTTGCAGGTACGGAAAAGAATCTTGAGTCTGAACACATGAAAGTGAATGAAGACCATGAAGTAAATATGGTTTGCGCACCTTTTCCACTATTTTTTGTTTTGTGATAGTTTTATGTTGCCTCTTATACTGTTCATTCTTTCAGAATCTCTTCCAGATGCCTCATGTACGCCTGGCTGCCACTGGCATGGACTCTGCTCCCGCTAGTGATGATGATGTAGAGTTTGAGCTGGAAAGCAATTCACAGCAGCACATACAAAGAGATAATTTCTTTGGAAATGTAAGTATACTATTGGTATGTTTATTAATCGTAGCCATGTATTCATTCTTTTCCATCATTAGCAGGTTTGGCTGTATTTTTGTGCTGTGCTGTAGTGTTGTACTTTGCTGGTTCAGTTTGTTTTTTTTCTTTGATTTTGCCTTAAAAATTACCTTGCATCAAGATTCCCAAATCACGTTATGCCAATACGTTTTTTTTGTTCCTTTTGTGTTGCTAAGTTCTCAGACTAAGCATAGGCCAGTTTTGACCTTCCTGGCAGAGCCTTATTTTTTTCTGATCTTACATGTCGCTTTATGTGGCAATAACCTTGGATGGCCTCTACATATCTTTCTGATTCTGAGACTGTTTTTGTCAGAACACATTTTTTTTCTTGATAGTTTTAAGTTGATTAAGCTAGCAGGTATGAATTCCTCAAAGTTTGAAAACTTTGAATTTGTATGGCTTTTAT